>NC_064626.1:357394215-358747965 GCF_023864275.1 Schistocerca cancellata | reverse complement strand
GACTCATTGTCAGACAGCCGTATTTCCACAGATTCATTAATAATAGAACTCCAAAAGTTAGACGTATGGGCCACAATTTTTGTCTCATTGTAATTCATGGCATGGCAAGTGGAAATACAGTGTTCGGCGATAGCAGACTTACAAGGGTGAAAAAGGCGAGTATGCTGCTGATGTTCTACAATGCGATCCTGCACAGTACGCGTCGTTTGCCCTATAAGATTTGCCGCACTCACACGGAATTCTGTAAACATCTGCCTTGCGCAGCTCTAGGTCGTCTTTGACAGATCCCAACAGCGACGAAATTTTGCCAGGAGGGCGAAAGATTGCTTTCACTTGATATTTCCTTAGTATTCTGCCTATTAGCGCTGAAATATGTTACTGAGAGATAATCATAATATATAAGTAAATTAATACACGGACATGATTACCACTAAAATCGGACAGCACTGTACACTAATACATTACTCTTCCCATTGCACACAAAACTGGATATTAAGATTACTGTACCTAATTAGTGAGTAAATGCTGTATGTGTGAGGTACACATTATCTTTATGTATTTGTTTTCCAAATTGTTAAGAATTGCCTGCCGTGTTTCTGGGATGATTTTTGACAATGTATTTGGGCGCAATTCTCGTTGCATAACCCAGAGACTGGAACGTTTCTCCAGTCCCCAAAAAACTTGAAGTGACAGCCAGTCTACAACAAAATAAGAATGAGCACAGAAGCTTTACACATTTCATAAACTTTTGTGGGGTTTTCTCACTCATCTTTCACAACAGCCAACAAAGCTAATTCAGTTGAATCCATTTTCACCTATGACTATGTGTGCTTCGCACACCAAGCAGACAGCTAATGATTGACACGCCAAATAAATTGAACAACTATCGCTAGAGAACACTGAGAGCACGAAATCACGTTAACCGGCTCGTTCCGTGGACTGACGGTGCTCTATCTCGTGACATTGGATTTCTCATACACATCCACGTCAACGTTAGCTGACTCGTTCTGTGTGTTGACGGAAAAGACACTGGTCCATAAGAGCAAAGACATACGGAGTTCATGGCTCACACTAGTCCACAGATATTAATTTGGATGAATTGATTAAACTTAGCAGCTTTGAAATTATGTATAATATTTGCTGGAATTTGCTAAGTGCTCTCATTCTCAAATAGTAGCTAAGTCAAGACCATGTTTTGCACACCATGAGTTATGCTACCACAAGACAAATATACAGTTTCTATTTGTAATACTTGTCTTATTGTTTAACTTATAGCATATGATTACAGGCCAGTTCACACTGGCCATCTCGGTATCATCATGTCATGCACCCGTCACATCAGCGTGTATTCACACTGTCAGACTACATTAAAATACATTACACCTACTCATCATTCTGATTCTACCCACAGTACTATTTCCACTTCCAGTTGCAGCCATACTGCAATCCATTTCATTGTGAAATATGAAATATGGTACTGGCATATGTAAAAATTCACTTTATAAATGTAGTATAGGCCAGATGTCGCATAATTGAGATTGATACCTCACTGATTCAATTAATGTTTTGTCATTTCTTATAAATTTTGACAAAAGAAATAACGAAACTAAACAATTTACCACAAATAACGAACAACAAATGACTGATACGAAACTTTCTGGCAGATTTAAACTGTGTGTCGGACCAGACTCGAACTCGGGACCTTTGCCTTTCGCGGGCAAGTGCTCTACCATCTGAGCCACCCAAGCACAACTCACGCCCCGTCCTCACAGCTTTACTTCTGCCAGTATCTCGTCTCCTACCTTCCAAACTTTACAGAAGCTCTCCTGCGAACCTTGCAGAACTAGCACTATTGAAAGAAAGGATATTGTGGAGACATGGCTTAGCCACAGCCTGGGGGATGTTTCCAGAATGAGATTTTCACTCTGCAGTGGAGTGTGCGCTGATATGAGATGGCAGAGCTCAGATGGTAGAGCACTTGCCCGCAAAAGGCAAAGGTCCCGAGTTCGAGTCTCGGTCCAGCACACAGTTTTAATCTGCCAGAAAGTTTCATATCAGCGCCGCTGCAGAGTGAAAATCTCATTCTGGAAACATCCCCCAGGCTGTGGCTTAGCCATGTCACCACAATATCCTTCCTTTCAGGAGTGCTAGTTCTGCAAGGTTCGCAGGAGAGTTTCTGTAAAGTTTGGAAGGTCGGAGACGATGTACTGGCAGAAGTAAAGCTGTGAGGATGGGGCGTGAGTCATGCTTGGGTAGCTCAGATGGTAGAGCACTTGCCTGAAAAAGGCAAAGGTCCTGAGTTCGAGTCTCAGTCCGGCACAGAGTTTTAATCAGCCAGAAAGTTTCATATCAGCGCACACTCCGCTGCAGAGTGAAAATCTCATTCTGGAAACAAATGACTGATATCAACGCCAAAAACCACAACGAAACGAAATATGGAGATCTGCATGATGCCGTGTATCAGGAGGAAATGAGCTAGGGTGTCAGGGGTCACGTGATCAACAACAGATAGGTACCATTAACAGTTGAAACTTTCTTCCTGAGAAACCTTGATAGCGTCTTCACATGACGTGATGGGTTGGTGTTGCCCATGTGGGTGCTGCCTTTTGAAATTCATTGCAGAATGTAATGATTGCACGAGATGTGATGTGATGTGACAGTCAGTACGAATTGGCCTTATCTCTTTTCATGAATGAGTTATGACAGCATTTTAAAATTGGTCAATAATTAACGCAAAATATTGCAAATCATATTTTTGGAGCCCCCAAAACGTTAGACAGGCAATCTGCAATCAGTATTTGCTTTTGGGATACTCGTTTAGTAGTATAGATTGTACATGTATTTCTTTGTGGGTTTTAATCGTATAGCTTACACTGTTGTTCACCTTTCCACATCACTCTCTTCTGGTGTCACAGGTCTGCATATGCCAGAACGAGATTTTCAATGTTATATCTGTAACTTTGTGAAGTGTCACATTGGCTCAAAGTATGGTTCAAAATGCTGAAAGGAATGTCTTATTAAATTTCTCAATGAACTTAATATATAGAAGAGTTATTCTTATCCATATATGTTCCACACTGAAACTATGAAACTGCTTTTCCATATAGATAATGGACTGGCAATGGGCTCTAGTGATTCAACAACTAATTTAATTGAACAGTTGACTACTTGTTGTGAGATTATGACAATTTTTATTATTAACTGCTATTACAAACCAAGAAATTCAGTAAGCATAATCCAATCGATAAGTCTACATGTATAAAGTAGAATTTGTTGAAATATGGGATAGGAGATGCAAAACCGCCATCTTTATTATTTATCAACTGAGGCAGAGAGATAGTGGCTAAAAATCTTCGTTTAAAAATAATGAAATCTAATGAAGAATAGTTGATGGTTTTATATACTTAATACAGTGTACAAGACGAGATTTTTCATACGTCATTAATATTGGTTTAAAAGTTTAAGATTGATGAGCACATTCACATTATGAAATACTGGGGTGAATAGATAGATTTATTAATTTAAAAATTAGAGAACATCTTATGATGGATGAAAGTGGAGACACTGATAGTGAAGCTTATATTGATGCTGATCATGCTGTGAGCAAATCCTCAAGACAATGAAAGAGTGTCGTTTTACTTTTGTTTTAAAGCTATTACATTACGTCGGAAAGTAAATTACTGCAGTGTATCTTGCTTCCTTCAATAGAAGCGGATTTTGTGGCTGCAAGTAATGCTGCTGAGCCATCTGTAGGGTCAGATTAGATTTTGAAACAAATTACAGTTGCTGATAACACTCCAGTTCCTACTTTACATCTATAAATCAAAGTTCTGACAGATTTGTTATTGGGTCAGGATTTTGTGGTTGTGCAAAGCACACTAGAAAGCAGATTTTGTCATATTCTTAAATAGTTAGTGGGAAGAAAATTAGGAGTAACTTGTACATTAATTGGCAGACAGGCAGTTGACATTCTACCAGTTCCAAAATCATAGGTTATAAATACTTGTTGACCGAGCGGGGTGGCGCAGTGGTTAGACACTGGACTCACATTCGGGAGGACGACGGTTCAATCCCGCGTCCGGCCATCCTGATTTAGGTTTTCCGTGATTTCCCTAAATCACTCCAGGCAAATGCCGGGATGGTTCCCCTGAAAGGGCACGGCCGACTTCCTTCCCAATCCTTCCCTAATCCGATGAGACCGATGACCATGCTGTCTGGTCTCCTTCCCCAAACCAACCAACCAACCAACCAAATACTTGTTGAGAAGACCTACACTTATCAATGTAAAAAATTTGGAAGCGAACATGAAAGTATTGTTGTAAGCAGTGCTACTATATATTAATAGTCTTTTGATACATATGAATCTCTGTTATGGAATGGCTTTTATTTCCGTAGCTGCTGTTAAACACTGGTCATTGTACAGATAGTTAGTAATACAATGTGTTGTTGTGCTTTTGATGACTAAAATAACTGTTATATTTTAATGGACTATGACATTCTGACTGCAGTCAATGATTGCTCCACTGGTGATGAAAGCTACACCATTTTACATCTACGTCTAACTTTTTTAATGCCAATTTATTTTGAAAAACATGTAATATTTTCAAATGTACTGTCGACAAGGGATCTCAGATCGATTCCATATTCTTAGATTTCAAGAAGGCTTTTGACACTGTTCCTCACAAGCGACTATTAATCAAATTGCGTGCATATGGAGTATCGTCTCAGTTGTGTGACTGGATTCGTGATTTCCTCTCAGAGAGGCCACCGTTCATTTGGTAGATCGTAAGTCATCAAATAAAACAGAAGTGATATCTCGCGTTTCGCAAGATAGTGTCAGAGGCCCTCTCCTGTTCTTGAGTTACATAAATGATCTAGGTGATAATCAGAGCAGCCCCCTTAGATTGTTTGCAGATGATGCTGTAATTTAACATCTAGTAAAATCATCAGACGATCAATTCCAATTGCAAAATGACCAAGAGAGAATTTCTGTAAGGTGTGGAAAGTGGCAATTGGCACTAAACAAAGAAAAGTCCGAGGTCATCCACATGGCTACTACAAGGAACCTTATAAATTTTGGGTATATGATAATTCCCACAAATCTAAGGGCTGTCAATAAGACTAAATATGTGTTGTTGTTGTTGTGGTCTTCAGTCCTGAAACTGGTTTGATGCAGCTCTCCATGCTACTCTATCCTCTGCAATCTTCTTCATCTCCCAGTACTTACTGCAAGCTACATCCTTCTGAATCTGCTTAGTGTATTCATTTCTTGGTCTCCCTGTATGATTTTTACCCTCCACGCTGTCCTCCAATGCTAAATTTATGATCCCTTGATGCCTCACAATATGCCCTACCAACCGATCCATTCATCTAGTCAGGTTGTGCCACAAATTTCTCTTCTCTCCAATTCTATTCATTACTTCCTCATTAGTTATGTGATCTACCCATCTAATCTTCGGCATTCTTCTGTAGCACCACATTTCGAAAGCTTCTATTCTCTTCTTGTCCAAACTATTTATCGTCCATGTTTCACTTCCATACATGGCTACACTCTATACAAATACTTTCAGAAACGACTTCCTGACACTTAAAATCTATACTCGATGTTACCAAATTTTTGATCCCAAAATAGCAAAACTCCTTTACTACTTTAAGTGTCTCATTTCCTAATCTAATTCCCTCAGCATCACCCGACTTAATTCGACTACATTCCATTATCCTCGTTTTGCTTTTGTTGATGTTCATCTTATACCCTCCTTTCAAGACATTGTCCATTCCGTTCAACTGCTCTTCCAAGTCCCTTGCTGTCTCTGACAGAATTACAATGTCATCTGCGAACCTTAAAGTTCTTATTTCTTCTCCGTGGATTTTGATACTTACTGCGAATTTTTCTTTCGTTTCCTTTACTGCTTCCTCAATATACAGATTGAATAACATCGGGGATAGGCTACAACCCTGTCTCACTCCCTTCCCAACCACTGCTTCCCTTCCATGTCCCTCGACTCTTATAACTGCCATCTGGTTTCTGTACAAATTGTAAATACCCTTTCGCTTCCTGTGTTTTACCGCTGCCACTTTTAGAATTTGAAAGAGAGTATTCCAGTCAACATTGTCAAAAGCTTTGTCTAAGTCTACAAATGCTAGAAATGTAGGTTTGCCTTTCCTTAATTTTTCTTCTAAGATAAGTCATAGTGTCAGTATTGCCTCACGTGTTCCAATATTTCTACGGAATCCAAACTGATCTTCTCCGAGGTCGGCTTCTACCAGTTTTTCCATTTGTCTGTAAGGAATTCGCGTTAGTTTTTGAAACTGTGACTTATTAAACTGATAGTTCGGTAATTTTCACATCTGTCAACACCTACTTTCTTTGGGATTGGAATTATTATATTCTTCTTGAAGTCTGAGGGTATTTCGCCTGTCTCATACTTCTTGCTCACCAGATGGTAGAGTTTCGTCAGGACTGGCTCTCCCAAGGCCGTCAGTAGTTCTAATGGAATGTTGTCTACTCCCAGGGCCTTGATTTGACTCAGGTCTTTCAGTGCTCTGCCAAACTCTTCATGCAGTATCGTATCTCCTATTTCATCTTCATCTACAATTCCATAATATTGCCATCAAGTACTCTTGTATAGACCCTCTATATACTCCTTCCACCTTTCTGCTTTCCCTTCTTTGCTTAGAACTGGATTTCCATCTGAGCTCTTGATACTCATACAAGTGGTTCTCTTTTCTCCAAAGGTCTCTTTAATTTTCCAGTAGGCAGTATTTATCTTACCCCTAGAGAGATAATCCTCTACATCCTTACATTTGTCCACTAACTATCCCTGCTTAGCCATTTTGCACTTCCTATCGACCTCATTTTTGAGACTTTTGTATTCTTTTTTGCCTGCTCATTTACTGCATTTTTATGTTTTCTCCTTTCACCAATTAGATTCAATATTTCTTCTGTTACCCAAAGATTTCTACTAGCCCTCGTCTTTTTACATACTTGATCTTCTGCTGCCTTCATCCCTCAGAGCTACCCATTCTTCTTCTACTGTATTTCTTTCACCCATTCGTGACAATTGTTCCCTTATGCTCTCCCTGAAACTCTGTACAATCTCTGGTTTAGTCAGATTATCCAGGTCGCATCTCCTTAAATTGCCACCTTTTTGCAGTTTCTTCAGTTTTAATCTACAGTTCATAACCAATAGATTGTGGCCAGAGTCCACATCTGCCCCTGGAAATATCTTACAATTTAATACCTGGTTCCTAAAACTCTGTCTTACCATTATACAATCTATCTGATACCTTCTAGTATCTCCAGGACTCTTCGATGCGTACAACCTTCTTTTATGACTCTTGAACCAAGTGTTAGCTATGATTAATTTATGCTCTGTGCAAAGTTTTACCAGACGCCTTCCTCTTTCATTTCTTACCCTCAATCCATATTCACCTACTATGTTTCCTTCTCCCCTTTTTCCTACTCTTGAATTCCAGTCACTCATAACTATTAAATTTTCGTCTCCCTTCACTACCTGAATAGTTTCTTTTATCTCATCATACATTTCATCAATATCTCCATCATCTGCAGAGCTAGTTGGCATATGAACTTGTACTACTGCAGTAGGCGTGGTCTTCGTGTCTATCTTGGCCACAATAATGCGTTCACTATGCTGTTTGTAGTAGCTTCCGACACTCCTATTTTTTTTATTCATTATTAAACCTACTCCTGCATTACCTGACCAAAAGTCTTGTTCTTCCTGCCACCGAACGTCACTAATTCCCACTATATCTAACTTTATCCATTTCCCTTTTGAAATTTTCTAAGCTACGTGCCTGATTAAGGAATCTGACATTCCACGCTCTGATCTGTAGAACGCCAGTTTTCTTCCTCCTGATAACGACGTCCTCTTGAGTAGTCCCCGCCTGGAGATCCGAATGGGGGGACTATTTTACCTCCGGAATATTTTACCCAAAATCACGCCATCATCATTTAACCATACGGTAAAGCTGCAAGCCCTCGGGAAAAATTATGGCTGTAGTTTCCCCTTGCTTTCAACCGTTTACAGTACCAGCACAGCAAGGCCATTCTCTTTAGTGTTACAAGACCAGCTCAGTCAATCATCCAGACTGTTGCCCCTGCAACTACTGAAAAGTCTGCTGCTCCTCTTCAGGAACCACACGTTTGTCTGGCCTCTCAACAGATTCCCCTCCGTTGTGGTTGCACCTATGGTACTGCTATCTGTATGGCTGAGGCACGCAAGCCTCCCCACAAATGGCAAGGTACATGGTTCATGGGGGGAGAGCAACTTAAATTGGAAAGACCACATAGATAATATTGTGGGGAAGGTGAAACAAAGACTGCACTTTGTTGGCAGATTACTTAGAAGATGCGGCAAACCCACTAAAGAGACAGCCTACATTACACTTGTTAGTCCTTTGCTGGAATATTGCTGCATGATGTGGGATCCTCACAAGGTAGGATTGATGGAGGACATCGAGAAAGTGCAAAGAAGGACAGCTCGTTTCGTGTTATCGCGCAGTAGGGGTGAGAGTGTCAGTGATATGATATGCGAGTGGGGTTGCAGTCACTGAAACAAAGGCGGTTTTCTTTGTGGCGAGATCTATTTACGAAATTTCAATTACCACCTTTCTCTTCGGAATGCGAAAATATTTTGTTCACACCCACCTATGTAGGGAGAAATGATTATCTTAATAAAAGAGAAATCAGAGCTCGAACAGAAAGATTTAGGTGTTCCTTTTTCCCACGCGCCATTCGAGAGTGGAGTGGTAGAGAAATAGTATGAAAACGGTTCGATGAATCCTCTGCAGGCACTGAAGTGTGAATTGCAGGGTAACGATGTAGATGTAGAAGTAATGAGTAGAAAATAAGTACAGTAAATGGCAGGGTGCCAATCCACATTTTCAGCATCTAATTCCCAGTTGGTTCAACAATAAGGTGGTTGAGCTAGTCCAAAGGTCAGAAGAAGGCAATACCTCTATTAGGACTATGCCTAATAAAACACTATATGGTGTTCAAAGAACCCTTTGAAATAATTACATATGCTTTAATAAAAATAATGATGATGAAAATTAATATTTATATATGTGCTGAAATATATTTTGGGAGGGAAACTTGTGCTTCTCCTAGAGTATAAAATGATCAAGTCATTAGCTACCTTTTACAGACCGAGTATAATCAAAAGGATGATGTACAATAGGACCCAACTGAATGAGGCAATGCAGGTATTGCAATACTGACCCTATATTCAAGAGAGTGAGGTTTCCTCTGTCTCAGCATTCTGGTTTAGATTTTCCATGGTTTCCCTAAATCATTTCAACCAAAATCTGGAGTGCTACCTTCAGCAAGGCCATGATCGACCACCTGTCCTAACTTTGTAAAAACATACTTCTATGCATATTTGAATGGACACCAGCTGTTTTCAAGGTACAAATCACATCACTGTGCATGGCAACTAAAGCCCTCAGTAAGTTGGACTATGCCAACCAGAATTCAAAAGACTGCACATGTAGAATTACTAAACACAACATAAATAACTAGCTGCACCGCAAAACAAAAGATGACCAACGTCAGGTATTAACAATTCTTGAAATATTAATTAACAACAGTTGTGAAAGTGTTATTAGCTCTGCCCTCCATTTTTTGACTGCTATCTCTTATTACATGATCATTGCTAGTTTACTCTCAACAGCTTCCTCCATAACACTGTTGCAGTAACTGACAGTGAATCCAGAATCTTCATGTCGTTATTCTGCATCTGATCACATGTACCAAACCAATATTCTGCAGTTGTATATTTGCTGGCTGTTGTAAGTGTATGTAACGTGTATGTTCTATACAGCAGTCCAGTGGTCCTAACCGTCTAACTGATGTACAATATGCCACAAATGCTGAGGATACTATAGACACGTGCCTCACACACAAACATAGTAAATGCTTTACAGATCCTAGGAAGTCCCTAATGTTATCGGGTGATCAAAAAACAATCTTCTTGGAAATACAACCTGCATGAGGCAAAAAATCTGTGGACTTAGGCAGAACCTCATTATTCTTTTGTACCTTGAAAATGACGTTGTGTACTCCTGTGGTAATATTGGAGGTTGCTGGGGATATTACTACACTATTTTGTATTATGCATGTGTGCTACTGTGGAAATGAGAAGCCAAAGGATCAGCATTATACGAATTCTAGTCACCCTACAAATCCCTTTAAACATTTTTTAAAAAAATATCCACATTTATTTCGTATTAGGCGAGTTATCCTTTACTGTTAAGCATGTAACACTTTATGGGTATACTTTCATCATTAGCATAATCGAGCACTGTTTGGATCTTTTAATTCTTAAGTTGTTTACTAATACCCAGCACCGGTTTAGAAACATTTTGAGACATTTCAAGCAGGTGCTCCATTTCTTATGGATTCCAGGGATTCTTGCTGATTTACTCTGCTGTCAGCTGCACATCGGTGAAGTTCAAGCTTCCATTTACTCCCTTCCATATTATAACAAATTTTATCTCAATTTGCGACGTAAGAAGATTCATCAGCACATGGATCAGGTCAACAACAAAGTTATGAAATACTGTGGAGCAAAGTTACACAAGTTTTGCCAGAAAATAGCCATCACAGCTGCTTCCAATCGTGTAGTGATAAACAACTTATTGATTACAATTTTATGGGTACAATTTAAGTAATAACCATTTTCTCACCTTAAAGGAATTGTATTTGTCTTTTGTTTAAATATTTTCTAGTAGCAAAGCATCAATTTTCTTGTCAAAAACTACCTCGAAAATACAGCACTACCAATTCGGTTAGCAGAAAATATCCAAGATAGCGAGTGGCAGAATATGAGTTAGCAGTAGTTGTCAACTAGTGGGCACAATCGACAATCTGAAATGTTTATTGGAATAGTTTCTAGAGAGGACTGAAACTGCATCCGATCTATTACGGCGTTTCTGTCTTACAGTTCAACATTTGTGGCCTAGTCATACTATAGGGTCATCTTCGCCATAAGCACTGTTATTCATTGCTGTTCTTGAATTCCGAGGTTTCCATCTCTTTACAGTAGAGCTCTTACAGTCTTTTTTCTTCGCTTGTAAATTTTGTGCCTTGATCCCTATTTGTAGACAGATAACTGGTCTATGTACAAATTATCCGATATTTTCCTTTGTGTAGTTCCCATCTTTTATCGCTGTCTTTGGAATTATGCACATTGGCATCTGTGATAAGTCGATGGAAGGAACTGCACGATAGCTTGCGTAAGATTATACTGTTCTTGGGAAGGGTAATTAGACGAGAAAACTGCTGGAGCTGAGTAGTGTGTTGTTGAAAATTTATCGAGATGATACTTCGGCTAAACACGAAGGGAGCGAAAACGTTTCCGATATTAAAATGACGTCACTGAAAACTACAGGAGCAACAGCTCCTAATCGAAATATAACCGTTTTTAGTCATGTGAAGTACGAGCATCTTATAGCAGGCATATCAGGTGGTGTCGCGTCAACCCTCATCCTACATCCGTTAGATCTCATTAAAATCAGATTCGCAGGTGAGTACAATTGAACTTTTGAATTGTGAAAACTTCACTCCACTGGCAGTATAGTTTGTGTACTTATATTTCTGTTGATTATTTTGTAATTCCTTTGATCTGATTCAGTAAGTCATGTAGAGTACAAAGAAGTAAGAAGAATAATCCCCTCATTTTTGATAACTTAGTGTTCCCAGGTTATTCATTCTTGTTTCTCTATTGTGTTGTGTGAAAGTGTGCAGTGTCCATATTGTTTATGTCTGGACTGTATTGTAGCAATTTATTCTACCAGCGATTAAGATTAATAATAATGGAAATGTTGGATTTGTCAGTCGAATGAAATAAGCAAACAAAAAAAGATGCAGTGTTAACAGGTCGTGAAACAACTGTTGTGTGTGTGTGTGTGTGTGTGTGTGTGTGTGCGTTCATAATTAAATGTAATCGTGAAGTTTGGCAATTTCCTTAAATCTGTAAACATTTGGCACAGAAGTTTGTTAAAATGTTTTAAATGGTTGTTGATAGTGATGTTACAGAATTCGCATCAATGTAAAATACAAAGTCAAATCTTTGTAACATAATAAAAGCTCTAAATAGCTACGTACAATATTTTAGTATAAGCTGAAATGTTAACATGTCTTATTTTTTTTGCAAACTTGTTAGTGCCAAAGTCTTGTTGTATTACAGTTAACGATGGACAAACCAAAACAACACCACAGTACAAGGGTTTAACAAGTGCAGTAACAACTATAGTGCAGCAAGAAGGTCCTCGTGGCTTATATAGAGGTGTGACACCAAATGTGTGGGGCTCAGGAAGTGCTTGGGGATTTTATTTCCTGTTGTAAGTATTTACCTTAATTTTTAAGTTAGTGCATTGTTTCGAAGGATGTTAAGCCATTTTACTTTGGCATTATCATTAAGTGCTGTAAGTAAGTTTCATATCAACAAAGACACGACAATTTTAGGATGTGTGTTTATTGCACATTTGAGAGGAGTATTGGGGCATGGACCTGGCATATCATACCTAATAACTTAAAATTAGAATCTCTTGAGAGATTGAAATAGAACTGACATATTGTTTTTATCATAGAGATAAAATATAAAATGTGGATCTGCATTGTCTATTTCAGAATAGTCAAGCATTTACATAACATGGTTTCCCCAATCGTACCGTAGCTGTCGCAGTTTAGGAATTATTTCCTATAGACCACTAATTAAATATAGCATGTTCATGTAAATAATTTTGCACGTCCATACTGTTTGCAATGGGATGTTCTTCTTAAGTAACAAATGTTATTTGTGTAGTGTTACTTGAAAATTTTTGAAATTGCAAGGCCTTAGTTTTATGAAGTGGTCTGATAATGACTTGTATGTCTGCCCCAGAACAATAAATCTTAAATGGGATTATTACTTTAGTGACAAGTATATTACAAAGCTCTAATGAAAGATGAAAGTCATAGGCTAGTGTAAATGCCATTGAAACCTCCATTTCTGGTAGTTAACATGGGAAGCTTATTTAAGAAATGGAATTTCATCCACCTTGTTTGAGAGTGTGTTTCTCAGAAATCTCTTGGGATTCTGTTTCTAAAATGTAACATTCAGAGAGTATAAATTTTTTTTCTAGTGGAGATGTTTAAGGAAAAAAAAACTTGGCTTTTCCCCTCCATGTTGAAAAACCAAAGCAATGCCATTTCTGCAATGGTTCTATCACATTTTGATGGCTTTGCTCATGGTAATAAAGCAGTATTCCCCTAACTCCATTGTTTCTCAATTGTAACTTCACACATTATTACTGCATTAATTTCAGTTTAAACACTTTCTTTTGTGGTATTCTCGCTGCAAAATCATTTAACATATGAAACCAATGCTCCTGTCTGTCAATTGTGTGTGGGTGGCAGTATATCAACTGATTGAAAGGTAGGTGTGTGTGTGTGTGTGTGTGTGTGTGTGTGTGTGTGTGTGTGTGTGGTGGTAGGTACTCCAGCCCAGTTGTGGAAATCTGCCACCTCCACATTTGAGATGTAATGGAAAGTATTGGGGTATGGATCTGGTGTACCACATCTAATAACTTTAGGTGATATTTTCTCTTGAGAGATGGAAATGGAACTTTAGTTTGTGGTTGTGGTGGTCGGGGCCTCTCTTCATGTTTTCTTGGTCCGGGACCTGTGACCACGTCCCTGTGCAAGGAGCATTCTTGTATCCCACTGTTTTTCCAGTTTCTAGATTTGGTTTACCCTTTTGTGCTTTCTGCTGACAGCCAGAGTGGCCGAGCAGTTCTAGGCGCTTGAGTCTGGAACCGTGCGACCGCTACGGTCGCAGGTTCGAATCCTGTCTCGGGCATGAATGTGTGGGATGTCCTTAGGTTAGTTAAGTTTAAGTAGTTCTAAGTTCTAGGGTGACTGATGACCTTCACTGTTAAGTCCCATTCCCATAGTGCTCAGAGCCATTTGAACTCCCCCCCCCCCCCCCCCCCCCCCCCTGCATCTGTTTTTTTTTTCCATAGATTGATTCCTCTGACTGGATCCACCCACTTTTAATGGACACTCTCTTCTGTGAGTAGCTTTGGAAGTGTGGGACTGATGACCTCAGTGTTTAGTCCCATAACCCACCCCAGCAAATCAATCAGTCAATGATGTCTGTGCAATGTTAAATGTTATTTAGCCCAAATGATATTCATAAGTATTCAAATAACCGAATGGAGTTGTTACTGTGTGCAGCTCTGTGTTGCTATGCAATCAGTCTCTGCACGCATACTAAGTGGATCAGTATTTTTTAAAATTAAATCAAGGGGGAAGGGAGGTGGATCAAGTTTGTTAATAGCCATGCGTTTGAGACAATCATTCTTGAAAATTACTGCACATGTGTACAGGTGCTCTTGTTATGGCTTCTTTATGTTCCATTCATATACTGGTGTCGGAAGAATGACTAGGTGCCTCTGCATGAGCTATAAGTAATCTAATCTCATGCTCACTTTCCCTACAGAAGTGATATGTAGAGTTGTTGTATATTCTTAATTCTTAGCTAGTTGTAGAAATCTTGTTCGTATGATTTCTCAGGACTGTTTGTCTATTTGTTGATAATTTCGGCACTGTCGTGTTTTCCAACATATGGAAGATAGCCCATGAAAAATGTGTATTACTACACAGTTATAATTTTCCCTAACAGATAATTTTTGTTGCACGTTACCACCATAAGATTTTTATTATAATGAAGATGCTTAGAAATATGTCAAAAGTGCTTCCTAATTTTATTAATTCCAAACAAAATACAAGGTATTCAGTTTGAAATATACTGTAACTGGGCAATGCATCAGATCAGGATATCTTAACGTCCATTCCAGAATGTCACTGAATGAAAATCAAATATTTTGTTTTGTAAGTTTGCGTCTCTTCAGCAGTGGTGCTGCAACTGCATCAATCCATTCCAGTAGAGGTGTCACATTTGTTTCTTGTGAGGTTTGTTATTTATTCCACTAGAGGCATTGCGTATGTCATATTCATTCCTGACGGGCTGCTGTCAACCAGTAAGGTTATTACCTTTGCTCAAGGCACATGTTCTCAATCTTGTTGCCAACCTGTAATCTGTATTTTAGAGACTGTTGTTAGTTATTATTTAATCATAATAAATCATTGTATGAACACCATTTGTTAGAATCAATATAAGGTAGAGGTATACTGCAACCAATTTCATGTTAACCACTTTATGGAATGTGGTCTGCTACATAACTTAAGGTGACTGTTTTGTTGGATGAAAGGTTTCTGAACAAGGATATTACCTCAAGATATTGTCATTTAAGACAATATTGGCAACTTCTTAATGCGTGCTTCTTTAGGTGATAAAAGCTCTACATAAGGAGTTTTTGTGTTTGTTGCAATGAAATGGGAAAAACAAGTTACACGATTGTCATTTCATCATGTGATTTTACTCTGTGCCATACGATTAATTTTATGCACAAGTCTATGTTACAGTATCCTCCACAAAAGCCAAGTTAAGACATTGACATACCACATCGTCATTTGAAAATGTAATTTGTATAGTGTTTGGCATTGGTCTGCTTGATTGCAGAAATTATGTTGAATCCTTCATCCTCACTATGAAGACTGAATAGCTCTGCACATCAGTACAAAAAGTTTATTAAGAGATTGTTATTTTAAGTAAAAGGAAATACAGCAATTAGTCAAGACATAGAAATGTGTAGTTTTGGTCCGATTACTTCGACAGTTTGTTAATATGCATTACCGAAGTTCTTCTCGTATTGAAATGCCTTTTGTGGTAAGATGGGTGGTTTTGGTCATGGACTTGTGAAATCTCTTTATCACCCATTGTTATAGTTCAGCACCTGTGCATCTTGAAAAACAGCCACATATGGGCTGCATGAAGCATTAACTCTTAGCATTATTCCACCCTGGATATTCCATTTTTTAAAAAATATTACAAAAAATTTTTCATTCTATTTTCCATCAGAATGTTCAAAGGCCACTTTGTCATGTAACATTAGTGGTTGTGTAACTCAACATGTTGAATGATTACTTTCATTGATTGGACTTCATGAATGTTTACTTGTAAATTGCAACAGTGATGGCTACCAGCTGATCACACATTTCCAACTGTTAAATTTATATGCTGCAATACCTTTTACTCTAATAATTCCCTTCTGCAGCCATAATTATAATTTGTATTTACATTAATACATTTCCATTTGCAGTTTTCAAGGAGTCAGTATTTCCTTCCTGTAGTGGCACAAATAAGGAATTCTAAATTGTACAAATTTTCTTTCGGAATAACAGCTAATTAAAAACATTTTAGTTGTTTACAAATTATGATAGTGTACTGGTATTAATATGCCAGTAGGATGGTGATTCTATTATGAGCTGGTTTGCAGAGGTAGGTGTGTGTGTGTGTGTGTGTGTGTGTGTGTGTGTGTGTGTGTGTGTGTGTGTGTTTTGACAGTGTCAATTTTGGTGAAATCACTTGTATGTTGTACATAGTGTTTGTGATCTTGCTTTTTAATATCACCATGAATCATCTCTAATACGTAAGAGAATGATTCCCTTGTCATCTCATATATTCGTAAAATTTGTCTGGCTATTTCAATAATTGAGGAAAGAGGTTGTTGGCCCTATGATGGAATAGTTTCTGAAGTTTTAATCAGATTGTTGGGCTCTAAAACAGCAAAATGATCTGATATGTGTTCCATGGCTTTCCAGTGGGTATAGCTTTCTGACAGTAATCTGTTGATGCACTCTAACAGTGACCTCAATTTCTAGTTCAAAGTCAGTCTCCCTTGCAGCCTTCACTCCAGCCACCATAATTTTCCTGAATCGATGTGCTATGTCAACAAGATAATTTCTCTTGTTATTCAAAAGTAATAAACATTCTAAAGTTGACTCAAAGAATCTGTAAATACTTTCAGGCATGGTTGACTGCCAAGACAGTATTCCATAAACATATAAATGAGAACTCGCACAATGTTTGCAAGAGCTTGAGCAGCTCCTTTGTGTTCTATAATGTCTGAAGAACCCCAGTTCTTAGTGGTGCTGATAATCTTTCTAAACCACTGATACAGACTTAATGGCTTTGTAGTGAGTACTTGATCATGTATCCTAGTCTCTCAGTGGCAACTGTCTTTCAGAAGATTGGTCAACACGTGGATAGAAGCTGAGTGAAATGCATCGAAAGTATCTAAGGTCCCAAAAAAAGTTACATGTGATGAAACTATTGTAAAAGGATGTAATTCTCCCAGATTGAGAGTGGTTTGCACATAGTTCAAACAGTGCCTTAGGATTTTCACAAATTCTTGATTGAATATTTCAATGCACTCCAGTCACTGCAGAATAATTGTCTTACTCTTACTCTTGTTCTTGGCACTTCTATTATATCTAGACAATGCTGTTCAATAACCTGTAAAAGATCTTTGGTTATCTTCCCAGTTGGCTGAAAATAACTTAGAAAGAACTCTATTAATTCGAATTTAGTTTTTGTAATTTCACTAAATTGAGTTACCTAAAAGATACTGTTAAAAAAGATAAAAAAATACTTCGATTTTTTATATAATTTTAACAAATCCACCCAGAAGTAAGAGATAATAATTTTCTGTTGTTTGGGATGTAAAGCTTTACTTTGTCTGTTACCGAGTGGATTGTTCTAGCTTGATAAAATGTTCTGTTAGTACAGTGTCGTATTTACAGGGTGTTTAAAAAATGACTGGTATATTTGAAACGGCAATAAAAACTAAACGAGTAGCGATAGAAATACACCGTTTGTTGCAATATGCTTGGGACAAACTTTCGAAATTACAGTAGTTACAATTTTCAACAACAGATGGCGCTGCAAGTGATGTGATGTGAAAGATATAGAAGACAACGCAGTCTGTGGGTGCGCCATTCTGTACGTCGTCTTTCTGCTGTAAGCGTGTGCTGTTCACAACGTGCAAGTGTGCTGTAGACAACATGGTTTATTCCTTAGAACAGAGGATTTTTCTGGTGTTGGAATTCCACCGCCTAGAACACAGTGTTGTTGCAACAAGACGATGTTTTCAACGGAGGTTTAATGTAACTAAAGGACCGAAAATCGATACAATGAAGGATCTGTTTGAAAAATTTCAACGGACTGGGAACGTGACGGATGAACGTGCTGGAAAGGTAGGGCGACCGCGTACAGCAACCACAGAGGGCAACGCGCAGCTAGTGCAGCAGGTGATCCAACAGCGGCCTCGGGTTTCCGTTTGCTGTGTTGCAGTTGCGGTCCAAATGACGCCAACGTCCAAGTATCGTCTCATGCGCCAGAGTTTACACCTCTATCCATACAAAATTCAAACGCGGCAACCCCTCAGCGCCGCTACCATTGCTGCACGAGAGACATTCGCTAACGATATAGTGCACAGGATTGATGACGGCGATATGCATGTGGGCAGCATTTGGTTTACTGACGAAGCTTATTTTTACCTGGACGGCTTCGTCAATAAACAGAACTGGCACATATGGGGAACCGAAAAGCTCCATGTTGCAGTCCCATCGTCCCTGCGTCCTCAAAAAGTACTGGTCTGGGCCGCCATTTCTTCCAAAGGAATCATTGGCCCATTTTTCAGATCCGAAACGATTACTGCATCACGCTATCTGGACATTCTTCGTGAATTTGTGGCGGTACATACTGCATTAGGTGACACTGCGAACACCTCGTGGTTTATGCAAGATGGTGCCCGGCCACATCGCACGGCCGACGTCTTTAATTTCCTGAATGAATATTTCGATGATCGTGTGATTGCTTTGGGCTATCCAAAACATACAGGAGGCAGCGTGGATTGGCCTCCCTATTCGCCAGACATGAACCCCTGTGACTTCTTTCTGTGGGGACACTTGAAAGACCAGGTGTACCGCCAGAATCCAGAAACAATTGACCAGCTGAAGCAGTACATCTCACCTGCATGTGAAGCCATTCCGCCAGACACGTTGTCAAAGGTTTCGGGTAATTTCATTCAGAGACTACGCTATATTATTGCTACGCATGGTGGATATGTGGAAAATATCGTACTATAGAGTTTCCCAGACCGCAGCACCATCTGTTGTTGAAAATTGTAACTACTGTAATTTCAAAAGTTTGTCTGCCTGAAAATGTACTGTTGTCCCAAGCATATTGCAACAAACGGTGTATTTCTATCGCTGCTCGTTTAGTTTTTATTGCCGTTTCAAATATACCGGTCATTTTTGAAACACCCTGTAGATACTGGTAAGTCTAAGTGCTTGCAGAAAACTTCATTTTCCACTGGCAGTTTTCTCTGTAGCTGTAAATGGAAAATTCTGTTCAGCTAAAGACATAGTTATGAATTAATAGAGGGAAACATTCCACGTGGGAAAAATATATCTAAAAACAAAGATGATGTGACTTACCAAACGAAAGCGCTGGCACGTCGATAGACACACATACACACAAAATTCTAGCTTTCACAACCAATGGTTGCTTCGTCAGGAAAGAGGGATGGAGAGGGAAAGACGAAAGGATTTGGGCTTTAAGGGAGAGGGTAAGGAGTCATTCCAATCCCGGGAGCGGAAAGACTTACCTTAGGGGGGAAAAAAGGACGGGTATACACACTCTCGTGCGCGCGTACACACACACACACACACACACACACACACATATATATATATATATATATATATATATATATATATATATATATATATATATATATATAAATAAAGTAGGGGTGTCCAACCTTTGAGCATACCAGCAGAATTTTATGGATTTTTTTACTGCTTGTGTGAGGTGCTCACTTCTTGGGCCGCACTGAAACTTGCTTTGGGTTGCATGTTGCTGCGAGTTGGATAGTTTTGAAGTACCTTAATTTCTTGTTTTTCTGTTAGATGTGCTGCTTTGCCAACATAGCCAATTGTGGCAGTCACACTTGCTCCTGTTTTCTGTTTTTCAAAACATACTACAGGTTTTCGCAAACACTCTGTGTACACCAAGCTTGAAAATGAGTAACAAATTAATAAGTATTGTTTGAACTTGGTTGTGTTAAATATCCTACAGCAAATTTTTGTTTTTTAGTTAGGCATGCCACACCAGTTCTCAGAATTTTCTCACCCCTTGGCAGCCTGGTACAGAACCATCAGATGTCAACTATTTCTTGATTTTCTCCCTTTTCATCTGGTGCACTGTCTTCGAATCTTTCATTTATGTTACAATTATTTAAAAGATTTTCTACATTTCCTTTGAGCTTTTCAGCTGCTTCTTGAATGTCCTCTCTGATTTTTCAGTTTTGTTTTTGTGACCTGCAAATTCACTCCAAGGTAGAGAATTTTAAATTTTTCTTACATGTCATTTTGGACTGATGCTTTTTGAATACTTGCTGCTGATGTAGAAAGTTTAGTAAATGTCAGCATTGGTCTTCCAAAACATTGGCTCTGTGTCTTATATTTCTGCAGAAAGAATTAAAAATACATTTACAGTACCTTAGAAAAATGACGCACCCAGAAGACATGTTTGGATGTCAGTGTAATGTTGTAAATGCACACCATAAATGGTATGGACATGATTGTAGAGTTGCAGTTCTATGTGGAACATAGAGCAGCCATTAGAGTCCATCGGTGATGTCTGTGTTTTGTGTTACCAGACCTATTAGGGTATATAAGGAATGCAAACAGTGACAGATGTTGAGTAATCACTGTTAAGGACAAAGAATATTCATACTTGCATGAGACCATGTTATCAGCACCTGGGGTGGACTTTGAAAGGGATCTTATTGTGGTCTCAAATTGGCTAGCTGTTTGAATTGTGCAATATCTAGATTTTAGGGGGATCAACCAACCAACCTGTTCACATCTGTGCCTGGCATCTAAGAACAAGTAATAGTTGTTTGTTGCAGCATTATCACCCCACACTGTTGAAGACTAGCACCAGCACAGTGGCCCACTTAGTCATAGATTACCCTAATTTGACTGCTTTGAGGTGGCATCTTAATCTTCCTGGCAGGCTATCTCTGGTGCTAGCAGATGACACCAAAGTGGCTGATCTAGAGCCCCTGTCCTGACCCCCTGTCTGTCCTTGTGTGTCCCTTGCTTGGTGGCCCAGTCTGGCTTCTACCCTTTTCACCTTTTTATTCTCTTTATTTTTGTTCATTTCTTGGTTTCTTTGTAGTGACTGATCTTTTAATGACATGCCTGTGGTGTCTTTTTTCTGGACTTTTATCTCTGTTTCTTATTGTTAGTTACACTTGGGCTTTCCAGGATTTGTTTTTCACCTCCTTCCTTCAATGACCACTCCTGGTGTCCACTTATCAAATGAAGGGGCTGATGACCTAGCAGTTTTGTCCCTTTCACTCGAGGCCAACCAACTCTTTCAAACCAGTCACACTAGAGAATCACTGTCCCATGTGTTGGCTGCTGTTATGACATAGATGGCTGCATTTGGGGTGGTGCCATGACCAGGAAGTGTAGAGTGCTTATGAATGGCATCACATCATGTTCAGTGATGAATCACAGTTCTGTACTACCATAGATGACCATTATAGGTGAGTATGATGACAATCTGGAGGGAGATCACGTCAGGTCACTCAGTGATTTTAGTCCCCATCCCAGATTTGGATGAAACTTGGCACAGAGGTAACCTATTGCAAAAAGCACCCCACTTTTATAAGTTCAAGTTGTTCTGGCAGCTCTCTTAATTAAGCTAAAATGATGGGAGAGGTGCTGTTTTGCAGCATTCTTCGTGAGCTTTCATAGGATATACTACAGAATGTAAGTTTGAAATGAAAATTATCAAAAAGCACACCTTCAGAATTTTTCAAACAACTGTAAACACTTTACATATCAACCAAATGATTCAAAGAGCTCCTCGGTGGCAGCGGCTGTTAGGGTAGGCATTGTCGTGCAACAAGCACTCCCCTCTCGTCGGTATTCACCTCCTTTTGTTTTGAGTACTCATTTAGTTTTGTAGGGTCTCACAATATCATTGTGCATTGATAGTCTTTCCCCAACCCAGAAATTTGACCAAAATGCCTTCTGTCCCAAAACACTGAGGTCATGTTTTTCCCCCAAAATTGTGATTTTGAATTTTTTGGTAGATGGGATATTTGTGTGGTGCCACTGTGAAGACTTTTTGTGTCGGGTGTTTGAGTCACCCATGTTTCATGTCCAGTTGTAATAGAGCTCAGAAAATTCTCGCCTTCCAATTAAGTTGCTCAACAAGCTCACAGTCACCGTTGACCCAATTTTTCTCATGTTGTGTCTCAGCTGTTTTGGGACCCATCTCGTGTATCATTCGCGATATCCCAGTGCTTCTATGAGTCTCTCATAGGAGAGTTCTGGAAACATTGTAGAAATTTCATCCACTGTCAATTGGCAGTCTTCATGAACAGTTTCCTTGATCCCCTCCCCTTCCCCCCAGTCAAAATGGAATGTCCTACACTCCTCTGTCTGCCATGAACGTTTGTTCTGCCTCAACTAAACTCACTACACCATTTAAACCCAACATGTTTCTGTTCATCACATCTTCACCGTAAACTATTTTGATTCCTGAATAACCTTCCGCGTGCAAGTCGCAGCCTCCTATAGTTCCACCCACGTCCAGGAGAACGGTGTGCCACAGGGTTCTGTTTTAAGTGTCTGCCTGTTTTTAATAGCCATTAACGGGCTCGCTGCGGCCGTGGGGAAATTCTGTCTCTGCTTCCCTGTATGCTGATGACTTCTGCCTTTATTACAGCTCTACTGGCATTGCAGCTGTTGAACGTCAGCTACAGGGCGCTATCCGTAAGGCGCAGTCTTGGGCTGTAGCGCATGGGTTTCAGTTTTCGGCAGCCAAGACCCGCGTTATGCATTTCTGCTGGCGCCGAACAGTCCATCCTGAGCCGGGGCTTTATCTTGCCGACGAACTCCTTGCTGTGGTGGAGACCAACAGGTTTTTGGGGGTGGTTTTCGATGCCCGGTTGACTTGGCTGCCTCATATCCAGCAGCTTAAACAGACGTGTTGGCGGCATCTAAAAGCTCTGAGATGCTTGAGCCACACCCGCTGGGGCGCCGACCGCTCTACCCTGTTGCGGCTCTACCAGGCGTTAATCCAGTCCCGTCTGGATTATGGGAGCCTGGCTTATGGCTCAGCATCCCCATCTGCGTTACGGGTGCTGGACCCAATTTTCCACAGCGGGATACGCCTTGCCACTGGTGCTTTCCGCACCAGCCCTGTGGACAGCGTACTAGTGGAGGCAGGTGTACCTCCACTGCGGTTCCGGCGCCAACGTTTGCTGGCCGCTTATGCTGCCCATGTTCTAAGCTTGCCCGGGCATACAAATTATCGTGTCCTGTTCCCGCAGTCAGTCGTCCATCTGCCAGACCGTCGGCCCCGGTCGGGTTGTCCGATCGCCGTACGCGTCAAGGAGCTTCTCCGTGGGCTTGGGTTTTTCCCTGTTCCACCTCCTTTCCGGGCGCCTCTGCGTACACCCCCATGGTGTGTTCCTCGCCCTTGCCTTCGGCTCGACTTGGCACAGGGCTCGAAGGACTCGGTCCCTCCAGAGGCCTTCCGCCGCCGCTTTTATTCCATCCTGGCCACATATCAGGGCTCTGGAATTGTTTACACCGACGGTTCGATGGTTGCTGGTCGTGTCGGGTATGCACTAACTCTAGGGGACCATTCCGAACAACGGTCCTTGGCGGCTGGCTGCAGCGTTTACACTGCTGAGCTAGTCGCCATCTTTCGAGCCCTAGAGTATATCCGCTCCTGCTCAGGTGAGTCCTTCGTTATCTGTAGCGATTCCCTGAGCGGTTTACGAGCTCTCGACCAGTGTTTTCCTCGTTCTCGTCTGGTGATGGCTATCCATGAGTCCCTGCATACTCTTGCGCGTTGCGGCCACTCTGTGGTCTTTGTGTGGACCCCCGGTCATGTCGGTATCCTGGGCAATGAACATGTTGACCGCCTGGCGAAAGAGGCCACGAGTAAACCATCTCTGGATGTTGGCCTCCCAGAGGCTGATTTGCGGGCAGTCCTCCGCCGAAAAGATTTTGCGCTTTGGGATGCTGAATGGCGCGATCGGATTACACCCAATAAACTCCGTGCCATTAAGGAGACGACGACTGTGTGGTGGTCCTCCATGCGAGCCAACCGCAGGGACTCAGTCGTCCTTTGTCGGCTCCGCATTGGCCACCCCCGGCTAACACACAGTTATTTACTGCGCCGGGGGGACCCTCCTGTATGTCGCTGCGGGGTGGCTTTGACGATGGCCCACATTCTGTTGGCCTGCCCCCTTTTAGCTGTGGTCAGGCAGACATTTGCGCTGCCTGATACGCTCCCTGCCGTTTTATCTGATGACCCTGTTATGGCTGCCTTAGTTTTACGTTTTATTAGGGCAGGGAGTTTTTATTCTTTCATCTGTTTCTGTTTTATTTTATTTTTTGTGTTGATTCTGGCCTTTGGCCTATGATTTTCAACTGATCTTTTAATGTGTTTCTCAGTGGTTGGCTTTTCCTTTTTTATTTCTATGGTCGGCCAACCACTGTCACACTCGGTGTGGTTTTAGTTCGTTTTGTCTTGTCCTTGTCTCCGTTTCTCTCGTTCTGTATCGTCTGTGATCTATTCTGTTCCTTGTTTTTATTCTCTGTGGGTGTTCTTTGTATTTGGAAAAAGGGACCGATGACCGTAGCAGTCTGGTCCCTTTCATCCCCCAAACCAACCAACCAATTCCTGAATAAATTTTGGTGGTTGTTCCTTCCATGAGTAGGAAGCAGATCACAGCACTTAGTGGGGCTGGCATCTTTCATACAACTGGACAGTACAGTGCAGCATGAGTACTACTGTGTTCCTGCAATGCCTGGTCTGGTCATGGGATCACCCTCTGTCAGTGTTGTCAATCTTCCAAAAAACATAAAACCACAGCCTGTTATGGTCACAGTACACTTATTTTCTGAACATGCCTCATAACATCACATACTCCTTCTACCTAGGAAGTTTCATTTAGTTTCCTCCTCCCCTTCTGGTTGATTCAGTTTAGTAGATGGTATTTTAGTATATACGAAAAATTACTCATTGATAAAAGTGAAATAAGTATAGAAAACTCTTTTAAGTTCTTTTTGGTGATCTCTTGATGCCTCACAACATGCCCTACCAACCAATCCGTCTTTCTAATCAAGTTGTGCCACAAATTTCTCTTCTCCCCATTTATCTTAAATACCTCCTCATTAGTTATGTGATCTACCCATCTAATTTTCAGCATTCTTCTGTAGCACCATATTTTGGAAGCTTCTATTTTGTTCTTGTCTAAACCATTTGTTGTCCGTGTTTTAACTTCCACTCATAGCTACACTCCATACAAATACTTTCAGAAAAGACTTCCTGACACCTAAATCTGTACTTGGTGTTAACAAATTTCTCTTCTTCAGAAAAAGCTTTCCTTGCTATTGCCAGTCTGCATTTTAGATACTGTATACCTTGACCTCATCAGTTATTTTGCTCCCCAAATTGCAACTCGTCTACTACGCTGTCTCATTTCCTAATCTAATTCCCTCAGCATCACCTGATTTAGTTAGACTACATTCCATTGTCCTCATTTTGCTTTTGATGATGTTCATCTTATACCCTCCTTTCATGACCCATTCCATTCCGTTCAACTGCTCTTCCAAGTCCTTTGCTGTCTCTGACAGAATTACAATGTCATCGGCGAACCTCAAAGATTTTATTTCTTCTCCATGGATTTTAATACCTTCTCCGAACTTTTCTTTTGTTTCCTTTACTGCTTGCTCAATATACAGATTGAATAACATCGGGGAGAGGCTACAACCCTGTCTCACTCCCTTCCCAACCACTGCTTCCCTTTCATGTCCCTCGACTCTTATAACTGCCATCTGGTTTCTGTACAAATTGTAAATAGCCTTTCGCTCCCTGTATTTGACCCCTGCTGCCTTCAGAATTTGAGAGAGAGTATTCCAGTGAACATTGTCCAAAAACTTTTTCCCAGTCTACAAATGCTAGAAATGTAGGTTTGTCATTCTTTAATGTCTAAGATAAGTCATGGGGTCAGTATTGCCTCGTGTGTTCCAACATTTCTAGAGAATCCAAACTGACCTTCCCTGAGGTCAGCTTCTACCAGCTTTTCCATTCATCTGTAAAGAATTTGTTTTAGTACTTAGCTGCTGTGACTTATTAAACTGATAGTTCGGTAATTTTCACATCTGTCAACACGTGATTTTTTTGGGATTGGAATAATTATATTCTTCTTGAAGTCTAAGGCCATTTCACTTACATCCTGTGCATTAGATAGTAGAGTTTTGTCGTGGCTGGCTCTCCCAAGGCTAACAGTAGCTTAAAGGAATGTTGTCTTCTCTCAGGGCCTTGTTTCGACTTAGGTCTTTCAGTGCTTTCTCAAATTCTTCGTGCAGTATCATATCTTTCATTTCATCTTCTACGTCCTCTTCCATTTCCATAATATTGCCTTCAAGAACATCGCCCTTGTATAGACCCTCTATATACGCCTTCCACCCTTCTGCTTTCCATTCTTTGCTTAGAAGTGGTTTTCTACCTGAGCTCTTGATATTCATAAGCTGGTTCTCTCTTCTCCCCAGGTCTTTTCATTTTCCAGTTGGCAGCATCTATCTTACTCCTAGTGATATATGCCTCTACATCCTTAAATTTGCCCTGTAGCTAACCCTGCTTAGCCATTTTGCTTTTCTGGTTGATCTCATTTTTTAGACATTTGTATTCCTTTTTGCCTGCTTAATTTTCTGCATGTTTATATTTTCTCCTTTCATCAATTAAATTCAGTCTCTCTTCTAGCATTTACTTATAAGTGCTTAATGACCCAAACATGAAGTCAAATTAAAGGATATCTAACTTGGTATGCGAACAGTGTTTCAGAATTACAGCACAAATATTTTGTAGTGTTAAAATACTACAGTTTGTAAAAAATTCTGTGCAAATGTTGGATAGTGTTTTGCACACTCTTCCCACTGCAAATATATCGCTATGTTGAATGCTGGTTAAATTTCATACTAGGGTAGATTTGGTGTTTCTTCATTTTCTAGTGTTGCACACAGTTTCTCTTAATGATTTTGTTGTTCCTCCTATTGCTTCTGGGTTGATGGTTCTATTCCTCTGTCCATCAAACAGCTTCATTGTTCCAATAATATGGGACATACGGCTATAACCAGTTTCCTCACAATGTATTCTTTGATACGTTTTAAACTCCTTGAGAAGTACTCTTATGTTTCTTTTTACCAGTATTCACTTTGTAAATGACACTGGAGTTTAATGCACAGATGTTTAAAAATTAGAACACAGCAAGGAGCCATGTGCTTGTTTTATTTCAAACACTGTGTGTGTTGCATAAATTTTTACACCTATCCAATACTACCCTACTGCTGTTTTGGAAAGACACATTTTTTACAGGCACACGTATCTTCATGAATGTTGTCATGATGGGTTGTTTTATAGAAGTAAACAGTGAGCCTTTCTGGGAACATAAAATGCCATACACAGTTGTTGTAAAACCAAACCAATGTATCAAACATCTGTCTACAGGGACGAGTGCAGCAAGAATTTCACATTTATTTTTTGTAACATTTCCACTGAAGTTGGCTTAAAATCAATCAAATTAGTGGCAAGTGGGACACTGGTATGCCAGTTGTCAATGGTTATCCTTCTTCGTGAGTGTCTTTGAGTAACAAGATGTTTAAGAACAATTGAGAGATGATTAGATTGCCTGAATGAACCCTCAGACTGCATTCCTGGACATATCTCAAATCTGTGCAAATAGAAATTTCTACATTCTCCTATAGAAATTACCTTTCAATGCAGGTTTCTTGGAATTTTTAGCCAAATGCTGTTTCCATGAACAACACCCCTGAAATAGAAATTGTCAGATATTCTTTAGGGACATATACTCCTGTGAATTTTTTTTCCTATAAGGGTCAGAAATTTGTGGACAGTCGCTGCTTATGTGGTTGACTGGGTCTCCAAATGATCAGCGTTGTTATAATTACTAGTGAATTCCATAGATTCAGACTACCAGAGTGGAAATACATGACAAACAGGAATAACAGGCAACTAAGGTTACGTATTGTCTTCTCCGTGTATCCAAGAAAATGAAATTTTGACAAAACATTTTTGGCCAGACCGTTGCACCACTAAGGGACAGTTGCTAGCAGCCGTTGAAGTTCTATTCTGGGAGTAGTGCGGAAAACGCGTTGTACGAACACGTAATAACGCGTAACTGGAGAACAAATGCGGGATAACTAAACTGGTGATTGTGGCGGGGTTAGTGAAGTTAACCAGAGAATAAATTTTGACACTGGCAGGAATTGTTGCAGAATTAGTGATAAGATTGTTTGTCAGGATGAGGAAGGAGAAGAAACTGAGACTCTCACAAATCACGGAAGAATGAAGATTCCAAATTTATATAAAAATTTTGTACTACTACTTTTCGATCTCTAGCTTCAGAAGCTAGAGACTATGAATGAAATGTGAAACTATTTCCTAACATACAACTTTCTGCTTGTAGTAGGCCTAATAGGACCATACAACACCACCCAGTCATCTCGAGGCAGGGAAAATCCCTGACCCCGCCGGGAATCGAACCTGGGATCCTGTGCGTGGTAAGCGAGAATGCTACTACAAGATCACGAGCTACGGACCTGTCATGTTATAAAAATGACCATTTGTGCCAAAACAGTTGGGTTTATTTGGTGTGTGTAAAAATTGTTGCAATATTAGGCAGGCCTATTTCGTTTTATCTAGCACGCAGTGACAAAATACACGTAATCATATCGAGAAACCGCACCAGTCTTGGGTACTATTTGTATTAACAGCTTTTCTGGTAGTAGACGGCGACATTTTGTTTTTTCATGTAGCGAAACATTGACGAACTTTGATGAGGTAATAGATTCTTTCCCAGAAAGGGAAGTATGCCATATAAAGCCGTGGCAAGATTAGAGAGGAAAAAAAGGCTAGGACTTACGGATTGAGGAAATGTGTACTGTCTTGCTTGTCTCTTGTCTTTACGCATTGTATGTATCCTAAATTTAATTTTATGCCACTCGAAACAGCAAGTTATTGGCTAATAGGCAGTAAAGAGTGCAAATTTTCTGAAGAATTTTTGTTCTCCCAGTTACTAATAATCCCATCCACTATTAATTGTGAGATTTTTTTAAGAGGGGCAGGATGTCAAACTGGCAGACTGGGAGCAGGAGAGGCACCACAGGACATTTTAATTTCCACTGGCCTGAATATAGTTTGATGGCACCCATTGCAAAATATTATACGTTTGGATTTCACAGAGCGAAATACAGAGACGTACGATGGAAGAATGCTGTGTGAAGAGGCATGGCACTGCACTTCGGCACACTTAAGACGAAATAGCGTCTTACGTTCTCTCAATCATATATGTTTTATGTATCAGACTCATCAGAAAGATGTGCGCTACAAAATGAAGATATTTTTGAAAAGTCGATTTTTAAATTTTTGGCGTCCTACCTCAAACGCTCAAGGGAGGGGGAGCGCCACTATCTAATATTGCCCAGGTTCGGAAGGATCGTAGATCCGGACCTGATGTGCAGAGCAGTCAGAGTTGTAGTGGGGAGGCGGTAGTCTCCACGTGATCCGGGTTTACGTTAAGTGATTTTGCTGTTTCCTCTTCGTTTATTGCTCTCACGTCAAATGAAAGCAAAACGGATTTCTGTGGCTGGGAGCTATCAAGTGAATTAAAATAAATTCACATAATTATGGAAAGCTGAAATATGTTATTAGTTTCAGATTTTATTTTGTTTCCACCTTTTTGACACTCGAGCATTAATTGCCTTGAAGAACAATGAAGTTATTTTTGTTGGTTTGTTAAAGAAATTTGACTTTTATTAATCTTGTCTGCTGAGACAGTCAATTTATTTGAAACTAAGTGTTCCACACTATGGGCTAGTTTCAACTGTTCGCTACATTTCAAGTTCACATTTCCATCTTCTAGCACGTATGGCGTTATGCCCTAATAAAGAACCAAACATGAGATAATGCGGTACTGGTAATCCAAGAAAATTTACAGCGGAATCTGGACAGACGAATGTGCACTTTAAGCCGAATTATGCATTTTAGTATGGTTCACAAAATTCCCATTCTCTTAGAGTATCCTCTGATGTCTTGTTTCTTTCATGACCTAATGTAAGATCTTTAATGTTTTACACGTACGAATGTACAGTCTCCCTGCATCGTCGTATCTGCGCAAGTGTGGCGACACCTGTCATCTGGCGCAACTGCTGAAAAGAATCTATTTCTAACAGATCGCGGGAAAATATTCAGAGTGGTTGTTTGAAAAGCATTACTTTCATGTAAATTAAATTTCCTTTTACACAAGATGAACTGTCACGAATGTCTGATGAATTTCTTAAATAAGAGCGTTTGACTCTCATTCAAAATTCAGATCTTTGAGGACGACCATTCAGAATATTTTTGAGCCCAGAAGATGAGACATTTATGTCGTTGTTAAAAACTTTACTGGCACATTTGTGTGTGCAAAAAAGATAAACATTATGCATGAAAGCTTCTTTCCCATTCTTCTGTGTATTATTCTTGTCAGTAAGATTGATGTAAGAGCTATTAAGCTGATTGTAAGATAGTTTTTACACTTGCATGTCCATGGTATCTTCGGGGTTGAAGGATGATCTGCTTCTGAGGGTATTATGGTATGTGTCTAGACATACGTTCTACAAACCAACTCTGTGTTTTGATTGCCACTTCTCTGTGATTTCAGAAATTTCAAAGGAATGTTATAGTGTGTTCCTTATTGGATCTGAAATATTCCAAAGGTCTGTAAAAGTCTAATACTGGATTACTCATACTTTGTATTTCTTTCTTTAACATTTTGTGAGGCCTTCAGTGTATGTATTCAACCTGTTTTCTCTTTTTTCTTTTTTTAACTGCAGACTTTCTCTTGCAGTCTCCTGACACCTTGCTTTCAAGTTCATTGAAAGTTGTTTAATTTTCTGTGTGCTGAATCTGTCCTTCTGATAACCCTTTCTTCTTCAATTTGTTCATATTTTTCCTGCAGTAGCTTCCTGCACTTCCTGTTTAGTTCATTCCTAAGTGATTTAGGTTGCCGTATCTCTGTCTTATTCTGAACATTTTTGTGATTCCTTTCTTTTGTTGAAGTATTTCTTCTGTTACCCAAGGTTTTTTCAGTTACCTACTTTATACCAACATGTCTGTCCATCTTTGGAGATTGCCCATTTTAAAGAACTCCATATCTCTTCAATTGAACTGCCTCCAAGTGGTATTCGTTATCACAATATTGACAGATTAGAGAATTTCAAACACGTCGTCATTCCTCACTACTTCAGTATCCCACTTCTTTCCACATTGACTCTTCTGAATGATTTTGTTAAATTCAGCTTACTTATTTGCACCAAATTGTGAGCTGAGCTATGTATGTGTCTGCTCTTGGGTACAGTTTACACTCCAGTATCAGATTTTGGAATCTCACCAAAATGTAATGCAGCTGAAATCTTCCCATGCCTCTAGGCCATTTTGAAGCTTACTTCCTCAGCTTGTGATTTTTGAACAGTGAATTAGCTGCTACTAATTCTCCTGTAACTTTTTTCTATTCCCTCCCGTACTACAGTGTTCCAATCTCGCATGATTATTAGTTTTTCATCTCCCTTTACTTACTGTATTATCTGTTCACTTACCTCATATGCTTTCTCTTAAACTTCAGCAGCTGCTTTTGGACTATTGTTTGCTGTTAAGTCTGGATTTTCTAAAATGGGGTTTGCAGTGGGTGTGGATATTTTGTACAATCTGAAAACTATCGGAAATAAATAGTATTGGTGTTAATCTTTGAACAGAAAGCAACAAAACATTTCCAAAAAACTGACTGCTTGTTTCTTTGTTTATGCCGATCATACTTAGAGGATCATAGCACAGTCGATGGTGAATGGTTTTCAACAATTTTTGTCCTTGATGATACAAGGGGGGAAAAACCTCAAAAGTTGCATTGGCCATCATCATAATGCGAGCTGTTACGCAGCAAGTAACTTAGTTATTTGCTGGAGAAAAACATCTGATTGTATTCGTCAGATTTATCACCTAATATTTTCTAGTGTGCGTAGGAATTTCAATTACCTTAAACTATTTGTTTTTGAGGTATCAACATCAGAGCAGGGAGAAAGTTTACGGAATTAGTTTGAACACCTGCAAAAGTGTGCACATTTGAAAGGCAAATATGTTTAAAATAATAAAATGCTTTTTTCATTGTTTTTGTAAATTGGCTTTTGTTGAGGTCTGCTTAGGATTTTTCTAAAATATATGGTCCGTGTAGGATGTGCATTGTTGGAGTACACCTGTTTGTGTACAGGTTTTTCTCAGCATACAATGTTTGAGTCCAGATGCTCTCTCTCTCTCTCTCTCTCTCTCTCTCTCTCTCTCTCTATCTCTCTCTCTCTCTCTCTATCTATCTCTCTCTCTCTCTCTCGCCCTTGCAGATTGACTCATACTTCAATTATTAACAGTATATCTTAGAATGTTGAAATTATTGTTACAGCTATAACACCATTAAAACATGGATCCAAGGAGGAAACAGCAAAAAGCCCTTGGGACCATTCCTTCATATGTTGGCTGCAGCAGAGGCAGGGATTCTCACCCTCGTTATGACAAATCCTATATGGGTGGTGAAAACTCGGTTATGTCTGCAGTATAGTGAGTTGGATCTGTCGAAGCTGCCAGACAGCAAAAGATATGCTGGGATGATGGATGCTCTGAGAAAAATTTACCGTACAGAAGGGATCCGGGGACTTTACAGGGTGAGTACATTTTATTTATTTCAGTTTGCACGTTTTCTACTTTTTATGCATGCATACTTAAATTGTGTTCTGGTAGGAGCACAGTCATGGGTTAATTTCTGTCCAAACACATTTCACCTTAGTTGTGGGTGGCATCACCAGTGTGTCAGTAATTGTCGAATGTCTGTGTTGCAGGTAGCATCTGCATTTATCATAAATATGTAACTAAAATGGACAGTAATGGAAAACACGAAATATGAGGTACAGTACGTAGATGCAAACATTGTGTTAAAAAGGGCCAGAGATTCCAACTGCCTCGAATTTCTAATTTTATTTCCAGAGGGGAAAAAAGTGCAAAATGATGCCACGGCTGTAGTGAAACAGATTTGCGTATAAACATGTTTGTTTTCAGTATGTGGACCTGTCAATCATTTTGCAAGGTTTCCTTTTTTGATTATGTTAGTTTAAAATATTGTTGTTGTGTTTGTCAGAGACTAGTGGCTAAAGTTTGGATTCTAATCTGGTAGCAGTGTGGCAGTTCTTAGTAAGAGGGAGATCAAAAAGTAAAGGGACTACTGATAAAAGGAATATGTAATCTAATGGTAGAAAAACTGAAATAAATATTATTTTTCTGTATAACCTACTTGCACTTAAACACACTTCGTTGAACATTTCACAAATTTTTTGACTCCATCAGTGTTTTGGTTGCATCTGTAAGTAGTTTTGCACTGCACAAATGATTTCTGCATCTTTTCAAATCTTCTCCCGAGTGCTTCCTTCAGTGGTCCAAACATACGGAAATAGCTTGGAGCTAGTGCTGGACTGTACAGCAGGTGCTTGAGCAGTTTGACTCCTTGTTTTGGTTGTCCATTTGGCAGAATGTGGCTGAGTGTTATCTTGCTGCAGGATGATACATGTTTGCAGTTTTCTGCAATGTTTAAATCTGATTGCAGGTTTGTTTAGTTTGCGACACACTGCAATACTTCTCACTATTCAGTTTTGTCTCTTTTGGGTGAATGAATGGCTACCACACATTCCATGTCCCAGAATAGTATTACCATAATCTTGCCAGCTGATGGTTGAAGAAGTAGTTTCTTAACTTCTGGTGGTGATGAACGTTTCCATATCGTACTTGCAGCCTTACTTTCCAGTTTGTGATGATGCACTTAATTTTGTCTACGGTGGTGGTTAGGTTAGGTTAGGTTAGGTTAGGTTAGGTTAGGTTAGGTTAGGTTAGGTTAGGTTAGGTTAGGTTAGGTTAGGTTAGGTTAGGTTGTGGTGGTGGTGGTGGTGGTGGTGATAAGTTCTTCAGTAGTGGGTGTATGTTGAGCTCTAGGTTTCCTCAAAACTCCCGGGGCGAGTCATTATTAAAGTTGAAGGAAAGGACATACATCACCTAAAACTCTCACATATTAAAGTGTCAGAGTGGTTGACATTTGTGCTTAATGTTAAATTATAGCATGAAGAGTTAGGACAAGTGAAAATTATGTTCCTGTTTCACAAATTTTGCAGCAAGAGAAATTTAAGTGAAGGACTTTGCACTAACAAAAATAGGCATATTTTGAGTCCCATATCTTCAGATGCTATTGTCATTCCACATTTTATGTGCTTGTGGAAAATTTGGAACACAGTGCACTGAAGGTTGAGTCCATTCAACTTATGTAGATGCAATGTTCCATTACCACATGATTTCCATCATACTGTGAATATCAAAGTTTTGTTGTTTTTTTTCTAAAGTTTTGTTGGTTTTTTAATAAGTGTGTTTCATTATTTGCAAACTTCCATGCATTGAGTCAATATCTCCATAACGATACCAGTAAGTCCGGTCAGCTGTTCAAATGTCTTCAGTTGCCAGTATAGAGAGGGAGAGAATTTTGCAATACTAGATGCAAGTTAGTAGTAGTGTACTATATCACTACCTGTCCAATCTGTGGAATGTCCTGGTCCATTCTTATGTAACACCTACACCCAACACTTTGCCACTTGGTTCATATACCTATGGAAGACCCAGATGCAAGGCATATTCTATGTACCCATCCATCACATCTTATTCCAGTTCCATCAAAGAAATATCCTCTGAGGCAGGTCTGTCTTGTGAAAGCAGTGTTAACCCAAATTTGTTCTTATCTACACGCAGCCTTTGAGGCACAATCACCAACAGCTGCCAGCCTGAATGAACAGCTATTCTAGACTCTTGTCTAGAGCAGAGGTGACAATCCAGTAGAACAACATGCCGCTGAGCACATGATACTGTTTCCTCATAACTTATACATACGACTCCACCATCCTTCCCAAATATGAACTTCTTCAAAGTCAGTATGAATTGTCCTTACAAAACAGTCATCAATCTCGCAGTCCTCATAGCCTCAATCTCCCCTAGTTGCTGTCCCACATCCACTCTTTCCACCCCAGTCTGTCAGTAGTACTACTCACATCTTGTTCTCTGCAATCTCTCTCTTCCTCTGTTCTCTCTCCCTCCTAGTCATTGTGAGTTTATTTTCCACCAATGACCTTTTTTGTGTATCTAGTTTTTTACTTTATTTCACATCTTATTGTATTGTTTTGATTCTCGAATAATTGAGTATTTAAAAAACTCCAAACTCTGCAATGTTATGTACTTAATAAAATTTATTATTGCAGGGTTTTGTGCCTGGGATATTTGGTGTTTCTCATGGTGCACTCCAATTCATGACTTACGAAGAAATGAAAAATAAATACAATAATTACAGAAATGTACCTATTGATACAAAATTGGTAAGTGAACAGAATGATACATGAACTGTTTGTGCTATATGTTAATCTTCATATAGTTTGGATCTGGTCCTGATTAATTTTTTGGAGAAAGCTCATGAAGTCCGGAGTTAAACTGACAGCTAAGCAAGTATGCAGAGTTATTCAAATGAGCTTCCCACCTGAGAACTATCTTGCAGTTAAATCACTAAAATTTGTACTTCTGTGAATTGAATTGTTAGGTGATAACTAACATCTCCCTGTTTCTTGATATGGGGACTGCTGCTTACGTATTTTAAGCAGTGTATCTTATCTGTTGCTATTAAAATGCTGTTTCATTGTGCCATATAAATACTCGATTTTGAAGCTTTGTGCTCGTGCCATTCAATGTGTAATTAACACGACACACACAAGATAAAAGATTTTACTAACTTGGAACTGCTTTATTAACTGTTAAAATCTGAAGTAGTTCACATCCACTAAATAGACTCACTTTTGCTTTTGATGTGGGTATTTAAGTAATACTTACTTAATTTTCTCAGAAGCTGGCTCAATTCACATTGGATATAATGTTCAGTTCCATTTAAAATCACTTGGGTGCTTGCAAGTAGAATTGTGTGTATAGTGTCATTATTAATCATTTTTACCATTTGTATGCTAGTCACTATATCAAGTACAGAATAGATACCTGGCACCCTAATTTCAGTCTTTGTGATTTAGTTCAGTTTAAATTTTTTATATATGTTTTGTTGTACACACCTTACTCTTACTACACAACAATTTGGTTGAATTTTCTGTGTCAAATGCTTCTTTATAGTCTATAAATGCATTTTAAAAATATTACTCCGTCATTTGTTTAGTGACAAGTTCCCTTGAAAACACAATCTGCATATAATTTGCATTTACATATTCCATAATAAGTATTATTTTTTTTTTTATCCCAGCAGCGTGTGAAAATTGCATTGATCAAACTTTCCATTAATTCCTTGTGGAGCTAACTACTAGTGGTTGAGTGCATACTTGCTGAATACAAGTCCCTTTGCCATTCTGGCATTTCTTATCATCCTTGCTGCAGTCTCCTCCTCCTCCTCTCTCTCCTCTTATGTCTTTTCCACTTGTCATAAACTGTGGTGGCTTCTTTGATGTGGATTAAAGTGCCTAAGTACTTGAGATTTTGATTGTTCTTCTATCCCCATTAGCCTATATCTTAACATTTTTGACTGACGAAGTATGATTCCTGTTATTGGGTTTAACCCTCCACATATAAAAATTTTTTCTCAGTAGTGAATGCTGGTAAGTGTGTGTGTGTGTGTGTGTGTGTGTGTGTGTGTGTGTGGTGTGTGTGTGTGTGTGTGTGTGTGTGTGAAGGATATGACATTTAACTATGTATAGTCTTCCATATATTTTTAATGCATCTTCTTCGGTTCCATGTCATTAAGTTCCACAGATGTGTCATTAAGTTCCACAGATGCTCCCCTCCCTTTATGGAGACTGCCTGAACATTTAGAGTAAATCCTCAATGTGCAAAATCACCACTTAACTTTACCTTTGAGGAAGATAATTTTCCCCACCCTCCTCCTGTGCTCTTTGATGTAGCAAATCTTTAAAGAAGATTGCAGAATACAAGTGTGCAGACAATCTGACAGATTAATGTACTTTGTAACTTGGATGATAAACAAATACATATGTTCCTTGAGGACTTCAGGATTCCTTCCGAAAATAGAGCAGTATTCTCAACATAAAATACATCTTGGACAAGTGCACCCCTCAAACACAGACATATCCCACAAATAACAATGTAGGACAAGCACTCACAACAGGCAGTGGATGGAGGTGGTTTGGACAGTGGACTGTTGGAGCCATGTCTATCAGTTCCAGAAACCCCCCCCCCCCCAAATTTCCTAACTGAAACTTGATCCCTATAAGGAAAAGAGAAAACTCAAGAGAAAGACAGTCAAGTGGACACAGATTCTGAACTTTGCCTTCTAGTTCTTACTGCTACAATTCTGCTTCCAAAAGTGCTTGTAAAAATTGTTCAGTATAACTGTAATGATTCCTCTCATCACCGTGCAGAATGTGAACTTCATAGCACTCTACCCAGAAGTTGGTATAGGCTTGCAGAATAATCTAGTCTCAGACGTTACAAAACCTGTTACAACAGAGCTGACATAGTGAAGGCATTGGGTGGGATTTGTATGTTGGTCCACGAGACCAGTTTCACTGAACAGATGGCACTAGGTAATTCATTGCCTTACATGCAAAGATGTTAAACTTTATTATGTTCTTTCAGAGTGGATGGTGACAGGACTCCAGATAGTTACTAATTTGATCTTCCTTACCTCCACCTGACCTCATCTTTGATGGATTTTAATGCACACAATGCTTCCTGGGGGTAGTTCCAAAATTTATCAGCAAGGCTACCTACTGGAACATGTAATTGACAAAAAACTTTAATTGTTGTTTTAAACTCAGGGTTTCAAACTTGTTTAAGCCCAGCAAATGACACCTTCTCAGCTATCAATCTATTCAGTTGTAGCTCCACTTTTCTCCCACCTCCATAGTAGAAAGTGCATGACAATTTATTTGGTAGCAACCATGTTCTAATTTTTTCTTCTTCCTGTGCCACACTAACAACCAACAGAATAGACTCCATGCAGAAATCTAAAGAATACTGATGGGTATAACTTCCATTTATTTTAAATTCGTACTGTTTCATACATGGGAAAAGTGGAGTCCTCATAAGACATACCATTATTGCAGTATAACAAGTGGCAGAAGCAGTGATTACCTTGTCATCCTTTTCCCACCTCCAGAAACCTGTGCCACAGTGGAAACATAAAATATCCATGACAAAAATTTCAGCTAGGCAACCCATGTATGAATAAGACATCCATATAAATCACCTTCAAAAGAATTTTAGCCTGGTGTGCTATCTGATTTAAAAGATTGAAAATTTTTTAACCACTATTGGGTTTGTATTTCCTCCTCTGATATGTATTGAGAGAACTAGTTATTCTCTAGTACTACAGGTATCTATTACATGCTATTCAATCTGGTCCCCCCAGTGTTGCTAAACATCCAACAACCACTTTCCTGTGAAAGGCTCAACATCTGAAAATTATCCTCTCATCTCCCATCTCCATATAAGACAGGGTTATCTTTCTCTCTTACTGACTCTCATAAAGAGATATCCCCAGTGATGGTATCAACTTTTTGAAACCAGATATGAGGATGTAGGTTAAGATCCTTGGTACTATACCCTGGTGGGCCGTTATTTGTGTGCAATTGATGAAAAAAAATTGGGAATTTTGTGTGTCACTCAATAGTGTTAAAAAGGTTGAATTACGTACACTGGTTGCAGGATGTAGTGGATAGGCTAAATGCTACACATGCAGGAGGTTGTGGGTTTGAATCTCATCAGGCACAATAATACTTTTTTTAATCTTTATCAAAGTGGCTTTGATAATTATTTTTATTCAGTTAATTGGTTCAGATGTAATGTTTTCTTTCTGTTCCTTTGTCACAGCATTTTAATCACCACATGAACTTCATTTGGTTATTTTGTCTTAATATCTTCCTTTTCTAATCAGAATTTTTGTGAATATGAATTTAAATATATTTATCTATTATACTACTCAGTTGTTTGAAAATTGCGATCAGTTAAAAAACAAAAGATAAAATAATCTATTTATATTGAGTGTGCGATGCTGTGAAAAATATATTTCTCATTACCAGATGGTCAGTTTTATTTGTTGCATGGCAGTTGACAAGAGATTTAAAACATAACCTAAGTAGCTACTACACCATATACAAAACAAGACAGATGAAGATATAAATGAAAGAAGGGCTTATAAGTAAAACAAAATTTGAGTGAAATGAGAAACAGATATAATGAACGCAACAGTGTGAATGAAACAACGGGGAGATAAAACAAATGAAATTAAATTGAAATTTGTACATCAGATTGATTAAAAACACATGAATAAAGATTTAAAGTGGGAAAAGCGTAAATACGAAGAAATAAAAGGAGTTGATATTCTGATTAAAATTATGTGACAAAGGAATATAATTGAAAAATTATATTTAAATCAATTAACTGAATAAAAATAATCAGTCATTTGAGTAAAGATTAAAAAATAAAAAATGGTACTGCGCCTGACGAAATTCGACCTTACAGCCTCCTGCATATGTAGCACTTATTCTATCTACCACACCACACAACCAAATTACACAAGGCAGCTTTTTAATGCTATTGAATGGCACACACAATTCAGAATTTTTTCATCTATTACTTACAAGCGAGGGCCCACCAGGCTGAATAGCTGAAGTGTGCGATACCTGAGAACTTGACCTACATACCGTATTTACTCGAATCTAAGCCGCACCTGAAAAATGAGACTCGAAATAAAGGAAAAAAAAAGTTCCCGAATCTAAGCCGCACCGGAAATTTGAGACTCGAAATTCAAGGGGAGAGTAAAGTTTTAGGCCGCACCTCCAAATCGAATCAAAGTTGGTCCATTGTAATATGAGACACAATTTAGGTAGAATGAATGACGATACAGCTACAGTAGTTTGGTTAGAGTCGTAAGCTTAGCAGTTAAGCTTTACCAGGTAGCCATTGCTATGCATCAGGCGCTCCGTCCGTATTTATACGGGTACCCTTACTTTTTCACGTGCTTCGTCTGGTTTGAATCGATTGCTTATTTTGCTTTGATCTGATAAGTGCCGTTTTCTTTGTTATAGGTGTTTGCGTCACTCTAAGCTGAAAATGCATTACTGTACTGTGTCACGCATTGTTTGTCGCATTCTGATAGTGCGTGTTTACGCCCTGTCGCTGCTCGCGGCATGGCTTGCTTTTGTGCGCGCTACCGCCGCTTACAGTTAAAAAAAAAAGTGAGAGTAATCGTCTCATTAGCGAAACAATGGCAGGAGACTGCTATTTGTTGTTACTTACACTGCTGCTTTCTTTGATAATGATAAACAAGAACCAAATAATAGACTACGTATGATAGAACATGTTCTGAACGAGAGTTAGGCGAAAATGTTTCTCCGTTTGAAAATCTTTGCAGCTGCTTCTTTGGTACATCAAATTCTGCACAGAAATTAGTCATCTTAGAATTACAAATCAAGTCAGTTGCCGTGCTTCATTTCTCACTGTATCACTATTATGCATAAGAATAATACGAATATAAACATGACACGATACGTATATTCTTCCGCGTTTGCTGTTTCACTCTAGTTTCGTAGTTTATTAGGCAGGCAGGATTTAAATGAGATAGCAGCAAACACGAAAGAATACATGACAAAATGTTGATATTCGTATTATTCTTATGGTGAAGAGAATACTGCATGTGATTCACATTTCATCAGGTTCCTATTAGCAACCATCTCTTCTCACGGGTAGGAAAAAATTCAGAAAGTAGAGTTGGCCATATTGACAAACATTCCAAACAGTCTTGCATGTCGGATTTTCTTGGTACATTGAAATTCTGCTACATTCGAAGATGAACAATACGGAATTTGTATTTACTTTGTTGGATAATGTATGAAAATGCAGTGGTCGAAACTCTGGGCGGAGAAAAAAAGCTCGTCTTCCACCTTTTTTTTTTTAAATTTATTTACTGACGCGGAGGTTTTGGCGCCAGTATTTATCTTTGTGCCTACAAAGCATGCCTGTGTAGCGCTACATATATTCGACGTCAGAAGTTAGTTTTGGCGGCACCTACCAACATTTTTCAGAACTTCCACTTGCTTTGCACTAGATTCTAAGCCGCAGGCGGCTTTTTGCATTACAAAAACCGGAAAAAAAGTGCGGCTTAGATTCGAGTAAATACGGTAACCGTATAGATCAGGGGCGGGCAGGAATCCTGCACGTGTGCGGTGCACTTGCACGCGTGCAGTTAACAGGTGTTCTGCGTGCACAAAGGGGCAACCTGGCCACCCGCTTACCTCCCTTCCCCACCATACCTTCTGTCCACTCCTTCCTCTGTAATGCATTTTGTTTTTCTAGCTTGCTTTATTGAATGATGGAATAAGGTTAGCAGGAGTGCTTGAAATAAATCATGGTTTGAAAGAGTACCTATTAACTACGATACGTTTTATTTAATTATCACAGGTGGAGTTTACAATACGTTTAATATCTGGAACAAAATTTCTGCATACAGACAAACACAAATAGTTACGTAAATTTTCATCACTTATGTTTGCTCTTAACCGAGGCTTATTAATTCAGCAAATGGTTTTCCAGCTCTCACTATATTAAGCGCAATTTTATAGCTTGCACGTACCGCTGGGCTATTATTGTTGTCGTCCTGAAAAATTGGAAACAGTGCTCCATAAAATGTTAAATCAGTTAGATGAGAGACATGACGAGAGAAAGTCGCAGATCTCTCGTGACAACGGCAACTAGGACAGATGCATCTAATATCATCAGGTCGCTCTTCTTAAGCTCAGTCAATTTCCCCATTCGCTCATAATCCGACAATAAATTGTACTCGTCCTTGTGAAATTTATTATAATGGCCTTCAATACTAAACTTCCGCTGACCAGCGAGAATACTGCCACATATTAAACATTTCGAATTTTCACGTCTTTGCACAAAGAAAAATGATTCTCCCATTACTTTTTAAAAGATAGCAAATCTCCACGTCTCCGTTTCCTTGATTCCCTCTGCATTTTCCGGTTCTTGAAATACAACGTTCACTACGTAGTGGTCGCTTCGCATCAACGTCCGCAGCTTAGCCTTGTACTACACTGCCGCAACCTGCCCGCTGTCGCCACTGCCCCATTCGATGATTGCACGCGAGCAGCACACGTGCAGCGCTGTGCGCTCACGAGCCGCGTGCAACGTTTGCCCGCCCCTGGTATAGATAGTTTCAAAAAGTCGATCCCACCCAGAAGCAGACAATGACCATTACATCAAATGGGTACTTGGATCAGTGCTGGGGTGCAGCACGAAGTCCTTATTGCATACATAATCAGATGTGATTTCATGGAATACAAACTTCATTTTTTAACAGCTATCCAAATTTTAGATTTGAATAAGTGGCCTCATGAAATGAATAGCTGTTACCTTATTTGTCCCACAAATGGTGAACTAATGGCCGATCCTGATCCTTCAGAGCAAGTCTACCAACAACCACTGTTAAAATATCACCCACTATCGGCACATCAGTGCAGTTTTTTACCTGTGAAAAGCCTATGTCATCATATAATAGCATCATATTTATATTACTCTGCATGTTTGGGGATTTAGAGGTGCCCTCCTAATTTTTATCTGGAATTCATCACTTCGGCCTTACCTTGTTAAAGTGTACCTTGTTAAAGTAGGTGCTGGTCAGTGAGTCAGCTCTGCTCCAAGTTTATGCAAAGTTAGGTATTTGCTAGGCATTTAATTGTTGTGCTGGTCTTTGGTGCAATGCGCGGGCTCTGAGGCTGTTCTGTCTTCTGATATGTGATCCTGCTCTTGCATACTGGCCGTCCCCATCCTTCCTGCTACCAGTGGGTTCGACAATGATAGCTTGTGTCTGTGCCTCATGAAATGTTGTGGTAGCAACAATGGTGATGCTGGTACAAAACTAGTGGTAATACAGTGGGTTATCAGTCTTCTCTGTTCGGGAGAGGAGAGGGAGCAACAAAGAGTCAATGCAACCCTGATGTCTGTCCTCTGTATTGGGAGCTGCTGTGTGGTCCCCTGGGTGTTGTAGACTGCCACCCATGGCATACACAGCAACTCCCCATCTACTGCCATTGGAGTGTAGGACCTGAATTGGCCTTATCGACAATAGCAGATGTTAAAGCCTGAGCAGTTCTCCTTACCAAGCTATCCCCACTCCTTCTCTGACTAGAATCTGCGTGGCTTGCCCCACCCAGCTAACCCCATTCCAATGGCAGAAACTTTGAATATGCTTGGCTTACTGTGATGTTAAGTTACAACCACATGTCACTCAAAGTGGCATATTTTGTTGTACTTTGCTGTTTTTGTATTATAGCTTGCAATATCCCATTCATTGGTGGAAGAAACATTATTAGAAACAAGTCAACCTAGGGATGACATTTTATCAACAAATCTCATCAGTGGTAAAAGCCTTCAACAAATATGACCACAAAAATAAGGAAGTTCAAATTGGCAAAGCTTTGGCACAGTGCAATGGGCAAAGATGTAGAGTACAGAGAGAAGGGTAGCTGGTTCATGTATCCCTGTGTGCAAACAAATTTGTTTCCATCGTAGTATTTTTGATACTTTTTGGGAATTTCTTATGAACGTAATAAAAGTATGTTCAGTGAAATTAGATGTTATACGAGATGCGACAATAAAGTAATGAGACTGATCTGAGAAAATATGTTGCATACAGTTTTAGTCAAGTTTAGTGTTGTCGCCTTCCAAGTAGTTGCCTTCCGATTGCACACTTTTTCCAGTGCTTCTGCCATTGATGGTAACATTTCTGGAACTCATCTTCTGTAATATCCTCTAAAACCCCCATCACAGCTTTTTGGACTTTTGTGTTGTTTGAAAATTGTGTCCCTTGACTGCCGTTTTGACTCCCTGAAATAGAAAAAATTCGCACTGAGTGATATCTGGTGAATAAGGTGGCTGTGATAGTACTGATATTTGTTTTGAGGTTAAAAATTGCTGTACTGACAGCAGTATGTGAGGGTGCATTATCGTGATGCAGAATCCTATTATCAGCAATGTTAGCACGGACACGAAGAACTCTTTTACCAAGTCTTTCTAAAATTTCTTTTTAGTAATATTGGTTAACTGTTTGTCCAGGAGGCATCCATTCTTTTATGAACAATTCCCTAGGAATCAAAGAAGCACACAAGCATGCGTTTCACTTTTGACTTTGACATGCAAGCTTTATTTGGTCTGGGTGATCCCTTTGAGCACCATTGCGAACTTTGGCGTTTTGTCTCTGGATTGTCCTGAAAACACCAACTTTCATCACCAGTGATAACACGGCTCAACAATTCTGGATTGATTTCAGTTTCCTCTGACGGATCAGCTGCCACATTTTTGTGTGTTTCTCGCCGTTGTGGTGAGAGATTTTTGGGGATAATTTTTGCACAAATCTTTCTCGTACCATGATCTTCATTTATTATTAGACAAACCGTTTCTCGATTGACGTTCAGTTCTTCTGCAATCATTTTCACGGATAATCTTTGATCAGATTGTAAGAGTTCATGCACCACCCTGGCCGAGTTGACATTCGTCCGTGAGTTGATGGTCGTCCACTGCGGTCTTCATATTCAACATCCGTTCTGCCTTCACTAAACATTTTATGCCAATGAAAAACTTGAGCTCTTGACATAACCTCCTCTCCAAAAGCCTTCTGAAGCTTACCGTAAGTTGTCGTCGTGTTTTCACCCAATTTAACGAAAAAGGAATGGCATACCAGGGGCAGCTGGCTGGGTGTTGGAATAGGCAACAGATGAGGATCTGTAGCTAGGGGGAGCACAGTAAGGGAGGCTGGACAAAGGGCAGAAGGTACCCCTAGAGGGGCAGGTTCCTATAGGTGAGTCGGCTTGGGAGGTATACATTGGATCAGTGGAGGCTGATACGCAACCTGCAGGCAAAATCAGTTTTAATGGTGGGCCACCAGCCTGTCACCTGCCAACAATGTGAAGACTCACTGATTCCACTGACTGTGGACTACTGCTCGAATCACACTCATGGCGACCAAACATCCGAACTCAAATGGGGTTCCAGTATGTATAGCACAGTGACTGAGGTGCACAACACAGCTGGTACTGGAGGTGTCAACATTGTCGTTTTCCATCAGTCTTGATAGTGGCAGCCTTAGGATCGAGTAGTGTCAAGCCATTGTGAGTGAGGGGTCTGCAACAGGAGGTGTAGTGCTGTGCACTGCTGGCATCTGTGGAGCAGCTGCGCCAGGCTCTCCTTGCCATAGGAGTGCACCTGTAAGAATAGAAAACGTGTAAGTATCTCTTCCACCAAGGTATGAGCTACGCCCTTCATCAGCATTTTGGAGGCCCGTACGAGGAGCTCTGCCTTCTCATTGAACTGCAGGCTAAACAGGAGTGTTCTGATGTGTGGATGCCATGGTGCAAACAAAAGTTGTGAAAGATAAGAGATGAAATGTGGCCAGCTATCCATCAGCAGGGTGTGAGGAAGGCTTTCAATGGAAAAGATCAGGGTGAGGGCACACACGGCAGTCTGCTGTCGTAGAGTGGCTGTTGACAGTATATAGGAAATGTGAGTAAGCATCAATGAGGAGCAAGCAAAATAGATTCTGGAAAAGGACCAATAAAATTGAGGTGAATGCCTTCCCAAGGTTTTGTGGTACCAGCCAAGGCTAGTAAAGTAGGTGCAGGATGGCCTAATGACCTGCACATAGCAATCAATCTTAAAATTAGTTTTGTTTTGACACTTGGCCAGTACACACAATAGTGAGCAAGCGTCTTCATCTTTGAGCCACCCCTCTCTGCCCCTGTTGGTGTGATGATAGAGCTGAAGGACATCCCATTGGAGGGAACTCAAAACAACCACCTGGGGCACTAAATGTTCCATTGTCAACAAGATCATCCCCATCAACGAGAGTCAATGTCGCAGCACAAAATAATTATGGATGAGGTTGGACACCCACGCTGGGGTTGGTCGGCCATTCCTGCTGGATGTGTTGCTCTGGGTGGAGAGCAGGATCCTCGCTACCCCCAGGGGGTCCACAACTCTTTCGTGGATACATGCGTAGCGAGCACGGGACCCCGAGCTAATGTGGCCCTCCTTCCTTTCCGGGCTGCATACCTTCCTTTTCCGCATCATTCCCTCTCCCCCATCTTCGCCCCTCCTCCCCTCACCTCTGGCTCTTTCCTTTCCTTCCCTTTCTCCCCCTCTGGGAGTATGGTTTGTGCCTACATCCGGAGACGGACGCTCGTAAATGTACCGCATTCTTCGCCTTCTCTGCTTGTATGTCTTCATCATTCCTTTGTCCTTCTCTTTTCCTTACCTCTTCTCTTTACCCTTTTCTCCGCTGCGGCGTTTGAGACCTCTCCTCTTTCCTTTCCCTTTCTTGGTTTTTTCCCTTTCTTTCTTCCTCCCTGTGCGTGTCTGAAGGCCGACCCACGCATTTTTGTGCATAGCCGGTGACGGGGTAACGCGTAATTCCCCGCCCCGGGTAGACAGGTAGGACACGTACGTACCCCCTGGTAACGGCCAGGCCCAGGGAGGGGGTGATTACCCGAGCTGATACCTTCCGAAAGTGCTGATTAGTCCCTCCGTCTGTTTGTCGGGAGGTGTGACCTGAGGTGTGAACAATCACCTAAGGCGGGAGTGCCCTCAGAGAGGGCCCCCACAAGGGAGGAGCGCGCCATCGGAGACGCCGGTAATCATGGGGGATTCTTCGGCAATGGTTTCCTCACCTTCCACTATGTCTGCTCACAAGCGTAAGTTCACAGAGTCTCAGCCACAGACAGTTCTTCCATCGTTGCCACAGTTCCTTGTTGTTTCTCGGTCTGACGAAGGTCACGACTTCTCCACGGTCAACCCTTTCATTATTCAGAAAGGTGTCGACGCAATTGCAGGTCCTGTAAAGTCTTGTTCCAGATTACGGAATGGCCCCTTGTTGTTAGAAACAATCAGTGCCCTCCAAGCACAAAAATTGCTGCGTACTTCACTGCTCCACACCTTCCCTGTCCGGGTTGAAGTGCACCGCACTTCAAATTCATCGCGTGGAGTCGTTTATACACGCTCCCTCGATGGATTGTCTGACGAAGAAATTCAGCACTACATGTCTGACCAGGGCGTAACGGCTGTTCATAGAGTTATGAAAAGGGTTGACACGAACATCATTCCAACCCGCACTGTCTTCTTGACATTTGACAAAGTTCAACTCCCATCAAAAATCAAAGCAGGCTATGAGATAATTTCCGTTCGCCCTTAGGTCCCAAACCCTACGCGTTGCTATCGGTGTCAGCGGTTCAATCATACCAGCCAGTCCTGTTTCAATCCGGCCAAATGTGTTGTGTGGCAAGGATGCACCCATGAGGGTGCTTGCCCACCTCCATCCCTTCGCTGCATCAACTGTATGGGTGACCACGCTGCTTCCTCTCGAGATTGCCCCGTTTTTAAGGACGAAAAGCTCATCCAGGAAATCAGAGAGAAGGAAAAGGTGTCGACCTTTGCTGCTCGAAAATTATTCGCCAGTCGACAGCCCACCGTGCCTCAGACAGGAAAATACAGCACTGTCCTTGCTTCTCCTCGGCCAACAACTGAGGCGGCCACGCAGACTTGCGACCTCACCTTTAGTGCCACGGTCGTCAGATCGGCCAGCGCAAAGATCGTCCGTTCAACCTCACCACTTTCGCCTGCCCACTCTATGGCTCACCCTTCATCGGGTTCTGCTAAATCTCAAGCCCAAAAGTCAGACACCAAGACTTCAAAAAAAGAGCATACTCGTGAAGATTTTTTACGTCCCCCAACTTCACAACCATCGGTTCCTCCTTCATCTAAACATAATATTTCCAAGAAGGCTACAAAGAAACCCAGTTCATCTCCTTCTCCGCCAAGGCGTGTCCCATCTACAGCACCACCTGGCGGAAATCGCCCTCGGCCGTCTCCTGTGTCGCCGAGGCGCACCGCTGGCGGCCGATCAACCGGCCGATCGTTGGTGGCAGGAGCTGCTCCTGAACAACCTATGGATCAGGATCTTCTGCTTCGGCTGAATGCCATTCCATGCTGTCGGTTGCAAGCTCTGAGCAGTCGTTGAGTTGACAGCAACCTTGGTCACATTCCTCCATTTTCTGTTCACCCTGTGTCCATTATCCACTGGAATATCCACTGGAATATCCACGGCATTCGAGCCAATCGGGATGAATTGTCGATCCTCTTACGATCCTACTCGCCGGTCATCTTCTGTCTTCAGGAAACAAAGCTGCGTCCCCATGACCGCTTTGTTCTCCCTCATTTTCAGTCCGTCCGATATGATCTCCCCTCTGTTGAAGGCACTCCAGCCCATGGAGGACTAGTGATTCTTATCCATGATACTCTCCATTATCACCCAATCCACTTAAACACTTCCTTCCAAGCTGTCGCCGTCCGTCTTTCCCTTTATGGATACACATTCTCGCTTTGTGCTGTATACATTCCATCGTCCACACAAATGGCACGAGCTGATCTCCTTCAGCTTCTTGGTCAGCTTCCACCCCCCTATTTGCTGGTTGGGGACTTCAGTGCCCACCACCCGCTTTGGGGATCTCCACATCCTTGTCCATGTGGCTCACTATTGCTAGACATCTTCCACCAAGCGGATCTAGTTTGCCTCAACACTGGGGTCCCTACAATTTTTTCTGCCTCCACGACAAATTTATCTCATTTGGACCTTGCGGTCGGTATGTTCCGCTAGCTCGGCGCTTCGAATGGTTTGCCCTTGATGATACACACTCGAGTGACCACTTTCCATGTGTCTTTCGACTGCAGTCTCAACTGCCATATATGCGCCCGCGACGCTGGAAGTTTGCCCAAGCCAATTGGACACTTTTTTCGTCTCTAGCGACATTCGATGACCGTCACTTTCCCAGTGTCGACGATGATGGTCTCACATATTACCGACGTTATTCTTACAGCTGCGGAACGTTCAATACCACGCACCTCCGAATTGCCCCAGCGCCCCCCAGTTCCTTGGTGGAACGAGGCACGCCGTGACGCAATACGTGAGCGGCGATGTGCTCTTCGCGTTTTCCGGCACCATCCTACTTTGGCCAACTGTATCCGCTATAAGCAGTTCCGTGCACGATGCTGCCGTGTCATCCGCGGTAGCAAGAAGGCAAGCTGGAAATTCTTTATTAGCTCATTTAACGCCTTCACTCCCTCCTCGGACGTTTGGAGTCGGCTTCGACGGTTCTCAGGCACGCCTAGTTTCTCCCTGGTCTCTGGGCTCACTGTCGCACATGATACGTTAGTGGACCCCGTCGCAATTTCTAACTCATTGGGTCAGCACTTTGCTGAGATTTCGAGCTCTTCAAATTACCCGCCAGCGTTTCTCCCGAAGAAATGTGCAGCGGAAGTGAGACATCTTGCTTTCTCCTCTCAAAATCACGAAAGCTGTATACTGTTTTCTTCATGCGGGAACTCCAACGTGCAGTCTCTTCTTCTCGCTCCTCCGCCCCAGGACCGGATGGTATCCACATCCAAATGTTGCTGCATTTATCAACCTCCTTCACCTTTATAAACGAATTTGGACCGACAGTACTTTTCCCAGACGATGGCGGGAAGCTATCGTCGTTCCTGTTCCGAAACCTGGAAAGGACAAACATCTCCCCTCTAGCTATCCCCCATTTCTCTCAAGAGTAGTGTCTGTAAGGTTTTGGAGCGTATGGTGAATTACTGTTTAGCTTGGTGGCTGGAATCCCGCAGTCTTTTAACACCTGCCCAATGCGGATTCCGAAAGCATTGTTCTGCAGTTGACCATCTTGTTGCTCTCTCCACTTATATCATGAAAAATTTTCTCCGGAAACGCCAAGCAGTAGGAATATTTTTTGACCTGGAGAGAGCATACGATACCTGTTGGAGGACAGGCATCCTCCGCACACTGTTCTCTTGGGGCTTTCGAGGTCGGCTGCCCCTTTTTCTTCGCGAATTTATGGCAGAGCGCACATTTAGGGTGCGAGTGAACACTACTCTCTCCCGTACTTTCTCCCAAGAAAACGGGGTACCCCAGGGCTCCGTGCTGAGTGTTGTACTGTTTGCCATTGCCATAAATCCAATTATGGATTATCTCCTTCCTGATGTCTCGGGCTCCCTCTTTGTGGACGATTTTGCGATCTACTACAGCTCTCAACGGACCATCCTTCTTGAACGACGTCTTCAAGGATGTCTCGATCGCCTCCACTCGTGGAGCATCGAAACCGGCTTCCGTTTTTCTCCCAGTAAGACAGTTTGTGTTAATTTTTGGCGACGTAAGGAGTTTCTTCCACCCTCCTTACATCTAGGACCTGTCAACCTTCTGTTTTCAGACGTCGCTAAATTCTTGGGTCTTATGTTTGACAGAAAACTGTGCTGGTCCTCCCACGTTTCCTATCTTTCGGCTCGCTGTCTGCGATCCCTCAACACCCTCCGTGTCCTGAATGGTACCTCCTGGGGAGCGGACCGAGTGGTCCTTCTCCACCTCTATCGCGCCTTAGTGCGCTCTAAATTGGACTATGGAAGCATAGTCTACTCCTCTGCTCGGCCGTCTATTCTTAGACGTCTCGACTCTATCCACCACCGTGGATTACGTTTAGTGTCTGGAGCTTTTTACACCAGCCCTGTGGAAAGCCTGAGATTGCTGAACCTCCGCTGTCCAATCGGCGAGCAGTCCTTCTGAGTCGTTATGCTAGCCATCTGTCTTCCATGCCTGCTAATCCAGTCCATGACATTTTTTTTGACGCCTCCTTTGACGTAGGGTATGCAGGCCGCCTCTCCTCCCTACCACCACCGGGAGTCCGCTTCCGTCAACTGCTCCATTCTCTTTCCTTCCGCTTTCCTAAAACCTTCTAGACAACTTGGGGTATAGCACCGCCTTGGCTCTGTCCCCGGATCTGCCTGCTCTGTGACCTTCGTCAATTTCCCAAGGATGGTACCCCTTCACTTGTTTATCGTCGGGCATTTGCTGCTCTATGTGCACAAATGACGGAAGCCACATTTATTTGCACCGATGGCTCGAAAACATCGTTAGGTGTAGGGAGTGCCTATATTGTTGGCGACACCCCAAATCACTTTCGGCTTCCCGACCAGTGTTCGGTTTATACTGCGGAGCGTTACGCTGTTCTCCAGGCTGTCTCTTACATCCGCCGCCATCAGTGGATACAGTACGTTATCTGCTCAGATTCTCTCAGCTCTCTCCTCAGTCTCCAAGCTCTTTACCCTGTGCACCCTCTGGTCCACCGGATTCAGGACTGTCTGCGCTTGCTCCACCTGGGGGGTGTCTCGGTGGCGTTCCTCTGACTCCCGGGACACGTTGGTATCTGTGGAAATGAGGCGGCCGATATAGAGCCAAGGCTGCAGTCTCTCTTCTTCGGCCAGCTATTCAGTCGATTCCCTTCGCCGATCTACGGAGCGTTTTATGTCGTCGTGTTGTTCTTTTATGGCATGCACATTGGTCGACACTTCCCCATAATAAATTGCGGGACGTGGAAGCTCTTCCTTGTGCTTGGACCTCTTCCTCCCGAATGCATCGTCGGGAGGAGGTAATTTTAACTAGACTCCGGATAGGGCACTGTCTTTTTAACTATCGACATCTTTTAAGCGGCGATCCTCCCCCACTCTGTCCCCACTGCTCTCAGCTGTGGACGGTAAGACACCTTTTAATTGAGTGCCCCTATTTTAATCCGTTACGCTCCCGTCTACAGCTGTCACCTGATATATCGTCGATTTTAGCAGATGACACGCACTCAGCCGATCGCGTTCTCGAGTTTATTAGTGCCAGTGAAATGATGTCAGTCATTTGAAGCCTTTTTTGGGGACAACCAACCCCTTTCTGTAGTGGATTTTTAAGCCTTCCTTCTGCTTTCAGTTTATCCAATTTTATGACTTTCGTTCCCATTGCTGCTGGTTTCCATTTTTGGGTTTTTTACTGTTTCCTAAGTCACGGACCGGGTGCTAATGACCATAGCAGTTTTGCACCCTAAAACCAAAACAAAAAAAAGGATCTTCGCTGATGGCGTGAGCGATTTGAGAGCTCATAATATGAAAGCTGTCCACAGCCTTCTGAGCTTCCACATAAAGATTAAAGCAAAGGATTTCAATCTAGTTGAATCCTGAGTTCAGACCCAGGTGCATCGTGTGTGTGTGTGTGTGTGTGTGTGTGTGTGTGTGTGTGTGTGTGCATTGTTTACAGTTTCATATCTGCTCACACATCTGAAGCCGTAGTGGATTTTCTGTGTTGCTGGAATGTCCCTCAAAGTGTAGACAGAGTTCCATTCAAGAGCTCCTCTGCCACACTGAGCCAGAACATTCGGTGGTGGTTTCAGTGTGTGGAAAATTACACTTGCATTTAGTGTTGCTATGTCCAGGGTATTATCCCCTTGAAATGTCTTCTAAGTCTGCAGCACAGTTTGCTGGCAAATACTCATTTCTTGTGTTCACCACACTTATTGCATATTTTCAGTTTCCTCATTGTTCAAAATGCTACTGGTTTCTTCACTTAACGATGAATTGTTTGCAGTATCATAGGTTGCACCACCACCACCACCACCACCACACGAATTACTAAAATTTTTTTCTTCTAAGAAAAAGCCAAATCCTTGTGGCTCTGGCTTCGTAAGGGTGAGCCATGTTGCCACTCACTGAAATCAGGAAACAGACTAAATGCAAATAAGTTCAAATAATAAAAGTTCACCTAATGGTAACAATGCGGAATTACTATCTACAAAAAGCAGTGAGCTACAGAAAAGGCACATGTTGTGTCTTCGGTGTGTGTGTGTGTGTGTGTGTGTGTGTGTGTGTGTGTGTGTGTGTGTGTGTGTTTATACTACAGTACATGGAACTCCTATGTCGGCCGTACTCGTTGTGTATACAAATTGGTTAAGAGGGTGTACGATGGACGCCACTCATGGGATGAATTCATGATGATTTGCAACTTTGCCCAGAAAAACCTAGTGCTGCTACAGATTGGGTCCAGGAAGAGCCTCAGTGCCATTGATATCACTTCGTTGGTCATATACCCTGTGGGAGATAACATGTCAGAGGTATTGTATTGTGAGTTGGAAAAAGTGAGACTTAAACAGATTGCACTTGAGACGCAAACCCTGTAGAGTTCGAAACAGAAGCTGAAGGTTCTGCAGGTGCTCCTTGTGGAGCAGCCTGTGAACACTGTCATGTAGTTTATACAACAGGGAATATGTTGTGCGAGTTGCTCCGAGAAACGTTAAAAAGTGGCAGATTACTTGCTACCACTAAAACCAACTGTTCATATGTGCAGAGATCATAAGGTTTGTTGATGACGAGTAACTTCTGAGAGTCGTCGTCAAATGGGAGCTGCAGATACGTCTCCAATAAATCTTGTGCTCATGCAGGGTGTATATGACCCAGAACAACCGGGAGATCCGGGAAAAACTTGGGAATTTTTTCATCCGGGAGAAAACTGGGAAAAACCTGGGAATTTTTTAGAATTCTGGGAATTGTTTGTTTAAATTTACAGTTAAATTTTTGTAGTTTTGACTAGTAAGAATTGATACTCTAACAAAGGATATTACTGTATCCTGCTTCTGCAGAATAATAGTGCAACAATAAAACATGAACGAGAAAAAAAGGAAAGTAAAACATAAATTACAAAGGAAATGTGCCATATACAACAACAAAACACAGTGTTCATACAAGCTGTTTGCCAACAGCAAAATGTGTCAAAGGCTTTAGGAAGACTATGCAATACTTCGTAACAAAAAATTGCCTCCGATGAGCATGACGTCACAACTGTTTACATGAGATTCATTTTAGCAGTTACGAGCAGGCTCGTGCGCATGCGCAGTTGAGTGGCTTATCGGTGGTACCTTTTCCTGCTTCTGGCTACATAAATGTGGCTGTTGGCTGTGTAAGTAGTCGCAGCAAGCAGCTAGATGCAACCAGGAAAAATTTTACTGCCGCGCTGAAGCTGTCATATTCACGTATGTGCAGTATTAACAAGAAAGTTATTTTTGTCAGTTTGCTACAGAAATTTGGTTTTTATCAATCTTTTACGCTGAGGCAGTCCATGTGTTTGAAATAAAGTGTTTAGTTCCACACTATTGGCTAATTTCAACTGCTCGCTGCGTTTCAAGTGCACATTTTCATCTTCTAGCACATATGACATTATGCCATAAGGAAGAATCAAAAATGAGTTAATATAGTACTGGTACTCCAAGAAAATTTAAATCCCAAAACCCACACTGAAAAGCTTAATATCAGGTCGGGGCCTACTTCATTGGGAATCTGGACATATGAATGTGCTCTTTAAGTATGCACTTTAAATGTGCCATTTTAGTATGGTTCACGAAATTCCGATGCTCTAGGAGTATCTTCTGATGTCTTTTTTCTTTTATGACATAATGTAAGATCTTTTAATGTTTTACACGTACGAACATACGGGCTTCCTGTGTCATAGCAGCATCCAAAGTGCGGTGGCGCCTGTTATCTGGCGCTCTCTGACGACTAATGAAACGAACCTATTTCTAACATGTCACAGGAAAATATTGCGAATGGTGGTTTGAAAAGCGTTAGTTTCAAAGTAAATTTCCTTTTACGCAAATTGAACTATCTGCGAGAATGTATGATGAATTTCGTTAATCACAGAGCATTTTATGACGAGCCATTTAGAAGTATTTCGAGTCCAGAAGATCAGACATTCATGTCGTTATGAGCAAATTGATGTAGTGCTATGGAAAGCTCGCTCTCCTCTGTGGTAACTAATTTATTTGTGGAAAACTTTGAAGACAAGTCACTGGACTCGGCTAAACATTTTACTGGCACATTTGTGTGATATATCCTAAAGTGTAACACGCAAAAAATATCAACATTATATGTGAAAGCTTAGCTTCTCTTGCAGCTTATTAACCTTAGAGACCAATATTATATGTGAAAGCTTTGCTTTTCTTGTAGCAACACTACGTATATTAATTTAAAACATTAACTTTTCCTGTTTGTGTATGCGCGCTACATAAGTGATGTTGCTATTAGCTGACTGCATCATGTGTCCTGTGGTCTGAATATTCGCTGTCATTGTCTGGCAGGATCACATGATATGAGCTATGACTGGCTTACAAAAGAGCATCGCAATCTCGATTACAGTGGTTCCCTAAGTAACATGCGGTGTTTGGTGGAATTCGAATTTATACTTTCGTAATGTGAAAATAGGCAGTGTACATATTGCTGCACGTCAAAAATCTTTCCAAAAGGAGTTTTCTTTCCTGACTTTATTTTTCTAAAGTGCCGGGAAATTCTACGCCCGTATATAAAAACAACCATTCAAAGGATTAATAAGTTTTACAGGTCAGAGGGAAAATATACTGTCACTTAACAACACGGAAAAAGTGTTTTCATCCAGGAAAAATCCGGGGAATTTTTTTTCCTTGTCCACGTATACACCCTGTATGCCAGTTTACTCACAAATTCCTCTGGATGCGAGATGGTATTTGTCACAGCCTGTGCATTAGTCATCACCTTCAAATTACTACATAGACAGTGTTTGCTGAATGGTTTCTTTATAACAATGAGTGGTGTAGCCCATTGCGTGGACAAAACATGTTGTCACCTCCAAAGCTGTGAATCTGTCGCATTCTTCCTTAATCTTCCTATTGTTTTTCAAGAAACATATACATTGTGAATGGGTCAGTTATACCTGCTATTAAAAATTATTAGGCAGTACTTCAAAATATGTTTTGTAGATTTTGTTTGTGGAAAAACAGGCATTGGAACTTACCAGCATAAAATTTTAGTTGAAAAATATTCTTAGGTGGTACTTTAAAATCCTTTTTTGTGTAGAAAAACACAGTTCAGAACTTAAATTTCAATGTTTATTGCAGACACTGTTATAAAATTGAAATTAATTCACAAAATTTGCCTTTGAGGAACTATATTGAACTATATGCCTATCGAATTAACTTGGAAAATTCTTGCAGTAAATGATTGTGTGCACTTGGCAGAGGAATTATTGATGTCTATTACAGTTAGTTTCCCTTTTGGTGTTTCATTGATCCACACACTTCCTCCCCTCTTTTGTTCTTTTGGTCCTGAACTTGTTCCTGCAATATAACTTTGATCTTGTGAGAGAGATTTTTGGTCATTCATTCTTCTTGTATTGGTTTTGTTAGCTCATTTCAAAGTTTTCTTTAGCTCATATCAAAGTTACCTTAGAAATTGCCGCCTTATGTGCAGTTTATTTTGATTGTTCTCTGGATTGATGTGTACATACAACACACAGACTTTATTGCAGCAATACCTAGCATGTTACAGAACAAACAGGCCATCATTTGGTAAACCTTTTGCAGGAAGAAGTGGTGGTGAGTTTACCTGTTGTCAACTTCCCATTTCGTTTTGTTGTAGTGGTAGTTTTTTTCTTAACAAGTATGAAACTTTTACAGCCCTCTGGAACCCAAAGGTGATTGAAAGTATTGGTCTGCTATTGTTTGGCTGTTTTTCCTTCAGAATCTCAGCTTTGTTCTTTCTCAGAGTTCCTGCTAATGTTAGATTCTTCTTGAAGTTATTTGGCTAGGGTGTAGTCCATAAAGACATAATCGGTGGTAACTTTTGGCCCAGTTTTCTCAGTCCTTTCAACAAACCTCAAAACATTATTTCTGCTTTGATTTGTTTCTCATGATCCATTTTGTAGCTTTTCTGTATGCACTTTTCCCGCACAAACGTGTGATGTTTCTACACCAGATAACAACTGTAATTTTTTTTCCATATTTCCCTCTGTGTTTTGAAGGTATATACTGCTGGAAGGGACACCTTCCTTTGGAACTGCTTATCCCTGTGACATCTTTGTAAGGAAAAACATGTTCAACAGTCCCAGGAACATTTCAAAGGGAGTTCTGATAGCAGCCAGTGTATCATGATGTTGCCTAGCTGGTTGATCTCTTTAGTCAAATCTGAGAAATCTGCTGATTGTTTGGAATTGCATGAAAAACTGGCTGACCAATCATGTTGTCCCAGAACTCTTAGAGATTCTTCAGCACATGAGTACAAACTAGCTAATATAAGAAGTCCCAAATAAGCCTTCTGTTCCTGACTTGTAATAAGAGTGAAAGTTGCATCTTTGACTTCTGATACCCATGTCATTTCTCTGTTGGTTTCATTCAAAAGCACTATCAACATTATGAACAGTGCAAATGACGATACTTTTGTTTAGTCAATCTGGTGAAGAGCAAACTATATAGGTCCTGGAGCAGGATGGAGAATGTTTGCAGCCCTAAAATAAAAATGTAAAATAAAGAAAAATAAAATGAACTATAGTAAAATACAATACAATAAAATACAAAGAAGTACAATAAAACCTAAACCCAACAATACACAAAAAGTAAAGATATACTGCAGACGAGCTCCAAGGGGTGATGGATGATAGAGGATTCCACCTTTCTAGACAATCCGCACCATGAGGTAAAGGGATAACACTGAGAAAGCCCGTCCCAGCACTGTGTTCCTCGCAACTAAAACTTTGTTAGTATTAAAGTGACAATTTCTGACTGGGTCTAAACCACCCATTCACAATAAGTGTGTCAAAATTGTCTCCAAATTATTTTAGATTCTGAAATAAAAATTGAGGACAAAATAAAGTATTACATATCTCAGGATTACCTAAGATCCTGTTAGAGTATAAATATTTATCACAGTTTTGTGTTAATTTTTTAAACTAACTGGGTCAGTTAAGACTCATTCACAATAGGAAGGTTAACTGGATCACAAAGTTACAGTGGCACTGGCCACACCCAGAGAAGTGGTGGTTTCTCTGTCAGAGTATGTGGTAAAGTTCTTAGCCCTGCCTAGCTCCTGCAAAAAAAGTCTGAACTCTTGTTGCAAAGTTCATAGCGTTCCTAGTGTGGCACATGGTCGGAAATCAGGTTAACCAAATTAGTAAATGTGAATTTAAATGCTGTGAAAGCATTAAGGCCAAACACATTTTCTGTGGAAGGACCACTGCCATATGTGCCACGACAGCTGTTAGTTACTAGGGAACAGGTATCTGTTGTCTGTAGGTAACAAGACTACTGCTAGAGGCAATGACGGAGCACAGAACAGATACATATGAGAATTCATAAGCTGCTGCAGCACTCATATCAGCTTGACTAGAACAGCTTCCCATTGATACACACATTGATGAACAAGTTGTTAGAAACCACTGCAAGGTTGTAACACACAGGGCTGAGACATTAATGCCCATTGGTTGGAGGCTGAGGGTGTGTCACGAGCAGACAATAAATTGACATTGCTGCAATGTTTTTTTCCTGGCATTGGGGGCAGACTGGCCAGTCATGTTGGACTAAACAAGCAAGACATGATTTAAGTGCTTATGGGAAACAGCTCACTGTGGATGTGTTTGTGGTATAAGTGGACCATATTGTTGTGATTTTCATTTTGGAGTAGCACCCAAATAAGAGTGCCTGCTGTTGTTAAAGTTGAAAGTGGCCACAGCCACCAAGGAATCCAACCACTTCAGAAACTTCCATTTGTGATACAGAAAATGTCTCATCTTAGTAGGAATTTTCCAACAGTAGCACCTGTTGACCATCCTCAGCAGGGGCTGACCTAACTTCATCTTGCACCAGAGTATGTTGAGAGGTAGCAAAGCAGCAGTTCAGACTGAGACCCTGCACTTCTGCAGGCAAAGTGCAGTAAGATTGATGACATTGTTCTTGCACTGATCGAACTCCATCCTCAAAGAAATAACATGCATATGCTGGGGACAATAAGTGACACATTTTGTCAAACAAGAGGAAAGGATCCTGAAGAGACATGACATCACATGTTTTTTTTGGCCACCAGGAAAATTTAATAATTTGTTGTTCGTTCAAAGACTATCTTCACATTAGGAAATGTGGCATATATGAGATCCCATGTCAGTGTGGGAACTCTTATTGGAGACATGCTGAACAGTGCAGGAACATTGTGCTGAACATCATTGCCACACACAGACCTGGGGCAACTGGTAACAGAGCATTGTCCGGACACAGGACATTGCATATTTTATGAGAAGACCAAAGTTTCATTTTCAATGGCATCTTCCTGGGATTGTGTTTGAGGAGGGCATATATTTCTGTATGGCAGACAATTTTAACAGGGATTTAATTAAGTGCTGCATGGAATCCAACAGTTTGCTGCCATTAAAACCAGAATGACCAGACACTGCACATTACTGACATGTAAGTGTGCCTTTAACTGCAGGAGTGTCCAACACCATAGTTGTTGCCCAGTGCACATACAGAAGGCCTTTCTGCAGCTCCTGGCAGGGGTACTATGAGTGAGTGATGCTTTCCTCAAACTGCGAACATATTCCTGTGTGTATTGCCTGCTCCTGGCCTGATAAATTTGGACCCAGCCTTGCAATTATCAGTTGTCTTGCAGCAGTGGCAGCAGCAGCTACCACCACCTGAAGATATCAAACAGTTGTATTGACGAAATATTGTGGGATTTGCACATGATCTGGCAGCAAACCTGATAAGAGTATTTTAGAGAGAGAGAAAGGGTTCCTGTAGGGGGTCAACTTTCTAACAACTAATGCATGGGGATGGAATCCAACAAAGAAAAAGGGCCTTAATGGTAGTGCTACCAATTACTTTCTAGATGCTGAAGTGTTGCCATAAGTGCCTCTTATGCCTCCCAGTCCTCTGCAGTTTCGTCATAGGCAGGGGAAGGAGGCAGATAGGCCAGTAGTTACTGTGGCTTTGCCACTAATCCAGTCAACTCCTTGTCCAGCACAGCTGTGTGTTCCTGTTGTAGCAATTCCAAACACCATTGGCTTTCCAACTGCTGGTGCAGTAAACTTGGAAGCACTATCTCCAAGGACGTGCTAGGTGTCATCAAATCTGCAAGAAACACTTGTAGAAAGTCCAATCAGCCTCGTCACGCGTGTTGTAATACTACACACAGTTCTAAACATTTCAATGTGAAAATAGTTCATATAGTCTATAGAAGTTCAGATTACAAAGCCAAGCCAAGTCAAAGATATAAACACAGTTCATCCTGAGAGTGGAATTCATTACTAGGAGCAAATACAGTAGTGAAATAGTCCACTTCTCTCCAGGGTTTTATGAAGTTTGGTTGCTCGGTGTCTCCAGATGGTGCAAATCATTGGCGGAATGCACAGGCCCTGTGGCAGTGCTGTCTTGTGATGTGTGATTGTTGCTGCCTGGCAGCTGTCCTGCACTGAAGTGTAGATGAGTTGAATTGTGATGGCTCATGTCTATGCTGTGCGAAATATTGTGGAATGTTGTGGTAGCGATGGTAGTGGTACCAGTACGAATGGTGGCAACACGTTGGCTTTCAGCAGTATTCAAACCTGAAAATCGCATGTTACAGGTGGTGCTCTTCCGGTGGAATCATTCTGACTGTCATTTGAACACACCTCACTTCACTATTTGGGAAAGGGTAAAAGAAAATAAAGATTTTAACTAGAGCTTTGTGTTAGAAAAAGTATGGAGGACTAGACCAATGCATTTGGTGGTGTGTATGTATCAATTATTTTATTTTCGCTGTTCCTGAGGACTGTTACAGCAAAGACACAGGATTGTGTTCACTTTCTTCTATGTTTTTGGAACTTTGTGCAAGCATATACACATCACTGTGGATTTTTATGGAAGAAATATGTTGTCGGCCGAAAGTTTTTCCCTACAGCATCCTTTACAGTGATGTTATTTTTGCAGAGCATCAGATCTTCACCTAAAACATTTAAAAATATAAAGATTTAGTAGCAGAGCGAATCACTTTTTTTAAATTTTTTTTTATTACATCTGATGTTATATTACAAACTCCATTTTCAGGGAACTGGTGAATATTTAACATTTGCTGCAGTTTCGAAGTTGGTAGCAGCTGCTGCAACATATCCATACCAAGTAATTCGTGCAAGGCTGCAGGATCAGCATCACGACTACAAGGGCTCATGGGATTGTATCCTCCGCACTTGGAGGTATGAAGGGGCTAGAGGGTTTTATAAAGGGCTTATTCCTTATCTCTTACATGTGACACCTAATATATGTTTGGTATTTGTAATTTATGAGAAATTTACTGAAAATAGCTGAATGATTAAAAGACTTTATTGTAAAGACATTTTTGTTTTGTCCATTGTTATGTTAACTTTATGAAGTATGAATCTGATGTATGATGATGGACTGCTGTGGTAAACATGTTCCTTTATACTTCATATTGTATGTGATTTATGCATTCATTGAAATTTTTGCAATACCACAGATACTTGACCTATTTCTGTCTTGCAGAAAGTATTTAGAGGAGTTAAACCTAAGTTGTGTTGAAGTGGTATTTGACAATATAAATGTTTTGCAGTGTGTACTTTCATAGGAGATGCTCTATTGTATTGTGCACTGTTCACCACTTAAGAAGTTTTATGAAATATAACCGAGAAATATTTTTCCACTTTTATTCTTCTTAACGTACAGTTACAATAAGAGATGGACATAACCATTTCTGGGGCAATACATAAAGCTTTCCATGACACTATAACATCGATTTTATATTTCTGCCTTTGTAATAAAAGTGTTAACTGCTGTTTAAAAATTGCGTTGAAAAGTTAGACGAGGGAGCAAGACTGAAAATTATTACCAAGTTGCATAGTTTTTGAGAATAATCGGACAATGTGCACCTAGTTAAAATTTTGAAACTGGCACACAGCGTATGGTACTTAAATTGTTTTACATGTTTAATATGTAAATTTAAACCAGCCTAATGACAAAAATATGGCACTTTCCTCAAGTTATTTTGTGATTGTAAACTAAAAAGTTTTCCTTCTACTTGTTGAGATATACCACTGATTTCATGTTGTTAGATATTGGACTGTTGTTCACAGCCACAAGAAATATATTAAGTTGTAGTCTCCCTTAACTTACATTGCATAAAGAGTTAAAGTTGTCTTAACACCCTCCATAGATGACAAAATGTAAATTTGCTGTTGAAGGCTCAGAATAATTCTGTTTGTAAAGGGAGAGCTTTCTGGTATCTCTGATGGTAAAAAGTACTTGCTATTTGTGGCAGTTGGAAAATAAATTAACATTGTACTGTATTGTATACCTACTGTAGTGTGTACCTACTGCTTCTTAATTGGAAGTTAATTCGGAAGAAGGAGAAAGTATAAGATATTCTGCTTTACTCTGTTCATGTTTCAATGCATTTCATTAGCTATTCCATAATGCCATAATGCAGAACAGACCCACAGTAATAGATATTTTTCAATTTAGAATCTTTTTAAAGGTTAATGTGAACACACAGTGGGGTGGCCATAAGCATCAGAAGTGAAATAAAAAACATGATACAAATGAATGGAACTTAAGAGTGAATCAAAATATTAGAAGTGTTTTTTCTGGTGACGGATGGTCTCCAGTATTATTGTTAAAGGAAAAAATAATACATAAATGAATGAATGAATGAAAAGGGCAACCAAAGCAAAGCCATGCTATTACACTGGCTTGAAATGCTATTAAAACAGATCCATCTTCAAAAGTATCTTCTCAGTGACTTCCAAGAATTTAGTATTTGAAAGCATAAAACTAACAGGTTTGATCTGTTGTTAGATTTCTTACTGGAACTTGATAAGTGTGCTGAATTTATCAATTTATTTGCTGTAACTTTTGAAAATTTCCTGGTATTTATTCTAATAATTTTGAGATGTACAGACAAATCCCGTCGACTTTCTGCCAGAATATTTCAGCCCGAAATCCCATCCGGCCATCTTCAAGTGAGTAGAAAACTACTGAAGAGCCAAGGTGTATTCATGGTATTTATGCTGACTCTCTCATGCAAAATGTGCTGGCATCTTCCGGCGCATGTGTCACATGACGACATGTGCAGGAAGCAGCGTTGTGTGTGTGTGTGTGTGTGTGTGTGTGTGTGTGTGTGTGTGTGTGTGTGTGTGTGTGTGTGCTGCCCTCAATGGTGGAAGTGTGAGGTGATCTAATCATTGAGTACTGAATGACTCCATTGATTCTGCTGTGAAATTTTAATCATAAGATTCCAATTTTTATCAGTTGAAAGCCATTGTCATGATTTATAAGATTATTGGCAAGGCATTTTTCTACTAGTTCTATGATTACTAAATCCCAAAAACTGAAACCTGTAGCTAAAATTTTTGTTTTATTGTATTCCATTGTGTGTCCCATCGAAGCAGTATTCTGCTGCTGCTGATTTTAACAGTTGCTGATGATGGTATGTCTTGTGTTCCTGGACAGTTCGTGTTGTTCAGCATATATGTACAGTGCCACACTCGCAGAGAATTTTGTAAATGCTTACTTTTTTCAGTTTTAAGTCATCTTAAATTGATCCAACCATGGCCAAGCTTTTCACTGGTGGATGGAAGATAATCTTGATTTTATTTTTTCTAAGAAAAAAAATTAGAAGACAAGTTTCTGGCAAATGGAAGGAATGCAGTCTATAGTCATCAGTGTCTCCAGTGCATTGCTTCTTGTTACTATAGATATGCATGGACTTCCTTATTTAGAGTGAAATGTAGACATTCTCCTTTAAAAACTTTCTCAGTGTTGCAGTTCTGCATGCTGGTTTTCGTCATCTGATATTACATTTGCCCGACCATTATGGTACTAAGAACACTGGCAGTTTTTACGGGGTGTTGGTAGCTAGATGCCTAGAGTTTTAGACCAACGTTCGTGCGTGTTTCCTGTTCTCGAAATGGTCCAGTGATCCATTATTCTTACAGTGTAATGTCCCATCTTTCTCAATCTCCATTGCAACATTGATGTTCTCATGTAATGAGTTTAAGTGACTAAAGAATTTCTCTAGTTCTTGTCTGACATGAGGCCATACAACAAAAGTATCATCTACATAACACCAGAAACTGTGGGCTTAAAAAAGTAGACTAAAGTGCTTACTCCTCGAAGTCTTCCATAAAAAGATTAGCCATCACAGAGGATAAAGTGCCCCACATGATGCCATCTGTTTGTTCAAAGAGTAGCAGTTTTTTTTGATATATGGCTCATTGGGTCACTTCAGATTTTGTGGTATGTAGCTGACCATACATCATCTTGTTGTTGGCGGCTTCCCTTGTCAAAAGAACTGCGGCATTACTGCTATCTGCAGGCAGTATGGCTATGCTAGTATCTTCTTGGAGGCTGGAGGGAGCAGCTCTTTGGACTGGTGAGGTGAACCTCAGTTGTGGCACACATTTCAACAGCATTCGGCAAGATTCTTGTCGAAGTTCATCTGCAGAACCCAGAGAGAGAGAGAGAGAGAGAGAGAGAGAGAGAGAGAGAGAGAGAGAGAGAGAGGGGGGGGGGGGGGGGGGTCTAATGGTGTCCTCAATAGAACAGGTGAGATAAACTGTCGGAGTGTTGTACAGAACACGAAAGATACACCTGACTTCAGCAACCATTAAAATCAGTAGTAACAGAACATTGAATTTTCATGGGACACCCAGTGGAATATAATAGAACAAAAATTTTAGCTTCAGTTTCCAATTTTTGGGATTCAGTAATCAAAGAATTGATGGAAATAAGTCTTGCCGATAACCTTGTAAACCAAGACAGTATCTTTCAACTGAATAAAAATTGGAGTCCTATACTTAAAATTATCGAGTGACAGCAGAATTGATGGGGGTCATTCGATAATCACTGATCAGATCATCTCTAGCTTTCACCAGAAGGGGGTATCACTTAAAATTCGGCAGTCCCCCACATGTTGTCACCTGGTGCATGCTGCGCAAGACAGCAGCATGTTCCGCATGCATGAGATTCGATGTACTTACTGTTGGATGCACATGGGCTATTCAGTAGTTGTCTAATCATGTGAAGAAGGCCGGACGTACATGACTTGGAGCAAGTATTCTGCCCATTCCTGTGTACATTATAAATGATCCTACTCTGTCGCAGCAGTAAGTTTGGACATCTTTAATATCACCCATTAATGTGATGTCTTTGTTCGAACTGTATATGTGGTGCATTTTTGCAAGCTTAAATCTGTTCACAGAAAAGCCAATTGAAACCTAATAAAGGCTGTTCTGCAGATTGTCAGAACATTAAAAATATAGTAATGTTATTGAAATAAACAACTCTGTGGTGAAGTGATTGGTTCTAGTCCACTGATTTATAGGTCCCAGGTGAAGTTCTCCATGAGCACCACAAATTGTTCTAATAAAAAAAATAAGTGGCATCCAGTTAGCTTTGTGAGCATGACAGAAGCTGCTTGAATAATAGAGCAGTGATAGTGACAAGGTAGCTAGCAAAAATGGGGAAATATTTTACTTTTGTGAATGAAGTGATTTGATAATTCTGAAAATGTGTGTTCTTTTGGGTCAGTTAAATTATTAAAGATTTCTTAACCTTAAGTAATAACTCGGCTTCAGTAAGAAAAGTCAATTAGACTTTTACTTTGTCAGAGTGCAGAGTTGCTGACTGAAGCACTCCTGAGAACATTAGCTGCAAGAAGAGGAATTGTTAATTATTATTAATTACTTCCTTTTTTCCTTGGATAACACACATGAGCTATTACTCATGTCGGTGATCTTACCTTGTGGTGTATGGAATATTGATTATTCAAATTGCTAATGAAGCCCTGAGTGATTATAAAATATTTAACTAAGAACAGAAAGTTAATCACTTGACTGTACATTATGGAGTGAAGGCCTGCCTGTATATCGAGATATTGTTTTGTAAAAACAAAAAGGGAAATAAGTAGTTATCACTTTTACTGATGCAACACATATTTTGCTATTTTGTTAAGTTTCTTACAAACTACATCTTAGGGGACCGCGGTTTGTGTGGTTGTTCGGGCAAATAGGCTGTGACAGAAGTGGTGAAATAAAAAGATTCTTGCAGTATCAACATTGTGTAATCCCATCATATTTTTATATTGGTTTTATTTGTATGTGACATGTGTAACATAACAACAACAAAGCTTCAATTGTTGCTTGATGCAAAATGTCTGTGAACTAGTTTCATGTTTATATTTTCTGATGATACCCTGTCCTGTATGTCTTCTGTTAAGTAAAAAGACAACTATTTCTGTCATGCCATAATGAATTTTTCCACTCTGTAGCAGTGTGTACATTTAAATATAATTTGTCAAATAAGTTGTGGAGCAGCATTAACTGTGGAACTAACAAACAGAAGATGGATACAAAAATGATTTTACACTGCTCCTCGTATTTTCCATACTTTGCAAAATACATTAGCTTTGTTTAATGAACTGTACTTGTTTTATTCTTCAGGTATTTATTCTTATACAGATTTGTAAAGGTGATAGTCAAATTCCTCCATCTTAGAGATAATTGCCCATAGTTCCATGGAACACTGCCACAAAGACCTATTGTGTTAGGCAGGTGTGTATGTGTGTATGTGTGTGTGTGTTTTGTTTTTGGGACTTTTCTTATTGCTGTTAAATGAAAGCAAGACACTAGTTCCCTATGCATTTAAGACCATGACAATATGTAGGAAGGCTGCTGTCCAGCTATCCTGAGTGGCTGATTGTACTGAGAGTTCAGTCAGCTTAGACTCAACAATTTTCTGTTACACTATTACCAATATATGTTTCTACTGTCTAGGGTTTCTGAATAAGCATAAACTGAACTTGTACAGGTGCTTCATTATTGTTACCTACAACAGTAGAATTGCATTAATCTAAATTGGGCATATATGAACAGCTGGAAGAAAATATCTTCAAACACAGTTGGGACTGATTGTGTTTTCAAACAATAAAAAATCCAGGATGGAATAATTAAAATATTATAGATTATCATTTTGTTAGTATTCTACTTTTTATGATATCCCACATACTATAAAATCTACTTGATTTCTCACATCAACAGAGTACAGTTTGAGATTATTACAACAGTCAGTGTATTAAGTGACGGTGTATTATGTAGTAGTATGTATATGTGGATCAATCAGGGATGTAATTTGTAGCAAATTTTGTAATTCTTGTCAGTTTGTGGATACAAAACTGTGCCACTATAAGTAATCTGTTGCATTTGCTGCCAGTAACCGTCAATAACACAAGATTTTTGGTACATCTTCATTATTGTAAAGTAATCATTTTTCCAGCAACTAAGATGGTGTATGATAATACTCTTCTAAGTGGATCTTGATTACAAGTAATTATATAACACATAAGGTACATTGCAGATGTGAGAAGGAAAAATTGTGACCATACTGTTGCCTTAGATATTGAGAATATTGAGAAATGTGTACTTTAAACTGATGCATTGATTATGTTTGTAATCACTTTTTGAATCAAAACCAGCTTCTCATGTTAACTACCACATTAATTAAATTATAACTTTATTCATTGCATGAAACTTTGATGCTGTAGTTACCTTGTAAATTTGTGCACATTAAAATTTGAGTTAAATTGCAAGAACTGAAAGTACTTCTGCAGGTAGATGTCAGTGATCTTGATATCACTGCTGCAACTTTGTTTTGTTTGTTTGGCTTTGTTGAAACATTGAAATAAAAAGAAAAATCTCTATATATAAAAAGAAAAACAGGAAAAAATTCAAAATATGTTTAAATAACGTAAGTCACCCTACTTAACTGTAATAGGGTTGCAAGCTTGTTTTGTTGCATGATATATTATTACATTCTTTTTCTTAGTTTTTGTGTTGAACAATCTGTTAAGAGACTGTTAAAACTACAATAAAAATGAGAAGTTTGTATTCTGTATTGTTGTAATAATGCATTGGCTATTTTTCATGCGTACAATTTTTCACAGGTATGTTGCATAAAATTCCTTCCAAAACCCACGAGGCTCTGCTATATTCTTCGTAAGACTGAGGTTTTTGTTGTTATGTACAGTTAGTCTTCATTTGCAATAGAAGTTCTTAATTACAAAATCTGGTCATCCATATCATTCCTACAGTGCTAGAAATCGGAGTAATAAAATTAACATTATTTACAGTGCTATTTTGAACTTTTTGTCAACTGAAAACTACAGCACTCTCTCAATTAGCCTGGTTAGCAAGAATGTGACACTGCACAGATAAACAAAAAATTGGATAATCCAAAATATATTATTTTGCTGGGAGCTGCTATTTATTATATTTGCAAAACATGACATATTTATTTGAAAGCTCACTGTTTCATTTAAATGATTTTCACTGGAAACTGAAGAATTTTTTTGCAAAATTGCACTTGAAACAGTGTATTTTGTACCACTTGCTTTCTGTTCACTTCTGGGAAATAATTGTACAGTTTTTTTCATTTCTGTTTTTCATGAACTTTTTTCTGACAGTGGATCTCATTTCAAGGAGAATCAGATATTGGTATAGTAAAATGAATTTTGCCCTGTGTGTTCTTCTACCAGGTAAAGGCATTTCTGTGCCTTGAGGTGCATAACAAAAAGTCACGTGCATCATAGCGTATTCATAATGAAAATATTTGTTCTAATGAAACAAACCTTTCTTTCCACCAAAAATCCCTAGATACGTATTGGTAATCAGCAAACTGGATAATTGGGAGCTTGCTGCAAATGTTTCATACAGTGGGATTAAAGTTAAATGTAATAAATACAAAACATGAAAATCATTTGTAGGATTTAAAATTTGAAAGTAGTGAACGTATGTTGCCCTTAGACGTATACTGTCAAAAGTAAAACTGAATATCAATTGGTTATTGATCTGATCATCACTGTAGAACCTCAGTTTTAACTGTTGCTGTTATTGTTAGAGGTGTAGGGAGCAAATGTTTTATAAAATTATCATTATTGAAAAACTTCAAATCAATACACACAAATGTGTGCAATCTTGATGTTTCTCATGGGAGATGAGAACTGTGCATAAGATGTTGTTGATTTTGATCAATAAAATACACACAGTCCAATTTTTATGCAATACATGACATCAGGATTCTGGAAGACTTTGTAAGTAACCCCCATTCCTGCCTGCTTCCATTTGCCTTGTCCTTATTTTTATCACCCTAAAAAGAGGTGGAACATTTGTTCCCAGGACAAGTATTCAGCATTTTCTTTTGAGTCTGGGTTTTTCAGTTGTTAAATCTCTCCTGATGTTTGAATTGATATGGACGTTTACTGGTAACACACGAAAGGAAGGAATTTTTGTTACACTTGCATTGTGCTCCTAATAATTGCATTAAGGTATTTAATTGGAACAACATACGTTCTAATGTACGGGTTTCGTAATCCAGAGGTGACTTTATATTGTTTCATAATAATGAAGTTTTGCATTATGATCAGAATGTGTAGTTCAGTTATGATTATTTGTCACAAGGTGGAACTCTTGAGTCTGCCAACAGATAAACTGGCCCATTATATAGTCGTGCAAATTGTCTTCATAGCATCAGAAACTTACACTTTTTAAATTTTGTTGTGACCTGAGTTCCTTTGTACAGGAAGCACATATGTAATTATTTACTTATTTTTCTCATTTTTAGCATTATGTATTAATTAGTTGTAATCTAATAACAGTGTACATTAACTGTGAGCAAGTAACTCCCTGATCTATTTTCATTAGCAGTGGGACTGAAATTTCAGTAGGTAATAATTCATTAGACCTTATCTTCATAGTGACATTGTGATAAAGTCACATAACACAAATTTCTCTACAGACCTGCATATGTTCTCTGTGAATGCATGTTGCTTGGAGGTATGGGGATGGTGCATATCTATAAAAATAAAGCAAATAAAATTATTTAATGCATGTTTATAATGAGTTGTGCCTTCACATCGTGTTGTAACTATATAGTATTGAACCATTCCTAGCTTGGTATTAATTTCTTTTGTTGCTTAGTTGTCAAATACCACTTCTTTGTTAATATTTATGAATCAGGAAAAAAATTTTGTTTGTAAATAAAAACCTTGCAGGTTCAAGGTTTGTATATAGTTTGAAGTAATTTCACCAGTTATTTTAAATGGATCTCTCAGTGCATTTCTAAAAAGTTGTGTGTGTGTGTGTGTGTGTGTGTGTGTGTGTGTGTGTGTGTGTGTGTAGTGGAGGGGGAGTAGCTTCTATTCCTCACTGAACTGCACATTTCCTAGTAAAATTTCTCGTGGATTGAGTAAAGGCGAATATTTTTGTTTATGATTTGGAGAATCTCGTGTGCAGAATATTGTTTCATGATGTGTCCATGAATTGTAAGTTTGATTTGTTAATTTAACAAGCTGGATCTGTACATATAACATTCAAAAGCAATACTTTTTGGTTTTAAAATTCTATGTACTTAAAATAGAAGTATATCATTTTATTTCTTTAGAAACATTGTTTTGGAGAACATACTTAGATTCCTGTTAATTGTGATATATATGTAATATCTGAATATTTGCTGTTAAAGTTCTCCGTAATAAAATTTTATTTTTTTATTTCTTGTTTTTGACAATGCAGGAAATAATATCCTCATTGTAATAAATAGTGCTTACTGATGCCTAGAATATCACAATTGTCATTTTTATATATTATTTATTTCTGAAAAGTCCATAAAATGCTGTATGTTATGTAAAGCAGCTAGTACTTTCATTACAACAATAAGAGAACATACTGGCAGTAGATAAACTAACTGTGCTGATGATGGAAAATAAATGCTCTTTTCTAAATGAAAAGATTTTTCCAGTATCTTGTCTTTGGTGTTGGTGTGTTCTAAAATTTTTTGCAAAAATAGAATTTTTACATCTCATAAGTGGAGTCAAGGTACAGGTTATACTAGAAAAAATTGATATTTGGGTGAAAACTGTGTAAAATACTGCTTCAGAAATGTATGTATGTGGTGGCAGTGATCATGGAAGACGACGAGTTAAGTAGTCTAAAAGAATATCGTCTTTGGGGAACAAAAATTAAGTTGATCATTCCACTCCACGTACTGTAGGAGCTGCACCTTCCTTCCTATAGTTCACATATAAGCTGCTTAAGAGCATTTAGACTTCCAGATAATGCAGCAGTTCTGACAAGCTCTTCAATACCAAGTATAATTTTTGGTTTGTTTTTATTTGTGTAGTAATTTCATTTCTAATGGTGCAGCTGCACTCCTTTCTTTCATATGGTCAGTGCTTCGTTGTAGCATAGGGTACTATTTATTTTCCTTGTTTTTGAAAGACTTCACACATAAGGAAACAGCCATATCAACAAATCATGGTATGTGTTATTAACATGAACACATTTTACATTTGTCATTTTGTTGAGTGAAGTAATCAACCATGATGATGAACATGGGTTATCAGAAAATGAATGAGGATCTTACTTCCATAATATTTTTTCATTAAGTTGCTGAGCTCATCTGGGTTTGAAACCATAAACTGTAGAATGATAGGCAGGCAACTATTTACTTCACTGGCAATTACCAGTAACAAGACTTTATAGTGTGGTCTTGTCTGAAGATACACACATTGTGGTGTATGATGTGGCCAGAACAAAGTTTTTCCATATTGACATATTGTTCTTTCAGAAAGTGTGCTTTGATTATATCAGTGCCAATGGTCATGTACCCATGAAAGAAGGCAAGAATAATAGCAGACGCAGTTGGCATTGTTAATCAGAGGTTTGCATTTTCATGAAACAAATGAAATAGAAAATCTGCATTTCTATTTATTTCTAAATAGTTACAGCTCAGGTGCTAGTTCTTCAATGTTCATCCTCTAATTTTTTTTTACAAATGGAAACACATACAGAACAGTGAACAGCAGTGTGGATGGTTTGAAAATGTGAACCAAAAAAGAAACAGCTAGTGTTTGGGGTACTCATACATGGTGTAATAGTAGTTCACTTTTACAATGACATTGTTGGCATAGTAAATTTTGAAAATTGGAAAACTATATAAACAATCTTGTGAAAATGATGTGCATTAATATAAACTTGTCTTACCCACTTCATGATCGTGATTGGATAGTTAAAAAAAGAAAATTAACTTGTGTTAGTTAGAATATCCATAACTATTAAGGGCCGGCTTTGAGCGTATTGGTTTATAATATATTTAAAATTCATAGATGGCTCTCTGGACTTGTGCTGTTAAATCTCTGGGATTTGTGCACGGAGAAAATTTGTAATTGTTGAGGGGGGGGGGGGGGGTTGTAAGTACATAGCATTCCAGAACATTGCTGACACTAACCCTCACTTCAATTACAAATGTGCTTTTTGCACTCTACAGCTACTGCACGTACTATTTGACAATACTGTAATTCAACATTATTAGTAAACTGTAAATTGTGCCATAAATATCATGAAGTATGTTTTGTGGTGTGCTATATTGAGCCTTCCCTACTGTACATTCTGCTCTTGCTTTACCAGTCCCCACTGCTTAGTTAGTTCACGGTACTGTTACCAATAATGATACTTCAGATGGTACATAACACACAGTTCTTGACACACACGAATATGATTATCACAGTTTTCCCATGAAAATGCAGTTTCCAGTAGTTTAATTCACTCGATCAAAAAGTAATCAAAAATGTAACAATACCATGTTGTTAACATTTACTTGCCTGTGGTACTAGTTGCTAACTGTCATGGTTTAGAAAGAAATGAATCTCTTCTGGTTATAAAACCTTACCTTTGCAGACAAAAAGGAGGAAACACAGAGTAAAAGTATGGAAGACGGGAAAATTTGTAAATGTCATCCTGATAGTGTTGAAAGTTACTGTAGTTCATCAATAATAAATTGTGTATTTTATAGTTTCAACAAGCATTAAATTTCGAAGGTAGATTAAAATTTCAGACCAAAGAAGAATAAACATAACTGTTTGTAAAAAGACTGGAAAAGAAATAAATTGCACTGAAAGAACTCCACTGCCATCTTTACAATGACAGAAAATATTGCAAGGACATAAACATCACTATAATGGAAAATATTGAAAATTTAGAAGTAAGAGGGGACAAAAGATTTTAGTTCCCAACATTGTTGCTGGCTTAGTCAGTTGATAATCAAATGCAGCATTCTAAAGTTGAGTGCATGCAGTACTCTGTGGTTTGATCCTTTTCATCTTAATGGTGTAATGTGTTGCCTGAAAAAGGATGTCAAGGAGAATGAATTGTTTTTATTACTTTCATAAATAACTTCATGGCCCTCATCAGTACCTAATATTCAGTTAAAATACTTGTTTTACTTAATCAAAATAAAACAATGGCAAATATCTTAGATATCTGGAGACAGTAGAAAGACTACATTTTATGGTCACACTTAAAAAAAAAAAAAATACAGCACTGGGTCTAGTAAAAAAATACACTGTAGCTGTACTGTGTGTCTGGTAAGTATGTGAAATAAGTACAGCAGAACCCCCAGTGTTCAGGAAATTCACACAGTATCTTATCAGCAACCAAGAGGATGCCTCCAATCCAGCTAGTGGGTGTGTGTGGGTGTGTGTGTTTGTGGTTGCGCACTTTATAGGGGATCGGAAGAACCAAAAAAAAGTAAGCTTGTCATATGCTGCTCAAGTGCGACATGGTGTGGTATGTGTTAGATGAATACTGAATTTATCATCTGATATTTTAACATACTGTAGCCATCGAGAGGATGGCATAAGTAACAGCAGGTAGGATTTAGTGAGTGTTCATCCTTTAATTTTTGCATGTATTTAAATTATTTCGAGATAATACTTGAGCTAATGTAAATACAAATTTAAAAATTTTTGTGTCATAGTGATGAAATCTATGCATTTGGCCATTATGATGTTAGTCTTCTGGGTTATTCTGCAGAATAGATAATACTGTTATATTTTAACATTGATAGTTATCTTTTCTGGGTTCCATTTCAGGTATGAGGGTGTACGGGGTTTTTACAAAGGGTTGAGTGTTAACTTGACTCGTGTAACACCAGCAACAATGATCACCTTCGTTGTATATGAGAATGTGTCGTATTTCTTGCTAAGCTTCAGACGTGAACCAACCAGCCTTTAAGAAAATTAGACAATGAATGACCCAGAAGAGTTACCAACATTCCTTGCAGTGAAATCTACAAACTATGAAATTGTTAAGCTTTAAAAGTTGTTCCACGGAGCATTTAAAATGTTCACTTTAATTTACGAAAAGATCCTATGAATAAGCAGTTTAGTGGCTACTGAGAATGTAAATTTGATTGATAGGACACACTAATAAAATCTAGTAATGTGAGTTTTTAATAACATGGATTAATATTGCTATGGCTGTGATTGTGTACATTGTAATAAGTTGAGATCAGTGTGAATTTGTTTCACAGAGATCAAATACAGTAATAAAATTTTGTAATTTCAAAATGTCATTCTTGTCATTTAGTTTCAGGTAATTAATACTACTAACATTTTGTTGTTAAATCCAGATTCTGCCTGAGAATTACTTAGATTTTATCTCTCTGATTAAACAATGACATGATTCCTGTAATGACGAACTGTTAAGAGGGGATGCTGTCAAGTACCTAATTTATAAGAAACAATCTGTATAGTCCGATTATATCACAATAATGTCAAAATGCGTATCTGACTATATCACGATAATGTCGTGTGTAAGGCAGTTTATATGTCGTGATGCCAGTGCATGTGTATTTCCTTGATTAGATCCTGCAAAAGAGTTAAGGCTGTAGGTGCTACAAGTTTCATGAAGAACAATTTTAGTAGAGAAAACCTTGACATTTGGCAGGAATTTCATAGGTGTCGTAGTGAATTAAATACACAGAAAAGAATATAGCAGTGAGACTAATTGCAGTTTGATAAATGTGGTTTCAAACGTTTGCTTCAGATGCACAAATTCTTCATACTATTAAAACTAATACTGACAGAACTGAGCCAATACTGAAGAACAATACCTTTTTTAAGTCAATATGAAATGAAAGCTGAATTCGATGTGACAAGAGTAAAATTTATCATCCTTTCAATTGGTCTACCTACATCAATGAGAAATATATATTTATTCTGTGTTGTTTATTATTCTGGCTTCTGAATGTTTGATTATTAGGTAAGAATCCATGCAAAATAGTTACCATGGTCTCTAATATTCTATCCAACTCTTTCTTAAAAGAACCTCTCTTCTAAAAATACATATCTCAATAGTTTGCCTGAGCCCTGATTGGCATCACTGGAGAAATGAGCCTCTGTACAGAGGCCACATTACTCAATACATTGTTAAAGTTTAAAAATTCATACCTGTTGTTTGTTTATATTCCAAAGCTGTTTACTGCAAATATTTCAAGTCACCTAAACCCTTTATGAAGTGTTGCCAATGTCACAGTTTTTTTTTTTTTATAGCTATTGCAGAGTTGAAATTACTGAATTTAAGTGATACCAAAACACCTTTTATACTCAATGACTTTTGAGGAGATCTGAATGCAATGACTGTCAAAGCCAGCATGGATAAAAGTTAAGTCAGTAGGGGTGGATTGAAATTGTAAAATTTACCAATATTATCCAACATGTTATACTGAGTCGTGAAGCTCATACAGCAAAATCAATAAATCAAAGTGCCAAAACTGGAAATGGGCAATGGTAATAAACCCAGATTATACAAAGTTAGGTTGACATTGCCCTTGGCTTATAGTGACATGTTAATGTCGTGCTGTGAGTGCAGTCTCAATGCTGCTGATCAGCTGCACTGATAATTTGACACTTGAGAAATCCTTGGTGAGCTCCACACATTGCATCTGATTCCCAAATGTGCATCTTAGAAGCACCTGAAGTAATTTTTGAATCTGAATAGAAATTGTTAATTTCTCTCCCACCTCATCTTCTGAATTGATTATGTTGTGCTTTAATTTACAAATAAGTACAACACTTCTTACTTTCATTATACTGTAGCGCATACCATATAAGTGGAGTGTTATTAAAATATTAGCTGATTGTAATTTTAAGGTACTGAGTGTGATGGTTCAGGATATTTTTTTAATTTATTCTGTAGCCAAACAGTAATATGTACAGTAGTTCAGTTAGTATAGAATAGTAGTTAAGAAACATTGGTATTGGGAATCTCATTTATATAACTGCTCACATTGTGTTCTGTTTTTGAGTAAAGTATCTTTGTGTACTGTAGAAATTCCTTGGGAGTAGTCTACCCAAAATTTTGTTCATTATGTTGGAATTAGTCTTGCTATTAAAATTTGAGCAAGAATTGGGTTTTTAGTATTATAAATGTTTGGGGAAGAACACATTTCTGAGTAAAATTTGTCATGAGATATGATATAGAACTTGCCAGCATCTCCTTGTACTTGTTTGTCTAAATATTATTGTTGTATTAACTGACTTTTCTAGTCCTTTTGAATCATTTTTAAACTGTAGTGCTTAATGTAGTAAATGTAAACCCTACAAATGTCCAAAAGGTTTCCACAAATAAATTGTTGTATTAATTTTGTGTGTAATTTATTTAATTTTACTGTTGTCCATGGTGTAAAATTTTCAAGTTTACTTCTGTATTGTAAATTACTTCACAGGAAACTAGTACATTATTTAAGAATGTACTGCTATTATACAAACTGAATGCAAACATTGGGTATGTAAAACTTGATAGTAACCTACCCAGATTCTGGTCTAAAATATTTTCAGCACTGGTGAAACAGGAATTTCATTCAGTATGATGACAGCAGTGCAGGCGTAGTAGATAAAAACAACTGCTCCCTTTAAGAGGCATGTAATTTGTTTTCAGACTTAACTTTATTCAACTTTGTGGCATTTACTCACTAGTTAAATTGGACACTTAAACTGGCTGAAGAAATTTGAGGAAGTAATAGCTTAAAATTGTTGAGGCTTTCATGGCTACTTGTGGACAAATTGCTTGTTGGCTTCTGTCTCGGTTACTTCGGCAGACATTTGACGATTTTTCTGATGCTAGCCAGCGTGGTCGAAATGTCAGAAAAATCGTCAAACAAATGTCGACCGAAGAATACAAGACAGAAGCCAACAGGCAGTTTGTCAAATTATGGGTTGTAGGATTTCAGATGAAAAGTTTTTCTATTGCAAAGAGAAGCAAAGTACAATGTACACAGATTTTTAGGAGACCTCTATGTTCACTTAAGCTGGCAAATTCACACAAATTTAGTGCATCCCACATTCATATTGGGTTAGGTGGAAAGTATGTGTAATAGCTCACATTAGACAGCAGTACTGGAACTGTAGACATCAAGCATGCATATTACCATTGCTGAAGGTATGGTAACAGTTAGTGAAAATCTGTGGCAGGTATTGCCTGGTCATACAAAGGTTGGGAAAAAAATGTGTAAACACCCCAAAAAATGTGCTTTGGATCATCAGGACATTTGTTAATTTCCAGAGAGGATTAATGAAATGTATTTGGTCACTTTTAGTTCTGTGTAATGACTTAAAGAGAGTACAATGTTAGATACATATACTTATTGCCAGGCTGAGTCAGGACTGTCTGAAAACATTTCCTCTAGTAAGGGGCCTGGGATATTTTTATGATCATCCTGCCCTCGTATATCTAAAAAACAGAATAAGGCAATTATTGTTAAGTGCCAATGCCTTCGACATTCCTCTATCTAATGCTTCTTTTGTTGTACCTGATGAAGAAGGAACATTTGTGACTGCTGTGATGTTCAGCTGCAGTATTCCTGATATGTCTGAAGCACTGTCAATGGCTGAAGGGTAGACAGAAATTGAGGAGATACAAGTGACTGCAGAAAATTGAGAGTTCCTCAGCATCCGTGGGTTCAGACTGTAGTGTGGAGGGATTTCGGTACCTTGCCAGATGTACAGCTCATCCGTGCAAGTAGTGAGAGAGAACATTAGCCACACCTACTGAAGAGCTAATGTCAATTCCAGAAGAAAAACCACTCAGCTGGTAGTGCATGATTTCTAGGGTAAATTTACTTGCGCATTCAGAAACATGGCTTGTGACAATAAGCCAGAGCTGACTTTTCCTCAGCTTCATGACAGTGACAATTTGTCTAGAGAAAGGGGCATGATTAGTAAGTTGTGTGCAACATATGGTGAATGGTTCCCCCATATAAACAGAGAGGTCATTAGAACTTGTGCCTCACACATTTATTTGTTTGTGCTGGCTTTCATTTTTAAGAGAGAGTAACCACATTTGAGATAGATCATTGAAAAAAGGGAGAAAAAAATGTCATCACAATAATCAATTCAGTACGTAGTCTGTTTTGTATATAAAAGTTGCGTATGAAGGTATGTACATTTTTGACAGAACTATTGTACAAGGGTTGGAACTTTAATAGTGGCAACTATTTATTTACGGCTTGTACAAAATGGATACTGTTTTACTGACCTTTAAAGTAGTCACCAGCATTGTCTATAACCCATTGTCAGTGATGTGGAAGTCGTAGGATACTCTTAGCAGTGCCAGTTGTGTTGACAATTCGAGCGTCATGGTCTATTGCCCGATTAATTTGTAAGAGTTCTGAAGCAAATGCTGTGAAGTGTTCCCTTCAGTTTGGAAATTGAGTTGAACTCACAGGGGCTTAAGTCAGGCGAGTTCAGTAGCTGGTGTAGCACTTAGCAGCCCCATCAGTCAAACAAATCAGTAACAGCTTGCACTGTATATGCTTGAGCATTGTCCTGCAAAATGATGGTCAGGTCTTGCAGAAAGTGTCATCACTTCTGTCTCTGTGGTGTTCATTCTTGGAACACAACCTATGACCAGCTTAGAGACAGAAGTGACGACCCTTTCTGCAGTACCTGACCACGTACAGTGCAAGCTGTTACTGATTTGTTTGACTGATGGGGCTGCTAAGTGCTATACCACCTATTGAACTCGCTTGACTTAAGTCCGCGTAAGTTCAACTCTATTTCTAAACTAAAGGAAACACTTCACAGCATTTGCGTCAGAACTGCTACAGATTCATTGGGCAGTAGAATACGCCGCTCGAATTGTCAACACAACTGGCACTGCTAAGAGTATCCTACGACTTCCACATTGCTGGCAACAGGTTAATGCAATGCTGGTGACTACTTTGAAGGTCAGTAAAACTTCGAAACACGCATCTATTTTGTACAAGTTGTAAATAAATAGTTGCCACTATTAAGGTTCCAACCCTCGTATGTACTGTTGTTGCCTGTGATATTATGTTGTGAAAACATCTGAATTTTTTCATGCATTACTAGACTGATATTACGAATGTTTTCGCATATTTACAACATTGCTTGGCAGCTTCACTGCAGAGGAGAATAGGTAAGTAAACTTTTTATTTACATAATTGTAACTTACACCAATTATGCTCTTACGTAAATTTATTTCAGTGTGACTAAATTAATAGTTTCCAGTTTATTTGAGCAAACGTTTCGCATTTGAAGTATGTGTCAGTGTAGTTGTGATCTGATATTTTACCGAGGTGCAAGGTATAAGCTATGATAGAATATAAGTCATCAATTTTAACTTTAACATTTTAGCTGCTGAACAGCAGATGACGTCTAAATTCTGACGTAAACAAAATATTTTGCAAAAACTTGACATAAGCGAGCACGCGGTGCCATCTGCTCATGAACACCTGCTTTCACACTGACGTCATAACATCAGCCAGTAGCAGAGCAGAGCACTTACTGCCCAACCTTATTATTTATTATCCTTAATTAACTCATCCCACCAACAGTTGACATGGGCAGCCTCAGAAGGATTCAAATGGTCTCGATGGATTTGTTACTCAAGTGACATCCAGTGATTAGTTCCTGTTCAAAATCACTGAGATTTCCTGGCTGACCCTTTCTGTTGTTACTGCTTCTCTAATTACAGCATAATACTTCCTGCCCCTTATCATACTGATGAGTCTGTCCCTTGTGACATGTAGTGGACACTTGTGACACCTAGTGGTCAGTTTTATAATACATAGGAGTACCAGATACTTTGATGCAGTAGTGTAATAGACAAATCCCACTGTTATAGACCATTGGTTCACAAGAAAAAGCAAAATGTCTGACACTGAATCAAGGACACTGTTGAAAAATCTGGTGAATAATGTTTATATGATTCCCTCACATTTCTCACAGTTGGTCAAATAGCAGTCATTGAAATTATTCATCACTGACATTCCATCTGGCATCTAATTGTGGTTTTGTCCATTATAAATGGTCTTGTGAAAGCTTGTGACTGCAAAAAATGTTTTTTTTTTGTAAATAACTTGTGCTACCAGTCACAATTTTCTTTTATTCGTCTTTTACGTGATGTTTTTCGGAAAATGATTCCCATTTTCAAGCGCAAATTGCTCTGTGTACTATGCCATTTTCAAGTAACCTCACACATTGAAAATATTATGTATAAATTGGGAATCATATTCCCATAGGTGCCGCGGAAGATGTGAATAAAAGAAAGCTGTGACTGGTAACAGAAAAGTTGTTTATAAACACACATTGACATCCAATTATAATACACGTGCAGCTCCACTCAGTGAGTCCATGCTCATATAGCTGCTTGCGCTTTTTGGTTTTGTCCTAGTTTTCAGTGGTATCACCCTGAGTATCATCTAAATGACTTCAGAGATACTTCCGTTTTTCTTCCCTATGTTGCCTGGATTGTTATTTTAGTAGTTTAGAGTTTTGTAGTACAGTGCCTTTCAGATAGTTTGATCTCTTGTTGTTGCAATCTTGTGTAATTTTTCATTTGTCTGTGCTCCTGGTAGCACTTTTTTTCATAATATTATATTACATAGATTTGCACTGTAGGAAATGAGGTGTGTGCAAACACAAACCACAAGGGGAAATGACAGCTGTCTAGAAACAGATGGATGTTGACTTGGTTAGGGTTTACTGGCTTCATACTGCTTCAGTGACATTGAGGCACCTGTGGCGAAAGCTGTGACATCTCTGGTAAAACAGTAAACCCCGATGATGTCACTGTGTCTTCTGATGCACAAAATCTAATGTTTCTCTCCACTAACTGTGTTGAATAGCAGACAGTGGTGAGATTGCAGAAGGTCTAAATGTAAGTACTGGCCGCATCATTGTCCCCTTACATCTTATCAAGAGAAATGAGGTGTTGTCCAGAGGTGATAAACACCTTTGAATGAGCACGGGATGCCAATTTGTAGAGCCAGTGGTCAATTTTCTATCAAGTCTGGATGTGCTCAAAAAGTGGGTTTGTTGATTATTGGGAGGTCCAAAACAGTGATAGAAAAAATAGGGCTGATAGTGGAAATAGAGAAATAATGATCTGGTCAAAGAAAGAGGCTTGTGTGCGCTTGTTAAGTTTGCCAGGAGGTCTTGTTAGAGATGTGGAAGAAGCTATGCCACCATTTATTGAACACACCTGATTGCAGATTCTATCTCATGACAGCAAGAATTACATGTACCACCTGGGTTCTGAGGCTCCCTTAAACATTTGGCTGAATTGGTGAAGACAGCAAACGTCGCACACTGGGTGCAAGTGTGAGATACAATTTGCAGCATCTTTTCAAGGTTACCAGAAGTCCTAAACCAGATGTTCAGATGATTGTTATAATTTAATAGGCAGAGTTCTCAACCTCTACCTCGGGTGGGGAATAGTAGCGCCCTTCTTAATTGATCAAGCCTGCACTATACAAAGGAATCAGTTCTTGGGTAAAGAGTTTGTGTGACATTCAGAGGTTTGTTTTCTTTTTAAAGTTACTTATAAAGAGGAAAAGACTAGTCATGTTACTTTCAAAGAACTTATCTGTGGATTGGAAAGAGAAAATGTTACAGTGATTATTAATAAACTGCAAATGACCCATGGTAATGATCCAGAATTAATCTAGTGTATTAAAGATAATAATGTCCACATAATGTTAGGAACAGAAAGTGAGCTTAAACTGGACATAGATAGCAGTGAAATTCTACATTGGGATTGGAATAAATACAGAACTGACTCGAGGGCAACATATCAAACCACACTGTAACTAAAAGATTTTAACTTTTTGAGTAAGTTAATGTAGAGGAGGGAATTGATGATACGACTATCATAGCATCAGTGACTACAGGTTTCAAAAGAAATGTTATGAAAGACAGGAAGATATTTTTCCTTGAAGACTGACAGGAGATAATTGTGAACTATCTGGCCAGTTAACATCAAGAAATCATCTCTGGAGCTGAGGATGGGGAGCACAAGTGGATAAAAATTTAAAGCATTGCACAATAAATGTTAAACCTGTATTTGGTTAGCAGGTTTGTGAGAGATGGCAAAGGCCTGCCGTGGTTCAGTAGCTGTGTTAGAAAGCAAAGAGAACTTGTAAAATTTTTAAGCAAAGTTAAAGCTTTGTTGATACCCAGATGAACAAAGTCAAAACAAGCAATGCAAGAAGCATTCAGTTAATTATAAAGTAAAATTTTATTAACTTATGAGAGGAAAAAATCTGAAGAAGTTGTGATCATATGAAAAGTCATCATACTTGCACTGAAATGGAAAATGGCAGACGGCTGAGGTACTAAATTCAGTCTTCCGAAATTGTTTCTGTGGAAGATTGTAATATGGTTTTCCCTCCATGATTACACAAGTGTCAGACTGGTAGATATTGATAAAAAATCAATCCCAATCACTCAACATAATAGGGACAACTGGAAATGAGAAATTGTATGATTATAGATCATAGAAAAGAACTTTCTCCCCTACCAGCAGCAGTTTATCGAAGGTTGCTGGAGCAATGAAGTGTTCCAAGCAGTTGTGTAGAGACGTAAGTCATCTTCATTTTCAAGAATGGGATATGCATAACTAGAGGCTTCTATCATTGACCTCAATCTGTTGTAGGATTATGGAATGTATTTTGTGTTTGTGTATTATGATCCTATGGGAGGCACAAAATCACCTGCAGGATTCATCATGTATTCTACAAACAGTGACTTTCTAAAACACGGCTACCTCTTTTTGATTTTCTAAAATTTGACAACCCCTCTCATTCTGCACGAGATCCAGAAGGTTGTAGATAAACAGCACTGAAAATTTATACAGTATCCCTTGTTTCCTAGAAGGAATTCAGTATACGTTCACCTTATCACCTAGTGATTAAAATATAAACTTCAAAAATACTGAACAAGCTTTGTGATTAGGTACAGGATTAACTTAAAACACCAGTATATTAGTGAGTATTCATCAAACTTCACTTGCAGGTATTACAGGAGAGGTGTTGTGCATATGGTCAGGTTTCTGTTAAAATTTTGAGAATATATGTTCCACGAACATGCAGGCAACATATTTATTGACAAAAAGGGCAAACTGTAACTCCGTGCTTGAACCCAGATCATTGCCTTTTGCATTATTACAGTGCCTAAGATCATTGTTTGTGAAAGTCAAGGATCCGGGTTCGTGAAAAAGGCAGACTGAATTTAAGACTGGTCGTTAGGAGTGTTTGATTTGTCCAGTTGGTGAAACTGAGAAGCACAGGGGTATTGGTTTGAATTCGTTTGGTGTAGAAATTTAGATTGCTACAAAGTGTAAACTATATTACACAATGGAAGATTTATTCTGGATGTTGTAAGGTGGTCTATAATCCTCCTCATAAAAGATAACTAATACACCAACTGATTTTATTGTGATCATGTATCTTATGCAAGTATATAAGAAGTGGAGAAAGGTAGATCCTCAGATGAATGTATACTTGATTTATTTATTTATTTTTCTTTCAAGTCTAAATGGTGCATATGATTCTATTTCTTAAATACTGACCCTCAAAATTGTAATAGTAAGCTATTTATATTATTATTTATCATCCTTGGACCATTCAGTACAATAATATTGGACATGTCATGTATAATACAGAAAAAATTACATATATAAAACATAACATAATAGGACAGGATTAGGCGAGGATAGGGCAGAAAGTCAGTGATGGCCTAATGAATAGAACAACCCCAGCCACTTGGGAAAAACACGGAAAACCCAAGTCAGGATAGCTGGATGAGGCACAAACCCCACTCCTCCCAAATGCAAATGTTATGTTACATGATTAAAAAATAACACACGAACAGCTGCCAATACTATATCCACTACAACTAATCTTGCCCCAGATCCCTTTTCTGAGGAGATATTGTCCACCTAATCTGAAACAAAGAAAACAGAAAACCAACAGCAGAAACATTCTTTTGTGAATACTACCACATCATAGATCAAATAGTACTCTACAACAAATAAGGCTTAGTGCACATGTAAGCTAACATATCCAGTTTCTTTGTAAGAAAGCTTCTCAACAACAAATGATTTTAACTCTGCACCGAAAGTCATTTCCATCTCCCAAAATCTTTACGTATGTTGGCAGTGCATTATAAACGACACCAAAGTAGGTCATGTCTTTGAGTACAAGGTGCTCTTACTTGTTTTAATGGAGGGACCCCACAGCTGCAAGTGTTAAAACTATGGTAATTGCTATTGGCTTGCAGGTCGCTAAGTTTAGGTCTTATCAACACAGATTTGTGTATGTTCAGGAAGGATACAGTAAGCACACACAACTTTTTAAATAGATTTCAGTGCACCCTAGCACAGCCATGTGACAAGATAGAAATAGTTCTGTAATGTAAAAATTTCATTTAAGTGACTATTGGTTTTATCTCAAAAACTGTTCCATAAGGTACAAGGATCTGGAAGTAACCAAAATAAGCCATTATGGCCACCTTCTGAGGAGAGCAAACTTTTGAAATTATTCTCGGAGCAAAACGCACACAACTGAGTCTGGAAGAGTTTAGTTATCCGGTCTTTTCAGTTGGTGTTGATCAACAAACATACCTAAAAGTTTTGTTCATCATACTTTTTCTGACTTGTTTCCTTCCATTACTAGTGGGAGATCTGGGTTTTGATTCATTTTTCCAAACTGAATGTAATTTGTTATGCCGGCCGGCATGGCCGAGCGGTTCTAGCCGCTTCAGTCTGGAATCGTGCGACTGCTACGGTCGCAGGTTCGAATCCTGTCTCGGGCATGGATGTGTGTGATGTCCTTAGGTTAGTTAGGTTTAAGTAGTTCTAAGTTCTAGGGGACTGATGACCTCCAATGTTAAGTCCCATAGTGCTCAGAGCCTTTTAAGGGTTACCTTGTTGGTATTGAACCATTAATGCGTGGACTTAAGGACTTGCTCAATAGTTGTAGACAGAGATTCCTTAACATTGTTCACTATTACGCTGATGTCATCTGCAAACTACATGATTTTTAGCTGCAGTTTCCGAGACGTGTATGTCATTTATATAAATAAGGAAGAGAAGGGGGTGTAACACACTATCCTGTAGTACCCCTATTTCCACTTTCTTTGCAACAGATACTAATCTGATTTAATGACTGGAATGAGCTTATATGAGATCCAAACCTATGATCTAGTTTGCAAATATAATCTAAACCACCTATTTCCTGTCCCTTTTGTCCCCATCGCTTCCAACTTAATTGAAAGATTTCATGACTAACGGCATCAAAAGCTTTAGAAACGCTACAACACTACTGTTGTTACCCAGGTTTCGAATTATTTCATCTGTGTGATCAATTATTGCTGTTTCCATACTTCTGCCTGATCGAAAATTATGTTTATTGCCAGTCAGTAGAGTATGATCGTGCAACTTCTTAATAAGCAACTGTTTCATGATCCTCAGAATTACTTTAGAGAATGCTGAGAGGAGTAATATGGGTAAGTAATTTTCTGCTTTACGCCTAATACCACTCTTGCGGAAAAGATATTACTTTTGAGATATTCAATGTGTGGGGGAACACTTCCTCAGTGAATGATAAATTAACTATGTGAGCCAATGGTTTTGTAATTTGTGAAGCAGTACGAATGGCAAGAGACACTAGTACTTCATCTACAACTGCTGACAGTGAGGATTTGAGGCTTTCAATCATCTTTACTACTTGTTGGAACTAACCCCATGCTGTATGCATGTGTATGATACATAATTTTATTGTAATTTGTGAAATGTAAGCTAAGTGTTTGGGAACATTGGTGCAGTTTGGCAGGTCTTTATTGCCAATATTAATGTTATCAGCAGTTTTAAGCAATTTTCTGCTCTTCATGTGCCTTCTCAGTTTCACTTTTTACAATATTCTATACAAATTTTGATTTCTTGCCCAAAAATCTTATTATGCTATAGTTTTTAAGTAGTTTTGCCTTTGCAGTTCCCTGTCTATGTATTATTTTCTAATAAGTCTTCACATATTCTATGAACTAGTGATCTGTGGACTTTTCACTGAGAACTGATCCTTTTAAAGTCCTACAGGAAGTCTTAACCCCTGACACAATCCAGGAACTAGATTTAGTGACCCAACATAAGCAGACTTGGGCCAGTTTCTTTGGAAAACATGTTTCATGAATACAGATGAGAAAGCATTGTTAGTAACTGATTGTGAAATGAATTAAAACTAGGATTCATAATTTAGACTATCAACAAAACTGGCACATTGCTACGCAGAAAAAATTCTTCTATAAGAAACAAGTAGACTGAGGCAACAAAGGTCGCGGAATATCTCCTAAAATCATGTTGGATCTCTTTTTCCCACATGCGGTACAACAACTTGACTTGGCATGGACCCAACTAGTCGCTGGATGTCCCCTACAGAAATATTGAGCCTTTCTGCCTCTATGGCTCTCCATAATTGCTAAAATGTTGATAGTGTGGTATCTTGCATACAAACTGACCTTTAGATTATGTCCCATAAACATTTGATGGGATTCATGTCAGGTGATATGGGTGGCCAAACTATTTGCTCGAATCATTCAGAATGTTCTTCAGACCAATTGCGAAGAACTGTGGCCCGGTGACAGTGCATTGTCGTCCATAAAAATTCCTTTGTTTTGGGAACATGAAGTCAATGAATGGCTGTAAATGGGTCCCAAGTAGCCGAACATAACCATGATCGGTTCAGCTGGACCAGAGGACCTAATCCATTCCATGTAAGCACAGCCCACACTATTATGGAGCCACCACCAGCTTGCACAGTAGCCAGACTCAAAATCTACCAATTATTCTTACCAACCAAAATTGGGACTCATCTGACAAATACATGGTTTTCCAGTCATCTAGGGTCAACCAATATGGTCACAAGCCCAGGAGATGATGTGCTGTTAGCAAAGGCACTCGTGTCACTCGCTTGCTGCCGTAGTACATTAATACCAAATTTTGCTGCACCGTCCTAAAGCATTAATTTGTCTTACATTCCACATCGATTCCTGTGATTATTCCACGGAGTCTTCCTTTTCTGTTACCACTGACAACACTACACAAATGCCGGTGCTAACAGTCATTACATGAAGGACGTCAGCTATTGAATTGTCCATGGTAAGAGATAATGCTTGAAATTTGGTGTTCTCGACACTATTGATGCTGTGGAATACTGAATTCCCTAATGACTTCCAAAATGGAATGTCCCACGTGTCTAGCTCCAAATACCACTCTGCATTCAGATTTTCCTAATTGCCTATGTGTGGCCATAATCACATTGCAAACCTTTTCACGTGACTCACCTGAGTACAAATGACAGCTCTGCCAATGCAGTGCCCTTTTATACCATGTGTACACTATATTACCGCCATTTGTATATGTGCATGTCACTATCTCTTGACTTTTATCACCTCAGTATATAGATCTATTTCTTTCACAGATTTAGATAGAGTTTTAAAGTTGGGTCCATTATGATCAGATAGCCCTAAAACAGTGTCAATAATGTATCTGTATTCCATAGCTGAAAATATGTTGTATATAAGACTGTCTGTCCTGTTTGTTGTTCGTATTGGGGATATTTATAAGAGGAAGCATGGTGAAGCTGTGCAATACATAAAGAAATAGCATCCTTGATGCAGAATAATTCACAAGGTTTAAATTAAAACCTCCATAGACAATTATATTGTCTCTTTCAGTAAATATTATGTCCAGCAGAGACTTCAATTTATTAATGAAGGTATCTCCTTTCCGCACTTGATCTGTATACTGCTTTATGATATTATGTGATCAAAAGTATCTGGACACCCCCAAAAACATACATTCTTCATATTAGGTGCATTGTGCTGCGACCTACTGCCAGGTATTCTATATACATATGCCTGCGAGAGTGGTAGCTGTCATCAAGGCTAAGGGTGGGCTGACACCACATTGAATTCCAGCATTACTGATGGAGGGCACCAAGAACTTGTAAGTCATTTTCAGCCAGGTGTCCAGATACTTTTGATCACATTGTGTATGTTAACCATTTCCATGTAATTGTCTCCAAAATGCTTTTCAATACTCGACACTTCTGGCTCGCACCTGCTTTTGTATACCACATTACATTTAAGAAACATACAAATTCCTCTACTTTTGGCACCCTTCTTGCAGAACTGACTAACCGGATTATGATTATTAATGGCTTCCAGAACTTCCCTACAATGATTAATGTTAAAATACTTAATTCAAAATCCCTGCAACAGTGCTCCACAATGCACATATCGTCAAGATTGGCATTGTTTACAGCAAGTTCAAAAGATTTTTTCCTCAAACTCTTGGATATTATAGCTTAAAATTTAAAAACCTGTAGAACAGACAGTGGTGACAGCTGTCCTCACATTTTGCTGTGTTATATCTGATTTTGAGGTGGAGTCTCAGAAATTCTTGAGCACTACAGGTTTTATGTGCCTTGTAGGTCTTTCCTTTGGCTGCATTGTAATGCTAATTGCAGCAGCTCCTGATGAGGCTGGATAATCATCTGCTGGTATTGTTGGGTCTCCAGCTGCCAGTGCAGCCCTCTGCAGCTGCGTACACCGCTGCCGATGCCAACATAGAGCCCTGGCTTCTGCGGCAGGTGACCCTATCTCTGTAACAAGTTCAGTCTTCCTTCCAGTGTATTTGCTTGTGAAAACAATGAGTATTGACTGTTACTCTTCTGCTGGCTACTGTTTCTGATCAGCCCAAATATTTGAACACTGTCTGAAAATGAATTTACCAGAAAGTTGCAGAGTAGTCTCCTTGTATAAATATATCTTCAGATTTTCTCATTTACTTTCCCTACAGTTTCTGGTTTTGACAAATGCTTCTTGTGAAGCAAAATGCTTTCAAACTCAGTCTCATTTGATGGAATCTCTCATTCATCCCCTAAGGATTTCTTTTTAGGCTGTGCGTAAAAAAAAAAACCCATACAGTATCACCATCTGAAATCCGGGTGGCGGTAACTGACTGATGTGTTGTGTTGCGTGTCTTGAGGTCTAGTTTAAGTTGATAGGTGACAGTTTGGCACAGTTGATTAAGCCAAGAAATGTGAACGTAAAATAAAGTCCGTGTAGCACTGCCCAAGGTCTTTCTTCACTCTATATTTAATGTACTTTTAATCATACATAGGTAAAACTGCGAAGTAGTTCAGAAAAGCTGTCTCACATAACAAAAAAATTTTGAGAAATATTTTAGTGCTTGTTACAAGTAGTGTGTGTACACCAATTGTGAAATATGTAAGGGGATGGGGAGGGGTGATGGTACCATGTACTGTGACTTATTAAACAATGGCACTTGGCTGAACTAATTGTAATGAATATTGGATCTCATTACAAAGGCAATACATAAATAATAAAATCTCTACTTACAAAATGCTGGATGATTTTTTATATACAGTTTGTACATTTTAAGTTGACAAACCAGAATAACTCGAAAAATTAGCTTCACACTAAAAAATGTGTAGAATCCAAAGCTGATTATTTTCGAGGGGGACATCTGCTGGTGCTAAAATTAGCCCGCCACCCCAACCCCGTGGGGGTGGTGCGGGAGGCAACTTTAAAATTTCAAATGGGAACCCCCATTTTTTATTGCAGAATCAGATTCTACGTAAAAAACTATGCACATTTTGTCTTAAACATTTGTTTTAATTCTTGGTGTTTGGAGCTGTAATTCAACAAAATCCATCTTCTCTCAAAAAGGTTTGCTGTCGAAGAAGGTGGTGGTGTTGCACGACAATGCACAGCAACACACGGGCCGCACATTATTGAAACCACCAATAAGATGAAATTTGTGGTAATGGAACACCCTCCCTACAACCCAGACCTTGCTCCAAGTGACTTTCACTTGTTTGGGCCACTCAAGGATGCTTTGCATGGTCGCCGATTTGCCTCAGATGTGGATGTGCGAAATGCGGTGCAAAAGTGGCTTCACGACCAACCGAAAACCTTTTAGTTGGAATGAATACGTAAGCTTGTTGACTGTTGGGCCAAGTGCATTGAGAAGGAAGGATGTTACACAGAATAATGATGAACATTGTATTCCCCCTAGCTTCATGTTAATAAACGGTAGAATGAAAATTGTAGATAATTTTTGACTTGCCCTAGTAAAAAACGTACTATACATATAAAAATGGGTTTCCACATGCAACTAAAATGACACCCCAGTAAGTCACATGACGGCATACATGGCAGTGGTGCCGTGTGCTGCTGTTTCCGCTCGCTGCCGTAAAATTCTAGTTGCTCTGCTTTGAATGTAGCATCAACTGAGATTATTCGGATGAACACCACTGTTGTCATTCAGGTTATGGCACTGGAATTGAGACGAGAATCCAATAAGAAGAAGAGAAAGAATAACTATTGGATTTGAAAGTGGATTTTGCGTGGAAATAACGCAGGGGCATCAAAGACAGTTACAAAGGAAATAGCACTCGTAAACGAAAATCCATTCCTGAACCAATTTTGAATAAAACAAAAACAAATTTCGAGTAACTGTTGATCTACGTATTAAAAAATCCAGTACTCACATTAGATATCCAGTATTTGCTCGAGCGAAACTACAAGTGACACTTCGATATTTTGCATCTACATGTACAGTCTTAGACATAAAAACTGACCGCCAGCCGGCCACCACAGAGACTAAGTCCGAGTCGTTCACTTAAGGTGGCCAATAAAACTGACCGCCCCTGACAACTCTTTAAGTCCGGCCATCTGCACAATCTGGCAACACTGTAAGATGGGGAAGTGTTGTCTACTTCCAAGCTGATATGGGTGGAGTGAGCCCGTGGTCTTGCGGTAATCGTCGTGCATTCTAAACTTCGAGTCGCATGTTCGCGTCCAACTGTTTTTTTTTTTTTTTTTACCACATTTCAGTCTAAAGTTATGAGTCTGATTGAACATCGAAGACAATTCGCTTAACATTCTACCCACCCGCAATAACAAGTATTCCAGAAACAATTCCGCAGGACAGCTCGTGACTAAGTCGTGATCATAACAGCTTATGCTCGAACTTTTCCTCGAATCATGAACTACAGTTAAGCTTTGTAACATTGAGTCGCAAGTGGAAAAAGGTGTAACATCTGCAACACAACATTTACTTTGGTATAACAGAGAGATGAATGTAGAGGAGGCAGCTAGAAAGATTTGAACTGCGTTTGGAGCGAGTGCTTTTGGGAAAAATACGCCAGAAAAAGACATTCTTGTTTCAACAAAGATCGTTCTGGCATGAATGATTTTCCACATTAAGGAAGTCTCGACTACTGATATATGTGACAGATTACCATTTTAACATCATGCGACATTTGCATTCAACAGGCAAACTTCAGAAGTCTGGTGTAGGAGTACTGCATGCTCTAATTCGAAACAACAAAAATCAACGAAGTGACTATTATTGAACGTCATCATTTGCTCTTTGAGCATTCCTATGCAGTACCGTTACTGGTGACGTGTTATGATGCCTTTATCGTTAACTTCCTAGAAGAAATGAAAGGCTGAGCCCCACCAAAAGACGTAGACTAGAGTAAAGTGTAGTGTGAACATAATATTTTACATATGACAACTCCAAAAGTGTGTTTTGGGCTACGAATTCTGTCCCAAGGGGTGTGTGCAACACAGCTGGAATTTGTTGTCAACAACTGAGACACCTTTCGGTCGCAGTGTAAGAAAGTCGAGCAACAAAACTGAATCACCTGTGCTACTGCATAATAACTCACTCTGTTGATTTGAGAAACAAAACTATCCAGGAGATTGATAGGAAAGTCGTCTCTCAGACACTTGTATTGATAGGGAAGTCCACTCTCAAGCACTTGTCCCTCACGTCATATATTCGTAAAATATTACCTTTCCCGCTCTTGATCGATCAACCGTCAAGGCAATTCATTTCTAGACGGAAATACTCTTTAAAACTACTATGGTTTAATGACATCGTTAAAACAAGTAGGTTTCTACGGGCGTAGAATTTGTAAACAACTGTTGCATTGTCAGATCGTTGTAGATATCGTGAAAGAAAATTCAGTTGCTGATTAATTTCTCTTTGATGATTACTGTTGCGTTTAGTAAACTAATGCAAAATGCAAATAAAATATTCACTTTACTAATACAAATTAAATTCAGCTTACTACAGAAACATCACGACGGCAATCTTTCTTAATGAAGCATTATGCGTCTGCAAGACGATTGAGCTTATTTTAACACGAATTAGTAGAATATTACCGACTTTTGACTTCGAAAAGATCTGTATTTATTTCATTTCCTGTATTATTCGCAAGTATTATGAAAATGTGGCATTTCGTAGATAAAATTATGTATTCACAACAACAAAAAATATGTCGGCAGAAAACAAAAGTGACATTATGAAATTGACAGTACCGTAAGGTTTTCGCTCTGACACTAAGGGTTACTGTAAGTAGCAAGCCGAATTTTGCTCGAGCGTTATCTTACGATTCCCTTATTGAGTATGTATCTGCCTGCTTGTAGCTCAGCTCCAAAAGAATTAAAAATCTGGCTTTCAGCTTGTCTCGAAAGTCGAACGAAAGCAGTTTGCACCTGGTAGCCAAGCATGTTACCTGGGAACTGTTTTTTTCTAAAGTGGGAAGACATCCTTTTGTAGTTGAATTGTTGGCAAGTGTCAGTCAGACGTGTGCCGTTAGTCTACGCGTTTCGGTATGTTGAACTTGTACCAATAATTTATCTACAGGTTTTTTCTGTTCCAAATAGGGAGTTGAAGTCTCCCATTAGTATTGTCACGTCATCTTGGTGAATTCTGCTCATAGTATTTTCGAGTGTGTTCCAGAATTTTTCGACATTTTTGGTGTTTTTCTTATTTTCGATGTTGGTGGGGCCATGTGCATTGATAGGTGTATATTTTTTACTGGGGCTCTGAATGAGCGTAGTCATAAGTCGATTGTTGAAGGGTGTGATTTCTTTGACAGAGTTGATGATAGATCTGTGTTCGAGAAAAGCAATGCCGAAGATTGGTACGCCTTTCGCCACCTTTTGTTGTATTTTGAAGATGCAATGGTTTCCGTAATGCAAGGTTTCATTGTCAGTTAGTCGTGGTTCGTGAAGAGCAATGATGAGAATTTTTTGTTGGTCGATTTCTTTTGTGAGATTATTTAGTTTCCGTGCTTGGATCAATGTACCGATGTTTAGTTTTCAAATGCATTTTTTCTGCTTGTAGGGAAATTTACCAGAGATCTTCAATATTCTCTGCCGTGCTAACCTGGCCTCCCGAGAATCCGAAATTCCAGCTGCCGCCTGTCGACAGTTTGCACAGTTCATGTTTGCTTGTGTTTCATTGGTTTGGCTTGGGTGATTCCAGGACCGGACAGGACCAGAGGGTGTTGAAGCCTTTGGAAGCAAATATTTTCAGCCGAGCTCATTGAGCTAACAGACGGTGACCAGAAAAGCGGTGGTTTTCACTCAGACGTGCGTGGATTTTGAGTTCAACGGATTGAGTAGTCGTTGAGGATTGTGTTAGTATTTAGTTTACTCCAAGTATTTGATTTCCTCGGTACCACCCATATGGGGGTTTCCCCTATCGGCCCCACGGGATTATTATTATTATTATTGTTGTTGTTGTTGTCATTATGTCATCAGCAAATCCGATATGGTGCATCTTCCCACCACTGAAATAGATGTGCATTGTTCGACTCAGTATTTTCATCACATAAATATGGGTTATAATTACGTTGCATTGCTGCTAGTAGACATATTTCTCACTTTTTCTTGGGCAGTTGCTACCTGTTACTCCATCATAGGAATTTATGTGCGCAGCATTGTTGCAATACAGACGTTCAAATTGTCCGATTTCTGTAATTTCATTTCGATACCGGATCGTTCTAATCGGATTCAGCCAGTCAGGCTTAATGTGGATATCCGAATACGACTGACATCATTTGATAGACTGGGTAAACCACATTCTTAATCGGACGGTTGAATCTAGATCACTTATTTATGAGAGGGCCTGAATTCTTAAACACTGTGAGAAATAATAATACATTGTCCTTATTACTAATATTTTATTTCAATATAAATATATGAACGAACGAGATAACAGTTTATTTAGAGGAGCAGAGCCCCATCCATCATAGCAGAGCAGTGCGAGATTGGTTTCAGGGCCAAGAGAGGATAAAGCTGTTGCCGTTTGTTCCACGATAACCGAACATCAACCACATAGAGAATATGTGGGCAGAGGTAACAAGGTTATTGCCATGTGGACCTACAAATGCAAGCAATCTTTGGACGAATATAGAAAACGTATGGTGGGAAGTAAACCATCACGCTACACTGTCGACGACTTAATGAAGACAATGCCCCTATGCCTTCGAGAAATCTTACGTAATGATCGTGGGTGGGTTGGTTACTAAAAGTATACTCGTCCACAACACCCATCAGGACAATTATCTGATAGTCGGTCAAGCTTTGCTTTGTCGCAGCTCTTTAGATACAAGTCCATTTACTTTCAGTCTCCTCCTTACAACTCTTGCAATGCAAGGTAAGTGAAAAATCTCATCCACTCGACGCCAACTGGGGAATTGACTGGTGCATGTTTTCTTCAACACACAGTAGTTGTCACCCTCACTGGAATCAATGGCTGTGTGTGTGTGTGTTTTCGTGTTCACACACAATCTGAATCAATACTCTTAACATTAGAGAGACAACCAACAATAAATATTGCATCAAATATGACTGCAAAGTGTTTTAATGCGATGGGAAGTTACAAACTGAATTTCTACCTAACCCACGCCCTGCATGTTACGTTACGTTAAGTAAGATGTATTAACGCCATAGTATCGTTAGCAGAGACAGTGCGCTCTTGTCGTCGAGGCTCGCAACAAGTGCAGCGATTAGTAGTGCCCAATGCCTCCGCGATTTGTTTATGTTGGCTGAGCGTGGACACGGCGGCAGACGCTTCGCCATAAACAGAAATAAATCACCTTGGCTCTGACTGCAGTGAGCGGATATCACTGCCTGCGTGTTCTTATATCAACCAACGTGAGACTCTACTCACAGGTGCCATGGGGCAATTGCAACGGGTATCATGTCATTAGTCATCAGAAAATTAACCAGTGATGAATGAAGAGTTGCACTTCTGTCACCTTGAACGATTCTCTTCAGTCGTCGTCGATCCCGTTCTTGCAGGATCTTTATCCGGCCGCAGCGATGTCGGAGATTTGATGTTTTACTGGATTCCCGTACACCTGTGGTTGTACGGGAAAATACCCATTTTACCGCTACCTCGGGGATGCTGTGTCACATCACTCGTGCGTCGACTATAACACCCCGTTCAAACTCACTTAAATCTTGATAACCTGCCATTGTGGCATTAGTAACCGATCTAACAACTGCGCCAGGCAGTTGTTACCTTATATAGGCGTTTCCGACCGCAGCGCCATATTCTGCATGTTTACATATCTCTGTATCTGAATACGCAAATGCCTATACCAGTTTCTCTGGCGCTTCAGTGTAATACATTGATTATGCTTTATCACGTATCTATCAAGTAAAACGATGTGATCGCCAGTTGATGAAGTTGCACCGAGGGTGATGACTCGAAGTTAATTGTGACTAAGTGGATAGTGCAAATCTGACTGTGATTAATACGAGTGACAGTGATTGTGAACTGAATTAGGAAACAGACTACTAAAATGCTTTGAATCGGATATCAACTGCTGCTGCTGTGGGCGTACGGTAGTGTGAGAGAATTCACTCTAAATATTCCTAGTGCCGGTGCTTCGAAACGCTCACCATACACGTGTAGAAAGCTCGAAGTGCAGTTCCCAGCGCATCTCGGCGTCAAACTGGATGGTGGACATCTGTCAGTTCCTTTCGGTTGGATACACCTTCGCACCCAGACTCCGTTTCGAAAAAAAAAAAAAAAAAAAAAAAAAAAAAAAAAAAAAAAAAAAAAAAAAAATCTGCTCTGGAGGATGCTACTAAATCTCGTCCACACTCCTCTGCGGTTCGCCACTGAATCCACTGCAGCTCATAATACCTGCCAACCCGCGAAAAACTCCACATGGAGTTTACACCAAGAAATCTAAAACCTACCAATAACAAAAGGGAAAACGCTCCTGCGCCAATTGCGCATGACTTCGCGTACAGCCTCCCTCCATAAGACCGGAAGAAACTGTTTCTCCAATCCCACTACATTGGCAGGCGCCTAATGTGACTATTTTTGACGTCACATACCCCGGCCCAATCAAAAAACTGTTATTTTGCGCGCACAGGAAGCCATGTGGTCCGGAAAGTGCGAGATGTGTTAAGAACATTCTGCAGCATTCGTAATTTCGCGCCAATTCTTGGAGCGAAATGTGGCTGGCATCCCTGGACACGTCTGTGTTTAATGTATAACTGCCGGAAGCTACATTGTTGTATAGCTGTTAGTTATAGTTCAATGCTGTATTCAGTAGAACGTTGTTTCGCACAGTTTGCAAAAATTAGAGACGGCGGAGTTAGAGGAGCAACGCGTCTGCATTAAATTTTACGTGAAACTCAAGAAAACTTATACAGATATAGAGTAAGCGATGCAAGAAGCCTATGGTGATGAGTGCTTAAGCCGTGCTCGGTGTTACGAATGGTTCACACGGTTTAGAAATGTCCGGACGGAAGTTAAAGACGACCCTCGTTGAGGAGGCCCTTCGACGTCTACCGACGACGCTCATGTCAGGAACGTCAACAAAATTGTGGATACCAATCAAATACCGACTGTCCGAGAGATTGCAGAAGAATGTAATATTTCAGTTGGATCATGTCACGAAACCCTCACAAGTATCTTGGATTTATTGGTTGGTTGATTTGGGGGAGGGTCCACGCTGTCGCGGCATGCTACCAGTGTTAAAGACTGCGATGGAGCTCCGGCAAACTGGCTGACACTGACGGCGGCGGTGCACAAATGCTGCTCAGCTAGCGCCATTCGACGGCCAACACCGCGGTTCCTGGTGTGTCCGCTGTGCCGTGCGTGTGATCATTGCTTGGACAGCCCTCTCGCAGTGTCCGGAGTAGTGGTGGGCAGGAAATCGCGTATCTGTTAGAAATCACAGTGACTGAGAAGTCACAGATATCACAGTAGCAACTTTACAGAATCTAACTGCGATTTCAGTCACAGTTAGCAGTCGCAAGTAGTATTTCATATTCAAAGACGTGAGCCATCTATTGCTCGAATTTAGCACTACTTTCTGCGATTTCAGTGACAAGTCGCAACTAAGAGTCGCAAGTAGCAACTAAAAAGCGCGGTTAACAGTGGCATCTGTTGGCCAAAGTTCGTACTACGTCCATCTCTTCGATACGGTATCGGGTCTAACTGCGATTTCCGTGACAAGTCGCAACTAAGAGTCGCAAGTAGCAACTAGAAAGCGCGGTTAACAGTGCCATCTTTTGGCCAAAGTTCGTACTACGTCCCTCTCTGCTATGCGGTATCAAGTCTAACTGCGATTTCCGTGACAAGTTGCAACTAAGAGTCGCAAGTAGCAACTAAAAAGCGCAGTTAGCACTGCCATCTGTTGAGCAAAGTTCATACTACGCTATTCGCTACCGAGTCAAACTGCGATTTCTGTGACAAATCGCAAGTAAGAGTCGCAAGTAGCAACTAAAAAGCGCAGTTAACATACTTTTCCTAGTGTCATCTGTTGACCGACGTACGTACTTCGTTATGAGAGCCTTGTGCCTCACGAGTTCGATGTACTGTGTGTGCATATGAAGGGCTTATTTCAATAGTGGTACAAGTCCATTTTTGTTCATTTTGAGATACAGAGTCGTAAAGTTAAACGAGCGCTGACAAATCTGCATTTGAGATACCAGAAATATTCAAGCATATGGCTTCTTGCTAGAGATGAACCTTTATTTATGTTTGTTTGGATCACTAATTTCAGACGCATTATAGACAGAAAAGTGGAGGTAATGGACTTGTACCACTATTGAAATAAGCCCTTCATATTATATGACGACATGCACATTCAGCATCAGTTATGGTTGGTCAAATACTGCTGTGACTCTGAATGTATTATATTAATAAGAAACAACATTGCCTTCTTCTCCTGAAAATATCAAGTAACGTAACAAATGTGTTTGATTCTGCTTCCAATATGACAGTTTTGGTCAATACTCCACATGCCTACAGGACTTTGTAGTGTTAACACAGCAGAACTCAGACATCTGTATAAGTGTAGAGAAATGAAAACAGTCATATGAATGCCTCACTTTTGTTCCGACACAGTTCAAGACTCGGGAGAAAAGTTTTACACCTGGTGTTCTACATGGCAACTTCACACACAAGAACTTTTTGCCGACACTACTACCACCTACATAAGTAAGCTTTTCCTGTGTTACTTTCAAGTAATGCACTTAAGCTATTCCTGATTTAACTGGAAGATCTGTACTTCCCACTTTCATATCAACAGTCTCAAAATGCATATTGTAGACTTCGGGATAAGTTACAGGTCAGTGTCACACCAAGATTGTGGAGAAAGGGGGGGGGGGGCGGCATGTCACTCTCCAACAAGTGTTTACCAATAAGTAAGTGGCGGAAAATTATGGGTATAGGGCGACTTAAACATGTGGAAAATGAGATTTTTATTATTCACTCACTGTATTTGACATTTATTATTCCTTTAAAATCGCACAACAACTTCAATAAAACACAGTTTAATCATTCACACACTTATTTCACTTTTAAACTGCAAATCCTCTAAGAACTGTCTTGAATCTTCACGAGTCTCTCTCAAAAACAGCCTTGATGTGGATAGATACGTACAGCAACCAGTAATCAGAGTCAGAACTGTGCCTGCAAAAACACAAGGATTATTAAACAATTTTTGTTGACATTAATTACTAGCAATATAATTGACAGAGTAGATTGCTAATATTTGCTATAATGAATATCACATTTGCAAGAACGATCACACTGAAGTAATTAAGTCCATCGAAACGCTTAGAAACTAACCTCTCGTCTGACGAAAATGGTCTAAAGACACAGTGGCAATTTCTTCAGATCTGTTGACAATGATATTTTGAGTTATCACTTTACTGAGTGACTGAAATGTAGTTCAGGTACCTGTGAACATAACAATATGTTACAATTCATTTTCTAAATACGAACTATTACGGTACTGTACGGCTACTTACATATTAATTACACTATTAATATTTTCACAGTTGTTTCTTTAATACAAAATTAAAGCCAACGGAAGAAAAAACGTAAAACATACTTGCCAAAGACAGGTTTGTTGAGATGCAATTTTCTGTGTTGACAGATGTAACTTTCTCATACGGTGGTAAGTCGCAGAAATCGCAGGAATCACAGAAATCGCAGAAGTCACAGAAATCGCAGAAGTAGCAGAAGTCGCAGAAATCGCAGAAGTAGCAGAAATCGCAGAAGTAGCAGAAGTCGCGGAAGTAGCAGAAATCGCAGAAATAGCAGTGGCGGAGGGATACACGACCTATGTTCCTTAACTGCGACTCTTAACTGCGACAAATCACAGTTAAGAATCACAGATACTCAAAAGTAGCATTCACAGAAATCACTGATATCGGAAAATCGCAGTTTAGCCCATCACTAGTCCGGAGCAAGTATGGTGGGTCCGACACACCGGTGTCAATGTGTTCTTTTTTCCATTTCCAGGAGTGTATATATAGAATACCTGGGAATAATGCAGCTGCTCAGTGACAGGTATGGGCGAGGCATTGAGGCCAGGCCTCGGATCTTCGACTCCTGCCCTCTTTGCCTCCACCTACCTGGTGCTGAAAGTCTTCTCAAACTTAAAAAAAAAAAAAAATGCTGCAGTGATCAGCATGTCTGTCTAGTAAGCAGGAGGCCCAGGTTCGAAGCCCAGTCGGTCACAAATATTCATCTGCCGTCTTAGCTGTATTTCAACGCGCTGTGACAGTGTGGACGTCGGTCCTTCGATATTTAAGATGGAATTGTTTTTGAGGCAATAGAGGTAATTTGCGAACATTTGTCTTGCCATCAGTGTAACGGGACTTCAACGGCATCCAACCATTAGGCATTGCTTTGTGCCGGCGCTAACCCATGTCATATATATGCGAATCAGATTGTAGTTCACATTTAGTCACGGTCGCAGGTTCGAATCCTGTCTCGGGCATGGATGTGTCTGATGTCATTAGGTTAGTTAGGTTTAAGTAGTTCTAAGTTCTAGTGGACTGATCACCACAGAAGCTAAGTCCCATAGTGCTCAGAGCCATTTGAACCATTTATGAAGTATACAAGTATTTACGAACAGTAGAAGCAGGATTGCAGCGAACTGATCCCTTAACCAAGTGCAACATAGGGTACCTATGTAATGAGTCATTGCAGCTGCACAGCTGAGGGAAATATTTGTTAAGCAATTCATTGCAGAGTTAATGCAATACCCGCACGATGATCTCTGTAGTCATACTGTATCATTAGCAGCCCGCGAATGGAGTACTATGTTCGTTAAATCGGATTACTCAAGCTGAGGCCAAATAAAGAGAAGCGACGACGCCACAACACTATCTTTACTTAAGTAGGTAGTCAGCGCTAAATTATGTGTGCCACCATTAACGTTACTGTAAGCAGGTTGAGAGCATGACACCACCACAACTACTGACAACCTGAGCCATATCAGCACGCAGTTGTAATTCGCAGTGATTACAAGTTGATTACAAGTTGCTGATGTTTGTCAAGAATAGCGGAAAGCGCCTCTGTGGTTCCATTTGAATTACGCCTAGGACGGAGAGAATCCTAAATAACAGTAATAGGTCACCCAGCGAAGAGAAGAGTCCACATATTGTCTCAAGTTCTTGCAGTCTGATATTATTGCAGTTCCCGATAGTTTCACACTAACGGGTTCTTTTGGCTATCGGAATACTCATATGGGAATTATAAAAGTGTAACTGCTCAATTACCTTAATAACACCTCATTCTGGATTGAATACGACTCGGAAAGCGACGTTAATTTGACGCTTCCATCCATCTCCTGACGTCTTACTGAATGAAGTCTGAAGTGCACGCACAGTTGTGTTGCCTGCCGCATGGATTCTGTGAAGTGTTATGGCAGCTGGCAGTCATTGCTGAATACAGACATTTGCAAATATCCCCACTGCTTTAGGGGAAATCGTCTTTGTTGCATTTTTTCCATACCGTAATTAGCACAATAACATAAGACTTGTTCTGCTGAAGAACTTGATGCCCATAAGTCCTTAAATAAGAATCTCCCAGCGGGAGTAGTGCATGAAAGGAGACAGACTGTTGGACAAAAGAATGGACAGCTCCCTGCTTTTTGCGTTTCCGATAGCGCCTACGATAAGAATCTTGTTTCATATTATGCTGCACAAGCTTAAACTGTTTGTTTTTTACTTCATACTAAAATAAAAGTTATGATATGAGAAGAGGAAATGACTGATACGTTTCTCAGGAATTTTATTTTCATGTTTTTTTCTCACTTCATACTAAAACAAGGGCGTTAATATGAGAAGAGGAAATGAAATATACGCTTCCAAGATATAATATTTCCTTGTGTGCTACTACTGCATACATGAAACCCCTGCAGTTAATTTTTGTATGTTGGATAAATTTTGATATCACCTCACATTCCTTTGTGAGAAGGTTCCTATTTTATTGGGATTCAAATAGAGTGGACATTTCATCACTGGTTAATATTATGATGAATAATGACATGATACCCATTGCAATTGCTGCATGGCACCTGTGAGTAGAGTCTCACGTTGGTTACTGTAGGAACACGCAGGCAGTGATATCCGCTCACTGCAGTCAGAGCCAATGTGATTTCTTTCTCTTTATGGCGAAGCGTCTGCTGCAGTGTCCACGCTCAACCAACATAAACAAATCGCGGCGGCATTGGGCACTGCTAATCGCTGCACTTGTCGCGAGCCTCGACAACAAGAGCGCACTGTCTCTGCTAACGATACTAAGGTTCAAATGGTTCAAATGGCTCTGAGCACTATGGGACTTAACATCTTAGGTCATCAGTCCCCTAGAACTTAGAACTACTTAAACCTAACTAACCTAAGCACATCACACACATCCATGCCCGAGGCAGGATTCGAACCTGCGACCGTAGCAGTCCCGCGGTTCCGGACTGCAGCGCCTAGAACCGCAGGGCCACCTCGGCCGGCATACTAAGGAGTTAATACATCTTACTTAACGTAACGTAATATGCAGGGCGTGGGTTGGGTAATAATTCTGTTTGTAACTTCCCATCGCATTAAAATACTTCACAGTCATATTTGATGCAATATTTATTGTTGGTTGTCTCTCTAATGTTAATAGTATTGAATCAGATTGTGCGTGAACACGAAAACACACACACACACACACAAACAGTCATTGATTCCACTACTGTGTGTTGAAGAAAACATGCACCAGTCAATTCCTCAGTTGGCGTCGAGTGGATGAGATTTTCCAATTACCTTGCATTGCAAGAATTGTAAGGAGGAGACTGAAAGTAAATGGACTTGTATCTAAAGAGCTGCGACAAAGCAAAGCTTGACCGACTATGAGATAATTGTCCTGGTGGGTGTTGTGGACGAGTATACTTTTAGTAACCAATCCACCCACGATCATTACGTAAGATTTCTCGAAGGCATAGGGGCATTGTCTTCATTAAGTCGTCGACAGTGTAGCGTGATGGTTTACTTCCCACCATACGTTTTCTATATTCGTCCAAAGATTGCTTGCATTTGTAGGTCCACATGGCAATAACCTTGTTACCTCTGCCCACATATTCTCTATGTGGTTGATGTTCGGTTATCGTGGAACAAACGGCAACAGCTTTATCCTCTCTTGGCCCTGAAACCAATCTCGCACTGCTCTGCCATGATGGATGGGGCTCTGCTCCTGTAAATAAATTGTTATCTCGTTCGTTCATATATTTATATTTAAATAAAATATTAGTAATAAGCACATTGTTTTATTATTTCTCACAGTTTTTAAGAATTCAGGCCCTCTCATAAATACGTGATCTAGATTCAACCGTCCGATTAAGAATGTGGTTTACCCAGTCTATCAAATGATGTGAGTCGTATTCGGATATCTACATTAAGCTTGAGTGGCTTAATCCGATTAGAAAGATCCGGTATCGAAATGAAATTACAGAAATCGGATAATTTGAACGTCTGTATTGCAACAATGCTGCGCACATAAATTCCTATGATGGAGTAACAGGTAGCCACTGCCCAAGAAAAAGTGAGAAATATGTCTACTAGCAGCAATGTAACGTAATTATAACCCATATTTATGTGATGAAAATACTGAGTCGAACAATGCACATCTATTTCAGTGGTGGGAAGATGCACCATATCGGATTTGCTGATGACATAATGACAACAACAACAACAATAATAATAATAATAATCCCGTGGGGCCGATAGGGGAAACCCCCATATGGGTGGTACCGAGGAAATCAAATACTTGGAGTAAACTAAATACTAACACAATCCTCAACGACTACTCAATCCGTTGAACTCAAAATCCACGCACGTCTGAGTGAAAACCACCGCTTTTCTGGTCACCGTCTGTTAGCTCAATGAGCTCGGCTGAAAATATTTGCTTCCAAAGGCTTCAACACCCTCTGGTCCTGTCCGGTCCTGGAATCACCCAAGCCAAACCAATGAAACACAAGCAAACATGAACTGTGCAAACTGTCGACAGGCGGCAGCTGGAATTTCGGATTCTCGGGAGGCCAGGTTAGCACGGCAGAGAATATTGAAGATCTCTGGTAAATTTCCCTACAAGCAGAAAAAATGCATTTGAAAACTAAACATCGGTACATTGATCCAAGCACGGAAACTAAATAATCTCACAAAAGAAATCGACCAACAAAAAATTCTCATCATTGCTCTTCACGAACCACGACTAACTGACAATGAAACCTTGCATTACGGAAACCATTGCATCTTCAAAATACAACAAAAGGTGGCGAAAGGCGTACCAATCTTCGGCATTGCTTTTCTCGAACACAGATCTATCATCAACTCTGTCAAAGAAATCACACCCTTCAACAATCGACTTATGACTACGCTCATTCAGAGCCCCAGTAAAAAATATACACCTATCAATGCACATGGCCCCACCAACATCGAAAATAAGAAAAACACCAAAAATGTCGAAAAATTCTGGAACACACTCGAAAATACTATGAGCAGAATTCACCAAGATGACGTGACAATACTAATGGGAGACTTCAACTCCCTATTTGGAACAGAAAAAACCTGTAGATAAATTATTGGTACAAATTCAACATACCGAAACGCGTAGACTAACGGCACACGTCTGACTGACACTTGCCAACAATTCAACTACAAAAGGATGTCTTCCCACTTTAGAAAAAAACAGTTCCCAGGTAACATGCTTGGCTACCAGGTGCAAACTGCTTTCGTTCGACTTTCGAGACAAGCTGAAAGCCAGATTTTTAATTCTTTTGGAGCTGAGCTACAAGCAGGCAGATACATACTCAATAAGGGAATCGTAAGATAACGCTCGAGCAAAATTCGGCTTGCTACTTACAGTAACCCTTAGTGTCAGAGCGAAAACCTTACGGTACTGCCAATTTCATAATGCCACTTTTGTTTTCTGCCGACATATTTTTTGTTGTTGTGAATACATAATTTTATCTACGAAATGCCACATTTTCATAATACTTGCGAATAATACAGGAAATGAAATAAATACAGATCTTTTCGAAGTCAAAAGTCGGTAATATTCTACTAATTCGTGTTAAAATAAGCTCAATCGTCTTGCAGACGCATAATGCTTCATTAAGAAAGATTGCCGTCGTGATGTTTCTGTAGTAAGCTGAATTTAATTTGTATTAGTAAAGTGAATATTTTATTTGCATTTTGCATTAGTTTACTAAACGCAACAGTAATCATCAAAGAGAAATTAATCAGCAACTGAATTTTCTTTCACGATATCTACAACGATCTGACAATGCAACAGTTGTTTACAAATTCTACGCCCATAGAAACCTACTTGTTTTAACGATGTCATTAAACCATAGTAGTTTTAAAGAGTATTTCCGTCTAGAAATGAATTGCCTTGACGGTTGATCGATCAAGAGCGGGAAAGGTAATATTTTACGAATATATGACGTGAGGGACAAGTGCTTGATAGAGGACTTCCCTATCAATACAAGTGTCTGAGAGACGACTTTCCTATCAATCTCCTGGATAGTTTTGTTTCTCAAATCAACAGAGTGAGTTATTATGCAGTAGCACAGGTGATTCAGTTTTGTTGCTCGACTTTCTTACACTGCGACCGAAAGGTGTCTCAGTTGTTGACAACAAATTCCAGCTGTGTTGCACACACCCCTTGGGACAGAATTCGTAGCTCAAAACACACTTTTGGAGTTGTCATATGTAAAATATTATGTTCACACTACACTTTACTCTAGTCTACGTCTTTTGGTGGGGCTCAGCCTTTCATTTCTTCTAGGAAGTTAACGATAAAGGCATCATAACACGTCACCAGTAACGGTACTGCATAGGAATGCTCAAAGAGCAAATGATGACGTTCAATAATAGTCACTTCGTTGATTTTTGTTGTTTCGAATTAGAGCATGCAGTACTCCTACACCAGACTTCTGAAGTTTGCCTGTTGAATGCAAATGTCGCATGATGTTAAAATGGTAATCTGTCACATATATCAGTAGTCGAGACTTCCTTAATGTGGAAAATCATTCATGCCAGAACGATCTTTGTTGAAACAAGAATGTCTTTTTCTGGCGTATTTTTCCCAAAAGCACTCGCTCCAAACGCAGTTCAAATCTTTCTAGCTGCCTCCTCTACATTCACCCCTCTGTTATACCAAAGTAAATGTTGTGTTGCAGATGTTACACCTTTTTCCACTTGCGACTCAATTTTAGAAAGCTTAACTATAGTTCATGATTTTCAAGTATGCAAAGTCCAATGCTTAACTGCAGGATGATAACTAGAACTTCAAATTCGAAAATGGCGTTGATACATATGCTGACAGCGTGGCGCCGCCTTCACGTGGGCGGCGCCGGATTTCAGGCGGCGTGTGGCGTCTGGCCGGTGGCCGGTAGCCGCTGCAGCGCGAGGAAACGCTCGAGCGTAAGCTGTTATGATCACGACGCAGCCACGAGCTGTCCTGCGGAATTGTTTCTGGAATACTTGTTATTGCGAGTGGGTAGAATGTTAAGCGAATTGTCTTCGATGTTCAATCAGACTCATAACTTTAGACTGAAATGTGGTAAAAAAAAAAAAAAACAAAAAACAGTTGGACGCGAACATGCGACTCCAAGTTTAGAATGCACGACGATTACCGCAAGACCACAGGCTCACTCCATCCGTATCAACTTGGAAGTAGAGAACACTTCCCCATCTTACAGTGTTGCCAGATTGTGCAGATGCCCGGACTTAAGAGTTGTCAGGGGCGGTCAGTTTTATTGGCTACCTTAAGTGAACGACTCGGACTTAGTCTCTGTGGCGGCCGGCTGGCGGTCAGTTTTTATGTCTAAGACTGTACATCTACACACTGCAGACATCGTGAAGTCCGCTCCAGAGGGTACATCCCATTTTACCAGTCATTAAGGTTTTCCCCCCTTCCATTCACGTATGCAGTGCGGGAAGAATGATTGTTTAAATGCCTCCGTGTGTGCCTGTACTGTAATTAACGAAATCTTATCCTTACAATCCCTGCGGAAGCGGTATGTAGGAGGTTGTAGTATATTCTTAGTCATCATTTAAAGCTAGCTCTTGACACACAGTAAGTAGGCTTTCTCGGGATGATTTACGTATGTCTTTGAGAGTGTGCCAGTTTCTGAGGCGTCTCTGTGACACACTCACATGTATCAAATAAACCTGAGACAATTCGCTTGCATTTCTCTGTATACGTTCAATATCGCCCGATAAAAGTGTTACACCAAGGTATTTATACGAATAAACAGATTCCAACTGTGACTCATTAATATTCTAGTCACATGTTCCTTTCGTATTTTGTAGTGCACAGTTTTCTATTTCGGAACATTTACAGCAAATTGCCAAACTTTGCACCACTTTGAAATCTTATCGACATCTGACCGAATATTTATATAGCTTATTTCAATTAGTACTTCATTATAGATAACTGCATCATCTGTAAGTGGCCGGGGAGATTATTATTAATATTTTATACAAGGTCATCAATATACAATGTGAACAGAACACGTCTGAAGTAAATTATACAGCTGCTGTGACTCTCCATCCAAGAAAACTTGTTGCGTCCTCCCTACCAAATAATTATCAGTCCAGTCACAAATTTCGTCTGAATATCATATACGATCATAATTTCGATAGTAAGTGAAATGCGATACTGAGTCAAATGCTTTTCGAAAAATCAAGAAATATTAAAATGTAATTCATTTCCTTGATACAATGTTTTGGAAGTTAGACAGTGGTGCTTCCAGTTTAGAACTGACTGATTTACATTCGTCAACATCAAAAACTAAAGAATTTCGATAGCCACCACCCTCAAGAGGATGCACACTGATACTGTTGTGCAAGGGTTACTGAACGCTAATTTACTATGGCCCTCGTACATGTACTAATGAGGTGGCTATTTCCACATAAATACAATTGCTGCAGAAATTGTGTGATAACATCTCCAAAATACGTGAGCTGGGAAAGGAAGTTGAGCTATGATCATGAATAAAGAAGAAAATGTGCTAAGCTATAATAAATAGATTTATTCGCGTGAGGCCAGAATTAAAACTTGGATCTTGACACGGAGTATTAGAGTAGCATGTTGTTCAAAAATCATGAACATGAACAAGAACTGTTGCTACTTTGTTAACAATACTTGGCCGTATTCCTAGTTTGATTACACTAAACATGCTGTGGACTCTACTGTGAATAGAGATCTATTAATACACACATCAAAAAAAGTTTTGCATCACCTCAGTTCCGAGAGTTTCGGAACCTGTAAAGAAAATTGGAATTGAGATCAACATAAACATCATTTCCGCCCTTTTTATTGCACAAGAAAACCACACATTGCATGTTGTACCACAATACAGCGAGACCTTCAGAGGTGGTGGTCCAGATTGCTGTACACACCGGTACCTCTAATACCCAATAGCACGTCCTCTTGCGTTGATGAATGCCTGTATTCGTCGTGACATACCATCCACAAGTTCATCAAGGCACTCCTCAGCGGTGATCCGGCGTAGATCCCTCAGAGTGGTTGTTGGGTCACGTCGTCCATAAACAGTCCTTTTAAATCTATCCCAGGCATGTTGGATAGTGTTCATTTCTGGAGAACATGCTGGCCACTCTAGTCGAGCGATGTCGTTATCCTGATGGAAGTCATTGACAAGATGTGCACGATGGGGGCGCGAATTGTCGTCTATGAAGACGAATGCCTCGCCAATATGCTACTGATATGGCTGCACTATCGATCGGAGGGTGGCATTCACATATCCTACAGCCGTTACGGCGCCTTCCATGACCACCAGCGGCGTACATCGTCCCCACATAATGCCACCCCAAAACAGTACGGAACCTCCACCTTGGTGCACAGTAGGTCTAAGGCGTTCAGGCTGACTGGGTTGCCTCCAAACACGTTTCCGACGATTGTCTGGTTGAAGGCATATGGGACACTCATCGGTGATGAGAACGTGATGACAATTCTGAGCGGTCCATTCGGCATGTTGTTAGGCCCATCTGTATCGCGCTGCATGGTGTGGTTGCAAAGATGGACCTCGCCATGGTCGTGGGAGTGAAGTTGCGCATCATGCAGCCTATTGCGCACAGTTTGCGTCGTAACACGACGTCCTGTGGCTGCACGAAAAGCGTTACTCAAAATGGTGGCGTTGGTGTCAGGGTCCCTCCAAGCCATAATTCGTAGGTAGCTGCCATCCACTGCAGTAGAAGCCCTTGGGCTGCCTGAGCGAGGCATGTCATCGACAGTTCCTGTCTCTCTGTATCTCCTCCATGTCTGAACAACATCGCTTTGGTTCACTCTGAGGCACCTGGACACTTCCCTTGTTGAGAGCCCTTCCTGGGACAAAGTAATAATGCGGACGCGATCGAACCGCGGTATTAACCGTCTAAGCATGGTTGAACTACAGACAACGCGAGCCGTGTGCATCCTTTCCTTGTGGAATGACTGGAACTTATCGGCTGTCGAACCCCCTCTGTGTAATAGGCGCTGCTCGTGCTTGGTTGTTTACGTCTTTGAGCGGGTTTAGTGTCTGTCTGTTATACAATATCCACAGTCAATGTCTATCTTCAGAAGTTCTGGGAACTGGGGTGATGCAAAACTTTTTTTTTGACGTGTGGAATTTATTCTAAACGGTGATGGGACATTTTACCGAAACCACAGACGTATGACATGAAGCCGACAGGTGCAGCGTGATGATCTCGAAGTTGCAAGAGCACATCATCCCGTTTTCGTAATTCGGAGTGGAACACAATTAATTCGCGGCCACGTGAAAAGTTCATTTTCGACCAGGCTTCCAGACGAGCACAACTCAGCACGAATCTCTCCATGGATACAGAAGAGATAAAGCGACGTTACTCTACGACCGTCCTCAAGCGAGTCATGCTATTCTATCTATTGCGCCACCCATACTGTTGTTCTCAAAAATTGCCAATCCAACCATGGCAACAAAACCGGTGTCAATCATAGGCTCCACGAAGTCCGCGAGCGGGACAACTCAAGTGTGGAATGCAGTGATAGAACATGTAAATTTGTTGATCTACGATGGGCGTCCCGCAGAGCCAGAATTCTAACACACCAAGCACTGCGGTCATAGCAACCCAGCACGCTGTCGTACAGCTACAAAACAAGGCTTTCAGCAACACGAAGAGAGCGGGCTGCAAACCGACTTGGCCGGCGACCACTTTCTCATATTGTCCTCGCTTCCTTCCGGGAATGTCCCCGAATCGGCACATTCACGCAACCCCTGGCCACCCTACCGCGGCGGAATGCAGCCGCGCTTACAGCGGTCGGAACGTATTATTAAGAAACGATCACCGATGAAATTCCCCAGACATGTAGGTACTGTGAGCTCAGTCGCCGATTCATGCCTCTCATTCCATAACAGAAATAAAAGACATTTAAATTATAACCTGTTTTCATGTTGAATTACTAAACGATAAAAAAAAGGACTGGGAAAGAACCCGATAAGCTTTCCATCGAGAGTGGAAGGGACAGAAGGGCCTGTCACTTTTTAGCTTTCAGTATGTCATATGAGAAAATTGCTAGCTGGGTGTGACTTGATAGATGTTTTCGGAATCCATGCTGACTGGCACAGAGGAGGTCGTTCTGTTAGAGGTACGTCTTTGTGTTTGAGCTCAGAATGTGTTCTAATATTTTATAACAAATCAGTGTAAAGGATATAGGACGGTAGTTTTATGGATCACTTCTACTATCCTTCTTGTAATTGGGTGTGATCGGTGCTTGCTTCCAACTACTGGGCAAGGCTTTTTTTTTATTTATTTTTTTTTTTTTTTAATGGATCTGTGACAGATTACAACAGAAGGGCTAACTGGCATTACAAACTGGCCATTATTTTCCACCTCTCCAATATTTGTACCACTTCCTCAATAGTTACTTTCAGTGTTCTTGTGTGATATTTTGGATACTATTTACAGTGACATGGAAACTCATATTCTACATCTTTGCTTTCACTATTGCACCACAGCCGCGCGGGGTAGCTGAGCGGTCTTGGGCGCATTGTCACGGTCCGTGCGTGTCCCCCCGTCGGAAGTTCGAGTCCTCTCTCGGGCATGGGTGTGTTAGGCGTAAGTGAAAGTTAGATTAGGTAGTGTGTAAGCTAAGGAACCGATGACCTCAGCAGTTTGGTCCCATAAGACCTTACCACAAATTTCTAATTATTGCACCATACATTAGTTAAACACGACGAAGTATTAAAGATATTCTAAACCGAATTTTTTACTTATGCTTAGTGCAAATGCGAAACAGACCCTATAATATACACTAAGGTGACGAAATTAATGGGAAAGCGATATGCACATATACAGATGGCGGTAGTTTCGCGCGCACAAGGTATAAAGGGCAGTGAATTGGCGGGACTGTCATTGGTACTCATCTGTGAAAAGGTTTCCGATGTCATTATTGCCGAAAGAACGGGAATTAAAGAGACTTTGAACATGGGATGGTAGGTGGAGCTAGACGCATGCGACATTCCTTTCGGATATTGTTAGGGAATTCAATATTCCGGGATCTGCAGTGTCAAGAGTGTGTCGAGAATACCAGATTGCAGGCATTACATCTCAACACACGACAACGCAGTGGCTGACGGCCTTCGCTTAACGACCGAGAGCAGCAGAATTTGAGTAGAGTTGTCGGCGCTAAAAGACAAGTAACAGTGGGCGAAATAACCGCAGAAATTAGTATGGGTAACCACAGATATCAGTATGGGACGAACGACGTACGTATCCGTTAGGACAGTGCGCCGAAATATGGTGTTAATGGGCCATGGCAGCAGACGACCGTCACGGGTACCTTTTCTAACAAAATAGCAGCGCCTTTCTTGTACTCGTGACCATATCCATTGGACTCTAAACGACAGCGAAAGCGTAATCGAGAGGCCAGCTAGTGCACAAAATCCTGCACCGTCAACACTTTCGCAGTTATGGACGGCTATAGAGGCAGCATGGCTCAGTGTTTCTGAAGGGGACGTTGAATGACTTTTTGAGCCCATGCCACGTCGGGCTGCTGCACTACGATGGGAAAAAAGGTCCAATACGATATTAGGGTGTATCCTTTTACTTTTATCACCTCAGTGTAGTTGATTTCCTGTATTAAAAGCTACACTCGGTCTGAAATTATGCTGTTACCAGAAAAATTCCTTTCTCAAATCCACTGGGTAAGTGTTTAAGAATACTGAAAATGCCAGTATACTAGACTCTAGATATACTGGCAGCACTGCAATTATTTTTACCATTTGAAGAATTAAGTGAGCTGTTGTGCAATTACAAATCACCTTTCGCTAATTACTCACTAATAATTGTTTGCTCACACGCGGATCTTATCCACGTATCACATTTTAAAAACATCATAGACTTTCACAGTGTAAATTAACCATTATGTACTCTTGAAGATTTTGTGTACTGAAGTCACTGTTCCTGCCGCTGTAGCACAACAAACCATAGTTAAAACGCCGTATTTAGGAGAGATCTTTACTGCGGAGTGTCACTGAAGCTGCATGATTTCGTAATACACAGGCGTGAATACGAAAAACACCGAATATGGCAATAGCGTTCGAAGCCTAGAAGTAAAGATAGCGGCTCCTTGTTTTGCTTCTGACGCCAAATCGTCGGCGGATGAAGCAAAGTGGTGTGACAAAGTTACAGCTACTTTTTTCTTTGTGGCATGGCTAAAGGCGGCATCACTGGGAAGCTGCCACAGGAATTTGGGTGTATCCTTATGCAACTTTTATGCGCCACTCGAATGGTGGTCAAGTGACGTTACTTTAGTTGTATATGTAAACCCGACTTAAATTTATTATAGTCATGAGTTTTTGTTCACAAAACAAAGGTTTACAGTGTGCCTTATATGAAGAACCAATAATTGACCTAATAGAATACTTCTGCATTATTAAGATGTCACGTACACAACAAAAGTTTACCCATAAAATAATACCATATGATATTATACTTTGGAAAAATTAGATGTCTTAACATACACTTCAGGTACACAATCCATTAAGTCATCTTAACAAATAAATTAGCCCCGACAACTTACCAGTAACATATTGTACATGTAGACCAAAAATAATTTATCTAAACATACCCTCCCCCCCTCCAGTCCCCCAAACTTAAAATAACTTGGATCGTATGATGGAAGTTTATCTTTTAGACTAAAACCCATCTGCTACATCTTCTTGTCATACAGCAAGAATCCATTTGCTTGAGGAGGCTAAACCAGTAGGATGCTTGGGCAATTGTCATTTTGACACAGGTTTTAAAGCTACTGAAATCATTAATATTGTGAGGAAAAGTTGTATCATCTGCATATATTACTGTGCTAGGTTAAATAAGTGATGGCACATTACTGTAGAACAAGAAAGAGTCTAATACAGATCCCTATGGACATTTGCCTTAACGTTTTTTATTTTTTAAAATTTTTTTAGGGGGTGTATGGGGTGTATGCCCTACACAGTCAAAGGCCTTGCTCATAACACAAAAAGTTACTTGAGCAAAGCCTCTTTCCTCAAACTGTCGAAGTAGCTATTTGACTACGGTGTCTATAGCGTCAACGGTTGACAATTTTATCCTAAAAACATATTGTTATACATTAATTATCTCTAAATTTTCATATTCAAATACTTTAGAAAAAGTTGGGCAATTGGCCTGTAAGTTGTAGGCGAGTCTTTATCTCCCCTTTTATGTACTGGAAATACACTAGACACTTTAAGCTCAGCAGGAAATATCCCTCAGATATACATTTGGTTGTTGTTATTTGTCCAGAGACTGGTTTGATGCAGCTCTCCATGCTACTCTATCCTGTGCAACCTACATCCTTCTGAAACTGCTTAGTGTAATCGCCTCTTGGTCTCCCTCTACAATTTTTACCCTCCACGCTTCCCTCCAATACTAGATAGGTGATCCCATGATGCCTCAGAACGTGCCCTACCTACCGACCTCTTCTTTTAGTCCTGTTATGCCACAAATTCCTCTTCCCTCCAATTCTGTTCAGTGCCTCCTCGTTACATCTACATCTACATTTATACTCCGCAAGCCACCCAACGATGTGTGGCGGAGGGCACTTTACGTGCCACCGTCATTACCTCCCTTTTCTGTTCCAGTCGCGTATGGTTCGCGGGAAGAACGACTGCCGGAAAGCCTCCGTGCGGGCTCCAATCTCTCTAATTTTACATTCGTGATCTCCTCGGGAGGTATAAGTAGGGGGAAGCAGTATATTCGATACCACATCCAGAAACGCACCCTCTCGAAACCTGGACAGCAAGCTACACCGCGATGCAGAGCGCCTCTCTTGCAGAGTCTGCCACTTGAGTTTGCTAAACAACTCCGTAACGCTATCACGCTTACCAAATGACCCTGTGATGAAACGCGCCGCTCTTCTTTGGATCTTCTCTATCTCCTCCGCCAACCCGATCTGGTACGGATCCCACACTGAGGAGCAATACTCAAGTATAGGTTGAACGAGTGTTTTGTAAGCTACCTCCTTTGTTGATGGACTACATTTTCTAAGGACTCTCCCAATGAATCTCAACCTGGTACCCGCCTTACCAACAATTAATTTTATATGATCATTCCACTTCAAATCGTTCCGCACGCATAATTCCAGATATTTTGTGGTATAAGCGCATGGCTGGGCTAGTGGTCTGACTGCAGGTAGAGTACAGTTTTTTTTTTTTTTTTGTTGCAGCCTTGGTAGCTAGTGCCCTTGCCCTATTCTGCCTCAAGGAAAGGACCCCAGCGCTCCTTTCATTGCAAGCTGAGTGGAGCTGTCCTCGGAAAAAAAAATGGAACTTCCAGGTTCAGAGTCTAGTTCTGCATCTGCTACCACAGCCACAAACATTTGTGTGTATGTTATTTTTAATTTCACGTTGTGAGTGATATCTAATGCTGACGATTGTTTTCAAGACGTGATGGTGTTCAAGTGACTTCAAGAGAGAAACTACCTGCTCAGAAGAGGGAATAAAAATTCCACGCATTGACAGCCTGCCTTGGAGATGCACAGAGATCCAAAGCATAGATATAACTGAACAATGGACGTTAGCTTATAAGAACCAAGAAATGATCTTTATCACTCATTCTGATTCGATATACTGAAAGACAAGGTCGATGTAGTCCAATTAATGTACGTTTTCTGAAGCCAATTTCACAAGTTGCTTGGTGGATAGTACAAATGTGGTGTAACAATTCTTAATTGCAACAAGAGTACAGATGGTAGGAAAAAAGTAAAGAGGATATCAACTATACTGAACACTACACCTCAAGGCAATAACAATTTTTAGAGTTTCAAATCCCATTGTTTATAGTTGTTCACGTTTAACTAATGAGTAAGCAATCAAGTGCCAATGTTTCCTAAGATACTTATTTGCCAAGACGCTAATTTCAAGCAACACTTATGAACTTTAACAAAACTTTTAAATCTCAGTTAAATTAACACACTGAGTAGGCAATAACAATCAAACAATAGAAAATCCAGGATGGACTGTAACAATATTGTGAAAAGGAAAGTTGCCACCCACCACACAGCGGAGATGCCGAGCCGCAGACAGGCACAACAAAAAGACTGGCACAAATGCAGCCCTCGGCCAGTGATGCCCCCGTCAAAATCAGACGCCAAGCACACACACACACACACACACACTCGTGCAAATGCAACTCACACAAACGACTGCAATCGAAGGAAATTGATGCCTCAGTTGCCTGTGACTGCAGTCACATATATATACATATATATATGTGTGTGTGTGTGTGTGTGTGTGTGTGTGTGCGTGTGTGTGTGTGTGTGCGCGCGCGCGCTTGACGACTCATCCCAATTAGTTACGTGATCTACCTATATAATTTTCAGCATTGTTCTGTAGCACCACATTTCGAAAGCATCTATTCTCTTCTTGTCTAAACTGTTTATCATCTATGTTTCACTTTCATACATGGCTACACTCCTTACAAATACGTTCAGAAAAGACTTCCTGACACTTAAATCTATACTTGATGTTAACAAATTTCTCTTCTTCAGAAACGCTTTCCTTGCCAGAACAAGTCTACATTTTATATCCTCTCTACTTCGACCGTCATCAGTTATTTTGCTCCGCAAATAGCAAAACTCCTTTACTTCTTCAAGTGTCTCATTTCCTAATCTAATTTCCTCAGCATCACGTGATTTAATTCGACCACATTCCATTGTCCTCGTTTTGCTTTTGTTAATGTTCATCTTATATGCTCCTTTTAAGACACTGTCCACTCTGTTCAACTGCTTTTCCAGGTCCTTTGCTGTCTCTCTCAGAATCACAATGTCATCGCAAAACCTCGCTTTTTTTAAATTTTTTCTCCATGGATTTTAATTCCTACTCCAAATTTTCCTTTGGTTTCCTTTACTGCTTGCTCTATATACAAATTGAATTACATCGAAGATTGGCTACAACCCTGTCTCACTCGCTTTTCAGTCACTGCTTCCCTTTACTGCTCCTCGACTCTTATAACTACCATCTGGTTCCTGTACAAATTGTAAGTAGCCTTTCGCTCCCTGCATTTCATGCCTGACACCTTCAGAATTTGAAAGAGAGCATTCCAGTCAACATTGTCAAATGTTTTCTCTAAGTCTACAGATGCTAGAAACGTAGATTTGCCTTTCCTGAATCCATCCCTCTAACATAAGTCGTAGGGTTAGTATTGCCGCGCGTGTTCCAACATTTCTACGGAATCCAAACTGATCTTCCCCGAGGTCAGCTTTTCCACCAGTTTTTCCATTCAACTGTAAATAATTCGTGTTAGTATTTTGCAGTCATGACCTATTGAACTGATAGTTCGGTAATTTTCACACCTGTTGGGACCTGCTTTCCTTAGGATTGGAATTATTATATTTTTTCTGAAGTCTGAGGGCATTTCACCTGTGTCATACATCCTGCTCACCAGATGGTAGAGTTTCGTCATAGCGGGCTCTCCCGAGGCTATCAATGGTTCTAATTGAATGTTGTCTACTCCCAGTGTCTTTTTTGACTTAGGTCTTTCAGTGATTTGTCAGATTCATCATGCAGTATCATACCTCCCATTGCGTCCTCATCTACGCCCTCTCCCATTGTCCTCAAGTACATCGCCCTTGTATAGACCCTCTATATACGCCTTCCAATTTTCTGCTTTCCCTTCTTTGCTTGGGACTGGTTTTACATCTGCGCTCTTGATATTCGTATAGGTGGTTTTCTTTGCTCCAAGGGTCTTTTTAATTTTCTTGTGGGCAGTATCTATGTTACCCCTAGTGATATATGCTTCTACACCCTTACAGTTATCCTGTAGTCATCCGTGCTTAGCCATTTTGCACATCCTGTCGATCTCATTTCTGAGACGTTTGTATTCCTTTTCTCCTGCTTCATTTACTACATTTTTATATTTTCTCCTTTCATCAATTAAATTCAATATCTCTTTTGTTACCCAAGGATTTCTACTAGCTCTCGTCTTTTTACCTACTTGATTCTCTGCTACTTTCACTATTTCGTCTCTCAAAGCTACCCATTCTTCTTCTACTGTATTTCTTTCCCCTGCATTTGCCAATCGTTCCCTAATGCTCTCTCTGAAACTCTCTACAGCCTCTGGTTCTTTCAGTTTATCCAGGTCCCATGTCCTTAAATTCCTTTCTTTTTGCAGTTTCTTCAGCTTTAGTGTACAGTTCATGACCAATAGATTGTGGTGAGGGTCCACATCTGCCCCTGAAAATGTCTTACAATTTAAAACCTTTCTTACCATTACATAATCTATCTGAAACTTTACAGTGTCTCCAGGTCTATACAATGCATTAATTGGTACAGAATAAATCTGTTAGTTTCTTTTCTAGTTGCAAGTTATATCACATGTAACTAAACTCTCCGATGATTTCAACTGCTTTACTCTTCTTTGGATGAAACTAGACGAGACCTCAGAAAAAGCTAAAAATACTCTTATTTGTTCATGTGCTACAGATGTTTTTTGAAAGTAATTCTGATGAACTGATAGCATGTTTGACACCAGCATTTCCTACTTCTTCAATTGATTTATTAAAAAAAATTGAAGTTTTGGGGAACAGATATTAATTTTTTGTTTTATTGCCTCTTTAGCAACACTTTTTTTTAGTTGCCATGCAGCTTTGTGCGTATAGGTGGAATTCTCATTACTACTGCGATTGTGTGTTTTTTGGCTTCCATGATGGTTATTTTATACCCATTACTACATTTAACATAGGTTAATCTGGCATGGTCAACCTTCATACTATACATCCTGTTTATAGTATTACAACATAACTTGGTTTTTAAAATTTGTTAGTTGTTAGTATATCATGGAGTTTGTCTGCCTGGGACCTTGGTTTCTAAAGCCTTTGTCAATTACTTTGCATTTCTTTATGGGGATTCTGACCTTAAAGTGTATCAAAAATGGTTTAAAAAACGTATGAAATATTATCTTCAATGAAGAATCATTACTTGAAGTGTGATGTGTGTCACCATAACATTGGCTAAACTAATCGCTGTCAGCAAGAGACATGCAAAAGCTGACAATTTTGTTATCAATGGCTGGTCTTGTGATTATAGCTTTAGGGGCAGGCCTAGCTCCAGTTCTCTTATCATGAGGAAACATATTTCTGTAACTTAAAGATATGTAATTATGGTCTGAAAATGGAAACACAGTCACACCACATGGTTCTTCTGTAGTCTTAAAATGGAAAGATATTGTCAAGACATGCTTAATCTCTTGTGGGCCCATTACTGATACAGTGTAAATTACACTGTCTTAGTAGATTTTTCATTTCAGCGACACTACATTTATATATTGTTATATAAAAATCTGTAGTCAGATTTCCAGATATTACAGTGTCATTATGCATCTAGGAAGTCGCTCTAGATTTATGTCACAGAATACCCATTAAAATGCATACCGTTAAGTGATCTTTGAGGATATTACTACTAACTTAAAACTGACAATAACTATACCAGCAGCTTTGGAGTTCTGTTCTTCACACAAAAAATGTAGATCCACTCTAAGAACAGAGCAAATGGGTGGTTGGGTAACATAGCTTTTCACAATACCTCTTAGGTGCAGTTTTGTGCAACAGCTATTTGCTATAAGTAGTTATCAAATTTAATAACTATAAGTTCACTCTCAGTAGCCCAATGTTAACTCAGACAAAAAATATCGAATTCATTGTGTAGTACAAAATTATTTACAATAAATTATATACTCCTTGCATGTTCAGGTAGCATATTTTAAGGCCAAAACTGTTATACCTTTTACATTGAACATGTTGGCGAAAGGTATAAAATCTTTTACACTATTTATCTTATGGGCTTCTCTTGTTAATGACTTTGACTAAAAACATTTAGACAGAGAGAGGACACCGTTTTCCTCCTACTCACAACACTTAACAATGCTTCTTCTACTACAGCTTTCTCCTCTCCTTGTAATGGTGGTGTTGTTACTGTTGCTGATATTGTTGTTTGTGAAACTTATCTTAAATTTGTCTGTAATTCCATTGTTGGCTCTGTGCATCCTGCCATAGTTGCTGTTGCTATTGATGTTGATCCTGTAAGCATTTGAGTCTTTGGTGTATCCTCAATTGTTCCCCCTTATGTCCCTAATTTGAAAGATCATGTATCAGCTGCAGGATTTTGAAGCTGATATTCCTCATCTGAATCCAATGATGATTCTTTTGCTGCTGTTGCTGCTGATTATGATGTTGGTAATATTTTTGCTGCCAATGTTCTTGGTATAGCTGTTTTTACTGTCGTTGTAGCGATATTAGAAATTCATTTTGTAGGGAAGCAGCCTACTCACGCCTTATAAAATTCACATCAGTCTTTCCATTGTGTGCCAGCCAGTCCGCTGTAACTAGCTCTGATGTCATAAATGTTGCGCAATACTTTAAAAATCAAGTAAATAACCTGAAACGTTTCTAGCATGTCAGGAGTAATACTAAATCAATATGTGTTGAATATCAGTTCAATAACTTTAACCATTTTCGAAATTTGGACGTTTTTCTGTCAAAATCATTGGCGCAACAGAAACGAGCTAGAAACTTAAAAATTTATATTTAGATTCCTTTTGCATAATAATTTAATAGAAACAGTATTCTGGATCTCACAAATAAATATTTTAGTTGAAATTCATGATTTTTCTGGTTTTTATCTTAAAAATGAAGGGAGCATGATAGATTAAGTAGGCGAATAAACAAAGCTAGGATGTTTAAATTTAAGTAGAAGGGAGATCCGCTGTAATCATAAAGATATGAGAAGTTTCAACTGAATAACTATAAAACTATAGCGATAGCGTATCTCCAAAGGGCAAGTTCTGAGCTCGTCTACTGCGTGTAGTGTAATTAAATTAATTATCTCGCCCAAAATATTTGACTTAGCCACGTCAGACTTTTATTATGATTACTTACCTGTGTGCTGATTGCACATTTAAATTGAGAGCTTCATCGGCCATCAGCAAAGGAAGCAATAATTTATTCGATAACTTAAAGTGGTGCATTACTATCCCAGCGGCTAGTCGGGAGAGCAGATTTGATCAGGCGTTCCCTTAGCCGTCCGCACCGCGGCTTTATATGTAAGAACGCTGCGCGAGAGAAAGAAGGCCCAGTTCTCTCCAGACGCTGATTAGCGCACCACCTGTGCCGGGAGTCGCGTCGCGTCGCGTTGGTATCGTTGATATAAACAGCCTGGGATGCAGTAATAAGTTACTCGGGATACGCGTAACCATGAAATCGTTTTCGAGTGAAGTGTTAATTTTGGGGTGACGTTAATGATCTATCTTTAGTTTGCGTATGTCGTATTTTCACGTGCCGCCGCAGGACAGACATTCTACCATTATTAGCGTGGCGTTTGACGAACATTATCATCAAATTATGGCGAGCATGCACTTAAACATTTAATTTGAACAGTTATCTACATCTACATCTACATCCATACTCCGCAAGCCACCTGACGGTGTGTGGCATCAGCGCATTAGACTCTGAACTACTCTGGTAGTTGGATTGTGTGGATGCTTTTTGGTCTGTGACTTTCAGAATATAGTGAATATTTTAGAGAGAATGGTTTTTGATTATGAATCCCAGACAATCTCCTAATTCCTCAGAGCTATAAGCTGTAGCTATAAATGTATTTCTCAGATGAAGTGGGCACTAGAAATTCTAATTACAGGCTTCACGTTTTGCTAATCACTTTCTGGTTGACAATATTGTAGTTAGAGAGCCAGTGTTGATAACAGCAAACAACAGCATTAAATAAATAATAGGAACATTAACATTTATTCCACCCGCCGCTCCACAATTTGACTATCAGTGCTTATCCAGTCTCTTAAGATGTAAGCCTTACCCAGTATTAAATCTGTAAATATTTCAGCTGATGTTTGTTATCTAGACCTTAATGAAATCACAGCAAATATATGAGCAGCTTTTATTAGCCACAGTGATTTTTTTGTTTATACAGGGCCATTATGGTAAGTTGCAAATAGTGACATTCTTGTGGGTGATATGGCTGTGGCATCTTTTCAGATATTTATGACCATTTTAGATTCATCTTTAAATACGCCATTTAACCCCCTATTAACACAACAAAATCATTTCGGTTTTAAGTGTCACAGTCAGTAGATTCTGCTGGCTTCCCTACTTCTGACAATGTGGCACTTGGTTTCACAACAATGGTTGCTTTAAGATGTGTTGACTGATTAATAATTTTAGCTAGTGGATGCCCACAGCCACCTGATGAAAACTAATATTTTAGTTACATTATCTGAAGATTTGGTTCAATGCTATTTTGAAATTTATTCACATGGTTAACTGACACATTTTTATAACTATGCACGTGGTTTCTATTGTCATATCTTTTATCTTATCATTACAGTATGTGATTCGTTGCTGTAATTTGTTTGGTTGTTGCATTCGTAATATTGGTTTATATTTGAAGCACGTATTTCTTAGTACTTTTCCTTACTTTTTGGCCCAGATCGTGAGATTTTGTGCAAAGTACATGTGGTTTTTTTCTCTTTTTACAGCTCTTCTGCTGCTTCTGTCTGCTACTGTTTTGGTACTATGACATGTCATACATACACTTTTACAGTATATGGCGTTATTTTTTCAAGATGAACACTTTTGTCCGTTTTTTGTAATTTATTTTCAAGGCTTATACATTTCTGAACTTAATTTGTCACTAGGGTTGCCACATGTTCTCTGTCCTCTACAATAACAATTAATTTCACATGATTTGATTTATTCTCGGAATTATGTTATATGAATCATTAAAAGAACACAAAAGTAGTTCGTAATTTTGTGTATAGTGGATTGGGTGAGTAAGTTAGCAATTAAGTGAGTACTCGTTTTTTAATACAACTTGATCTTAACTATCAGTATTGTCAGTGCCAAAATTTCTTGTTAAAGTTTCATCTGAGAGTGAGGGAGAACCCTTTAATTTCTTATTCTTTGCAAGTAGTAAATACTGTATATGAAGCTGATAGACTGTGTGAAGAAAGTAAACATTTCTCTGTGAATTATTGATTTCTCGAAAGGTTAACCGACAGCCTCTGAAGTATTATTTGTTAAATATCGGCATTAGTCACATTTCTTGTCCTTATGAGACGGCTGCTGCCAACCTCGGCGGTCCAACAGTTGTGGCACTACTATCGCAGCGTGGCAAAGTCTTGTGTTATGTGCTTCAGTTTGTTTTCTGTCAGGCAGGTTAATTGCAATAAAGATCTATTATTCGGTTTTACAGCTTTATGTAATAATGAATCAATGGTAAAGGCAGCTTTAGTGAACTGAGTACTCTCTTTGCGCATATGAAACGGCTGAAATAGATGGTGAGTACATTAGACCGAAAAAAATGTGCCAAAAAGATTGATACGACAGTGCAGAAGGAAAAACGGTTGCATAAGTAGCAAAGTCAGTGGCAAATCGAACATGATGCTTGATTAACTAATGATCTACGAAACGAATGTAACGGGAAATAGATTTTGTGGATTTACATTTACAATTTCGCTGGCTGGAATAGGACAAGTGAGCGGAAAAATCTTTTGTACATCCATGACGGTCAAGTACGCAGAGGTACCAATATTGATTCAAACCACTATCTGACTTGAATCAAGATAAAATTTGCACTGAAGAAAATCCATCAGAAAACAACGCACATAGAAAAGTTTGGCACAAAAAATATCATGCAATCCATCGTAAAACAGGAATAGGAAAAACAACCGGCAAACACATGGGAAGAATTCCATAGGAAGATCACACAAAAAGCAAAAGAACTAGTACCACGGAAAAAGAACACTAAACGCCCTTGGTGGGACTCAGAGCGTGAAAAGGCACTAGAAATACGCAAACAAGCTTTTCAGGGCCACAATAGTGAAAAATCCCCAGAAAGCCTACGTTGTTTCCAAGCATCAAGAAAACAGACTGCAAAACTTATTAGGCAAACGAATGTTTCAGATGGCTCTAAGCACTATGGGACTTAACATCTGAGGTCATCAGTCCCCTAGACTTTTAGAACTACTTAAACCTAACTAACCTAAGGACATCACACACATCTATGCCCGAGGCAGGATTCGAACCTGCGACTGTAGCAGCCACGTGGTTCTGGACTGAAGCGCCTAGAACCGCTCGGCCACAGCGGACGGCCACTAAATAGGAAATACAGATCGGTAAATGTGTTTCCGCTTACGAAATATCTCTAACATGTAAAGCTTGTACACTATTTTACGCATATTTGCTCTACATAATACAGTTAGTCCCACTGGAGAGAGAGAATACCATAGAGGCAACATCGCGACCAGAGTGAAATAAACTGAACAATCATCCGAAATGTTTTTGGAAGTCAAAACAAAGGGGCATGGTGCATGATGGCGCGTAAGAAAATTATGAGACCTAGGGCAAAATAATAAACTCAATATTCACGTAAAGTAAAACATGTGGACGTTCTTTCTGTGTTTGTGTGTAACATAAATCTACAAAACCACTAACAGAGAATGTTTTTCAACAGTACTCATTTGAAACACAATATATTTGTAGTTTTATTACCTCTGTGCATGCAGTTATACATTGCACGAACATTAGTCTAGGCCGGCCGGAGTGGCCGAGGGGTTCTAGGCGCTACAGTCTGGAACCGCGCGACCGCTATGGTCGCAGGTTCGAATCGTGCCTCGGGCATGGATGTGTGTGATGTCCTTAGGTTAGTTAGGTTTAAGTAGTTCTACGTTCTAGGGGACTGATGACCATAGCAGTTAAGTCCCATAGTGCTCAGAGCCATTTTGAACATTAGGCTTGGTTCCAGGAGTTGCTTATCTTACAAGTTACCATACATAGTATCTCACTTTCAAAACAACCACAGAATGACTTCCGAAAACATGACGCATAATAGTACAGTGTGTCACCGCAGGCAGCATTAAATAACGTGCCACGTGGCTCTGTGTATACCCTATCTCTTTGGTCCCTACGAGAAGGGCAGGTTGGGGAGGGGTGCAGGGAGCATGGTAAAATCCCCGACGCCCAAGTCTCCCAAGGATTCGGACCCTCAGGCTGCTCAGTTATTAAAAGTATCAAGTATCCGGACACCCCCAAAAACATACGTCTTCCATATTAGGTGCATCGTGCTGCCACCTACTGCCAGGCACTCCATATCAGTGACCTCAGTAGTCATTAGACATCTTGGCAGAGCAGAATGGAGCGCTCCGCGGAAGTCATGGACTTCCAACGTGGTCAGGTGATTGGGTGTCATTTGTGTCATACGTCTGCACACGAGATTTCCATGCTCCTAAACATCCCTAGGTCCACCGCCCGCTGTGATCGAGCAGTTCTAGGCGCTTCAGTCCGGAACCGCGCTGCTGCTACGGTCGCAGGTTCGAATCCTGCCTCGGGCATGGATGTGTGTGATGTCCTTAGGTTAGTTAGGTTTAAATAGTTCTAAGTCTAGGGGACTGATGACCTCAGATGTTAAGTCCCATAATGCTTAGAGCCGTGTGAACCATCCATAGGTCCACTGTGATAGTGAAGTGGAAAAGTGAAGGGACACAAATGGCACGAAAGCGCTCAGGCTGATCTCGTCTGTTGACTGACAGAGACTGCCGACAGTTGAAGAGGGTCGTGATGTGTAATAGGCAGATATCTATCCACACCATAACACAGGAATTCCAAACTGCATCAGGATCGACTGCAAGTACTATGACAGTTAGATGAGAGGTGAGAAAACTTGGATTTCATGGTCGAGCGGCTGCTCATAAGCCACGCATCACGCCGGTAAATGCCAAACGACGCCTCGCTTGGTGTAAGGTGCGTAAACATTGGACGAGTGAACAGTGGATAAACGTTGTGATGAGTGACGAATCACGGTACACAATGTGGCGATCCGATGGAAGGGTGCGAGTATGGCGAATGTCCGGTGAACGTCATCTGCCAGCGTGTGTAGTGCTAACAGTAAAATTCGGAGGCGTTGGTGTTATCGTGTGGTCGCGTTTTTCATGGAGGGGGCTTGCACCCCGTCTTGTTTTGCATAGCACTATCACAGCACAGGCCTACATTGATGTTTTAAGCACCTTCTTGCTTCCCGCTGTTGAAGAGCAATTCGGGGATGGCGACTTCATCTTTCAACACGATCGAGTACCTGTTCATAAAGCACGGCCTGTGGCGGAGCGGTTACACGACAGTAACATTCCTGTAATGAACTGGCCTCCAAAGAGACCTGACCTGAATCCTATAGAACATCTTTGAGATGTTTTGGAACGCCGACTTCTTGTAAGGCCTCACCGACCGACATCGATACCTCTCCTCAGTGCAGTACTCTGTGAAGAATGGGCTGCCATTCTCCGAGAAACCTTCCAGCACGTGACTGAACGTATGCCTGCGAGAGTGGAAGCTGTCATCAAGGCTAAGGGTGGGCCAACACCATATTGAATTCCAGCATTACCGATGGAGGGCGTACGAACTTTTAAGTCATTTTCAGCCAGGTGCCCGGATAATTTTGATCAGATAATGTATCTGCTATTGTGTTATAACTTTGTATCATATTGTATTTTAGAACATTTTCAGATATGGCAACATTTATCAGTCATCGGTTCATAATAGAGGTCACTGTTGTCAAGTCAGCAATATCATATTTACAGATCCACCAACACAAGATTGCCGTGTCATTTCACTTTTACATTCGCTGTTATGCAAACGAATAATATGGTGGCGTGCACCGAGCGCCGTCTAATAGACTAGCCTAAGTACAGTGTTACAGTTATTGAACTATATGAGGAAAAAAACGTAAATCAGTTACAAACCACGGCGTGTATACACTTTATTCCACACGCAAATGTCACTACAGATATTCGGATTTACATCACGATAAACTCGATATGCCTGCCATCATTGGCGATGATGTGGTGCAGACGAATAGAAAGATTCTGCATGACCCGCTGAAGTGTCGTGACATGGATGCTATCGATGATCTCCTGAATGGCTGTTTTCAGCTCAACATTGCTTTTGGGATTATTACTGTACACCTTATCTTTAATATAGCCCCACAAAAAAGTCGCATGTGTTCAGATCCTGGGAACATGGCAGCCAATCCAGGCCCATGCCAGCGGCGTCTGGGTACCCCAGAGCCAGAATGCGGTCCCCAAGTGCTCCTCCAGCATCTCGTCGAAATCAGGGTCGCTTTGGATAATGGGGATGAAATAATCTTCCACACCCTTCACGTACCGTTCAGTAGTAACTGTGCCATCAAGGAATATCGCACCGATTATTCCGTGACTGGACACTGCACACTGCACACCACTCAGTCACCCGTTGAGAGTGACGAGACTTCTCCACCGCGGAAAGCGGATTCCCAAGTCTCCCAGTTGCGCCAATTTTGCTTATTGACGAACCCATCAAAGTGGGCTTCGTCGCTAAACCAAACCATACTGATTCCCTCATGCCTCGCGGCCAGCCGTGCAGATTGAACGTCATAACGAAAACCGTTCAGAAGTTACGACGATTTTATCTCATATAGGTCAATAATTATCACTCTGCACATCCATGCTACAGAGCGACAGCTATGTTATTATAGCTCAATAGTCAATAATGCTGCACCGCTTCTAGCGTCAGGTGTCAGTTACTAGGGATTGTTATTAAATGACCACTGCTTAATTTACGAGTACTTCGTTTTTAATAACATAGCATTTCAAACCAAAGGAAATTTTATCAATAAAAACGTTCTATTTAGATACCGCAAATTTCAGCAGCACGCATCACGGATATGGCAAGTTGAATTTTTGTCTATTTTGTTTCCCTGTTTATCAGTTGCCAGCAGGTTTTTCCCATCCATCTCCACAGTTTTCTCCCCGTCATCGGCACATGTTGAAGAAAATAATTAATATAATTATGCCATCTCAGCGATTTCCCTTGCTGTTCGTAAAGATCACCGTACTTGTGGACATCAGTTGCTTATCAGCTTCACCTAGAACGGGGGAATTACGGGATCTTAGTAAAACTATGAGGCCTACGGTTTCTTACTTAGCGATACCAAGAGTTGACTGCAATGCGCCTCCATCTTGTCTCGAGATCTTTAAGTTTCCAACACTGGCAGTGATATCTTTTACAAACTTTTGACAGTTATGGTTTTGGTGTGCTAGAGTGCAAGCATGATTTAAGTGACATTAACATTATGGAATCCAAAAACAAGTCTGAGGCAATGTAAAAAAAAGAAAAAAGTTCAGACAAGCTTATTCAGACACGGATCTGTTTCTACCTCAATGTACAGTGATAAAAAAAAAAAACGACAAAAACCAGTCACTTGATGTTCAAGCTGCAGAAGCAGGAAACTAAGTATAGATCTCTTACGCGACTGAGGAATAACTTCTATTTATTAATTTGTCAGTTCGTATAATTTTATTCCCTCGAGGGCATTGTTGTACATAATTTTCATTTGTAGCTAGATTGGCACGGCAGATAGATAAACAGTATGATATCTTTGCAACATCCAATGATAATGCAGGAAGAAGTCATTCAACTGATGCTCAGGTTTCTTTAGAGTTTAATGATAACTGTTGTGAACTGAACCACTGAAAAACGATAAGAATAAGTCAGTTTTTATTTTCTGGCAGCTAACAATTTCGCCGCTGCCTTTGATAAGTATTTTTCGCTAGGTGTCGAAAACCACCGTCGTTGAAACAACTGTCACTGTATCCAAACCAACGACAGGTAGCATTATTACTGATGTGTTGGTTCATTATTCTGTGATTGACGGAGAGTGATCATAAGTGAAGAGCTATAATGCGCTTTCACGAAACTCCGAGACTTTTACGCTTCATTTCCACCATAGCAAACTGGCGGTATGACACTAAAAGTTGAGAGTACGGCACAGCACTGTTTCCTCACATCATTCCTCATCACACGACCACCACTTCAACCGAACAGAATAACTTGTTTACCTTTTCTTCAGACACAACGATATGCTGCGAATGGAATCTTGCGGGGATGGGGAGATCTCCCGCAGTACTGACAAAATTTTCAGTTGGTGCTGCTTTTTGACCACTTGCTGTGATGGAAATAATGCATAGAAATAACAAGGTTATTAGAACTGACATTCGTATTCTCATATTACACTTATTTGTAGCAATGAATATGAAATGAAATTAAGGCCACGCTTAAGGCCAACCACTTAGCAGTTCACCGCACAGCGACTACTGCAGCGTCACACAGGCTTAAGTCGTACTCATTGGCAGCAGTGGTGGAACTGCTACAGCTGTTGCATCTAAGCCAAAAAAAAGTGCTGCACGAAAATGACAGGTATGACATTTTGTATGAGATCCCATATCGGAGGAAAAAACTAGTCCACGGATAGCAATGAGTAGGTTTTAACAGTCAAACAATCTTCCCCCTTTCAAGTGCGCTCACGACCATTTGCAGCATGCACAGCTTCATGATCGATGTTATCATCATGATGTCAGTAGTAGGGAGATGGCGGCATCGGAAGACTATTGATATAAGGTTGATATGCAAATTAATTAAATTGATCAATTAATCCCCCCCTACGACCACGCCCATCCCCCCCCCCCTCCAACAATGCTCACCTCAACACCCATGTGGTTTTCTCAGTCTGCGCGTGGGCCCCCAGCCCCCTTCCCCGTCTTCACTCTCCCCATCGCCTCCCCTCCCCCACAAACCATATTGGCGGGAATTTCGAATTTTGGCAGAAATTTCGAATTTTGGTGGAATTTCTTTGTCCCAGGACTGAATTGACGTCCCACCCCATCTCCCACCCGGGAGTCGTGCAGTCATGTAGAGTACTTGAGTCGGATTTCGGTTCCGAAAGCTTATTTGACGATGTTTCGTTGAATGGTTCGCATGCTGATACTTGTTGATGGTTCAGCATTGAAATCTTCAGCAATTTGCGGAAGAGTTGCACTTCTCTCACTTTGAACGATTCTCTTCAGTCGTCGTTGATCACGTTCTTGCAGGATCTTTATCCGGCCGCAGCGATGTCGGAGATTTGATGTTTTACTGGATTCCCGTACACCTGTGGTTGTACGGGAAAATACCCACTTTACCGCTACCTCGGGGATGCTGTGTCACATCACTCGTGCGCCGACTATAACACCACGTTCAAACTCACTTAAATCTTGATAACCTGCCATTGTGGCAGCAGTAACCGATCTAACAACTGCCCCAGGCAGTTGTTGCCTTATGTAGGCGCAGCGCCATATTCTGCCTGTTTACATATGCCTATACCAGTTTCTCTGGCGCTTCAGTGTAATACATTGATTATGCTTTATCACGTATCTATCAAGTAAAACGATGTGATCGCCAGTTGATGAAGTTGCACCGAGGGTGATGACTCGAAGTTAATTGTGACTAAGTGGATAGTGCAAATCTGACTGTGATTAATACGAGTGACAGTGATTGTGAACTGAATTAGGAAACAGACTACTAAAATGCTTTGAATCGGATATCAACTGCTGCTGCTGTGGGCGTACGGTAGTGTGAGAGAATTCACTCTAAATATTCCTAGTGCCGGTGCATCGAAACGCTCACCATACACGTGTAGAAAACTCGAAGCGCAGTTGCCAGCGCATCTCGGCGTCAAACTGGATGGTGGACATCTGTCAGTTCCTTTCGGTTGGATACACCTTCGCACCCAGACTCCGTTTCGGAAAAAAAAAAAACCAAATCTGCTCTGGAGGATGCGACTAAATCTCGTCCACACTCCTCTGCGGTTCGCCACTGAATCCACTGCAGCTCATAATACCTGCCGACCCGCGAAAAACTCCACATGGAGTTTTCACCAAGAAATCTAAAACCTACCAATACCAAAAGGGAGAACGCTCCTGCGCCAATTGCGCATGACTTCGCGTACAGCCTCCCTCCATAAGACCGGAAGAAACTGTTTCTCCAATCCCATTACATTGGCAGGCGCCTAATGTGACTATTTTTGACGTCACATACCGCGGCCCAATCAATAAACTGTTATTTTGCGCGAGCAGGAAGCCATGTGGTCCGCAGCGTACGAGATCTGTTCAGAACATTCTGCAGCATTCGTAATTTCGCGCCAATTCTTGGAGCGAAATGTGGCTGGCATCCCTGGACACGTCTGTGTTTAATGTATAACTGCCAGAAGCTACATTGTTGTATAGCTGTTAGTTATAGTTCAATGCTGTATTCAGTAGAACGTTGTTTCGCACAGTTTGCAAAAATTAGAGACGGCGGAGTTAGAGGAGCAACGCGTCTGCATTAAATTTTACGTGAAACTCAAGAAAACTTATACAGATATACAGTAAGCGATGCAAGAAGCCTACGGTGATGAGTGCTTAAGCCGTGCTCGGTGTTACGAATGGTTCACACGGTTTAGAAATGTCCTGACGGAAGTTAAAGACGACCCTCGTTGAGGAGGCCCTTCGACGTCTACCGACAACGCTCATGTCAGGAACGTCAACAAAATTGTGGATACCAATCAAATACCGACTGTCCGAGAGATTGCAGAAGAGTGTAATATTTCAGTTGGATCATGTCACGAAACCCTCACAAGTATCTTGGATTTATTGGTTGGTTGATTTGGGGGAGGGGCCAAATAGAGGGTCATCGGTCCCATCGCACTAGGAAAAGATGGGGAAGAAAATCGGCCGCGCCCTTTTAAAGGAACCATCCCGGCATTTGCCTGAAGCGATTTAGGGATATCTCGGAAAACCTAAATCAGGATTTCTGGACGCGGGTTTGACCCGTCTTCCTCCGGAATGCTAGTCCAATCTGCTGACCACTGCGCCACCTCGCTCGGTAGCGTCTTGGAATGCGTCGTGTTGCCGCTGAGTTCGTCCCACGGCTTGAGAGTCAAGACCAAAAAGACCTTCGCCTCAGAAACTATGAAGAGCTTTTGGATCGCGCAAATGAGCGCGACATGTTCCTTAAGAGAACCATATGGCCTCTGCGCACTTTTTGCATTTCCCTAGGTGAAAACCCCGTTGATTTGCAACGGTAGACGAGATAAAAGAAAATTCGCGGACGTCGCTTCGCGCGATCCAGCAAGAGGCGTACCAAGACTGTTTCCGGAAGGGGAAACGCCGTTGGGACCGTTGTATCAGTTGTGGTGGAGAGTATTTCAAAGGAGACGATGCGCAATAACTAAAAGGGAGCGTAGAAAAATTTTGTGGACAAAATTTCGGATTTTTTTGAACAGACCTCGCATACGTTGAAGCGCATTAATGGAAACGTCAGACAGGAATGCGAATGGAGCACTCGATTTAATTCAGTGAGATACGTCAAAATCAATTTTATTATACATGTTAGCTACCATGTACACAAGTCATCAAAGAAAACGCGCAACATTCTCGGCCACACACGTTTGCCCACCAGCAATGTTTCCGCGAAATATTTTCGCCAGTCAAATTGATACTGATATGAGGTCCCCTGCCGAAATGGTGGACTGTGCTTCGCCTCGTCTGAAAACAGTTTCCGCTCTCACATTCCTAGGCAATTATGTGAAAGAAATTGTGAGAACTGTTTTCTTCCTCTGTTATCACGGACAATACGCTGAGGCTCCATACCCCGACATTTCACTCACTGTGGCCGTTAACCCCATGTGGCTCGGGCCATGTCCTCTGTGGCGACTTCTGCCATGCAAACGTGCCAGCCCGGCTGCCCTTCTCAGAACTACCACCATGATGCCTCACCTGCCACCGCCGTGCCTATCCAACCAAAAAAAAGTACTCGTCTCCTCCACCTCAAGTAACTGCACGAATCTAGCTATGATTGAATTCAGTGTTACAACCACTGTCCACCGTTTCTGATAATCTCGCTGACCATAATAATCTTGTTGACCATAGAGCATGTGACCATCAATTTGAGTGACTAAATTTAGTCGAAGAAAGGCAGGTCAAAAGGACCTGCTGCTATCTTTCACAACCCTCAACTTATAATAAATTTGTTGCGTGGGACTTGTTCCACTTTAAACACGATAGTGTGGAACGCACAAGAAAAAATTTAAACTCTGAACGATTGATTACTTGTCAGTCACTTTGAAACGAATAGGAAGGAAAGGGCACAACTTTGCCAACCATACAAAGATGAAACAAGACGAACCAACAATAACACACAAACATTCTCAGGTATCCCAACAATATTGATATTATGCAATTAACTGCTGACTACAGAGCTGAAGGCTGTGCTGGATGTTGCTAACATTTTATAGGACCGCATGTTCTCTGCAAGCATCGCAGTCGCACATTTAGACAATTGAAATAACTGGAATTCAAATGAAATGTATTCAGCTGAAAAAAAACCTAACTCATTTACGAATACCAGAGAATAAATCAGCAAAACAATTTAAAAAATACAAAGGAAATTCTGTACTCCCATAAAACTATGGTCTCCATGATTCCAATTCCAAGAAACAGGTCTTTTAATCTATTCACGTCAACACTCATTCACTCGTGAGAAATGCAATAACTGGTAATACAAGTGATGTATGACACGTGTGTACAATACTTCGGTTGGATTACTAAGAAAGTACCTAATGGAAATTATAGTGTCTAATCACAAAAGTAAACATGAAAGTTACAGATGATCTGATCAAAACATTTGTTAGAAATGTATCAAGTATATATTACATGAACAGAAACGTATGACGTTCATGGCATGAAGGATAAATGGACAAGTTAGATACATATGAAAACAGTAAACAATGAATATATGATGTCATTGGGAACATAGTCAACAAAATAAATTCACAGTGAATATGCGTTAAGTATGGTCATCAAGTGCCAACCCAAGAGCAGAGTAGAGTGTCACAAAGTACAATAAGAATAATATATTACAATGAAATGAATACCCTTAGCTGCATACGGGCGTTCATATAAGTCAACGGGGACAGTTGAAAATGTGTGCGCTGACCGGGACTCGAACCCAGGATGTCCTACTTACATGGCAGACGCTCTATCCATCTGAGCCACCGAGGGCACAGAGGATAGTGTGACTGCAGGGATTTATCCCTTGCACGCTCCCCGTACGACCCACATTCCCAACTTAATGTCCACACACTTCATCTACATCTACATTCATACTCCGCAAGCCACCTGACGGTGTGTGGCGGAGGGTAACTTGAGTACCTCTATCGGTTCTCCCTTCGATTCCAGTCTCGTATTGTTCGTGGAACTACACTACATTCGTAGTGCCCCTGCCCATCATACTCATTACTCGCAGCTTTACTGCGATTCCCTTAAGAGTTCGGGCACTGTTTGTGTATCCAGCGCAGAAGAAGAAGGTCAATGGCCGGTGAGCCGTAACTATATGAAGATGTCCGAAAGAACATATACCATCTTCATATATATATATATATATATAGGGCTCACCCGCCATTTGGCCATCTTCTTCTGTGCGGATGCACAAACAGTGCCCGAACTCTTACGGGACTCGGCAGTAAAGGAACGAGTAACGTGCCACAGCATGACTTTACAATGCATTGTCATCTGGTAGGGACACATTTCCGTCCCTGAGTGACACTCATTTCTGTCTCCATTTACAAGTAAATGCGAATTATTCAGTGGCGGCAATGCCGCGATCGCTGGCAAGCTATTGTTGTAAATGCATGTAAATACGGTAGAAATGAAATAAAAGTAATTTCGCATGTATCATTATAATAAACGTAATTTTTCCTCACTGATTGTGAAATGTGAGGTAACATCTCAAAACAAAATACGTGCGCAGTCACACTTGTGATGAAAGCAGAAGGGAGACGTGTGATGTGTGTACTGCAGAAGCTGTAGTACTGCTCCACAGGCTCGCGCCTGCGGTCGGCTCGCGCCGGCGATATTAAACACTCGGGATGTCGCCGGCTCGGCTCCGGGAGGCTCACGCCATGTCGGCGCGGCCCGGCCGCCAGTGTGAACACCGCAATTCAGAACAATGTGTTTGATATCAAAGCGCGCGGCGGCCCGGCCAGGCTCGGCTCGGCCCGGCCGGCAGTGTGAACGCAGCCTTAATGAGTATGATGGGCAGGGGCACTATGAATATAGTGCGGGACAATGAGTTGCGAATGTGGGTCTCACGGGACGCGTGCCAGAGATAAGTCTCTGTAGTCGCACTATCCTGTGTCCTCGGTGGCTCAGATGGTTCAAAAATGGTTCAAATAGCTCTGAGCACTTTTGAGGTCATCAGTCCCCTGTCTCGGGCATGGATATGTGTGATGTCCTTAGGTTAGTTAGGTTTAAGTAGTTCTAACCTAACTAACCCAAGGACATCACACACATCCATGCCCGAGGCAGGATTCGAACCTGCGACCGTAACGGTCGCGCGATTCCAGACTGTAGCGCCTAGATCCGGTCGGCCACCCCGGCCGGTTGGCTCAGATGGATAGAGCGTCTGCAATGTAAGTAGAAGATCCCGGGTTGGAGTCCCGGTCGGGGCACACATTTTCAACTGTCCCCGTTGACTGATACCAACGCCTGTATGCAGCTTAAGGGTATTCATTTCATTGTAATGTCATTCTAACGACCTGCTTGGTCACCGGTGGTATCTGTTCTTTCGGACATGTCCGAAAGAACAGATACCATATCACAGAAAAGAAACACACTGTTACATATGAGTTTTCAACAAATTTGGTCGTAAACGTTGTGATGGCATTTAAGCAATGTGAGAGATGGCAATCTTATAGACTTGTAATCAAAGCACTGAACATGTTGCATGACTTCACAGAGAATCTTCATTGCACTGCGCATGGCACTATCACTTTAAGATGAGTGCTGAATCGTGGGTGAATCTTTTGTGTAGGCATATTGTTCAAACTTGGTGGGCAGTGGTGGAGACCTGTACACGGTATTGTTTCTGGGTTTGGGACAGCTGTGGCCTGTACTGGACACCCTCTCCTCATGTCAAAGGCAGCATGGGACGGAATAGTAGTTTCCTGTGGATATGTTGGCAGCACAGGGTGATGGTTTGGCAGCCATGATACCTTACGCAGGCACTCGTAATGGCACCACTAAATTGTCTTCTGATACGAGCCAACTATTGTGTACTTTCTGCAGTTGTCCTCCCCTTGGTTGTCAGTGGCTTACAAGATTGACAGGGAGTTAGACGTGGCTCTATGGTGAGAACAATGCGTAGAGAAAGAAAGGAAGAAAGGAGTAGCACAGCTGGCGTCTTGTCACTATCCAAGATTCAATTGAAAGACATCATGTTTACGCCAGTGACTGTTAAACTTTTTATATCCACTATTGCAATATCGGCCTTAGGCCATTATCAACTGCAGCTGAAACACAAAATGTTTATAAAATATTTTATAAGCCGATGTAGCATTTCTCGCAAGTGTTACATTGTATTTTTTAAACCCCAGATTTGGTAAATTGGTTTGTTTTGCTGTAGTTGTGTACTAGTCTGTTAGCTAGGGTGTTACTGGTTTGGAAACTGATTTTAACAGGGGTTTTGTTAGAAGCCTGAGTAATTTTATCTAACACTGCGCCTATATATGGTAAAGTAGTATACTTATTCTTTTTGCGAGAATTGTACGCTCTTTCTATTGTAATTCCGCTATTTAGGCCTATATTTCCTCTTTTAACTTTACTTTCACATAGATCTTTAACTATTTTGGCTTCGAATTTGTTGTTAATGGCCACTTTTTGTAATATCGCTAGTTCTTTTCGTATTTCGTCCTCATTCAGCGGTAGGGTACGTAATCTATGTATCATGCAGTTGAAGTAGGCTTACTTATGTTGTTTTAGATGGCAACTGTATGATACATTGATTATGTACCCTACCGCTGGATGAGGACGAAATACAAAAAGAACTAGCGATATTACAAAAAGTGGCCATTAACAACGGATTCGAAGCCAAAATAGTTAAAGATCTATTTGAAAGTAAAGTTAAAAGAGGAAATATAGGCCTAAATAGCGGAATTACGATAGAAAGAGCGTACAATTCTCGCAAAAAGAATAAGTATACTACTTTACCATACATAGGCGCAGTGTTAGATAAAATTACGGAGGCTTCTAACAAAACCCCTGTTAAAATCAGTTTCCACACTAGTAACACCCTAGTTAACAGACTAGTACACAACTACAGCAAAACAAATCAATTTACCAAATCTGGGGTTTATAAAATACAATGTGACACTTGCGAGAAATGCTACATCGGTTTGTAAAATATTTTATAAACATTTTGTGTTTCAGCTGCAGTTGATAATGGCCTAAGGCCGAAATTGCAATAGTGGAAATAAAAAGTTTAACAGTCACTGGTGTAAACATGATGTCTTTCAAGAAATTTCACATGACTGTGAATCCCAGTTATGAAAAGTTAATTCAAGATTCTATTGATATAAATTGGTCCTGATCGGTTCTGATTTCACGGCCGATAGGAATTAGCTGCTTACGCCAGGAGAAAAGGTATGTATATGCATGTTGCAGGTAATCTCGTGGCACAAAGCTGCGTTTGGTAACACTCTGGCCGAAGGTAATGAGTCACAGGAACTCACTCATCAAGAAGAAATCGGTGCACTTTGTTGGGTCTGATTACAGAAAGATATTGCCGTTATGGATTATGACACATGGTCTGCCAAGGAGGTGTTAAGCCTTCCAGGAACCCTCCAGGAGTCGTCAAGCTCAAGAAAAGCGCTTTGCGACTGCACAGCCCCTCTGCGCCATGTTGTCTGCTATCGCTCGAGTTTGCCAACACTGGGTCCTCAAGCGACGCCCCCTGCCTCTCTTTCTTTCCATCGCTGTATCGGCTCAGGAACGCGAGGCCACAACCCTCAGAATCCCCACTGCATCAAGCGCCAATGGCGTATGCCTCGAATGCCAGTCACATTCCGCACCGACGGGTCTTGGACAGGCCTCGTTGCCCTGTGCCAAGTCGCCACGCAATGCCGACAATGTGCTTTGTGTGTATGAGCTGTCATGCCCCAGGTCCCTTTTTTCTTTTTTTTTCTTTATTGTTATTTTAAAACCTGTACAACAGGCAGGCTGTCAGCAGCATTCTACGCTGCTCTTCAGCCATAGAATAGACAATGAGAAAACAACAGAAAGAATACACATAAGTTACAGAACGGTGGGTAATAAAACAGTACACACATAAACACAAACACGGAGCCGTTCACACTCGATGATAATCCACACTACAAACTGTTGTCATGACGCACTAACACTGAAGATGGCGATGGCACAGGTGAACGATGGAGTGTGACGGTGAACACTGAACACGAAACACGACGGCACACACGAGACACTGATGGCGATGATCCGCGGCGCGCGAATGTCCACTTAGCGTGTGCGAGTCTGAGGACCTGCCAAGAGAGGAAGAAGGGGGAGGTGGGGGAGAGGGGAGAACAAAGATGCCAATGGCTGAGGAGATGGGGGGAGGAGGAGAGGGACAGGGGAGGGGAATCCTGGGGGAGAAGTGGGGAGAAATGGAGGAGGGAGGGGAGGGAAGGGTGGGAGGGTGCCCTAAGGAGCAAAAACAGGAAGAGGGAGGGAGGATCAAAGTTGGTAGGAGGGGTAGATGGAGGGGAGGAGGGCATCATAAGGGAGAGGGAGCTGGCGGAAGCCACCTTGGGAGAGGGTAAGGAGGGTGGAGAGATGGAGACCAGGTGGGACGTGGGACTACAGGCGCGGCAGCGGGCGAGGGTGGGAGAGGATGGGAGAGACAAGCGGATGAGGAGGATCGAGTTTGTGGAAGGTGTACAGGATCCGTATCCTTTCGAGGAAAAGGAGGAGGTGGGGGAAGGGGATGAGATGTACAGGATCCGCGTGGGGGAGGGGAGACGGATGCGATAGGTGAGGTGGAGAGCATGGCGTTCAAGGATTTGGAGGGATTTATAAAAGGTAGGGGGGGGGGGGCGGACATCCAGGCCGGATGGGCGTAACAAAGGATAGGGCGGATGAGGGATTTATAGGTGTGGAGGACGGTGGAGGGGTCCAGACCCCACGTACGGCTGGAAAGGAGCTTGAGGAGACGGAGTCGGGAGCGTGCCGCCCCAGGTCCAACTCTGCGCACACCTTATACATGCCATCAGTAATTGACTAGCGACAATCTGTTTTCAACCACAATTTAAAAATACAAGAAACGGACCGACAACGTAAAAATACAAAAACTGAATTTCACAATATCAAATAATGAAATGAATCTTACTCCAGATTATCTACTATTTGCAATATACAGAGTGCCCCATTGATAGTGACCGGGCCAAATATCTCACAATGAACGAAACTCGTCTAGCTTGAAGGGGGGAAACCAGATGGCGCTACGGTTGGCCCGCTAGATGGCGCTGCCATAGGTCAAACGGATATCAACTGGGTTTTTTAAATAGGAACTCCCATTTTTTATTACATATTCGTGTAGTACGTAAAGAAATATGAATGTTTTAGTTGGACCACATTTTTCGCTATGTGACAGATGGCGCTGTAATAGTCACAAACGTGTAAGTACGTGGTATCACGTAACATTCCGCCAGTGCGGACGGTATTTGCTTCGTGATACATTACCCGTGTTAAAATGGACCGTTTACCAATTGCGCAAAAGGTCGATATCGTGTTGATGTATGGCTATTGTGATCAAAATGCCCAACGGGCGTGTGCTATGTATGCTGCTCGGTATCCTGGACGACATCATCCAAGTGTCCGGACCGTTCGCCGGATAGTTACGTTATTTAAGGAAACAGGAAGTGTTCAGCCACATGTGAAACGTCAACCACGACCTGCACCAAATGATTATGCCCAAGTAGGTGTTTCAGCTGCTGTCGCGGCTAATCCGCACTTCAGTAGCAGACAAATTGAGCGAGAATCTGGAATCTCAAAAACGTCGATGTTGAGAATGCTACATCAACATCGATTGCACCCGTACCATATTTCTATGCACCAGGAATTGCATGGCGAAGACTTTGAACGTCGTGTACAGTTCTGTCACTGGGCACAAGAGAAATTACGGGACGATGACAGATGTTTTGCACGCGTTCTATTTACCGACGAAACGTCATTCACCAACAGCGGTAATGTAAACCGGCATAATATGCACTATTGGGCAACGGGTAATCCACGATGGCTGCGCCAAGTGGAACATCAGAGACCTTGGCGGGTTAATTTACGGTGCGGCATTATGAGAGGAAGGATAATTGGGATCCATTTTATCGATGGAAATCTAAGTGGTGCAATGTATGCTGATTTCCTACGTAATGTTCTACCGATGTTACTACAAGATGTTTCACTGCATGACAGAATGGCGATGTACTTCCAACATGATGGATGTCCGGCACATAGCTGGCTTGCGGTTGAAGCGGTATTGAATACCATATTTCATAACAGGTGAATTGGTCGTCGAAGCAACATACCATGGCCCGCACGTTCACCGCATCTGACGTTCCCGGATGTCTTTCTGTGGGGAAAGTTGAAGGTTATTTGCTATCGTGATCCACCGACAACGCCTGACAACATGCGTCAGCGCATTGTCAATGCATGTGCGAACGTTACGGAAGGCGAACTACTCGATGTTGAGAGGAATGTCGTTACACGTATTGCCAAATGCATTGAGGTTGACGGACATCATTTCGAGCATTTATTGCATTAATGTGGTATTTACAGGTAATCACGCTGTAACAGCATGCGTTCACAAAGGTACATGTATCACACTGAAACAACCGAAATAAAATGTTCAAACGTACCTACGTTCAGTATTTTAATTTAAAAAACCCTACCTGTTAGCAACTGTTCGTCTAAAATAGCGAGCCATATGTTTGTGACTATTACAGCGCCATCTATCACAAAGCGAAAAAAGTGGTCCAACTAAAACATTCATATTTCTTTACGTACTACACGAATATATAATAAAAAATGGGGGTTCCTATTTAAAAAAACGCAGTTGAAATCCGTTTGACCTATGGCAGTGCCATCTAGCGGGCCAACCATGGCGCCATCTGGTTTCCTCCTTCAAACTATACAGGTTTCTTTCTTTGTAGTTTTTTCGTTTGACGCTTATTTCGTGAGTTATTTGGCTCGGTCACGATCAATGGACCACCCTGTATACATAAACTCTTACAAACATGGTCGAGCATGCCCTTACAGAACTATCACATCCCATGAATCCCATCTTCCATTACCAGTGACCTTAAGATTGTGCCTGACAATTACCTCCACGACTGAGCTGTTATTGCCGGCCGATGTGGCCGAGCGGTTCTAGGCGCTTCAGTCTGGAATCACTCGTCCGATACGGTCGCAGGTTCGAATCCCGCCTCGGGCATCGATGTGTGTGATGTCCTTAGGTTAGTTAGGTTTAAGTAGTTCTAAGTTCTAGGGGACTGATGACCTCAGATGCTAAGTCCCATAGTGCTCAGAGCCATTTAAACCATTTGAGCTGCTATTACTCTTATCCTAACACGCACTAAACAACTGATTTTGAACTAAAACTACTAAACCACAGCATATCTGCGCAGATACTCTAGGTATTAGAAATAGTGAATTGGGCATTGCGTGTTTCTGCGTGCATGCTAAGACGACACTGGCGCGACCTGTGGACATGCAAACAACAAACAGTGACAGGTTTATTTCATTCTCGTGTTCAGCTAACCTAAATAAGTGACGTGTGGTATTATGTGCTCCAAATTATCGCTGTTTGCCAAACTTACGCTAATGTAAGTGGTTTCATACTTTTTAGCACAGAATACTTACGTTTTACATGAAACTCAGTCACCTCAGTGACGATGTCCTCGGTTTAGTTCAGCATGTGTCCTGGCTCAAACAGGTGGTGATAAAGAACAAACATAACCCATCACAGTATGTTTTTCTTTCTCTACGAAACTCATAGATCTGTATTATTGACACGATACAGATTTTCTTCCATGTAAAAATTATGTGGTGTGCTCACATCACAAAATATAAATTCCAGTCGCTCATGATGTCATTCGTAAGATCCATGCTTTTGTCTATCTAGTCAACATTGCCTCTCTAAATGACTCGGACTGTCTGTGCCGCCAATTAGGCCACCTCAACAAAGGAACTGACCACTACGCACCTGTACTGTGACGTTCACGAGACACTCAACGAAGTGGTCCCTATGCTGTTCCAGCAAGGACCACACACGACAGCTGACACAGTGTCACACACCCGTCCACTCTGTGGACACAGTACGACCTACATCGAAAACACTGGCGAACACACAGCTCCAGCGGAGCCTATTACGGCAACTCAAACGAACATCAATGAAGCCAACAACAAGCATGTACCCGATAACAAAGATAACCAAAAAGGCAGGAAAGACAGCATTATGAATACTCCATAGTGTGAGTGGAATGTAAATGTTCTCATTGTATCAAACATAAACGGCAGAGAACAGGGGAGCACGTCGCTGCAGAATTTTGTGACTGATAATATTTTACCAAATTGCTCTGCATGAATTGGTAGCACATTTTCTCTCCCTCTTTCTCAACGCATTGGTATTGAGACGAACAAATACGAAGATTCGCACCCTACTCCGATTCTTCTAACCTGAATGACACCACAATAACAACTGAAACTCTGGGATGACACAAACCACTAGCGGAAGGAAACCAAATTCTGTACTAGTACTCAGTAACAACCTGTCTCCAAACAACATATTCCTAACCTAATTTGAATTTACGTACTCTCTGTTACTCACTGACCCACCATCGATCACGTGTGTTCGGTAGCTGGATTCATAGGCTGCATCTCCACAATTTCAAATTCCTGTAGTTGCCTGTCTGAGTCTCTCCAGTTTCAGTTGGAGTGCTGGTTGCTGTTTCCTCCATTAAAGTTGTTTCAGCTATTTCGTCTCTTTTGGAGGGGACGCCTCCGCTTGTTGTTGCCCATGACTGCATCCTCGTGACCATCCGTTTCTATATTTATTATTACACCTCTCGTTATTCCTATTGAACGATTCACGGAAGTTTACTTCTCAGATCCTTAACTTTTCTCGTGCGTTATTCATTTCGTAGCGTACTCCAATTCATGGAGAATGGTCTCAGACGCTTCAGTACTGTCTCTGCACCTTCCTGCAAGTACCTGCTGGCAACTGGACGGCAGTTTATTGTGGCAGAAACGGATAATTTCGTTGTTACTACATGGTTAATCCAAAAACTGGCTCTTTTTGACAAGTCATTTGTACATGTTCACAACGCTCGTCAATCCTGCAGACTTCAAGTCTTGGCACGTTATCATCTCTTATTTTATCCTGTTCTGCGTCTCTCGTGACCAATAGCTGGCGAAGAACGCGTGTCTAATTTCTTCGTATGTTCTACAGGTATCTCCAGTGCCATGCATGTGTTCCGCGACTGAACCTTCCATGTATCCTCAGATGAATTTGGGCTTGTATCTTAATGGCCAAGAAGGGGGTGTTGACCTATTAAATTGCACAATCCAAGGATTTTGGAATAAAGTATTGGCGCTGTTCTGATAGTTTTGAAAGTTTTGAGCAGACAGGAAATTGGCGCTGTTCTGATAGTTTTGAAAGTTTTGAGCAGACAGGAAATGTTTATGGTCGAAGCTCATATCGTTGTTTTCGATTGTTCGTTCACTTGCTTCTGAAATGCGAAGTTCGTCTCTGTGGTGTATGACGTCATTACGCAAGCGGTTACTACATATTCCTGTACTCTTTTCCTCATTAACGTGTGACACACATCTCCGCAATGAAGATTCGGACCCTGAATCGTGGCTCGTGACGTGTTTATTTGCGGTGAACAATCAACAATCACACGACTCACTGGTGATTCTATGGAATGCACAGGTGCTGTTCTGACCGCATCCTCTTCTTGCCCCAACCGTTTTCTGCTATTGCTGTCCTGCATTTGCCTCTTCGTGGAACGACTTTCAATGCGTTTCACTCGATCTAACGTCTTTTTGATGTCTTTAATAATTTAGCTCTGTTATGTACTAATTCGTGAAGTATTCTCCCGTACTTACGTTAGTTCTTCATGCTGCTGCTTCCGCTGCGTTATCCTCTCCGAATTTTCAGATTTGGTAGAGCACTTGCCCGCGAAAAGCAAAGGTCCCGAGTTCGAGTCTCGGTCCGGCACACAGTTTTAATTTGCCAGGAAGTTCCTCTCCGAATTTTGCTACATTTGTTCCTGCATTTCTTTTACAATTTTGTTACCACGGTCCTGTAGTGTTCCCAGTGCTTCAATACGAGTTACCTTTGCTTCTTTCTTTGCGTTAATTTCCATATATTTTGATTGTGTTGGTTTCCGCTGAACTTTCGTATTTCGTCCTTCACGTCGTCTACAACTTTCTTAAGTCTTTCTCGTACTTCTCTCATTCTTCTGTTTGTTGTTCTTTTTCTTCTAGCTGTTTTAAAAATTCTTTATTTCCTTCACTTTCCTTCCGCCTTTTATCTTTCATCGGTTTTAAAAATTCGAAAATTGCATAAATTTGCGCACTATTTTCTTTGCTATTCCTGGCGTAGATGTACTATATCGTTCTGTTGGCGAACCTGACCTCTCATTATTTCTTGCCGTCGCGTTTCGGATCCTAACTAGTGTTTCTAAGTGGTGTGAAACTGATTTCCCTTCATCCTCACATTCGTCAGGCACTCTGACGCTGCCTTGTCATTCCTACGTCATCTAGTGTTGAGAATATTCTATGTGAATATACTCCTTCTTGCCACTGCTCTCACGCTTCTCTGGTTCCGATATCTTCGCTTGCAGATAATCTGTTCCTCTGTTCGTTCTCGCTTACGTATCTTGATTTTGTATACGGTTTGTGCTGCCAGCACCCTTCGTTTCAGATCAATTCGCATACAGTCCGTCCAGGTAGTACAGCTGACAGTGGGAACGAGAATTTATGCTTTCAAAGAAGTGTTTATTTTTCAACATAATCTCCTCTAATATCAGTATATGTCATCCAGTGATGTTCCAATGTCATTATCCCATCTCTGCAGTGTTCCTCTGGAAGTACTGCATAGTACCCATCGACAGCCGGAATGGCTTTTTGATTGGACGCAAAGCGGTGACTAATGACGAATTTCTTCAGATTTGAGAATAGATGGTAGTTCAAGGGAGCCAAATCTGGGTAATAGGGTGGACGTTCCAGCACTTCATAGTGAGAATCCCTCAATTACCCCACTGCCAAGGCACTTCTGTGGGCAGATGCATTGTCCTGATGGAAGGTGAATTTTTCTTTTTCAAGCCAGACCTGTTTTCTCGAATGCTTGTGTCCAGTTTCGTTAGAAGTTGATTGTAGTATTCTACAGTCATTGTTTTACGTTTTTCAAGATGATCAATCAACAAAATTCCTTTCGAAAACCAAAACACCGACGCTGAAGAACCGACTTCTGTCCATCGCATAGACTGCTAGTTGGATTCGGGTGTGTAGTGGTGAATCCGTTTCATCCACTGTCACGTAGCGACACAAAAAGTCATTTCTGTTTTTCTTAAAACGCACTGAACACTTTTCGGCAAGTGTCATTCGAATGTGTTCGTTATCTGCAGCGAGCACACGAGACATCCGCCTTTGCAAAGCTTTCTCGTCTTCAGTTCCTCGCGCGAGATGTGACTAACACGTTCCTTTGATGTCCCAGAGAACTAGCAATTTCACGCACCTTTTGACGCCGAGCTTTTAAAATCATGTCATACACTTTGTACATTATTTTCGGCGTGCTTTCTATTTTTGGACGTCCTTCGTGTGGATCTCTTGGACACTTTCACAGCCATGTCTAAATTCAGCGCCCACTTCTTCTCGGTGGAAACTAAAGGTGAAGAACCGCAAACAAATTTACTAGCCTCAAATGAATTTCGGTCGATATTAAACCTTCTTTTACGAAGACTTTAATCACTGCACGATACTCGATTTTTTTTCCATTTTCAACACCACGCGGACCACAACTGCTTCAAACGACTGCCTAAGTCAGTCGCTGGCTGGAATGACAGGCATTTTCACGTGGCGTCTACGAACACATATACCAACATAAGGGGAAAAAAACCGAGCGAGGTGGCGCAGTGGTTAGACACTGGACTCGCATTCGGGAGGACGACGGTTCAATCCCGCGTCCGGCCATCTTTATTTAGGTTTTCCGTGATTTCCCTAAATCACTCCAGGCAAATGCCGGGATGGTTCCTCTGAAAGGTCACGGCTGACTTCCTTCCCCATCCTTCCCTAATTCGATGAGACCGATGACCACGCTGTCTGGTCTCCTTCCCCGAACAACCAAACAACCAAGGGGAAAAAATCACGCGAATTGTGCTACAGTCTTTGACTTAATTCAACTCAGAGTAAGGGGAATTAAAAACGTAATAATATGGACGGCCCTTGTTGTTTGCATTTTTAGTTTATGGTTCAAATGGTTCAAATGGTTCTGAGCACTATGGGACTTAAAATCTTAGGTCATCAGTCCCCTAGAACTTAGAAGTACTTAAACCTAATTAACTTAAGCACCTCACACACATCCATGCCCGAGGCAGGATTCGAACCTGCGACCGTAGCAGTCACGCGGTTCCGGACTGAAGCGCCTAGAACCACACGGCCACAGCGGCCGGCTTTTAGTTTATGCTTGCGCTATTAATTTATGACGAAATTTTTAAACATTTATTATGAGACACTTTTCTTCATTTTATAATGCATTTTTTTAAAATTTAGGTCATTTATTAAGTCGTTTTTAGCGTTTTAGTTATTTTGTAAACTCTTTTGAGACATCGGCCTGTGGGCTCTCGTCACAAGTTTAACGATAAGTGAAACAGATCCGATTTTTTATATTTGCAACGATTAATTGACCAGTCCCATAACGGTTTTGATGTTGAAACTTTAAACATTTGAAATTCTACAACTAAGGATATAGAAGAAGCAGTAAAATGTGGTCCACCTAACCATCCAAAACATTTTCCAGCAGGTTTAATTGCCGTATATTTCCTACATCTGTACATCAGCGTACTCTTCGAACAATGAAAGTGTGTCCCGACACTGGTTAGTTTTTTAGTGGGAGTCAACAAGCATCACTTTGTTTTTCTTGCGATCTATTTTCCAGTCAGACTGAGACAATTCCAATACAGGCCACACAAGTTTTTTTGCAACAATCTCTTATATTCTTCTTGAAGTCTGAAGGTATTTCGCCTGTCTCATACATCTTGCTCATTAGATGGTAGACTTTTGTTACGCCTGGCTCTCCCAAGGCTGTCAGTAGTTCTAATGGAATGTTGTCAACTGTCGGGGCCTTGCTTCGACTTAGATCTTTCAGTGCTCTGTCAATCTTTTCACGCAGTATCATATCTCCCATTTCATCTTCGTCTACATTCGCTTCCATTTCTATTATTTTGTCCTCAAGAACATCGACCTTGTATAGACCCTCTATATACTCCTTCCACCTTTCTGCTTTCCCTACTTTGCTTAGAACTGGGCTTCCATCTGAGCTCTTGACATTCATGCAAATGGTTCTCTTTTCTCCAAAGGTCTCTTTAATTTTCCAGCAGACAGTATCTATCTTACCCCTAGTGATATGCGCCTCTACATCCTTACATTTGTCATCTAACCATCCCTGCTTAGCCATTTTGCACTTCTTGTCTATCTCATTTCTGAGACGTTTGTATTTCTTTCATTTACTGCATTTTTATATTTTCTCCTTTCATCAATTAAATTCAGTATCTCTTCTGTTACCCAAGGATTTCTATTAGCCCTCGTCTTTTTACCTACTTCATCCTCTGCTACCTTCACTATTTCATCTTTCAAAGCTACCCATTCTTCTTCTACTGTATTTCTTTCCCCCATTCTTGTCAATCGTTCCGTAATGCTCTCCCTGAAGCTCTCTACAACCTATGGTTCTTTCACTTTATCCAGGTCCCATCTCCTCAAATTCCCACATTTTTACAGTTTCTTCAGTTTTAATCTACAGTTCATAACCAATAGATTGTGGTCAGAGTCCATATCTGGCCCTGGAAATGTCTTACAATTTAAAACCTGGTGCCTGAATCTCTGTCTTACTATTATATAATCTATCTGAGACCTTCCAGTATCTCCAGGCTTCTTTCATGTATACAACCTTCTTTCATGATTCTTGAAGCAAGTGTTATCTATGATTAAGGTATGCTCTGTGCAAAATTCTACCAGGCGGCTTCCTCTTTCATTCCTTAGCCCCATTCCATCTTCACCTACTACGTTTTCTTCTCTTCCTTTTCCTACTATCGAGTTCCACACACCCATGACTATTAAATCTTCGTCTCCCTTCACTATCTGAATGATTTATTTTATCTCATCATACATTTCATCAATCTCTTCGTCATGTGCGGAGCTAGTTGGCATATAAACTTGTACTAGTGTGGCAGGCGTGGGCCTCGTATCTATCTTGGCCAGAATAATGCTTTCACTATGCTGTTTATAGTAGCTTACCCGCATTCCTATTTTTCTATTCATTTTGAAACCTACACCTACATTACCCCTACTTGATTTTGTATTTATAACACTGTATTCACCTGACCAGAGGTCTTGTTCCTCCTACTACCGAACTTCACTAATTCCCACTATATCTAACTTTAACCTATCCATTTCCCCTTTTAAATTTTCTAACCTACCTGCCCGATTAAGGGATCTGACATTCCACGCTCCGATCCGTAGAACGCCAGTTTTCTTTCTCCTGGTAACAAAGTCCTCTAGAGTAGTTCCCGCCCGGAGATCCGAATGGGGGACTATTTTACCTCCGGAATATTTTACCCAAGAGGACGCCATCATCATTAAACCATACAGTAAAGCTACATGCCCTCGGGAAAAATTACGGCTGTAGTTTCTCCTTGCTTTCAACCGTTCGCAGTACCAGCACAGCAAGGCCGTTTTGGGTAGTGTTACAAGGCTGGATCAGTCAATCACCCAGACTGTTGCCCCTGCAACTACTGAACTACTGAAAAGGCTGTTGCCCCTGTTCAGGACCCACACGTTTGTCTGGCCCCTCAACAGATACCCCTCCGTTGTGGTTGCACCTACGGTACGGCTATCTGTATCGTTGAGGCACGCAAGCCTCCCCACCAACGGCAAGGTCCATGGTTCATGGCATCAGCTATCCAGAATTAAAATTTCGTGACACAGTTTCCTGCACCCTGTTTGTATACGGGAGGAAGCAATACGTTGCTAGCTGCGTCTTCGAATTGTAACAACAAACCTTTCCGTGATGCACACCGCCTCTCTCGTAGAGTTTGCCGCTAGAATTTGATCGGTACCTCCGTGATGATATCGTTTTTACTAAAAGGACTCACGATGAAATGTGCTGTTCTTCTTTGGATATTCCTCACCAGGTAAATATCTCACAATGATGTGCAATACCGAAGAATCATTTGACCGAGGCTTCCCTAAGCTGCCTCTGTCACGGGTGAAATACCGGGCGTACGCAAAGTCCCTCCGCAGCGGCGAGCCTCACGTGTCACGCCTTGCGGGGTGCGGGGCGCGTAAGCCTGGAAACACATTCATCTACATCTACATCTACAATTATACTCCGCAAGCCACCCAACGGTGTGTGGCGGAGGGCACTTTACGTGCCACTGTCATTACCTCCCTTTCCTGTTCCAGTCGCGTATGGTTCGCGGGAAGAACGACTGTCTGAAAGCCTCTGTGCGCGCTCTAATCTCTCTAATTTTACATTCGTGATCTCCTCGGGAGGTATAAGTAGGGGGAAGCAATATATTCGATACCTCATCCAGAAACGCACCCTCTCGAAACCTGGCGAGCAAGCTACACCGCGATGCAGAGCGCCTCTCTTGCAGAGTCTGCCACTTGAGTTTGTTAAACATCTCCGTAACGCTATCACGGTTACCAAATAACCCTGTGACGAAACGCGCCGCTCTTCTTTGGATCTTCAGTCTCGCCTCCAAGTGTTCCTTGGGAGTACAGTGGTAGGGTGGGGATAGCAGTGTTGTGTGTGCGCTGCAGCAGTTCGGTATGTTGTTTTCTAGTTCCTGAGTAAACTGAGTGTTGTGAGAAAGCTTACAATTGCAGAAAGGGGGTTTTAGTGGAACAAGTTTTCCGTGCAGGAGGGAACTTTACGAAGCATGTGAGGCGGCAAGTTGGACTGTGTTCTCATGCTTCAATGTGTTCACATCGTGACACTGTTCGTCATTTAATTCGCAAATCCCAGACAACAAGTCCAGTTCGTGATGCACCACGAACTGCTAGGCCAACAATTTAAACAGAACGGAAAGTTGACGACATTTCAGACGTCGTGTTGCAGAGTTCAACAAAATCAATGAGGGGATTATTGCAAGAGGCTAAAGTCTCTCGTACGACAGCACTTAAGGCGGTAACCAAAGAACTGAGGATGCACCCGTGTAAAAGTACTGCCGTGGAACAGTTACACTGAATGGACCATACGAAACGAATAGCGCATTGTTAATGATTTCAGTGATTTGTTAACCGACATGGAATTGGTGGTTTAGTTTGAACCTTTGTTTCCACCTGTCTGGCTACATTAATTCCCAAAATTCACGAATCTGGTTATCAGAAGATCCACATGCCTTAAGAGAGAAGCCATTACACACAGAGAAAACCGGAGTATGGGTTGCCATAAAGCGAGAGCGAATTGTAAGGTCGATCTTCTTCGATACTATCGCGCTTCCGATGTCTATTGTTCCCAGAAAATTTATCCATTTATTGCGCTGCTGAATGAAAATCAGATCAACCATTCATTTTTTTTCCCAAGACTATGCTACCGATCATACGGCACACCAGTCCCTACGAGTCTTAGATGAGATCTTTTGAGAGAGTAATTACAGCAGGCGCTCACCGTATCCGTCGCCGGCTGGCTATTTCCCTTGGTGTGCGGCTAATATATTTGTGTCAAAATAACCCAAAGAGAATAGATGAAATGAAGACAGCGATAATTTATTATCTGCATTCGATTACAGGTGAAACATTGGTAAATGTAATGGTGTTTAACTATGCCTTCAAGAAGGAGCAAAACATTTCCAGCACCTACTGCTACATTGGTCATTACAGTGTGTTTCGTATAATTAATTTCGTTGTTTTAATTGTAATAATTCTGAGCCCCATATCCAAGCATAACTGCAGCCACTAGCAGTTAATTCCAGGCCCTAGCATATACAGCGACGTGAATGTGCTGCCAAGTTACGCGCCCAGGCGAGTCACTTGGAGCTCGTCGGTGAGAACTGACTTTGCGGACGCACTGTACATTCTATTAGAACCTTCTTGATGACGTTACACTTGTTTATGTTGGCGGTGAACTGTCAGACCTTGCACCAAGCGACGTTAATATTTCTGTGGAAAGTTGGCCACTGATTCTACTGCTGTGTGTATACACAAAGTCTGAGTCTGAAACACAATTATTATCGCGGAGTGGTAGCGAGCTAACAGTTGTCGAGGGTAGTCGGCTGCTGCCTGCGGTGGAGAGAAGTCGCGCGATGGACGTTGTCACGGCCTGCCGTGCCCTTGCTAGTGGCGCCGGAGACTTCAGTATTAAATGTGGATTTATGTCACATTTGTGTATGCATACATTAAGAGTAATATTCGTATCTTTGTTGTGACCAGATATGTGATTATTGATTATAGACACTGTGGAATAATTAAAGTTCTTGCTAATTAAGTTGTAAAAGAAAAGGTAAGGAAGGTCAAGGTAAAATTTGTCAGTGTTTCAATTGTCAGTTTTCAAAATATAGTAAATTAAATGTGTTTATTGATTTATTTCATTTTTTTACATCGCTTAAGGCTTGTTGACCAAACTGCTCCTGATAATTCAATTATTATATAAAAATGGTGGTAGTTGTATCATTAGTTGCGACCATGCATTGCACTCTGCATTGATCGCAGTATTTCTTTTGAATTATTTTGGCATGTTGCTAGATGCAGAATATTCACGCAGTTGCAGCTGCAAGACGAGGTAAGTTATCTATTGCATGCAGGAGCATTATTGTATTAACTGTTATATGTCAGAAGACATTTTTTAAAATCGCAGTCAGATACACGAGAATTCCATTTTTCATGATTTGTAGGAAGAGTAATAAATTTCTGTTTTTTTTTCTCTCAAGCAGAATACTAAAATTCTCAGAGGTGGGGGTTTACAAGTTTTCGTACGTCTTTCACCAGACCAATAACAATTACAAATATTGAAGTATACATGTCTGACCTGTCGAACTGTCTACCAGTATTTCGTTTTGTTGGATGATGTTGCAGCTAGAGATGCCTCGTCTTGCTACTGCATTTGCAAAATTTTCTGCAAAGTAGTTGGTCAGTAGTTGCTGCATAGTATTTTTGTTGCTTGTGCGCTGCTTCGCATTAATTTAAAATTTCATATTTCAAAAATTTTCTGTTTCCGAATTTGTTTATTTATTTTGTAACACTGACGTTAATAGTTTTGCGTTAAGATATTTGTTGTACATTTTTGTGCCGATTGAAAACTTGAGCACAGGCAGGAATGGACAAGAGTGTAGCTCCAAACAAAATTTCGGAAAATTGGAGACAGTGTAGAAAATTCTTCTCAGGATGGGCTGTTATTTGCCAATCATGACGAACTGCAGGAAACTACACACAGTTTAGGAGATCAAAATACCGATTTTGTTGTGAGAGACAGGTATGGCATCTACTTTCACATAGCAAGATAATTATGTCTTCCCCCCTTTCTGTGCGGTAATAAAGCTACACAATTAATACTAGCTCAATTTGTTGAGGTTAGAAAATCCAACAACGAAATTAGAAAACCCAGTGATGAAATTAGAGAATTTAAAAACGATATTAAAAAAATCTAATGACGAACTTTATGGCGAGATCAAAGTATCTAGTGGCAAATAGGAACAAAATTTCATGTTACAGGAAGAGAACTTCAGATTCTTTCGGGACGAGATAAATGACAATTTAGATCGTAAATTAGACGAAATGTCAGTAGCTTTAAACCTCAGGTACGGGAGGAACTAAAGCGCGATATTAATTATCTTGAGTCCAGACTTGACGATGTACAATCTGTTGATGTTTTTGAGTTAAGACAACAGACGTCACAACAAGAATTACAAACAGAGGAATTAGCGCAAAAGTTCGAGTCATTACGGTTACTGACTAACACTGAAGTTTCAAAGACGCAAAATCGTTGATGACAGTTGCACTATAATAAACTAAAATAATATCATAAGCCTCAAATGGCAGTAGCTAAGCAAAATTCCCCATCATGTTCCATGTCCATATCGCACGGTATTCCATTAATTCATCATGTGTACGCATATAACTCTGAAATTATTACTCTTCAAGATACTTCCTAAACAGTAGAACAAGCATCAGTTGGAAATGTTCCTATTTAAACTACGGCCCATCAGAAATACCTTTCTCAAATCACAACCACTTATACGCAGCCTCTCATCCAAAATAAAGTCAGGAATTATTTACACTTCTGTCCGCAGCTCGTGGTCGTGCGGTAGCGCTCTCGCTTCCCGCGCCCGGGTTCCCGGGTTCGATTCCCGGCGGGGTCAGGGATTTTCTCTGCCTCGTGATGACTGGGTGTTGTGTGATGTCCTTAGGTTAGTTAGGTTTAAGTAGTTTTAAGTTCTAGGGGACTGATGACCATAGATGTTAAGTCCCATAGAGCCCAGAGCCTTTTGAACCATTTACACTTCTAAAATTCGTAACCTATTTCACAAAATATGTACCTACAGAAAATGTCACCTCATGCACTTTCCTCACAAATAACACGATATTCCTCCTGATAAAGGTAAACCAAAATGCACATCAGAAGTTACCACAAGTCACAAGAAACTTCATTATGTGAGCAAACCATCTTCCTGAAGAAAAAAGCCGGCCTCGGTGGCCGTGCGGTTCTAGGCGCTCCAGTCCGGAGCCGCGCTGTTGCTACGGTCGCAGGTTCGAATCCTGCCTCGGGCATGGGTGTATGTGATGTCCTTAAGTTAGTTAGGTTTAAGTAGTTCTAAGTTCTAGGGGACTGATGACCACAGCAGTTGAGTCCCATAGTGCTCAGAGCCATTTGAACCATTTTTTTGAAGAAAAAATGATTATCTTAGAAACTCAAAACCAAGTCTACTCTGCTATTCCAAGAACTCAAAAGAGACAGACTCATGAAATAAGATAGCAGGATTACATTTCAATCAGATACTTCACCGGTAAACTCAAAATAATACCAGATGATAAAATTGTTCACAAACGGCTTACAATTCCATATTTTCATAGTGCAAATACAGATGCAAAAAAAAACTCCATTTCCACTGTGTTAGCATCTTGTCAGGATATGCTTAGCACATTCAAAGTGGTTTTCTTCAGATAACACAAATCATAGATCGTCACGATTCATTACAATTTCCTATTAAGTACATTGACAGTAATGGATACATTACATAATTTACACATTAGTTGAAGAGTATGAAACACTGCTGAAAGCTAAAGTAAGAAAGTGCACTGCAACAGCTGGGGCATCTATGCTCGCCAATGCATATGTTTACCACAGAACAATAAACCCCCTAGGATATTATTCTTTGTGTACTTTGATGTTCGATACACGATGAAGACCTCGTGATTTATGTGTGCATATGGTTTCAAGTTCCACAGTATATGAATGGGCGATTCGCCGTATGTGAAAAGGACCTTCACACAACAGGAAAAACTCGATACTTAGAGACTTTCCTTTATGAGATAAATGCTGCAATTTAAGCAACATGTTCCGACCTGCCTGTAAGTTCAGTCATTGGTTCTGTATCTTTTTCCTTTTCTCTGCAGGTTTCTTGATGTTTCCCAACACTAAATTGATTTCTTCACGGTGTTTTAAACGTCGTTGTGTAAGGAAGGCTACTAATTGTTTTATACGATGTGGTGGTGGTTTAGTTTTTAAGACAAGAAGTGGAGGCAAAGTTGTAGAATTATTCGGTAGTTAATGATATTTTGAAAATCCGACAAATGTAAATCCCAGTTTCTGTGTTGACAGCAGCAATAAAATCTGAAAATTTTATCTAATTCTTTCATAATGCGTTCCAAGGGCTTGCAATATGGCATAAAACGTGACATAAGTATTGTTTTAATTTTTGTTACACCTTCTCTCCACTTGTTAGCAGCAGACACAGTGGCTACGCCAAAGACTGAAACGGAGTGGAGTTTTACAATTATTTATTGAACTTTCTTTACAGTTTCTCCCTCGCCGTCGCTGCCCAGCCCTGCGGATCCCTCCGCCTGGCTGCTGCTGTGTAGATTCTCCGACAATGCGCGCCACGCGCGCCACTGATCGCACTCGTGGACCTCAGGCCACCAGTGCTCCGCTGAAGCCAGGATGCCCTGTGGTTCAGATGAACTCGTCTCCGCTCGGCGCCCCCAGTATGGAGCCGCGTCGCCGTGAGGTCAGCTGTCGACGCCTGCTGCACCGGCAGCTGGGAAGCAGTAAGTCGAGATGTCCGCGAGGTCCCATCACCGACGGACCACGTGCTGTGGGTCCAGGTTGCCGTGAAGTCAGGGCTTCAGTCGCCGGCGGCGCCTGTGACCAAGACCGCGCTGCGGCCGGTCCTGCTGGAAATTCTCGCTGTAGTTAGTCAGCCGTGGTGCCGACCGAACTCGGGCCGACCTCCAGAGCTGAAGTTGACATCTGGTGGCGAAGAGATAACTCCTGCGAGCTGGAAAAGACTTCCGGAATCGTCACCTACGAATATTGAACATTTGGACATGGACCATGTCCATCCTCAGATCCGAACTGCTTCCTAATGGCTTCTGTCTGTTGCTGCCTGCACTCCACTATTTATATCCGGCAGGAGGACGTTTCTTACCCTCGGTGGTAGCTTTTTGTTATTACTCCCGCAGTACAGTGCAGCGTAACTTGGCGTGCTGGTCTCACTTCTCTTTACTCAGCACTCTCCAGGCTTCGCTCGGCGCTCGGTCTGTGTGCGTCCTTGCGTCAGCTTGTTGGTAGACTGCTAGTGTCAGCAAAGCTATCTGTGCCATGCTTACTTCGCAACGCCTTGGTCGCGGGCGTGCCTGTGTTTTGTCATCTCCACTGCGTGAAGCAATGCTTACTACATGTGGCTGCAACATTTTTTTACGTCTCAAAATTTTTAGCCATGTATTAGAACGAATTTGCGGGCCGTTATCAGAAATTACTTTGCCAACATACCCTACTACTTTCAGAAAATTCTTGACAAATGTTATAGAAACTGACTTTGCAGTTGCTTTCCGTAAAGCTGTGAATGACACAAATTTAGAGATAAGCGCAACAACTACAAAATAAAATGATAGGTCACGCTTATATACCGTAACTGGACCAAAAACGTCATCGCAATTAGTAAAAGCACAGTTTGCAGTTTACCCAGGCAGTAAGAATTTGCTGTTCCATATTGTTGAAGCAACATGTATCCCGTAATTTAACAGTGATAAAATGTAATCTAAACCACCGTTTCCCTGAACGGACGACTTTTTTCTCACACCGTATCTCGCATTCCAGTTATTGTGTCCTGCCAGCTTATCAGGCACCAGTCCGCCACCGTAGCGGCATGGACAGCTTGTCATGCCGGGGGGCCCGGGTTCTATTCCCGACTGGGTTGGAGTGATTGTGTCAAGCAGGACATTACTAATGCTGTATGTGAACTTTACATATTCGTTTTTTCTACTCATCCGCATTAACTTACATTTTTCTACATTTAGATCTACCTACCAGTCATCACACCAATTACAAATATCGTCTAAGTCATCAGCATCGTCAGCAAACAACTGCAGATTGCTGCCCACCTCGTCCGCCAAATCATTTATGTATGTAGAGAACAACAGTGGTCCTATCACAGTTCCCTGGGGCACTCCTGACTATACTCCTATCTCTGATTACTCGCCGTCGAGGAAAAAAAACTGGGTTCTATTACTTAAGAAGTCTTCGAACCACTCACGTATCTTTAACTTATTCCATATGCTCGTACCTTCCTTAACAGCCTGCAGAGGGGAGCCGTGTCAAATGCTTTCCAGAAATCTAGAAATATGGAATCTGTTTGTTGCCCCTCATCTACAGTTCGCAATATATCAAGTGAGAAAAAGGCAACCTGGGTTTCGCAAGAGAGATGATTTCTAAAACCACGCTGAGTTGTAGGCATAAGCTTCTCAGGCGCAAGAAGATTTATGATGTACACTCCTGGAAATGGAAAAAAGAACACATTGACACCGGTGTGTCAGACCCACCATACTTGCTCCGGACACTGCGAGAGGGCTGTACAAGCAATGATCACACGCAAGGCACAGCTGACACACCAGGAACCGCGGTGTTGGCCGTCGAATGGCGCTAGCTGCGCAGCATTTGTGCACCGCCACCGTCAGTGTCAGCCAGTTTGCCGTGGCATACGGAGCTCCATCGCAGTCTTTAACACTGGTAGCATGCCGCGACAGCGTGGACGTGAACCGTATGTGCAGTTGACGGACTTTGAGCGAGGGCGTATAGTGGGCATGCGGGAGGCCGGGTGGACGTACCGCCGAATTGCTCAACACGTGGGGCGTGAGGTCTCCACAGTACATCGATGTTGTCGCCAGTGGTCGGCGGAAGGTGCACGTGCCCGTCGACCTGGGACCGGACCGCAGCGACGCACGGATGCACGCCAAGACCGTAGGATCCTACGCAGTGCCGTAGGGGACCGCACCGCCACTTCCCAGCAAATTAGGGACACTGTTGCTCCTGGGGTATCGGCGAGGACCATTCGCAACCGTCTCCATGAAGCTGGGCTACGGTCCCGCACACCGTTAGGCCGTCTTCCGCTCACGCCCCAACATCGTGCAGCCCGCCTCCAGTGGTGTCGCGACAGGCGTGAATGGAGGGACGAATGGAGACGTGTCGTCTTCAGCGATGAGAGTCGCTTCTGCCTTGGTGCCAATGATGGTCGTATGCGTGTTTGGCGCCGTGCAGGTGAGCGCCACAATCAGGACTGCATACGACCGAGGCACACAGGGCCAACACCCGGCATCATGGTGTGGGGAGCGATCTCCTACACTGGCCGTACACCACTGGTGATCGTCGAGGGGACACTGAATAGTGCACGGTACATCCAAACCGTCATCGAACCCATCGTTCTACCATTCCTAGACCGGCAAGGGAACTTGCTGTTGCAACAGGACAATGCACGTCCGCATGTATCCCGTGCCACCCAACGTGCTCTAGAAGGTGTAAGTCAACTACCCTGGCCAGCAAGATCTCCGGATCTGTCCCCCATTGAGCATGTTTGGGACTGGATGAAGCGTCGTCTCACGCGGTCTGCACGTCCAGCACGAACGCTGGTCCAACTGAGGCGCCAGGTGGAAATGGCATGGCAAGCCGTTCCACAGGACTACATCCAGCATCTCTACGATCGTCTCCATGGGAGAATAGCAGCCTGCATTGCTGCGAAAGGTGGATATACACTGTACTAGTGCCGACATTGTGCATGCTCTGTTGCCTGTGTCTATGTGCCTGTGGTTCTGTCAGTGTGATCATGTGATGTATCTGACCCCAGGAATGTGTCAATAAAGTTTCCCCTTCCTGGGACAATGAATTCACGGTGTTCTTATTTCAATTTCCAGGAGTGTGCTAAATGAGGATATGTTCAAGGATTCTGTAGCAAACCAAAACTTTTCTCCAGTCGCTTGGGACTATGTGCTGACCGAGAGGTTCGCGATAAATGCAAGTTAGGTAAGGGGCCAATGTCGTAGAGTAAAACGTAAATGGGATTCCATCCGGACCTGGTTACTTATTTGCTTTCAAATCTTTAAGTTGTTTCTCTGTATCCAAGCGTTAGTCGAGTTCGTTCCATACTTCATGTAGCAACATGTAGTCATCACAGCAGCACTGATGCGTTTTCTGAGCTGTTCCAGTGTTCTTGGCGTTGCGGGTGTCGAAACACAAAGGTAGACGTCATAAGGCGTTAGGTCAGGCGACCTTGGGCGGGTGAGGGGGCGGGCAAGGAACAGAGCGGCGTTCGTCTCCACCACCACACCCAGGCCAGCAATACGGTAGTTCGTCGTTTAGGTAGCCACGAACATCGATGCTGCGATGAGGGGACGACCCTTCCACAGAGCTTACTGTGGCATTCCAAGCCTGTGGCTCACGCGGGCCATTGATTTTTTTTGGACTGCGTTTGAAGCTTTCCTGTACCCTCTCCATGATTGCTGTAAGTAGGCTGATTGGGTTTTTATGTTGGTAACGTCACGTAGCGCTCTGTATGAAAATCGCTGGCTGTGCTGCGTGCAGTCTGTGGCTGGTTGACATTGTTGGAATATTCGCTATTGTAGTGTTGGGTAGTTGGATGTGAACAGCGCGTAGCGTTGCGCAGTTGGAGGTGAGCCGCCAGCAGTGATGGATGTAGGGAGAGAGATGGCAGAATTTTGAGAGCGGACGATCTGGACGTGTGTCCATCTGAAAGAATACATTTGTAATACTGTATATCATGAACTGATATATATATATATATATATATACTTTTGAACATTATTAAGGTAAATACATTGCTTGTTCCTTATCAAAATCTTTCATTTGCTTACCATGCCTACCAGTACTTAGTGCCTTCGGTAGTTAGCATCTTTTATTTAGCTGGCAGTATTGGCGCTCGCTGTATTGCAGTAATTCGAGTAACGAAGATTTTTGTGAAGTAAGAGAGTCATGAAAGGTATAGGTTATTGGTAGCCAGGGCCATTCTTTTGTAGGGATTACTGAAAGTCAGACTGCGTCGCGCTAAAAATATTGTTTGTCAGTTTAGTGATGATCAGAATAAGTAAAGAGAGAAATGTATGAGTACGTTCAGTTTTACTCAGCTGTTTGTAAATCAAATAACGTAAGAGGTTTATCAGCACAGTAATTCATTAATTTTTCTAAGGGGACGTTTCATTGCTTCTGGCACACTTGGTCGAACGGTACTTTCATTTACTGAGACAATCAATGTCCCTAAATTATCAATACCAACGAGTAATGCTTTGTTTAAATGGCGGTTATTTTCCACAATTTCTTCTGAATGCGCGCTGCGCTGATGTAATACCTCGCCTATTTCAACACAAAAAAATTCTTTACTTCCGTTCTCGCCATTTTGTAAAGGCACTGAACTCGTACAGCGGACTGAGGTCACAATGCAAACTTAATGAGTTTGCAGTTCTGCCCATGCAGCAGTCATATTTGTACATGTAATGCTTTCAAAAAATAAAGAAACAGAACTTTGAAACTGACAGTGCTTATAAAGAGATAACTGAAACTGTTTAGGAGACAATTTGATTAATAGAGACAATGACTTCTCTCTTAGCAGGACACGGAACCTTGTACTAGCCGACATCAAAACAGGACGTTTTTCAGTGCAGCCAGTCCGAATGTGAAAATAATCTTTGAGTGCGATATATTGTTGCCGTCGGTGTTCTACTATGTGCGGACCACCTGCCCAATCTTGGTGGGCAACAACTGTAGTGGGCGGCGAATGCGCGGTGTACGGCACAGAAGCCTATATAGGGCGACGATCTGCAGCCATAGCGTCATCCTGGACGGTCGTATCGACCCCTGCCGCCTCCCTTCACATCTTCGATGCCATCAGGGATTAGAATCGTCTATTCCTCGACTGGCAGCTCACTCGTCAGCCAGACACCAAAAACCGGCGAAATAGGATGTGCAGTGAGATCAACGCCGCCTTCGAGGAGCACCGCAACAGGGAATGGGAAGATCTCGTCTCTGCCCTTGACCCTGATGATGGCAGTGCCTGGCGCGTTGTTTGCAGCTTCTTGCGTCGATGCCAGCGCATCCCTCCAGGACGGCCACGACGTCATCTGTGACCCTGGCGGGAAGGCCAGCATCCTAGCTGATGCCTATGAAGACTACTTCATGGCAGTGGCAGATGTTGTCGATGATGCCTATGTCCAGTTCGTTGAAGGCGGGTTGCCCTCCATCCTTGCTGCCTGCTATCATTCAGATGTCATTCCCCCTATGTCTGAGGTGGAAATCGCCCTGAAACTTCAACCCCATGACTCTCGGCGGGTAGGGGGTGCTGATGGGACCACTAATGTCCTCGTAAAGAACCTGCCACCAGGTCTTCATCGGCTCCTGGCCGATGTGTTTAACCACATCCTTGTCTCGGGTGTCTACCCTTCAGTGCAGAAGCATGTGGAAGTGGTAGCCATCCCATATATCAATAACGACTGCCTGCTGGCATCTAGCTGCTGGCCCATCAGCCTCATCCCATCCCTCTTGAAAGTCTTTGAGATGATTTATCTGTGACGCCTCATGGCGCGTGTCACTGCCGATCGCTTTCTGCCAGATGAGCAGTTTGGCTTCAGAGGAGGCCACTTCAACTCCCACCAACTGCCGTGTCTGGTGGATCCCGCCATGAGGGCTCTGGAGATCTGGGAGTACCATGGAGCAGTACTCGTGGATGTGTCTCGGCCTTTGACTCCATGTGGCACGACGGCCTTGTGTACAGACTCTTTGTGCGTGGGGCCCCGACGTCACATGGGGTCCTCCCCCAGTCCAACCTATCAGCCAGGAGTGATCAAGGCACATCTACTGTGAGGCAAGTACAGGCCAGGGTGCTGCAGGGTCTTTCCTTGGCCCCATTCTGTGTTCTCTTTATACTGACAATGCTCCGTGGGTGGCATGTGCGGAGTTCGCTCTCTACGCCGACGACAGTATGAATGCTGGAAATATAGGCCGCCGCCTTCAGAAGGTTTGCGGTGCACTGGGTGGTTGGATCACCAAATGGCGGCTCAAGTTCAACCCTGCTAAGAGCCAGGCGATTGTTTTCGCCAGAAAACAAAGCCTACCAGCTCTCGCCCTAGTCATCATCATGGGAGGCCCATCCTGTGGACCGAGAGCGCCACCGACCTCGGGGTCAAACTTGAAGAGAGGCGTACAAAGGTACTGAACATCCGTGAGATCCAATATAGGGCTGTGGGGCGCTTACGAGTGCTCTGCCCCTTCCTTAACCTTGAGTCGATGTCTTGCCCTCGCCACAGCATTACTCTCTACCTGATTAGGGTCCAACAAGAGTTGGAGTATGCAGCCGTAGTGTGGGCGAAGGCCGCCAACTGTCACATTGCCACCGTCCAAAGGGTGCAAAACTGGGCGCTGAAACCGGCGTTGCTTCTGCCCAGAATGTACCCTTTCCATCCACGAGAATGCGGGCCTCCTGCTGCTGCCAGACAGGTTTTGCAACACTGCTCATGCCTTTTACAAGAAAGCAGGCCACTCCCGCAGTCTGTTCGTCAGTGGTTTGGGCCACCAACACCACCACCGACGAGCTTCGCATTGGCTGGACCTGTTGTGCAGGTAACACTCCGCAACACCTTAGGATCACCCCACACATGAAACCGAAGGCCAATCCATCACGTTTGGTTCCACCCCATCACCCCAACAGGAAATGCAAGAATTGCACATTGGTGCTTAGCCTAGCAAAGGACGAGCTCAGTTTTCTCGCCCAACCAAGCAAAGCCTTGGCATCAGTTTTAGTGGGCCTCAGCAGTAGCAGCGCTCTCCTGGAGATGGCGAGCAGTGGCATCGCCGAAATCCTGAATCAAGTTGAAGAAGCAAACCTGAGGAGACTTTAAAGATTCAACTCCAAATCCTCCCTGTACTGACTTTACATGATCGTCTCATTTCATATCGCAGTCAAGTGAGATGACATGTTCCAGATGTCTACCACAAATCTTTTAATCAGATACTGTCAGGCTTTATCTTTTTGCTATAGGCATTATCTTATTTATCAATTTAAGACATAAAGTCTGAAAATGAATATGGCACTTTTACAGATCTGTCTTGATCACACACATTTATTTATTTTATTTTTTACATTTCATTGTTACCGGTTTCGGCTACTGCCATCATCATAAAATATTCTGATGTAGTATCAACGTCAAACAAAACATGTAGGTACATAGTAAGTAGATTTATTTGTCCACATTTAAAGAGAGCAGCCATTAATTACACCAAATGGAAATTTTGTCCAAGTCTTTCTGCAATTCCATACGATCCCTCAACGATTATGCTTTCCTGGTTCAATTGCGTCATCATTGAACAATCTGACAGTGCTGCTGATCCTCTCTGATAAATCGTTTATCACGCCTTTTATAGTGATTTGCAGAGGTAAGTCCAGAAAAATAAACGACGGAAAGAAGATTAGTTTAACATCCCATGGACAACGCGCTTATTAGAGACGACATAGATACAAACGTAAACTGGATTGAGCTACCCCGTATTTATGTTGGAAGTGCTACAAAAAACTAGAAATAATTCACAACACGTGTGCAGTGATTTCCATAGCAGCCTGAAAGACTTCCATTCAGTTACCTGAGCGTTTAATTCTAGCAGCTGTTTTCCGGACACACTCTGTTTTAACTGCAGTGGGTCTTCTAGATGAGCAGGAATGATATTCCGACTGTGCGGTTTTCTGCTCACTCTTGCTGTGTTTTTCGCGAAACCGCTCACCCGTGGTCTGTTTATCGCGCCAGGGTGCACGATCTCGCGTCACGTCAAGTGAAGCTTGCAGCATTAACGCGAATTTTCACGCAAGACGTAAATAGCACACACTCGCTAGAGCACCTCGTCCCAGTTAATCGAGAAGTGGGCAAAACATCACATTGTTGTTGTTGAGCTCTTCAGTCCGAAGACTGGTTTGATGCAGTTCTCCACGCTACTCTATCCAGTGCACGCTCCTTCATCTATGAATACTACTGCAACTTACAGCCTTGTAAACGTGCTCAAGGTATTCATGCCTTTGTCTCCCTCTACAATTTTTTCACCCCACACGTTCCTCCAATACTAAATTGGTGATTCCTTGATGTCTAAAATGTGTCCTTTCAAATGATCTCTTCTTTCAGTCGATATATGTCACAAACTTCTTACCTTCGCAGTTCTATTCAGTACCTCCTCATTGGTTACGTGATCTATCCATCTAAACCTTAGTACTCTTCTATAGCAAACATTTCAAGAGATTTTATTTTCATCTTGTCTGAACTGCCTATAGTTCACGTTTCATTTCCATACCAGGCTATATCCCGGGCAAATACCTTGAAAAAAGATTTCCTATCACTTAACTTTGTATTCGATCTTAACAAATTTCTCTTCTTCAGAAACTTTTTTCTTTCAGTTGCCAGTCTCGATTTTATATCCTCTCTACTTCGGCCATTATCAGTTATTTTAATGCTAGAATAGCATAACTCACCTACTACTTTAAGCGACGCGTTTCCTAAACTAATTCCCTCAGCATCACCTGATTTAATTCGACTACGTTCCATTACCCTTCTTATGATTTTGTTGATGTTCATTTTATATCTTCCTTTCAAGAAACTGCCCATCCAGTTCAGCTGCATTTCCGCTGCCTCTGACATAATTACAATGTCATTGGCGAACCTGAAAGTTTCTATTTCTTCTCCCTGAACTTCAGTTCCTTCTTTAAAATGTTCTTTCGTCTCCTTTACTGCGTGCTCAACGTACAGACTGAACATCGGGGAGAGGCTACAACCCTGCCTAACTCCCTTTTCAACCACTGCTTCCCTTTCATGCCCTTCTAATTTTATAACTGCCCCTTGTCTGTGTAAGTTATAAATAACCTTTTTCTCCGTTCGTTTTACCCCTTGGTGCCTTCAGAATATCAAAGACGGTATTTTAGTCAACACTGTCGAAACTTTTCTCTAAGTCTACAAGTGTTATAAACGTAGGTCTGCCTTTCTTTAACCTATTTTCTTAGATAGTTCGTGGGGTTAGTATTACCTCTCGCGTCCTACATTTCTTCGGAACCCAAATTGATCTACCTCGAGGTCGACATCTACCACTTTTTCCATTCTTCTGTAAATAATTAGTATTAGTATTTTGCAACCACGACTTATTAAACTGATAATTCGGTAATATTCATATATGTCAGCACTCGCTTTATTTAAAATTGGAATCGTTATTGTTGTTGTGGTCTTCAGTCCAGAGACTGGTTTAATGCAGCTCACCATGCTACTCTATCCTGTGCAAGCCTCTTCATCTCCCAGTACCTACTGCAACCTACATCCTTCTGAATCTGCTTAGTGTATTCATCTCTTGGTCTCCCTCTACGATTTTTACCCTCCACGCTGCCCTTAAATACTAAATTGGTGATCCCTTGATGCATCAAAACATGTCCTACCAACCGATCTCTTCTTCTAGTCAAGTTGTGCCACAAATTTCTCTTCTCCCCAATTCTATTCAATACCTCCTCATTAGTTATGTGATCTACCCATTCAATCTTCAGCATTCTTCTGCAGCACCACATTTCGAAAGCTTTTATTCTCTTCTTTTCCACACTATTTATCGTCCATGTTTCACTTCCATACAAGGCTACACCCCATACAAATACTTTAAGAAACGACTTCCTGACACCTAAATCTATACTCGATGTTAACAAATTTCTCTTCTTCAGAAACGCTTCCATTGCCATTGCCAGTCTATATTTTATATCCTCTCTACTTCGACCATCATCAGTTATTTTGCTCCCCAAATAGCTCAAATGGTTCAAATGGCTCTAAGCACTATGGGACTTACATCTGAGGTCATCAGTCCCCTAGACGTACACCTGATTAACCTAAGGACATCACACACATCCATGCCCGAGGCAGGATTCGAACCTGCGACCTTAGCAGTGGCGTGAATCCGGACTGAAGCGCTTAGAACGGCTCGGCCACAGCAGCCGTCCCCCAAATAGCAAAACTCATTTACTACTTTAAGTGTCTCATTTCCTAATCTAATTCCTTCAGCATCATCCGACTTAACTCGACTACATTCCATTATCCCCGTTTTGATTTTGTTGATCTTTATCTCAATCCTCCTTTCAGACACTGTTCATTCCGTTCAGCTGCACTTCCATGTCCTTTGTTGTGTCTGACAGAATTACAGTGTCATCGGTGAACCTCAAAGTTTTTATTTCTGCTCCACGGATTTTAATTCCTACTCCGAATTTTTCTTTTGTTTCCTTTGCTGCTTGCTCAATATACAGATTGAATAAAATCGGGGAGAGGCTACAACCCTGTCTCACTCCCTTCCCAACCACTGCTTCCCTTTCATGCCCCTCGACTCTTACAACTGCCATCTGGTTTCTGTACAAATTGTAAATAGCCTTTCGCTCCCTGTATTTTGCCCCTGCCACCTTCAGAATTTGAAAGAGAGTATTACAGTCAACATTGCCAAAAGCTTTCTCTAAGTCTACAAATGCTAGAAACGTAGGTTTGCCTTTCCTTAATCTATTTTCTAAGATAAGTCGTAGGGTCTGTATTGGCTCACGTGTTCCAACTTTTTTACGGAATCCAAACTGATCTTTCCTGAGGTCGGCTTCTACCAGTTTTTCCATTCGTCTGTAAAGAATTCGTGTTAGTAGTTTGCGGCCGTGGCTTATTAAACTGATAGTCCGGTAATTTTCACATCTGTCAGCACCTGCTTTCTTTGGGATTGCAATTATTATATTGTTCTTGATGTCTGAGGGTATTTCGCCTGTCTCATGCATCTTGCTCACGAGATGGTAGAGTTTTGGCAGGACTGGCTCTCCCAAGGCCGTCAGTAGTTCTAATGGAATGTTGTCTACTCCCGGGGCCTTGTTTCGACTTAGCTCTTTCAATGCTCTGTCAAACTCTTCACACAATATTATATGTCCTATTTCATCTTGCCGGCCGCGGTCGTCTAGCGGTTCTAGGCGCTCAGTCCGGAACCGCGCGACTGCTACAGTCGCAGGTTCGAATCCTGCCTCGGGCATGGATGTGTGTGATGTCCTTAGGTTAGTTAGGTTTAAGTAGTTCTAAGTTCTAGGGGACTGATGACCACAGATGTTAAGTCCCATAGTGCTCAGAGCCTATTTCATCTTCATCTACATCCTCTTCCATTTCCATAATATTGTCCTCAAGTACATCGCCGTTGTATAGACCCTCTGTATATTCCTTCCACCTTTCTGCTTTCCCTTCTTTGCTTAGAACTGGGTTCCCATCTGAGCTCTTTTTTCCAAAGGTCTCTTTAATTTTTCCTTTGGCAGTATCTATCTTACCCCTAGTGTGATATGCCGCTACTTCCTTACAGTTGTCCTCTAGCCATCCCTGCTTAGCCATTTTGCACTTCCTGTCGATGTCATTTTTGGGAGGTTTGTATTTTCCGTGAAGTCTGAGGATATTTCGCCTGTCACATACGTTTTGCATACCAGGTAGAATGGTTTCGTAGTGGCCGCCTGACCCAAGGATCTCAGTAATTCTGAAGGAATGTCGTCTACTCCAGGGGCCTTGTTTCTACTTAGGTCCTTCAGTGCTCTGTCATATTCTTCTTGCAGTATCATAGTTTCTCATTTACATCTACTTCCTCTTCTCTTTCTATAACATTTGTTTCAAGTATATTTTCTATGTATAGCCCTTCTATATACTCCTTTCATTTTTCAAAAATGGTTCAAATGGCTCTGAGCGCTATGGGACTCAACATCTGAGGTCATCAGTCCCCTAGAGCTTAGAACTACTTAAACCTGACTAACCTAAGAATAGCACACACATCCATGCCCGAGGCAGGATTCGAACCTGCGACCGTAGCGGTTGTTCGGTTGAGGACTGAAGCGCCTAGAACCGCAGGGCCACACTCCATTTTTCAGTTTCCCCTTCTTTGCTCAATACTGGTTTTCCATCAGAACTCTAGAGGAAACTTCCTGGCAGATTAAAACTGTGTGCCGGACCGAGACTCGGACTCGGGACCTTTGCCTTTTCATGGGCAAGTGCTCTACCATCTGAGCTACCCAAGCACGGCTCACGCCTCGTCCTCACAGCTTCACTTCTGCCAGTATCTCGTCTCCTATCTTCCAAACTTTACAGAAGCTCTCCTGCGAACCTTGCAGAACTAGCACTCCTGAAAGAAAGGATATTGCGGAGACATGGCATAGCCACAGCCTAGGGGAAGTTTGGAAGGTAGGAGACGAGGTAATGGCAGAAGTGAAGCTGTGAGAAGGGGGCGTGAGTCGTGCTTGGGTAGCTCAGATGGTAGAGCACTTGCCCGCGAAAGGCAAAGGTCCCGAGTTCGAGTCTCGGTCCGGCACACAGTTTTAATCTGCCAGGAAGTTTCATATCAGCGCAAACTCCGCTGCAGAGTGAAAATCTCATTCTGAGAACTCTAGACTTTCACACAGCTGCTTCTCTTTTCTCCAAACGTATCTTTGATTTGCTCTGTAGTGATGTATGCTTCTATACGCTTACATTCCAACAGAGAGCAGTGTTCCGCGCTAAATGTGACGTATTACTTGAGGCCTATCCTAAGTGGTGGGAGAAGTTTAGGCTGCCTACAGCTGAAGTACACTTGTCACGGAATTCTGCGTCTTATGTAACATGGTATTGGAATGTGGATGTAAAGTGCTGTTTGCTCTTATCGGTCCGTCAGGACGGTAAGTTTAACAGACTCCTAGGTGCTCTTCAACCAGAGCAGGCTACATGTCGCCATCATTTGCTTTTACGTTTACATACACTTTGCGCAAGCTACTGACGTTGTGAGGCAGAGGATACCTTAGCACAACTGTAACTTCCTCCCATTCCAGCTCCATTAGGGAACGGAGCTTGGAAAGAACGACCGTCGATAAACTTTCGTATGAACTCCAATTTCTCTGATTTTCTCGTCGTTTTCATCTCACGAGACATGTGTGGGAGGGAGTAATACGCTTCCCGAGTCTGCTTTGAACGTACGCTCTCAGTGACACTCTCCGTGATGACTCCTCTCTTGTAACAGTTGCCACTGAAGTTTGTTGAACATGTCCGTAACGCTCTCGCACTCACTAAACAATCCAGTGACGAAACGCGCCGCTCTCCGTTGGATCTTCTCCATCTCTTCTGTTAATCGTTCATGGGAAACGTCCCATACTGATGAACAATACTCAACAATTGGTCGAAATATTTTTTTGTGGGCCACTTCTTTCGTATATGAATTACATTCCATAAGATCTACATCTACATGGTTACTCTGGAATTCACACTTAAGTGCCTGGCAGAGGGTTCATCGAACCATTTTCATACTACTTCTCTACCATTCCACTCTCGAATGGCGAGTGGGAAAAATGAACACATAAATCTTTCCGTTCGAGCTCTGATTTCTCTTATTTTATTATGATGATCATTTCTCCCTACGTAGGTGGGTGTCAACAAAATATTTTCGCTTTCAGAAGAGAAAGTTAGTGATTGAAATTTCGTATATAGATCTCGCCGCAAAGGAAACCGCCTTTGTTTCAGTGACTGTCACCCCAACTCGCGTATCATATCAGTGACACTCTCACCCCTACTGCGCGATGACACGAAACGAGCTGCCCTTCTTTGCATTTTTTCGATGTTCTCCGTCATTCCTACCTGGTAAGCAATATTCCAGCAGAGGACGGACAAGTGTAATGTAGGCTGTGTCTTTAGTGGGTTTGTCGCATCTTCCAAGTGTTCTGCCAATGAAGCCCAGTCTTTGTTTCGCCTTCCCCTCAATATTATCTATGTGGTCTTTCCACTTTAAGTTGCTCGTAATTGTAATTCCTGGGTATTTAGTCGAATTGACAGCCCTTAGATTTGTGCAATTTATCGTATACCCAAAATTTATCGGATTTCTTTTAGTACCCATGTGGATGACCACGCACTTTTCTTTGTTTACTGCCAATTGCCACTTTTCGCACCATACAGAAATTCTCTCTAGATCATTTTGTAATTGGAATTGATCGTCTGATGATTTTACTAGACGGTAAATTACAGCGTCATCTGCAAACAATCTAAGAGGGCTGCTCAGATTATCACCTACATCATTTATGTAAATCAGGAACAGCAGAGGGCCTATGACACTACCTTGCGGAACGCCAGATATCACTTCTGTTCTACTCGATGATTTACCGTCAATCACTACGAACTGTGACCTCTCTGAGAGGAAATCACGAATCCAGTCACACAACTGAGACGATACTCCCTATGCACGCAATTTGATTAATAGTCGCTTGTGAGGAACGCTATCAAAAGCCTTCTGGAAATCTAGGAATATGGAATCGATCTGAGATCCCTTGTCGACAGCACTCATTACTTCATGGGAATAAAGAGCTAGCTGTGTTGCACAAGAATATTTTCTGAATCCGTGTTGGTTATGTATCAATAAGTCATTTTCTTCAAGGTGAATCATAAGGTTCGAGTACAGTACATGCTCCAAAATCCTACTGCAGATTCAGGTCAGTGATATGGGTCTGTAATTCAATGAGTTACTCCTATTTCCTTTCTTGTATATTGGTGTGACCTGACCTACTTTCCAGTCTTGAGGAACAGACCTTTCGTCAAGTGAGCGGTTGTATATGATTGCTAAGAAAGGCGCTATTGTGTCTGCATACTCTGAAAGGAAACTGATTGGTATGCCATCTGGGCCGGAAGACTTGCCTTTCTTAAGTGATTTGAGTTGTTTCGCAACACCTAAGATATCTACTTTTATGTCACTTATGCTAACAGCTGTTCTGGTTTTGAATTTTTGACATCTACATTATCTAAATTAGTTTTATGTGCTCATTCAACTGTTGGTGGCTGCGGACGGTTACGTCTTGCCATTTTTCTACTATTTCCAGTGATTTTTTTTTCTTTTTGGCTGATAGAACAGTAACGAAACTCTTCGCCTATTAACGCGTAATATGTTACGTAAACATCACATACACAGTAGAAAACTCTACACGTTGTAGTAGCACTCGTCCAATCTGACAAGGAATCTCTTGAGTGCCAGGCAGTAAAAGGCCAATGATGTTTACGGCATTCGACGCCCCACGTATTGTCTACCATGCAGCCACAATATTGGCTGCTAATGGCAATCAGGGGGCGGGACTGGCGGTATCGAATGCTGAGCACAGCGTGAAGATACGGAGCGTAGTTGAACTGTTTAGTCGACGAGTAACTCGCAACAGTTTCACTGTGCTAGTTGCGTTGATACAAAGCAGAGCAATGGCAACAATAAAAAAAGCAAAATTGCATTTATCTACAATAACAGGTACCGATGTTGACTTCTGTCGGATAGGACCCCAAGGAATTTCGCAGAATGAGAACGAAATAGCAAAAGAAATATTAGCGTTTCTGCAAGACTAATCAGTGGAAAGTATAATGTCTTAGACGGTAGACTGTGCGGACAGTATACATGAGGAGTACAATGATGACGATACGTGCTTAATAACTGAAGGTGATACTGAAACAGGTGTCGAGCTGTGTTGGGAGCTCCGTTACGCGCGTAATGGGGCCCCTTAGGAACATGGCTGCCAAGGAAGGGAAGGAAACCAGTGTGCACTCCGTGTGCATACCGGAGGGGGTCATTTAGGATGTGGAAAGGGCGCTTCCGGATGCCATTAAGAGTACAGGGTGCAGCCAAATGCAAGTGGTGGCTCATGTCGGTACCAATGACGTGTGTCGCTTTGGATCGGAGCAGATTCTGTCTGGTTTCGGGCGGCTATCGGAAATGGTAAAGATTGCCAGTCTTGCTTGCGAGATTAAGGCGGAGCTCATCATCTGCAGCATCGTCGACAGAACCGACTGTGGTCCTACGGTGCAGAGCCGAGTGAAGGGTCTCAATCAGAGGCTCGGGCGGTTCTGTGACCATGTAGGCTGCAGATTCCTTGACTTGCGCCATCGGGTGGTGAGTTTCCGGGTTCCGCTTAATAGATAAGGAGTCACTAGACATAGGAAGCGACTACACGGGTAGCGGGGGTTGTGTGGAAGGGACTGGGCAGTTTTTTAGGTTAGAGGGTCTCAGGAAACCACAGAAAGGGTGTCCGTCTAAAAGGGGGCAGGTAAAAGACAGTAAGGTAGTTGTAGAAACGATCGGTATTGTAGTTGTAAATTGTCGTAGCTGTGTTGGGAAAGAACCAGAGCTCCAAAAGCCCTAATAGAAAGCACTGAAGGTCAAATAGTTATAGGTGCAGAAAGCTGGCTAAAGCTGGAAATAAGTACAGCCGAAAGTTTTTCAGACGATCTAACAATGTTCGGAAAGGATAGATTAAATACAGTTTGTGGTGGAGTGTTTATTGCTGTCAGAAGTAGTTTACCTTGTGGTGAACCTGAAGTAGGTATTTCCTGCGAAATAGTCCCGGTTGGAGATTATACTTCACAATCGGTCTAAACTATTAATTCGATCGTTTTACTGACCCCCTCCCTCCCCCCCCCCCCCAACTCAGAAGATGTAGTTGCTGAACAGTTCAAAGAAAACTTGAGTCTCATTTCAAACAGTTTCCCACTCATACAACTATAGTCGGTGGAGACTTCAATCTACCCTCGATATGCTGGAAAAATTTTACGTTGAAAGCCGTCGGCAGGCATAAAACTCGTTTTGTATTATCGCGAAGCAGGGGAGATAGTGCCACAGACATGATACGTGAACTGGAGTGGCAGTCATTAAAACAAAGGCGCTTTTCTTTGCGACTGTATCTTCTGATGAAATTTCAGTTTTCTCCTTCGATTGCGAAAACATTCTGTTCGGCAGCCACCTACACAGGGAGAAATTATCATCACGGTAAAATAAGAGAAATCAGGGCTCGCACAGAAAAATTTAAGTGCTTGTTTTACCCGCACGCCTTTCGAGAGTGGAATGGTAGAGAGACACCTTGAAGGCTGTTCATTGAACCCTCTGCCAGGCACTTTATTCTGAATAGCAGAGTAATGACGTAGATGTAGTTCATCGTCCTTGTCGGACAGGGAGCCACAAATCCGGCCTCCAGTGATACGTAATAGAGGATAATCGTTGTCCAACGATCGGGAATGAAACGTAATTACGTGCGTGGAAGATCATCCGCAGCATAGTAAAAAATCAATTACGAACTTATTTCGAGTAAGTCCGAAGCAACGTGACCGTGTAGTGCATAAGAAAAGCTACGGATATTCGAGGGAGGACAAGACACACTTGCTGCAGAAACTGTTGTTTGAGCATTTCAAGGATGCTTGACACAATTTTTGAGCATATGCATGATATTATGTAAACAGATTACACGTGACATAAATTACAGTGATTTCAAGGGAAGCAGTGTATGATTGCCTGACTTCAAATTCTGCGGCAGAATTGGAAGACGTGAGACAACGAAATTTCAAACAAGGCGTCCACTTGACGATGCACATCAACCTGCAGAATCGGTCCGAAAATTTGCAGGTGAGGTAAACAAGCTTATTCCATCGTTGAGTAATTAATTTGTTTTCAAGTCCAACCAATCGGGATTTGAACAGGAAATGCATGTGAAAGGAACCATGGAAACTAGAGTTACCAAGAGAGTTGTATCAAGATCAACGAACATCAATGCCTTAACGCATTTGTACACAGTTATTCTGTCTGTTAATCTGGTTGGTAAATACGCTAGAAATTTATTTATTGTGCTGTGAGAAGTTGGAGGTGTTCTGTCTCCTTCTCGTGTGCGTATATTGCAAGGTCAGTAATGAATATTTGCGTCACAGCAATCAAAAGCGGGAAAAGTGGCTAAGAGAACTACAACTATGGTATGAGTTTTGCTTTTGGCCAATAACCGGTCAAAATAATTTGTCTTTGTTTGATTCCTGGTGTGCGTATAGGTCTCATACTCCTTTGGAGCAAACCACCCCCCCCCCCCCCACCCCCCTGAAAAGTGTGTGACATTGCAGTTCACACTACCTGGAACCACTGGATAAATTCAGCCACTGGATGTTCTTTTTTTCCGTGCCCTAAAATATATCATCGCACTATCTGCAACTACGCCTCGAAGGATGGCCCGTTTCACGCTAAACTCCACAACAGGCTCTTTCGCATTCGGGCACATGCCGCCGCATTCCATCAGTTCTCATCGTAGCGTTACACGAACATGATCCTATATGCATTCTTCAAGAGTGGTTACCGAACTGAACGTCCTACACGGTTTGTAACTCACAAGAAGTTTGCCTGCGGTCTTGGTGGCGAGAATCTTTGTGATCACTGTGACGCGCCATTTTTCATTCAGTGTTCATGGTGCAAGTTAATGATCTGAATATCGTCGATGTCTGTTTTGTACCCAATAGAAGGTTGATCTCTGCACCTCCCTGGCACTCATTTTCTGTCTCCCTCAAATGGTTCAAATGGCTCTGAGCACTATAGGACTCAACTGCTGTGGTCATAAGTCCCCTAGAACTTAGAACTAGTTAAACCTAACTAACCTAAGGACAGCACACAACACCCAGCCATCACGAGGCAGAGAAAATCCCTGACCCCGCCGGGAATCGAACCCGGGAATCCGGGTGTCTCCCTCCTGGTGCACATTGTGAATCATTAGCAGCTAATATTTTTTATGTCATTACAACACTTTCCAATCAGCATTACTAAAGATTGAACTTGCGATCTGGCACTCAAAGGTTTCGTGGTGAGTCAGCTGTATTGAAGACACGCCACTACACGGGCATCTGGAGAAATTTACGGAAGGAGGGACGGAAGACAGGACTCTAATGTTACATTTTTTATATAACTGTGTTTGTGAATTTGGATACATGTCATGCCAAAAGAGCTGAGTTTTGTGGGAGTAAAACAGAATTAATTATAACCCAGCGAATTCTTGAATAGTCACTAAGTATTTTTATTAAGTAGATTACTGAACAGCTTACGAGCATACATCTTTTTCTAGTAGTGCAGTGGATACAGAACCAAATTTCATATGTACAGAATAACTAGACACGACTAACGAAAGGAGAGGAAGGATGTGTTGTACCCCTGAGACTCGGGCTGTTCCAAGGGCCCCCATGACTCATTTAGACTGAGGGGACAACAGTTATGGGATACGTCCTAACACCGGCGTAGTGCAGCAAGCCGACGTGGCATGGACTCAGCAAGTCACTGGCAATCTCTTACAGAAAAACTGAGCCATTCTAACTCTATAGCTGTCCATAATTATGAAAGTATTGCCGGCGCGGGATTTTGTGCACAAACTGACCTCTCGATTACGATTCATGTCGGGCGATCTGGGTGGCCAAACCATTCGCTCGAATTGACCAGAATGTTCTTCAAATCGCTCGCGAATCATTGTGGCTCGGTGGCATGGCGCATTGTCATCCATAAAAATTCCGTTTGTGTTTGGGAACTTGAAGTCCATGAACGGCTGCAAATGGTCTCCAAGTAGCCGAACATAACCAGAACCAACGTAAAATCAGCCCACACCACTATGGGGCCAAAACCAGCCTGCACAGTGCCTTGTTGACAACTTTGGCCCATTGCTTCGTGGTGTGTGCGCCACACTCGAACCGTACCATCAGCCGTTACCGACTGAAACTGGGAGTCATCCGGCCAGGCCACAGTTTTCCAGTCGTCTAGTGTCCAACCGATACGGTTGCGAGTCCAGGAGAGGCGATGCAGGCGTATCGTGCTGTTAGCAAAGGCACTCGCGTCGGCTGTCTGAAGCTATAGGCCATTAACGCAAAATTTCGCGGCATTGTCTTAACGAATACGTTCGTCGTGCGTCCCCCATTCATTTCTGCCGCTTTTTCACGCAGTGTTGCTTCTCTATTAGCACTGACAGTTATACGCATACGCGACTACTCTCAGCCGTTAAATGAAGGTCGTGGGCCACTGCGCTGTCCGTGGTGAGAGGTAATGCCTGAAATTGGTATTTAGCGCCACACTCTTGACACTGTACGTCCCGAATATTGAATTCCCTAAGGCTTTCCGAAATGGAACGTCACTTGCGTCTAAATCCAACTACCATTCCGCGTTCAAAGTCCGTCAGTTCCAATCGTGCAGCCAAACTCACGTCGGAAACCTTTTTACGTAAATCGCCTGAGTACAGATAACACTCGTCCAGTGTACGTCCTTTTATACCTTGTGGGCGCGAAACTACCATTGCATATGTGCATATTGCTATCCCATGACTTTCGTCATTTCAGAGTGCTAGACTATTTTTAAGTATGAATGCAAGAAAGGTGAGTTAAATTTATACCAATTTCAGTTTATGGCGCACAGAGTATGGTTCAAAATGGTTCAAATGGCTCTGAGAACTAGGCGACTTAACTTCTAAGGTCATGAGTCGCCTATAACTTAGAACTAATTAAACCTAACTAACCTAAGGACATCACACACATCCATGCCCGAGGCAGGATTCGAACCTGCGACCGCAGCAATCGCTCGGCTCCAGACTGTAGCGCCTAGAACCGCTCGGCCACTCCGGCCGGCGTGCACAGAGTATCTTACCTGTTAGAAAGTAGAGAGAAAGTGCTTGTGAGTCATTCTCCGTTGTGTGATGGTGTTGTGTTCGTGATGACCGCTACTCTGGCAGAACACCAAATTTCTGTCTCCAATGTGGCGCGTGCAGGGAGCTGTCGGATGGGATCTCTAGCACTGTGGCGAGTGTGGAGTCAAGAATACTTACTCTCTGCAAACACTCTTTATTAATCGTCGCTTCCATGCAGGAGGTCGACGACTGGCGTTCAGGAGTCGGCTGTGGTTAGCGGACAGCGAGTAAGTACAGTGTGGCAGCGGAATTCCGTGGGCGCAGAACAGCGGCTGAAGGCGATGGCGCGGTTGCTGATGGAAGTCAGGAGACAGCTCCCCAGCAAGTATGGTTAGACAGCGAAGTCGGAGTACACTGCGTGTGCCCCAAGGCGCTGGCTGGAACGTGCAGCCACCCCGAGTTGAACCCATGACCCTTGGAGACAGGCTGTAGTGTCAGGCGATGGCACGCAATTGGGGGGGGGGGGGGGCGGGGGGCACCTCGGCAGATCCAGTTCTAAACCTGGAGGCATCAAGGTTAGCTGCTGCTTCATAGACCAGCTACTTTTCCTAGATGATACCACTGCTGTATAATGCTGTAGCTGCTAGGCCTCACGTTCTGCTGATGACTGGTGCTGAGACTACGCCTGTCGAATATGACGGCCATCCACCACCTTACTGGGAGGGCCTATATGCCCACATGGTACTACTCTACTAGTCGACGTCAGAACCAACGTCTTGCTGCATCAGTAACCTCCTTGTTATCTACGTACTGCTTCCCGCAGAGTGGATCCTTCATTGGACCAAGCAGATGGTCCTTCGCTGTTCTTTATGGTTTTCTGTTAGGCGGCTAGGAACCAAGTGGGCACACAGCTTTCTGTACCCCAACTGGTGGACGAGTGTGTCAGCACTACCAAAAGAGACGTCCAGATGAGCAGCGCCGTAATTGATTCTGATCCGTCGATCATCCCGAAAGAATGTGTTCGCACGTCCCAACGTTGCTGGATTCACACTGGTGTACGGCTGCCCGGCATGCGGAGATCGGATGGGTTTTGCGCGACCTAGTTAAAATGATGACAGACACCTCGCCCAAAGACTCACTGTGCTTTTGTTCACTAACATGTCTTCGTAAACATCCTACGAGCGACTATGAATATATGCGATGCTCTGGACTTAAGCCAAAAGACGGCTCTCTGCTTGGAACGCGCCTCCTTTACACACGTCATTTTGAAGCCCACGTATAGCGCCGCCATTTAACGCCACTATAGGGGCTGAAGCGGGAAAATTGCACGATGTCTCACAACACATTCCGCATATCTTCATCCGAAACAGGCGGAGAAAAGAATTTGTTGCATTACTTCTTGAATGCCCCTCGTACAATGTCTGAAGCATAGATGTATCGTTTTTATTATGAAAGTAGTGTATACACATTAGACATTAAAATCATGACGGAATTATGTAGTTTCTTCCACAACGTGACTAACAAAACAAGGCGTTTGTGTTTCCTGGATTGAAAATAGTATAAAGGCACTCACTGTCCTCTTGTATGGTTGCTTTTAGTACGTTGTCCAACCACTGTTCCTCCTAATTGCCTCAAAAATCTCTTCGTCACTGATTTAGTTAGGTTTTGTCGTTCTTGCAGTGAAACAGCCGCCCTCTCTTCCCTTATAGCTCTTTTCAGCTCACATACAGCCTCAAATTGTCTCTGATTGCGATTATCACGCCGTGCAAGTATTCCGGAAAGATTTTCCACAGGCCTACGTATAAGCGAGGACACGACATCTGTAGCTTCGTTTTCAAAACACTTTTTGGTTGTAGCAGAAACATGCACAATGATTTAGCTTGTTGAGAAATTAGGCTTTCGTCCCCTAGGTCGCCATACATTCTAATCAGTACTGTTTCTACTATCACAGTGTGCATGTTCCCATTATAGTGTTCAGCCAAGAAATGAGTGACTTACCTTTACTGCAGATGGGTGCCCAAATCGCAACAGTTACACAACCAAAATGGCACAGCTTTGAAGTATAGAAAGGCCTTGACTGCACATTACTCTATTAAGTGTTATGTGTTTCAAAATGTCATCATCAGATGAAGCTGTGGAATGAAGTGTACAAAAAATTAACAAGAGTAAATATGAACGTAATAACATAAGCATGCAGCTAAGTATTCCAATATACAGAACTTTCAATTAGTATCGTATTTACATCAAAATCAAGCTCACGAAAGTCAGCAAGTAGACTAAATACAATACTGATCATACTGACCTCATCTCTTGTTGACATATTTGACTGTGCCGTTGCATATACCAATGGAACCAGTGCCAGTCTGAGCGTGACGATTAAGCTGCCAAAGAAGTAAACGAAGCGCGGTAGGTGACGCGAGCGTTAATCATAGAAAGCAACTGAATGAGTAACTTTATAAACTTCCATGGATTGCGATTAAGTACATAGCAGAAGCTCGTGAACAATTTGACAAAAATACATTTATGCTACTTTTATGGAATAGAAATCTACTAAAAGCATGAAATGTTCGTCGTTAGGTAACAGCGTGAACAATGTTACAGAGATAGTCTTTAGCCACTAAGCAGAAGACATTTGCAACCAATAACTGGTGTGGGAAAATATAAACATAAATCCAATATAGATAATAAATAAAAGCCCGCATCTCGTGGTCGTGCGGTAGCGTTCTCGCTTCCCACGCCTGGGTTCCCGGGTTCGATTCCCGGCGTGGTCAGGGATTTTCTCTGCTTCGTGATGACTGGGTGTTGTGTGATGTCCTTAGGTTGGTTAGGTTTAAGTAGTTCTAAGTTCTAGGGGACTGATGACCATAGATGTTAAGTCCCATAGTGCTCAGAGCCAGTTGAACCATTTTTTTAATAAATAAAATATAATTTGTGAAGGAATAAGTTTCTAACCACCACTAAATAAAATGTTACGTAAATATCGTCAACTGTAGTCATACTACAATAGCCGAACATGTAATAAATTACATAACAGAATCATTTAGATGAGCGCAGACTAGTGGCAACAAATTGAAATAAAAAATAACTGTTACACAATAAAAGCAGATTTTTTTATCTTTTAACTAAGTGTTAGATCGTGTAACTGACCAGCCGTTATCAGTTTGCAACCATCATCAAAAGAAATGTTACATGAGTATCATCATCAGTGTTCTGCGAAAAGGTAGGTTTTCACATGGTAGTTCTCCAGGCTGTCCGGTCTTCTACCATCCTCTTCAGGTCTCCATAATTTCCTCTTCTCTTTATGTCGTCTATCTTCTTGTATCTCCGTCTTCCTCTGTCTTTTTTCACAAACCAGTCCTTCCAAAGCATCTGCTAGCAATCACTCCCTTCTCAATGACTGTCCCAACCAGTTCTTTTTCCTTTCTCTTTCAACCTTCAGCGGACATTTTCTCTGAACAACCCTTTTCAATATTCTTTCGTTACTTACTCTTTCCGTCCAGCTTATTCTCTCCATTCTCCCCCATATCCACATCTCAGATGCTTCTAACCTTTTTTCATCCTCTCGTCTCAGAATCCATGTTTCTGCCCCATATAGTGCCACACTCCAGAGAAAACATTTGCCAAGCCTTTTCCTTAGACCTTTATCTAATTTGCAACGTAAGAGTCTCCTCTTTCTATTGAATGCCTCTATCGCTATGGCAATTCGAGTTTTCATCTCCTGATGACATCTCAAGTCATCAGTTATTGTGCTTCCAAGGTATTTAAATTCATTACTTGGCTAATGGTAGACTGTCCTATTTTAATATTGGACAGTCTGCGTCTAGTACTGATAACCATACTCTTTGTTTTTGCTGTGTTTATTTGCATCCCATATTCCACACAAGCTTCGTTCAGATCTTTCAGCATGTTATTTACTGTCCGCTCATTTTCATTTAGCGATGGTTGTAAACTTACCCCTTCTTAACTTATATTTTATTTATTGTCTACATCAGTTTAATGTTTTTATTGTCCCACACCAGTTATTGGTTGCAAATGTCTTCTGTTCTGATAATTAACTAAAGAATATCTCTGTACTGTTGTTCACGATGTTACCTAACGACGCACAATTCATGCTGTTAGTATATGAGCTTGTATTCCATAAAAGTAGCATCAAGATATTTTTGTCAAATTGTGCACGAGGTTCTGACATGCATTTAATTGCAATCCACAGAAGTTTGTAAAGTTACTCTTCAGCTTGCTTTCTATGGTTAATGCTCGTGCCACCTACTGGGCTTTTTTACTTTTTATCGACATACTCAATTTCGTACTGGTTCTTTTCATATAGCCAACGGCACTGTCAAATATGCCAACATGACGTGAGATCAGTATTGTACTTCGTCCATGTGTTCACTTTCGTGAGCACTTAAACTAAAGCTTGATTTTAATGTAAGTACGATACTAACTGAAATTTCTGTATAGTGAAACTTAGATGTATGCTTACATTAGCCCGTACATATTTGCTAGTGTTAATTTTCTAGCACAATTCATTCCACAGCTTCAGACGAATGAAATTATCAACCACTGTACTCGAACGGTTCAACTTTTGGGGATCTGGCGACTAGAGAGCCCCATTTCCTTGTACGCGCCGGTTTTGCTTTTTCAGCATATATAACTGGTTTTCGTGTGGTACTGACATTATCGGGGTTTAAGTGCATAACACACACTGTCACTAATGGTGTGCCGGCCGGTGTGGCCGAGCGGTTCTAGGCGCATCAGTCTGGAACCGCGCGACCGCTACGGTCACAGGTTCGAATCCTGCCTCGGGCATGGATGTGTGTGATGTCCTTAGGTTAGTTAGGTTTAAGTAGTTCTAAGTTCTAGGGGACTGATGACCTCAGATGATAAGTCCTATAGTGCTCAGACCCATTTGAACCATTTGAACTAAAGGTGTCAGTTTCCTGTCTGCAGTAAAGGCACGTACGCACACGCTAATACTGCAGAGATGACTTTTATATCAAGTGGCACACCCTACAATCCGAATCGTTGGTATCTTGTTACGAGTATACGCACGTTGTTCATAATTAAAGTACCAAGTTTCGAAACGCTGTAGAAAGAGAACCACTGTTCAAAACTGCATCATATTTGAACAGCATATTGTTGACGCAGGGCGAAATGTCATGGGATAAAACGCAGCATTAACGAAAATGTGACCAATAGATGACGCTGTAAGCTTTTGGACGTAAATGACAAATGAATCGCAGTACGACGGCTGCGTTTTGAGACGCACGTTACACTAACCGTACTGTTCAATGCGCATGACTGCACAAGTTCGGCAGTCAACGGTTGCGACACTCTTACTTAGGTAAGCCCGCCCATAACGGCAAGGTTGTACTGGACCGGATAGGAACAGCCGGTTTTTAATTGTTCTGAAACCGAAAACTCCATAAAAAGCAAAATGACATCTGTTTCTAAAAGTCGTGAGACTGGCGTAAGAAATGTTCAATCGCTGTCTACCGTTTTCTGCCACAAGTTCAAATTGACAAACAGCATATTCCACAACAGATTGGAGTGCCTTGGGGGTCACATTCAGATTACGTTGCGCAATGCGTGCCTTCAATTCAGGTACGTTCGTAATTGGAGCACTGAGTACAACAAACACTACTGGCCATTAAAATTGCTACAACACGAAGATGACGTACTACAGACGCGAAATTTAAGCGACAGGAAGAAGATGCTGTGATATGCAAATGATTAGCTTTTCAGAGCATTCACACAAGGCTGGCGCCGGTGGCGACACCTACAACGTGCTGACATGAGGAAAGTTTCCAATCGATTTCTCATACACAAACAGCAGTTGACCGGCGTTGCTCGTAAAATGTCGTTGTGATGCCTCGTGTAAGGAGGAGAAATGCGTACCATCACGTTTCCGACTTTGATGAAGGTCGGATTGTAGCCTATCGCGATTGCGGTTTATCGTATTGCGACACTGCTGCTCGCGTTGGTCGAGATCCAATGACTGTTAGCAGAATATGGAATCGGTGGCTTCAGGAGGGTAATACGGAACGCCGTGCTGGATCCCAACGGCCTCGTATCACTAGCAGTCGAGATGACAGGCATCTTACCCGCATGGCTGTAACGGATCCTGCAGCCACGTCTCGATCCCTGATCCAACAGATGGGAACGTTTGCAAGACAACAACCATCTGCACGAACAGTTCGACGACGTTTGCAGCAGCATGGACTATCAGCTCGGAGACCACGGCTGCGGTTACCCTTGACGCTGCATCACAGACAGGAGCGACTGCGATGGTGTACTCAACGACGAATCTGGGTGCACGAATGGCAAAACGTCATTTTTTCGGATGAATCCAGGTTCTGTTTACAGCATCATGATGGTCGCATTCGTGTTTGGCGACATCGCGGTGAACGCACATTGGAAGCGTATTTCGTCATCGCCATATTGACGTATCACCCGGAGTGATGGTATGGGGTGCCATTGGTTACACGTCTCGGTCACCTCATGTTCGCATTGACGGCACTTTGAACAGTGGACGTTACATTTCGGATGTGTTACGACCCTTGGCGCTACCCTTCATTCGATCTCTGCGAAACCCTACATTTCAGCAGGATAATGGACGACCGCATGTTGCAGGTCCTGTACGGGCCTTTCTGGATACAGAAAATGTTCGACTGCTGCCCTGGTCAGCACATTCTCCAGATCTCTCACCAGTTGAAAACGTCTGGTCAATGGTGGCCGAGCAACTGGCTCGTCACAATACGCCAGTCACTACTCTTGATGAACTGTGATATTGTGTTGAAGCTGCATGGGCAGCTGTACCTGTACACGCCATTCAAGCTGTGTTTGACTCAATGCCCAGGCGTATCAAGGCCGTTATTACGGCCAGAGGTGGTTGTTCTGTGTACTGATTTCTCAGGGTCTATGCACCCAAATTGCGTGAAAATGTAATCATATGCCAGTTCTAGTATAATATATTTGTCCAATGAATATCCGATTATCATCTACATTTCTTCTTGGTGTAGCAATTTTAATGGCCAGTAGTATATTTCAGATAGCCATACAACCAGAAGTCACACATATTAAGATCTGGTGATCTGGACGGTCAGGCTGCAGGGAAATTACGGCTGATAATTATAGCATTCCTGAAACGCCACTGCAGCAGCCGCTTCACTAGCTGTGCACTGTGCGGAGGAGCGCCATCTTGCACAGAAATGATCCTATCCATACACCCACGCTGTTGAAGGATTGGAATGACGTTGGTGTGCAAAATATTCTCACAGTGTTTACCAATAACGGTACAGGTAACAGGACCCGCAGGACTCATCTCCTCGAAAATACGGCCCTACGATAAACGATGTCGTCAACCCGCACCACACAGTCACCTTTGCAGAATGGAGTGGTATTAATTGGTGTGCACACGGATTTTCCCTTGTCCATATTCTGCAATTCTGTTTATTGACATGCCCTTGGATATGGAAATGGGCTTCGTCTGTCTGCAGAATGTTCCATGGACATTCATTACCCACTTTCATGTGAGCAAGAAATTCCAGAGCGAACGTTTGTCTTGTTGACAGGTCAGCAGGAAACAACTCCTGAACATGCGAGATATTGTGTGGGTAGTAATGCAGAATGATTCGTAGGATTTTATGCACCGTGCTCGCAAGTATGTCCAACGTTTGGGCAATTCCCTATGCAATGCATGTTTGCACACCACCGCTTGACCCTTCCTGCAGTGCTGTAGCCACATCTTCGACAGACGTCGGTTCAACTGTTTTCCTCCATCTGCCACACTGAACTTCAAAAGAACATGTCTTTTCGAATTTTGTAATTATTTTCTATAGACTCTTAGCAGACATCGGACCAGTTCCGTTTTCCATATCCTTGAGTGTCTCGGACTCCTGCAGGTCTAGTGGCGTACTGTCACCGTTATTCTAAAGGGGCTTTACCAGCACCACACGATCCTTCATCGAGACAGTCACGCTGAACGTTTCTGAAGCAAACTGAGGAACACACCGCCAACTATTGGTCAAATTTTCGTAAAATTTTTTGCCTCCCACGACGTTTCCCCCCTGTACGCGCCGGTTTTGCTTTATCAGCGTATATAACTGTTTTCCGTTTGACGTCATTCTGAACAGCGGCGCGGAGTGGCCGCGCGGTTGTAGGCGCCATGTCACGGATTGCGCAGCCCCTCCCGCCGGAGGTTCGAGTCCTCCCTCGGGCATGGGTGTGTGTGTTGTTCTTAGCATAAGTTAGTTTAAGTAGTGTGTAAGTCAAGGGACCGATGATCTCAGCAATTGGGTCCCTTAGGAATTCACACACATTTGAACATTCTGAGCAGTGGTTCTCTTCCTACCTCGTTTTGAAATTGGAACTTTAATTACAGACACCCTGTACTGCACTCCTGACATCAAAAGCGATAAGCCTCGACTGCATTTGTCAGTGTACTGGATCTCATACACACTGTGCACTGTTATTCCAAACGACAATGCCTGTTTTCCTACCAGTATCCACGCCTTTATACTGATTTCCACTACTGTACTTGCTCTTGCAGGGGCTGTTATGACAAGACTAACGCCCATTGTATAGCCAACTGCAGAAACACAACATCGTGCTGCAGCATGTAGCAATTTAGTCCACCACTGATGGTAGAATGCTATATTGCAGAACGCAACGCCAGCCTATTGCAACAACCAGCTGCAGAGCTATGTACAGTCGTGGACAAAACGAGCGAGACCCCTCGCCTTTTCGTTATACTGATCTGCGCAGCTTTAAAGTCTGCTACACAGCATAACAGGCAAGGCGACGAAGTGCTACCAACATACTGTGCACAGGCATGAAATTGACAAACTGCCAGGCAAGTAAGTCTGGATTGCAAAGAAATCCTGTAGATCCAGTCATGTTGATGTAACAACGAAATTATGTTGTAATTGCGACATCTGACTTACATTTGATTTGAACATCGAAGTTGTTTGCTATTTATTTATTTTTTGTACATTATTTTCAGCCATAGACAAACACCTAAGTGCGTTAAATTGATACTGAAATAAAGTGTCATGCATGGACCAATAACAATAAATTCTTAACTACTTGTTATGGTACTGCAGTATCTGCCAGCGTCTTCAGAAGTGGATATCGCATACGACGTTCCTAGGGTGTTTATAAGTGGATATTACAGACGACTTCGAACAAAATTTGAATGTAGCTTCGTTAAAGTTCCGTGATAAAACGATCTGAGTTGCTGGTGAATACAGTTTATCCTCACTAGACAGTATGTATTATCATTATACGTGAGGTGAAAAGGGTTTCGCCGGGTGCGGTGGCCGAGCGGTTCTAGGCGCTTCAGTCACGAACGTGTGGCTGCTTCCGTCGTAGGTTGGAATCCTACCTCGGGCATGGATGTGTGGGTTGTCCTTAGGTTTGGTAGGTTTAAGTAGTTCTAGGTCTAGGGGACTGATGACCTAAGCAGTTTTGTCGCATAGTTCTTAGAACCATTTTTTGACCTTTCGCGTAAGTTTTTTTTACTTAAACGGCCGTATGTTTAGTTGCGTTGACATAGAAGCTCACTTTTTTACACCACCAAGGGACCGTATACCGTAGGAAGTGCGATACATTTCCGCTTATTATGTCTATCCGTACTCGAGGTAAACGGGTTTTAAGGGTTGGGTAGACAGATAGACAGTCAAGAAAGTGAGACTAGTAGGGTTCCATTTTTACCGATTTAGATGACTATTTAATGTTTCTTCTTTTATTTATATCTTATATTTACGTGTTGTGTTTAACACATTAATCAGCATCAATGTAGTCTTACACATGATTGAAAATAGTCTAAGTTCGGATAGTTTTTCAATTTCAAGCCTGTGCATAGTATGTTGGTAGCACTTTGTCGCTTTGCCTGTTACGCTGTGTAGCAGACTTTAAACGAAAAGGCGAGGGGTCTCGCTCGTTTTGTCCACGACTGTACATAGGTTGCTGGCCCGCAAACCCTTTAGCTGGCTGCGACGACCTACCTGAGACTGCTGCCACAACATTTCCATGTTTCTGAGCTCGCTATTGTACTGTGCAGCAAAAAAAGGAGGGAAAGAAACCGCTGTTTTAACCATATCGTCATCCGTTATTGCCTTCTGCAAGATACTGTTGAGAAGAGTCCATGCAGGATACGGTGGCCAATATGTGGTGACCAATTTTCGTCCAAAGCCCTGGGCGAGGTCATTCGTTTGTTCAGAAGGGGAGGCTAACATTATTTGCCCACTTACGCCCGGCTGAGATGACAGAATCGAGGTGCACGCCCTGCAGTCTTTCTCAAATGATTTTACACAAAATATATGGTAAAAAAATTATTTTTGTGTTACTTATGGCTTTATATGTCAACTTCATGATGAAGTGCCTATCATTTCGTTAATGGTCATAGTTATTTTAATATCTGAATTTCATTAAGACACTGCGCGAAATTCGTGGAAGTTTGCCATGAAAAATAGGGGTCACTATGATTTTATGTTTAGTGCTTATTACATAATATGTTGCTGTGTATGAAATTTATTTTTCCTTAGACATGGGTGGAGGTATCTACCTGCAAACAATATCAAGAAAACTGCTGTTATGTAGCTCACAGATTTGCGATAGTGATTAAACCAAAACGAACTATCCACAACATTCCACATATCTCAAAAGCGTTTTGAGATATTAAAATGGGGAGGCAAGTGGCTGTTACGCAAAATTTCATTATCTACTATGTTATCCCACTAACAGCAGACTTTGGATGAAAAAAAATGTAGTTTTTAAGGGACGACTATAGCTGGTCAAAGGAGAAATTCTGTGGGTGTTGGAACAAAATACGTAAAGACTTAACTTCAATTTTTGTAGCAAGTATGTGCTTTCTTGTAGGCTAATGACTTTACTTGTCCTTCGTTCTTCACTTAATAAACCACTGTTTCAAAATTCTGTCACTACTGCAACTGACCAACATGTTAGTGAGGTGGCATCGTGTAAACTACTGTATATTTTGACAGAAGAAGCAAACGTCAACAAGAGAAATGTAGATTTTACTCAAAACTCGCCACTCATAACGCTCCTCTGAAGAGTGTGTAGTCAACTCGTAGACTGCTGTGGCATGGTCATAGCCTTACATCAGACGTAAGTATAAGACTTATTTACGATTCAGTTGTTGGCATGTTGTGTGGGTTCCTCACTGGACAATTGATAAATTGGTCTGTCTGTGAGACGATATGTATGGCCAGTATGTCTTTTGAAACTTGATTGCATGGATATGATGGTTTTTAGTTTTGATGTTGTTCAAAGACCAAGGTGTGTGCTGGTTACAGTACATTTACTCATAAGTATATACAATTTAAATTTTATTGTACTTTTGTGTGTTTACTTACGTTTCATACACATGAGCGCTTTTCGAGTGGGTTGCTGGCCAGGAGGCTAGCTGACGTGAACACTGCTGCCATTGGCCTCCAGTTAGGTGTTTGGTGGTAGAACTGTGTATGTTAGTCCTAGAATTGTATCTAGATATCTTTAAATGCATCCTTCTCTTTAACAACCAATGACTTTAGTCATATGTGACACATTTGGTAATCATGCATTTGTCTTCAAATTTATGTAGATTTACATTGCCTTAACTTCCGCTCGATACGACTCGTGGCATTGCCAGTGTTTTGTTGTAATAGTGTATGTACAGCGAATTTACAGGTTGCTGTCAGGCGTCCACTGTTTTACATTTGACAGGCATATTACAATTACTTACCATTTAATCACTGGCATGTTGTGTGGCCTCCTCACCAGTCAATTAATAGTGTTGAGTGGTACTTAAGATAGGTAAATAAATTAGTGAAATCAATGTGAAGTAGAAATTAGAAAATAAATGAAAAACTTAGTTTAGTTTAGAAGAGTTACACACTGGGAAACAGCGGGCAGAGCAGAAGGGGCAATGACCATGAAGTCAGCACGTTCAGGAGAAGCCATCGCCCTCCCCACATAAGTGGAAGCTGTCGATTCAGCCGTCAGGGCATCGCCCGACCGGCTCACGTGTTTCTCAGTTGTCACATGTGATCAAAGGCCCTCGCCTATATTCCAAGAGCCAATGACCGACGTTAAGAAGATTCTTCGAGAAGCTTTTCAACGTGACAGAAGAGGCAATGACTGTGAAGTCGTTCACCTCTAGTGAAGTAAATAAATACGCGAGACGCAGTGGGCCCGACAGAGTAGTTTTCAGTTCAGTTTCGGAGCTGAAGACCGTCATGCAGGAAGAGACTACATCGTACACAGAAGCACCAAGTCCGCCGCTGTAATGGAATAGCAAGCAGCAGCCTCGCTGCCAGAAGACAGAAGTTAGAAGGTATTTGAAGACTGATTTTTACGAGGACGGGAAGGAGATGGCCTCACATCAGCAGTCACCTGTGAGCTGGTGATGAAGACCTGACTGCCGAAGACTGGCAAGCTGGAGTCTGTTGTTCGAGTCTGATCACCATCCTATTCTCGACTTCGTTCTCAATAATTAAACGGGCCACCTCACGAGTCGCGTCTCCAGTCAACTGGGCTAAACGGCGACACGAGATACACACCGCCAGGCGTAATCAGACGCCGCCGCTCACACAGCAGAAGGCTTCGCCAACGACACAGCTGCCGCTCTCCCAGCCAGAACAATCCAGTAAGGAAACCATTGTACAAATCTTTCAATAAAATTTATCTTATGTAAAAATGCTGTTTCATTCTACCTCATACCCGATCCAAGGAAGAAACCACCCTGCCCACATTTTGTTAAGAGAGAAAAAGTAATTTATTTAGTGTTTTTCACCCTGACATAATGCTTTAGAATCAAATGCCCTTTGCCGTAATGCTCATCCTGACATCTGACTAGCATCAAAAGAGGTTACCCAGTTACAATAGCGTAGCTTGACTTCTACACGATTTGTATGACTGGTATTTCCGTTTGAAAATTTTAACTGCATGGATGGAATGCATTTTGGTTTTAATGGTATTGAAAGACCTAGGTGTGCACTGTTTGCAGCACATTTATTCGTAACTATGTATTATTTTAGATCTCATGTATTTCTTCGTGATCACTTATGTTTAACACATATGAGTACTTTGTGAGCGGCGCTAGTCAGAAAGCTATTCTGATATTTCATGCATATGTATTGTTGAGTCATCCTTTATGATTCACTGCATCCTTGTGGGGTACTTAGGGTCCCTGCGTGATTGTTTCATGACGGTACGTGACATATAGATACATTCGCGCATGAATGTTTTTCATCATGAACAGGTTCTTGGGGGCGTTTTTCATTCGTTCTACATATGTTATGATCTGAGGTGGGTCTTATATTGGGTCTTCTGACACGTCTTGGACACTCATTTTCCGTATACGACATAATGTACCCCCCCCCCCCCCCGCCTAAACTGTGTACAACTTAGCATTTCATACTTTTACACGACACATAGGTCATGTTCCTTCTCTTTACTCGTTTATGAGGTTCGTTTCCTCTGTACATTTATCACCTTCTACAGTTATTTTGTCATTTAGTAGGTTATTTCAGGGTAGTTCAGATAATGTATGTTTGACTGGCCAATAAAAATAATGAATAGTTATTTAAAGAAGTTTTTAATAAATAATATAATTGTAAAATGTATTGAGTGGAAATTCGTTATGGTATATTTTAGATATATCACAATGGGCGTGTCCGTTCTATCAAATGTTTGCTGTAAATTCACTTGTAAAGTCTTGTCCTTGTTTCTCATTCTGTTTTTAATCTGTTTTTATGTTAGTTGATTGATAAGTTGATAATGCTGTCGTCACTGTTTTATGCATATAGGCTTGAAGATGGTGCAGTGAAGCACCGAAACTGGTTGCAACAAAATAAATAAAATCATAAGGACGGCTGTAGACGTTTTATTTCCTCACTTTATATGATTTGTTAGAATTAAATGTCAGTTAATGACATAACGCTGGTAAAAGCCTTAGGGAGATTGTAAGATGAAAGATAATGTCAGTTATGCGAGGTCACCATGGTGAATTGGATAGAGGCTTGGAGTTATGAACTACACGCTTTTGCATTTCTAATAAATTGCGAGACTTTCTTATTAATTTAAGAAACTTTTGCTCTGTAATGTTCGAGGTTATTTACATATGAGAGTGCTCTCTCTGACGAGTGTGTTTCCTCGATTTCGTGACTTAAGTCTAATTGAAAAAACGAAACATCAATTTGTTCTAAGTGAAACGAGTAGCAGTGACATCCGTGTTGTTGCTCGTCACAAATATTTGGGTGTTTATTTCCGAATATGTCGCAACTTCCGACGGTTCACTCACACAGCTTAGGTCCGTAAAACTCAATGTGACCACGAAACTCGATAACAGTCGACAAATGTGGGAGAGTAAACGTCACTTTGGCGTCACTTCCCTGTGAGATTCTAGTGCAACTAGCTTCTTCCCGTCAGCTTCTGATTCCGTAGCCAGTGAGAGAACAGCGGAGAAAGGGCGTGTTTCGAAGCAAGAGATGAAGGAGTGTTGTGACATTCTGAAGTGAGCATACCACAACCTCGGAAACTGTAACACATTCGGGAGGAAGAGACAAATATTTGTGACAACGGAGATTGTAAATTTAACTCCTGCTCGTCTCACTCACAGTGATTAAAGCTGTGCTATTAGGTTGCAAACTAAGCACAACATCATAATTCGGTTATATTCGAACAAAAAAGAGCAGACAACTATTTGCGAGAAGAGCGAAGAAGTAAATTATTTCAATTTAGGCACCAGAAATTCACTGTCTTTTTTCTTGCCTGCCGTAGGATACGTGAAAGCATCGTCCTACTGGCTACGTGAAGTTGATGCGTTGTCAGCCTATGAGCAGTACAGAAACACTTCCGTGATTATTGCTGGCCCTTCAGCCAGAAAGTGTAATAAACGATTTATTGCAAGCTGTAAACGACGTTTTTTTTCGAAAACCTAGAAAAATTAAGTTTTCATACAAAACTGACAAATGTCGCACATATTGTGGACTATGAGCTGGATAAAAATGTATGTATTATTGTCTCAAAAGTCTTATCTTTCAGACGACTGAAGATTTTGCACTAAGGCCTTGCTGCTATTGAACAGGAGCACTTACAGTATACAGGCTGCGTTCTTTTGGGAATCACTTAAGTGCTCTACCTCGTCAAAGTCAACTCGCTCCGCGCGCCGAGTCTAACAATAGGGAGCATGGATCACCAGATGAAATTTTTTTTTAAATTTGTGGTAAATTTCTATGGGAGCAAACTGCTAAGGTCATCGGTCCCTAGGCTTACACACTACTTACTCTAACTTACGGTAAGGACAACACACAAACCCATGCCCGAGGGAGGACTCGAACCTCCGACGGGGGGAGCCACGCGAACCTTGACAAGTCGCCCTAGACCGCGCGGCCAGATGAAAAGGGGCGCTCTTTTTGATCAAATGCTTAAGCGGAGCGGAAAAGAGTCTCTTTTTAAATTAGACAGTGGGTGTTTGTCCGAATTTTCAAAACAAAAAGAAGAGTAGAAAATGGGCACATGGAGTATCAAATTGACCTATGTGAGATCTAATTATCCAAAACAGGACTTTTTGCTTGAAAATAATCAAGGCAGTTAACAAAAAATTAATTAACGATGAGAGGGAAAATTTTTTCCGAATTTTCATTGCGAAACGAAGACCGGAAAATGGACAAATGGGGTATAAAATTGACCAATGAAGTCTAGTTTTGCAAAAAATACGTAATCACGGTAATTAAAGAAACTTAATTAGTGATTTGAAGAAAAATTCATATATTTCGCTAACAGCTGCTGCTACCTATGTAAATAAAGTGTCAAAAAGTTCAGCTTTTCAAAGCCCACGTATGTTGTGCGTGGAAAATTATAGTGGTGAGACGTTTAATTGTCAAAAAGGCTTCTTTCGCATCAAGTATCAAATTCAGCATATTTCGAGAACAGAAGACACTAGGAAGGCAAATGAGGTATCAAATAGTTCATCTCTTCAAGATGTAGCTATTTTGTCTAAAATGTTATACTGATGTGATATCTGATGTTTAAAATAGCTTCCTAAGAATCAAGCACTAAAGTTAGGACATTTGGAGAACAGAAGACACTAGGAACACGAATTAGATGGTAAAAAGTTTATCATGTCAGGACCGAGCCATTTTGTGCGTAAAAACTTACGTTGGTATGATATATAAATGTCGAAATGGATTTTTTCTAATCAAATACTAAACTTATGACATTTCGTGAACAGGAGACGCTAGGATTTCTAAGGAGGCGTCAATAAGATCAGGCTTTCCGATCGATACTTGGAAATTAAAGAAATCGAAAAAATCGGTCAAATGTTTTGTGAAAAAATTGTTTAAAAGTAATAAATGAAATAGATTAGAGAAACAGTGACGCATCTATTCAAAGGAACTCGAAATCACGTACAGCAAATGAGGTACGTCAGATGTTTCTCTAATGTATTTTATTTCTTGCTTTTAGACAAATGATTTCACAAATCGTTAGTCTGAATTCACTTTACTTTCAGAACCGTTCTGCAGCAGGTCGTATCTGTCTTCTTGAGTTTAGGTAAACGCTGAAACGCAGTTATGCCGAAGAAAATTATGTAATTTCCCCTAGAGAGTATGACAGCCAAACAAACATGCGTTACGCAGTGACTGTGATAGCCTTAGAATCTTCATGTAATCGGCTATGTCATGCTAGAACTGACCAAATCTAATGTTTAGAACAGCAGAATCAGACCTTCTTTGCGGCAGACTCACCGAAAGCAACTTATTTTCTAGATAGTTGCTAAATTTTCGGGGTATAATGGTGAATCCAGGTCTCACCGACAGTGACTTCTCGACGTAAAGGTTCTTCGTGTCTCGCTTAAATTATTCCAAATAATGATTTCGCAGTTGTCCACTGTCAGCAACAGCGGCAGCTTTCGGACTGGCTAATTTTTTAATTGCCGAATTCTTGTGTAAAGTACGCTACCGTAAAAAAATAGTGCTCCCCTTTAGAGGTTTCCAGCTCACTGAAAGTTTATTGTTGGAACAGTGCATATGTACTACATGAAGTGATTACATTTACAGATCAAAAGCACAAGCGGTTGTGAGGTACCAGCTACCGATCTAAGCTGAAACAACCTTGTTAGTGTGAGATGTAGCCTCCTCGGGCGGCAAGGCGGGCGTTGATTCTGGCATCCAATCGATCGTACAGATGGCGAATACTGTTCTGGGATACGTGGTTCCAAGCCTGCTCGACCTGTTCACGTAGTTCCGTAGTAGTTGATGGCTGACGGGTCGCACGAATCACTCCTCGTCCCGTCATATCCCAGACGTGCTCGAATGGAGACAAGATCGTGTTGAACACCTGGGCTCCCAAGAAATCCTATATGTGCTGTGGTAGCTGTACAATCTGCAGCCGGTCGGAGTGGCCGAGCGGTTCTAGGCGCTACAGTCTGGAACCATGCGACCGCTACGGTCGCAGGTTGGAATCCTGCCTCGGGCATGGATGTGAGTGATGTCCTTACGTTGGTTAGGTTTAAGTAGCTCCAAGTTCTAGGCGACTGATTACATCAGAAGTTAAGTCCTATAGTGCTCAGAGCCATTTGAATCATTTTGTACAATCTGCCACTGCCGCCTTTTCAACACAACGATCCTAACTGTGCTGCGTGGACGTCCAGAACCTCATCTACCCGTGTGAGAATTTTCACGCGACCAACGATACCAGAATCGTTGCACAACTGACGCAGCAAATCCAACTTGTTTGGCCGTTCTCCGAAATGACCATCGCGCCACCCGGAGGAACACATTTTGAGCCCTTCCAGACTCGCTCTCTTGGCTGTAAGAAGCACGAGTACGATTGCGTGGCATGGTTTGTCTCCTTGCCTCACACTTTTGCATCACACTGAGCCTTTTGGCTGTGAGAATTCCACGTTAAAGCATAGACACAGATGGCGCTCTGGTAGCTATGCCACTACGCTATCTGTTGGCGGATCGACGTCGAAACCATTATCAGTACATCTGCTAACGCCCAGGTGACCTATGTCGTCGTGGGATCAAAATCCACGTCGTCTTTCCAGGTGTACTATATTTTTCTGGCAGTGTATTAACTTCGTTCCTGTCGACACACTTAGGGTCTACTATTCTGGCCCTTTCGTTCAACAATCAGCAAGAATCAAGTCGTGGAATTTTTCAGTCATCACATCTGTCAGACTTCCTGGGCGATCATCATCAGAAAGGTAAGTCTGACCTCGTTTGAATTCGTTGAACCAGTACCTAACTATTATCATTTATGGGTAACGGTCACCATAAAAGGCATCTAGTTTTGCTTTCATCTCGTCAAACATATGCCCTTTCCAAAAACAAAAAGCGAGTAACTGAACGATACTGAACTTCTTTATGTTATTGTTGTGTCTTCAGTCCGAATACTGGTTTGATGCGCCTCTCCATGCTACTCTATCCTGTGCAAACCTCTTCATCTACGAATAACTATTGCAACCTACATCCTTCTGAATCTGCTGACTGTATTCATCTCTTTGTCTCCCTCTACGATTTTTACGCCCCACACTTCCCTCCAATAATAAACTGGTAATCCGCTGACGTCTCAGAATGTGTCCTGTCAACCGGTCCCTTCTTTTAGTCGAGTTGTACCACAAATTTCTGTTCTCCCCAATTCTATTCAGTACCTCGCCATTAATTAGATGATCTATCCATCGAATCTTCAACATTCTTCTGTAGCATCATATTTCGAAAGCTTCTATTCTCTTTTTGTCTAAATTGTTTATCATCCATGGTTCACTTCTGTACATTGCTACACTGCACAACTCTTCAGAAAAGACTTCCGAATACTTAAATGTATATTCGATGTTAAAAATTTCTCTTGTTCAGAAATGTTTTTCTTGCCATTGCCAGTCAACATTTTATATCCTCTCTACAGCGGTCTCATATTTTGCTACCCAAACAGCAAAACTCATCTACTATTTTAAGTGCCTCGTTCCCTAATCTAGTTCCCTTAGCATCACGTGGTCTAATTCGACTACATTCCACTATCCTTGTTTTGCTTTTGTTTATGTTCATCTTATATACTCCTTTCAAGACAATGTCCATTCCCTTCAACTTTGCTTCCGAGTCTTTTGCTGACTTTGACAGAATTTCAGTTTCCTAATCTAATTCCCTCAGCATCACCTGCTTCAATTCGACTATATTGCTCTATCTTTGGTTTGCTTTTGTTTATGTTCAGCTTATATCCTCGATATACAGTTAGCCTGCACGCTAGTTATTTGCATTTTGATTTCGTTTTATCGGGACTTCTGCTGTTTGGCTACGGTCGCAGGTTCAAATCCTGCCTCGGGCATGGATGTGTGTGATGCCCTTAGGTTAGTTAGGTTTAAGTACTTCTAAGTTCTAGGGGACTGATGACGTCAGCAGATAAGTCCCATAGTGCTCAGAGCCATTTGAACCATTTTCTGCTGTTTGTCTTGTTAGTGGGTGCGGGGTTCTGGGTTGCGTTCAGTTTGTGCTGTTGCGTATTTTCCGCCCCCTTTGCCCGCACGTGCCGACTGGCCGTGTATCTAGTTAGCTCGCGGCTTAATGTACAGGGTGTTTATAAATGAATATCGGGGTTTTAACGCTTTATAATATTTATTATATTAAACCCCAGTTATAAATGACATGTCAAATGAAAGAGCAACTCAAACAGTTTTACCGAGAACCTTATAAATGTTCAATGTGAGCACAATTTGTTACACGGAACACATCAAGGCTATAGCAGAGTTCTTCCCAAACGTTGACAAGTGTGTCTTCAGTGGCTGATGTTCATTAATAGGTTGATTAATTCTACAGATTATGTGCTGTAATGAATTACTGTGTTTCTAGTTACTTAAGACAGATGTCAGTCTGTGGTAGATACCCAATAGTTCTGGGGTTTTTCGTGCCTATTCGTGACCGTTGCTGCTCCCGTTTGGGGGTCTGATTTGTTGTTGCGTGTGCTCTGAATTACTTTGGTAATACCAATCACTGCAGCAACGAAAGACTACATTTCCTCGTTAAATTTTAGTAAATTGTTCTTCAGGTTGATCGTAGTTTTTGAGTAAATAATTTTAACTCATTTCACTAAATGTGTAATACGCCATAAGTGCCGTGGTTTATGAATGTTTAAATTTTGAAGTAACATGCTCTTACCTAAATGGTAATTTTAAAAATGTGTCGATGGTTTTCTTATTTGTCTTGTTTGAATGTGCCAAATAAATGATCAGTGAAACTGTCGATGGTGATTGCCTGATGTGTCACTTGGTCCAGTCCTACCACCCCACTGCCTATTGTGCTGAGCTTGTGTCGTTGTGTAAAAGTTGAATTCCATGCTGTGCTGACACATCAAGCGTCGTATAACAGATGGCGGCAGACGATAGTAACGGCAACTTGCTGCGATTGCAACGACGTTGGTCCTCAAATGGGTTGTTATTATACCGTCATTGTAAAATGTCTCCAAAGCAACAGTTTCAGAAAATAACTACATCAAAGTATCATTGAAAAACCTTTGTGATTGCTAGTTTGAGTGAATCCTATTGTAGTCATCGTAAATAGCGTTTAAGTACTGCACTTAAACTCGCTGACAAAGCCGATTTCGCTAGCGCTAGTGCTGATGCACACTCCTCTGGGCTGATAAAACAGAATTTCATCGCCAATGTTGAGCCACTGCGGCAGGACGTTCAAATCCTCTGATGACGATCCCTCGGTCACATGGCGTCGTTAACCTCGGCGCACTGTGAGAAGAGCAACTCCTGCAGAAACATTTTTCACTGTCATTCACACGATACAGATGCTCATTAATAACAGGTTGGAGGAAGACAATAACAAATCGCTTCCAGTTGGAATTACCCGATGTAAATGCAGAATTTCCTCATCGTCTCCAACGCTGGATGTCACAATGTAAAGCTGAACCCGATTTGAATTTCTTTGAAACACTTGGGGGTATTACTGCGCTCATTACGTAAATAATGGTTGAAATGGCTCTGAGCACTATGGGACTCAACTGCTGTGGTCATCAGTCCCCTAGAACTTAGAACTATTTAAACCTAACTAACCTAAGGACATCACACACACCCATGCCCGAGGCAGGATTCGAACCTGCGACTGTAGCAGCAGCGCGGCTCCGGACTGGAGCGCGTAGAACCGCACGGCCACCGCGGCCGGCATTACGTAAATATGCGTTGGATAATTCCTTCTGTGATTCTTACAAAAAAGGCATCAAAAACTTCATTTGTAACGAGATTGCAGTTGAAGGGACATTACATGTAAAACGAAATCCGCCAGTGAGGGAATATCTAGAGAATCTCGTTACACAGCCGCAAATGAGCAATAACCCGACCGCAACGGGTCGGTTTGCTTCCCCTCTCTTTTTGGAAAGTAAGTCAAGTGGCTGTAATAATTCATGCGCTGTCAGCGATCGTCCTAATGAGAAACATGTAAATGAGTGCAGCTGCGCCGGACGTCCGGTGGACGTCCTTAATAGAAACTGCCTCCCGTCCCTGATCCATTCAGCGCCGGCAGAGCTTCGGTCTTCCACAGAAAAGTTTTAGCCGCGCTTAACGGATGGACCACCAGAGCGTCGCTTTGTAGTGCTTTAGAAAACCACGGAAATCCCAAATCCCATGGCCCCGCCAGCGTTGGTTTGATGTGTTATAAAATATGAAAAACAGCTTTAATTTCCGAGTCATCCCCTCTCCTCCACTCCATTCCGTCCCAAGAACCAACATATTTTTGAGTTTATAGCTTGTGTAAATAAATTTAGGACTTACACGGTCTGTCATGTAACGCAGATACCCTTAGTATTTCACAAACGGTTCGGGGTTGTCAGTAGGAACAAAAACTATGCACATTCCACAGTATTTAAATTATCAACCCTATTTCGGCTTCAAAGCCTGTTATCAGGCGTTAATTGGCTATCTATGTGTATAAAAAAAGAGTGTGTCAGTCTGTTTGTTTGTAATTCATACAAATCAATAGTTTTATTTCGATCTTGATGAAATTTTGCACGCTTTACCATCAAGACGACTCGAAAAGTACCTGACCAATTTCTTTTAGAATTATTGGTCGATTTACTTCAAATTTCCACATTCATATCAAACAATGAAGAAAAGCAACGAAAAATTAAATGTGTCCCAAAAGAAATATATCGTGATAAACTGAGTGTAATTCCTATCGCGAGAACAAATTACAGCTGCCATACCGCCTTGAGATGGTGCCATCAAACGTAACTAGATCACCGGACTACCGAAAGCTCGAGAATTCGACAGAAACATGATTGCGAACTCCTATTTATCGCTTCTACATGCGACAGATACCTTGGAAGATATTTTAGTCCGTGTCTCATAACTATTTTTATTATTAAATCCACAGTGCCCTACAAACGCTAAGGCAGGTCGTGGTACAGTACCAACAAAAGCCACTGGATCGCGGGCTGATCAAAAGCTCGAACGGAATACGAGATTTCCCGAACGCTGACGTAAACTGTTCGAACAATTCGAGTCGTGCTCAAACACAGTCCTGACTGAAACAGTGAAAACAGAGCTGAAACTATAGAAGAATTCTTCAAAAACATGTCGATATACTTACTGCAAAATGTAACAACAGATGACACAACTAATCATCTTTTCATACACGTGAAGACGTATTCACTCGTCACACTCTGTTGACACCCAAGTGTTTCAAATATGCCCTTCGATTTAAAATGATAGCAGTTTCCCATGTGGCTTGTATTCGATATTTCAGCAAGACGCAGGGACAATCACTTTGTGTGACAGATATTAAACGTCCCGGGCAACACTGGGTACTACTGCTAATTGAAAGTAATAGCCTCATATAGGGTGACAATTATTGGACTCTATGAAAAAAATCGTCAATCAGTTACAAACTACGGCGTGCTCACACTTTATTCAATATGTAAACGTCACTAAGGAAATTCGAATTTAGATTATGACATTTTAGATATGCTTGCCATCACTGGCAATGGCAAGGAAAGCGTTTCTGAAGAAGAGAAATTTGTTAACATCGAGTATAGATATAAGTGTCAGGAAGTCGTTTCTGAAAGTATTTGTATGGAGTGTAGCCGTGTATGGAAGTGAATCATGGACGATAAATAATTTGGACAAGAAGAGAATAGAAGCTTTCGAAATGTGGTGCTACAGAAGAATGTTGAAGATTAGATGGGTAGATCACATAACTAATGAGGAGGTATTGAATAGAATTGGGGAGGAGTATGTGGCACAACTTGACTAGAAGAAGGGATCGGTTGGTAGGATGTGTTCTGAGGCATCAAGGGATCACCAATTTGGTGTTAGAGGGCAGCATGGAGGCTAAAAATCATAGAGGGAGACCAAGAGATGAAAACACTAAGCAGATTCAGAAGGATGTAGGTTGCAGTAGGTACTGGGAGATGAAGAAGCTTGCACAGGATAGAGCAGCATGGAGAGCTGCATCAAACCAGTCTCAGGACTGAAGCCCACATCAACAAACATTGCCATCATTGGCGATGATGTGGCGCAGATGGATAGCAAAATTCTGCAGGACTCACTGAAGTGTCGATGCTGTCGATGACCTCCAGAATGGCTGTTTTCAGCTCCACAATGGTTTTGGGATTCTTGCTTCACACCTTGTCTCAAATATAGGCCCACGAATAGGAGTCGCATGTGTTCAGATCCTTAGAATATGGTGGCCAATCGAGACCCATACCAGTGGCTTCTGGGTTCCCCAGATCCAGAATGCGGTCTCCAAGGTGCTCCTCCTGGACATAACTCTCCTGCTTCGATGGGGTCGAGCTCCGTCTTGCATGAACCACATCTTGTCGAAGTCAGGGTCACTTTGGTTAATGGGGATGAAATCATCTTCCAAAAACTTCATGTATCATTCGGTAGTCACCGTGCCGTCAAGGAATATCACAGAGAATACATCGTGACTGGACACTGCACACCACACAGTCACCCCACACAGTCAGCCACTGAGGGTGAAGAGATTTATCGTCACAAGATGCAGTGCTCAGTTCCGCAAATGCGCCAGTCCTGCTTATTGACGAAACCATGAAAGTGGGCTGCGTTGCTAAACCAAACCATACCAATCCCCATCATGGCCCGCCGCCAACCGTGCAGTTTGAACGTCCTAACGCAAACCGTTCGGAAGTTGTGACGATTTTATTTTATATAGTCAATAATTGTCATCCTATTAGATGAAAACGCTTTCTTCTTCATTCAGAAGGCTAAGCCTTGCCTCTACAGTCACAGCTTCCTCTCTTATGCTGTCCTCTCCATCTCCATGTATGAAGAACATCCCATCTCACTGATCATATTTTTTAAATAGGAGGTTCTCGGTCGTTCCCTTGCCTTCGCGGATGTTTTGAAAAGAATTTCGTGTCTAGTTAAGTGTCCAATGAGTTTTACCTTGATCTGGGCTTTGACATTCCACAGTTCTTTTTAGTTTCTTAGTTTTTGTAGCCTCATCTAATTCCTTTTCCTGTCAGTCCGGCTGTTCTAGTAATTCTCTTCCAGAACCACATTTCCGCTGCTTCGAGGCGGTCTTTCTCCAGCTTTCCTAGCGTCCAAGTTCCACATCCGTATGTCAAGTCTCTATACACAAAGGCCCTTACAAAATATCTTTTCTTAGTCTGCATGCTTACGTGATTATTAAACAGAAGATTCTTCTTATTTTGGAAAGCGCGCTTTTCCAGTGCTATGCTTCTCTTGATTTCTTTGAGATATCTTGTTTTCACACATAATGGTACCGAGAAAGTGTGTTTCGGTTACTTTTTCGAGTTGCTCACTGCTTATTCTAATTTCAGCCTCACTTCTACCTCCTTCCAGGTCTATAACCGAAACTTTTGTCTTCTTGATATTTATTTTTAGTTTTATTGGCTCCTGATGTAAGTCCTCGAGCATTTTATTTCTTCCTCTGAGTCTGACACTACTGCAATGTCATCGGAAAATTTGATGCAGTGTACATTGTTATCAAAATTAACGGTATACATATTCACTGCATCAGAAAATCACTTAAAAAACTAAATTACACTGAACAACATCCGAATGCGAAAATCAAGTGACTAATTTTGAAACATTACATTTTATCACCCTGGCTGTCATTGGAGGGGCGAGGGGGGGGGGGGGAATTGTCCTTTATTTTGTTTCCATCACTGTACTGTTTCGGCTGTGACGCCATTTTCAAATGTTTTTATGAGTACAACTCATTGGAAAGGCAGCACTTGGGCCACAGTCGAAGAACACATCGATTCAAACGTGTAATTGTGTAAATTATGAGGTTCGACACGTTATCGGACTTCACAATTAAAGACATGATAACAAATATATCTGGAACAGTAGTTATCCAGCATACCACTTTGAATTATATGGACGTATGTTACAGAGTGACAATTATTGAACTATACGAAATAAAATCGGCGTAACTTCTGAACGGTTTGCAATAGGACGTCCCATCTGCGTGGGGGGCTGCGGGGCATCATGGGAATTAGTACGCGTATGTATGGTTTGGTTTAGCTACGAAGCCCACTTTCATTTGGATGAGCTCGTCAATAAGTAAAATTGGCACATTTGGGAGCTGAGAATCTGCATTTTGTGACTGAGAAGTCTCTTCAGATGACTGTCTGGTGTGCAATGTCCAGTCACGGAATAATCGATGCGATATTCCTTGATGGCGCGGTAATTACCGAACGGTACGTGAAGGTTTTGCAAGATGATTTCATGTACATTATCCAAACTGACTGTGATTTCGACAAGCTGTGGTACATGTAAGACGGAGCTCGATCCCATCGAAGCAGAAGAGTGTTTGATGTCCTGGAGGAGCACTTTGGGGACCGAATTCTGGCTCTGGGGTACCCAGAGGCCACTTGCATGGGCCTCGATTGGCCGCCATACTCTTCAGGTCTGAACACATGCGATTCCTTTTTGTGAGGCTATGTTAAAGACAAGGTTTACACAATAACCCCAGAACCATTGCTGACCTGAAAACAGCTATTCTGGAAGTCATCGACACCATCGATGTTCTGACACTTCAGGGGGTCATTCAGAATTTCGCTATTAGTCTGCGCCACACTATCGCCAATGATGGCACGCATATCGAACATGTCATAACCTAAATCAGAATTTCCTAAGTGACGTTTACATGTTGCATAAACTGTGTGCACTCCGTAGTTTGTAACTAATTTACGTTTATTTTCATATAGTTCAATAATTGTCACCCTATATGTATAACGACATATCGGTGCTATGGTCACTAGTGCATGCATATGTCATTCGCCTTTGGAGATGATTGCACTTGCGACACTTCTCCCTTTCCGTACCACGTAAACGTTCTCCATATCAGCAGCAGTGTCGCCGTAGTCTGCTGTTTGACGGAGTGCACCAACATGCATAGCAATTACTGGGTTTAGGTAACCTGCTGCTGTGCTCTGACCATCTAGTGTTACTTCACCATATGTAGGAGGTAATTTTAGATAGTAAAGTTGCTCATATGTTACTTCTGTACAGCAGAGTGTTTCTTCCGTCAGGTATCAGAGGACCCAAGATAGCCGACACCGGACACTGTAGTTCAGGCAGTTTCGATCGTGGCAACTATACTCAGATTGATCCACCTACAATAGACACTTGAGATGGCGGTCCCCACTCAATGTCTGAAGTCTTTTCGGGACAGAATGTCACAAGAATGATGTCCCAGTGATGTGAATTCGATCACATGCAGATTTCATGTGTGACTATAATTCATCCGACAGTAGAAGCTCTAATGAAGTAACAGTTATGTGACATACCAAGTTGTTCCACTGAATGAGGCCACAGGACATACTTCTATCTTAAACGCAGCTACACTATGTGATCAAAAGTATCCGGACACCTCCAAAAACATACGTTTTTCATAATAGGTGCACTGCGCTGTCACTTACTCCATATCAGCAACCTCAGTAATCATTAGACATCGTGAGAGAGCAGAATGGGGCGCTCCGCGGAACTCACGTACTTCGAACGTGGTCAGGTGATAGGGTGTCACTTGTGTCATACGTCTGTACGCGAGATTTCCACACTCCTAAACATCCCTAGGTCCACTGTTTCCAATGTGACAGTGAAGTGGAAACGTGAAGGGTCACGTACAGCACAAAAGCGTACAAGGCGACCTCGTCTGTTGACACACCACAGACACTAAGAGGGTCGTAATATGCAATAGGCAGGCATCTATGCAGACCATCACACAGGAATACCAAATTGCATCAGGATCCAATGCGAGTAATACGACTGTTAGAAGGGAGGTGAGAAAACTTGGATTTCATCGTCGAGCGGCTGCTCATAAGCCACACATCACGCCGCTAAATGCCAGACGACGCTTCGCTTGGAGCAAGGAGCGTAAACATTGGACGATTGAATAGTGGAAGAACGTTGTGTGGTGTGACGAATCACGGTACACAATGTGGCGATCCGATGGCAAGGTGTGGGTATATCGAATGCCCGGTGAACGTCATCTGCCAGCGCCTGTAGACCAACAGTAACATTCGGAGGCGGTGGTGTTATGTTGTGGTCATGTTCTTCATGGAGGGAGCTTGCAAGCTTTGCGTGGCACTATCACAGCACAGGCCTACATTGATGTTTCAAGCACCTTCTTGCCTCCCACTGTTGAAGAGCAATTCGGGGATGGCGATTTCATCTTTCAACACGATCGAGCACCTGTTCTTAATGTACGGCCTGTGGCGGAGTAGTGGTTACACGAAAATAACATTCCTGTAATGGACTGGCCTGCACAGAGTCCTGACTTGAATCCTATAAAACACCTTTGGGATGTTTTGGAACGCTGACTTCGCGCCAGGCCTCACCAACCGACATCGATGCCTGTCCTTAGTACATCACTCCTTGAAGAATGGGCTGTCATTCCCCAAGAAACCTTGCAGCAGCTAATTGAACGTATGCCTGCGAGAGTGGAAGCTGCCATCAAGGCTAAGGCTGGGCCAACGCCATATTGAATTCCAGAATTACTGATGGTGGGCGCCGCGAACTTCTAAGTAATTTTCAGCCAGGTGTCCAGATACTATTGATCACATAGTGTGTCTTTAATTCAACAGCTAATAAATGTACATTTCTGTTGTTTGTAGTTGTTTCATCCACTGCTGAAGCAAGCATGGCAGGCCGTTTTAGATTTTAACTTTTTGTTGAATATGGATTCTTTCAGCTAGATCCCTTGGAGCTGAGACTAGGTCGGGGGCTTCCCACCTGGGATCATTTTGAAGGGGCTCTTCAGTTGCAGATATTGCTTCACAGACAAAGGAAGTTTCCCCAAAACCTTGATTGGCACTGTGTCATTGCAACTACGTCAAAGTTTTGCTGAGACAGCACAGGTCCATCTTATGGTACAACAATTGTTCCCCAATGGTGGTACTGTGTCTCAAGAAGACCTGTGTTCGAACAACCTCCGTTGTCGAGGACTGATTTTTTAAACACGAGGATAAGTTGTCGCATCTCTCCTCATTTCCACAGTCACCAGACTCAATATTATCTGCCTTTGTGGTCTACTTTGAAGAGAAGGGTGCATAATCACTATCCACCGCCATCATCGTTACGTAAAACTGCCACTGTTTCTCAGGAACAATAGTATTAGATTCTCTTGGTAACCATACAGGACCTGCCTTCATTTGTTCTGAGATGACTGGAAGCTGTTTTAAATGCTAACGGTTTTCCTACACCGTATACGCATGGTAATGCGTTGTATTTTTAGTGTGTCCATGTTTTTTGTTCACCCCTCTGCACTATCTACTCAAAAGTATCTGTACAACTATTAGTGGACATTGACACGGGGCGTGTCCACCCATCGCATTTACGACGGGTCGAACTCTGCTGGGAACACTTTGAATGGGGTATCCGAATGTTTATGGAGGAATGGCAGTCCATTCTTCCTCAAGAATCGAAACCAGGAAAGGTAGTGATGTTGGAAGTTGGGGTCTGGAGCGAAGTCGAAATTCTGACTCATCCGAAAGCTGTTCCACTGGGTTAAGCTTGGAACTCTGGGCATCTTCGACCGTTTCCGGAATGTTATCATCCACAAACCATTGCCTTGGAGATGCTGGTTTGTGACTGGGTGCATGGTCGTGGTGATACAAGCAGGCATCGTCTCCGAACTGCTCCTCTATTGTACGCAGTACACAAGGCTATGAAGTATGTTCATAACTCTCTACATTTTGCGTCTTCTGAATCGCAATAAGTCGACACATCCTAACGACGAAAAAACCCCGATACTGGAACACCATCTCCTCTGTACTTCATTGTTAGCACTATACATAACAGCAGATAACATTCTCCAGGTATTCGTCAAATCCAAATCCTACCATAGCGTGATTCGTCACTCTAAATCATTGCCCAGAAGTATCTCTCTTTATATCACCTCAAGCGTCGCTTATCATTTATTACAGACGTGTATGGCTTACAACGAGCCGCTCTACATTTTACCCAATACATTTTAGCTCCCTACGCAAAGTCATTGCTCTAACTGGACAGCTGATAGCACTTTGGAAGCCACGAGCGACTCCTTTTGCAATTTCTTACAACCAGCCTTCGCAAAACTCGACGGTGCCTGTCCGTCAGTACACGAGGTCTGCTTGGTCTTGGTTTAGCTGTGGTTGTTCGTTCGCGTTTCCATTCCACAGTCACATCACCAACAGTCAACTTTGGCAGTTTTAGAGGTGTTGAAATTCCCCTAATGGACTTGTTACTCAGGTGACATCCAACGACTAGTCCACGTTTCAATTCACAGAGCTCAACTGACCGAGCCATTCTGCTGTTATCGCTTCTCTACTGACAACACATTACTCCCCACCTCCTGTTATACTCGCTGTTTCGCCTCTCGGGACATCTAGTGGTCAGTTCCGCATTACATAGGGATCTACATCTTCGTGATTACTCTGCTATTCACAATAAAGTGGCTGGCAGAGGGTTCAATGAATCACTTTCAAGCTGTCTTCTATTGTTCCACTCTCGAACGGAACGCGGGAAAAACGAGCACTTAAATTTTTCTGTGCGAGCCCTGATTTCCCCTATTTTATCGTGATGATGATTTGTTCCTACGTAGGTGGGTGCCAACAGAATGTTTTCGCAATCGGAGGAGAAAACCGGTGATTTAAATTTCATGAGAAGATCCCGTCGCAACGAAAAACGCCTTTGTTTTAATGATTGCCACTCCAATTCACCTATCATGTCTGTGACACTATCTCCCCTATTTCGCGATAATACAAAACGTGTTGCCCTTCTTTGTACTTTTTCGATGTCATCAGTCAGTCCCACCTGATGCGGATCCCACACCGCACAGCAATACTCCAGAATAGGGCGGACAAGCGTGGTGTAAGCAGTCTCTTTAGAAGACCTGTTGCACCTTCTTAGTGTTCTGCCAATGAATCGCAATCTTTGGTTTGCGCTACACACAATATTATCTATGTGATCGTTCCAATTTAGGTTATTTGTAATAGTAATCCCTAAGTATTTAGTTGAATTTACAGCCTTCAGATTTGTATGACTTATCGCGTAATCGAAATTTGGCTGATTTCTTTTAGTACTCATGTGAATAACTTCACACTTTTCCTTATTCAGGGTCAATTGCAACCTTTCGCACCATACAGATATCTTATCTAAATCATTTTGCAAGTCGTTTTGATCATCTGATGACGTGACAAGAAGGTAAATGACAGTATCATCTCTAAACAATCTAAGACGGCTACTCAGATTGTCTCCTATGTCGTTAATATAGGTCAGGAACAATAGAGGGCCTATAACACTTCCTTGGGGAACGCCGGGTATTACTTCTGTTTTACTCGATGACTTTCCGTCTATTACTATGAACTGTGACCTTTCTGACAGGAAATCATGAACCCAGTCGCCCAACTGAGGCGATACTCCGGAGGCACGCAGTTTGGTTAGAAGACGCTTATGAGGAACGGTGTCGAAAGCCTTCTGGAAATCTCTAAAACTATGGAATCAATTTGACATTCCCTGTCGATAGCACTTATTACTTCATGAGTATAAAGAGCTAGTTGTGTTTCACAAGAACGGTATTTTCTGAATCCGTGCTAACTATACGTCAATAAATCGTTTTCTTCGAGGTACTTCATAATGTTCGAATACAGTTTATGTTCTAAAACCCTACTGCAAATCGACGTTAGTGATACAGGCCTGTAATTCAGCGGATTACTCCTACTTCCCTTTTTGGGTATTGGTGTGACTTGAGCAATTTTCTAGTCTTTAGGTACGGATCTTTCTGTGAGCGAGTGGTTGTATATAATTGCTAAATATGGAGCTATTTTACCAGCATACTCTGAGAGGAACCTCACTGGTATACAATCTGGAACGGAGGCGTTGCCTTTATTACATGATTTAAGCTGCTTCGTTACACCGAGGATATCTACTTCTATGTTTCTCATCTTGACGGTTGTTCTTGATTGGAATTCAGGAATATTTACTTCGTCTTCTTTGGTGAAGCAGTTTCGGAAAACCGTGTTTAATAACTCTGATTTAGTGGTACTGTCAACAGTGACTTCACTGTTGTTATCGCGCAGTGAAGGTATTGATTGCGTCTTGCCACTGGTGTGCTTTATCCATGACCAGAATGACCAGAATCTCTTTGGGTTTTCTGCCAGATTTCGAGACAGAATTTCGTTGTGGAAATTATTAAAAACATCTCGCATTGAAGTACGCGCCATATTTCGAACTTCTGTAAAACTTTGCGAATCTTGGGGATTTTGCGTTCTTTTAAATTTGGCATGCTGACCCGTTTTGTGTACCATGGGGGATCAGTACCATCACTTATTAATTTATGTGGTATATATCTCCCAGTTGCTGTGGATACTATCTGTTTGAAAACATTCCACAACCTTTCTACACTTACATGATCAGATCGGAAGGAGTGAAGACTGTCTCTTAAAAAGGCGTTAAGAGCATTTTTATCAGCTTTTTTGAACAGATATACTTTGCGTTTCTTTTTGATGGTTGTAGGTGTTACGGTATTCAGCCTAGCAGCAGCAGTATTCGTATACTTCTGATCAGATAGTGAAATTTTCTGTGAGTAGTATTGTCATTAGCTAATCACTCGTACGTTGTGCAAGGCATTAAAGAAATTGTAACACCATTTTCCACTCTTGTGACATTAACCTCGTGACAGAAAGAACTAACAACTTGCAGAACATTTGAGGTGTTAGTGCCATATCTACGTATTGCTTTATCTTTCCTTTAATGAAGCAAACGTATAACCAGAAGGTAATGTCGCAACTAAGTCGCAGAACAAATTAGTGTATTTGTTTTGTGCTTTATAGTTTTTCACTGAATCATCCAAAATAACTGTTTTGTTATCAGTTAGTAGGCCTATGCCAGTTGCTCCGTGCTCGTATGTAGTCATTCAAATATGTTTTACTAAGGAGATGTGCCACTTACGTAACAAAACAAAGTACCTTTCGTGCGTAAATCAATGTGTTCTCCTCCACTAACGGTAACTGTTACTGAGGAGTCTGTTTACAGACCTATTGTTTGTACGCAGCCAGTTCATTGCTATATCAGGTTCCAATGAGACAGTGGTGTATGCGACATCAAGCGGCGGCCCGTCCTCAGTGTACTGCCACTGTAACCATAATGAAGAAAGGAAAATGAAACTTGGAGCTTAACGTCCCGTAAACAGCCGGGAAATTAACGCAGAGATTTAGCTAAAACGGAGTAAGGGAAGGACAACCAAGGAAAATGTAAGTCGCTGCAGCCGGCTGTGTAAGGAGCGCGCCTCAGGTGGGACTAAAGATTTTACTGCCGAAGAATCACTCGGGCTTTTCGTGACTATTTAATGCTCTGCGAGAGGGTAGTGTGCTGGCGCGACCCTTGCCCCATATTCCCGAAGGCCTGAAATCGATTCCCGATTCCCGGCAGCCTGAATGTTTCACTGTGCGAAGCGGGACTCCACCCGATAGGAGCAGGCTGTTGACCTGATTCTCGTCTACCTGAAGACGTCTTCTTCAGTACCTCCTACAGAACACTAATAGCTATTTCTGTTTTCTCTATTTTCTTGCCGCTTATTTGCGATAGTAGAGGGTAACTGTATGTTTTGGTGCATTCAAGGCCATATTCTAATTAACCTAACCTACTTTACTTTTAGGCAGTTGTCCTAGATCATAAACAGTCATGATGCAGATCATAAACGGGCTAAGGATCCTAAGACCGTCCAAGGTTATATGACGTCACAACTATATCCAATAGCCAAACACCTTTTAAGTTGAAAGGCCGTGTTTTTGACCCCCATTATCTTTAATTTTCTTAAATTTCATGCAGTTTAATGCAAATACCTACATACACCTAAGTGCAACCCGAACTTTCATGTCTAGCCAAAGGCCGTAACAGCCCTTTAGCTGTAATTCTCGGGGTTCGACTCCCATTTTCTTAAATTTCATTCATGTTCAACATACTTACTGTACAAACTATTAGAACAGCACCCCCACATTCACAACCAGCCAATTACCCAAAGGCCCTGTAGCCACATGGACTGGGTTTCAAGTCCCATCATGTTCAGTTTTTTAAATTCCATCCAAATTTCGCAACACCTATGTAACAACCTTCTTGACAGGGAAGACTTTGACATGTGACCCCTCACTAAAATTAAATTTAATGTTATGAGCTTCAGCCGGCCTCGGTGGCCGTGCGGTTCTAGGCGCTCCAGTCCGGAGCCGCGCTGTTGCTACGGTCGCAGGTTCGAATCCTGCCTCGGGCATGGGTGTATGTGATGTCCTTAGGTTAGTTAGGTTTAAGTAGTTCTAAGTTCTAGGGGACTGAAGACCACAGCAGTTGAGTCTCATAGTGCTCAGAGCCATTTGAACCATTTTTTTATTGTTATGAGCTTCAGGGTTAATTTACATTGCTGCCTACCACTATAGCATTTGATATGAGCAACTAGAACCGCTCGACCGCAGCGGCCGGCTTTACTGGAGGAAGGTGCCCCTGTTTATTGGAAACTATCGGTGTCACTACGGTCTGACTCTGGAATTTTATTGCCGTAGAATGTAACTGGCTAGTCATTCTTTGAGGGGGAAGATAGGAAGAAGACTATTCGTGGATTACCCGGCTTGTCAGTGATTGGCGCATGACTGCAAATCAGCGCTACACTTCTAGTGGCCATGTTTTCTTCCCAGTGGGCGCATAAATACTCGTACACAGTCTGTTCCTATGAAGCTGGCTGTCGAGTCTGTGCCGCTGATTTATTGCGCTGTTCTAATCGCACGTAGCATTCATGTTGTTCTACTCATGTGTTGACTGGCCACCCAGTCTTACCTATGGAGCCAGCTCCGCACGCACAACGTAGCGAATATACCTCTAGAGTATCAAGGTTGTTCACCGCATCTTTAGTTGACACTATCATGTCATACTGCAGAAAATCAGTTTGAAACCTCATCGGCAGAGGATGTTGCCTAGTCGTTCACGGATGCCCTTCACTTACTGTAAGTTCATCAGCAAAAATTTCTCTTCATTGCCTTCTTCTCTTGTTTTATTCCAGTTGGCTTTGGTTGCCTTCTTACAGCGTTGTCGTCAGCGTGAAAAGTGTGCTATAGCTCCATTAATTCTTCTTTGATATTACTAATATAACTTATGTGGTGGACATGCGCTAGGTGATGATGGGTCTCAACATGCAGGTACCAGTTGGTGTGTATTGGCTTCTGGCACACCTTGTGTCCCATCTACCACTGGTGGCACTAATACCTCCATGTCCAAAAACATTATCACGTTATTCTTGCTTTCGTACGTGAGCTACATATTCTTATGCCGGCTGTTCAAGTGCTGAAGGATGTTTTCCAACTCTGCTTCCCTCAGTCCTGTGAAATTTCCGTTGCAATGCAGCTGTTAGTTCGTACTAGAATAGAATTCGAGAGATCGCTCCTGCACAGCAATAAAAATTAGTGATACATCTCGTGTACTTGAAATTGCACTGCATGAAACCCACATTAGAAAAGGAGCAGGCAACACAAATAAACACTGTACATTCAGGTATAACAATGAAATATAACCGACACTCATTAAATTACATTACTTACAGTTGTAACGTTGTGCTCCCACACACATGTCAAGTATATGTATCATCTAGAGCATCACATACTGCATACAGGTTCGCACGTCATATAACTGAAATGCTGTTGACTAATGATTTCCAACTCCTTGCTTAGGGTCTTCAAGAGCACAACATCTCCTTTCACACCCACAAGTTATTATAAAAACATTGATAGTAATTGTTTATCCCAGGACAATTTACACAGAGTCTTTGTATATCAGCAGGAAGTAGTCACGACAAATGTAAACAAGAAGACACATTGTGGAACATGGTACTTTTAAACAATTTCAGAAATATATTCATCTAATGTGTTTCATGGATCTAAGTTAACACCTTTCAGCATCAACTATAAGAGGATCGTGTTGAGTAATGGAGCTGATGTGGAAAATAAAAACAGAGAGAGAAAAAACATGTAACAATAATAGCATGTTTCCATGTTTCCAGCGTACAACAAACAAATATAATAAAAAAAATTGTCACAAGTTGCTACATGTTTAATTTCATCCCAGATTTCCCTAGAGAATGGCTATGTACATCGATGTTGGAGATGTCTCGTGCACTTTTACCGACAATCTAGGTTGTTGAGAGTGAATAAGAGAGCTTTCGATGTTAGCTGTAATCATGTAGTATAACAAAACTGACATATGTATAAAGCATGTCATTCAGTTCATGTACACAGTTGAAATATTTCATCTTCTCATGTCCTTGAAACAGTCATGTAGTGATGTGGTAGCATAATGTATGTTACAAGTGTGAGGAAGACTGTAACATTCCCATTTTTAGTAGGTGATCTGAATGTGAATGGCCGGCCAGAGTGGCCGAGCGGTTAAAGGCGCTACAGTCTGGAACCGCACGACCGCTACGGTCGCAGGTTCGAATCCTGCCTCGGGCATGGATGTGTGTGATGTCCTTAGATTAGTTAGGTTTAAGTAGTTCTAAGTTCTAGGGGACTTATGACCTAAGATGTTGAGTCCCATAGTGCTCAGAGCCATTTGAACCATTTTGGGTTTCTGTCATATTTATAAGATGTAGATGCATTGTGTTTACAGGTAAAGTTCAGCTACTGACTGATGTCCTGTGTGGGCTGTAATTATTGTATTATGGCAGTTAAACTTGAGTGATATTAGAATGCGGTAATACAGAACCGATTTATGCTGGAAAAAAGTTTGTTCCAAATTTGGGCACCAGGCATAAGTCTGGCACTGTGACTGCAAGAAGAATGCGCAGAAATAGTTCCATATGTAATGGCTTAGGAGTGGGACATGGGCAGAGATGGTCAAACAAGTGAGAAAGGGATAATGTAGATGCTTTTATTAATTGCCGCTTACATGATTTGTTCAATACGAACACTGGAGACGTCGACGAGATGCTGCAAAGTTTCACAGAGTTGCACCTGATGTTCACAACTGGAACTATTTTTACAGCGTAAATTGCTTTTTCATTAACACATTAAAATTTCACTTCTGTATGATCGTTACAGACCACACTGGACCTCTGTGAGTGCTGCACTTTAATTACAACCATCCAGTATATTATTTATTTTCATATACTGAATGTCGACACTGGTGATTCTGTTATGTCTACAAGCTAATGCTGGCTTAATATGCTTTTGTGTTTCTACAGCTAAGGCTGTTTAGTCCTCCACACGCTCTTTTATACTGTCGCAGAAAAAGCTGAGTAGTACAGTCACTGTGGTGTCGTGGTTATGATACTAGACTGTTGCATGGAGGGTCTTGAATTCAAAACTCACCTCAAATGTGAAATTTTAATTTCTATATTCAGTTCGAGTACATTCTAGAAGTATCTACAAATGGCAAGGATCATTGTACTGGAATGTTCTGTAACTGTATATGTACCATATGTGTTCTGGCTGGAGGCAGTTCGCTCCGTGCTCTTGTATGTGCAAGTGCTGAATAAATCTTAATGTTCGTCATTCATCTAATTACACCTTCTTCTACGTGACAATGTGCGTTCCTCTATCTTTTTGTAAATACTTGTTGATGTTTGAAGTTTTTTCTAAGACTATTGGATTTGGTAAACATGACATCCTTTCAAATTCTATGTCACCAACTGGTTAATCTTCTAGGATGTGTCCCAAATACATTAAGGGTTTCCTCAGATAGCCTTGTGCATGTCTGTGATATCATCCTCATTGTAATCATCCTACTCTTGTTCTACTCCAATATCGCTGCATTCTATTTTCGTGCATGTATTATTTTCTTTAGCTTTAATGTCTTTGTCCCATCTGTTTTTAGTTCAGATCGTCTTCTCTGCTTCATATCCAACACTAATGAGAAATGGATTAGTGTCACAGACAAAACCAGTTTTATTCTTTGACAAAATTCCTGTATTGACATGAAATTATTTCCATATTTACTAGCAACCTTCCTCAGTGAAGAACCCGCTGTTACTTTCTTTGGAGGTTTGCTATATGTTTTTTGGTGTTATACATTTGCTTGTCTTCTTTTTGTAATTTATCATTTGCTTTCACAAGTAAGTGTATAATAAGAAATTCGATAATACATTAAATAGCTATTACACTGCAACAACTTCTAATATAACACTGTAACACATTATGCCATGTGTCCGTATATTATATCTAATTCAAGATAAACATGAAACGAAACTGCAACAAATTACCCCATGTTACGGTAAAGTTGTAACAAATTGCTCCAGGATACAGTAAAATTGTAACAAATCGCCCAATGTTAAACTAAAAATTCTAACATATTGCCCCATGCTATCCCAAAAGGTATAAAAAATGCTCTAGGCTGCAGTAAAACTGTAAAAGTTAGCCTAATTTGCAGTAAAAACTATAACAAATTGCCCCAGGTTATAGTAAAATTGTAACAAGTGGCTCTATATTGCAGCAAAAATTGTAACAAATGGCCCTGTATTATAAAAAAAATTGTTACAAGGTCGTATCAATATACAGCTGTTTCAGTGCGACCAGTCCACACATTCTAGTCAGATTAAGTTTATATATCTGTACTGTCAGGACGTAAGATTCTCAGACATAGTAACCTTCACGAAGTTCTCCGTACACTATCATGTTATAGTCAAATTGTCCTGCTATTTATAGTGCAATGTGAAAAGAGACAAAGATGAAGTTACTTACATAATTAATATTCTTCATTTTATAATTTTTGTTTCTTGACTAGATCACACATTTCTATGATCGTGAGTTACTCACAATATGGTTCTGTAGAGGGCGTCAGCACATTTAAATTCTTCTTGTTAATGAACATGTCAATTTCCATCTATTTTATGATAACCACAAGCAAAAGCGTTCTTCATTTGGACTTGTATTCCACCCAAGACGTTGAGAGATGTTACACACTTCAGGGAGGATGTGCTGACACAAAGTTGCAGGAGGAAGCAGATCCCTTGAGCACCACCCCTAGTTCTGTGCCATGTAACCCAAGATATCTTGCCACACCACATGACTTGGTTAAACATTCTGCATTACTGGGGGTACTGTACTGCATGTTACTAGGCTTAGCACTGCATAACACATAATTCAGGGTATTGTGCCGCATAATCTGGGGTTTGGCAGCATAGTACTTGTACATTATGGTGGTGCTCACTGGGGCGGCCTCCTCCCTCAACTTCAACTCTTTGGCAGGGGCGGCTATTCGGGAGCTGCATGTGAAGTAGCACTTCTCCAATATTTTTATCCTGACACACTTTAGAAATGCTGGTTTTTACTCCAAACACGTATCCCAGTTTTGTAGTGTGTAGGACACTCTTGCAGCAGTAAGTGCAAAATTCTGAAGAGGCGAAGTGACGTAGCCTTCCCCTTTCTTGCAACTCAACGTTTTGGGCGGCACCACAGGCCGAGGATAGCTGTATGGTCGCTAAAGCAACCTGAAATTACTGCTTGAGTGTGTCTCTTGAGGGGACATGCAGTAAGGTAGATATTATAGATATTATTCTATTCCTAGCTAGTTCCAGACGACAAGCTGTAAAGCAGTGGTGGTTGTGTAGGGAACACTCTTTCATCTGTAGTGCTTTTAATGATTTATGTTTTAAATATGAATCCTGATTAGGATATGCCGTGTATTTTATTAGAAACAATATTTTCACGTTGTATCGAGCCTCGTATTACGAAATTTTGGATTACATTTTGATGGGAATGGATCACAGGTATTGCGATTGTGAAAAAAATTCAGTTTGTTTGCCTTTCTCATAACACAGACAGAAGAAAGAATACCGCACACATTTTCCTTCTAGAACAGTCGAAAACTTTCAAAATTTCTCTGGGTCTGTTTTCTCCAAGACAAAATATTTATGAAACGAACTCTCTACAGAGTAATTTTTTCCACCGTGTACAAACTAGACTGATCGAAGAGAAGATACAGAAAAAAGGTGTAATGAAATTATGTACAGAAATACATGGTTTCCATGCTAGAGACCATTCATCCAATCATTCATTGTTACAGAGACTGTGGTTTAATACGAGCTGTACCGTGCAGCCACAGTTACAGTAAGTGTTGAAAATGGTTTCCAAGTGCCTCAACGCATGCTTATAAGAGCTATAGCTGTTCTGTCTCAACGTTTACATCGGCCAGGCAGCATACGAACAATGTCACAGGCAGCATGAACACGCTGCTCCAGTGTCTCCATATCTGGAATGGGCTCTGCATACACAACCCCATAACCATAAATAGCACGGGCTGAAATCCAATGAACGAGCAGGCCATGCAATTGGACCCCTCGTTCGATCTATCGAGCAGCTAAGGCACGACTGAGATGTGTCCAGACGTTAACAGTGAAGTGGCTGGAGCACCATCATTCAGCAAGCACATTACCCTTCGAATCACTTCTTCAATCAGGGGAGGCAAGGTCGCCGCTAGAAACGCCGATAGTCCTGGCCTGTTAGGGAGACTGGTCCTAAAATACGGTCACCAATTAGCCAGGTCCACATATTCTGGCTGCACAGATGCTGATATTCGCTGACACCATACCATGGAGGTTCTGCATACTATCCCACAGATGACTGTAACGGAAGTTGAAGATGCCACTCCGTGTAAAGGTGGCCTCATTTGTGAATATAGTTATGACAAAAATCCCTACCTGCTGAAAAAAAACAGTGACAAAACTGCTCCCGATGTGAAAAGTCTGTCGCTAGTAAGCCCTGCACACTCTGTAAGTGATAAAGGTAGTAACAATTGTCATGGAGAATGTTCCACATGGTCGCCTGGCTTACCTTGTAGAGGAAAGGTGCCTATTATGCGATTGTTCCCTAATATGAGACACCCCAACTGTGTTCATGTTAGGGGTTGCACTCGGTGGAGAGTTGCTCAAACACGTCTACTGCGTGCCAGACGACGACACAGCGAGTAGGACGCCATAGTCGAGCCGGACACAGTACGTAGATGTTGATACAAAATTTCTTGTGTTTGGAGTTTTTGCGACATCAGTGTTGAGACAATATTTCAGCTTAAAGGTGAGTGGATATTACTGCACTCTTTTATTGTTGTTATTTGTAACAGTATTACCTATAATTATTGACAATTAGGTTCATTTTCCAACGAACGTTGCTAGCAAGTGCGTGGTTCTTTGTGTAAGATGGCGAAATTCCTAATATGCGATAGTATGGGGATCGAAATACGCGGCAGTGTCGCATATTGCGATACCTATCGCATATTGGGGGAACTCGTTCTCTCACGAATTTTTATATATAATTTACGCAATACTATCATGAGAAAACAATATTTCATCATTTATTGTAGTAATAATTTTGGCAACTGCGTTTATTTTAATTCGATTAAATTGTCATAAACAGGGAGTACTTTGACTAGTCTTATGATCAGAAATTGGAATGTTTTCTGGAACTTGATGGACGGTGCACCTGAGGATCAATATCAGCTTGTCATCCAAGTGACTGGATACAAACTCACATTTTTACTCAGTGGTTTGATCATTTTGTGAGTCATGTAAAGCCATCTTCAAATGACCCTGTCATTCTGATTCTTGATGGGCATTAGTCCCACACAAAGAATCTCGATGTCTTAGATAAAGCACGTGACAATAATGTTCATATTGTATGTTTGCTACTTCACTCAACGCATAAAATGCAGCCACTTGACGTCGGATTTATGGGGCCTTTGAAAACCTACTATGCCCAAGAGATAGAAACGTGGTTGGCAAGTAACCCAGGTCGTGTTATCACCCCATTATTAATAGCCAAGTTATTTGGGGCAGCTTAGAACCGAGCAACAAAAATGGAAGCATCTGTGAATGCCTTCAGAAAAACAGGTCTCATCCCGTGCAACAGAAACATCTTTAGGGAACATGAATTTTCAATTCATCGCCATGCTAAAGCTCTTCGAGTAAGAGATGCCAAAAACGAAAATGAAACTACTGATGGTGATGGTGAAGCTGTCAGCCCGGCAGACATCAGACCCCTCCCACACATCGCAAAACCACCTGGAGTTAGTCAAATAGGTGAAACATCGCCTTCGTGCTCTGCTGCGTTACTAACTTCAACTCCTTATGTGAAGCAATTGCAAGAATCTAAACAGAAGAAATCAGAGGCTGAGGCTAAGAAAGTAGCGAGAAAGTTATTTGGGGAGAAGAGTGGAAAATCTTCCAATCGTAGACCTAAGGCAGAAGAATCGTCTAGTGACTCGGCATCCGACGTCCATCTTGATGACAGTGGGGATTCAGACAGCAGTGATGACGATGACGCAGAGTCTCTGTTCTGTACTGGGCGCTTTTCTGAAGGCAAATACGGGGAGAAATGGGCACAGTGCACGAAATGTTATCGCTGGGCTCATGAAGATTGCGGTGTCACAGAAGACAATTTTGCTTGCCCCGGATGTTGTAAATATAAACCTAAGTAGTGTGAAATAAGTGAAGGATAACAGAATGAATGAACATGTAAAAATTGTGTATTCATATGTCATTATTATGTAATAAAATAATTAAAGCAATATATTATTACTGTCTCATATTAGGAAACCTTGATCTCATTTCTATGAAATGCCTTGTTTGTGAAGATTTAATAACTACGCTGAAAGATTGTTTATTATTGCAAATACGATAATTGTATGATAAAATTAAATAATGCAAGATCTTATTACCATCATAAAAAATACAATTGCACTTACTTTTATGTCTTTCAAATGAGTTTACAAAAGTGTGTCTCTTATTAGGCACCTTTCCTCTACTGGCGGGCCAACTTCCTGGTACTGAACGGCGGTCGCCTTTTACAGTGTTAATCACATTTTCCTCCAAGTCCGGTGTCCGAACATATCGGGTACGTCCTTCGCGATTTCCTGCTTCCTGAAACGACTCTGTCTCAGACAAACGTTGAAACAGTGTTACGTTTATTGAATGCTGTGGTTGTTGTCTCCAGGGATAAGTCTGCTGATACAACCCCACTGCCCGCCGCCGCTTAACATTTGCCTTTCCGTAAGTAGGCACTATGCCGGCAAGCTCTCGATTCGAATACAGAACCATCGTGTACAATGCTGTATTACATCCACTACAAGGTGAGTCGACAAGAGAAGAGAATCTGACGCAACATTACCACTACGAGGTGAGCCATCAAGAGAAGTGAATCGGACACAATATTACCAATTACTATGGAAGGAGAGGATGCTAGGACATGATGTATAAGGAACAGTACCACCGTCTAGGAGGAAACCATGCATGCTGTAACTGTGGCTGTATGGTACAGCGCGTATTAGACCGAGGTCTCTGTAATAAACTACGATTAAATAAATAGTCTCTAGCATGGAAATCATGTATTTCCGGACGTATGTTCATTAGACCTTTTTCGTTCTGTATCCTCTCATTGATCAATCCCTACGTTTGTACATGGCGGAGATAATCATCCTGTATTTTGTATGTGAATGACAAGTACAGAAAGATTCCCACTGGTAAGATTCTAAAAGATGTTTAATGAGGACAAGGACGGTTTTACAGTTACTTGTGAACTGTTCTCCCTTATTCTGTCCATCTCTTCCACTACAACATCTATGGAACGAAACTTTTCTTGCATGAAGCATATAAAAACAAACCTGAGGAATGCAGTTTCAGAAGAATGACTTTCTCCTTTAGCGAATCTTTCAATTGAGAACGAACACAGTTACTAAAATCATTGCCGTTCTATGTAAAAAATTCGAAAAAAAATTGCTGCCTTAAAGGACCGAAGAATTGATTTGCTCTACAATTCAGAGATAAGTTCAATTATTAAGATAAGGTTGTGTATATAGGAACATTTTTCTTCCCAGTTAGCTCTTTATGTGAAGTCCCAGCTACAAGCCACCACAACTCTTTGGTAGTTTGAAATGTCATTGTGTGTTGTCCTAAAGCGTTTAACATTTTTTAGATTCTTGGAAGGAAGACAACTCCCGCTGATGAATGCTTTGGTTTGTGGCTATAAGAAAATATACTGAAATTTGCACGCCCCTGGGCAAGAAAGATTTAAATGTGGTTAAATCCATTACAGAATTTGTGATCTATCATGGTGGGGAAAATCTATGCTCGAGTAGACCGTCAAAAAATCGCAGTGACAAAAATTATATTATTAATTAAATAAATAACTTTATCTTGGACTCCACTATCGTACTACTGTTACAATACTGAGGCATGTCAGTTTTGTTATAAAATGTTGGTATAAGGGGGAAATCTGTGAATTGTGTGATGTCATGATAGTGCATATATGTAGATGTAACCTGACTGCAACATGAAGACTGATATAATGCAAAGCTGTATTTTCGAATGATCTCGTTAGAGAAGTTTGATAAAATACACTGTAACCTGGGCCAGTGTTTTACAACTTTTGCAGACATTGGCCAGTTTGTTACTGTTTTACTTGTACTCTATCCTGCAGCAAAGTGTTACAATTTTGCTGTAACATGGGCTAATTTAATACATTTTTGTTTGATACTTGCCGTTAACCAAATGTAAATTGTTGATGTATGTGGCAGTCTGTTATACTACACTACAAGTTGTTACAGTGTAACAGCTATTCATTGTTACGTGCAGTTTCTTACTATGTACTTTTCATTGTGAAGGCAACATGAGAAATGCCGCAAGAAGACTAACAAATACATAATGCACAAGAGTCAAATAGCAAAGCACCAAAAGTTGGCTTGCTAGTTAGTCAGCGATGGTTCTGCCGCACTCACTCATCCAACGATATTTTCCAATAAATGAAACCCTACACAGCCAGCGATCATGTCCAAAAATGAGAATGTCATGGTCTTAGTTTCAAACCTCAACAAGTTTTTACTGAAAGATATAGAAGTGTATCGTCAAATATTACGTATGATTACTGTCTATAAGTGAGCCGATGCAGAATTAAACAGCCTAAGCTGGACGAAACACAAAAACATATTAAACCAGAATTAATTGGCGCATATGATACACATGACAGCAGAACCAGTATCAACATTTGGCATAAGAAAATAATTTATCTACACCTTCCAAATATTACAAAAATTCAAACGAGATTATAGATAGTTTAAGACTATTGATAACATCAGCAAGTATGGGTTCAAACTGATTCAAATGGCTCTGAGCACTATGGGACTTAATTTCTGAGGTCATCAGTCCCCTAGAACTTAGAACTACTTTAATTAACCTAAGGACATTACACACGTCCATGCCCGAGGCAGGATTCGAACCTGCGACCGTAGCGGTCGCGCGGTTCCAGACTGTAGCGCCTAGAGCTGCTCGGCCACCTCGGCCGGCGCAAGTATGGGGAATACAGTTAATACGAAACAACTAATTTCAATAATTTGAGAGCGTCGAGAAAGATGTATTACCGACTAGTGATTGGGACTTGTTTCCTGAAGTAGTGTAAGTAATTGTCATTCACATTCAGATTACCTACTAAAAATGTGAATGTTACAGTCTTCCTCGCAGTTGTAACATATATTGTGCTACCACATCACTACATGACTGTTTTAGGGACATGAGAAGATGGAATAATTTCAACTGTGTATGTGGAGTGAATGACATGCTTTATATATATATATATATATATATATATATATATATATATATATATCAGTTGTGTTATATTACATGATTACAGCTAACATCTAAAGCTTTCTCATTCACTCTCAACAACATAGACTGTCGATAAAAGAGCATGAGATATCTCCCTATAGATGTACATAAAGATAGTCGTTCTCTAGGGAAATCAGGGATGAAATTAGACATATAGCAACTTGTGACAAAATTTTCTTTTATTGCATTTGTTTTTTGTACACTGGAAACATGGAAATATACGATTATTGTTAGGTTTTTATTTTTTTCCCTCTGTTCTTATTTGCCACATCACCTCCATTCCTCAACATGATCCTCTGTAGCTGATGTTGAAAGGTGTTAACTTAGATCTATGAAACACATACGATTAATATGACTAAAATTGTATAAATATCCCATGTTTCACAAATATGTCTTGTTGTTTAATATTTGTCATGACTACTTCCTGCTGATACGCAAAGGCGCTGTGTAAATTGTCCTGGTATAAGCAAATACTATCAATGTTTTTATAATAACTTGTGGATATGAAAGGAGATGTTACGCTGTTAAAGACCCTAAGCAAGGAGTTGGAAATCATTTGTCAACAGCATTTCAATTATATGACATGCAAACCTGTATGCAGTATGTGATTATTTATTTAATTACACGTCAAGTTCCGTGGGACCAAATTGAGGAGCAAATATCCAAGATCATGGAAAGTGTCAGTACATGAAATTACAATATAAAGGTAAAAACAGATAAAAATAAATGTTTATGAACGTGAAAAAAGTCAGTCCATACATTAAAGTAAACGCAATCAACAAGACAACAAGAATCAGCTTAATTTTTCAAGGAACTCCTCGACAGAATAGGAGTCACCCATGACGAAACACTTCAGTTTCGATTTGAAAGCGCGTGGATTACTGCTAAGATTTTTGAATTCGAGTGGTAGCTTATTGATAATGGAAACGGCAGTATACTGCACACCTTTCTGCACAAGAGTTAAGGAAGTCCGATCCAAATGCAGGTTTGATTTCTGCCGAGTATTAACTGAGTGAAAGCTGCTTATTCTTGTGAGTAAGCTAATACTGTTAAAAAGAAATAACAGTAAGGAATATATATATTGAGAGGCCAATGTCAAAATACCCAGACTCGTGAACAGGTGTCGACAAGAGGTTCGTGAACTTACACCACTTATTGCCCGAACCGCCCATTTCTGAGCCAAAAATATCCTTTTACAATGGGAAGAGTTACCCAAAAATATAATACCATACGACTTTAAGTGAGTGAAAATAAGCAAAGTAGACTAATTTTCGTGTCGAACGATCACTCACTTCAGATATCGTTCGAATAGTAAAAAACGCAGCATTAAGTCATTGAACAAGATCCTGTATATGGGCTTTCCACGACAGCTTACTATCTGTCTGAACACCTAGAAATTTCAACTGTTCAGTTTCACTAATCATATGGCCATTCTGTGAAATTAAAACGTCAGGTTTTGTTGAATTGTGTGTTAGAAACTGTAAAAACAGTGTCTTACTGTGATTTAGGGTCATTTTATTTTCTGCACGCCACGCACTTAGGTCATGAACTGCACTATTTGAAATTGAGCCAATGTTGCACACAACATCCTTTACTACTAAGCAACAAAAATATTTTAGAGCTACCTCTAATACAAAAGGGCATATTTATTATAATAAGGAACAGAAGTGGCCCCAAAACTGATCCCTGACCCCCACCCCCCACCCCACTTGACTGTACCCCACTCGGACCCCACATCAGTCATTCTCAACACTATGGATAATGACCTTTTGCTGTCTGTTGCTAAAGTAAGAGGTGAACCAATTTTGAGCTACTCCCCATATTCCGTAATGGCCCAACTTCTGGAGCAATATTTTGTGGTCAACACAATCAAACGCCCTAGTTAAATAAAAAAATATGCCTAGCGTTCGAAACCTTTTGTTTAACCCATCCAGTACCATCAATAGAAAAGAGAATTTTCAGTTGTTAAACGACTTCCAAAGCCAAACTGTACATTTGATAGAAAATCATGTGATACAAAATGATCAATTATCGTTACACATCCTTTTCAGTAACTTTAGCAAACACTGATGGCATAGAAATAGGTTTAAAATTGTCTGCATTATCCCTTTCTTCTCTTTTATAAAGAGGCTTTACTACTGAGTACTTTAGTCGTTCAGGAAACTGACCATTCCTACACCAGAAATTACAAATATGGCTAAATACAGGACTAACATGTGCAGCACAGTAATATTCTACTACACTCTCCATCATAACCATGAGAGTCCTTAGTCTTCAGTGATTTAATTTTTGCCTCAATCTCCCCCTTATCTGTATCACAGAGGAGCATTTCAGACATCTTTCTCGGAAAGCCATTTACCAAGAAAGTTACATGATTCCCTGTACAAACTGGATTTTTATTTAATTCACCAGCAATTCTCAGAAAATGATTGTTAAATGCTGTACATATTTAAATCTATCACTAACAGAAATATTTTTACTACGAACTTACTTTATATTGTCGACCTTCTGCTGCTGACCAGACACTTCCTTCACAACTGACCATATGGTTTTAATTTTATCCTGTGAATTAGCTATTCTATTTGCATACCACATACCCTTTACCTTCCTAATAACATTTTAAGCACCTTACAGTACTGTTTGTAATGGGCTACTGTAGCATGATTGTGACTACTTCTTTTTGATATAATTCCCACTTTGTTCTACAAGATATCCTTATACCACTAGTCAGCCACTCGGAGTACATATTACTGCTAGTACCCTGTTTAGAACGTTCTAATAGAATCAACTCTCAAAGAACATGAGAAATGTGTTAAGGAAAGCATATTTATCATCTATGTTATCGGCACTATAAACATCCTGCTACTCTTGTTCCTTGACAAGGTTTAAAAAACTCTCTGTTGCTGTTAGATTAACTTTCCTATATAGTTTGTAATTGTGATATTTCTTTGAGTCCTTACGCCTTTTAGTGTTAAAATTTGTGCATCATGGTCTGAAGGGCTATTCACCCTTTTACTAACAGGATGCACATCTAGTAATGAAGAATGAATAAAAATCCTGTCTGTGCTACTGTTCCCCTGAACCCTAGTTTTAAAAAACACAGTCTGCATCAGATAATATGAATTTATGAACTCTACCAACATCCTTTTTCTTGTACCATCATATACAAAATTTATGTTGAAGTCATCACATATAACTAATTTCTGGTACTTGCTACAAAGTGAATCAAGAACCCTCTCTAGCTTGAGCAGAAATGCTCTGAAGTCAGAGTTAGGGGATCTATAAGCAACAATAATTAGAAGTTTAGTTTCATTAAATTCAACTTCCCCTGAACAACATTCAAATATCCGTTCAGTGCAGTGCCATGATACATGTATGGACTCAAATGGAACACTGTTTTTTTACGTACATAGCCATGCCCCCACCCCGTAAGGAACTCCTTGAAAGACATCCAGCTAATTTGTATCCTGCTAAAGGAAGCCCCTGAATTGTCTAATTATTTAAGTGGTGCTCTGATACACCAGTAATGTCAGTCAACCTCTATAAGCAGTTCACTAACTTTATCTCTAATAACTCTTGTATTTTGATGGAAAATATGATATGTTCTAGATGACACACATATTTGACGTGTGTATGTGGGAGCACAACGTTACAACTGTATGTGACGTAATTTAATGAGTGTCGGTTGTATTACATTGTGATATCTGAATATGCGGTGTTTATTTGAGTTGCTTGCTCTTTTTCTAATGTGGGTTTTGTGTAGTGTGTTCGTTTATCTAACAGAGGATGTAGATTTCATGTACACGAGATGTTTCACTAACTTTTATTGCTGTGCAGGAGTGATCTCTCGAGTCCTATTCTTGTACAAGCTAACAGCTATATTGCAACGCATATTCCACAGGACTGAGGGGAGGGAGTTAGTGAGAAACATGGAAAGTCCTGTTACTGAATGTCGATATGTTCTACGCAGTTCTTGTCGCTGTTTCGTTGACACCGTTTTCTAAACTCCTATTAAGTGTAGCCGTCACCTTTCTGGCATTGATAAGTAACAATCCTTTTTTACATAATCCTATGTCTATAATAAAACTTATTATTTCTCTTACATTACATTCTACCGATGACGTTTCCGCATGAACTTTGTATGCTGCTGTAACACTCGATACTGTATTTCTATATACGTCTAGTAGATTTGTTGTATTTTTCTCCTATTTATTGACGATGTGCACCCATTTACAGTCTGTTAGATCCGACATTAAGGCTTATTAATAGTACCATAACGGTAGCAGACGTATTGACATATGTAGACGATAACACAACTAAATCTTTATCTAGATGGCGATGTTTGTTTGTGGGGCGCTCAACTGCGGCGTCATCAGCGCCTGTACAACGTCCCAATTTCTCACAGCCCAATTTTTGTACATAGACCAGTCCAACCACTGTCCCGAATGATGATGATGATGATGATGATGATGATGATGATGATGAAATGATGAGGGCAACACAAACACCCATTCCCCGGGCAGAGAAAATCCCCCAACCCAGCCGGAAATCGAACCCGGGACCCCATGATCCAGAAATAGCAAAGCTAGCCACTAGACCACGAGCCGCGGACGAAGTCTGTACCTAACAGCTTATCACAAATAATGTTGCAGAGAAGAGATATTACTCAAATCACCTATTACTTTACCCAAACTATTTCATGAGCTGACTGGGCGAGGGAAAAATGGCTTTGAAATAATCACCCATATCTTATGGTTCTGTTGTCCTAATAATTTACCACCCTCAAGTTCAGACATCTGGGTGGGTGTTCGTATCTGCTTGTGTTTTTATGATGTTTAGAAGAGGGTTTCTAGATGTCTTATTAGCGTAAAAACGTTGTTTATGTTTGTTTGGTAGTTTATTTTATGCGATTGCGTATTAGAGTTTGTTAGCATGTTAACTTTGTTTTGTTGTATCTGACCTATTTTTATTTCTGATATCTGTAGTAACATGTATTTCAGGATAATACTATTAAAGTAAGAACAGCATATGATTCCAACGTACAGATATCTTGGCAACTGTCAGACGTGAGCTAATCTTCGCAACCCTGTTTTCGCTTTCACAAGTCGCCTTGCAGCAACTGCTGGCTGGGGTAGCACTGTAGAGGAATGCCTAAGTGTGTTGTACTCAGGTACCTCTGCTGACACTTCCCATCACATTTCTGACTGTAATATAAGTTTCCCAAGTCTTTCCATTAAAATATTGGTTCTTTAATCTTAATCATGTACTGGACGATTATTTCGAAGGAATTGTTTGAACTTTTAACAACGCGATGTTGTCATAGGAAGAGGAGAACTGTATTGGTTGTTGTTGTTGTGGTCTTCAGTCCTGAGACTGGTTTATTGCAGCTCTCCATGCTACTCTATCCTGTGCAAGCTTCTTCATCTGCCAGTACCTACTGCAACCTACATCCTTCTGAATCTGCTTAGTGTATTCATCTCTTGGTCTCCCTCTACGATTTTTACCCTCCACGCTGCCTTCCAATACTAAATTGGTGATCTCATGATGCCTCAGAACATGTCCTACCAACCGATCCCTTCTTCTGGTCAAGTTGTGCAGCAAACTTCTCTTCTCCCCAATCCTATTCAATACTTCCTCATTAGTTATGTGATCTACCCATATAATCTTCAGCATTCTTCTGTAGCACCACATTTCGAAAGCTTCTATTCTCTTCTTGTCCAAACTATTTATCGTCCATGTTTCACTTCCATACATGGCTACACTCCATACAAATACTTTCAGAAATGACTTCCTGACACTTAAATCTATACTCGATGTTAACAAATTTCTCTTCTTCAGAAACGCTTTCTATCACTATTATCTCTGTTTCGATATAGAATTGAAAACTGGAAGTTTTTGCGCGTTTGGAGCAGCTGTGTCTCACTTTACGACGTATTTAAAGCAAACATGTAATCTGCAGAATCATAGCTATGAATGAAAAAGCAATTAAACATTTTATATGTTAAAACTATTTACTGATACTGAATGCTCTTACCGTAGCTGAAACAGGTTTCCAGCACACAGGACGCAACGCAAGGGAAGGTGTAGATTTAACGCAAACGATTTGCCTGCATGAAAGGAGTCGCACCTCCATCTCTTTAGTGAAACAAATACTACATGGGCGAGCTTCGCGTCAGCCCTAACAGTCACACGCTCTTCGGATAACAATGCACTTGCTGGTTTTAGGTTAATAACTTTGACGGCTACCAGAAGATTTGGATTAAGTATAATATTTGTTGCATCCATCGCTGTAGTTATTGCATCTATGTTGTCAAGTATAGCATCTACAAAATCTTATTCTTCACAAGACTCAAAAATAAACACTTGCCAAACGAAAGAGCGTGTTCAACTCATGGATCGTGATTTTCTTCTAAGCCTTTCAAGCCTCCACCATAATAGAAGAACACGATTTTCAAGTAGGTGGAGTGGCTGTGGGCTACACTCTCAGCCCAGTCACTGCGGACCTCTTCATGTAAGCTTTTGAACAACAGCGCTAGCCTCTGTACCGTTATGCCTCCTTGTTGGCTACAGTATTTAGACAGCACATTCTTTAGCTGGACACATGGGGAAATGGAGTTGGGAAACTTCCTTCAGCACTTGAACAGCCTGCATAACAATATGTAGCTCACGCACGAAAGCAAGAATAACGACGTGATAATATTTTTGGGCATGGAGGTATTAGAGCCACCAGTGGTAGATGGGACACAAGGTGCACCAAAAGCCAATACACACCAACTGGTACCTGCATGTTGAGATCCACCATCACCTAGTCCATGTCCACCACATAAAAGGTACTAATAACATCAAAGAAGAATTAAGGGAGCTATAGCACACTTTTAACACTGATGGGCATGACAACGACATTGTGAGAAAGGCAACCAAGGTCAATCGGAATAAAAAAAGAGAAGAAGGCAATGAAGAGAAGTTTCTGCTGATGCACTTACAGTATGTGAAGGGCATCCGTGAACGTTTAGGCAACATCCTCTGCAGACATGGTTTCAGATTGATTTGCCACAGCAGCCACAGGCTTCATGACATGATAGTATCAACCAAGGTTGCAGTGGACAACCTAAATACTTTAGAAGTATATCGACTATGTTGTACTCGTATGTACGGTGCTGCCTCCATAGGTGAGATACGGATTCCAATCAGCAGTCTCTCTTTACCAATATACCTATAGAGGAGAACATTGGCATCCTACAGTAGCAGATCCCACATCACATCTGTCACTTGGTGCAGTTATGCTTGCCATAAACTTACTTCGCCTTGTGGGAAAAATATTACATGCAATTGGATGGCGTGGCTATAGGCTCCTACCTCTCGTAAGCCGCTCTGGACCTTTTTCACGAAAGATTTTGAGCAAACAGTCGTAGCCTCTGCACCGTTATGCCCCCATTGTTGGCTACAGTAGGTCGACGACACATTCTTTGTCTGGCGACATGGGGAACCGGAATTGTGAAACTTCCTTTAGCACTCGAACAGCCTGCATAAAAATACACAGTTCATGTATGAAACCGAAAATGCGAATTTTATGCAAAGTAGCTGATTATTTTTTCTAAGTTTTGATTATTCAATGCTTAAAGTAAGCATCCTGTCTAAACTGTATACGCTCCCCTTCCCGCGGTTTTATGGTCGTCCTTCGGTTTACAAGTTAATAATACATAAGAAGTGTAGGTTTACTGTTTTGTGATAGGAAATATTGCGAAGTTGTGAATTTATATGTAGTTTAACGAGTTCTGTTTCTTGATGTGGCAACGGACCACTCAGACAGCTTTCTAGCTAATGGAATGGTTCTGTCGCATCGTGATAGGAATTCCTTTGTGAGTGGTGCATTTCTATGTGCTTGGTCTGTCGTAGTCGTTTCAAAAATTGCGATACCCTGAAGTATATGTTGGTTGTGTAGAATATTTTTTGTTGTTAGGATGTGTTTATGCACTAAACTGTCATCCATCACGTCGTGAAGTATGTGTGACAGGGCACTCGTCAGGGGAGTTCATATACGATCAATAATTTACCACAGGAACTGCTGGCATCTTGGCATATAGAAAAGGCCTTATACGTTGACTATACAGTTTTCTTCCTACAATAACATAATGCCTTTACAGAAAAGAAACCAGAGGGAGTTCGCAAAATAATTGCGTGTGGTTTTGTCTGTCACGCCGTATGTATTGTTCCCTGGTAGCAGGTGGCATGTGACCATTGTAGATCACATAGGTGCATCGAAGAACTAGGGAAAATCTTGTCTCCTCTGCTGGATGATTACCATAGACGTCAAATGTGAACAAAATTTCACGAAAAATGTAAATGTTTTTAAAAAGCTATCGCTTCACCATCAAAGAGACCTGCTTTCTGCATATACAGTTATGTGTAGCGAAGTAAATGAACTCTATAACCGACAACATCTGCATTTAATTCCAGGGTAGGTGCAATATCTCAACGTCTGCCGTACGGCTGTGCGAGAAGGAGGCTGTGTCTTGGAGGATGTGCTGGTGTATGTAAGTAGTGCGAAATTTTGGATGAAATTTAAGAAAACTGAACACGGTGAGACTCGAACCCCAAACAACATGGCTACAGAGGTGTTAGGTCAATTGACTGGTTGTGAAAGTGTGGTTACTGTTGTAGTAGTTTCAACAATAAGTGTGTCGAACACACGAGGTGTAATCAAGTTATAACACCTCCGACATTTTTCCTCACGACTGAAAACAAATAGAAACATGAAGTTTGTTTTAAAATATGAATTTACTCGTTGTGAATGATTGAGAGAGATGGCAGCGCTATCAGCACGCACAATTCTAACGTCAGTGACGAGAATGAGAACTGTTTTTGATACTTAAAATGGCGACGTTTTCATTACAAGAACAGCGAGTAATCTTTCGTTTTCTCCATTTGCGAGGTGTGACACTGACTGAAAATCTTTTCCACCTGAGTGAGGCATGTGGTGTCGTTTATGTTTCTAATACGCGTTCGTGAGTGCAACAGCTCAAAGGAGGCAGAACGTCGTGTGACTGCAAATCAAATCAATCTCGGCCTAGCACGAGGCGGTCTGATGACATGATCAAACGAATGGAAAAATTTCTTTTGAAGGATCGCCAAATGGGTACGGAATATATCGCCTCCAAAACTGGCATTTCCGTCGGAATTGTACACACAATTCTGCATGAAGATCAGAAAATGCGAAACGTGCCATAATACTGACGGACGACCATAAGGTTGCGTACGTGGCGTGTTGCCAGGCTATGCTGAAACGTCATGACGGCACGAATATGACTTTCTTTTGATCGATTATGACAACTGATGAGACATGGATGCCGTTTATCATTCCTGAAGCGAAGCGCCAGTCAGCTCAGCGGTAGCGCACACGCACTCACCACGACCAAAAATATTCTGGTAAGCACTAATGCTGAAAAAATGATGGTGGTCATTTTCTGGGATGGCGTTATTCTTACTCATGACATTTCAGAGGACACTGACAGGAGCACCCTACAACCATATTTTAAGGAACAAGCTGCTTGCAGCATTGGATGAGAAACGACCGGAAGAGGCTTCACATGTGCTCTTTCACTGAGACAACGCGCCAGTGCATCAAGCGAAAGCAATGCTGCCCTTTCTTCATAACAACTTTCTTATGTTGCGTACTCACCTGAGCGACTATTGGCTGTCGCAATCACTCGCCATCCTAGCGAATTTCCAGTTGTGAAGCCAGACTGCTAAAGAAGCATTCGCAGCGGTGTTGGAATCGTGATGCATATGTTGTGAAAAATGGTGTTTGCGGCTGCAGGGAGGTTACGTCGAGAAGAGACACAAGATTTTCAGTTTTCGTGGGATTAGTTTGTGAGGAAGAACTGGAGGTATTTTAACTTAAATGCACCTCTTAAATGAAATTTAGAAAAATGAGAGACGAACCCAGAGCCTTGCAGCTTTTAATGAGAAAAAAAATATTATGTAAAAAGAATGGATGAAAATGGGGAAGAAATGGCTTTAAATATTTTTGTTATTTACTCTTTCAGTACGAACTTTGTTGTAGAACCACTTTTTTTACGTGTGGTAATAAAAATTCATTTAGACAGAATTAAGCACATTTAAAATTACGTGAACTTTAGCAACCCTCTCATGCTGATAAATTCAAACTAACTGATTAATAACATTTATGACTTTGAAAATTATTTAAATTAAATTTTTTACGTTTTTCGGCCTTGGCACATATTTTCTAGATGCAGTGGGTTTTTAAATATTTACTGAATTCTTTCCCGGCGTTAGCTATGGAACACAAGACTGTCTCTGTTAGCATAATATGGTTAAATATTGCCAAGCCGACCTGAACGTTTAATTATCATTGACAAAACACACTTCACTATACGTTTAAGTTATTTGCTTTAGAAATTGAAAGAACCAACAGATTAACAACTTCAACGTTAATTATCCGCCTACGAATGCACAAATGTAAAACCAGTAATAAATTCAGTCAGCCTCAGGATCGCTGTAAAAGAAAAATATTTCGTAATTCACAGCTAATTTTACCTGCTCCCGATTTACGGGTTTGGTTAATTTTATAGCGGAACAATTTTTTAAATGTGCCGCCGCTGCAAATCGTTCGGTCGCGGCACAGCCCAGCAACACCAACGATAATCGCTAAAAATGCTGAAAATTCTTTAAAGAAATATTATAGATGACATGAGTAAGCTAACTTACATTAGTAATAGACAATTTTGATAAATTATAATGTATTTAGACCAGAACAATAATTAAAATTACACACCTTTATAATTTCTCCTCTAATGGCGGGTAAGGATGGATACAGACAAAAAAAGTCTACTCATTCATATAATGCTGCGTCACAGGTTCCTCTCTCTCTCAGCTCTCGAGGAAGACGACCAAGAATGCACATTATGTAGCTCTATTTGTATTATTGCTGATTGTGAATGTCTCTTTGTAATCTTACAACATTATTTTCCTCTGTGGCTATATTTTACATTTTTTCATCGCAGATATTAACATATTTCGTAATTACATTATGAGTATAGAAATATTACAATCATAAATACATCGAGAATATTATTACAGAAAATATGACAATAATAACCAACGTCCTTTACACAAAATTAAATAATATTTTTTGTTAAACAATTACAGTACATACGAATTGCTTTTTTGTTGGTATGAACTGTACGCAGTGTTCCTATTACCGTACACGTTCCTAACAGGCGTGCCACAGTTGTTGTTAAGCATTTGCAAATGTGCACGCTCGAGTTCAGCAATTCTGTGTGTCATTTCATTTTATTAATAGTGTGTGTGCTGCCAGGGAACGTTACATTTCCCCCTGGCAGCATTTGACAAAGAGTTTCTATACTTTGACACAATGGTGCCAGTAACGTTCTTTACAATTATGTTTTTTTTATGGAATGGCTCTTTTAATTAGTCGCAGGGTTATATATGTTCATGGCTCCCCCATTTGGGCGAAGGCAGACAGGAAACCTGGGCAAAACTGTGCCGGAGCCCAGCCATCCCAGTTGGTTCATGATTAATCTTGTCTCTTAAACAGTCATTGTTTTGAAATGATTTAGCAGTTTGTCATCAACGATTACATAAGATCACAGTTACATACAGTTCAACGAAAGTTTGTTGTGTGTGTGTTTAACAAGTCGTAATTATCATTTTTGCGATATACTGCAAGGTCACTTGTCCTAGTTTTTTGAAATCATTTAGTACAACGTCACTTTTCAAAATGTTCTCACTACCTACGTGTTACAAATCCGTCTCCTACACTTGTTAGTGTTCATTTTCTCTCGTCAATTTACGGGTATACATAATAAGTGTTCAATGTTTGTCAAAAATCGAGTTCATTGACATGTTATGCAGTTTGTGTAAATATTTTGGAATATGTCAATAACGCTGTAGTTGGTGAGCGGTGCGTAGTGACTGTTGAGCGGCGGTCGGCGCGGCGCGGCGCGTCTGCTATGTGTAGGTCACCGCCCCCGGCGTTGACAGCTACGGCGCGGAGAGGCGTGTGGCTGTCTGGTCTGCTACGGGTTGCTGCGGCCGCTGCATGGCTGAAGTAGCCGGATGCGCGTTGTATATCAGCTCGTACGTGTGACATCTTCTTGCAGTGCTCCAGCAAACATGCAACAAGTTCACAAACAGTGTACTATCCTTATGGGCATTTTTCCTGCTGTGGGAAAGAACGCACACGGTTATTGGCAGTTATTATTCAGTAGGCCTCCACTAGTCTGGTTTGCACAACGTTTCGTTGTCACAGTAACGCGTTTTATGGGCACACAATATTTTTTCACCATGTCATGACTTGTCATTAGTCACACGCAAGTTTTCACCTTAGAACAAAATGTATCTCTGTAGTCAATGCGCTTTCCTGGCGTCCCTTGACACACAAAAAATATTTTTTTTTAACACACGCACAGTACAAGTTATAGTTTGACACTAGCTTGGTCCACCGTCTATTATCGGCTCATTGTTCGTGTCGTGCTAGTTCCTTGTCCATTTGCACACACGGCGATGATACAGTTTCTTATTGCTTGTTCGAAACAACCTCGTGACGCATTGCTGCAGGTTTAACAGTCACTGTCTGTCTATGCCACACAATACTGCACTTTTGTTTAAGTTTTTTCAGTTACAATGTCCGTTGTGCAATTTTTTGTAACAGCACATTCGTAAGTTCTTTGTTCGCTCTTTACCAAGGTGTGTGATAATTGCGTACATGGTAACAAATATTAAAATTTCGTATTAGTTTGCCCAAAAATCATCTATATTTATGTTCTAGTAGATTTTATTTGTGGATTCCAGCCGGATTCAGGCATATTGTTCAATAACTCCTTTTTGCTCTCCAGCTCTTGCCGCCAGTGCTCACTGGGAAGTGGTCGCTGACTTGCACGGCAGTGATCATTTCCCAATCTGGATTCACCTGCCAGATGGCGTGGGCCCCGAAAGGAGACCACCACGATGGGTACTCAGTGGAGCTGACTGGACACTTTATAGCCAATTGGCCCAATTCGAACACTGTGCGAATGTTGAGGTGTGGGTGGATCACATCACCAAAATGGTCCACCACGCCGCTGCAGCATCCATTCCACAGTCCACAGGCCACCGGAAGAGGCCACCTGTGCCTTGGTGGAGTGCCGAATGCCGCTCTGCAATCAGGACGAGGCGTGCAGCTCTGCGTCGGTTCAAGTGTCGGCCGACTGCTGAGAATCTTGCAGCCTTTCGGGTGGCGAGGGCAAGATGTCGCCGCGTTATTCGTGAGAGCAAGAAGAGGTCATGGCAACAGTTCCTGAACACCATTAATCGTTCCACCAAAAGTTCCATTGTGTGGGACACCATCAGGAGAATTTCTGGCAGAGGAGGGAGGTGTCCCATAGCTGCTGTAATGAATAATGGCACTCTCCATACGGATCCGCGAGACATTGCCCAGACTATGGCAGCGTATTTCGCCACAGTTACTGCAACAACCAGTCAGGATCCAGGTTTCCAGCGCCATAGAGCCGTTGCTGAGAGATGTAGTCTGGACTTCCATTCCACCTCTCATGAAGTTTACAACTGCAAATTTTCTATGTGGGAGCTGAATTCTGCGTTGTCTGGAGCTCGTGACACATCCCCTGGCCACGACAGGATCCATTACAGTATGCTATGGCACCTCACATTGCGCAACAAAGAAATCCTCCTCGCACTTTTTAATGCCATTTGGGCGTCGGGTCACTTTCCTGACGCGTGGCGTGAGGCAGTTTTAATCCCTTTTTTAAAACCTGGGAAAGACCGCACGAGCCCAAGTAGCTACCGTAGTATTGCCCTCACTAGTTGCATAGGGAAGACCTTGGAGCGGATGGTCAACCGCCGCCTTGTCTGGATGTTAGAATCCCGGCAACTCCTTAGTCGCTTTCAGTGTGGGTTCAGGAGGTTTCGTTCCACCTTCGATAACCTTGCCCTCCTGGAGGCGGCTATACAACAGGCTTTCCTACGCCGTCACCACCTTCTAGGTGTATTTTTCGACATCGAGAAGGCCTACGATACTACTTGGAGGCGTCTCATCCTGGAGCAGCTTCACGAATGGGGTTTTCGTGGTTGTCTTCCTCTTTTTATTCAGTCTTTCCTCTCGCCACGATATTTTAGATACCGGATTGGTGACGTCCTGTCTGATCGCTTTGAGCAGGAGAACGGTGTCCCTCAGGGTAGCGTTTTAAGTGTGACTCTCTTTGCCATCGCTATTAATAGCATTACGTCCATAGTGAAAAGTCCTGTCCAGTGTTCTTTGTTTGTGGACGATTTCTCTTTGTTTTGCTCTTCTTCAAGCCTTGCAACGACAACTCGTCAGTTGCAACTTACGATTAGGCGTTTGGATAACTGGGCGCAGAAGAGTGGTTTTAAGTTTTCCACAGAGAAGTCTGTATGTGTTCTTTTTAACCGTTCTCGTTCGATTTTAACCTTTCCTGAGTTGAGGATGAGGGACACTATACTTACTTTTAAAGACACGGTGAGATTTCTGGGGCTCATTTTTGACTCGAAGCTCACGTGGTTACCTCATCTTAAAGACCTGAAACGGCGGTCACTTAAGGCTGTAAGTATTTTAAAATGTCTTAGCCACAGTACATGGGGAGCTGACAGGACTTGTCTGCTCCAGTTTTACAGGGCGTTTGTGCGATCTCGGCTCGATTATGGGTGCACGGTGTATGGGTCTGCGAGGCCTTCTTACTTAAAGTTGTTGGATGTTGTGCACCATGAAGGGCTTCGGTTGGCCACTGGGGCATTCCGAACTAGCCCCATACCAAGCCTCTGTGCAGAGGCTGGTGAACCGCCACTTCATATGCGGCGACGGCTACTTACAGTGCGCCAGGCGTATAAAACTTTGTCCACACCATACACCCCTGCATACCATACCGTTGCTCAGCCTCCTCTGGCACGATTGTTTCATAACCGGCAACGTGCGACGCAGCCCTATGGGATTCGCGCACAGGATTGCCTCGGTGCGATGTCTATGGCTGGTCTTCATGTTTTACGTCGCGGTTGGAGCAGATCTCCACCTTGGCTCCTCCGGAGACCCAAACTTATTTTAGATTTGACTAATTTTAAGAAAGCTGGCACACCAAATTTTTCAACATTTTAGATGTGCATCATGGTTTCACTGTCGTTTATACTAATGGCTCCAAACAGGAGACTTTCCTTGGCTGTTCTGTGGTGTTCCCTGATCATGTTACCCGGATTCGCCTCCCTGCTGAATATACCGTTTTCGCAGCGGAGCTCCACGAGATCCTGACGGCACTGGAGCAGATGCATCGTGTTCGGGGCGATCGATTTCTTCTCTGCTCCGATTCTCTTAGTGCCTTACAGTCGCTGCAGAACCTGTACCCGACTGAAGAGATGGTCCAGCTGATACATGACCAACTGCACTTGCTCCAACGGCGGGGTAAAGAGGTATCCTTCTGCTGGGTGCCTGGTCATGTCGGCATATGGGGCAATGAACAGGCTGATCGGGCTGCCAAGGAGGCCTGCAGAGAGCAGGATGTGGTCCAGTGTCCCATCCCCTTGCAGTCAGTCATCGCTGCACTCCACAGGAAGTGCATGGAGTTGTGGGAGGACGAATGGCTGGCGGTGACGGCCAATAAACTGCGGTTGGTAAAGTCAACCACTTGGCCGTGGCGTTCCTCCTGCCGGCTGCTCAGGCGGGAAGAGGTGGCGCTCACACGTCTTCGGATCGGGTACTGTCCTCTGACACATAGCTATTTATTACGGCGGGAGGATCCTCCGTTTTGTGATGCTTGTGGTGTGCACATCTCTGTCCGGCACATTTTAACAGACTGCATTTTATACCGTGATGCAAGGGCAGAAGCACAAGTTGATGGAGATCTGCCCTATGTTTTAGCTAACGATGAGACGTGTGTGTCTAGGGTTTTTAAGTTTTGTGATGCGTCTGGACTCTGGCCTAAACTTTTAGGCTGGAGGTTTTAGTGTATTGCAGAGTGGCTGACTCCTCCCCTTTTTCCTTGCTGTCAGCCAGCCACTTCCATCTGCTACATTGTTTTAGCACCCTCTACCTTTTTCTTCCCGTGTTGTTCATGTTTTACTGTTGACGCCCTGCTTCATCCCACGCTTCGGTGTGGGTGAGCACATGTTTTTCAATGATTGTTCCCCGTGTTTTCTGTTCCGTTATATGTAAATGTTCTGAGTTTTTTCTTGACACCCGTCTCACTATGATACTGAACGGGCGCTGAAGACCTTGCTGTCGTGCGCCCACACAACCCTTCTACTACTACTACTACTACTACAATAACTCCTTTGAAATTATGTCTCACTTTACTTGCGAGGTCCTACGTAACTACAGTGTAGTCTCTGTAGGCTAAAATTGACTTGCAGTGTATCAGGCTAGCTCTTTTTACTGATTCGATCTGCACATGCTTCAATTGAAGCTTCTTTGTGCGTAACTTTGTGTTACTTAAATTTGCAATAAATTTGCCTCCCATGGTGCCCTCGGGTCATTACTGGGTGCATTACTCTCTTTAATAATACTGGTTTAAAAATAAACTTCTCAGGGTCTCATATTATTAATATTATTCTGGGTTCGAACCTGTCAATCTGACAGCTAGTCATATATATATACACTCCTGGAAATTGAAATAAGAACACCGTGAATTCATTGTCCCAGGAAGGGGAAACTTTATTGACACATTCCTGGGGTCAGATACATCACATGATCACACTGACAGAACCACAGGCACATAGACACAGCCAACAGAGCATGCACAATGTCGACACTAGTACAGTGTATATTCACCTTTCGCAGCAATGCAGGCTGCTATTCTCCCATGGAGACGATCGTAGAGATGCTGGATGTAGTCCTGTGCAACGGCTTGCCATGCCATTTCCACCTGGCGCCTCAGTTGGACCAGCGTTCGTGCTGGACGTGCAGACCGCGTGAGACGGCGCTTCATCCAGTCCCAAACATGCTCAATGGGGGACAGATCCGGAGATCTTGCTGGCCAGGGTATTTGACTTACACCTTCTAGAGCACGTTGGGTGGCATGGGATACATGCGGACGTGCATTGTCCTGTTGGAACAGCAAGTTTCCTTGCCGGTCTAGGAATGATAGAACGATGGGTTCGATGACAGTTTGGATGTACCGTGCACTATTCAGTGTCCCCTCGACGATCACCAGTGGTGTACGGCCAGTGTAGGAGATCGCTCCCCACACCATGATGCCGGGTGTTGGCCCTGTGTGCCTCGGTCGTATGCAGTCCTGATTGTGGCGCTCACCTGCACGGCGCCAAACACGCATACGACCATCATTGGCACCAAGGCAGAAGCGACTCTCATCGCTGAAGACGACACGTCTCCATTCGTCCCTCCATTCACACCTGTCGCGACACCACTGGAGGCGGGCTGCACGATGTTGGGGCGTGAGCGGAAGACGGCCTAACGGTGTGCGGGACCGTAGCCCAGCTTCATGGAGACGGTTGCGAATGGTCCTCGCCGATACCCCAGGAGCAACAGTGTCCCTAATTTGCTGGGAAGTGGCGGTGCGGTCCCCTACGGCACTGCGTAGGATCCTACGGTCTTGGCGTGCATCCGTGCGTCGCTGCGGTCCGGTCCCAGGTCGACGGGCACGTGCACCATCCGCCGACCACTGGCGACAACATCGATGTACTGTGGAGACCTCACGCCCCACGTGTTGAGCAATTCGGCGGTACGTCCACCCGGCCTCCCGCATGCCCACTATACGCCCTCGCTCAAAGTCCGTCAACTGCACATACGGTTCACGTCCACGCTGTCGCGGTATGCTACCAGTGTTAAAGACTGCGATGGAGCTCCGTATGCCACGGCAAACTGGCTGACACTGACGGCGGCGGTGCACAAATGCTGCGCAGCTAGCGCCATTCGACGGCCAACACCGCGGTTCCTGGTGTGTCCGCTGTGCCGTGCGTGTGATCATTGCTTGTACAGCCCTCTCGCAGTGTCCGGAGCAAGTATGGTGGGTCTGACACACCGGTGTCAATGTGTTCTTTTTTCCATTTCCAGGAGTATATATATATATATATATATATATATATATATATATATATATATATATATATATATATGTGGTGAGTCACCTAACATTACCGCTGGATATATTTCGTAAACCACATCAAATACTGACGAATCGATTCCACAGACCGAACGTGAGCAGAGGAGCTAGTGTAATTGGTTAATACAAACCATAAAAAAAATGCACGGAAGTATGTTTTTTAACACAAACCTACGATTTTTTAATTGGAACCCCGTTAATTTTGTTAGCACATCTGAACATATAAACAAATACGTAATCAGTGCCGTTTGTTGCATTGTAAAATGTTAATTACATCCGGAGATATTGTAACCTAAAATTGACGCTTGAGTACCACTCCTGCGCTGTTCACTCGTGTGTATCGGAGAGCACCGAATTACGTAGCTGTCCAAAGGGAACCGTGATGGACCTTAGGTACAGAAGAGACTGGAACAGCACATTACGTCCACATGCTAACACCTTTTTATTGGTCTTTTTCACTGACGCACATGTACATTACCATGAGGGGTGAGGTAAGCGTACATACGTGGTTTCCGTTTTCAATTACGAAGTGGAATAGAGTGTGTCCCACTGGAAACGCGTGGACGTATGTGGTATCAGCATGATGGTGCACCTGCACATTCCGCAATTAACACTATGCTGACCCTTGACAGGATGTTCGACGGGCGTTTCATAGGACGTGGAGGACGCATAAATTGGCCAGCCCGTTCTCCTGATCTTACACCTTTGGACTTCCTTCTGTGGGGTACGTTAAAGGAGAATGTGTACCGTGATGTGCCTACAGCCCCAGAGAATATGAAACAACGTATTGTGGCAGCCTGCGGCGACATTACACCAGATGTACGGCGGCGTGTACGACATTCATTACGCCAGAGATTGCAATTGTGGGCAGCAAATGATGGCCACCACATTGAACACCTATTGGCCTGACATGTCGGGACACACTCTATTCCACTCCGTAATTGAAAACGGAAACCACGTGTGTACGTGTATCTCACCCCTCATGGGGTGAGATTTCCTATTTTGTATATATATATATATATATATATATATATATATATATATATATATAATAGGAAAGACTGTACCAAGAAATATTTCAAGTTTGACACACATATAGAATATTATGCAGTACACAAAGTAATCACTACTAAAATGATGTGCCTCCTGACTGATCTCTGTCACAATTTAACACTACAAATAATTGCACTAATCAGGTTATCTGTGCAGACATTTAGTGCATGTTTAAGCTAACACTAATTAAAAAGAAGACATAATACAAATAATCATAAACAAAAGAGAAAGTCAATCATATTCTTATAACTAAATACTTCTACACTAGTACATTATCTCTACAGATAACACATCAGTAATGTTCATTCATTTCCAATAGAATTGTGTACCTTTTTACACATAACACATAGTACTATTAGTCATTTACTGTAGGAATATTTTCACATCCTTACGCGGATAGTCCCCGTACTCTCCCTGATTGGGGATCTGCTAAGGGATAGCTACTATTTCCTTCTTGGACCAAGAAATGGAGTATGAGGCTCGACAGTAGGTTTTGTGAGGCTTCACCTCGATATTGTATTGATATCCCTTAACAATTCCTGGTCGTTCTGAAAATACATCTGCATAGTTTGATAATAACTGTACCAAATCCTGCTGTTGCATTGAGTTCAAATTTTCTGACTGTGATACTTTGTTCACAAGTGCGTCCACATTTGCTTTTAATTGATCACCTTGTACGTCTGGATAATAGAGATTTTGTCCTAGAGAATGATTGTCTAAATGTAGTATCCACTGATTCCTACATTTTATGTTAATAGCATTACAATTAGGCACAGGTACCTCTTCAGATCTGAGCCTGGACAATTCTGTCCTCCTACACGTGTTCATCAAACTTAGTTTTCCCCGAGAAATGTCGATTACTGCGTCCCTTTCTCTCAAAAAATCTACCCCCAAAATGCAGGCTACCTTTAAACCTTTTTCTACCAGGAACGAGCACGCTATGGCTTCTCCCCCTATATACATCTCTACCCGCACTTGGAGTTTAACTATTTGTCGCTGTGCACTGATGGCTCCAGTGACTTTGCAATTGTTCACAGGAAAAGTCAGCATACGCTTTTCTTTCCCCAGTACTCTGAATAAGTCCATACTCATGACACTGACAGTAGCACCTGTATCTACGATTGCTTGCACATCAATATTGTTAATTTTGCTCTCTATTATCGCTTGTACTTTGTCATTGTGCTCCTTTATGCACGTGGGTGGTTCAGTTATTAATTCATGTCCCATCTGTACCCCGTGATTATACCTGAGGATACAGATTTCCGAAGTTTTGTTCTGTGTCGGGCTGCTCTCACTCCAAACCTCAGCCGACGATGGAGAGCGTATCTCGGCTGAATCTAGTTTGTTGGGTTATTACTGGTGGATGGGTGTGGCTGCTCTGTGTCGCTGACCTCCACTATGCGTAAGTTGTGTTGCGTCGGCCGCCACGGTTGCGCAATTGGCGCATTTTGTGGTGGCGGTCGGTTATTGTCATATCTGTCACTGTTTTCCCGGTCCGGACTGGGCTTCTGGTTCTGTGGCCAAGTTCGCTTTGCATCGTTATAGGTATTGGTGTTCCACGGCCCCCTGGCATTTTTCCATCTACTATTGCTTGGTGGGCCTGTTTCATATCGCTCATCGAACCTCCTCTTCCGGTCATTGTTCACCGGCGGACTATTGCCGTTCCGGTCTCTACCTCTATTCCCGTTTTGTACATAATCTTGTCTCCTATTAGCCGGCCGGAGTGGCCATGCGGTTCTAGGCGCTACAGTCTGGAACCGAGCGACCGCTACGGTCGCAGGTTTGAATCCTGCCTCGGGCATGGATGTGTGTGATGTCCTTAGGTTAGTTAGGTTTAATTAGTTCTAAGTTCTAGGCGACTGATGACCTCAGAAGTTAAGTCGCATAGTGCTCAGAGCCATTTGAATCATTTTGTCTCCTATTGTTACCTCCGCCGTTTCCATTATTTGGTGGAGGCGTGTTATTTCGACCATTTCTGTAACCGTTTCCGTTACTTCTAGCCTGTTCAGAGGCTGCCTTAACATCCTCCTGAATCAGGTCAATTGAGTCCAGAACAGACAAGAAATGTTCCATGTCGTTCTCCGGTACGTGTATAAGTTTTTCCTTTACGTCTATCGGCAAGTGTGATTTCAAAAGTCTGATCAAATCCCGGGATGTAATCTTCTCGTCCCAGTAACGGGTCTTATTAATGTATTTCTCAAAATATTTTCGCAAATTGCCTAATCGTGGAGAATACGGCTCTGGATTATATACCTCTTTCCGTTTTCACTGCTGTATTTATATGCCTATCATTGTTGGACCTGGCTGGCGTCACACACGCCTGTGCGTCGCCGTGCAACAAGCTGTTTTCCAGCTCCGCAAGACGACGGTTGACATTACGCTGCCACAGCGGAATGTCAGTGTGCACCGTCCTTCTTAGGTCCTGCACTTCCGCACTCGAGCCCAAGTCTTGGCCTCAATCGCGGCGTGCACATTCTCGGCTATTGTTTGATTAAGGTCGGTGTCTTTTGCCTCTAACCAGTTCGTAAATTCCTTTTCAATTTTGTTCGCCTGTTCGGACATTTTCTGCTCTATTGCTTGACTTGTGTCAATTTCTAATTTTTCCATCCTGTTAGCCAGTACACTGATTTCATCTACGATACTGGCATTAGCCACCTGGATATTATCTACTCTTTCGCTCAGTTCTTGCACCGCTTTGGGTATGGTTTCATAGTTTTGTCTCAAACTAACAATCTCACGTTGCATAGCTTCCAAAGATTGCATTAACTGCAAGTCTCTCTCATGTTGGCATCGATCACGCTCTGCTTGTTTAGCATCACGTTCAGTTTCTCGTTCTGCATGCATAGAATCACGTTCTCTATCGCGTTCTGCTTGCATACGTGCAAATTCAGCTACCAATCTCTGGTCACGCTCTGCTTGTTCATGCACAAACGTAGCTTGGAAATTGGGCATGCGCTCGAACATAACTCTTAATGATTGCACTTCTGACATCTCACCACTCTCTGGTCCGTGTCTAGTGCTTGTGGGTGGCACAGTATTTCTACTTTCAACTGAATCACTGGCTGGCAGTGGCAACATTTCTTGCCCTTCTGCCCCCAGATTCTCACATTGTACTTCCTGAACTACGCCACTAACATTACTTTGTGCCCCACTTTCTAACTCGGTATCACTGCTTGCTAACTGTTGTTCATTATCCATGTTTATATTTTTCTGACTACGCAATCTAACCATAGTCAACAAAAGAAAAAAATCTGAACTAAATATCCTAACACTCAGGTTTCACTGACATAATCACACAAGAAATGGTCATTTGTTGAAATACACTTATTATATACTACGATGGCTAACTACTCAAATGTCCTGTTATTTAAAAAAAAAACACTAACAACAAGCACATCACTAATGATCCGAGAACACTGCACTGAGGCTACTTTCCTACCCACAGGACAACTACACTGTAGCTTTACCTTTTGGTGATCTATCTTGGGTGCAGCTGCCCCCTGGTATTGTGGTAGGTAATTAATTTTTTGATATAATGAGCTCTCTTCTTCAGCTTGCCTCTGGGTATATAGTGTTCTCATGCAAAAAATTATATACAGGTATTACCACACAATACTGGTTAGGCAATACATACAATACATGAAAAAATTATTAATTATTCTCCAACAAAGTTCGACTACAATAATTCCCTAATTATCTCATGGGTATTTTGTGGCCACTGCTTATTCGGGACCCACGTTAGGCGCCAGTTTAATGAGAAAAAATTATTATGTAAAAAGAATGGATGAAAATGGGGAAGAAATGGCTTTAAATATTTTTGTTATTTACTCTTTCAGTACGCACTTTGTTGTAGAACCACTTTTTTACGTGTGGTAATAAAAATTCATTTAGACAGAATTAAGCACATTTAAAATTACGTGAACTTTAGCAACCCTCTCATGCTGATAAATTCAAACTAACTGATTAATAACATTTATGACTTTGAAAATTATTTAAATTAAATTTTTTACGTTTTTCGGCCTTGGCACATATTTTCTAGATGCAGTGGGTTTTTAAATATTTACTGAATTCTTTCCCGGCGTTAGCTATGGAACACAAGACTGTCTCTGTTAGCATAAAATGGTTAAATATTGCCAAGCCGACCTGAACGTTTAATTATCATTGACAAAACACACTTCACTATACGTTTAAGTTATTTGCTTTAGAAATTGAAAGAACCAACAGATTAACAACTTCAACGTTAATTATCCGCCTACGAATGCACAAATGTAAAACCAGTAATAAATTCAGTCAGCCTCAGGATCGCTGTAAAAGAAAAATATTTCGTAATTCACAGCTAATTTTACCTGCTCCCGATTTACGGGTTTGGTTAATTATATAGCGGAACAGTTTTTTAAATGTGCCGCCGCTGCAAATCGTTCGGTCGCGGCACAGCCCAGCAACACCAACGATAATCGCCAAAAATTGCTGAAAATTCTTTAAAGAAATATTATAGATGACATGGGTAAGCTAATTTACATTAGTAATAGACAATTTTGATAAATAATAATGTATTTAGACCATAACAATAATTAAAATTACACACCTTTATAATTTCTCCTCTAATGGCGGCTACGGATGGATACAGACAAAAAAAGTCTACTCATTCATATAATGCTGCGTCACAGGTTCCTCTCTCTCCCAGCTCTCGAGGAAGACGACAAAGAATGCACATTATGTAGCTCTATTTGTATTATTGCTGATTGTGAATGTCTCTTTGTAATCTTACAACATTATTTTCCTCTGTGGCTATATTTTACATTTTTTCATCGCAGATATTAACATATTTCGTAATTACGTTATGAGTATAGAAATATTACAATCATAAATACATCGAGAATATTATTACAGAAAATATGACAATAATAACCAACGTCCTTTACACAAAATTAAATAATATTTTTTGTTAAACAATTACAGTACATACGAATTGCTTTTTTGTTGGTATGAACTGTACGCAGTGTTCCTATTACCGTACACGTTCCTAACAGGCGTGCCACAGTTGTTGTTAAGCATTTGCAAATGTGCACGCTCGAGTTCAGCAATTCTGTGTGTCATTTCATTTTATTAATAGTGTGTGTGCTGTCTGGGAACGTTACAAGCTACAGTGCTGCGATGGCAGTTGGTTGGACATGAAAGTTTACTTTGCATTTATATGTATATGTATTTCACTTAAATGGAATAAAATTTAAAAATTTTGAACATAACAAGTGTCGAACTCAGAGCCTTCCGACTTCAAAGATGTTTGGATATTGGGTATTCTTGTGATATTATATAACTTTGGGCTTTCTTAGGACACTTGGGCTGTTTATGACTTTGAATTGCGTCATGAGTGCTTATGACCTAAGACAACTGGCTAAAAGTAAAGACAGGTTAGGATAATAATGGTATGGCCTTGAACTTCACCTAAACATATAATTACACCCTACATACGGTACTGCTTAGCTAGTACCACCCTTGTAGCCTTACTGCGAGAAAACTGCTTTTTTCGATTGAAAGGCGTTAAGATGAACTAGTTTCTTTAGCAAGAGATTTCTCGAAAGCAGAAATCACCAGTAGTTTCGCGAAGTTAAAAAAGCACTCGTAAAAGTAAACTAATCTTTTAATATTACACTACTGTCCACTAAAACTGCCACACCAGAAAGAGTAACAAATAACGAAATTTTGCTTGTGCTTATATAGCACAGCAGAGAAAATAGATGATTAAATTGGTAGATGATTTGCGGATATAAAGATCGCGAAATTTAGTAAGTAGAGTTGTTACCTCAGACAGCAAGAATGACTTTAACACAGCTAGGCATGGAGTCGGTATGGGTCCTGATGACAAGGGCGGACACGTAATTCCATGCTGCTTCACCAACGCCAGAGTTCAGCAGCAGTTGTGGATGGTGAATGGTGGTGTACCAGTCTCACGGCAACCCATGACCAGAAGATTTCAGTGGGCTAGGTGTCTGGAGAATGTGCTGGCTACAGCATCAGTCGAATACCCTCTCTATTCAGGTAGGCCAGGACAGCAGGGCAGCATTTAATCTAGCGTTACCTTGTTGAAATATAGCTTCACAGTGACACTGAAGATAGGGTAGAGCCACCAACCTTAACACTGAGAAATGTAACGCCTGCTGTCCGAACTACCGGCTATGCGAAGAAGCAGATGACTGTGTTTTGTACCCATTGGCGCACTGTACCATCACTCCAGGTGCTCCGCCCATATGACGACGACGCAGAACTGTGATTCGTCCGAAAAGGGGACAAGCTGCCGCTCGTGTCGAGTACTGTTGCTGGGTGGTCCATTGTCGGTTGGGCTCCCTCTGGTGCTATGTCAGGGAAAGCTGCAACAATGGTCGCCTTGCTGGCAGTCAGTAGGTTTACATCCATTTGCTGAAGTACTGTACGTTATGTGATGACAGGTCAAGCGAACAATGTGTCTGTCGTCTCAGACACTAGCCCAGTGGAGCCACAGAATCCTGCTTGGCCCTCCTGACCCAACTATATTTGCATGACAGTCGAGGGGTTCTGACTATCGCGGGCAACAGTACCGTGGAATGAGAAACCATAGGCTCTATAATCAACGATCCTCCCACTGCCGGATTCAGACGCGTGGTAGTTGATGTTTCTCCTTCTAAAACGAGGCACAACACGTTATTCATACAAACAACCAGCACCCAGATGCGGTTTCTGAATGCGAAATTCTCTTTTCTTACATACGGAAAGTGGATAGCGTTAATCCTACATACTTGCGCTGAAATTCTGATAATTTGCATATCCGAGCATGCACTTATCGTTTGTTGCACACCGTCTAAAAAAATGGCTCTGAGCACTATGGGACTTACCATCTATGGTCATCAGTCCCCTAGAACTTAGAACTACTTAAACCCAACTAACCTAAGGACATCACACAACACCCAGTCATCACGAGGCAGAGAAAATCCCTGACCCCACCGGGAATCGAACCCGGGAATCCGGGCGTGGGAAGCGATAACGCTACCGCACGACCACGAGCTGCGGACTGCACACCGTCTACACGATGTTGAAATTTTAATTACGAACACTGTATTTAATGCTTTCTGTGTAGCCACAAGACGTGGGGCGTAACACTCTATATCTTATACCATCGGTTCTAGTACGCTAACCTTTGTCTCTTCTTCCAATCATTTCCTAAACTTTTCATCTCTGTAAAACGTTTTAACACCCCATCTCCTCCACTCTGCATTTCTCTAATTTTTACTTGTTGTCATATTGTAATTCATGACACTCCTAGTGTATCAGAACTTTCATTTTCAGGTAGTTCAATTTTAAGATGTGTTTGAAATGATGCAGCCACAGTTTTACGGCGTAAGCTACCCCAAGTATTAAATGGAGGGGATCTACTGTTGTTCTCTACCCATCTATTCCACAGACGTAAGCTGCTGAGAAGACTGCAGCTAGAATAGTGCCGAGAGGGTTTTATTTTCTTGAACTTCAACATCTATGAGCAGTAAGGGTATGAGGGGAGTCATATGACATCAGTTTGTTCTTGAGAGTCTATGAGCTGATACATGTTTAGGGCTTAGAATTTCCAACTAACTTAGGTGTTTAGAGCGTTCCATGCATTATTTGAAGCAAATCACATGAAGGTTTCTTCGGCAGCGTTCCAAGACGTTACAAACAACATCCTCTGAAAAATACCGCACATAGAAAGAATGACTAAAAAAAAAATCTATGGGTATGCACAAAGGAGGAAGATTAGGGTTTACTTCCGTCGACGACGAGGTCATGAGAGACAGAGAACAAGCTCGGATTTAGGAAAGATGGGGAAGGAAATCGACCGTTTCCTTTTCAATGGAAGCGTCACGGAGCTTGTCTGAAGTGAAACAACAGAGGCCCTCAGTTTGCATGATCTGACAGAGATTAAAGCTCCTCTCCTCCAGAATGAGAGTCCAGTGTCATAGCAACTGCGAAACCTAGCGGTCTCTCTCTCGACTGATCGGTAAAGTCGATGATACGACGTTGTTATTGGCTCTGAGCACTACGGGACTTAACATCTGTGGTCATCAGTCCCCTAGAACTTAGAACGAATTAAACCTAACTAACCCAAGGACATCACACACATCCATGCCCGAGCAGGATTCGAACCTGCGGCCGTAGCAGTCGCGCGGTTCCGGACTGAGCGCCTGAACCGCTAGACCACCGCGGTCGGCAACGACGTTGTTATTCAGTGATGACTAAAACGAAAGTAAATGCCAATCTACGAATTGTTCTGTTCGTTTCCATAGCGGCGTGGTCACCGCGATGGACCTACATGCAGAGAACCTGGGTTCGATTCCTTTTACTGCCAGGAAAGAATGAAGCGTGGTTTACTCAGACTGGTAATGCCACCTAGGAGCTATCTGATAAGAAATGTAGCGGCTCGAAGGTCGGAACGTCGAGAACGGCCGGGAGTGCGATGTGCCGACCTCACGGCCTTCAGTGCCCCCTCCGATGATGAGTGGCTGAGGATGACACGGTGGTCGGTCCACTATCGTGTAACCTTCACGGCCTGATCGCGTGGTTTCCATTTTTCATTTCCTACTTACTCCACATTGAAGTATATAATACTGGTGTGTGACTGAGTTCGAACGGACTAGAATGACCAAACTTCAGCTGAAGGGTTTGCTGAACTACGACATTTGGATTCCTACGGGGCGTGCTGTAACTACGGTAATACGTGTGTGGAATCAGTGGATGGAAGAGAGCCGTACTTTGCGATGAGACCGCAACACGGAATGTCTGCATGGCCTACATGACTGTACGCCTTGGTCAGCTGTACGCCTTGTTCCTGGCTCGACGCTAGAGCTCTGCAACAGCGTACAGCTGATTCTGTAGACTGTTCTGATGTCATCTGCTGCGTGCTAGACGGCTGGTGCACCTGTCATTGTGGAGGCTTCCGTTGCCCAGAAACCACGAACGCCTCAGACCGAAATTAGCTCACGAAAGCGCCTTTGGTGAGCTGAGTGGCAAAATTTGGCGTTTTCAGACTTCCCTAATATCAAATTACAGCTGTGGCAGCATAAATCTAGACGCAGCCATGATGACCACAATCTACGTCTCCATTGTTGAGTGGCATAGCTGTCGAATATCAAGTGTGATATTTTTATCCTTATATTTTATAAGAGCTTTTTTTCACTATCTAGATCAAAAACTTTATTTTTCATTTCTTACGACCGGTTTCGGTTCTCTTCAGCTGCCGGTATCAGATCGAAAGTAGAAAAAACGCAATAAACATTCAGGGAAATTAACGTATCTAAAATGTATCATATAAGAGAATATACGTCCCGCAGATTCCAATCCTTGTAATATTCACTGAATTAAAATATATTGTGGACCATCTATCATGTGTAGTCAAACTAAAGCACGTAGAAAGCACAAAATTTACCACTTGGGCTATTATTAAATCGCAATCGTGATTTCGGCTAACAATACAATTTTAATGTGATAGCTGTAAATACATATATTGCGCGTTAGAAATAGACGATTATTGTGATTTTTTAAATAAAATAACAAGAAGTATTAAATCTGGCGATATAGTTTTATTCCTTACACTTTTTCTTTAAGAAATCACTTTTATGTCCTCGTCGATCGCTCCTTGTAACCGCTGCACCAAGTGGAAACACCCCTTGCAGCTGGTATGTTGGTCATCAGTGGAAATAACCCTCCTATTGGACTAGTAATAAAATAAAATTAAAAGTAATTAAATAATTTTCTATATATATTAATTAAATAATTTTCAGTATATGTTCTATCAGTATACAAAGAATAATAGCAAAAAATTTAGTTCTAACAAAACATTGGGATGTTGAAACAAATCTCATTTTGTTCGCCCACAAGATCAACAGAAAAGCGTGTACCCAAAATAGGCTTTTGAAGATATCTCAGAACGGCTAAGCACGGTGACAGAGATTTCAGTTTAGAATGCCAGCTTAAAATTCTAATTAAAATCGTATGTACCGTCTCGAATTATGTTTCCCACCAATTTGAAAAATACGGTTCCGAGGAAAACGCGTTTAAGTTTTTGGTTATATTGTTTTTAATTAAGTTAAACATACCTCTAGTTAGCAAGTCCTGGACGATACAGCAGTTCTTCCAGATCGAAGTAGTTTTACTGCTATGTCCTCGAAATGTCTAATGATTAGCTTACTGGTAATCTGTACTTTAGAGATTACAAAGAAATCGTTAACATTGTCTGGAGATCAAGCAGCATGTAGACCATTATCCAGCAATAAATAAGTTCTTTCGACTCTGTTCAAGGAACTTACAACTGTATGGAGACTCAATTTTTTGTGTGACCAATTTACTGTACAATACTACAGTTTCCATTACAAAATAAGTTATGTACTCACTGTTTGGCAATACACACCGGAACTTTGTACCGATATTCCTAATTGCGCTCAATGACGACGTGTGAAAGTCAGAACGTTACGACATTCAAACTTTGACATTAATATTTAGATTGCAATGAAAGGAATGTGAGAACGTTTCATTTTCGTGTTTTATGTGGTCTTAATGAAATAACAAATTCATCAAGATATTATCACTTTACAAATATAAACGGTTTTTGTTACACTACCTTTGTTTAGGAGAACAGTATGACAAAGGGCAGTGGTTATTTTTATGAATTGCCGTTATATTATTACAGGCATCTTTTTTTCATATAAACATCCTGTTTGGTTATTTCAGTGATCTTCCCGGTTTTATACACTATTCGCTGGCGCTGCACTGCCTTTGTTCTCCGTTTTTGGCCGGTTGTCCCCCTCGCCAAGCGGCAGTGTGTGAATAAATCGTGCGGCTTGCCTACCACCCAGGGGGACCTGCTTGCCATCACACACGCGAACTCCGTCCCACATACTGCTGACCGCCACTATGGTTAACGTTCACTCTGTAGCTCTGTTGACATATGCACAATTCTTGTGAGTGCAGATCTGATGGACAATTCTGTACTGTCTAAAATCCGATGTAGCTGGTTAGGATTTCGTGATTCTCCGAAGTAATAAGAAGCAGAGATAAGAAAAGAAAACCTAGTTAACCCTCTTTCACAGAGAATATACGTTGCACTTCTAGGCTGCAGACAATTAGTCCAGAAACAGAATACTGCACATACAGAAATCATCGATGCATGACATACACAACTTTTTGTGTTTATTAACGCACTTCAGCCCACTGGGTGATTCAGCAGTAACATAAAATGCAAAAAATTAGCAGTTCGCGAAGAGTCGTGTGAAAATTCAGTTAATGGAAGCACACAAACATAGCAGTTACTTACAACGAGTAACCGTAAGACTGATAAGAGCGCCTATAAATATTATTTGATCTTAGCTCGGAGGCAGTGGGAAGAAGCAGAAAGTTTACACTGAACATTGCGCCATGAAATGCACTATGTCATCAAATGTATCCACTGGATGAAAGTGACGTAAACGTTCGTGGTGCCCTCCATCGGTAATGCAGGAATTCAATATGGTTATGGCCCACCCTTATCCTTGATGACAGTTTCCGCTCTCGCAGGCATACGTTCAATCAGGTGCTGGAAGGTTTCTTGGGGAATAGCAGCTCATTCTTCACGGAGTGATGCACTGAGGACAGGTATTGATGACGGTCGGTGAGGCCTGGCTCGAAGTCGGCGTTCCAAAACATCCCAAAGGTGTTCTGTAGGATTCAGATCAGAACTCTGTGCAGGCCAGTTCATTACAGGGATGTTACTGTCGTGTAACCACTCCGTCACAGGCAGTGCATTATGAACAGGTGCTCGATCGTGTTGAAAGATGCATTCGCCATCCCCTAATTGCTCTTCAGCAGTGGGAAGCAAGAACGTGCTTAAAACATCAATGTAAGCCTGTGGTGTGATAATGCCACCCAAAACAACAAGGGGTGTAACCCCCTCCATGACAAACACGACCACACCATAACACCACCGTCTCCGAATTTTACTGTTGGCACTACACACGCTGGCAGATGACGTTCACCGGGCATCCGTCATACCCACATCCTGCCGTCGTTACTCCACACAACGTTTTTCCAATGTTCAATTGTCCGATGTTTACACCAAGCGAGGCGCCGTCTGGCATTTACCGGTATGATGTGTGGCTCGACCATGAAATCCAATTTTTCTCACCACCCTCCTAACTGTCATCGTACTTGCAGTGGGTCCTGATGCAGTTTGGAACTCCAGTTTGACGGTCTGGATAGATATCTGCCTATTACACATTACGACCCTCTTCAACAGTCGGCGGTCTCTGTCAGTCACCAGATGAGTTCGGCCTGTACGCTTTTGTGCTGTACGTGTCCCTTCACGTTTCCACTTCACTATCACATCGGAAACAGTGGACCTAGGGATGTTTAGGCGTGTGGAAATCTCGCGTACAGACGTATGACACAAGTGACACCCAGTCACCTGACTACGTTCGGAGTCCGTGAGTTCCGCAGAGCGCCCCATTCTGCTCTCTCGTGATGTATAATGACTACTAAGGTCACTGATATAAGTACCTGGCAGTAGGTGGCAGCTCATTGCACCTAACATGAAAAGCTTTTGATCACATAGTGTATGTAGCAGACGATTCACTATTCACGTCACTCCGCCCCCCCCCCCCTCCAAAGTGTCACTGATGTCAGTGATATTTTGGTTGAAACATACGCGGCGCTCAAAACGAGTTGTGACTTGTGGTTCACTATTCACTAGGTGCCACGGGCGGTGGGGGTGGAAGGCTATGTGCGTCCCCCACCACGTGTAATTACACACAGGTAACGTCTCGGTATTAACTGAAGTGAAAGCTGGCTTGTGTCTGTCGATATGTATTGTGACGGAGAGCCATTGACAGTAGTCCAGTCAACGAATGAAAATTAGGAGACAAAATTCGTATAGACGCAAATTTTTGAACAGGGATAGGTGGTGGGGATGGGGAGGATGTAATGAATAACATATTAAAAGTTCTGATCTGTGGAGTGTAAGTGGGGAGAGTTTAAAGGTCACTTTTCTAGGTTTTTCTCAAATAACGCAAAAACGTGGTTTCTAGCGTAAATGTTTCCTGCTGCAAAATTATACCAAGTTAAATTTCTTACAAAAAGGTCCTACTCATTTTTCCTCTACGATTAATTTCCGTGTTGCAGTAGATGGAAAAATCGCTGATTATTAAAAAGTGTTTTTATGGTATAAAATTAATGGATATTGATAAATAACGTGGGTTAAGAAAAAAATATTGAATGTCTTGTACCACATATAGGTGCGGTAGAACCGTATCAAGGGATAAATTGTGTTCAGGTTGTGTAACAGGGTAGAATGGCGGGCTGGAGGTAAGAAACATGAGGGAAGGTAGATCGCCAGGTTATGGTCATGCACTTTCCTTCTGCACACATCTGCAAAGTGACTAGCAAGCAAGCTAATCCCCATTCTCTCTACGGCACTACGTAACAAAAAGCAACTACAGCGTGTTTCACAAAGTTATGCCGACCCTTCCGTAGCTCGCCTCATGAATCACTGGCGGCGCAGTGTGCAGACATGTCTGGGGATATTTATTTTCCACGAAGTGCACTAACATTACATGGAATACAAATATGAATTAACAATAATACTAACGCAAGAAACGCATGTATACAGAATACCGTAAATTTCTGCACATTATTCTACAATGCTAGACGGAAATTCATTCTTAGTCATCCTGTGCGGCCTCTGTAGCGTTCTATAAAAGAGTTCAAGAGTTGTAGCTGACACCTGTCTACTAAACTAAACAGTCTGTATCATACGTAACAAGCTGTCGATATGAGTTAGACAATGTCGATTTCGTTGTTTCCACTATCAGTGACTGGAATACTTTCCGCAGCAAGAGGGGTATCAAATGTATCACCCCAGCCTCAGCTCTCTCAAAATCTGAAGATGCTCAGAGGCTTCAACTGGCTCCCTCTGGAACAGAAGTAGATCACTTAGGTGTTATGGAACATTGGATATTTCAACATAAGTCAAGCAATGCATTACAGCAGATTTATGTTGCAGATTTAAAGATGATCAGTCCTATTCTATCAGACATATAGACAGCCACCTTTCAAAATACACTCTGGATGTATGGTTCACCCACTCCACAAGTGCCAGCAACTGCTGAAAGGAAGTGAATTATGCAGTGTACCAGTGAAACGATTAATGGCGAGAGAGGTTCAATAACTTTCTGGTCATTCATTCACTGCGTCGACAGTGAGTCATAAGGTGAGCTGCGGAAGGATCGGTACACTCCTAATTTTGTGAAATACCCTATAGATGGTTTTTCAGATGTAGTGCGGTAGAGAGATTGGGGAATTGCCTGCTTACTCTTCATTTTGCCGACCTATGAAGGAGGTAAGTGCATGACTGCAATTCGGTGACCTACTTTACCTCATGCTCCTAATCTCCACCTCCTCCCTTTCCACCCTGTTACACTCGCAGAACACAATTTATCCCTTAATGCGCTTCTACTGCAATTGGTTGTTGTACAAAAATTTAATATTTGTTCTTAACCCACTTCATTTAACAAAAAACATTAATTTTGTACCACTAAAACACTATTTTTCAATGTTCTGCGATTTTTCCATCTACTGCAATGCATAAAATATTAGTCCTAGAGAAAAAAATGAACACGACCTTTTTTTGTAGTAAATTTAATTTAGTGTAATTTTGTAGTGCTAACGTTTTCGCTAGAAGTCGCGGTTTATTGAAGAAAAAGCTAAAAAAGTTACTTTTTCACCCCCCCCCTTCCCCACGCTCACACCTCTCCGGCCAGGATTCTTATTGTGTTATTCGTGACGCTCCTCACTTCCGCTGTACAAAAATTAGCGACTATACGTGTTTTCTCCGGCAGAAGTCATTTTTTGGCCTTTGTTGACTGAGCTGTGGGGGTTAGAGAGGTTTTCGAATAGCTTCATGTTGGATAAAACCCTGTTTGCATGACTTTTAAGTCATAGAAAACGAGTGGTCCTTTGACAGAATGTTATTTTGAAATGATAGAGGCAGCTTGCGGATCTTCAAGTGGAGGTGTTGATCAAAGTCCGAGGCTTCAGTAGTATTGTTTTATGAGTCCGTAAAGAACTCTCCTGGTAGTCAAACTATCTATAAACATCCTAATTCAACCGTTGTTGCGATGAGATCTCCGTTGAAGGCTGTCTGGGGAGCTAGCGGAACAATAGGTAGCCTGTCTGTCCAAGGTTCTGTGGCGTGGCATCTGAATGAGGCCTTGAACGGCCTAAGACGCCATTCCACAAGACCATTAGCAAGGGTGTGGTAGGCGCAGGTTCGAATATGGTTCATGCTGATCAATGCTGACAGTGCCCGCTCTGATCAATAGTGGCATGGAGGAGAGCGGTCGAGAGCGGGTTGAACCCACGGAAGAAAATCGTGGCTACAGTTGCTGCCATTACGTCTGTCATCGGATAGATTTCAGGCCAGCGAGAAAAACGGCCAATCGCTATCAGACAGTGCTGGTGCCCTTCTTAATGTGGCAGAGGTCCAATGATGTCGATGTGGAGATGCTCAAAACGTTGACTCTATAGGACGAAAGTACCAGCTGGAGCTATTATGTGTGGAGTTACTTCGTTGTGCTGACAAACACTGTATTAGAGAATAAGTGGCTTACAATATTTCTCGGTGATTGGCCAAATAAATGTCTTCTTCATCTGTCGTACAATAGCCCTTACTCCCGTATGAGAGAGGCTGCAAGGAGGCGAAATCACTTGATTGCGAAAAACCGTCGCAGAGAACAGTTGCACTTCTGGCCTTGATATGTTGCAGTATAGCGCTATGTTCGAGCTTGATATTCGCATGTCGCAACTTAAGCCTGATGGTGTTTCAAGCCATGTCTTCAGCTTGTTGTCTCCTTACTGGGCATTGGCAAGCGCTACGACTCCAAGTTCCTTCGTGACAGAATTAATGCGATTTAGTGCATCTGATTCTCCGTTACGCTCACTAACAACTTCTTGAATATCTGTAGTTCAAATGGTTCTGAGCACTATGGGAGTTAACTGCTGTGGTCATCAGTCCCCTAGAACTTAGAACTACTTAAACCTAACTAACCTAAGGACATCACACACATCCATGCCCGAGGCAGGATTCGAACCTGCGACCGTAGCGGTCTCGCGGTTCCAGACTGTAGCGCCTAGAACCGCTCGGCCACTCAGGCCGGCATATCTGTAGTAAATTGCACAATGAGTCCAGATGCCGTAACTGCCTCGGTCATGCGTAGGCTGGCTTCTGACGAAAAGGAAACAAAAGCATCATATTGTCTGTTGATCCGTTGTGGACATGGGACAACGGCTGGTCAAATATTTAACAAAGAAATTCTCCAAACAACCGGGAAAATTCAGAAGTTATTTTATTTTGTTTTCGCTATCGGTTTCGGTAATTCAATATGCCATCTTCAGGCTCCTGTTTAATAAAGAGTATACATATATTATGTAAGAGAGTGTACCACAGGAAACTTTACAAAAAGTGAGGGTAATAGTAAAATCACTTAAAGCTACAAAGTGCAAGTAGCAGCGTGAAGACAAATCCCTGTGTGCTTACGCTGCAACAAAATAGAATATGTGTGCGTACTGGTTAGCACTGAAACTATTTTAACATCTCAGAGATATAAGAGAAGAAACCAAACATTAAAAAGACCAAAAATTGTGAATATACAATAAGAAGCTCAATCGAACAAAGCTTGTCATTTTTTAATATAAAAACCTACATAATTATTATAGATGAGAAAAACTGTACTTCATGTGAGGACTTCTCCTCATTCAAAGTAAAAGTTTGTGTGTGTGTTAGTGCTTACGGGCGCTCAACGCCGAGGTTATCAGCGCCCTCAAAGTAAAATGTATAGCTATAGTCTATGAAGTACAGAACTGTCTGCATATATACAACCTAAGTGTTATCACTACTCGTGATATAATTAGTTGTCACAGCATCAAGAAGGCAGCCTGACGCAAAACCCAATTGCGGACCACATATTAAGTGAAAAACGGAATGCAAAGAACGAGCGAAGAATACTTACAAAATAACTTGAGGGCATAAGTTATATACCAAATAAATGTAAAAAGATGTGACTTGGTGTCCCTGACATCACTTAACGGCGGGCGATACAGGAGTGAAACCAACAAGGACCTCAAATCCATAATAACTATGGGGTGTCCTCAAAATCTACGTCATACCATTTCCCTGGGAGTATAAAGTAACTCACCAACGACCTATCTATATAATGACAAACCCATCCAAATAGTTTCTGACATGTAGTAAGCTGTATCACGACAGGTAATGCGGGAATGGACGAAGCTAAAAGATAGGTAAGTGATCGAAGGTCAACAAAACATCGAAGTATAATCCAATTAATTGAGTAACATACTTGGGCACAAAAGGGGGCAATAATTGTGAGAAAAAAAGGAGATATTAAATTGCATCATATTATAAAGTAATCATTGACTGGAACAATACTACTTAAAACATTGCAAGTGGCGGAGGAACCCAAAGCGATGAAAGAATGTGTTGGTAGAAGCCTAAATATGCCGTGAGTCTCAGGCCGCTTGTAGCTCACAACCGTAGCCCGTAAACTCAGACTCATAACTACCGTCAGGTCGAAGTCAATCAGAGACCCATAAAAGGCGTATCTGCTAAGAACATCATAACATTCCCCATAAGCTGCATGGTGAAGTAAAGGACGAAGCAAGAACAATTATAAACTAACCGAATCCTAGTCATCAGATGCGGTCAAGAAGTACCGAATATCCCACACATGAACTGGGGAATGTGGCGGTTTCGGTCTAAAAATGAAACCGACTAAAAAGTGGTATGCAAAATAATAGATAACACCAAATCACACGATAAGGAAACAGAAAAAACATCACCGTCCTAAGTATCAAGAAGACGTCATTATCATAAAGACCTCACGATCATAAAAAAATCCATTCGTACAAGCGTATAAGCTTACAAAAAACAAAATAACAAAAACAACGTTAATAATAAAACGTGTTACATACCAAAAGAGTACAATGTTACAAAATGAGATACAAAGAGTTGCAGAAACAACCAAGATCAATGAGCTAACCCAATCCTTATAGTTTCTGCAATTCTTTGCATCACATTTTGTAACATTCTAATCTTTTGACATGTAGCACTTGTTTATTATTGACAATGTTTTTGTTATTTTGTTGTTTGTAAGCTTCTACGCTTCTACGAATGGATTTCTTTATGATAGTCTTCTTGATACTTAGGACGGTGATGTTTTTACTGTTTCCTTATTGTGTGAATTAGTGTTAACTATTCGTTTGCATACCACTTTTTGCCGACTTCATTTTTAGACCCAAATTGACACATTCCCCAGTTCATGTCTGGGATATTCAGTACTTCTTGACCGCATCTCATAACTAGGATTCGGTTAGTTTATCATTGTTTCTGCTTTGTCCTCTACTTCACCATGCAGCTTATGGGGAATGTTATGATGTTCTTACACGATACGCGTTTTATAGGTCTCTGATTGACGTCGACCTGACGATAGTTATGAGTCTTGAGTTTATGGGCTACTGTTATGAGCCACAATCGGCTTGAGATTCCGGGTATATTTATGTTTGTACCAACACATTCTTTCATCGCTTTGAGTTCCCCCGCCACTTGCAATATTTAGAGTAGTATTGCTCCACTCCTTGATTAGTTTACAGTGTGATGCAATTTATTACCTCCTTTCTCGCTCACAATTGTTGCCTCGATTTTGTGCGCAAGTGTGTTACTTAATTAGTTGGCTTAGACTTTGGTGTTTTGCTGGTCTTCGCACGCTTACCTATCTTTTACCTTTGTCCATCCCCGCATTACCTATGGTGATACAGCTTGCTATGTATCAGCTCCTGTTTGGGTGGGTTCGTCATTTTATAGATAGTTCGTTAGTGATACCTTATAATACTATCGGGGAAATAGTACGACGTTGTCAGCTGAGTTTTTGAGGACTCCCCTTAGTTATTATGGATTTGAGGTTCTTGTTGATTCCACTCTTGTATTGCCCGCCGTTATGTGATGTAAGGGACATCAAGTCACATATTTTTACTTTTATTTTGTACATAGCGTATGCTCGCAAGGTATTTTATAAGTATTCTTCACGTGTTCTTTGCATTCCGTTTTTCACTTAATACGAGGGTTGTCCTGGAAGTAAGTTCCGACCGGTCGCGAAATGGAAACTACTGGGAAAATCCGGTAAAGCTTTGCACAAACGTGTCGGTAAGTGTCTGTAGTATGCCCGTCGATCGTGTCGCGTCGCTCTTTTCAGTTTTGAGTGAACAGTGAACACGTAAAAATACGTGGGGAATAGTGTCTCCCGCCAAGTATGAGGGCCTGGTTAGAGATTTCGCCTGTGTCATGCAGCCCACATAACACAACTGTCGAGCAGTTCCTTCATCACGTCAATTTTTGGTCGCACACTGCAGGGGCAATGGGACGCTACTGCAGCGTTTCCGATGAGAAGTGTTTGGTCAGCCACGATGCAGTAGATAATTGGCTCCCCCTGAGTCTCATCTCTGCTCAGAAGAACCGCTGGCTATGAAGACAAAATTTTTCGACAGACAACGAGCTGCAGACCAGTGCAGATAACTGGCCGAAAGCACAGGCGGCTGCTTTCTGTGACGAGGATATTGGAAAGCGGATACAACACTACGACAAAGCTCGAAGTTGGAGCGGCGACTATGTAGAGAAGTGGGTGGAAGGTGTACCTAACTGTTGCAAATAAAACGTTTGTGGTTTTCACTGTGGTTTCCATTTAGCGACCGGTCGGAACTTACTTTCTGGACAACCCTCGTACGCGGTCCGCCATTGGGTTTTGCGTCAGGTTGCAATGTTGGTGCTGTGACAACCAATTATGATATATCACAAGTAGTAATAATACTTAGGCTGTAGATATGCAGACTATTGTGTACTTCATAGATTGTAGTGTGACATTTTACTTTGATGAGGGTAGGTCCTCATATGATTCAAGGTTTTTCTCATCTACAAGAATTACGTAGGTTTGTGTAGTAAAAAAATTGACAAGCTTTGTTCGGTTGAATTTCTGATTGTATGCTGTCTATTTTTGGGGTTTTTAGTTTTTGGCATATTCTTTTATAAGCCTCTGATGTTAAAATAGTTTCATTGCTAGCCAGTATGTACACATATTCTACTTTCTTTTAGTGTATGCACACTGGGATTTGTCTTGACGCTGCTACTTGAATTTTGTAGTTTTTAAATACTTTTACAGTACTGGCCATAAAAATTGCCACACCAAGAAGAACTGCAGATGATAAACGGGTATTCATTGGACAAATATATTATATTAGAACTGACATGTGATTACATTTTCACGCAATTTGGGTGCATAGATCCTGAGAAATCAGTACCCAGAACAACCACCTCTGGCCGTAATAACGGCCTTGATACGCCTGGGCATTGAGTCAAACAGAGCTTCGATGGCGTGTACCGGTACAGCTGCCCAAGCAGCTTCAACACGATACCACAGTTCATCGAGAGTAGTGATTGGCGTATTGTGACGAGCCAGTTGCTCGGTCACCATAGACCAGAAGTTTTCACTTGGTGAGAGATCTGGAGAATGTGCTGGCCAGGGTAGCAGTCGAACATTTTCTGTATCCAGAAAGACCAGTACAGGACCTGCAACATGCGGTCGTGCATTATCCTGCTGAAATGTAGGGTTTCGCAGGGATCGAATGAAGGGTAGAGCCACGAGTCGTAACACATCTGAAATGTAACATTCACTGTTCAAAGTGCCGTCAATGCGAATAAGAGGTGACCGAGACGTGTAACCAAATGGCACCCCATACCATCACGCCGGATGATACGCCAGTATGGCGATGACGAATTCACGCTTCCAATGTCCGTTCACCGCGATGTCACCAAACACGGATGTGACCATCATGATGCTGTAAACAGAACCTGATTCATCCGAAAAAATGACGTTTTGCCATTCGTGCACCCAGGTTCGTCGTTGAGTAAACCATCGCAGGCGTTCCTGTCTGTGATGCAGCCATGGTATCCGAGGTGATAGTCCATGCTGCTGCAAACGTCGTCGAACTGTTCGTGCAGATGGTTGTCGTCTTGCAAACGTCCCCATCTGCTGACTGAGGGATCGAGGGTTGGCTACACGATCCGTTACAGCCATGCGGATAAGATGCCTGTCATCTCGACTGCTAGTGATACGAGGCCGTTGGGATCCAGCACGGCGTTCCGTATTACCCTCCTGAACCCACCGATTCCACATTCTGCTAACAGTCATTGGATCTCGATCAACGCCAGCAGCAGCGTCGCGATACAATAAACGGCAACCTTGATGGGCTACAATCCGACCTTTATCAAAGTCGGGAACGTGATGGTACGCATTTCTCCTCCTTACACGAGGCATCACAACAACGTTTCTCCAGGCAACGCCGGTCAACTGCTGTTTGTGTATGAGAAATCGGTTGGAAACTTTTCTCATGTCAGCACGTTGTAGGTGTCTCCACCGGCGCCAACCTTGTGTGAATGCTCTGAAAAGCTAATCATTTGCATATCACAGCATCGTCTTCCTGTCGGTTAAATTTCGCGTCTGTAGCACATCATCTTCGTGGTGTAGCAATTTTAATGGCCAGTAGTGTACTATTGCACGTCACTTTCTGTAAAGCTTGCAGTGGTACACTCTGATATACCCTCAATGTATAGTCTTTTTTATTAAACAGGGACTGAAGATAACATACTGAATTGCCGAAACTGGTAGCGAAAACAAAATAAAATAACTTCCAAATTTTCAAGTCTGTTTGGCGAATTTCTTTGTTAAACAAGTTGCTTATGGGCTGTCAGAGGCGTAAAACGTCTATCTTGAAGCACATGCCTAAACTTTCAAGTTGAGGCATATAACGCGTAGAGCTGATGGTCGTACGTTCATCAACTTGTTTGCGAAGGTGAAACCTACCTGCAGAAGGAAGCTAGAGGTTGCCAGTCATGCTGCATGCGTTGTTGTAAGACAGCCACAGTTTCAGCTGATGGTGCTACTGCCATAACTGTAAGAGGTACATCGGGAAGGGGGTGAACTGACAGTGAAGCCTCTGCAGCAGCAGCTTTTGCATTCGCCAAGGATGATTTCTTTTCACCACTCCACAGTCTCGCCGGATTTAGGTGAACGTTTTAGTGTTTCGTTGAGAGGTGCTTTTAACAACGCATGATTGTGCACAAAATGTTGACAGAAATTAGTCAAGCCCAAGAAGCGGCTTAATTCTCGTGTTGTAGTGGGCTGAGGAAACAGAGAATTATCTTTCACACTTTCTTGAGGTTTCAGGATTCCTTGTGCATTGATAAGGTACCTTAAGAATTTTATTTCCGTCGCTCCGAAGACAGATTTTTGCGGGTTAATTACTAAACTATATCTAGTAATCTAGTGAATAGTTGCTATAAACGTGCTAGATGCTCTGCCATACCCAACAACATTGCAAGCGGGGCCTCACTCTGGACATAACAAAACTCTCAGTGCCTAGGTATCTCATTTATGAAGTGCTGGAAAGTCTGGGCGACACTACACAGTCCGAATGGCATTTGCACAAATTTGTAAAGTCCGAATGATGTGTAAACAGCGGTTTTCTGTATACCTTCCAGGGTTATCGGTATACGACGTCGATAGTGGAGAAAACAGTCTTACCATGAACGTACGTAGCAAAGATTTGAATACGTGGCCGAGGGTAATTATTACGTATTGTTTTGGCGTTAAGCTGGCGGTAGTCGTCATATGGACACCACCCATTATTCTTTATCAGGACTATTTGGAGTGGACAAGCCCAGCTATTATTTAAAAAGAGCTACAGATCCCTTGTGCTAACGTAAACACCACTCTTGTTTTGTGGTTTTTAGTCTTTATGGATGCAAACGGCGGCGTCGTGCGTGAACTGGTTGTCTTGATGGAGTGACAATGCGATGTACAGTTGGCTATCTTACCGGTGCTGATGGGCAAGTGACTTTAGGGAAATGACGAAGCAGCTCATTGTATGGTGAATCATTAGCTATTAATTTGATGTTGCCATGACTAGACAATTGTGTTGTAGAACTAAGCAACCATCGATAGTGAAAATCTGGGAGGACACTGCAAGAAGGTAAGAAGTCTGCTCCAGTAATCGGGTATAGGAAGATGGCACATTGAATCTACATATGAAAACATGTCGAATGTTGGATTTTAGATGTAAATTGATGTATCTGTAAGTCTTGATGGAAGGTCTGTTCGCAGTATACAGCCATCGGTGTTCAACCGTGGAAGACGAGAGGAAAGGTAAACTGAGAGATCAGCATCTGCATCTGTGAGAAATTGTTGTTTGAGTGAGTGCTCAGTTACGAACAGTATACAGCTGTCTAGTTTGAAATCAGTCGCCTTCGTCACTGATTTCTGGTGGCGTTTGGCTTGTCACTGGGCAGTCGACACTGACGAGCTTCAGCACCAGATTTTTTGTGATACCAGAAAATATTCTTCCCAGTGGGTGGACGCCTGTTTCTGCTGGAAGAGCGTCACCCTCACAACGCACGTGTGGAGCGCCGTATTTGTACGGCTGTGGCTTCCTTAGACAGTTCAGCTACTTGTGCTTGCAGTTCTTCCAGAGAAGTCTCTGTTTTGGCGGAGTCAGCTGCGACGTCCGTCGATGGATACATCCCGACTACTCTGTCAGCAGTTCAAGTGAGAGCGTCGAGGTCACCAGCGCAAACTATTTTCTACACATCTGCATGTAAGGGCGACAGTAAAATAGTCCGCAGAATATCGTCGTTAATTGCGTTGCCTGCCAGTGTGCGAAGTCGACGGAGTAGTTGAAATGGAGTGCGGCCGCCGAGTTCTTCGGTGCGGAGCAATTTTCTGAGCAGCTTAGCGTTACAGCCGCGTCCTTGATGGAGGTGTGTGTGTCCAGTTCTCGGCTGCGAGATAGGATGTCTTATACTTCCATAGCCATTTGCTCGTTATGTGCAGCCTCTACATAACTGTATGTAGTTTCGTCCGAGGTGATGCGGGCCAACACAAATTTGCTCTCAAGCAGGGCGAGCCATAACACTGGATTATCCGATGACAAGGGCAGGGTTTTCCCGCAGCCGGACCGAGGATCATGTTTGCCTCTGGTAAGTCACTGCTTGCGGGATTCTGTTTGTCTTGGTAAGCGTTGTTTATCTGACGCGGTTGTTCAGGAGCGATTCCACGCGGCGCGGCTGACGCGAGAATTTTCATAAGACGCTTTTTATTGTTTCGGTGTGCAATTCAGTTTTTACGGCGTGCTACTCGATCGTCCCGGCGCGTGATTCGGAAACTCGGGGTCACCAAATGTCGTGTGAATACGTTATTTAAGCACACTACTTAACAGTTAATTACAGTGAGTAATCGTACAACTGCTATGAGCAGTTACATCTTTCCTCTGTTATCACCATAGAGTAAATATCTCTGGAGTGAGCATTGCGTTCTGCGCATGTTGTCAACATTAAACCAGGATTGTCACGTGTTTTCGGGACTTCGCTGTGGGTGAGTGCTTTCTGCAGCGTTTGAAGTTTATAATATCAAGAGATTTTGTTGTGCTTCACCGTTTGTTGATAGTGTAATAGCGATGGCGAATTACTGTTGTTGCTACGGATGCAAAGAAAAATATGTGAAAGGAGGGATAGTAACTGTTCATGGGTACATACCATGTAGCTCTAATTATAGTTATCATATTAGTAAGAGAAACTGTTCATGTCTAAAAATTTCGAGACGCATTATAATTAAGGCTTGATTCTGTAGACCTATTTTTCTACGATTTTATGACTATATAATAGATATTACGGCTCGTACAAAAGCTTACAAACAATCGCTTCCCCTCGTAAATTTGCTGGTGGAACAGGAAAGGGAATGGCTAGTTGTTTCAGCAAATACTATCCTCCATGCATTTATAAGTGACTTGTCGATTATATATATAGATTACTCAGTCTACTATTTATTTAATAAACTGGGAGCAAGTACGTAAAATGCGTTAAATAAATACTTCGAAGTGTCACCAGTAAGAAAAATTGTGCTTTAGGTCGCAAAAACGAGAAAATAAATACGCAGAAATAGCAGAAAAAAGGACGAATTAGCAGGGATATAATCGCTAATGTGTGGCAAATTCGACGTAACGGAGTAGCAGCAAAAATTCCATTTTTGTCATTGAGTGAGATGAGTAAGTGATAGCTATGTGAACCACGCACACTGTTGCGATAGACCTCTGTTGGGCAGTAGTCGTTCTTCTGTAAAGCACCTTGGACGAAATAACGACACTGTCGCAACACCGCGCGTTTACAGTCGCGGGCGAGGGAAACGGAAGACAGGAACACGTGGAGGTAGGAGAACTCAAGAACCTCTCCCGGATAATTTCAAACCGACTTCCGGTCTTGTTCTTTTCTTCGGTCAGTTTTTGCTCTCTGTCTGTAGCCGCGCCCTCGGCTGGTGCCTATCCCGCCACGCCCTCAGTGCGGCCTTGTTTATATGCCGCCCATGCTATTTCAACGAAACGCTTCTGTCCTGTATGCATGCACACGTGCCTCATTAAGCCAAGAAGGATGTTGAGGGGCCTACCTGGGAGCTTGCTACCAACGTAAAGGAAAATTTATGCTTCCGCCGGATGTCACCATTCCAACGGCAGATCTGAGAGCCATTATTCCCCGAATATACTAACCAACAAGTAGAGACACCATGCATAATATTACCAGATTCCAGTTTGGCAGTTACTCTTCTGAAACGATTATATCAATCTCCTCCGTGCGACGCTGAGCAGGAGTAATTAAATTTTCTGAAGGTGAAAAAAGAAGGGTTTAGTTGTATTTCGGTCACGAAACTAAGTTATTTTTGAAAGATCATTACTATTACCACTTTTCGCAATACTGTAATACTGGTTACATAAATTACCAACTTTTTTTTACAAAACTAGTATTAACGCGTGACACAATGTAGTGCAAGTTACAGCTTCTGAAACAAATGAGTGAACATCGTAATACTCACTTTGTAAAATGTATCTGTAATAGTAAAATTGAGCATGTGCACCACATATGCTTCAATATCCCGTTCCGGCCGTGGTGACCGAGCTGTTCTAGGCGCTTCAGTCCAGAACCGCGCTGCTGCTACGGTCGCAGGTTCGAAATCTGCCTCGGCCATGGATCTACATCTACATCTACGTCCATACTCCGCAAGCCACCTGACGGTGTGTGGCGGAGGAATGTGTGTGATGTCCTTAGGTTAGTTAGGTTTACGTTAAATTCAAATGGCTCCAAGCACTATGGGACTTAACATCTGAGGTGATCAGTCCCCTAGACTTAGAACTAATTAAACCTGACTATCCTAAGGACATCACACACATCCATGCCCGAGACAGGATTCGAACCTGCGACCGTAGCAGCAGCGTGGTTCCGGACTGAAGCGCCTAGAACCGCTCTGTCACAGCGGCCGGCTAGGTTTACGTAGCTAAAGCCTATTGGACTGATGACCTCGCAAGGTAAGTCCCATAGTGCTTAGAGCCATTTGAACCATTTTTTTGCTTCAATATTTCCTGAAGCTTCCCGCAATAATACAGAAATTGCTTCACTGTTCACTTCACAAATGTAAATGAAGTAACTGGTAGTTCAACTCCACAGTATCTCCTTAACGACTACTACACTGCTGTAGGTCATAACAATATTGTTCACGTTATTATTGTTATTATTATTATTATTATTGTTCTTGTTGTTGCTGTTATTATTATTGTTAATTGCAACAGATGAGACTCAAAGCATTGATAGCGCGACGTCTTGCAATATCTACCACTTCAGGAGTAATGAATCCAGCACTCACGTAATTTTCAAATAGTAAATATAATGCACGGATCAAATCACTTACGGGAAACCAACCTGGTGATGTCGCAACAGCCGATATTTCGACAGGAGCACACCCCGCCATTTTCAGAGCATAACTGCAGCAAGTAAGCGCTGTGCACCTGTATTTAAAACTTCTGTTTCCAGAGAAATTCCGTTAACATAACACACACACACACACACACACACACACACACACACACACACACACACACACACACACACTCTCATACACACATACACACACAAACACACAAACACAAACACACACACACACACACACACACACACACACACACACACACACACACACTGCAAACACCACCGCCATCACAAACGAACCATGATTAACTTCAGAAGTTATCGCTAGTTAAATTAATAATCAACGTGTGATACAGAATTACATCTGTCCCTCTGTTTTTTACAAGTGGGAGAGCTGGATTCCATGCAGAATTTAAGAAAAAACCACAATCTTTATTTATAAGGTCACTTGCTAATTTAATTTCAACAGTTTCCTTAACAACACTATCCCAGCAGCTTAAGTGTATGCCGGAATCTCCGTGTTGTTATATTTCATAGGTTGACTGGTGCCAAGACAATACTCTGCAGTGGCAGATTTGCTCGGCTGTTGTAAGCGTGTTTGACGCGTTTGATCAGTACACCGGTCCCCTACAGCCCTGATAGTCAGACCAATATATGAAATGCCACAACTCCAGGGAATACAGTAAACACCCAGCTTACGAAAACCAAGATCATCCTTTACGGAACCTAAAACAACCCTGACCTTAGATAGTGGTCCGAAAACTCACTCATCATTATGTTTCCGCAAAATATGAATAAGCCTGTTCGAAATGATTCTTGCGTAAGGCGAAAACGACGTAGATTTTGATATCACCTCGGTGTTGTTAGCACTCACTCGGTGCACAGTTGGTCGATAGTGCAACGCACGTTTGCTCTGTCTTTCGCTTTAACCATCCTGACGAGAGGTGACTTCGTGATGGGCTTCCTCAGATGACAAACTCTAAACGTCCGAGATTACATGGGACCTGTGCACCGAGGTATGAAGTACCCCGTCACGTTGAGCCTGATGTGCCAACTATCAGCGTGCAGATAAAAGTCAGGGTGAGTAGGCTTGCTACAAGTGATACGCCCCAACGTAATATCAATGTAGTGTGAGAAGGGCTATGCGAGAGGCGTTCAATGAATTCGAAATAAAAGTTCTATGTACTGACTTGGCAGAAAATCCTAAGAAATTTTGGTCTTATGTCAAAGCGGTAGGTGGATCAAAATAAAATGTGCAGACACTCTGTGACCAAAATGGTACTGAAACAGAGGATGACAGACTAAAGGCCGAAATACTAAATGTCTTTTTCCAAAGCTGTTTCATAGAGGAAGACTGCACTGTAGTTCCTTCTCTAGATTGTCTCACAGATTACAAAATGGTAGATATAGAAATAGAGGGATAGAGAAACAATTAAAATCGCTCAAAAGAGGAAAGGCCGCTGGACCTGATGGGATACCAGTTCGATTTTACACAGAGTACGCGAAGGAACTTGCCACCCTTCTTGCAGCGGTGTACCGTAGGTCTCTAGAAGAGCGTAGCGTTCCAAAGGATTGGAAAAGGGCCAGGTCATCCCCGTTTTCAAGAAGGGACGTCGAACAGATGTGCAGAACTATAGACCTATATCTCTAACGTCGATCAGTTGTAGAATTTTGGAACACGTATTATGTTCGAGTATAATGACTTTTCTGGAGACTGCAAAACTACTCTGTAGGAATCAGCATGGGTTTCGAAAAAGACGGTCGTGTGAAACCCAGCTCGCGCTATTCGGCCACGAGACTCAGAGGGCCATAGACACGGGTCCACAGGTAGATGCCGTGTTTCTTGACTTCCGTAAGGCGTTCGATACAGTTCCCCACAGTCGTTTAATGAACAAAGTAAGAGCATATGGACTATCAGACCAGTTGTGTGATTGGCTTGAAGAGTTCCTAGATAACAGAACGCAGCATGTCATTCTCAATGGAGAGAAGTCTTCCGAAGTAAGAGTGATTTCAGGTGTGCCACAGGGGAGTGTCGTAGGACCGTTGCTATTCACAATATACATAAATGACCTTGTGGATGACATCGGAATTTCACTGAGGCTTTTTGCGGATGATGCTGTCGGATATCGAGAGGTTGTAACAATTGAAAATTGTACTGAAATGCAGGAGGATCTGCAGCGAATTGACGCATGGTGCAGGGAATGGCAATTGAATCTCAATGTAGACAAGTGTAATGTGCTGCGAATACATAGAAAGAAAGATCCCTTATCATTTAGCTACAATATAGCAGGTCAGCACCTGGAAGCAGTTAATTCCATAAATTATCTGGGAGTGCGCATTAGGAGTGATTTAAAATGGAATGATCATATAAAGTTGATCGTCGGTAAAGCAGATGCCAGATCGAGATCCATTGGAAGAATCCTAAGGAAATGCAATCCGAAAACAAAGGAAGTAGGTTACAGTACACTTGTTCGCCCACTGCTTGAATACTGCTCAGCAGTGTGGGATCCGTACCAGATAGGGTTGATAGAAGAGATAGAGAAGATCCAACGGAGAGCAGCGCGCTTCGTTACAGGACAATTTAGTAATCACGAAAGCGTTACGGAGATGATAGATAAACTCCAGTGGAAGACTGTGCAGGAGAGACGCTCAGTAGCTCGGTACGGGCTTTTGTTGAAGTTTCGAGAACATAAAAATGGCTCAGATGGCTCTGAGCACTATGGGACAACAGCTATGGTCATCAGTCCCCTAGAACTTAGAACTACTTAAACCTAACTAACCTAAGGACATCACACAACACCCAGTTCGAGAACATACCTTCACCGAAGAGTCAAGCAGTATATTGCTCCCTCCTCCGTATATCTCGCGAAGAGACCATGAGGATAAAATCAGAGAGATTAGAGCCCATACAGAGGCATACCGACAATCCTTCTTTCCACGAACAATACGAGACTGGAATAGAAGGGAGAACCGATAGTGGTACTCAAGGTACCCTCCGCCACACACCGTCAGGTGGCTTGTGGAGTATGGATGTAGATGTAGATGTAGAATCTTGCTCCTGAACAACACATGAAGGAAGGGAAGGCAGTAGCCGCGTGGGTTAACCGTGCGCTCTCAGCCGCTTTCCCACGGTTCGCGCGGCTCCACCTCCCCCCCCCCCCCCCTTCTTCGTCGGAGGTTCAAGTCCTCCCTCGGGCATGTGTGTCCTTAGCGTAAGTTAGTTTAAGGTAGCTTAAGTAGTGTGTAAGCTTAGGGATCATGACCTCAACAGTTTGGTCCCATAGGAACAAATATCCAAAAAGGCCATTCTTATCCAACTCCATCGTGAAACAAATATTCGTTTGGATTGGATTTAGCTGTTATAAAAAGTCGTCCAAATTTTCACCGCGCTGAGGCCAAACAACAAAAGTATCATCTATATACTGTATCTGTGAAAACACGCAGGTTTCAAATCAGCTGGCTACAACGCACATTAATCTAAATCTTCCGTAAGCAAATTTGACAATAATAGGTGACAAAGGACTTCCCATCGCAACTCCATCTGTCTGCTCATAGTACTCATTACTGAATAAAAAGTAGATGCAGTTCATCACATATCGAAAGAGGTTCGTTGACTCAGCACTAAATCAACCGCAACGTATCAGACAGAGAAACACGCCTGAAGAAAAAGACCACATCAAAACTTACTAGAATATAAGAGTCACTCAAACGCATTCTCTGAAATCGACGTAATAAATCTGCCGACTTCTTGATGTGGTGTTCACACCGACCTATTATAGATCTCAATAGAGTAGCAAGGTGTTTTGAACCACGATTTGTCGAAGCACTAATCGGACGAAGAGGAACCCCTTCCTTGTGGACCTTACGGAGTTATAGAACGTAGAGGGAACAGCACAATAAGAATTAAGACTTTTGATAGTCTTCTGCGACAAGGAACTTTTCTTCAGGAGGCTATTTGTCCTTCTCTCAACACTTTCTGTGGAGTCAGAACCTATCCTTCGATGTGATAAATCAGACAGTATACACTGCATCTTTTGAACGTAATCCTGCTTGTCCAAAACAACGGTAGCACTTCCCTTGTCTCAGATAAGATAACACTATCAGGATCAACTGTAAGTGAAAATAAAGCGGCCCTCTCAGCTGCTGCGGTATTACCCTAGTGTGGACGTGCCCCAATCAACACACGACATGCCTCCCTCCTAGCCACCTCTGCAACTTCACGATAAAAACAGTCTGTTCAACAGAAATAATAAATCCAGCCACCGGCAAACGCTTGGGAGTCGGTGCAGATTTAAACCTTTCCCTAGCAAGGATAAAGCTGTGACGTCAAAAGCCGTCTACGTGAGCTCTATGACAGAACATCAAGTTATAACATTAGACTCCGAGGCACAGAAACGTTCAGACTTTGCCAAATGCCGGGCAGTTACAGAATGAAATTCCCAGTCAGACTGCGACCATGACGCGCCGTCCAGCCGATCCCAGAAAAAAGCCGAAATTTTTAATGCAATAATTAAATGAAGCCGAAACAATTCCTTCGAAACAAAATCTAAATATTGATGAGTGTAATGGATCCTCTCACGAGCAAGAGCTAGGCCAGTGCGTTGCTTGTTGCGATTGGCAGCAGGAGAATCAATGTGATGCACAAGCTTGACAAACGTTGAAACAATATCTTGATCACGACACCTCAGTAAAAACGATAACGCACATTGCAGTCTTACTCTACGGCTGCGCAGCTTATCCAACCTTCGCAAGCAACGATACTTTTCTCCACATAGAGGTAAACAGTGTGGTGAGATCCGAGTTTCTCCCGACGTATACAATGTCAACGATGTCACCCGGTTGCATCCCCGTAAGTTATTTGAAGAGAAACTAAGGTGTCGTAGTGCACCGATTTTTACTTGGTTGATTTTAAATGGCAGTGCAGAATGGTGATGAAACAAGTGTCAGAAGGGAGAGGAATGATGTAGACGTGTTTTCCGGTAGAGGATTCGGTTGATTTGTCGTCTTGTCATCAAACGTTTGCAGTTCCCATTCTAAAGCCACTTCCTATCAGCTGCGAATAGAATACTGCTGCAGAATCAACTGTCATTACAGGTCCCTTCCTTATACGTCGCTGTTGCAAACGGACGTTACACCACGACACTGACGCAAATCTGAATACAGCAAAAAGCGAAAAAAATAAATACGAGGGCTGTCCAGAAAGTAAGTTACGATTGATCGCGAAATGAAAATCACAGTGAAAATCAGAAATGTTTCATTTGTAACAGTTAGCTACACCTTTCAGCTACTTCTCTACGTAGTCGCCGTTCTGACTCAGACATTCGTCGTAGCGCTGTACCAATTTTCCAATACCCTCATCATAGAAGGCAGCCGCCAGTGCTTTCCGCCAATTCTCTACGCTGGCCTAAAGCTCGTTGTCTGTGCCAAAATGTTGTCTTCATAGCCAGCGGTTCGTTTGAGCAGTTGAAACTCAGTGGGAGACAATTACGGGCTGTATTGTGGGTAACCAAACATTTCCAATTGAAACGATGCAGGAACATCTTCATTGCCCCTGCAGAATGAGGCTGAGAATTGTCTTGAAGAAGAAACCGCACGACAGTTATGTAATGTTGGTTGCATATCTTCAGGGGAAAATTCTCACCAGGCCCTCGTACTTGGCGGGAGACACTATTTTCTATAATATCTTTACGCGCTCACTAAGAGCTCAGGAATGAAAAGAGCGACATAATTCTACCTAGAGTCATACTAGAGACACTACCCAAAACATCTTTGCAAAGCTTTATCGGATTTTCATAGTCGTTTCCATTTCGCGACCGATCGTAACTTACTTTCTGGACAGCCCTCGTACATGAATTTGTCACCAGGGAGATTCGAACACAGCTTATCCGCTTGGCAGCCCAACACGTGATCTCTTAACCACGACGCCGTTGCTCTTTCATGCTGCTCTGTATTACACTACTTGTTCTTGGAGCGTCCACTTTCTATTTTGTCATTGTTTCAAGTTTAGTACATCTTATTCTTGTTTTCATGCTTGATATGCGTTCAGTTTTTGTCGGACTTTTCACTGAGCGCTCTTAGCACTAAATATGAGGGGGTGAGATGGGTAGTTTCCCTTGTAAGTAATAGAACGCAGTACATTGTTCTGGATGTCGAGTGTTTATCAGAGACAACGGTACCTTCGGGAGAGCCCCAGGGAAATGTAATAGGATTGTTATCATTTTCTGTGTACACGAACGATCTAAGAGGAAGGGTGAACGGAAATCTGCGACTGTTTCCTGTTGACACTATAGTATGCGGGAAGGTGACATCATTGAGTGACAGTAGGAGCATCTAAGATGACGTAGGCAGAACTTCTGGTTAGTTTAATGAATGGCAGTTTGCAGTAAATGTAGAAAAATGTCAGTTAATGCGGATGAGCAGGAAAAATAACCCCGTACTAAGCGCATCATTGCAAAGCTGCATGGAATGGAACGAGCACGTCAGTTTGGTAGTAAGGGAAGGTGGATGGCCGACTTCGTGATGTTGGATAATTTTGGGAAAGTGTAGCTCATAAAGGAGACCGCGAGTATAACACTTGTGCAGACCATCCTTGAGTACTGCTAGAGTGTTTGGGTATCCCACCAGGTCGGATTAAAGGAAGGTGTCGTAGTAATTCAGAAGCGTGCTGCTAGTTTTGATACCGGTAGGTTCAGTCAACATGCAAGTGATATGCAGATGCTTCGTCAACTCAAATGGAAATTCCCTGGAAGGAAGACGACATTCTTTTTGCGTAACCCTATTGAGAAAATTTAGAGAACCGGCATTTGAAGCTAACGTCAAAAGGAGTCTAAGCACCCAACATAGATTTCGCATAAGGATCCTGAACACAAGAGAAATTACGTTTCGTACTGATTTTCCGTTACTTGGTTCTGCAGCGAATACTTTTGCTTTTTCCAGCTTTCAGTTGGTGCAATTCAGTGTTTTTAGAAATTAATACAATTTATTAACTATGGTACTATGATAATATTTTTTTATCAACAGAGTTCACTGAAGTAATATTTTCCCGTTATGTTTTATTTTTAATAAACGTACTTACAATACTATAAAATCTGCATAGAAAAATTGCAGAGGAGTAGTTTTAAAGGATGAAAGTGGACGGGGAGCAGCTTTGACAGTTATTCAGTTATTAAGTAACCTGTAGATATATGTTTAGCGGAAGAATTTGTTAATCAAGAAGGCGAGTTTCAACTGACTAAGGCATTGGGCCGGTTAACAAAAGCAAAACAATACGCGTAGTTCCATCTCCAGTAACACTTAGTTATAATTGTTCTTAACCGATTTTTTAAACTCTGAAGTCGCGCAATTCGACAACACGTACTGACACACTTAAAAATGCACCGGCGCGGTTTAGATGACCATAATTCGGGAGAGGGTGCTAAATTGATCGGAGGCGTTCGTGCATCGAAGATCCATCTGCATGCGCTATTGCGGCAATTTTTGATATAAACGAAAACTGTCAAATCGTAAAATTCCACTGAAGATGGCTTTCTGGTTGTCAGCAGAAATATCGAGACATGTATTCACCATCATGCTTTGCAATTCCGAAATTTGATGGAACAGTTAGTTAGATGTTATCTTAATCGAAAAAAAGGAAACAATTTTTATAAATATTAAGTACTCCACGTTTATGGTAATATTATCTTTTACACCACTCCTTTGTTGGACGTCACTGGTCACTGTCCACATTACATTTAACGCACGCGCGCGCACACGCACGCACACACACACACACACACACACACACACACAGACACACACACACACACACACACATGCATACAGAGACGAACGAACATACTCACACACTTTCAGCTGGCATCGGGAACTTGACGATAGTTCCGTTGTCCTATTGAATTCCTTTTTTTGCTCCCACAGCCGGTCTGAGATAGCTGAGACTGTCACTCACCACAATGAATGAGATATCGGCCTCAAGAAAATGGAAATATGGTAGAATTATACATCACAGATCCTGGGCAAAGTACTTTACAGCACTGAATTATGACTGTTTACTGTAGAATGACAATTGTTTGTTGTTGAGTAATGTTAATTTTTTACCATTCCCTACTGTATATTCTTTGTAGTGTGAATTATTTAATAGATGTGCTTTAATTGACTTCTTAAATATTTAGGATTTAGTTGTCTTTTACATCTCATTGAATAACTTACTGTGTAATTTTATTCCTTTGTAGAAAATTTTGCTTACTTTTAGTAAATGTTACTCTTGTTAATTGATCATGGATGCTGCTATTTGTGAGATAATTGCCGTTGTTCTTCTTCATATACTCTGAGGAGCCACGGAAACTGGTACACCAGCCTAACATCGTGTAGGGCCCCGCTTACACGTAGAAGTGCCGCAACACGACGTGGCATGGAACCGATTAATGTCTGAAGTAGTGCTGGAGTGATATGCTCAATAATGTTCATGTCTGGCGACTTTGGTGGCCAGCGGAAGTGTTTAAACTCAGAAGAGAATTTCTGGACCACTCTGTAGCAATTCTGGATGTGCGGGGTTTCGTATTGTCCGTCGGAATACACAATGGATATGAATGGATGCAGGTGATCAGACAAGATGCTTAGGTAAGTGTCACCTGTCAGTCATATCGAGACGTATCAGGTGCCTCATATCACTCCAACTGCACACGCCCCACATTGTTATAGAGCCTCCACCAGCTTGAACAGTACCCTGCTGGCATGCAAGGTCCATGGATTCACGAGGTTGTCTCCATACCCGTACACGTCCATCTGCTCGATACAATTTGAAACGAGTCTCGTCCAACCAGGCTACATGTTTCCCGTCATCAACAGTCCAACGTCGGTGTTGACGGACCCAGGCGAGGCGCAAGGCTTTGTGTCATCAGTCATGAAGCGTAAACGAGTGGGCCTTTGGCTCCGAAAGCCCATATCGATGATGTTTCGTTGGATCGTTCGCACGCTGACACTTGTTGGTGGCCCAACATTGAAATCTGCAGCAATTTGCGGAAGGGTCGCACTTCTCTCACGTTCAACGGTTCTCTTCAGTCATCGTTGGTCCCGTTCTTGCAGGATCTTTTTCCGGCCGTAGCGATGTCGGAGATTTGATGTTTTACCAGATTCCTGGTATTCACGGTACACTCGTGAAATGTTCGTACGGGAAAATCCCTATTTCATCGCTACCTCGAAGATGATGTGTCCAATCGCTCGAGCGCCGACTATAACACCATTTCAAACTCATTTAAGTCTTGGTAACCTGCCATAGCAGCGGCAGTAACTGATCTAACAACGGCGCCAGACACTTGTTGTCTTATACAGGGTGTTACAAAAAGGTACGGCCAAACTTTCAGGAAACATTTCTCACACACAAATAAAGAAAAGATGTTATGTGGACATGTGTCCGGAAACGCTTAATTTCCATGTTAGAGCTCATTTTAGTTTCGTCGTCCACCTACGCTCAATGGAGCACGTTCTCATGATTTCATACGGGATACTCTACCTGTGCTGCTAGAACATGTGCCTTTACAAGTACGACACAACATGTGGTTCATGCACGATGGAGCTCCTGCACATTTCAGTCGAAGTGTTCGTACGCTTCTCAACAACAGATTCGGTGACCGATGGATTGGTAGAGGCGGACCAATTCCGTGGCCTCCGCGCTCTCCTGACCTCAACCCTTTTGACTTTTATTTACGGGGGCATTTGAAAGCTCTTGTCTACGCAACCCCGATACCAAATGTAGAGACTCTTCGTGCTCGTATTGTGGACAACTGTGATACAATACGCCATTCTCCAGGGCTGCATCAGCGCATCAGGGATTCCATGCGACGGAGGGTGGATGCATGTATCCTTGCTAACGGAGGACATTTTGAACATTTCCTGTAACAAAGTGTTTGAAGTCACGCTGGTACGTTCTGTTGCTGTGTGTTTCCATTCCATGATTAATGTGATTTGAAGAGAAGTAATAAAATGAGCTCTAACATGGAAAGTAAGCGTTTCCGGACACATGTCCACATAACATATTTTCTTTCTTTGTGTGTGAGGAATGTTTCCTGAAAGTTTGGCCGTACCTTTTTGTAACACCCTGTATAGGCGTTGTCTAGTAGCCGAGCGCAGCGCCGTATTCTGACTGTTTACGTATCTCTGTATTTGAATAAGTATGGCTATACCGGTTTCTTTGGCGCTTCAATGTATATAACATGATAGTAGCTCTAAATCACACTCAGACGTGAGAATCCGCAGGTGTTCAAACGTAATTTTACAGGAAGTTCTGTTACTGTCATTAATTGTCGTTTTAATGGCCTTTTTCTGTAGTTTGAACTGTAAAGTGGTTATAAATAAATTTTCACTGCTCGAGCCGGGGTAGTAGGGAGACTATTTACCGTATGGGTATCCAACTTTATAGGACTGATGCTCAGACTCTGCGATGCAGGATATGCGTTGTTGATAGTACTAATGGCATGAGTCGTTGCGCGCTATTACTGGTACGCCGACTTAGGGTTGAAACACAGTTATCAGTGCGTATTACAGTTGCAGATAGTCAACATGAGTCTCGGTAAGGTGAGCAGGGCTTTATTTGTAAAAGTGTTTTATCAAAATAACAGTGTAGTGAAGTTTCAGGACTGCTGTGAAACTTCTTAATAAAATATTTGCTTAAACTGCTGAGTGAAATTGAATGCAAGTGTCACTTTGCTAGTCTTTATCCTTATTACACTGACCTACTGAATTTGCTCTGGCAAACAGAACTCAAACTTTTCGTATTCTTTAATTGCTCACAATATACAACGGTTACGCGATCTGACTGCTTCCAAATTAACTCAGAAGAATGGCCCTGCTAAAAAGAAATCTTAACAATAACCTATACATTTCATTAAGCACTAACCTCACAAAAATCTTCATTAGGCGAACTACTGCAATACTGCGAGCGTCAATACTGCTAGCTAAATAAAAGATTATAACTACTAAAGCCACTAACTACTAATAGACATGTGGTTAGTAAAGGAAAGATTTTGTTGCAAACCAAATAATGTATTTTTTACCTTAATAATGTGACATACAGTTCAAACACGAATATAAATCGTCATTGAGATCTAGTACGACGGTATATAATCGTCAATAATATTCAGTCTCCAAGTCGAACATGTACAGATCGTTAGCCTGCGCTAACACTTCAGACCTCTACGCTCCACAATGCTAACTTCTCACATGTAACATCCATCACTGCTGGCTGTTCACCTCCAACTGCCTAACAGTACTTCCATCACTGCTGACGACTGACTTCCAATTGTTCAACACTACTGGCGATTAACTTCCAACAACGATTCCAACCAGCCACAGAGTCTCTTACAAAGAAAGCGCAGTCAGAGATCCAATGCAAAGCGCTACACAGCGGTGCAAACACAGAAGCAGCCCGCTTACAGCTGTCAGATAACGTCGACTTTTTGCTACAATGTTTCGGCTGACAACCATTCAGCCATCTGCAGGTGACTGTCTTGCACTGGAGGTTGCTGGTCACTAGTCACTGGTCGCTGACAGACGGACCATATCCTTGGTCCGAGGTGCAGGAGTCTAAGCATTTATGGGTGCTGTTCCTTCTCATTCCTGGCTTGACGAACGTCTTGTCGTAATAGGAACTGCCTGTAAGTTGTCTGAAACGGATGAAAACCTATTCCGCTAGCAAGCTAGCGAGCGTCAGAAGCGTTGGGCCTCTTCTTTTTTGGTGGTCCGAAATTTGCTTCGGTAAGGCGGGAGAAGTTCGCTGGCGGCAGGTAATCGTCCACATCCTGACGGCTTCGTCCGTCATGTAAAATCAGTCCTTGTTGGTGAAGATGGGGTAGGAGTTTATGAGCATCAAAAATCCGCCCTCCGGGCGGACTCTTCTCCCTTGAATTTCCCGTTCAGGGGATCAAACCCCCCCCCCCCCCCCCCAACTAAATTCACGTGGTATGTGTGGGAGAGGAGGGATATCTGACTGTGGGTAAGGAAAATCGTGGTGAGGATAGTTGCCACCTCTGACAGATTCGGTGATCTTGGTGAGCACCTCCCTCATGCTATTCTTGTCAGGGAGATGTAGGAGCTCGAAGGACAGCTCGTCTACTTCTTTCTTGTCCTCTCTGTATCCATGGCCAACTCCTCATCCTCCTGCCTTTTAGCAAGTGACGGTGAGACGACCGTTTCGGGCGGGGGGGGGGGGCGCAGCATCTGCGTCCCCCTTGAGCGGTAGACCCCAGCTCCATGGCTACCTCCTCGGCTGCCTGCGTTTCCGCAGCGGCAAGTGCGACGACCGTCCGGAATTCCGCATCCACCCCCGTCGTGGTTGAGGCCGGCGCCTCTTCTTGTGTTGTGTGCGACGCGCTAGTCAGGGGGTTACAAAAGTGCTGGAGGTTGCTAGTTTACTTTTTATACAAAAAATAGGCGCGAAGACGCACGCGCAAAGGCAGCCGCTACATGAGTGACCTCTCTTTAACTTCGCGAATGGCGACCGGAAAGGAAGAAACCTTCCCCTGAGGATATGCTAGTCATCGAAAGTACTTCAACAACCTGAAGACGACGAAGAAAATTTAACCGCTAGCTTATTAGCTTCAGTGGTTTCATTCCACAACAGTACAACACCAAGAAAAACTCAGGGAAGACTGAGGAGGAATAGCAGCCTTCTGCTTAGCCTCCTGAACCTGATTCGGAAGTTCGAAATAACTAGCGACTTGGGAATTGCTTCGGGGAGAGGCCTAGGTCCAACTGGGCCATAAATTGTTGAAAAACTTTCTATTGCACAATGTTCGACATCCAAGCAGTGTACGAGCTGGTTGCGACAGTTGAACATTCCATCGTCTACCGTTCTAATAGTGCTACGAACAGTTATGAAATGGCATCGGCACTAACTTCCAAGTTGTCGTGGATGCAAATGGTCGTCACATTGAACAACGTTAGTAACGTGGAACGTCAGCATGGAACGCAATTAACGAATGTTACCCTCTCATGTCGAAATTAAGGTATGATTCTTGCAATGGTTTATTCATTATTTCTCTTCCGCATGTACTTACAAATATTGCTAGCAAGTTTCATTGTCCTACGATCACTAGATTTTCTTAGGGGCCCTCTGAAGCAGCTGAAGTACTGGGTGATCAAAAAGTCAGTACAAATTTGAAAACTTAATAAACCACAGAGTAATGTAGATAGAGAGGTAAAAATTGACACACATGCTTGGAATGACATGGGGTTTTATTAGAACGAAAAAAAAGGTATTGCTAGACACGTGAAAGATCTCTTGCGCGCGTCGTTTGGTGATGATCGTGTGCTCAGCCGCCACTTTCGTCATGCTTGGCCTACCAGCTCCCCCTACCTCAGTCCGTGCGATCATTGGCTTTGGGGTTACCTGAAGTGGCAAGTGTATCGCGATCGATCGACGTCTCTAGGGATGCTGAAAGACAACATCCGACGCCAATGCCTCACCATAACTCCGGACATGCTTTACAGTGCTGTTCACAACATTATTCCTCGACTGCAGCTATTGTTGAGGAATAACGGTGGACATATTGAGCATTTCCTGTAAAGAACATCATCTTTGATTTGTCTTACTTTGTTATGCTAATTATTGCTATTCTGATCTGATGAAGCGTCATCTGTCGGAATTTTTTTAACGTTTGTATTTTTTTGGTTCTAATAAAGCCCCATGTAATTCCAAGCATGTGTGTCAATTTGTACCTCTCTATCTACATTATTCCGTGATTTACTCAGTTTTCAAATTTATACTGACTTTTTGATCACCAGGTATAATTATAATTATTCTGTTCTTCTCTGAGCGTCTCGTACAGCCAGAGCTATCTTGTCGATATAAATTAACGTAATCAAATTATGCAAACAGTTTATAGCTTTGTAAGTACGCTGCTTAGGTTTTTATGTTGGTAACGCCACGTACCGCTCTGTATGAAAATCACTGACTGTGCTGTGTGCAGTCTGTGGCTGGTTGGCATTGCTGGAATATTCGCTATTGTACTGTTGGGCTGTTGGATGTGAACAGCGCGTAGCGTTGGTCAGTTGGAGGTGAGCCGCCAGCAATGGTGGATGTGGGGAGAGAGATGCCAGAGTTTTGAGAGCGGACGATCTGGACCTGTGTCCGTTAGAAAAAGGAAATTTTTAAGAGTGGATGTCATTAACTGATATACAGTATATATATATATATATATATATATATATATATATATATATATATATATATATATATATTATGACTTATGGACACTATTAAGGTAAATACATTGTTTGTTCTCTATCAAAATCTTTCATTTGCTAACTATGTCTATCAGTAGTTAGTGAATTCAGTAGTTAGAATCTTTTATTTAGCTGGCAGTATTGGCGCTCGCTATATTGCAGTAGTTCGAGTAACGAAGATTTTTGTGAGGTAAGTGATTCATGAAAGGTAAAAGTTATTGTTAGTCAGGGCCATTCTTTTGTAGGGATTGTTGAAAGTCAGACTGCGTTGCGCTAAAATATTGTCTGTCAGTTTAGTGATGATCAGAATAAGTAAGGAGAAAACTGAGTACGTTTAGTTTTGCTCAGCTGTTTGTAAATCGAATAACGTAAGACGTTTACCAGCACAGTCTTTTATAATTTTTCTAAGGGGACGTTCCAGCTTATGTATCTTAAATTTTCCATGACGTAATGAGTATTTTGGGTGCCACATCTTTAGCTATGGATCAATGTTGGGGGGGGGGGGGAGGTTCCATACTCAAATAATAATTATAATTATTGGCCTGGCTCTGAGCACTATGGGACTTAACATCTGAGGTCATCAGTCGCCTAGAACTTAGAACTACTTAAACCTAACTAACCTAAGGACATCACACACATCAATGCCCGAGGCAGGATTCGAACCTGCGACCGTAGCGGTCGCGCGGTTGCAGACTGTAGCGCCTAGAACCGCTCGGCCACCTCGGCCGGCTGTTATTATTATATTTGAAGTTAGGACCCACAAAAAGAGTTGCATAGCTAAAGACGGAGTGCACAAAATACTCATTACGTCAGGGAAAATTTAAGATACATAAGTTATAAACTGTTTACGTTATTTGATTACATTAAATTTATGTCGATACAATAGCGCTGGCTGTAAGAGACTTTCAGAGAAGAACAGACGGAAAGAAATAAAGTGAGCAGCTTGTAAGCGGAACGTTTCCATTGCTCATTTCTCCGTCGATGGCAATACGCCAGCAGTTTACAAATGTGTTTCGGTGAAGGTGCTGTTGTTCTATCGTTGCGTGACAGCTTTGTACCTTAGCAATTACTGCATCTGTATGACTCACTATTGTAGTCATAGAATCATTCGAACAGTTTCATCAGCACCGGCGATACGCTTGTTTTTGGAGGAGGACGTAAACAGTTCGACGAGGCTACTATGAGGAATGATGTAACACGACGCGGCAGTGAGTGATACTGAGGTTTATCTCACGCCTACTGAAAGCCCATCCATCGCTTTCGTCAGATTCATCTGCTTTTGTTTATAACAACATGTAATGGTAGCACGGACATTTATTACACTGCAAATCGAAATGAAGACCTGGCCAGCGTGGCAGCGCCATTGTGTTTATGTCCGAGAAGTTCAAATGGTTCAAATGGCTCTGAGCACTATGGGACTCAACATCTATGGTCATCAGTCTCCTATAACTTAGAACTACTTAAACCTAACTAACCTAAGGACATCACACAACACCCAGTCATCACGAGGCAGAGAAAATTCCTGACCCCGCCGGGAATCGAACCCGGGAACCCGGGCGCGGGAAGCGAGAACGCTACCGCACGACCTGTCCGAGAAGTATATTTGTAACAACGTACACTCCAGTATTCTTACACGTGGAGCCCTGTCACTCACTACAACTACGCACATGCCACTAAATGAAGTACCCATTTAGAATACGAACAGAAACACGACCTATGGTATCGGTATATCTCACCATTGCTATTTACGACGCTTCGCCGGCAGTATCCGCAAAAACTACCTTTCCCGGTTATAACGTTATCTTTTTCCCCTGTTACTGTCGCTTCGTCATCTGCTGTTTCCGTCGCTGACGATAATGTCGACTCTGTGCTCGAACCAATGCAGACTGATTTTTCAGCAGTCTTGTCTGTCAAATATATCTCCTCCAGTAATCACCACACACTTTTCTGGGATTATATTCAACTTTTTTCTACGATAATCTACTGTTGTTGTGGTCTTCAGTCCTGAGACTGGTTTGATGCAGCTCTCCATGCTACTCTATCCTGTGCAAGCTTCTTCATCTCCCAGTACCTACTGCAGCCTACATCCTTCTGAGTCTGCTTAGTGTATTCATCTCTTGGTCTCCCTCTACGAATTTACCCTCCACGCTGCCCTCTAATACTAAATTGGTGATCCCTCGATGTCTCAGAACATGTCCTACCAACCGATCCCTTCTTCCCTTCTTCTAGTCAAGTTGTGCCACAAGCTCCTCTTCTCCCCAATTCTATTCAATACCTCCTCATTAGTTATGTGATTTACCCATCTAATCTTCAGCATTCTTCTGTAGCACCACATTTCGAAAGCTTCTATTCTCTTCTTGACTAAACTATTTATCGTCCACGTTTCACTTCCATACATGGCTACTCTCCATACAAATACGACTTCCTGACATTTAAATCTATACTCGATGTTAACAAACTTTTCTTCTTCAGAAACGCTTTCCTTGCCATTGCCAGTCTACATTTTATATCCTCTCTACTTCGACCATCATCAGTTATTTTTCTCCCCAAATAGCAAAACACATCTACTACTTTAAGTGTCTCATTTCCTGATCTAATTCCCTCAGCATCACCCGACTTAATTCGACTACATTCCATTATCCGCGTTTTACTTTTGTTAATGTTCATCTTATACCCTCCTTTCAAGACACTGTCCATTCCGTCAACTGCTCTTCCAAGTCCTTTGCTGTCTCTGACAGAATTACAATGTCATCGGCAAACCTTAAAGTTTTTATTTCTTCTCCATGGATTTTAATACCTACTCCGAACTTTTCTTTTGTGTCCTTTATTGCTTGCTCAATATACAGATTGAATAACATCGGGGATAGGCTACAACCCTGTCTCACTCCCTTCCCAACCACTGCTTCCCTTTCATGTCTTGCCCGCACGCGCTCAACCATTTCCTCGCTCACTGCAGGCCGACCCGTTGATTTCCCCTTACAGAGGCATCCAGAAGCTTTAAACTGCGCATACCATCGCCGAATGGAGTTAGCAGTTGGTGGATCTTTGTTGAACTTCGTCCTGAAGTATCGTTGCACCGTTATGACTGACTGATGTGAGTGCATTTCAAGCACGACATACGCTTTCTCGGCTCCTGTCGCCATTTTGTCTCACTGCGCTCTCGAGCGCTCTGGCGGCAGAAACCTGAAGTGCGGCTTCAGCCGAACAAAACTTTATGAGTTTTTCTACGTATCTGTAGTGTGTCGTGACCATATGTCAATGAATGGAGCTGCAGTGAATTTATGAAATCGCTTCAATCATTTGTAATAGCCCTGTATTATATTCTTCTTGAAGTCTGAGGGTATTTCGCCTGTCTCATACATCTTGCTCACCAGACGGTAGAGTTTTGTCAGGACTGGCTCTCCCAAAGCTGTCAGTAGTTCCAATGGAATTTTTTATACTCTGGGGGCCTTGTTTCGACTCAGGTCTTTCAGTGCTCTGTCAAACTCTTCCGCAGTATCATATCTCCCATTTCATCTTCATCTACATCCTCTTCCATTTCCATAATATTGTCCTCAAGTACATCGCCCTTTTATCGACCCTCTATATACTCCTTACACCTTTCTGCTTTCCCTTCTTTGCTTATTACTGGGTTTCCATCAAACCTCTTGATGTTCATGCAGGTGGTTCTCTTTTCTTCAAAAGTCTCTTTAAGTTTCCTGTAGGCAGTATCTATCTTACCCCTAGTGAGATAAGCCTCTACATCCTTACATTTGTCCTCTAGCCATCCCTGCTTAGCTAGTCTACTATGATAAAATAAAACGTGGCAACTGAAATTGCAGATTGGCTTCGTGGCCTCGTGGTTAGCGTTTCTGGCTAGTAACGCGGACCTGCTGGGTTCTGTACTCTGTTACTGCTTTCGATAATACTCTTGTGGATCGGTATGGAAAGAGAGTCACACAGTCTCTAGGAGACAAGGGGCAGAATGAGGAGCTACTTGAAATTAAATGCAGCGAATTGACCCACAATTTGCGGTAGTGGCACCACGTCGGAAGGCTTGTTCGGGGTTGGATAACACACATTTGTTTATCAGCAGTAAAAGTATAAGCCGTTTCTTTTCAGCTTCAGAAGCAAGATGTTTGACAATTACGACCACAGATCTCATTCTTTGCGAAGTTCCAGACCGCTTTTGCAGAATTTAGACCTAGGTGGTATGGTGGTAGACAGCAGGGAAACAGGTTTCTTTCAAAATTTTGTAAGTGGAGTAAACTGTAGAAAGACGATTCTCGTTAATTAATGCCAAAAGTTCAGCTTTTCTTGTCTCTACACATTAAGAAAAATGCTATCCGTTTCTGTACGATAGTCCAACGTTTTTGTCCTTATACTCAATAGTAGCCTGCATGTACAATGATGAAATGATGGCTGGCACTTTTCTTTGACAATATTCGTCGCAAACTGTCACTTCGCCAACATTTATTTCAGCGTAATGAGTAGGAAGTGTTTCGACAAAAAAACCACTGGCGGTGCTGGAAAAATCAAATTTTTTGCAAGTATGTCATCTCGTTTATTCTGTCAACTTTTAAAACCACATCCCAAAGAGCAGGTATGGCCAAGAATTCGACAGCTGAGCAGTACTCTTCCTTGCATGTCATAGATCTCTCGTCTGGCAGCACACTTCCCCTCCAACACGCCACACTGTTTGAGCGTGAGTAGACGGAAGAGGAGGAAACTGCGAAACCGTCGCATTTAAACGGCAATGGCGTCGCAGTGCATAGGACTTCATTTCGTATTTCACATTTCTCAACAAACAAAACACATTGTCAGTATTATTTAATTACTTTTGGAGCCATGAAGACATAATTTTATCTGGTTTATTGACTGATGGCATACGGGCAGATGTAGAAAATTTCACAGATTTTCGCATTCATGTTGCCACATAACCGTAACGTATTTAGTTTAATAGTCGAAAAAAAGCCTTTCTGGCAAATACATTGATCGAAATATTTTATCACGTTTACAATTTCACTATGAAGACGTTGTATCTCTTTCATAGGAAAACAACGTAGAGCTCCTGGACAGTTTCCAAAAAAAAAAAAAAAAAAAAAAAAAAATTCGTCTTTTAAATGGGAATCACATTGCAGATCAATCAATTCCATCTGCACATGCACAGGGTTACTTTCAATTGAAACGGCAAACGGTACCGAAAACAGATGTAAGACTGGCAGTGTTTTCAACAGGTTTAGAAAACTATCCCTGTAAATCTTTTAAGGGCACAGTGAATTCCTTAAGCCTTGTGGTATAGGGAAATGATGTTTTTTGTCAGATTTTGTCCCTTCCACAATGCGATTTTCTTTGTAAATGCACCCCCATCAAATTCGAAATAAATTGTTCTCACCTCGCAGTGTCTTACTATGGGCATTGTGCAGTCAAGTCCACTTCAAATTCCGCGTCTGCTGTCCATTCTGGATGCTCTAATTTTTATTTCTGCTCTCCTTTTTTCTTCATAAATTTAACAATAGCGGGTTTTAAATCGAAAAATCGTTCAAGTTATCGCCTTGACTTCGGCTTGCTGAGCTGAACTTAATGGTGCTTGATACACTGCAGCCGGCCTGTGTGGCCGTGCGGTTCTAGGCGCTTCAGTTTGGAACCGTGTGACCGCTACGGTCGCTGGTTCGAATCCTGTCTCGGGCATGGATGTGTGTGATGCCCTTAGGTTAGTTAGGTTTAAGTAGTTCTAAATTCTAGGGGACTGATGACCACTGATATTAAGTACCATAGTGCTCACAGCCATTTGAACCATTTTGAGCGACACTGCATACCTGTCGTGGTATTCGGGAGTTGTGCCAGCCGCTGCTGCTCCCGACTGGTACCTTTAGGCAGTCACCGAGATCCCTGGCCTTCCTTGGTGGAAGGGCTATGCTGTGGATCATCTCCGCACGGTGCAGAGCTGCTGAGAGATTGTTGTTGTTGATGTGGTCTTCAGTCCTGAGACTGGTTTGATGCAGCTCTCCATGCTACCCTATCCTGTGCAAGTTTCTTCATCTCCCAGTACCTACTGCAACCTACATCCTTCTGAATCTGCTTAGTGTATTCATCTCTTGGTCTCCCTCTACGATTTTTACCCTCCACGATGCCCTCCAATGCTAAATTTGTGATCCCTTGATGCCTCAGAACATGTCCTACCAACCGGTCCCTTCTTCTCGTCAAGTTGTGCCACAAACTCCTCTTCTCCCCAATTCTATTCAATACCACCTCATTAGTTATGTGATCTACCCATGAGAGATTATCCGAGGATAACCCTTTCGACGTCAACGAGAGTGTGTGAATCTGTCTTCTAATTAATTTAATTTTGTAACATTGCCAGTATTTGCCAAGATTTACCTTTGAGTTTATTAAATTTGTTGTGATGTTCATTGTTTCTACTCTGCGGAATCGACCGGTGGAGAGGTATAATTTTGCGTTTCTCTCTCTAACGAACTTAATACTGAGGATAGAGTCAACCACTATAACTGTGCCTTTAGTCGCTACGTTTCCTAGGTAAGAAGAGGCACTTTGGCGACTACAGCTATTATTAAATAAATGAAATGTTTCGGAGTTACGAGTACGAACACCCATCAGCTGTATAAGGCAATGACGACTATGAAAATTTGTGCCGCACTGGTGCTAGAACCAGCATTTCCTGCTTTACGCGATCGGCCGCCTTAACCGTTTTGGTTATCCGTATACGACTCACGACCACACCTTAACTTCCATAAGTCGTCATTCCTGCATCACAATCTGTAATTCTTGCACAGTGCAGGACATGACCTCCCCTGTGCAGGAATTACGTAAAGTGTGTACGAGTACAGGTTGTGATGCAAGGACGGTGCCACGTGGTAGTATAGATGTGGAAATGAGTTGTGCATGGATGGCCAAAACTGGTGAGGCGACCACTTGCATAATGGGGAAATTCAAGTTTCATAGATGTCATTCCCTTATACAGCTGATGGTTGTTCGTATTCGCAACTGCGAACGCATTTCATGTGTTTTATCTTATCATTTCTAGATCTGGCGATTCTGTACCGGCAATGTTGGCACTTCAGTTACTTTACAAACCCTTTTTTATAAATTAATCCACACAACATTTACAGTTGCTCGTGTATCTGTCATTTCGGTAACTGGTATACGAGGTGCATTCAAGTTCTAAGGCCTCCGATTTTTTTTCTCCGGACTGGAAAGAGATAGAAATATGCGCAGTGTTTTAAAATGAGGCCGCTTTCATTGTCAATACGTCCCAGAGATGGCAGCACCGTACAGCAGATGGAATTTTACCGCCAGCGGCGAGAATGAGAACTGTTTTAAATACTTAAAATGGCGACGTTTTCCTTACTTGAACAGCGTGCAATCATTCGTTTTCTGAATCTGCGTGGTGTGAAACCAATTGAAATTCATCGAAGGTTGAAGGAAACATGTGGTGATGGAGTTATGGATGTGTCAAAAGTGCGGTCGTGGGTGCGACAGTTTAATGAAGGCAGAACATCGTGTGACAACAAACCGAAACAACCTCGGGCTCGCACAAGCCTGTCTGATGACATGATTGAGAAAGTGGAGAGAATTGTTTTGGGGGATCGCTGAATGACTGTTGAACAGATCGCCTCCAGAGTTGGCATTTCTGTGGGTTCTGTGCACACAATCCTGCATGACGACCTGAAAATGCGAAAAGTGTCATCCAGGTGGGTGCCACGAATGCTGACAGACGACCACACGCCTGCCCGTGTGGCATGTTGCCAAGCAATGTTGACGCGCAACGACAGCATGAATGGGACTTTCTTTTCGTCGGTTGTGACAATGGATGAGACGTGGATGCCATTTTTCAATCCAGAAACAAAGCTCCAGTCAGCCCAATGGAAGCACACGACTCACCGCCACCAAAAAAATTTCGGGTAACCGCCAGTGCTGAAAAAATGATGGTGTCCATGTTCTGGGACAGCGAGGGCGTAATCCTTACCCATTGCATTCCAAAGGGCACTACGGTAACAGGTGCATCCTACGAAAATGTTTTGAAGAACAAATTCCTTCCTGCACTGCAACAAAAACGTCCGGGAAGGGCTGCGCGTGTGCTGTTTCACCAAGACAACGCACCCGCACATCGAGCTAACGTTACGCAACAGTTTCTTCGTGATAACAACTTTGAAGTGATTCCCCATGCTCCCTACTCACCTGACCTGGCTCCTAGTGACTTTTGGCTTTTTCCAACACTGAAAGACACTCTCCGTGGCCGCACATTCACCAGCCGTGCTGCTATTGCCTCAGCGATTTTCCAGTGGTCAAAACAGACTCCTAAAGAAGCTTTCGCCGCTGCCATGGAATCATGGCGTCAGCCTTGTGAAAAATGTGTACGTCTGCAGGGCGATTACGTCGAGAAGTAACGCCAGTTTCATCGATTTCGGGTGAGTAGTTAATTAGAAAAAAAAAAATCGGAGGCCTCAGAACTTGAATGCACCTCGTATTTCTGTCTTTGCATTAACTGAAGATTGGGAGACAACGATGATCTGGCTTCCAACACAGGTCCTCGCTGATATCTATTCCGTCATTGTACCTTAGTAAACGCACTAATGACCGTGTCCATTCTATTCTGCGAAAATCGATAGAGGGGACGTTGTGACTGTCTTTAGTTTTTTGGGCGTGGGCAGCCGGGCAATTTTCAGCGTTCACTTCATCCACTCTTACTACTGTATGTTCTGATAATTCTATCTCATTTCTTCTTGCTTCTGGGTTTTACACCGGTTGTTTTTATTTGCGTACCACTGGTTTTCTGGCCCACTGTTCATCTGGTTACCATGATTATTTGTCCAGTGGTTACCTTGACCATTGTTTCACTGGTTACCATGATTATTTTGCCATTGGTTGCCCATGTTATTATTTTGGTATACAGGATTGAATCTCCTGTCTTCTCTCTTCCTTTCATTTCAAACTGCAGAGTTAGTTTCATTGTACCCATACGAATCAGAAGTGATTCATTCCTTCTATTCTTGTTATGGTTTCTGCTATAAGCAGGCGGTGACAGGTCTCCCACATTAACAGCTTCTGCTTTTGCCTCCTCATGTAAGAGGTCGATTTAATTAAGCGCTGACATAAAATCATTCAGGTTTGTCTGTGGTATGCGAATTAGTTCTCAATGAATGTCTATGACCAAGCCGGCCTTTAAGAAACGCAAGATGTCTTTGTGAGATATGGGCTCAAACGATATTTTTTTTATTTATGTTCATCTCAAAGAACTTGCGAAAACTTCCTTGCCATAGATTAAAAGTCCAATTTTGTCATATATAGACACGGTTGGAGACTGTTATATAAAATAAATTCTTGATGGTGCACAGCTAAAAATGTGGTGCACTTTGAAAATTCGTTTTGTGATCGAACGAAAGTGGTTTAGAATGTAGTGCAACTTTTTGACTGTGAAAATACAAACATCCTTGGGAAAGTATTTCATTGCAAGAAAACTGTTAATACAAATGCACCAGATGGACATTTTACGGCAGCTCACAGGAAACCAATGTATAATACGTTTTGATGAAAGCATGAAAAAACCGTCTGATGATGAATAGTAAAAAACTCGAATCTGGTAACGGTACTTGTCGAATAAAGTAACCGAAAACCAATTTGTGGATGGTTGCAGTGCACCATCAACAATTTATTTTATACATTAAAAGGCTTTGGATTGAATACTTCCTTACGAAGTCTTTCCTGAATCACCGCTGACTAGCATTTTGAGAGAAATGATGTTTTAAATTGTTCATTAATTGGCAGTATTCAGATGTTTCTGTCATCCACAGGGCAGCTTCACCCACGATAAACTCTCTTAGAGATTCGATTTTCTGTATATCTGTCCAGGCATGAAGTAATATGCCACAAAAGGATTTCACAAAAACGACAGGATGGATGGTACTTTTATCAGGCAAGAACAGGAGACACTGACTGTGTTTCAATAAGCTTTCTTCAAGAATAACTGATGATGCAGATGCAGCCTCCACCACGTGTGGTTGGTCAGTAAATACAGTATTGGGTTTGCTGGCCCGAAGTAATCTTACTGCGACGTGTTTGATTGTGGTATGGGATGTGGCGCACTATTGAAAGGACGTGCGACTGATGGGATATTGTGAACTGCGCTTTTCAGTTCCATAAGCTCTTCTTTAATGTCTTCTACTTATACGAAAATAGAATGATGCCAGTGAGTTAAATCTCTTTGTGATTAGTCCTTCATCTTTGACAGTTCTGGCTGGTTAATTTCATGTGAATTATTTCGTTCAGACATCAAGCTTGCAATGAATTATTACACAGCAGCGTTTACCTGAGTTTCGACTTTCTTGTTAATTTGCTCGTCTCTTTCAGTAAGCCAGTCCGGAAACATATTCGAAAATTGTTGGCTTTCCAACTCAGACTTCTCTTGCAGTTTACTATCATGGTCAGTTGTAATGTCATGTACCCTTACAGACAGCTGCAATGTCTGACAACGTTGTTTGAGCTTTACTGATAGATGAAACATTGTCAGTCAATTTCTTTATGGTCTCAGGTAGGCCTTCCTGAGCAGAACTTAATTCCGAAATTTCGACCTTTCTTTCGGAATGTTTACTTACCTTTTAATGGAATCCGCCAGCCCAGACCACAGTGTCACCTATGCCGACGCAGTTGTGCTTAATGCTGCCGACAACGTATTTTGGACTCAAAAAATTGCGCTTCATTCTGTCGACAACGTATTTTCTGTCGACGAAATTGCGCTTAATTTTGTTGACTGTGTACACTGTGCCGACGACATCACACCTACCCAGAGCAGTATTCATTGCTGTAGATATTATTCGTATCTATGGAACAATTATATTAATGGATCATTGGGTTTGGTAGCTTGTCGCTGTAGCAACATCGGCCTGAGATTCATCACCAGTATAGGTTCAGATTCCATGTTGAGTTGCTGTTTTGCAATTTTAACCATTATCCAACTCAATAAGAGAAATTCTCACAATATTAGATATCTAAGCTTTCCCGATATATTGTTAATAGTCTTCACGGGTTTGCCGTCGGGTGATGTTGTGCAAATTCCACCAGCAAGATTGAGCCGCCTGAAGATGTCGGATAGTTGCTCCGAGGAAATATTGTGGAATTTGTACAACGTCATCCGGCAGAAAACCCGTGAGGACTATTTACATCATTAGGTGCATCAATTTAGAATAAATAATTAACATTGCTTCCACATTACTTAGCAGTTGTAGATCAATAATTAATTTAAGTTACACCGTAATGAAAAATACCCTTGCAGCACTTGACGATGTTGGCCATAGAGCACATTTGATCAACCATTTTGTTCACAATATTCGCAAAAGAATTACAGTTAATTTTGCTACTTACAATTCAGACAAATCTAATTATAGGCCTTGAACAAACCAGAATTGCGGTTCAGTGCAAGCAAGATAATTCGAAAATAAGCAGTGCCAGCTTACCTGAGATTTGCTGGATCGCACTGCACCGACTAAAGTTTTCCAGTCTATCTCGTCCAGCTTTTATTTCCCGTGAATTGTCAATGCATGAAAAATAAAACGTACAATACTTGTAATTACAAGAAGTATTAATATGTCATAAGTAATTGGTTGTAGTAATTTTTTTTAGGAAATAAAGAACACATTTCGTACACCGCGCTTACACTACAGAAAAATTTTATTGTCTCAAGATGACCAGTTTTGACAGTCTTATGCTGCCATCATCTCATATAACGGAACTCGTTATAAAAATGTCGTGTTACATTACATGAAGCACGAAGTCAAAGCACATAAGGCACTCCACGCTTATACATACTTTGATAAAAAACACACAGTTGATAAAATGTACACAGTTGATGACATCCTCATATCATCCATGCATATCAGCCGCGAATTTGACTCTCGACGCCGATATGCACGGATGGTTGTGCACTTTATCAGCTATTTGTTTCTTTATTAAGATATATATAGGTGTGGAGTGCCTTTTGTGCTTTGACATCATATAATGTAGAATGACATTTTTATAATAAGTTCCATAAGATCAGATAATAGCAGCATAAGATTACTGAAACTGGTCATCTTGGAACAATACAAATTGCTATACTGAGTTCTTCACATCCAACCATACAGATCACCCCACAGCACAAAATGTGTGTCTTATAATTTTATTTAAATTGTTCACTGATAAATTGACACATTAAAGTATTCCGAGGGTTAATAAAAATTTGTTCAATTTTTTGTTATTAAATGTCAGATTAAGAATTTACATTACATTAATCGGACATATTCTTTTCTCTGTGTACTTTCTGAATTAGTCACAATAAGGGGACTTTGGAGTCTTTGGAATGAAAATAACTTTCAAGCAACGTAAAAAATATTTTCTTTCAACTTTCTTCTAGTGTCAGTGGCAATATGGACATGGTATACATGTACACTACTGGCCATTAAAATTGCTACACCAAGAAGAAATGCAGATGATAAGCAGGTATTCAATGGACAAATATACTATACTAGAACTGACATGTGATTACTTTTTCACGCAATTTGCGTGCATAGATCCTGAGAAATCAGTACCCAGACAACCATCTCTGGCCGTAATAACGGCCTTGATACGCCTGAGCATTGAGTCAAACAGAGATTGTATGGCGTGTACAGGTACAGCTGCCCATGCAGCTTCAACACGACACCACAGTTCATCAAGAGTAGTGACTGGCGTATTGTGACGAGCCAGTTGCTTGGCCACCATTGACCAGACGTTTTCAATTGGTGAGAGATCTGGAGAATGTGCTGGCCAGGGCAGCAGTCGAACATTTTCTGTATGCAGAAAGGCCCTTACAGAACCTGCAACATGCGGTCGTGCATTATCCTACTGAAATGTAGGGTTTCGCAGGGATCGAATGAAGGGTAGAGCCACGGGTCGTAAAACATCTGAAATGTTACGTCCACTGTACAAAGTGCCGTCAATGCGAACAAGAGGTGACCGAGACGTGTAACCAATGGCACCCCATACCATCACGCCGGGTGATACACCAGTATGGCGATGATGAATACACGCTTCCAATGTGCGTTCACCGTGATGACGCCAAACTCGGATGAGACCATCATGATGTAAACAGAACCTGGATTCATCCGAAAAAATGACGTTTTGCCTTTCGTGCACCCAGGTTCGTCGTTGAGTGCACCATCGCAGGCGCTCCTGTCTGTGCTGCAGCGTCAAGGGTAACTGCAGCCATGGTGTCGGAGCTGATAGTCCATTTTGCTGCAAACGTCGTCGTACTGTTCGTGCAGATGGTTGTTGTCTTGCAAACGTCCCCATGTGTTGACTCAGGGATCGAGACGTGGCTGCACGATCCGTTACAGCCATGCGGATAAATGCCTATCATCTCGACTGATAGTGATACGAGGCCGTTGGGATCCAACACGGCGTTCCGTATTACCCTGCTGAACCCACCGATTCCATATTCTGCTAACAGTCATTGGATCTCGGCCAACGCGAGTAGCAGTGTCGCGATACGATAAACCGCAATCGCGATAGGTTACAATCCGACCTTTATCAAAGTCGGAAACGTGATGGTACGCATTTCTCCTCCTTACACGAGGCATGACAACAGCGTTTCACCAGAAAACGCCTGTCAACTGCTGTTTGTGTATGAGAAATCGGTTGGAAACTTTCCTCATGTGAGCACGTTGTAAGTGTCGCCACCGGCGCCAACCGTGCGTGAATGCTCTGAAAAGCTAATCATTTGCATATCACAGCATCTTCTTCCTGTCGGTTAAATTTCGCGTCTGTAGCACGTCATCTTCGTGGTATAGCAATTTTAGTGGCCAGTAGTGTAATTTAAGTTACACCTTAATGAAAAACAGCTTTTATTTCTCGTGAATTGTCAATGCATGAAAAATAAAACATACAATATTTGTAATGACAAGAAATATTAATATGTCATAAGTAATTGGTTGTACTAATTTTTTTTTAGGAAATGAAGAACACATTTCGTACACTGCTATTACACTAGAGAAACTTTTATTGTTTCAAGATGACCGATTTTAACAGTCTTATGCTGCCATCATATCATATAACGGAACTCGTTATAAAAATGCCATGTTACATTACACGAAGCACGAAGTCAAGGCACATAAGGCACTCCACGCTTATACATACTTTGGTAAAATGTACACAGTTGATGACATCCTCGTATCATCCATGCATATCAGCAGCGAATTTGACTCTCGACGCTGATATGCATAGATGGTTGTGCATTTTATTAACTATGTGTTTCTTTATTAAGATATATACAGGTGTGGAGAACCTTTTGTGCTTTGAGGTCATGTAATGTAACATGACATTTTTATAAAAAGTTCCATAAGATCATATAATGGTAGCATAAGATTACTGAAACTGGTCATCTTGGAACAGTAAAAATTTCTATACTGTGATCGAGGCGTAGGAAGATTGTTCTTCACATCCAACCATACAGATCACCCCACAGCACAACATGTGTGCCTTATAATGTTTTTTAAATTTGTCACTGGATAGTCGACACATTTAAGTATTCCTAGGATTAATAACAATTCTCTCAAATTTTTTTTTTGTAGTTAAACGTCAGATTAAGAATTTACATTGCATTAATCGGACAATGTTATTTTCTCTCTGTACTTTCTGAATTACTCACAATAATGGGACATTGGAGTCTTTCGAATGAAAATAACTTCCAAGCAACGTAAAAAATATCTACTTACAGCTTTCTTCTAGTGTCAGTGGCAGTATGGGCATGGCATAAATGTATATTGTGTAAATCAATTTATTAGTATTTACCGGTTACACGGACATCACCCAATAAAAGAAGGTCCGACTTGAGTTAAAAACACATTTAGCAAAAGAACTGCAACACCGCTATATGCTATTGGCCATCAGGTAACGCACGTTACAGTTCAATTGAAGCGCTCTCAGTGTAGCTGATTTATTTGCTAAGAATTACAAATTATACGGATCTGCACGGAAAGAACTTGCATGAGTTTCAGCTTGTACAACAGAACAAAGTGTAATAGAAACAATGTAGCGCGTTCTGCACTAACGTAATGAAAACATAGACCCTCTCTCTTGGTGACGCCTCAGGGGACGGCGCGCCGGGGCGCAAATGCAGCTGCACGCGTTCTGGTCGTAAGCAGCGGTAAACGCAGTCAGGTAGAGTGGAAACCCCATTTCACTGTTATCTTAATGGCTAGTCGGATATAGGAGCAAATAACAGAGAGCTTCGGTATCTATACGGGCTACGAAAATCAAAATAATCAAAGCACATAGCACTCCTGTTTCCTGCTCCTTGCACTTGTAAGAGTCGCAATGCCAAGAAAAGAAAATGCCACTGTTCGCAAGAAATGACAGTCTAGATTACTGCCAGCACTACAAATAGAGTATAGTAACACAAAAACAGGAGGAAACGCTAGATAAATCACTGCTCATAAAAATTTGACAGTCTCGTTATTTCTTAGCATGTTGTTGGTCTAAATTATCCTCAAAAACATTGTTGTTGATCTCCTAGCCATCTACTTCCGCTGTTTCTTGCGTCTTTTCTTCCACAGTATAACACACTGACGGAAAAAAATCGCAACACCACAAAATAGTTAACGTAGAATAATGAAATTTCGCGAATACATTTGCCTAGGTAATATATTTAAGTGATTAACATTACAAGTTCACAGATTAATGTAAACGCGAGAGAAGCCATTGCAAATGTGAAATGCTGGTGCATTAATAGCCGATATAACCGCCAGAATGTTGAATGCAAGCAGGCAAACGTGGTTGCATTGTGTTGTACAGGTGCCGGATGTCAGTTTGTGCAATATAGTTTCATGCCTGTTGCACTTGATCGGTCAATACAGAAGCGTTTAGTATTGTTTCTGGATGATACTGAAGTTGTCGTCCGATGATGCCCCACATGTGCTCGATGGCAGACAGATTTGGCGATCGAACAGACCAAGACAACATGTCGACACTCTGTAGAACATGTTGGGTTACAACAGCGGTATGTGGGCGGGAGTTATCCTGTTGGAAAACACTTCCTAGGAAGTTGTTCACGAATGGAAGCACAACAGGTCGAATAATGAAATTGCGCCCTAAACTGCAGCTCTACGTGTAGGACCAGAATGTCTATACTCTGTTCACCATAAGAATAAACCTGATGTAAAGAAATACAAACTCGATGGTTGGTCGGACGCCATAGCAAAAGTACACTAGTGTTGTTACGATCTTGGAGGTAACTCCAACTTAAGTGTTAGATATCTTACTACTAAGTTACGTTATATGAAACTTTAAGATATTCTAGTGTATTAACAGCCATCAATGTTTTACTTAATTAAGGTTTAGCTATGCAATTTTCATTTCAAAAATCGTGTACAGTCACAGTCTCTGTATTGTTGTGCTCTTGATTGTCTCGTTGTTAACACGCAATATGACAATGGCTGAGGCTACTTTAGGCTCTGTAGTGAAACGCGCGTTTGGAACACGGTTAAAAAGTGCCGAAAAATAGGTTGTCCTTTATGTTCATCATACGAGGGTAGTTCAAGTAATGTCCCCCACTTTCTTTTTTTTAAAGCCATTGATATCCATAGACAAACGTCCTTCTTCGTGCTTCAGATCTGATGTTTGTTCTGTGCGCTGCTGAAGTTTATAACCGTTCTGGCAGATTGCAGAGCCGTAGTACAGCGTCAAAATGGCGTCTACATACGACTCACGTTACAAGCAGAGTGCTGTTATTGAACTCTTGTGTGCAAAAAAAGAAACCGTGGTGAACATCCATAAACTTTGTGTCCAGTGTATGGCGATACTGCAGTTGACAGGAGTACTGTTGGGCCATGGGTAAAGAAAGTTGCAGCCTCAGGAAATGCAGAAACAGAGATCCTTGAACAGCCACGCTCGAGACGTTCTGTCACAGCCACTGTTCCAGACATGCAGAATTGCACGAATGCCATTATTCGTGTCGACCGGCTCATCACAACTCGACAATTGGCTCTGCAGTTGTCGATCAGCATTGGAAGTGCGTTTGCAATAATCGACACTCTCGGATAATTAAAGAGGTGCTCACGTTGGGTTCCAAGAATGCTCACAGCCGACTACAAGATTCAAAGAAAGGCCATTCCATCTGAACTGTTGGACCGTTTTGAGACCGTCGGGGCCGGCCGGAGTGGCCATGCGGTTCTAGCCGCTACAGTCTGGAGCCGAGCGACCGCTACGGGCGCAGGTTCGAATCCTGCCTCAAGCATGGATGTGTGTGATGTCCTTAGGTTAGTTAGGTTTAATTAGTTCTAAGTTCTAGGGGATTGATGACCTCGATGTTAAGTCCCATAGTGCTCAGAGCCATTTGAACCATTTGAGACCGTCGGAGAGGCCTTTCTTTCACGGATCGTCTCAGGGGACGAAAGGTGGGTGAACCACTCTGCGCGTGAAACAAAAAGGCAGGCTATGGAGTGGCATCATCATCATTCACCACAAAAGAAGAAATTCAAGACAACCCCCTCTGCCGGAATAGTCATGGTGACAGTCTTCTGGGATTGTAATGGCATAATTCTCATGGATGTGATGCCGAGAGGGTTAACCACCAATTAAGAGGCATACGTGAGACTGAATAAACTCAAGCACCGCTTCCAACGTGTTCGATCGGACAAGAGTCCAGCAGGAATTTTGCTCCAACGTGATAATGCACACCCACACACAAGTATGAGAACCCGGGAACACATCGCCATATTGGATTGGACATCATTGACTTATCCACTCTATAGTCCGGACCTGGCACCCTCGGATTTCCATCTCTCTGGACTGCTTAAAGATTCTCTACGGGGAACTAGGACAGGACATGTAGAAAAACAGGACATGGACAGGACATGTTGATGTACTGTATATTGTCAACAAATTCTGAATCTTAAGAATAAATATGTTTTGGGAAAAAATTATGGGGCATTATTTATTGGGTTGGGTTGGGTTGTTTGGGGGAGGAGACCAGACAGCGAGGTAATCGGTCTCATCGGATTAGGGAAGGTTCAAATGGTCCAAATGGCTCTAAGCATGTGGGACTTAACATCTGACGTCACCAGTCCCCTATACTTAGAGCTACTTAAACCTAACTAACATAAGGACATCACACACATCCATGCCCAAGGCAGGATTCGAACCTGGGACCGCATCAGTAGCGCGGTTCCGGACGGAAGAGCCTAGAACCGCTCGGCCGCAGTGGCCGGCAGGGATGGACGGTTATGGAAATCTGCCGTGCCCTTTCAAAGGAACCATCCTGGCATTTGCCTGGAGCGATTTAGGGAAATCACGGAAAACCTAAATCAGGATGGCCGGACGCGGGATTGAACCGTCGTCCTCCAGAATGTGAGTCCAGTGTGCTAGCCACTGCGCCACCTCGGTCGGGTCATGACTTATTGAACGACCCTCGTAAATTTACAGAAAAAATCGGCCTTGAAGATTTCCGAGGAACCGTATTTGTTACAGTTGAGATACAAACACACATTGGATATATAGCGGAATCGGTAGCGGGCAGAAAGATAAAAAGTAATAATTTTCTCAGCATCGAGCACATCATACAAATTGTTCATTTTTACATTACCCACTGTATCATTACAATATGAACCCAACAGAACTGATCTGGAGGAAAGTTAAGGGATTTGTCGCGAGAAATAAGCTGCAAGACGTATTGGAACTGAAGCACGCTTCTTTTTCACATGTCACTGCTGAACGCTGGTGGGAAATAGAACGGAACGTCATAAAAGAAGACAAAATGCGGCTCCTGGTTGCCTTCGTGGATTCTGTTGTTGTTCGAATCGTTATCAAAGTAGCAGATGGCAGTTCCAGAACTGAAACGTATTTCACGGATTCGGATAAGGAAGAAACTAAGAGGTTATTAGACGACTGACTAATTAATACCTTTAGTAGTTTCGGTATTCAGCAATACGTTGAAATACCTGCATATGCTTTTGCATCTCTCATAGCCCGCTCAGAAAAATTACTCTTTGGTTAAGGAAGGAATTTCCATCACTCTTGTTTGTAATTAGAAAATGGCGTTAGGTGAGAACGAGAGAATTTTATGGAAAGTTGGTGTGGTAGTGCTGGAGTGCTGCCGATTATTATTTCATTCTCTCTATAAATTAAATACGTTCGAAGTTGTAATGTTTCTCTACTCGTCTCTTTTTACGTCTAAACTGCAACTGCTCACATCATTGCAGGTTATTTGGACCACTGATTGGCCAGTGCTGTCCAAGTTAATGCGCCAGTAAAGCTGTTGTCCCACATTATCGCTCAGTCTATTTGCGTGTAACACAGCATAAAACGTATCCTTATGATAGTACTTGATTGTGCTGGACACAACTTGGCTTCCGCTCAATGTGAAACAAAATCCAAGAGATTCAAGCAAACGCGGAAGAACACAGGGTGTAATGTTTACATCAAGGCTGTTCTTATGATGAGCACAGTATAACATGCAGACAGGTTGGCTGCAGGCTATCAACTGGTCTCGTTCTAATCAACGCACGGCTATCACTGGCACCGAGACAGAACCAGCTTTCATCAGAAAACACAACAGATCCCCACCTTGCTCTCAAATGAGCTCTCGTTTAACACAAAAGAAAGCCCAAACCGCGGTGGACGCGTGTGCAGTTTGTAAGGTGTCAGGCAAATCCAACACCTTCCATGAAAACCCTGACATGATAAGCAAATCCAGTAGTATGTCACATAGCTCCGAATAAATCGTGACATTAAATTAACCAAAGTAATACGAGTAACGAGTGAGCAAATGGAATACCACAGACTAACACAAGAATGTCTGAATGCATGTCATACCTTCCCACCGTGAGACAGACGCAGTTCCGAGGGGAGAAACGAGAACTGTGCTGCCCGCCGCCCCCTGACGAACACCGACAAGGTAATAAACACACTCGATGCCGCATTTTTGAGCGCATTTGGCTTCACTCAGAACTGCAGAAGTCTCATCTGTTACACCCCCTTTTTGCGTAATACTAGTGTCGATCGTCAATTAAAGCTCATGGTGTTCACATTTGCCACTTGAAGTAAAAATCTGAAACGCGACGATTTTTCTGTTATATAATTATTGAGAAGCCACATCAGCCACTGTAATTTACGACAAGTTAGATAAGTAATTAAAGATAATTGAGGGTCGCTGTAGACCATTTTGATAGTTTTCTCTTTTGTGAAACTTAATTTAAACCTAGATTATAGATGTGATATGGCATAGGTCATCCTTCGATCCATTGTAGAACTTGGAAACCCATTCAGGGAATATTCGTTCACATTTTTGTTGAACGCAGTTGGTTTTCACCATCCTGTATTAAAACATTTCCCTTTATCAATAGTGCAATTTATAAACAATGTTTTGTGAGTAGAATAAAATCTCCAATGGTAAACTTAACTGCTTTTTAGACGTTATTTTACCAGCTAACTACAAATAGGAAAGCCTTGAACCCCTTCCACTAAATTTAGTTAGTATTAAGATTCTTTTACAGGGAGTGCAGTGGAGCTGACGCTGAAATCATTAAGTATTTGGTTATATCATCGCTAGCCTCACTGAACTCTTCTGAACTCTACATGTCATGTCTGGTCTGACGTCTCCTTACCAGCAACAGGTCCCAGGTTCAAACTAGTAAATTCCCTAAAAAACACGCTCAGAGCGTCGTTGCGCGAAAGTGGTAGGGAGACACGATATAGAACAAACTGACACCACGCAGAATGTTAGAAGTTGACCTTGGCAATGTGCTCTGCTATCATTCCACCTTCTTCCGTGTCACTGTAATTAGGTGTGCTGTAATCATCTCGAACGGGTTTATTGTGTTAATCTTGCCTTCTTTTGCTACCTCTGCTTGCGTTTTCTCTTATCTGCTGTTGCCTCTCCTCTCTTTCAATTCCTACAAATATTTGCGATGCCTGTTCTTCACTTTTAAACCTCGTGCCAATCAAGTGACTACGAACTTCCTGTGGTAGACTTTGTGTTAGCAAACGTACACTGTGGCTTACTTCGTGCGGTACTCCAAGATACTGACTTTTTCCTAATTCCATTTCCAAAATTTCATAGTGCGTTTCGTCGTATCTCTGAGCGTCAGGACGGTTGCAAAAATGGTTCAAATGGTTCTGAGCACTATGGGACTTAACTTCTGATGTCATCAGTCCCCTAGAACTTGGAACTACTTAAACCTAACTAACCCAAGGACATCACACACATCCACGCCCGAGGCAGGATTCGAATTGCGACCGTAGCGGTCGCGCGGTTCCAGACTGATGTGCCTAGAACCGCTCGGCCACTCCGGCCGGCAAGCCGCAGTAAGTTAGCATTTAATTCAGTACTATTATCATCCGTACATGTGCTACCCATTTCGTCCTCTAAGGTCGCAGTAGCGGGCATTGTGCTTCACATTTGAAGCTCAAAATTAGGCAGTTCAGTTAATAAGCCTGTGTTTGATGTTGCTCCCAAAAGTGGCTCAAGTGGTATCGGACATTATAGAAGAAGAATAGTTGTGTCTCCATCTCATTACATGTATTTGTGTCTTCCTTTTCTAGGTTCTTTATCAAATCCTTCGCGATTTCGTCTTCCCTCTCCTTAAATATTGATTTTAATTCATTTGCAAATTTATCTTGACTTTCCTTAAATTCTTTTAATTGTTTCACAAATTTCCCTGACTCTCTTTGTATATCTCCGCTGTTCCGTCATGGGCAATTTTATTGACTCATTTAGCACCACAGTTAAGTCCTCAGAACTTAGATCTTCGAATCTTGCACTCTCATATTCTTCTTCATTACCGAGCTGAGCTCCCACAACACCAACTACTACCATTTGCGTTTTTACCGACATCATTGTTACATTTGAAATTCGAAAGTACAAAACACAAGCCTAGCAAACTTCCTCCACACAAAATTTGTCACACGCCAAGCAATTCAAAAGTTTCACATGCAGCTGCAATTTCAAACTACTCACGACTTGCGTACTTGCACAGTTACGTTTCTTTCTGCGACTGCTTCCTGTGCGTTCTCGAGTTTTAGTCGTCTCGAACCACTGCAGTCTAAGATGCTATGGATTTCTGTTTCACACAATGTCTCCTTGGTCGTGATCCTCATTTCTATTCTCTCCACACATGGTCTCGTCACTCTATTCTTCGTAACCGTTTCTCGTTATTGCGTTCCAAATAATTCATCTTCAGACAAAAGCAGCGGTCCTTGCACGGTACATCAACTTTAAAGATCGTGAAACGTATATAGTTTATTAATTCTGCGGCTATCGGAATCGAGTATGGGAGCTTTATAGAGAGAATACGCGTCGTTACTAAATAAGCCTGGCCACGTGCCTAATACGAATACATGCCTCTTGCACCTTTCAGATATTGAAGTCTCTCAACTGTAATTCAAAAAGTTCGTTTTGAAAGAATCACAGAATTGAAACTTCCTGGCAGATTAAAACTGTGTGTCCGACCGAGACTCGAACTCGGGACCTTTGCCTTTCGCGGGCAAGTGCTCTACCATCTGAGCTACCGAAGCACGACTCACGCCCGGTACTCACAGCTTTACTTCTGCCAGTATCTCGTCTCCTACCTTCCAAACTTTACAGAAGCTCTCCTGCGAACCTTGCAGAACTAGCACTCCTGAAAGAAAGGATACTGCGGAGACATGGCTTAGGCACAGCCTGGGGGATGTTTCCAGAATGAGAATTGTGCGTCACGATTGCCAAATAAATTATTACTAGTGAACGTCGTCGTAACATTCTTAAGCTTGATTTTAACTTCAGTGATCTTTAATTACTGACTACAAAAAAGTCACTACTCCAACCGATGAATAAGCAAGTTATTGCGTCTTTTTAAAACGAATTTTACTTTACAGCGTTGGTTTCGACTTTTAGAGGTAATTCTTTCCTCTGGCGAGGCACGGAGCGATCTTTGAATGACCAAATACAACTTCACACGTGCCTAGCCTTCATTAAATCTGCCATATACAGAGTGACACAGAGTACTGCCCTCTATTGCGGAAAAAAAATCGTTCTTTTCTGTTCTCGCAATCCTAGCTAGTGAATAAATTAGAAGCCCTTATTCTGGCGTCAGAAAAAAATTGAAATAGGTAATGAATCCTGTACGCGGGAGGTTTCAGAAAATCACGATGATGAACAATCCGTACAAAATTTCACAGCCCCAAAATACCATCAAAGAAAAGATACAGAAACATGGCAGCATACAGTTTTCTGTGGCCAATAAACGGTTCGGCTTGTAACAGACTTATTCGCCTTACATTATGCTATTGTACATCTACTACTACTAATCGTTTAGAGCTCTGTGAAACATTAATGAATTCAGTATGCACTTTTTTCTTTTTTGAGCTTTTTTCCTTATTTCTGTTCAAAAATGGTTCAGGTGGCTCTGAGCACTATGGGACTCAACATCTTAGGTCATAAGTCCCCTAGAACTTAGAACTACTTAAACCTAACGAACCTAAGGACATCACACACACCCATGCCCGAGGCAGGATTCGAACCTGCGACCGTAGCAGTCACGCGGTTCCGGACTGCAGCGCCAGAACCGCTAGACCACCGCGGCCGGCCCTTATCTCTGTTAACGTTGCTTGTCTAGGATTATAATGCTTTTTTATGTACCGAAGCAGAGTAATATATTACGTGAAATCAATATTGGTATTTATCGTGTAATGTTCATTCCATGTGTGTATATAATTTCGTTGTAATTTTAGGAGAATCGGCCCCTTAGGAAAATTAATATCTTTGAATAATACTACGAAGAGACGGTTGAGGTGTGATAGTGAGCTATGCTGCGCTGCAACTACGAATAAAGCTCAATATCACGAGTGAAACAGACTGTCTTCGTTTGGACCAGTGAGTTGGTTTGTTATGCTCAGGACTACTGGAATCTGTGAGGGGGGAGGGGGGGGGGGGTCGCTCCTGAACGGTTTAATTTGTTGTTGTTGTGGTCTTCAGTCCTGAGACTGGTTTGATGCAGCTCTCCATGCTACTCTATCCTGTGCAAGCTTCTTCATCTCCCAGTACCTACTGCAACCTACATCCTTCTGAATCTGCTTAGTGTATTCATCTCTTGGTCTCCCCCTATGATTTTTACCCTCCACGCTGCCCTCCAATACTAAATTGGTGATCCCTTGATGCCTCAGAACATGTCCTACCAACCGATCCCTTCTTCTGGTCAAGTTGTGCCACAAACTTCTCTTCTCCCCAATCCTATTCAATACTTCCTCATTAGTTATGTGATCTACCCATCTAATCTTCAGCATTCTTCTGTAGCACCACATTTCAAAAGCTTCTATTCTCTTCTTGTCCAAACTATTTACCGTCCATGTTTCACTTCCATACATGGCTACACTCCATACAAATACTTTCAGAAATGACTTCCTGACACTTAAATCTATACTCGATATTAACAAATTTCTCTTCTTCAGAAACGCTTTCCTTGCCATTGCCAGTCTACATTTTATATCCTCTCTACTTCGACCATCATCAATTATTTTGCTCCCCAAATAGCAAAACTCCTTTACTACTTTAAGCCTCTCATTTCCTAATCTAATACCCTCAGCATCACCCGACTTAATTCGACTACATTCCATTATCCTCGTTTTGCTTTTGTTGATGTTCATCTTATACCCTCCCTTCAAGACACCATCCATTCCGTTTAACTGCTCTTCCAAGTCCTTTGCTGTCTCTGACAGAATTACAATGTCATCGGCGAACGTCAAAGTTTTTGTTTCTTCTCCATGGATTATAATACCTACTCCAAATTTTTCTTTTGTTTCCTTTACTGCTTGCTCAATATAGAGATTGAATAACATCGGGGAGAGGCTACAACCCTGTCTTACTCCCTTCCCAACCACTGCTTCCCTTTCATGTCCCTCGACTCTTATAACTGCCATCTGGTTTCTGTACAAATTGTAAATAGCCTTTCGCTCCCTGTATTTTACCCCTGCCACCTTTAGAATTTGAAAGAGAGTATTCCAGTCGACATTGTCAAAAGCTTTCTCTAAGTCTACAAAGGCTAGAAACGTAGGTTTGCCTTTCCTTAATCTTTCTTCTAAGATAAGTCGTAAGGTCAGTATTGCCTCACGTGTTCCAGTATTTCTACGGAATCCAAACTGATCTTCCCCAAGGTCGGCTTCTACTAGTTTTTCCATTCGTCTGTAAAGAATTCGTTTTAGTACTTTGCAGCTGTGGCTTATTAAACTGATTGTTCGGTAATTTTCACATCTGTCAACACCTGCTTTCTTTGGGATTGGAATTATTATATCCTTCTTGAAGTCTGAAGGTATTTCGCCTGTTTCATACATCTTGCTCACCAGATGGTAGAGTTTTGTCAGGACCGGCTCTCCCAAGGCCGTCAGTAGTTCCAATGGAATGTTGTCTACTCCGGGGGCCTTGTTTCGACTCAGGTCTTTCAGTGCTCTGTCAAACTCTTCACGCAGTATCATATCTCCCATTTCATCTTCATCTACATCCTCTTCCATTTCCATAATATTGTCCTCAAGTACATCGCCCTTGTATAGACCCTCTATATACTCCTTCCACCTTTCTGCTTTCCCTTCTTTGCTTAGAACTGGGTTTCCATCTGACCTCTTGATGTTCATACAAGTGGTTCTCTTATCTCCGAAGGTCTCTTTAATTTTCCTGTAGGCTGTATCTATCTTACCCCTAGTGAGATAAGCCTCTACATCCTTACATTTGTCATCTAGCCATCCCTGCTTAGCCATTTTGCACTTCCTGTCGATCTCATTTTTGAGACGTTTGTATTCCTTTTTGCCTGCTTCATTTACTGCATTTTTATATTTTCTCCTTTCATCAATTAAATTCAATATTTCTTCTGTTACCCAAGGATTTCTACTAGCCCTCGTCTTTTCACCTACTTGATCCTCTGCTGCGTTCACTACTTCATCCCTCAAAGCTACCCATTCTTCTTCTACTGTATTTCTTTCCCCCATTCCTGTCAATTGTTCCCTTATGCTCTCCCTGAAACTCTGTACAACCTCTGGTTCTTTCAGTTTATCCATGTCCCATTTCCTTAAATTCCCACCTTTTTGCAGTTTCTTCAGTTTTAATCTATAGGTCATAACCAATAGATTGTGGTCAGAGTCCACATCTGCCCCTGGAAATGTCTTACAATTTAAAACCTTATTTATGAAAAACAAACGGGCGGACTGCACGTCGGGGTTGGTGTTCGGCCAATCGTCCACTGTCGTTTCTGGAAATCTCTGTTATTGATATGAACTCGACTGGCCTCGTCCTATCCTGCTTACGAACCAATGAGGTTTCCTTTATAGTGAATTCTGACGGACCGGCGCCCGGGGAGACAACGGGACAGAGATCTTGCAGCAGTAGTCTCAGGTAAGAAGCTGCCGAACGCACATCTCTGCAGTCACACTGTCAAATGCCAACTGATATTTCATTGCTGCGGAGTACCAGTACAAATAAACGCCTAGAGACAAATATTGGTGAAGTGTGTTGTACAGGCTGAAGTCAATTTTCACTTCATATTTGAACAGTTCTCCTGCAATGATGCCTCAAATTAAAGTTACATTTGTGCTGTAAAGGTCAATTAGTGTCATAAGTCTTACGTAACTGTCACATAACAAAGTTCGCTGACCTAACGGTTATAATTAACTAACGATAGCCGCGCGGGGTAGTCGCGCGGTCTTGACGTCTTGTCACGGTCCGTGCGGGCTCCCCCCGTCGGAGGTTCGAGTCCTCCCTCGGGCATGTGTGTGTGTGTGTGTGTGTGTGTGTGTGTGTGTGTGTGTGTGTGTGTGTGTGTTGTCCATAGCGTAAGTTAGTTTAAGTTAGACTAAGTTGTGTGTAGGCTTAGGGACCGACGACCTCAGCAGTTTGGTCTCATAAGACCTTACCACAACTTTCCAAAAATTTCCTAACGATATTTTGAAGACACTAGTGATAAAGACTGAATCATTTTGCTCTGATGCTGTGAAATCATGTTTTTAAAGAGACAGTAGAAGCACTCATAATCAGTTTGGAATATTTAGTAGTACTGTACACATTGGTGATAAACTCGTTTTCAACCAATGATTCCCACAGCTACAGGAACACTACTTGTGGTACCTCTTAGACAAAATACTTAGCAGTGCTATCAGACGAGAAGATCAACCTGACACAAACCGTGGGAAGTTTGTTTCACAACCTTCATACCTGGATAAAGAGCTTTTCCTACTTGAGATATTTGTGAACGTTGCTGCATAAGACGATTTAAGAAGAAACTAAATTCCTTCAGCTAGACAATGTTTAAAGAAATCGTCTTAACGGCACTAAATCGTGGTTTGTGAATCGTTTGCCGGCCGCACTCTGCCGCATTTCGCTGGTTGGAAGGCAAAAAGCTTACTGACAAATTTCACAGAAGGAAAAGGGGGACGAAATGTGTCCCATTGGAAGGTCATGTTTTATTTAAATGATTAGATCCCTTGGCTTTTGGATTGGCAGTATTCGACAGCCATTTCTAGGCGCAAGTAAATGAAGAAAGGCAGCGCGTTTTTGTTATCAAGCAACGTCTTCATCAATTACTTTAGTTTTAATGTAATCTACGAGTAATTGCTGATGTTTGATATTAACATGAAAAGGATTCCGTAGACAGGCAAAGAACCTGTTCTTGGGCAACTACTTCTATAATGAGCAAACGGCATTAACTGATCTTCAAGCACAAGTGTTCCAGCAGCGGTATGAAAAAAATGATAGTAATAATGACGGTAATAATCACATTATGCGGTAACTTCACACTCCACAGTGGATTTTCTCGAACTAAGAAATTAGCTGAATTAATGAAAATTTCAAAATGACTTCACATCGAGGCTATGATACCTAGAAGAGTCTTTACATCCTACTGACGTGAGATTAGCATAATCTCCGCGTCAGAAGCTTGCTCCTCCTTAACCATTCAATAGACTCGCGTTTTTTCCTCCGCGACTAATTTTGTAAGCTAAGCATATCAACCGTTACAGCACACTCCTGGGGCTGGGAAATGTGGCCACAATGGTCTGGTGGAATGAACTATCACAGGTGCAATGCGTGCGTTCAGGCATTTACTTTTAAGAGGCACAAATAGATTTACTTTACCTCTGGTAACCTCAAGAGAAAGACGTTACAATCCAGAATCTGCATTAAACATCACGTTCCTTCATTACCAACTGGTCAGAGCCGGTTTACGTTGGGAAAAGACATAGGCGGAAGTCTTGGTAAACAGAAATACTGTCTCCGGTAAACTTACTTACATTAGAAAATTTTATTTTATTTGATGAACCGATAGCCATTTAAAGGAACAGGGCTCTTATTTTACTTGTTCTTGTCTGAACTATAGACGTTGAAAAATTTGGTGCTGGACTGTGATTCAAATTCGTATCTCCTCTTTCGAGGATCTGAATCTCTCGGAACAGTATAGTTCAATCATTTCGTTCCTTTTCCCAAGACTGCAATCTTCTCTAGGTCTCCTCCAAAGGTAAGTATGTGGGTCCGAATCCTGATCCAGTACAAAAATATTCATAATTTCATTTCAAGCCCCATCAAGTGCACACCGGCCTGCTAGTGAAAATCAACGTACGATTTTAATGTCTGTTCATGTGTTCCCAACAATCGCAATAGGTGTTGTTATTTTTTGTCAAACACGCACACATCTTACTGTTGGTGAGTAACCAACTGATACTTAAGCTATATTCGTGGATGATAAAGAAGGACGTTAGGTGTGCTGTTCGACTGCCCCTCAGGCACAAAAATCTGTATCCTTATTTTAGATTCAAACACATAGCAGCTGGTAAGAAAAACCGATACTTAACATTTGATTTTACTTAGTTAACAATCCGATTACGTGTTGGGTTCGTATCTCCAGCCCAGAACTTCACATCATGCGCTTCATCTTTGTTACTTCTGAATGGAAGTATATCAGACATCTTTCGTGGTTATTTAAGAGAGACGAAATGGTCATTATAGGAGTCCCAGTGTATTACAAAAACTGTCATCTTTTATTTTCAAGTTTAGATTTGGTTACTGATATTGGCGAAAATTTCGGTAATTCATGACTCTTCATGGCTAGTCAGAAATATGATATTAATAGATTAGATTAGATTTAATTAGATTAATACTTGTTCTATAGATCATGAATTGGGCATTTCGTAATGATGTGGAACGTGTAATTTTAATGAAAGATTTGTCTACATACCATGATTCAATTTCTTTACAACAATTTTTTACTCTGTCTCTCTCATTCTCTTTTATTTTTATCTCTCTCTCTCTCTCTCACACACACACACACACACACACACACACACACACATTCTTTTTTCATTTTGATCTGTTTGTTGTACTCGACTATCGGTGAGGCACGAAAACGTCAGTGAATCAGTTTCTCAGTTTTGAGTACACTTTCCAAAGAAATATAAATGCAATTATAAGAGTTCCTGATTTATGATGCTTAGTTTGCAGTCAGTTCTGAGTATTACTAGTGACGACGCTCCAGTCCCTAAATCTAGTTACAGAAATGCAAAATCAGACGCATTGTGTATTCCAGGCCGTAGCAGCCGCGTCTCTGAGACGCCTGCTATGGTCACTTCCCAGCCCACTGCAGGATCACATCGGTTCGTCTTCCTCCTGCTAGTATTGTAACTAAGATTTGGCAACAAGGCAAGGTATGTTTGGCAACACTGTGATCGACTAGTTACTTCCTGGTGCGCACGGAATTAAGCCTCAAAGTTCACTTGATTTTTCACGTCATTTCCATTGAATAATCTGAGTTATTATCGCTTGAGGTGTAACAAAAGATTGTAAATTTACGGTTTTCAGCCCAGGAAAGTCGTTGGACGTGGAAATCGCAACTAATCTCGTCCTTTAAATAGCGTTTTAAGAGTTCTATCTAATATTTGCCTCGTAAGATGAATCCAGGCTTTACACTTCTTTGCTAGCTCGTTGGTAATGTGCTGAGCTGTGAAAAAGAGTCTGTTATGGTTCGCGGTTCCAGTCGACTGTAACGTTTTTATCCTTTCTGTGAAAGAGCTACAAGCAGTCAGATCAAACATCGATAAGGAAATCGCAAGAAAATGCTTTTGGCTCATAGTGAAATGGTGAAAAACTTACAATGCTGCACAACAGGTAACGCCTCTTTCCGCTGCTGACAAGTAAATTTTGAGTTAAAGCTGTCAAATAAGGTTTGAAGAAGAATAAAAAGCCACTACCATACGACAGCTAATGTAGAAAATACTTTTCTGACACATTTTGGCACGATGTGCTCTCCCCATACATAACACAAAAGTTTCGAGATGCATCTGCTGCCTGGCGTCTATTAAACCTGAAAAGAACAAAATGTTGCAGGAGTTAGCCCTTTTTCCACATGCGACTATTTTGGGTTGAGAAGTGAAGGGAATTATGTTCAAAGTTCCATTAAATTGATAACTTCAGCAGACAGCAGAATTGCGTTTTAAAAAATGTAGCAATGAATGTACTCGATTCGCGTCAGCATACCGACAGTGCACGACATTTACCATTACCCTACTAGCTTACATGCAGTTAAAACAGCTCCAGAAGTCAACAACAATTTCTCCAGAACTTCTGCATTCCTCAGTGCTGTGAGATAATGCATATGGCCGGATCTAGACTTCTGAGAGAGAGACAGTTACAGCTTTTCTTTTGCACTGCACGACGTTTTCAACAAACAGATAGCGCAATAGAGTAGCTCAAGTGGAAAGGAACACTTCATAATTAAATTTCTGCATCCTACACTGTTGGCAGCTCTGTGTAGGTGGCAGTTACATGATTTTATTTTAGTGATTACAAAATAGAATCAAATGTATGCAGTGGGTAGCCGAGGCAGCTAGTTCATGGCGATTTGGTCAACCAAGTAAATGAATGAACTGAACATGCTGCAAACCACTACAGGGAGCCAGTGTGTCAGAATTCTCATCCAGTGTGACGCAAGGGCGTTATGATAGAAGAATGAGTCACAGAGAAGCTGATTCGGTGGTCTGTTGGATTGATTGAGGTTCACTTTCTTGTGGTCTGGGTTGGATTCCAACATCTGCCGATGATTTTTGATAGGTAGAGACAGATTCGATTCTCTTCTGGCTACGCCAAGTGAAGAGGGTATAATAGCATTGTGGTCTGAACTTCACATTAAAACGTGATATTCCTTCTCTACCAAGTAGACGTTAGATTGAACCACAATAAAGTCAGGAGTGGCGACCTGTAGAATCTCTATCACCAGTAATCTTTCTTATACTAGATATTTATTTCTAGTGACGAAACAAACGCTATTTATGGTCACAGGACACTTATTCCATCTTTCATTTGAGCTTCTGAGTGTCGATAAAATTGGTTCTGAACTGGGAATGCAAGTCAGACCACCCTGAACCGGAATTTGATCCGTTCGGGACAATACAGCTCAACTACAATTTGTTGTTTGTTCAAAACTGCAGATTCCTCAACATCTCCACATATTGCGCGTGAATGGGTTCGAATCCTGGCCCGGCACTAAAGTTTTCATTATGTATTATCAAGCTCTAGCATGAGAATACGTATCTGCTGGTGGATAATAATTTTGATTTTTAATGTATTTTCATTCGTTGTCAACTCTAACGATATCTGTCGCTACTCCCAGTGAGACACAGAACTATTTGCGAAATCACTGTAAGTTCAAGGACGTTATTCCGAGCTGCTGGTGAAGAAAAATTCGGTAGCTGACGCCTCTTTGTGTGTAGTCAACAACGATATGTGTGGGGTTCGGTTCCCAGTCAGCACTGAACTCTTCGTCATATTATTTCTAGTTCAAACATGCTCACATGTCGCTCCTGGCGTAACAAACCCATATTTGACGTTCGTTTTCTCTAGAATATAACAACGATGCTTGGCGGTTTGGAGTCCTGGGAAGGAAAAAATTTATGTTTCATCTCGTCATTTCAGTTAAAACATCTAGCTACTGCCGAGAAAATTCGATATGTCACAGCTGATTGTGCTTCGATATCAATCCGATTAGGTCTTGAGTTCGAATCCCTGTCCAACGCAAGCTTTACCTCAAGGCATTTCAAGTAAGTTACTTTTGAAGAAAAATATTTACCATCTCTGGTAGTTCGTTAACAGGGACAACAGATGCTGGGTAGAATTTGAGTCCGTTAAAACGTTTACGTTACGTGATTTAAAGTTGGTATTTACTAACTGATACTATCTAAAATCGATGTATATCACTCTCTCTATGCCTAGTCAGGAATGAGTGTTAGTTTCCATCAGTCACGAATTCTTTGCTTAGTCTGCATGACCTGGGTTTGAATCCATATGCACAACGAGACGGTTCGCCGTGTATTTGAAGTTCATACATATTCTCAACTAGCTGCTCGTGAATAACTTAAATTTGTAATGTCGTTTTGTGTTAAATAATGAGAACGGTATGGTACTTTGAAGAGGAATGCATGACTGCGACGAACTTACTACGAACTGACATAATAATGAGAGTGGTAACATTTCACGTATGTCATTTATTGCAATAAATGTGAGCTTACAAACCTTAAGGATGGTCTTAGCTGCCATAAGGTGTTCCCTGATATTTGTGGTATCGTGGTATTACTTTACATCTTTAGTTATTGCGATACAGAGCAGTGTTTTCTAGTGGTGACTTGTTGGAACCGCCGGCCGGGATGGCCGTGCGGCTTAGGCGCTACAGTCTGGAACCGCGGGACCGTTACGGTCGCAGGTTCGAATCCAGCCTCGGGCATGGATGTGTGTGTTGTCCTTAGGTTAGTTAGGTTTAAGTAGTTCTAAGTTCTAGGGGACTGATGACCTTAGAAGTTAAGTCCCATAGTGCTCAGAGCCATTTGAACCATTTTTGAACTTGTTGGAACCATTTTCATTAGTCAAACTACTGTACCGAGGAGCGATTAGAGCACCTGCTAGACGGCTGCGTTATGTGGGTTGTATGCGAATCAGGCGAAATGTAGTTCAGGTCTTTCGGATACTTTTGAGCATGACTGTACATGTACAGACAAACAAATGCTGACAATTTCACAAAAATTGGATGATTTATCCAGGAGAAAGAATTTCACACTTCACGAATTGAGCAAGTTAATAACGTATTGGTCCACCTCTGACACTTAAGCAAGCAGTCATTCGGCTCGGCATTGTTTGATAGAGTCGTTGGATGTCCTTCTTTGCCCAGTTCTGTCCAACTGGCGCCTTAGATCGTCAAAATCCTGAGCTGCTTGGAGGGCCCTTCCCATAATGCCTCAAACACCCTCAATTGGGGAGAGATTCGAAGACCTTGATGGCCAAGGTAGGATTTGGCAAGCATGAAGACAACCAGTAGAAACTCTCGCTGTGTGCGGAGTGGCATGGAGGCAACAAAGCAGTGTTCAAAATATCGTCGACGTACCGCTGTGCTGTAAGGATGCCACTGATGACAACCAAAGGGGTCTTGCTATGAAACGAAATGGCAGCAGAGACCATCACTGCTGGATGTCGGGGCATATGATGGGCGACAGTCATTCAGGTATCCCACTGCTGAGCAAGACGTTTCCGGACGTGTCTTCGCTGCTCGCCGGGGCTCAGTTCGAAGCGGGACTCATCACTGAAGACAATGTCACGCCAATGAATGACTTCCAGGCCGAAGACATGTCTGGAGATACGCCGGACAGTCGTGGGATACCAACCTGGCTGTCGCCCGCTACACGGCCCGAGTGATGGTCTGGTATGCCATTGGCGGCTCCCTTACAGTTCTACGTCGACGATATTATACGTCCCGTTTTGTTGGCTTAGTAAGCCGTCCTCGGATTAAATTTCAGCAAGATAATGCCCACCCGCACACGGCAACAGTTTCTACTGCTGTATTCTAGCTTGCGAAACCGTGACCAGTAAGCTCGTCGGATCTCTCCTCAGTTGAGAATGTTTGGAGCATTATGGACAGGACCTTGCAACCAGCTCGAGACTTTGATGCTCTAAGTTACCATGCCAAGCCGAATAACTGCTTGCTTAAGGGCCAGAGGTGGACCAACACGGTATTGATTTGTTTTATTTGTGAAGCTCTTTCTCTTAAATAAATCATCGAATTTTTCTGAAATTGTAATCATTTGCTTGTGACTACATGTTCATCACATCTACCGATTGCTGTCCTGTTCGGGTAAATCCTTCGTTGTGCGTCGCTTTTTTTCTTACATAAAGGAATCTCAGTTTATCTATTTACATAGTCACCTCTGCTGTTTAAGCTTTTCGTCACGAGCTTTACAATTCAAGTGACGTTGCCGGCTGCCGTCACCTGTTCGCTGCGTTCTTCGCGTCGGTGTCACTTCCAAACGTTCCCTGCTCAGAATTTTTCGAGTTTCGTGAAAATATGTCGTGCATGATTTTTCTTCACTTGATTCTTCAGATTATCTGTGATAAATGACAGAACACAGTATGCGACTTCGTCATCACATTTTCTTCGCCAGTTTGTGAAAGTATCATACCACTTCCTCACATTTCTTCCGTCCATTGCTGCAGCACCACACACTCTCTTTAATTAACGGTCGATTTCCGCACATTTCAACTTTCCAGCATTCAGGTAATCGTATGACACCACTGACCTTACACTATAGACGAGAAATTGCAACACACAGCTCACTTTAAACAGTTGTAAGATGCGCTATAACAACTCGTTTCGACAGGCGCACACACAACACCGAGATAAGACACAGAGGAAACCATTCGATTTTAGCCAAGTAACTGATATCAGGCTACTCCGCGGTAACGCTCGCTTCGTAGATTTCCCTTGTGTATCGATAAACTCTTATACATTCAACAAGTGAATCCTTTGCAAAGTCGATGAATGTAACGACCTACTCTGATGAGTCAAAATATTCTCGTGCGAACTTCCCTTCCAGGCCCTGAAGCCCGTAGGAGTTGTCCGCGTCATGTGCAATATGGAGTCACATGTGGTCAACGCACCGCACCCCTGCCGTTTTGCTGATTTTCCAGACCGTGGAGGTGCTCCTACTCTGTCAAATACCTCCTCAGCTGGGATCACGAAGCTGAGTGTACCCAGTACCAGTTCTCCCACTGAGTAAAAACCCACGGTAGTACCGTCAATGGAATCCAGTTACTCCGCATGGTAGCCATCTGTACTGACCACTCAGTTACGGTAACCGCCCTAGACATTAGCAATTGCTTAATAGCTTGTTGTTCCACCGATGGAACACAATAGAGCAATGATTCTGAGTGGCGTAGAAGTGATAAGTCCTTGGTAGGCTTTCGGAAGTGTGTGGCACTAGAAGACCGCGCACAGGTCACGCAATTCTCGTACAAGTAAATTACGGGCCACTATAGTACGTTTAAAATTAGTTGCGACTTTTGACAGTTCAGTACGGAGCGAATGGAGGGAAGCGTAGTTGCCAGTGTGTGTTGCGCGCGTCGGTAGGTGACCATAATACAACGCCAGTGCTGTTCGGCGCGGAATCTGGCAGGGTCGCTTGATCCCGTGAACAGCAGGCCATCCGATCTGCGATCTTTCTGAAACGATTTTTAAAGAAACTATTCGGTAGTAGACTGTCATTCTCGCATATTTTATTCGTCAGCTTCGTGATGAACCTATCATTCCGTTAATGCTGAAATCGTTGCGATGTTTCAATAATATGTAAACAAATGCAGGAAATTCTTAGTTTGCAGTGAAAGGCAGATGCCGCTACAAATTTGTATTTGGTACGTGTTAGGTTAGATGTTCTTATGGATTAAATGTAGGTGATATATTGAACTAGTCTTTAAATTTGGAAGGATCCAGCTGTCTGTTTTCAGTCTCGAGAAAATAGAATGTATGTAAAGCGCTCCGTCAAGAAATCGTGCGTCAGTGAGAAAGCTAGAATGAAATGGTCATAAATTCTTCGTATCTTCTAAATGTTTTGAGATATCGTAACAAGATCTTGGGAAATGATAGCGCCCAACGACGAGAGTGTTTTGCCATATGATTAATATGGGAAACTTTCCTACCTAGCGCGATATTCAGGAGACTACAGATTTTTTCAATCAAATAATGTTATTATTGAGGGCCATCGGTAGCTGGTGAAACGAGAACTGCTGTGGGTTTTGCAACAATATAAATGATAAAGTTACACGTATATTTTTATACTGAGACTGGTCTGTTTCGTAAACTATTGACGTGACTTGCACTCAGTTGTTAGTTTGAGAATACACCATTTCAGGATTCTGTCGCAATTTCAACTGCATTACAATATTAGTGAGATGAATATTTCTAAACTCTGCCGTGTTCAGAGAAAAGAAGCAGATTTCAACATAGCAACAAGATAAGTTACTCATTCCTCAGAACTCGTCACAGTCGTTCATGAATGGCTCCACAACCTTCCCGGTATGGCTGACAACTCAAGACCAGTCCTGTCGTGTAACATGTGCAATGGCTTCTTTTGTCAGTATTTCAGCCTCAGTGACCGTAAACTTTTTGCTGTTTTTTGCCAAATTATTTTTCACCTAGGCTCATATACTCTCAGTCGGATCTAAATGAACATAATTCGGAGGAAGCCTGATTAAACTATGCTTTGACCAAGCTCAGCCAGTTCGTCGACCTGGTAGCGAGGAATTTTGACTTTTACAACACTACAAGTTTCATTAACTTCTCCTTATACACGCTACGTTAAACGTTATCTCATGGAACATTTCTTTGGACCTAGAGCAAAATATCAGCTTTCCTTCACTGCACTGTTGGAGCTTTATGCATCCAACTGCGTGGTAAGGGTTTTGTCCACTGCTATTGTCGAATTCCGAGTAATGTTTTGTTGCAGAACGTTGTCTTGTCATTCGGTAAAGGTGTTATTGGGCGACACTTATTGCAAATCTCGTATTCAGATGTACTTCACTGTTGTTATTAATCCAATGCCAACACAAAACACTTGTTCACAATACCTGACGACTACAGAACATTCCAATGCGAGAAAGTACGACTTTACAACAAGAGCTGACAAACGTTGATGCATCTAATGCGTGAAACCACGTGGTACTGTTTTCTAATCATGTGGCAACAGTGGCGCTTTACCAGCCGAACCGCTGGCAGCATGGAAGGGAAAGCCGGCTCGCCATTGGTGTTACCTGGGCAACGGCGTCTCATTCCCCTCCAGTCATCCAAACTTCAAAAGTAGCAACTAACTTTAAACGCACTGTAGTTTGCTTGCGCAGAGCTGGCACCTGGTAGCGTCCCAGATCTGTTCCATCGGGAGAAATCACCCAAATTTGGTGACTAAGACTTCAGCGTGTGTTCAGTATCATGCTCCAGAAACCACTGTATCACGGTGCCTTCGATTTTTACCACAAGTACCACTGAGGCCCAGACGAATATCCCCTGCAGCACAATACTGCCCCCACCGGCGTGAATCCTTGGGGTGATGCATGTTTCGAACAGTCGATCGTCTGGATGATGACGTATCTTTGTACGTCCATCGACCTGCTGTAAGAAGGAACCTGATTCATCCGACTGGACAACACGTTTCCATTGATCCACTGTCCAATCTCGATGATCACGTGTACACTGCAATCATGACTGACGGCGTCGTTGGTGAACAGGGTAGCGATTGTCTGCTACAGAGCCCCATTTCCGACAATATGCGCTGAACAGTTTCCTCCGAAACACCTGTGCGTGTACCAGCCTTGTACTGTGCCGCAGATCGCCGCCTATCGTGTTTTACAGAGAGTGCAAACCTTCACCGTCCATGTTCTGTGATGAGGCGTGGACGTCCAACACTTTTTCGCCTACTCGTGCTTTCACTGTCTTTCAATCACTTTCCAATGATGCTGACGACGGTAGCTCGCGACCACCCGACCAGCTTCGCCGTTATCGAGATGCTCGTTGGCAGGCGCCGGGCCATAACAATCTACACTTTTTCAAAGTGAATTATGTCTGTTTTCAGTCCCTACCGTCGCTAGAATGATTTCCCACTCGTCTCTGCCCCGCTTACGTACTTTCGTTATCGGTCACGCGCCTACAACGCCACCAGGCAACATTCAATCTCATGGTGATTAGTTCTCATAGTATTTTGTCTCCGTAGCTTCCCACGATACCGTCTTCAGCGAGAGGAAATGTTAGACAGAAAAAGATCCTCTACAACAGGCGTAGTCAACCATATTTACCTACCGCCATTTTTGAATCCCTGTTAGTAGTAAAATTTTCTAACCACCCAGCGGGTCCACAGTAGTGGTGATTTGTGAAGTGGAGAAGTAATTTCACTTTATGAAATTTATAAAGCAGAGTTACAGCAAATTAAAGTATATATTAATAATTATTTATCACATACTTTAAGTCAAAACTTTATGAAAATCCAATGAAAATGTTTTTAAAATCCCTACTGCCCACCGTGAAAGCTTGTGGCCGGTTGGGACCAAGTTGACTGCCGTTGCTTCAGAACATCTCAATAGCGTGATGCAGGAAGTAAACATCATGCGTGAAAGCTTGTGTGATGTGAACGTACTTCAGGAAGCAGAAAGTGTTCGAGTTTGTAACGTACCCACTCTCTTATTGTTTTTGTTTTTGTTTTTTGTTATTGTTTTTGTAGAGATATGAAATTATTGTAGCGGTTTGCTTAGTCAGCCGTACTTTGGAATTTTTTGACATTAAATGGAGCATGAAACTTGCATAATAAATACTTCGCGTGAAGTGCGATTTGCGGCATAAACAAAAATTAATTGCGGAGATGCAATCCACAGAATATTAACAGAAAAGCTTTAGAACAATGCGCACGACTGACTAGACACATTCAGAGGGTACGTACATTCGCCTACGAGTGGTTGCGATCTGATGAGAAAGATCAATCTTAATTTTTTTTTTGTGGAAAATAATTGCGTCGTAACACACTCGGAGATTGCGAACGTACAATCAGGGTAGAGGCAAGTTCTTTCTATCATTCCCCGTGACCTGGGTAAAAGAATTGCAATTATTTAAATTTAAGAATATTTCTTTTTCAATCGGACTCCTATTTTTATACGAAAAGGAAGATTGCAGGTTCTGAATGTCTCGGCAAAAACACATCGAAATCAATCTTAGCGGCCACCAAAGGAAAGTAGTGAGCACAATCACGTACCTCTATTGTTGAGCAGCGCCGTCGTAAAGGTCGTCGCCTCCATGTAAAATTCGCCTTCTCGAATTAACAGAATAATTTGTACTCCATTGGTATGGGATTTAGGCTTGATCTTGACAGAAATTATATAACACATTTTTCATCATTTAACACCTTCATTTAACACACACATAGGCATGAAACTATACAGTACGTCTTTACGCCAGCACATCAGAACAAAAAGGTCGTTAATACTAGAAGTAATAAAAGAATTTCGAAATTAGTCCTTTGTCTCTCAATGATAAAAAAGTTTTTTAGAGTATTCCTCTGGTATGACAGTCGAACAAATTTTCTTCTTGTATCTTTGAGATTTAATTAAAACATTTTTTAGTTCCTTTTCAAGTTCAAGTTGAAAAAGTCATACGTTACAATGAGGCTGGTTGTTATGTCAATAACACAACTGGTCAGTTTGAACCACTTGGTGATTATCAAGTGTCACGTACATATAAATATATTTATCACACTTGATAATGGCCATGTGATTAAAACTGGTATTGACAAACAAAACATTTCACGAAACTTGCAGACAGCCGCAGCGGAATCATGACCTCTGTTTAATCGATGTTGGACGGCTGTGGATCCAGCCATAAGAAAAGCAATTGAGAGCAGACTAACATTCTGCAGGAGCAAAACAGAGACCTGTTCTTGTAAGCATTCCTGGAGGCGGCAGTTCGCACCAGACAAACGGTGGCTGTATTGGAGGGTGGAATGAGCGGGGGGGGGGGGGGGCAGAGGAGGGGGGGGGCGGTTTGTGCGTACCATCGATCCGCCCACACCCTGCGCTCGGCGATGAAAGAAAAAACGGGCAGCAAGAACAATGTGTGAGCTCCTGACACAGAACAGCGTACAACACCTCCCCTGTCGGATAAGTGTCTACACTCCGGCTCTGCAAACAGGAGAGAGGAAATTATGCAAAGATGTTAGGCTACAGGCGGTAACTATGGTAGGCAATCAAACAACGACACTGACAGTGTATCATTAAAAGACAAAACACGGGTTCAATAAAAAAGGCATTAATCTAAATTACATCGAACAAAATATTTCCGCTTCTGTGCATATCATTTCGCAGATAAGGCAATATTATATGACGGATCTTAAAAATCAGCTTGGATTTAGAAAATATTACTCATGTAGAATTTAGAAACACTGTCCACTCACGACTGGTTATAGTCTACTACCTTGGACGTAGGTGAATGTGAACATTAAGTTTTCTTGTATTTACGAAAAGTCTTAGACAAAATACAGACTGTCCGATTTAAAACGAAGCAGCAACGATCTGCACTGTCATGCCAAATACTGAGCGGCCAGTACCCATTATGTTACAGAAAACAGAAATAAACTTTAAGGCAGAGTAGATTACCCTTTTATAAGGCAGGGCAACTATGGTATATCTTGCGATAAGCAACAACATGGGAAGTCCACGATGTCTGTTGAACCAGTAAGGCAGTGTGTGCCTGCAAACCAACATAAAACATGGTTCCAGTATAAGAGATCATGGCAAAGGTTGAAATGAAACACTCGCACTAGAACTTTGTGTAAATTTATTGCGCACGAAAAATGGAACAAAAATGAATCAAAATCATTCCCTAGGGCATTCACACAGCGTTGCCGACGATGGGGTAGTGTTGAAGGCCATTGGCATTGCCATCAATGTGTGCCACCTGTCGTCGTAATACCGTGAGGATATCCTTCCTATTTGCAAAGCGCCTCCCACGCAGTGGTTTCTCCAGTTTTGGAATGAGGTCGAAGTCGCATGATGGACTTCTGATGAGTAGGGTCGATGAGGACGGATTCCATCCCCCCTCACTCCTTCCCCGTTTGTCCCACCGCTGCACACAGTTCTTGATGACGTCTGCAGTGTAGGCTGTAGCGTTATCACAGAGTATGACTGCGTTATCCAGCAGAGCCGTACGTTTTCGTCTACATCTACACCTACATCTACATTTATACTCCGCAAGCCACCCGACGGTGTGTGGCGGAGGGCACTTAACGTGCCACTGTCATTACCACCCTTCATTCCAGTCGCGTATGGTTCGCGGGAAGAACGACTACCGGAAAGCCTCCGTGCGCGCTCTAATCTCTCTGATTTTACATTCGTGATCTCCTCGGGAGGTATAAGTAGGGGGAAGCAATATATTCGATGCCTCATCCAGAAACGCACCCTCTCGAAACCTGGACAGCAAGCTACACCGCGATGCAGAGCGCCTCTCTTGCAGAATCTGCCACTTGAGTTTCCTAAACATCTCCGTAACCCTATCACGCTTACCAAATAACCCTGTGACGAAACGCGCCGCTCTTCTTTGGATCTTCTCTATCTCCTCCGTCAACCCGACCTGGTACGGATCCCAATGAATCTCAACCTGGCACCCCCCTTACCAACAATTAATTTTATATGATCATTCCACTTCAAATCGTTCCGTCCGCATACTCCCAGATATTTTACATAAGTAACTGCCCAAGTGTAAGTAGCAGTTCGCGCAGCAGCAAAGTTACGATAGTATTGGACATTGACGGCGTAGCCGTATCTAATACCGTGACTCTCCAAAGAGAATGAGCATGACCTTCATGGGTGATGGTTTCTGTCGCACCTTGTGTGGTCCTCGTGAACTGGATAAACTTCATTCTGCTGACTGGCTCTTCAGTTCTGGTTCATACGCTCGTGTCCAGGTTTCATCAATCGCAGTAATGCAAATGAGCATGTCTTTCCCTTCCTGCTCAAATCGCTCTAGGTTCACACGGCTGGTCTCGTATTGCGTCCACTTCTGCATCACTGTTAACTGACGTGATACCCATTTTGAACACTTGCGCACCTTCAAGTCCTGCCGTAAAATGTGGAACTCTGTTGCGCTCGACCTACTCGTCCATGTCATTAATTCCTACAAAGTCCATCGTCGGTCCTCAGCTAAACACTGGTCAATAACTGACACGGACAGGTCAGTAGGGGCAGGGGTGGGCCACCCACATAGCGGCAAGTCTATCGTTGCTGTGCGTGTACGTCAGAAAACCTCCACCCAACGTGCAACTGTTCGATAGGGTAATACCCTGTCACCTACAGCTACTCGTAGTTCCCCATGACACTGAGTCGCTTTTCTGCCAGAGAGGAAGGTAAGCCGGCCGCTGTGGCCGAGCGGTTCTAGGCGCTTCAGTCCGGAACCGCGCTGCTGCTACGGTCTCAGGTTCGAATCCTGCCTCGGGCATGGATGTGTGTGATGTCCTTAGGTTAGTTAGGTTTAAGTAGTTCTAGGTCTAGGGGTCTGACGACCTCAGATGTTAAGTCCCATAATACTCGGAGCCATCTGAACCATTTTAGAGGAAAACTTCCATAGTGGTTAGAGCCATTTGAATTTGAGAAAGGTAATTTTCACCAATGCTCGCTGTTTCATTCTGCTTACATTCGTCTTGTATCACGACCAAGCTCACAGTGAATGCTTCAGGCACTAGTACCGGGCCATCCTAGTGTGTGGTCGCAAGCTGTCGGTTGATTTCGGTACTGTTCGCCACGGGCTGTCGAATATATTTACTGCGATTACAGTGATGCTCCATGTTCGCACGTATCATAATTGCCATGACTTATGCGATGACCTTCGTATATAAACTGCTGTTTGTGAAAAAAATAGGCATCAGTCTCGGGTTTTATTGATACTTTTGTCGTTTAGAGAAAATACCATTGATGAAGAATTTGTAACAGATCTAGGACGACTTCTACACGGTGTAACGAATAACAAACTTAGGTTAAAAGTGGAAAAGTCAAAGGTAACACAAATAAATAGGAGTAAAAATATCTGGTGCAATCGATTTATTGTATAGCCTACACGACTGTGTACTCTTTCACGTCAAGCATGTACCCAGATGGGTGTTGCGAAGCAATGTGAATGTGAAGTGCGGGGAGACTACATTAGTGTGCTGGCAGGATAGATGAATGATTTCATTTTATTAGGATTTCTGTGAATATGCACCCCATGTAAGTATACAGCGTATAAAATTCAGGTGCCATCTATTCTTGGTGATTGTCTCAGCTCGGTCACGATGAAAAGATGGAACGCGCTCAGCTTTCCATTCTGGAAATTTGGGAAATTGTGGTAAGGTTCTATGGTACCAACCTGCTGAGGTCATCAGTCCTTAGGCTTACACACTAATTAATCTAATTTAAACTAACTTGCGTTAAGACAGCACACACACACACACACACACACACCCATACCCGAGGTAGGACTCGAACCTTCGACGGGGGCAGCCGTGCGAACCGTGACAAGGCGCCCAAGACAACGCGCGGCTACCCTGCGAGGCTTAATTTTTGGACTTATGGAGATACTCAAGGAAGTTACATAGGGATCTGTTCTGTTTTTGCGATGAGATGTAGTTTCTTTACGCACCCTGAAAGGATGCATAAAGAAACAGTCAGCAAACGCGCAGGAGATTAGGGTAATTATTAAAAAACTGAATAAGTTTAAGAAGAAATAGGGCAATTTTCATAAAAGTGGTAATATTTATTTCGGAGTAATTAGGAAAAGCTCACTAACGGCACTACGGCAGTAGTGAAACATGTTTGGCTGCGCATGATAAGAAGGATATCTCGCAGCAGGCAGACCTAATATCCAAAGTATCGAAATTAAGTGACAGTTCAAAATTATTTACCTGACTGAGACTCGAACCCAAACCGTTGCCTTACCGAATGAGATGCCCAGCCACGAGTCACGACTACCCATCAAAGCTTCAGTTTTGTCTGTAGCTCTCTCCTACTTCGCTATCTTTGCGCAAGTTCTACACGTACATCCTTGTGTAAGAGTTTTTATTTCACGCCACTTCGACTACTTGCGCATCGATGAGAACACACACACACACACACACACACACACACACACACACACACACACACACAGATCTGAGCGGAGAAAATCCCCGACCCGCCTAGCCATCGAATCCGGGGTCCCCTGGTCTACAGTCAGCAACGCTGATTACAAGAACACGAGCTGCTGACTCCTGTAGGCATTTATGGACTTGTACTTCTTGGAGAAAGAATGTACTGGCTGAAACTAGGTATTATTTTTAAGCCACTCCGTTCCCACCCAACCTGCCAGTAGGAATGAAGTGCCGTCAAGACTATCACCAATCAGCCGATGACTCTGAACGCATTTAGACGCAACGATAATATCAGTAATTTTAGATGTTTACGAGTTCCAGTGTCAGTCCCATGTAGGGTGAAAGACAAGTCTTTCCGGTAGAGTTTTTACAGAAAGAAAGTGATATGTGTACTAGACTTAGCTTAAACTGATTCAAGCGTTCCACGTGTGTGTTTGAACAGGCAAATACAGACACGCACACACACACACACACACACACACACACACACACATTCAGTCACACACAGGGTAAACTCTAACTCCACCGCTAAAATTTTGGAGGTTGTTCAGAGATATAAGGGACGTCTGGTCTCCCTTGCTTCGTTACTTGTAGGTTGATTTCGTATCCCCATGTGTCTTCATATTTGTATTGCACTGAAAATATTTGCTCAACAGTGCCAACGTCGATGGTGTACGCTGCATGTATAGTTTGGAAACAAACTAGTAGCATTGACTTACGATACTTGCTGTTGATAAAAGTTATGCTAAATTTAGTCTTCGTCCTCAAGCTCGTATTCAGTGCAACTCATTTCTGTCTCGGATTTGTTTCTCCGGCAGTGTTAGTTGTACATTACCAGTAATAGGCCTACACAACGGTGTGGATGAGTTTTATTGATAAAGAGTTGGCCGATATGCATCTAATGTGTGGTTTTACGGAATGCAATAGAAGGGATGGCAAAACGCTATGGCGACCTGTTCCTGCAGCGACAGCAATCACATTACAGTACTTTTGCATCTGGTGGCTGATTCATTAACGTGTGTTGTGCAACTTGATGATTGCATATTACAGGCTTTTTCACTGTGATGAAGGCATTTTAATAGAAACAAACGTGATAAAACTGACAAACAGAGTAAATCGTAATTATATTATTACTCTGTAACAAGTCACTGGAGACGACGGAACCCCTTTGTCGCATTGCTCGGGAAATATTCCTGAACAGCCTTCGAAATTTATCGGTGGAGTTCGGCTTCATCTTGCATATATTGTGTTTTGCAGCTGGTGCTTTCAGAAGAAGATACATGGTTCCAGCACACACGCATAGTCTGATTCTCTCGCACAGTACCAAGTGGGTCACCAAGATAACACCTTGTTCGAAAGAAGCACCACAGCTGGGCTTAATTTCGGCCTAACGCACCAGGACGGCGTTCCGACACCTCCCAGAGACGTTGTTTTTAAACTCACTGGAACAAGTCGGCACTGGAGACTTAAATAGCACAGTTGTCTTAAATCAAAACATAACTACACACATCAAAAAAAGTTTTGCATAATCCCAGTTCCCAGAATTCATGAAGATAGACGTTGATTGTGGTTGTTGTATCATGGACATAGTCCCTTTGGCTGTTCAGAAATGTCACTAAACCCGTCCAAAGACGTAAACAACCATGTATGAGCAGCGCCTATTACACGGAGGGGGTCCGACAGCCGATCATTTCGTCATTCCACCAGGAAGGAGGTACACGGCTCGTGTTGTCTGTACTGTCCAGACGTCTCGGAGTGAACCAAAGCGATGTTGTTCGGACATGGAGGAGATACAGAGAGACACGAACTGTCGATAACATGCCTCGCTCAGGAAACCCAAGGGCTACTACTGCAGTGGATGACCGCTACGTACGGATTATGGTTCGGAGGAACCCTGACAGCAGCATCACCATGTTGAATAATGCATTTCGTGCAGCCACAGGACGTCGTGTTACCACTCAAACTGTGCGCAATAGGTTTCCAAATGTGTGTGAAATCTTATGGGACTTAACTGCTAAGGTCATCAATCCCTAAGCTTACACACTACTTAATCTAAATTATCCTAAGGACAGACACACTCACCCATGCCCGAGGGAGGACTCGAACCTCCGCCGGGACCAGCCGCACAGTCTATGACTGCAACGCCTTAGACCGCTCGGCTAATCCCGCGTGGCTGTAATAGGCTTCATGATGCGCAGCTTCACGCCGGACGTCCATGGCGAGGTTCATCTTTGCAACCACGACACCATGCAGCGCGGTACAGATGGGCCCAACAACATGCCGAATGGACCGCTCAGGATTGGTATCGCGTTCTCTTCACCGATGAGTGTTGTATATGCCTTCAACCAGACAGTCGTCGGAGGCGTGTTTGGAGGCAACTCGGTCAGGCAGAAGGCCTTAGACACACTGTCCAGTGAGTACAGAAAGGTGGAGGTTCCCTGCTGTTTTGGTGTGGCATTATGTGAGGGCGATATACGCCGCTGGTGGTCATGGAAGGCGCCGTAAAGGCTGTACGATACGTGAATGCCATCCTCCGACCGATAATGCATATTGGCGAAAAATTCGTATACATGGACAACAATTTGCGCCCCCATCGTGCACATCTTGCGAATGACTTCCTTCAGGATAACGGCATCGCTCGACTAGAGTGGCCAGCATGTTCTCCAGACATGAACCCTATCGGACATGCCTGGGATAGATTGAAAAGGGCTGTTTATGGACGACGTGACCCACCAACTAAGCTGAGGTATCTACGACGAATCGCCGTTGAGGAGTGGGGCAAACTGGGCCAACAGTGCCTTGATGAACTTGTGGATGGTATGCCCGGACGAATACAGGTATGCATCACTGCAAGAGGACGTACTACTAGGTATTAGAGGTACCGGTGTGTACAGCAATATGGACCACCACCTCTGAAGGTTTCGCTGTATGGTGGTACAACGTGCAATGTACGGTTTTCGTGAGCAATAAAAAGAGCGGAAATGATATTTGTGTTGATCTCTAATCCAATTTTCTGTACTGCTTCCGGAACTCTCAGAACGAGGCGATGCAAAACTTTTTTTGATATCTGTATAATTCGCCACTGCGCAAGCACCAATGAACGTGGTAATGGGTGCTAAACGTGATGCGATGATCAGGGGCGTAGGGCGAGGTAGTGTGTGTGTGTGTGTGTGTGTGTGTGTGTGTGTGTGTGTGTGTACCATATACCCAAGATAAGTTGAGCTTCGTTCCGAAGTTATGATCGGTATACATAAGTAACCTTCATGTCGAATGTCTTTTGTTTACGACTCCCAGAACCCTCGGAGATCTACGGTGTGACCAAGACAAGTTGAGCTTCGTTGCGAAGCTCTGGTCGGTACATGACGCCCTTGTCACTAAGACTATCGATTTATGCCGATATTTACCGGGCAGACTAGAGAGCAAGTGACACTGGTAAGAGGACAGCCGGTAGCACTTGTTATTTAAGTTAAATCTTATGGTTTTATTGTTTTGATTACAAGAAATTGTGTTTTAAAAACCTGAATTTCAGAATAGTACTTTGCAAAAAGTGATTTTTCACTGTAAGTTTTGTCACAAGTTTTCAAAGCTCGAAACTTTTTTTTAGGACAGGAGGGTGGCGGGGCACGGGATTGCATGATTGAAGAGGTGCGTTCCGGCACTGAAAATTTCGGAAATGAAGGGCAACACAGTACCTCAACCGAGTACCCGTTGTGGAAAGGTTTAGCAACATGTCATTGACGCACAGTTATCAGTAACCGGACGTTTTCGCCTTTTCGCTCCTTCCTTGTGAAATTCTGCCGATGTAAATTGCTTCGATCATCAGGATTCAAACGGGCTAGCTCCGCCCCAGAGCAACGGCAATGGCGCTACAAACGCGAAGGAGAGCTATAGTGAGTTGTTTGCTTAGAGCGGCACATTGTGCAACGCTCCTAGTACCCATTGTATTAAAATCTGAGTGGTAGCCTCGCGATTGGACTGTCGGCTGCGTGGGTGGAGTGGCGCGGCAGTGGGGGGAGGCCGCGCCACGTGACCTGTGACCGCCCCGGCCGGAGCGATCCGGTTGCGCGGCGCCGCGGCGGCTTGCGACAGACGGGCCGCGACACGACCCGCCGATCACGTCCGCAGCCCGCCTCTGTTTACTACACGCCCCCAACCCTTATCGCTGTCCTTTGTTCCCGCGGCACGCGAACGTCGTGAGCCACCGAGGGTCACCACTGTTTTCTCTATTTCCTTTGGGAAACGATTGAGATAAGGGACGCTCCAGAAATAAAGAAGGCTATCTCGTACGTGATTTGTAATGGCCTAAGTGGGAATAATGCGGGTCGACTACTTCCACAAATAATGTGTTTTCCATTGGCGTCTACAGGGTGGCGCACGAAATGTGTTACCATTTTGTTTTCGAATATAAACTTTATTGTCAATACAATCTGTAAGGAACACATACTACAATGAAGAGCCGTCCATGGAGATTTGTTCTAACTCAGCACATGCTCAATATGTCCACCATTTCGTTTCGTAACTTCCTTCAAACGAACACTGAAGTTAGTGATTAACCTACGGCTCATGTCTTCCAATTTCACTGCAAGCTTGAAGAATAAGTCTTCTGAGCTCCATTAAATCACGTGGACGTTTCGGGAAATTTTTTTCCTTTAGGTACCCCCAACGAAAAAAGTCACATGGATTGAGGTCTGGACTATTGGGGGGCCAATTTTGTCCGTCATTGAAGCGATCCGCATGCCGAAATGTTCGTGTAAAAACTCCAACACAGTGTTTGCAGTATGTGGCTTTGCTCCATCTTGCATGAACCACTGCGTGTTGAAGGACAAGGCAGTAGCAAGAAGCTGTGGAAGGAAGCTATTGCGAAGCATGCTCAAATAACGCTCGCTGTTCACAGTTTCTTCAAAGAAAAAGGGTCCAGTAAGTCTGTGACAGGGAATTGCTGCCCACGCTATAATCCTCGGAGCATAATTTGTCGTTCATGAAGCACTTGTGGGTTTTCAGTGGCCCAAAAGCGTACATTTTGTTTGTTAACCACACCGTCTAAATGAAAATGCGCCTCGTCTGAAAACCTAACGTTGTTGAGAGTTTCTTACCTATTCTCAACCCACTGAGCAAACAGTAGTCTCTCCTGCTTGTGTTCTTCAGTGAGCTTCTGTGCACAGGTCATCTTGTATGGGCACATATGGAGGTCACTTTTAAGAATACGTTGAACGGAGCGTCTGTATATTTCCAGTTGCACTGCTGCCTTTCTACACGATTTCCCGGGACTTCTCTGTACAGAAACTCGTACCGCTTCAATATTCTCCGGCGAACAAACAGGCTTAGGCTTCCAATACTCCTTTCTGTACAACCTGTGGATGGCCTTCTTGCAAGGGACCCATCGTGTGTTAAACTGTTGTCGAAAACGCCTCTGAGTCACAACAAAGCTTTTCGTGTCATGAAAAAGTAACACAATTGCCGATCATTGCTGTGTCATCAGTCTTCCATTGTCAGCCATTGCTGCTTACTAGTCTCCTAGCGGCAGTATCGTGAATTATACGTCATTTCGTAACTCATTTGTTTTTCCAAGCTCTGCTGGTATTGCTGTAGGGATCCCAGCGGGATATCTAATGTGCGTCGTAAATTGTGAAAGAAACAATTGGTAACACATTTCGTGCGCCACCCTGTACTTTTACATTGTGCTTGGCCGTCGCTTGTTGCCACGTCTGTTTTAATAGTACATCTGGATGATCCACTTCCGTACACGGGATAGTTTACCCGCAATGTGACAAAAATATTAATCACACCCCAAGAGACATCACGCTAATGACGTGTCATAGCGCCTGTAGTTTTTACAATGCTGGAAGAAACTGCAACAACTTCAAGGGCTGTGTTCAACGCCAGCAGGATAGTCGTTGGATACTGAGGTGTTGTACTGTTAGCGATTCGTCTGTCGCGATCATCCGCGATCAGTTGGAGCTCAGGAGACCTGTCTTTGCGCACTCTATTTTGGTTCTGCAGGAAGTGACTGTGCCGAGTTTGGAAGTGAAAAGTGTTTGCAATATTCATTCTAGGACGCAACCGTGGCCCGCCCCTGAGAACGTACTCCTGTTCAACAACTTCAGCCACTTGAACTGGATCGCATTGTGGGTCTGCGGGATGCTGGTTGGGCGTATTGGCGTATTGCTGGGCATGTTGGGTACTGAGTATCGGTGGTGTGTCGCTGGTTTCATCAGCGTTCTATGAAACATTCCCACACCCACAGAGCAGATTTTGATCGTCCGGGCAGTGCGAACGCACGTAAAAATCAGCGCATTGTGCGAGCAGCGGCGGTCTGCCGAACGTCAACCAGGAAACAAGTCTGGGCACATATTGCACTTTTTGCGTGGTCAAGGTCCATTTGGAACCACCTGCTTGCAGCAGGACTAAGAATACTTGTGCTTCAGACGGTCGGAGTGGCCGAGCGGTTCTAGGCGCTACAGTGTTGAACTGCGTGACCACTACGGTCGCAGGTTGGAATCCTGCCTCGGGCATGGATGTGTGTGATGTCCTTAGGTTAGTTAGGTTTAAGTAGTTCTAAGTTCTAGGGGACTGATGACCTCAGAAGTTAAGTCCCATAGTGCTCAGAGCCATTTGAACCATTTTGAACTTGTGCTTCTGGCCAGGCTGCCACCGACACCACGACACCGACCAGCAGAGCTAGTATGCTGTCGCGAAAGAGTCGACTGGAGAGTGAAGAGTGTTGTCCTCAGTGATGAGAGTAGGTTCTGTCTGTATCCGAGTGATGGTCGTACGTACGTTTGGCATAGACCTGGTGACCGCTCTACTCTGAGAGCATCTATCCACGACAAGAATATACCACCCCAGCTACATGGGTGGAGGGCCATCATTCACAGCTCGTTGCAAATGCAGTGCTTGCGCAGGATAATGTATCCAGTACCCGCTGTACTGTACAGGCTGTTATTCCCATGCTATAGCCATTTCTTTGATTGGATGTTTCGCTTCAGAAGGACAATGCACTTCTACATACGACTGCTGTGACGCACCGTGTTTTTTGTGATGTAGAACAACTGCCCTGGAAAACAAGATCACCAGATCTCTCGCTAACTGAACACGTATGGGACGTGGTGAAGAGGGAACTTACTCGTTATGTAGAGCCTAGAAGAAACATTCCCGATTTGGAACGAAAGTGCAAGATGCTCGAGACAATCTACCGCAGGATGCCATTCGGCACCTTTATGATCGTCTGCATGCGAGAATACAAGCCTGCGTGGCTGCCAGAGGAGGTACACTGTGCACTGAAGTGACTGTTTGGGCAACCTTCACTGTGACATGTGTTTCATTTGCTCTAAATATTTTACCTTGTACTCCTACAATGATAAACTACTTGTCACAGAAAACTTCCTGGCAGATTACCGAGACTCGAACTCGTGACCTTTGGCTTTTGCGGGCAAGTCCTCTCCCCCAGGCTGTGACTAAGCCATGTCTCCGCAATATCCTTTCTTCCAGGAGTGCTAGCTCTGCAAGGTATGCAGGAGAGCTTCTGCGAAGTTTGCGAGGTAGGAGACGAGGTACTGGCAGACTTAGGCTGTGAGGACGGGTCGTGAGTGGCGCTTTGGTAGCTCAGTTGGAGCCCTCTGTATAAAAAAAACTGAGTTAATCGACCAACAACGAACTTAAACAGATGTCTTGCGACGTCCGCCCCGAGCAGAAGCAACGAACAAAACGAGATTTAAAAAAAAGTTGTTAGAGCACTTGCCCCCAAAGGCAAAGGTCCCGAGTTCGAATCTCGGTCCAGCACACAGTCTTAATCTGCCAGGAAGTTTCAAATCAGCGCACACTCCGCTGCAGAGTGAAAATTTCATTCTGCTTGTCACATCACTTATCAATACATTGATCTTGTCCTTAGGGGTGTTGCATTTTTATTTTGCAACAGTGTATAATGAACTCAGTTCGGCGAGGAAGAGAGTCCATGGGTTTTTCTAAGGTATGTCATATCCAGCAGAAACCACTCACAGATGGTTAGACCACGTATGGCTTCCAGTTTGTGGGTATGTTCATTGGTACATTTCATCCGCGTTTCTAATTAGTCCCAGATACTTTCTGGGGGATAGACTGCCTTAATGTTCGTTGAATTAATGAGCGTAGCCCTGTGAACACGGTTGTTGCCATTTTGCAATACAGGAGTGCCTACAGTACACTCCAGCAGAAACCACTCACAGATGGTTAGACCACGTAGGGCTTCCAGTTTGTGGGTATGTTCATTGGTACATTTCATCCGCATTTCTAATTAGTCCCAGATACTTTCAGGGGGATAGACTGTCTTAATGTTCGTTGAATTAATGAGCGTAGCCCTGTGAACACGGCTGTTGCCATTTTTCAAGACAGGAGTGTCTACAGTATACTCATCATGAAAATGTAGAAGAAAAGATAATACTTAGTCAACGAGTACGTCGAAATAGGCATCCTGGTTCGCGTTAATAGTATCCAGAATGGGTGGGTCCAAGTCATGGTACAGCCCAAAACATCGCAGAAACATCTCTGGCCTGAACTGCACCCTCTACAGTTACACACTGGGGGGGTTAAACGCCACACTTTTCTGACAGTGCACTCGGCACCTTGCATCATGTGAAAACAAGCAAAACAGCAGCTCGCAGGACGACACTGCACGGCTCCAGTCAGATACTGGCCAATTATTGTGTTGTTTGCCCTGTATAAGGAGTGCAGTTTTATTTTATGCTGTGAACAATGACGAGGTACACGACTCAAAATATCCACTGAATTTAGTCCCCTCAGCAACGTTCTCTCGGGAGCAGATTGAGCTCGGGACTAGTTGTTGGATAAAATAAAGATATGAATAAATTGTGGGGCACCATGTCAAGTGCTTTACGGAAGTCCAGGAATATGGAATCCGCCTGTTTCCCTTCCTCCATAGCTCGTAGGATATCATTGAGAAAAGGGCATGCTGAGGTTCGCACGACCGATTTGTAAAACCTTGCTGCTTTTCCCTCTTAAGGAATTTTATTGCGTTAGAACTGAAAATATGTTCAAGGATTGTGCATCAGATTGATGTTAAGAATATTGATCTGTAATTTTGCGGGTCCGTTCTTTTGTCCTTCTTATATACAGGAATCACTTGCTCTTTTTACCAGTCGCTCGGGACTTTTCGCTGGACGAGATATTCGCGATAAATACAAGCTAATCAAGGGGCCAGTGCTGTAATAAAACCAAATTGCGATTCCACAAGGACTTAGCTACTTATTTGCTTCTACCTCTTTCTGTTATTTCTCTACACCAGAGATGCTTATTACTCAGCTATTGGATTCAGAATATTTTCCAGTATTCTGCTGCAACAACTATAATGACCTTTGTGTACCAAAATGAAGCTCTCCCTGGAAAGACTGAAAGAAATAAAGGATCATTGTTGGTTGGGAGACACTGTGACCGTACTGTCATTGTACCTTATGCAATATTTTCATGTTTTCCTATTAGTAAATGCAAGGCACAAGTGTATACAGCAAAGCGTGCCCACAACGGAGGCGAAGCTGCATATGTTGATCAACATCGAAGTTGAAACTCAACCGGGCTGGGGCGGCAGTTGTTTGATCTTTCATGACTCTGGAGGCGCCACCATCTAAAGAGCTTCCGACCCCTAAAAATAGAGCCTTTGGTTACTAATGTGAAATTTCAGGGGAAGTACTGTGAAGTAGGAACTGCCCACCAGGTCTTTTGCCAGCAGAAGTTTCACAATATGGCGTAGTCCCAAGCATCGGAAATGCGGTCTTCACTGTGTTCCTACGTCCTCACATGGAAGAAGAAGGAACCGTTTCAGACCGGAAGAGTTTTCTACCGGTTGCCGACATTTTGACTAAATTACCATTAAATTATCATCTCTCAAAATGATCGCAGGTGATATCCGTTACCAAATTTCTGCTCTCCAGTACTTTGGAATGTCTCTTTTCTCTGGCATTTTTTGTTAACTGTTTAAGCCACAACTGAAAATTAAAAGAAGTCGAAATAAAACTGATGTCAAAAAGTCAGTGCACCGGTTGGTTTTTCATCGTCAGAGCGTCGACATCGACATCTATATGGATACTCCGCAAATCACATTTAAGTGCCTGGCAGAGGGTTCATCGAGCCATGTTCACAATTCTCTATTATTCCAATCTCGTATAGCGCGCAGAAAGAACGAACACCTATCTCTTTCCGAACGAGCTCTGATTTCTCTTGTTTTATCATGGTGATCGTTTCTCCCTATGTAGGTCGGTATCAACAAAATATTTCCGCATTCGGAGGAGAAAGCTGGTGATTGGAATTTCGTGGGAAGATAACGTTGCAACAAAAACGCCTTTGTTTTAATGATGTCCAGCCCAAATCCTGTATCATTTCAGTGACACTCTGCCATATTTCGCGATAGTACAAAACATGCTGCCCTTCTTTGAACTTTTTCGATGTATTCCGTCAATCCCATCAGGTAAGGATCCCACACCGCGCAACAGAATTCTAAAAGTGTTGTGTAGACAGTCTCCTTGGTAGATCTGTAAAATTTTCTAAGTGTTCTGCCAATAAAACGCAGTCTTTGGTTAGCCTTCCCAACATTTTCTACGTGTTCCTTCCAAGTTAAGATTTTCGTAATTGTAATTCCTAGGTATTTAGTTGAATTTACGGCCTTTAGATTTTACTGATTTATCGTATAACCGAAGTTTAACGGATTCCTTTTAGCACTCACGTGGATGACCTCAAACTTTCCGTTATTTAGGGTCAATTGCTAATTTTTGCACCTTACAGATATCTTTTCTAAATCGTTTTGCGATTTGTTTTGATCTTCTGATGATTTTTTTATCGTCATCTGCAAACAACGGCTGCTCAGATTGTCTCCTAAATCGTTTGTATAGATTAGGAACAGCAAAGGGCCAGTAACACTCCCTTGGGGAACGCCAGAAACCACTTCTGTTTTACTCGGTGACTTTCCGTCAATTACTACGAACTGTGACCTCTCTCACAGGAAATCACAAATCCAGTCACATAACTGAGACGGTGTTACATAAGCATGCAATTTCACTACAAGCCGCGTGTGTGGTACAGTGTCAAAAGCCTTCCGGAAATCCAGAAATAAGGGATCAACCTGAAATCCCTTGTCAGTAGCACTCAACATTTCATGCGAATAAAGAGCTAGTTGTGTTTCACAAGAACGATGTTTTCTAAATCCACGTTGACTGGGTGTCAATAGACCGTTTTCTTCGAGGTAATTCATAATATTCGAACGCAGTATATGTTCCAAAGTCCTGCTACATATCGACGTTAATGATATGGGCTTGTAATTTAGTGGATTACTTCTACTACCTTTCTTGAATATTGGTGTGACCTGTGCAACTTTGCAGTCTTTGGGTACGGATCTTTCGTCGAGTGAACGGTTGTACCCGATTGTTAAGTATGGAGCTAATTAGATTAGATTAGATTAGTACTTGTTCCATAGATCATGAATACGACACTTCGTAATGATGTGGAACGTGTCAGGTTAATAAAAGGTGTCTATACAAGATTTTACATTACACTAAATATTACATGAAAATATTTTTAATTTTTTTGGGTGGGAGGTGGGGAAATTACCCACTTACTATATCCAAAAATTCATCTAATGAGTAGAAGGAGTTGCCATTCAGAAATTCTTTTAACTTCCTTTTAAATGCTATATGGCTATCTGTCAGACTTTTGATGCTATTAGTGACCAATGACTTTTGTGGCAGCATAATTTACCTCCTTCTACATCTACATCTACATTTATACTCCGCAAGCCACCCAACGGTGTGTGGCGGAGGGCACCTACGTGCCACTGTCATTACCTCCGCCGGCCGGTGTGGTCGTGCGGTTCTAGGCGCTTCAGTTTGGAACCGCGTGACCGCTTCGGTCGCAGGTTCGAATCCTGCCTCAGGCATGGATGTGTGTGATGTCCTTAGGTTAGTTAGGTTTAAGTAGTTCTAAGCTCTAGGGGACTGATGACCACAGATGTTAAGTCCCATAGTGCTCAGAGCCATTTGAACCATTTTTTGTCATTACCTCCCTTTTCCGTTCCAGTCGCGTATGGTTCGCGGGAAGAACGACTGTCTGAAAGCCTCCGTGCGCGCTCGAATCTCTCTAATTTTGCATTCGTGATCTCCTCGGGAGGTATAATTAGGGGGAAGCAATATATTCGATACCTCATCCAGAAACGCACCCTCTCGAAACCTGGCGAGCAAGCTACACCGCGATGCAGAGCGCCTCTCTTGCAGAGTCTGCCACTTGAGTTTGCTAAACATCTCCGTAACGCTATCCAAATAACCCTGTGACGAAACGCGCCGCTCTTCTTTGGATCTTCTCTATCTCCTCCGTCAACCCAATCTGTTACGGATCCCACACTGATGGGCAATATTCAAGTATAGGTCGAACGAGTGTTTTGTAAGCCACCTCCTTTGTTGATGGACTACATTTTCTAAGGACTCTCCCAATGAATCTCAACCTGGTACCCGCCTTACCAACAATTAATTTTATATGATCATTCCACTTCAAATCGTTCCGCACGCATTCTCCCAGATATTTTACAGAAGTAACTGCTACCAGTGTTTGTTACGCTATCATATAATCATACAATAAAGGATCCTTCTTTCTATGTATTCGCAATACTTTACATTTGTCTATGTTAAGGGTCAATTGCCACTCCCTGCACCAAGTGCCTATCCGCTGCAGATCTTCCTGCATTTCGCTACAATTTTCTAATGCTGCAACTTCTCTGTATACTACAGCATCATCCGCGAAAAGCCGCATGGAACTTCCGACACTATCTACTAGGTCATTTATATATATTGTTAAAAGCAATGATCCCATAACACTCCCCTGTGGCACGCCAAAGGTTACTTTAACGTCTATAGACGTCTCTCCAATGATAGCAACATGCTGTGTTCTGTTTGCTAAAAACTCTACAAAGCAGCCACACAGCTGGTCTGATATTCCGTAGGCTCTTACTTTGTTCATCAGGCGACAGTGCGGAACTGTATCGAACGCCTTCCGGAAGTCAAGGAAAATAGCATCTACCTGGGAGACTGTATCTAATATTTTCTGGGTCTCATGAACAAATAAAGCGAGTTGGGTCTCACACGATCGCTGTTTCCGGAATCCATGTTGATTCCTACAGAGTAGATTCTGGGTTTTCAAAAACGTTATGATACTCGAGCAAAAAACATGTTCTAAAATTCTACAACACATCGACGTCAGAGATATAGGTCTATAGTTTTGCGCATCTGCTCGACGACCCTTCTTGAAGACTGGGACTTCCTGTGCTCTTTTCCAATCATTTGGAACCTTCTGTTCCTCTAGAGACTTGCGGTACACGGCTGTTAGAAGGGGGGCAAGTTCTTTCGCGTACTCTGTGTAGAATCGAATTGGTATCCCGTCAGGTCCAGTGGACTTTCCTCTGTTGAGTGATTCCAGTTGCTTTTCTATTCCTTGGGCACTTATTTCGGTGTCAGCCATTTTTCGTTTGTGCGAGGATTTAGAGAAGGAACTGCGGTGCGGTCTTCCTCTGTGAAACAGCTTTGGAAAAACGTGTTTAGTATTTCAGCTTTACGCGTGTCATCCTCTGTTTCAATGCCATCATCATCCCGGAGTGTCTGGATATGCTGTTTCGAGCCACTTACTGATTTTACGTAAGACCAGAACTTCCTAGGATTTTCTGTCAAGTCGGTACATAAAATTTTCCTTTCGAATTCACTGAACGCTTCACGCATAGCCCTCCTTACGCTAACTTTGACATCGTTTAGCTTCTGTTTGTCTGAGAGGTTTTGGCTACGTTTAAACTTGGAGTGAAGCTCTCTCTGCTTTCGCAGTAGTTTCCTAACTTTGTTGTTGTACCACGATGGGTTTTTCCCGTCCCTCACAGTGTTACTTGGTACGTACCTGTCTAAGACGCATTTTACGATTGCTTTGAACTTTTTCCATAAACACTCAACATTGTCAGTGTCGGAACAGAAATTGTCTTTTTGATCTGTTAGGTAGTCTGAAATCTGCCTTCCATTACTCTTGCTAAACAGATAAACCTTTCTCCCTTTTTTTATATTTCTATTAACTTCCATATTCAGAGATGCTGCAACTGCCTTATGATCACTGATTCCCTGTTCTGGACTTACAGAGTCGAAAAGTTCGGGTCTGTTTGTTACCAGTAGGTCCAAGATGTTATCTCCACGAGTCGGTTCTCTGTTTAATTGCTCGAGGTAATTTTCGGATAGTGCACTCAGTATGATGTCACTCGATGCTCTGTCCCTCCCACCCGTCCTAAACATCTGAGTGTCCCAGTCTGAGCCAAAGTTAAATTTAACCTTGAGTAGGGAAGGTCATCCTTTCTCCTTGTGTTGTAGCCATATACCCTGCTATTACTTTTGAATTCGTTCGGATTGTTAATAACAAATTTCATAAGTGAATATATATATTGTGAGGCTACAGTGAAGATCCCTAGCTCTTTAAATGTCTGCAGGATGATCTTGGATGGGCTCCAGCAATTATTATGATTACACGCTTTTGTGCAATGAACACTCTTTTACTCAATGATGAGTTACCCCAGAATATGATACCATACGAAAGCAGAGAATGAAAATAGGCGTGGTAAGCTAATTTACTGAGATGTATATCGCCAAAATTTGCAATGACCCTAATAGCGTAAGTAGCTGAACTCAAACCTTTCAGCAGATCTTCAGTGTGTTTTTTGCAGTTCAACCCCTCATCAATGCGTACACCTAGAAATTTTGAATGTTCTACCTTAGATACCGATTTCTGATCGAAGACTATATTTATTAATGGTATCATTACATTTACTCTGTGGAACTGTATATACTGTGTTTTTGTCAAAGTTTCATGAGAGCCCATTTGCAGAGAACCACTTAATGCTTTTCTGGAACACATCGTTTACAATTTCATTGCCTATTAGGTGTGAAAGCTATACTTGTAACATCGGCAAAAACTACCAGCTTTGTATCTTCGTGAATATAGAATGGCAAGCCATTAATAAATATTAAGAACAGCAGAGGACCCAAGGCCGAACCTTGCGGCACCCCGTTCTTGATTGTTCCCCAGTTTGAGAAATCACCAGTTTTCTGCATATTATGTGAGCTGCTTATTTCAACTTTCTGCACTCTTCCAGTTAGGTATGATTTAAACTATTTGAGCGCTGTCCCATTTATACCACAGTACTTGGAGCTTATCTAGAAATATTCCATGATTTACACAATCAAAAGCCTTTGAGAGATCACAAAAAATATAACGGGTGACTTCCAGTTACTCAGAGCATTTAATATTTCATTAGTGAAAGTATGTATAGCATTTTCCGTTGAAAAACCTTTCTGGAAACCAAACTGACATTTTGTTAAAACTTTATTTTTACAAAGGTGTAAAGCTACTGTACAATACATTAATTTTTCAAGAATTTTGGATAAGGCAGTCAGAAGAGAAATTGGGCGGTAGTTGTTGACATCAGACGTATCCCCTTTTTTATGCAGTGGTTTAACAATAGCATACTTCAGTCTATCTGGGAAAATACCCTGCTTCAGAGAGCTATTACATACGTGGCTGAGAATCCCACTTATCTCTTGGGAACAAGCTTTTATTATCCTGCTGGAAATACCATCAATTCCATGTGAGATTTTATTCTTGAGAGAGTTTATTATCTTCCTAATTTGGGTGGAATTTCAGTTGTATCAAATGGTGTGGCTAAGGCCTCTTCCATTAACTGCCTTGCTTCTTATGATGGACATTTAGATCTTATTTTCTCTACAACATTTAAAAAATGATTATTCAAAATGTTTTCGACTTCCGGCTTGTTGTTTGTCAAGTTTCCATTCGCTTTGATGGTAATGCCGTCATCCTGTACTCTTCGTTGCACTGTCTCCCTTGTAATAATATTCCAAATTGTTTAGATTTTGTTATCAGAGATATTAATCTCAGAGAGGATGCACATGCTTCTGGACTTTTTAATAACCTTTCTTAATGTAACACAGTAGTTTTAATAATATTTGGCTGTTTCTGGGTCATTACTCTTTCTTGTTGTTAGAAACAGTTCCCTTTTGTGGTTACAAAATATTTTTATTCCTTTAGTAAGCCTAGGTTTTTTGCATGGTTTCTTCTAGTCAGATTTAACTACTTTCTTGGGGAAACAGTTTTCAAATTCTCTTTCAAGTGTATCATGAAATAAGGCATATTTTAAATTAGCATCGGGTTCCTTGTACACCTCATCCCAGTCTAACTGCTGAAGATTTTCCCTGAAATTTCTAATTGTTGAGTCATTAATTGAACGCACGACTTTGAAAGGTAGTTTTGAATTACTGAATGGAGCTATGTCATATACTGTAACTAGCTTAGCACTATGATCAGAAAGGCTATTCTTAACAGGACAAGAATTTATGTTTTTTAAGTTATCTTGGCCTATAATAGTGTTATCTGTCAATGCGCTGCTGTCCTTTACTACCCGAGTAGGAAAATTAATGACAGATGTCAAATTGAAAGAACCGAGCAAGACTAATGCATCAGCATATTCTGAAAGGAACCTAACTGGTTACAGTCTGGAGCAGAAGACTTGCTTTTATTAAGTGATTTAAGTTACTTCACTACTCCGAAGATATTTACTTCTACGTTACACATGTTGGCAGCTGTTCTTGATTCGAATTCTGGAATATCTACTTCGTCTTCTTTTGTAAAGGCATTTCGGAAGGCTGTGTTTAGTAACTCTCCTTTGGCAGCACTGTCTTCGATATTATCTCCATTGCTATAGCGCAGAGAAGGCAATGATTGTTTCTTGCCGCTAATATGCTTCACATACGACCAAAATCTCTTTGGATTTTCTGCCAGGTTTCGGGACAAAGTTTCGTTTTGAAAACTATTATAAGCGTCTTGCATCCGCATCTTGCCGATTTTGCGTGTCTTTAAATTTGGCTTGTTTGTTTCGTTGTTTCTGCAACAATGTTCTGACCCATTTTTTGTACCAAGGAAGATCAGCTCCGTCGTTGGTTGATTTATTTGGTATTGATCTCGCAACTGCTCCCGATACTATTTCTTTGAATTCAAGCCGTATCTGGTCTACACTCATATTTTTAATTTGGAAGGAGTGCAGATGGTCTCTCAGGAAGGCGTCAAGAGAATTTTTATCTGCTTTTTTGAATAGGTATATTTTTCGTTTATTTTTGGAGGATTTGGGGGTTACAATATTAAATCTCGCTACGACAGTCCTGTATTCACTAATCCCTGTATCCGTTTGGACGCTTGTTATGAGCTCAGGATTATTTGTTGCCAAGAGGTCGAGTGTGTTTTCACAACTGATTACTATTCGCGTGCACTTATGCACTAACTGCTCGAAATAATTTTCAGAGAATGCGTTTAGCACAATTTGGGATGATGTTTTATGCCTACCTCCGGAATTAAACAAGTATCGAGGGTAAATCAAAGTCACCACCAACAATAATCGTGTCAGTTGGCTACGTATTTGAAATCAAACTCAAGTTTTCTTAGAACCTTTCGGCAACTGTATCATCTGAATTGGGAGGTCGGTAAAAGGATCCAATTATTATTTCATTTCGGTTGCCAACAATGACCTCTGCCCATACTAACTCACAGGAACTATCTACTTCAATCAATGAACCTGTAATCATATTACATGATTTTAGTTATTCCTATTAAATTTCTTTGTTTGGGGTTAAGGTGGGTGCAAGTGCGCGCATCGCTACAAGTGCCGTTACAGCTTCATATCCATCTTACACACTTTGTAATCCGAATACTTCGTTCCTGAACTTCCATTCTCATTTTTCTCTCTCTTGTTTCTTGTACATGTTACGCAGTACCCATTTTTCCTATAGCTTACTTCAGTTTTTCACAGATTTTCGAGCGTGTTTCACTGGTCTACATTGTCGAACCCTTTTCCTACGTCGACAAATCCTCTGACCGTGTCTTGATTTTTCGAGTCTTTCTTACGTTATCAAGTGCAACTTCAGAGCTGTCTCTGTGGTGCCTTTGCGTTTCCTAAAGCAATACAGATAGCTATCTAGCAGATCGTAAGTTTTCTTCCCCATTCCCCGGTGTATTATGCTTGTCAGCAACTTGGATGTAAGAGCTAGAGGGTGAAATAGTGGCTGAAAGTTTTATGAAAATAAATCATTATTACACATCTACCTACGCGCTTTTAAAGCTACATCTATGAATGTGTAATCCTAGAAAATTTTTATACAAAAATTTTTTAAACCGTAGATGAGACTTAAAGTCTTGATGGAGATATGCAGCCATAATCACAATCAATATAAATATAACTCTAAAAGTGCTAATAGGCTGCTGCAATGGAGGAGATCTAGATGAACGGAAATTCTTTATTCTGCTGATGCGTTTCGGGCAAAGCCCATCATCAGAGCGTCTAGTAAAAAAAATACAAAAAACAATGCAAATAATAGTACATATAGTGACATAGCATTTCAACTTGTTGAGAGCAACTAAACAAAAGGAAATACTTATCACTTCTTACAAAGGAAGTTAAAGCGGACGCATAATGCCATCCATACAAAACTGATGAACAATATTTGTTGTGGAATATAATAAGTGACGTAGATCAGTCTAAACCAAAACATGAAGTATTGCGTCCACAGTACGACGGCCCGTGCAGTGCTCCTTGTTTGTGGACGATTTCTCCATTTTCTGTGCGTCTTCCTCCCTCACAGCTGCTACACGCCAATTACAGCTGACACTCGTGCGATTGGAGGAATGGTCTAAGACCACGGGCTTTAAATTCTCTTTGGAGAAGACCGTTTGTGTAGATTTTAACCGTTCCCGTTCTCTTTTTAATCTCCCTGTTTTAAAACTAGGACACACTGTTCTCCCCTTTATGGAAAAAGTGAAATATCTCGGGCTCATTTTTGATGAGAAGCTCACATGGTTGCCACACTTAAAGTATCTCAAAGTCCGCTGTTTCAAGGCTTTAAACATCCTTAAATGCGTCAGTCATAGATCCTGGGGCGCTGACAGGGCACGTCTGCTCCAACTTTGTAAGGCCTTTGTGCGACCTCGATTGGAATACGGATGTCAAGCTTATGGATCTGCAAGACCTTCCTACCTCAAAATGTTGGATGTGATTCACCATGAGGGTATTAGGCTTTCAACGGGGGCTTATCGCACGAGTCCAGTTGCTAGTCTGTGTGTCGAGGCGGGAGAGCCTCCGCTGTCCATTCGGCGTCTTCTCCTCGTGGTACGGCACGCGTACAGGGCCAAGTTCACTCCTCTTTCATTGGCGTCCAACACTTTTTCCCAGCCGGCACTGGCACGTCTCTTCCGCCACCGTCCGGCGGCAACAAAGCCGTTTGGCATCCGTGCAAAGGAGAGTCTCGAGTCAGTACACCTGGAGGGCATTAAGGTACTCCACCAGGGATGGAGTAGGGGATCTCCCTGGCGACTACAAAGGCCAAGATTACTTCTTGATCTGGCTGCTTACTGGAAGTATTGTACCCCGGACCACCTTTTTAAAATTAAACTTACTGAGATTTTAGAACGCCATTCCGATTTTATTACTGTTTACACGGATGGGTCTAAACAGGGGGATTTGATGGGCTGCTCTGCTGTGTTTCCCGATATTGTTCATCGGATAGGGCTCCCAGAGCAGTTCTCAGTTTACTATGCAGAACTATTTGCCATTCTGCAAGCATTAGAGCATATGCGCCGACATCGTGGCACGAAATTCATCATCTGCTCTGATTCCCAAAGTGCTCTACACGCTCTTGAACAGATGTACCCAGCAGATCGGATGGTGCAAGAGGTGCAGGATGCACTGCTGCTCTTGCAACAGCAGGGTAAGGATGTAATTTTCTGCTGGGTTCCAGGGCACATAGGGATTCCTGGAAATGAACTTGCAGATGCGGCTGCCAAGGAGGCTTGCTCCATCCCACCTCCTGCTCGCTGTTCCGTCCCCCTGCAGGCCATTACGTCTTTCGTGACTCGGAAGGTCATGCGTTGGTGGGAGGCTCAGTGGCTGGACGTGAGGGATAATAAGTTGCGAGCGCTGAAGGATTCTGTCCGACCGTGGCTCACCTCCTTCCGACAACGACGCGCTGAGGAAGTAGCCCTTACACGGCTTAGAATAGGACATTGTCCTTTGACACATGGTTTTCTGTTACGTCGTGAGGAGCCACCAACGTGTCAGACATGTGGGACACAGCTGTCGATACGACATATTTTAACTGAGTGTGTTTTATATGTAGGTTTGAGGGAAGATTTAAATTTACCACCAGACCAGCCCTCTATTTTAACTAATAATGAGGCGAGTGTCGCTAGAGTTTTACGTTTTTGTGTGATGTCTGGCCTTCTTCCCAAAATATTGGGATTGAAGCCTTAATGTGCTGTCCAGTGGTTTGGTCACCCATTATTTGTAAGTGGTCACTCAGCCACCGTTCATTATTTTTACCTGTTTGTACTGCTATTTTATTTTTAGTTTTATCTCCCTGTTTTGATGTGCTGTGTCCAATCTTGCCATTTGAACGATGCTAATTCCCTCACCATTTGGCTCTGAATTGAACTTTTGGGAACGGGCGCTGATAACCTCGCTGTTGTGCGCCCTAAAACACCAATCATCATCATCATCATCATGAAGTGACGCTCGTTCAGTACGGAGCCATAATGAAAGCACAGTGTACATAAGCTGAGCGCACTCTACATGGTATGATGCCTCATAAACTTAAGAAATAAGATCAATAAAAACAATTTTTATGTTTTGTCACTTTTCATTAAAATTATGAAAGTGTCAACATGTAAAAGGAGCCACCTGAAACAAATATGCCATAGTTGTGAGAGGAAAACTTAGGATATTCGCATTAGAGGACCTCACGATTGATTAGAGCTTTGGACGCACAAAGTCTAAAGCTAACTTATACGGAATTTCACAATATTTAGATTGCGGCCTTAATACAAAGCAATGTATAACTCCTTTTACATGTTGTTATTTTTATAATTTTAACAAAAATGACAAAACGTAAAAATTATCTAATCCCACTTAAGACTTTTAGCAAGAGTACTTCCACTGAGTTCATCGGCTTGGGATTGTCTTACACCTATTCTCTCCTCTTTTTCTGCGCTGTTCGAGGTTTGAAAGTTAGCACAGGTGTTCTTACTGACGTTGCCTCCAGTTGAGAGATTTTGAGTGGCAATACACTTGTCTTGATCGTCAAAAAATTCTATTTATCATCTCATGACACATTTCTAAGGAACTACATAATTAGATCTGTGGCAACATAAGACATAAGAGAAGACATTAAAAGGAATGCATTTCAACGACATGTCAAAACGGAGAACATACCTATTAAAATCATATACACTCATGCTTATAAATTAAGGATAATTGCAGAATGTGGTGCCACACAACGTGGCACTACACAAAACTGGTGCTAATAGCATAGGCATATACGGAACACACACGACACAGATCTGTAAGTCCACGGTATTGGTGAGAAGTTGAGAAAACCGTTCCGAAAAACATGTGCTACAAAACGCCATTGTTTCCTGCGCATGTACCCCGAAATCAGTGTGCGATATGATCACCGTGCACACGTACGCAGGCCGCACAACGGGTTGGCATACTCTGGATCACGTGGTCGGGCAGCTGCTGGGGTATAGCCTCCCATTCTTGCACCAGTGCCTGTCGGAGCACCTGAAGTGTCGTAGGGGATTGAAGACGTGCAGCGAATCGTCAACCGAGAGCATCCCAGACGTGCTCAATGGGGTTTATGTCTGGAGAACAGGCAGGCCACTCTATTCGCCTGATATCTTTTCTTTCAAGGTACTCCTCCACGATGGCAGCTCGGTGGGGCCGTGCGTTATCATTTATCAGGAGGAAGGTGGGACCCACTGCAACCCTGAAAAGGCGGACATACTGGTGCAAAATGACGCCCAGATTCACCTGACCTATTACAGTACCTCTGTCAAAGACATGCAGGGGTGTACGTGCACCAATCATAATCCATCCCACACCATCAAACCACGATCTCCATACAGGTCCCTTTCAAGGACATTAAGGGGTTTGGTATCCGGTTCCTGGTTCACGCCAGATGAAAACCCGGCGAGAATCACTGTTCAGACTATACCTGGACTCGTCCGTGCACATAACCTGGGACCACTGTTCCAACGACCATGTACTGTGTTCTTGACACCAGGCTTTACAGGCTCTCCTGTGACCAGGGGTCAGTGGAATGCACCTTGCAGGTCTCCGGGCGAAGAAACCATGTCTGTTCAGTCGTCTGTAGACTGTGTGTCTGGAGACAACTGTTCCAGTGGCTACGGTAAGGTCCTGAGCAAGGCTACCTGCAATAATCCGTGGCTGTCTGTGGCCACTGAATGTGAGATATTGGTCTTCTTGTGGTGTTGTACACTGTGGACATCCCGTACTGTAGCGCCTGGACACGTTTCCTGTCTGCTGCAATCGTTGCTTCAATCATGAGATGACACTTTGTGGCACATGGAGGGTCCATGCTACGACCTGCTGTGTTTGACCATCATCCATTCGCCCTAGTATTCTACCCCTCATAACGTCATCAATATGTGTTCTTTGAGCCATCTTCAGCACACAGTCACCATTAGCACGTCTGAAAACGTCTACACACTTACTCGCTGCACCATACTCTGACATGCACCAACACACCTCTGCGTATGTGGACAGCTGCCAGTGCCACCGTGCGACGAACGCAGGTCAAATGCACCGCATGGTCATACACCGAGGTGGTTTAAACCCGCAAACCGCCCACCAGAGCGTTTATTCACCATGTATCAGCATTATAATTAATTTATGAGCATGAGTGTTGAATGTCTTGTCACTTTCTACTCTATAACACCATCAGTGCCCAACTAACGTAGGCATCTTGGAAAAGAATTTTACCAGTAGTTGGCGTTAATGAAACTAATGCCTTTGATAAAAGGCATAATCGTTATGACAAATGCTTATTAAAAACTGCACCACTGCCTCACAGAAAGGTGAAGCACTCAGATGAGTAGGAGGAAACGAATTGAAACTTTAGGTTGAGAGGGTACAGGGTATTATTTCAGTGATTACAAAATCTAGTCGAATTTACGAAGAACTTTGCAATGTGATCCCATTTACCACAATGACTTTGAACCCCCTCTGGCCTGGATGCATGGGCTGATTCGGTTGGGACGGGTGTCATAAAGCCGAGGTATGCTGTCCTGAGGCAAGCTGGCCCACAAATTTTATAACAGGTCCTGGAAATCATGGATACTGGCATCGGGACGGAGTTGACATACGAGCTGGTGCCACACAGGGTATGGCGGGGATGTATCTAGGAATCTCGCGCGACATAGTGTGCCTCAACTGCACGCAGACATTTCATAGAGACACGTGTAATGTGTGGACCAGGCCTGTCGTGTTGAAAAATGATACCACGATCCTGCCGCGTGAGAAGTAAAGCGCGAGGAAGCAGGATGTTTGTGATGTAATGTTGTGCCGATAGAGTTCCCCAAGCACTGCCATGGCTCCTCGTACCAGGGGTAACATCACTGTGACTCTCCAAAACTATGGTGAAAGGGAACTCTCACCAGGTCGCCGCCATATGCGCCGACAATAGTCATCCGGGATAGTACCGAATCGCGATTCATCCCTGAACGATGTGACGCCATTCAACAGCAGTCCATGCTCCACAGTCACTCCCAGCGCACTTATTTGTGTTTTAATGTTAACGGAGCCTACGCATGGCACCGCAATTCCCTATCTTGTGTCTCCGAACAATGGTTCGATATGACACAGAATACTGCCGGGAGTTCTATACTTGCCTTCGGACGACAGGGGCTGAAGTAAAGGAGTTACGATGTGTTTGGTGCACAAAATGGCGATTCTCCCTTTTGATATTCAACCGTGGTAGAGCGGAACCTTGACGACGAGTATGTCTGCCATTACGTAGCTTAACCTCGGGCCACTATCACACACAAATACAGCACAGATCTGAGTAGTGCATGATTCGACCAGCTCGCCAAATGGAGGTCTACAATATGGCCCCTTTTAAACTCTGACATGTACTGATCACGATGTTCTACGCAGTACATGGCTCTTTCGTGTTCTTCTCAGTGATCACTCAACATCTGACGCTGTTCGCGTTCTTATATAGTATAGGCTACCAGACCTGATAACAACACTAAACGTGGACAACAATAATGCACTCTGGTAGCTTTTCTCCCTGTCACAGTGCATGGCAACGGTAAAGATTTACACACCTGCCGATGATATGTACGTGTGCAAAGTCGCATTGACATCTATCCATGTCTTCTGGGTGCTGCATTATTTTTGTCAGGCAATGAATATTATTTCGTTTCTATATAAAAGAAGAATGTAATAATATAATAAAAGAGGAATATAATAATTCTAATCCCAAAGAAAGCAGGTGTTGACAGATGTGAAAATTACCGAACTATCAGTTTAATAAGTCACAGCTGCAAAATACTAACACGAATTCTTTACAGACGAATGGAAAAACTAGTAGAAGCCGACCTCGGGGAAGATCGGTTTGGATTCCGTAGAAATATTGGAACAGTTGAGGCAATACTGATCCAACGACTTATCTTAGAAGACAGATTAAGGAAAGGCAAACCTACGTTTCTAGCATTTGTAGGCTTAGAGAAAGCTTTTGACAATGTCGACTGGAATACTCTCTTTCAAATTCTTAAGGTGGTAGGGGTAAAATACAGGGAGCGAAAGGCTATTTACAATTTGTACAGAAACCAGATGGCAGTTGTAAGAGTCGAGGGGCATGGAAGGGAAGCAGTGGTTGGGAAGGGAGTGAGACAGGGTTGTAGCCTCTCCCCGATGTTATTAAATCTGTATATTGAGCAAGCAGTAAAGGAAACAAAAGAAAAATTCGGAGTAGGTATTAAAATCCATGGAGAAGAAATAAAAACTTTGAGGTTCGCCGATGACATTGTAATTCTGTCAGAGACAGCAAAGGACTTGGAAGAGCAGTTGAATGGAGTGGACAGTGTCTTGAATGGAGGATATAAGATGAACATCAACAAAAGCAAAACGAGGATAATGGAATATAGTCGGGTGATGCCGAGGGAATTAGATTAGGAAATGAGACACTTAAAATAGTAAAGGAGTTTTGCTATTTGGGGAGTAAAATAACTGATGATGGTCGAAGTAGAGAAGATATAACATGTAGACTGTCAATGGCAAGGAAAGCGTTTCTGAAGAAGAAAAATTTGTTAACATCGAGTATAGATTTAAGTGTCAGGAAGTCGTTTCTGAAAGTATTTGTATGGAGTGTAGCCATGTATGAAAGTGAAACATGGACGATAAATAGTTTGGACAAGAAGAGAATAGAAGCTTTCGAAATGTGGTGCTACAGAAGAATGCTGAAGATTAGATGGGTAGATCACATAACTAATGAGGAGGTATTGATTAGAATTGGCGAGAAGAGGAATTTGTGTCACAACTTGATAAGAAGAAGGGACCGGTTGGTAGGACATGTTCTGAGGCATCAAGGGATCACAAATTTAGCATTGGAGGGCAGTGTGGAGGGTAAAAATCGTAGAGGGAGACCAGGAGATGAATACACTACACAGATTCAGAAGGATGTAGGTTGCAGTAAGCACTGGGAGATGAAGAAGCTTGCACAGGATAGAGTAGCATGGGGAGCTGCATCAAACCAGTCTCAGGACTGAAGACCACAACAACAAACAACATACAAGACTAATTGTTAATAAAGGTACTAGATTTGTAGTAACAACTGCCGCATTCACAGCACTTCAAAGATGCTGCAATTCTCAACTTAGAAAGATATTCTTCCAGAAACTTAATGCAAGTGTTCTTATTCAAATTGTCTTCTGTTGAGAGATTATTGAACCATCTGCAGATTTTATATTATTTGTTTTGAACTATGACCAGCAGCTCAAGGACATCACGTGTGGCACACAGATTACTACAGGGATGATGATGAGGATGATGATGTTTGGTTTGTGGGGCGCTCAACTGCGTGGTTATCAGCGCCCGTACAATTATCCAATCTTTGCTCAGTCCAATTTCGCCACTTTCCTGGATGATGATGAAATGATGAGGACAACACAAACACCCAGTCATCTCGAGGCAGGTGAAAATCCCTGACCCCGCCGGGAATCGAACCCGGGACCCCGGGCTCGGGAAGCGAGAACGCTACCGCGAGACCACGAGCGGCGGACTACTACAGGGAAAGAAGAACGATTAGTATTTAGTGTCTCGTCGATGACAATTTCATTACATATGATGCACCAATTCGTATAAAATTAACATGCGATGGATATCGACCGTGTCCTGTTTTCGTCAGTGCCATCCTGGCATTTATGGTAATGGATCTAAGAAAACTTAAACGTAGGAGGCCGGACGAAAATTTGATCCGCGCTTCTCCCAAAAGCGAGTCTTGTGTTTCAACTAGTTACTGTTTTTGTTCAGTTTATAGCGAGTAAGCTGTTGTTCTAAGCTGCTAGAACTACAGGAGCAGCTAGGTAGCTAGGCATTTACCGGTTGAGCGAGTCGATTAAATATGAAAAAGAAAAAAGAAAGCTAATACTGGTTTGATGTCGAACAAGTTAGCATAAATGGCACGGCGGTTGCGAGACGCTACTCTTTATTAGGAGCGATCCGGTTTTCATTCTCAATCCAGCTGGGAAGCTTTTTTCCCCGGCTTGTTTTTCACCAGTCACTGCACTCGCTGGCGACACCGTACTTCTTAATTACTAGATAAACTTTTCTCCCCAGTATTGCGAAGTTTTAGTAGATTCTTTTAATCTCATTGCATCAAACAGCAACTTGTCGCGAACCAACAAGCAACTCAAATGCAGCACTTAAGTTTCTGTTTCTCGGTTCCCGTCCTGTATAGAAATTGAACAAAACTATGAAAACACCGTGAGAAATGCACGCTTGAATATAAATGCAGATGTTAGCCAAGCTTGCAGTTGGCGCTATTGTATCCGACCACGAATCGCACTCGTACGCACTCAGTACATTGCAAGTATAGTCGTAGGCAGAACAATGTTCTGTGCAGTTGTGATTGCTTTATTTCGGAGTTAAGTGAGTTCGAGCTGTTGGTACTCGTATGGTGAGTGTTTCCGTACCAAGGTAGTGAAGTGTTTGCTGTTTCAGGAGGCACCGGTTCGAAGATTTATACAGCAAACAGGGAAAGCGCGAAAACATCATCCGTGTAGTCACAACGCCGACAAAAGTGTGTGTTGAGCGATCGTGATGGGCGGTCAATGAAGCGGATTGTTACGGAAGGTAAGAGGACGATAGCTGCAAAAGTCACTGCAGAACTGAATGTCGCATTCGCGAACCACTCTCAGCAACAGAAAAACACAAAAGGAGCTCCGTAAGCAGTGAACCGCAGGACGAGCTGAAATTCCAGAACCACTCATCAGGAAAACGGGATGCCAAAGCCATAAAACCTTGACTACGGAGCAATAGAAGAAAGTCATTTGGGAGGCTGATTCTTATTTCACACTATTTGCGACTTATGGCCGAGTTTATGTACCGAGAGAGAAAGAACGCAGGGGTTCGCTGACGATCTGGGCAGCCGTACCTTCGTTTTTCCATGGGCCTCACGGTAACTCTGCAAAGTCCGGTTACTGCCAAGGATTATGTGAACAGTTTGGTCGTCAGGTCCATCCCAAGGTACAATGTCTGTTGCCGCCCGGGATTAGCCGAGCGGTAAAGCCGGCACGGTAGCTCAGCGCGTGCGGTCAGAGGGCTACGTGCCCTCCGTAATAAAAAAACTGAGTTAATCGATCAACAACGAACTTAAACGGATGTCTTACGACGTCCGCCCCGATCAGATGCAACGAACAAAACGAGAAAATAAAAAAGCGGTCTACTGGGCTCTTCACTCATGGACTGTGCGGCTGGTCTTGCGGAGGTTCGAGTCCTCCCTCGGGCATGGGTGTGTGTGTTTGTCCTTAGGATAATTTAGGTTAAGTAGTCTGTAAGCTTAGTAGGGACTGATGACCTTAGCAGTTAAGTCCCATAAGATTTCACACACATTTGAACATTTTGTACAATGTTAGCTCCCCAGTGGTGATGTGTTCCAAGACGATAGGGCCCCTGCTCACACAGCTCGAACTGTTCGGAACAGTTTTGTGACCGCGAGAATGAATTATCGAATCTCCTGTGGCCACCACGGTCACCACATATCAATATTATGGTATACTTTTTGGAGAAGGGTGCGTGATCGCTCGCTATCCACCTCCATCACTGTTACCTGCACTATCCACAATTTTAATAATTTTTTCATAATGAGGGGCCACAGTCATATTATATTTCTGGTAAAGGCTTTACCAGAAATATCGATCCTTAGACAATGTGTCTAATAGCGTATTTTAAATACGACAGTATGCCATCTTGGGCACTGTATAACACTTAAAAAACGTGATAATGGCACTTTGAAGCCGAAATCATGATTGTGTAAGTGTAAATGCAACACTGCAAATAAACAACTGTCTAATGGCGGTACTGACTTTAAGGGGAAAAAAGTCCACAACTCTGCAGGAAGATTTCTATAATACGCCCTTTAAAATCCTACAGCACTGTATTTATCCATTCTGTAATGACTGGAAGCTGTTCTGAATGCCAACGGTTTTCCTACAACGTATTAGGCACGGTAATGTGTTGTGTTTGTGAGGTTTCCACACTTTTGTCCACCCACTTAATGTGAACTCTGGTACTATAAGCGACTTCACTACATGTTTGGGAACATCTTATTTCGGATGTTAAGTTTGGCTACGATTAAGTGATCAGTGGGAATGCTTCAGACAGCGAGAGTTCCTGACGTTAGCAGCGCTGGTTAATACACGGTACCAGGGACACTACGACACGTGGCATTCGTGACATTTGCGGCAGCCGCACCACAACAAACCCGCTTTGGAGTATGTAAATACTATCCGTCAGATCAGGCACGCCATGGAATCGGCGAGTGGTCCAGTTGGCGACCGTCGTGGTGACGGCTTCCACTGTGAGATCGCTACTGCCCCACTGTCAGCGTGACAGGTCCGCTGCCAAGGGAGCCTACCGCCACACGTAGGAGTAATTGCAATCAAAAACCGGTCAAAATTATTGTATGCTTTTTACGCAATGGGATCCAATCAAATAGCGACCAATAGAATGGGGCGCTCCGCTGAGCTCACGGACTTCGAACGTAGTTAGAATCATATTAATACCGTCAGCTTCCGACGGGCGTTGATATATATCAACGGGGACAGGTGAAAATGTGTGCCCCGACCGGGACTCGAACCCACGATCTCCTGCTTACATGGCAGACGCTCTATCCATCTGAGCTACCGAAGGCAAAGAGGATAGCGTGACTGCAGGGACTATCTCGCGCACGCCTCCCGCGAGACCCACATTCTCACCTTGTATATCCACACACTACATACTTAGTGTCCCACCCCAACACACTCATTACTCATGGAAGACATTCTTTCCAAGTCCCGTGAGAGTTCGGGGAATATGTGTGCATCCGCACAGAAGAAGAAGGTCTTGGCAGGTATTGCCAGAACTATATACTTATATGGATATGGTGTCTGTTCTTTCGGACACATTTTCACCTGTCCCCGTTTATATATATCAACGCCCGTCGGCAGCTGACGGTATTAATATGATTCTAATTTCGTTCTAGGTTGGTGCAGGTCATCAATGGTGTCTGTTCTTTCGGACATGTGGAGTGACGAATAGTGTTACACAATGTGACGATCCGATGGTAGGATGTGAGTATGGCGACTGACCGGTGAACATCATCTGCCAGCGTGTGTAGTGCCAACAGTAAAATTCGGAGGCGTGGTATTATGGTGTGGTCGTGTTGTTCTTGCAGGGGGCTTGCACCCCTTGTTGTTTTGCGTGGCACTATCACAGCACAGGCTTACATTGATGTTTTAAGCACCTTGTTGCTTCCCACTGTTAAAAAACAAATCAGGGATGGCGATTGCATCTTCCAACACGATCGAACACCTGTTCATAATGCATGGCCTGTGTCGGAGTGGTTACACGACAGTAACATCCCTGTAACGGACTGGCCTGCACAGAGTCCTTACCTGAGCCCTGTAGAACACCTCTGGGATGTTCTGGAACGCTGGCATCGTGCCAGGCCTCAGAGACCGACATCGACAGCTCTCCTCAGTGTAGCACTCCGTGAAGAATGGGCTCCCATTCCCCAAGAAACCTTCCAGCACCTGACTGAACGTATGTCTGTGAGAGTAGAAACTGTCATCAAGGCTAAGGTGGGCCAACACCATATTGAATTCCAGCATTACCGACGGAGGGCGCCACGAACGTGTAAGTCATTTTCAGCCACGTGTGTGGATAGTATTGTTCACATAGTGTATGTTTGTTTATAAAATACACAAACTTGACATGCAAACTATTCCAATTTACACGGTACTTCGGGAGGAACGTCACGTAATTTGTGAGGTGATTCTACAACTGAAAATAAACCGAAGTCCTATGAACGCGTGTCCGATTTTCGCTCGTTATGGAAGTGGAGCGGGTTGAAGACTACACACGTCCCGAATCAGTCTGAAGACAAGTGTGAATATTACTTACCGAAATGCTGTGTAGGCCCTGTGGTGGACGGAATAACCGTGGGACAGACGATTGATCTATGCTACAAGAGGTGTTCAAAAAGTCCACCACCCACCTCAATGCACTTGCCAACGCGCTGGAGTGTGTGTTGTGTTGCAATCTCGATGGTCTTCAAGGCGGGCAACGCGTCGGTGATGCGAACAACTTCACGTGTATCCGCCTTCGTAGCGTACACATCCACCTTTAACGAACCTCTTAAACAGAAATCTAATGGGGTTATGTAGGGTGATCTGGCAGGCTTGTTAATGTGTGCACCACGGCCAGTCCACTGTTGAGGAAATGTGTTCTTGGGATAACGGAATACTTGTCTGTGAGTCGGTGACCCGTCATGTTGCAGGTACATTTTCCGTCGTTGCTCTAATGTCACGTCTTCCAAAAGTGCAGATAGGTCTTCTATCAGGAAATGTGCTTTTACTGAAACTTTCATATGATTCGGTAGGAACATAGGCCCTATCACGAGGTCATCAATCATATCATACCACACATTCACCGAGAACCTACCTTGGAATCTTGTTTCCCTAGAGTCATATGGATTCTTCATCTCCCATATATGAGAACTGCAGGTGTTCATGATACCACTGCACGTAAAAGTAGACCCATTTGTAAATAGTGTACATTGTACGACATTTATTTGTACAGTCGAATATTTACAAAATTGCTGTCTACTTACTGAGTCACCTGGATGAAGATGCTGAACGGGCTGTGTATGGAACGGGGACAAGTAATCGGAATGTAACGTACGCCACACTTGCGTTTGTGGAATATCGAACTGTCTTCTAATGCACCGTGTACTGTTGGTGGGCTTCATTGTACCATTGCAATAATGCCTTCCCTTTCCTCAGCTGACAAGATGACCCCACGTTCTGATGTTACGTTTATACTGAGTAGTATTCTGGGTTCGTGTAATGTTCGAAAAACTCTGGGAAATACTCTGGCACAGGGACATCGTCAATCAGGGAAACGTCTCTGGTATTCTGTCACAACCGCATCGGCATTGTCTTTACAGTACCCATACATAAACAACATGACTGCGATTCTGCAAGCGTGAACGTTTGCGGCATTAGGTATTTACGGACACAATGGAATTACTTAATTAAACAACACTCAGGCATGACACGCACACAGCCACACGACTGTTCATTCATGCAATACACGACTGCACTTTGGGTACGCTTGCAGCTGTTGCGTTGGTGAGACGCCACAATGCTGCCATCTGTTGGAGAATCCCCACACGTCTTTTAAGGTGGATCAGTTTTGTGTCCCATCATTATTCCATCCACCACAGGGTCTATACAGCATTTCGGGAAGTAATATTCACACTTGTCTTCATGTTCATTCATGGATGTGTGTAGTCTTCATCCTGCTTCAGTTTCGTAACTGTCGAAAATCCGATACATGTTCATAGTACGTTTTCGGTTTATTTTCACGTCTAGAGTCACCTCAGAAATTATTTGACATTCCTCCTGAATCACCCTGTACCCTTATTCAGTGCGAAACTGTTGGTCACCGATCTCTTTGTCATCCTTACCTTCCTCTATAGTGTCACTGATATCATTTTCGTCTAGAGGTAAAGAGGGTGTGCTTGCGACCATGACACTGGTTGCCTCTCGCGGAAATGGGGCACTTTTTAGGATGCCTTCCTCTCCTACAAATTAAATATGGGTCTGAACTTAGTAACAATCTGCGTAATACATCTCTGTTGCAATACAAATGTGAAAATATATTCCGTATTTCCGTTTGTGCATCAGCTGCTTCCTCAGACAATTGTGCGACAGGTAGAATTGCTTTAGGTATGAATCCGCACCGTGCATCAGAAACTTTGTGAAGAGTTGATGACAGAGGATATCGGCCTTACAAATCTGTGTACACTTTTACAAAAATCGATAGCTCTGCACTAAAATGAACATAAAAAAATAATGTAGGGAAAAAAGCACACTGGCCGAGCTATTCTAGGCGCTTCAGTCCGGAACCGCGCTGCTGCTACGGTCGCAGGTTCGAACCCTGCCTCTGTCATGAATGTGTGTGATGTCCTTAGGTTAGTTAGTTTAAGTAGTTCTACGTCTGGGAGACTGACGACCTTAGATGTTAAAGTCCCATAGTGCTTAGAGCCATTTTTTGAAAAAAGCACTGTGCTATAAATTAACAGAAAAAATGAGCATGAAATCGATAGCTCTGCACTATAAACGAACAGAAAAAAATCAACTAGGAAAAAAGCGCTGCACTATAAATGAACAAAAGAAAGAGCATGAAGGAACAGAAAAAATAATAATATAGGAAAAAAGCACTGCGTTATAGATGAACAGCAAAAAAATGAGCATCGAATCGATAGATTTGCACTATAAATGAAAAGCAAAAAATCGAGTGGAAAAGAAGCTCTGCGCTATAAATAAACAGTAAAAAAAGTAAACATCGAGTCTGTAACCATGCACTATAAATGAACATTTAAAAAAGTCATTAAGGAAAAGAAGCACAGCGCTAACCTAACCAAACCTAACCTAAAAGAAGAAGTTTAAAAATAACGATAATGAATTTAATGACCCAAATTTCTAGTTTAATTAATATTATAACTCTTATTCACCGGTGAGCTGTAGCCAGCGCCGGTTATTTTTCTCTAATATTGCTTTTCTTGAAATTTCAGGTACATCTTTAGCTTTAAACCTTTATTTAAAAAAGAAAAGACTTTGATTTTCTTACGCCCAAAGTGCGCTTAAGTGCCACACTTAGTCGCTACTAATAATGAGCGAAATATTAATACTAATTGTCCGATACTGTGCCCTTATCAGCACTTAGGTTAAGAATGAGATCGTTAAAACCTGCTAATATCATCGTATTATTTATGTGCTACAAGAGATTCAGTAGTATGGCGACAGGAAGGGCATCCGGCCACCCCTTAAAATTAATACGCCAAATCCGGTTAACCATAACAGCAGACCCAGCAAGTCGGAATAAATTCTTGGAAAGAGAGAGAGTAGGGGTTCGGTAGTAAAAGGAAATGGAAAGCAAAGTTGTGGACAGCGAAGTGCACGGAAAAGAAGCAGTCTCTATATAAAAAAACTGTGTTAAGGTTTTGGGTATGCTCCTAATGACACAAATGGGTGCGTAAAATTTCGTAGAGAACAAGATGTGATCCCTACGGTGGCAGATGAACTGGTTTTTGGTCAGATAGGATAAGTGCAGTTTTCAACGGGAACAGTGGCTGTAGAGGTGGTGCTGTCTGTAATAATTAGTAGCTGTCAGTAAACATGTTGTTGTTGTTGTTGTTGCGGTCTTCAGTATTGACACCGGTTTGATGCAGCTCTCCATGCTACTCTATCCTGTGCAAGCTTCTTCATCTCCCAGTACTTACTGCAACCTACATCCTTCTGAATCTGCTTAGTGTATTCATCTCTTGGTCTCCCTCTACAATTTTTACCCTCCAAGCTGCCCTCCAATGCTAAATTTGTGATCCCTTGATGCCTCAGACCATGTCCTACCAAACGGTCCCTTCTTCTTGTCAAGTTGTGCCACAAACTCCTCTTCTCCCCAATTCTATTCAATACCTCCTCATTAGTTATGTGATCTACCCATCTAATCTTCAGCATTCTTCTGTAGCACCACATTTCGAAAGCTTCTATTCTCTTCTTGTCCAAACTATTTAACGTCCATGTTTCACTTTCATACATGGCTACACACCATACAAATAGTTTCAGGAACGACTTCCTGACACTTAAATCAATACTCCATGTTAACAAATTTCTCTTCTTCAGAAACGCTTTCCTTGTCATTGCCAGTCTACATCTTATATCCTCTCTACTTCGACCATCATCAGTTATTTTGCTCCCCAAATAGCAAAACTCATTTACTACTTTAAGCCTATCATTTCCTAATCTAATTCCCTCAGTATCACCCGATTTAATTCGACTACATTCCATTATCCTCGTTTTGCTTCTGTTCATGTTCCTCTTATATCCTCCTTTTAAGACACTGTCCATTCCATTCAGCTGCTCTTCCACGTCCTTTGCTGTCTCTGATAGAATTACAATGTCATCGGCGAACCTCAAAGTTTTTATTTCTTCTCCATGGATTTTAATTCGTACTCCGAATTTTTCTTTTGTTTCCTTTACTGCTTGCTGAATATACAGATTGAGCAACATCGGGGAGAGGCTACAACCCTGTCTCACTCCCTTCCCAACCACTGTTTCCCTTTCATGTCCCTCGACTCTTATAACTGCCATCTGGTTTCTGTACAAATTGTAAATAGCCTTTCGCTCCCTGTATTTTACCCCTGCCACCTTTAGAATTTGAAAGAGAGTATTCCAGTCAACATTGTCAAAAGCTTTCTCTAAGTATACAAATGCTAGAAACGTAGGCTTGCCTTTCCTTAATCTTTCTTCTTAGATAAGTCGTAAGGTCAGTATTGCCTCACGTGTTCCAACATTTCTACGGAATCCAAACTGATCTTCCACGAGGTCGCCTTCTGCCAGTTTTTCCATTCGTCTGTAAAGAATTCGTAGCCGTGACTTATTACACTGATAATTCGGTAATTTTCACATCTGTCAACACCTGCTTTCTTTGGGATTGGAATTATTGTATCCTTCTTGAAGTCTGAGGTTATTTCGCCTGTCTCATACATCTTGCTCACCAGATGCTAGAGTTTTGACAGGGCTGGCTCTCCCAGGGTTATGAGTAGTTCTAATGGAATTTTGTCTACTCCCGGGTCCTTGTTTCGACTCAGGTCTTTCAGCGCTCTGTCAAACTCTTCACGCAGTATCGTATCTCCCATTTCATCTTCATCTACATCCTCTTCCATTTCCATAATATTGTCCTCAAGTTCATCGCCCTTGTATAGACCCTCTGTATACTCCTTCCACCTTTCTGCTTTCCCTTCTTTGCTTAGAACTGGGTTTCCATCTGAGCTTTTGATACTCATACAAGTGGTTCTCTTTTCTCCAAAGGTCTCTTTAATTTTCCTGTAGGCAGTATCTATCTTACTCCTAGTGAGATAAGCCTCTACATCCTTACATTTGTCCTCTAGCCATCCCTGCTTAGCCATTTTGCACTTCCTGTCGATCTCATTTTTGAGACGTTTGTATTCCTTTTTGCCTGCTTCATTTACTGCGTTTTTATATTTTCTCCTTTCATCAATTAAGTTCAATATTTCTTCTGTTACCCAAGGATTTCTACTAGCCCTCGTCTTCTTACCTACTTGATCCTCTGCTGCCTTCACTACTTCATCCCTCAGAGCTACCCACTCTTCTTCTACTGTATTTCTTTCCCCCATTCCTGTCAATTGTTCCCTAATGCTCTCCCTGAAAACATCCCTGGTTAAATAGTCTTTAATTCATGTCAATTGCGTGGACAGAATCGCGGTTGGAGAGAAGGTTATTGTCCTTTGTCTCATAGCTGGCCAAGGGAAGGCGGCGTGTTGTCAACAGTTTGTCCACCAAACAGGCAGTGTGTGAGAGTGGCACCGGATGCCGCCGATGTTTGATGTAAGCTCCGCGACATGGGCGAAGGACGGCAGAGGCAGCCTCTGGCTACTTGGCAGCTTCGTGGCCGCAGTGTGCACACACTGCGATACATGGTGTTTAAATACAGACGGCCAGCCTGTTTGAAGACGATGGCATGTTCCCGTCCTGGGCGATGGATGTCAACAACGTGCGCCGACGCGGCTGGGGGACAGTGACAGTATAACAGGGTAGTAAACTAGCCCAGGCTTGAACTGACACCCTAGCAGGAAGGTAGCCTTCAGCAGTAGGTAGTCACCTGGCATGTGACGCAGCGGTGCAGAGGCCTTATACAGACTTTAGCACATCTGGGAGCCGGCAGTGACTGATGTTAAAGTCCTTGGATGCCATCTGGCTGCTTTGCCTTGTTCTGCAAGTGGCCTCCGTCCTGCAGTCATTAGCTGGGATTGATGTGTCATGCTGCACTACGTACACACCTGGCTACTGCTGCGTACGATGAACATATGACAGTGAGAATTTAAATTAGAGGGTATGCATGAGAGCCAGGGTTTGCAGTCTCCTCCCCACGTAAGCACTTCAGTATGGAAATCATAACAAACTGGAGCAACCAGCCATAACCGTCAGGAAGTAATGATTTCATTCATACTGATTTTGTTATCACTTCAGTCGTTTCAGATACCCTGCCACTGCTGCAAGGTGTCCCAACTCCGGCTCTCAGAGTTGGTGGTTAGCATACTCCGCAGCGTCAGCGTGCTGGATGAGTGCTCTTGCACTTTAAGTACACCTTCTTGCTCCTTAGCGCCTGGGCTTCAGGCAGACGAGCACAGTTTCCTCTATGACACCGTTCAACTGATTCGACGCTGGGCAGTTCATTATACCAGACTAGGTTGTGGAACGACAATTTCAAAGGAAATAGGAAACAAAGCTATGGAGCTATGGACAGTGAAATGAGAGAGAGAGAGAGAGAGAGAGAGAGAGAGAGAGAGAGAGAGGGAGAGGGAGTGTCTCTCCTACGAGTCACCAGAAGCATTTTCTCTGGTATTTCTACAGATGTTTGCAACTTTTTGCAGTCTGTAGCTGGAATTAGCCCAAACAAATACGCTCATCATGTCTCCCAGGTAACGCCCAATGTCAACAGTAGCCGTCGGTTTGTTTCCCGTTACTAGCAAAAAAGCGGAATTATTTTACGTGCCCATTCGATAGAGCGGTCCAAAATTAGTGTAGCTCGATATTCATCTTATCGATACCTGATAACAAGAACAGTGAAATACGCTGTTCAGTCGCTACTGGAGTACTGGTTATTTTTCGTGTTTTGCTATCACCGGTAATTAATATCGACAAAACGAATATCGTAATAGACTAATTTCGGACCGAACTATCGAATTGGCACGTAAAATTCAACTTTAAAAATTATTTTGTCCGCAACAAGAAAAGAACCGACGCTTTCCGTCGACACTCAACGTCGCACGAAAGACGTTATGAGCAGTACTTGTTTGGGCTTACTATAGCTATACACTGCAAAAAAGGAATAGGAAATTCCTGCCGAAACACCAGAGATAATCCTTCTGATTTCTTTTAGGAGAGACAACACACAGACACACACACACACACACACACACACACACACACACACACACACGCACACACACACACGCCATAGTAGCAAACTACACAGCTCCGTCAATTTCTAGGACAGCAATTTTGTTTCATTGGTGCCTCTTCTACTATTTTATTTCTGGACCATAAAGACCATGTTACACCAATCACAGCAGGCTTCCCACAAATGATGCGTTCATTCAACTGTTAGATGCCTTGATGGTTGGTTTTGGGGGAGGGGACCAAACAGCGAAGTCATCGTCCCATCGATTTAGTGAAGGATGAAGAAGGAAGTCAGCCATGTCCTTTCAAAGGAACCATCGCGGCGTTTGCCTGAAGCGCTTTAGGGAAATCACGGAAAAACGTAAATCAGGATGGCCGGAAGCGGGTCTGAACCGTCGTCCTCTCGAATGCGAATCGAGTCTGCTATCCATTGCGCCACCTAGCTCGGTCGATGTGTGATGTTATCAGCCTTTGTTCGTATTGCTTCCTACGTAACATAAAACTTACAGTTCCTCTATTCCTACGTATCCCACTTTATAAGTTAAGCTGGTTACTTATTACACATTTTAGTATTGTGTATTTTTAACCAGATTTATGAACAAAGACAGTTAGCATTTCTTTCTTTTATCCTGTAATTTCAGCTTTTAAGAAATTCTTGTAGGTATTTTTGGGACATGGATAATGTGTCACTTTGTTTCCCATGTTATATAAGGCAATGTCTTCTGAAGGACGTTCCGTGTACCTTCTACAGATAAAATTTATCCCCATGTGATTTTCACATAATACTTTCGCCCGAAACTGCCATTGAAAGACTAGTTGCTTTGTAGTCAAACGGTAGGAATTAGCTGTTAGCTATTACAAATGGAGGTGTTGGGGGCTTCAGAAGTGAGAGGAACGGTGATGTATATACGTGAGGACGGGGGAAAGGACCATAAATCGTACTAGAAAGTTGTAATGCAAGACTAATTTCTTTGACTGGATTTTGAACTCTTACGTTTAGTCGTTGGAGACCTATACGGATGGGACAGGAGCGGTCGGACTATCGGAGATAATCAGATCGCTGATGCTGATGGTCTAGAATATAACAGATGTCTCGATTTTGCGTTTAGTTATTTAACGCACGCCATTCAGTGCCATAAACATTTGTGAAATCTTAAATATTTATTATTTTACAACGTTTTTAATTATTTCCGCAGTATAAAGAAAGGAAATCCATTTTATGTATTCATGCGTCTACTTGAGACTTTTTAAATCGTATCGAGCATTGAAAAAATCGACAAAAACTAGAAATGTCTGATCATAAGATACGTTGCAGTTCTTAATTCATGGACTTAATAATCAATCATATAAAATCAGCTTTCTTGAAACTTTTTCAATAAACAGATATTGACTGATGGCGCTGGGTGAACACCATTGTATCTCCACCTGGGAAGCGTCAAAATACTTACCTCTTTGGGAAACAATGTAGACACACAAAACATAGTATCGTCCCCAACTTGTGACGGAACGAACTAATGGCAACATCTCGATATCTGAGGTGAACGAAGAAAATGATTCTATTACATTTTAAGATGCGTTAAGCGGTATAACATCCAGAAGTCCAAGGACAAAAGCATCACAACGAAAAGTCAGCTAGTTATCAAAATAGTTTTTCGCGCACCACGAACAACAACAAAGCCCTTTCCCGCAGACAGGTGACAGGTTAAACTAGACGCCTAGGAATTCTGTTGAATGACTTGAAAAGGGACTGTTTAAGTCAATTTTCATTTTTCTCGTAAAATATCGCCTGGGAAACTCGTTTATATGCTGCACAGATTGCTTTTCTTTCCGTTGGAAAGAGAATACACATGGTGTGATATATTAATTTTGTATAATAACCAGCATCCTCTTCCTATCCATTCCATATCCAAGAATAATCTTTGCAAGTATGAATGTGTGAGAGTATGTATTCAAATCTACCAGTGAGGAAAACACTTTCTTGTGGTCTTTGGTAGTGTAGTACCCACCTTTCTAAACTTCTCCGGAGAGGTTTGTCAAGGTGCTTGTTTGTGATCCACCTTGCTTCTCTCCAAGCTGTTGAGAATGAGATTTACCCCCACTCCCGTAAAAAACTGGCCTCTTGCGGCAACAGCCGTTGGCTGTGCTATTCTAAGGCCTGCAAAGCTGCTTCTTTGTGAGCCACAGGTTTCCCGCTTCTTTCTCCCCAAACCACGGTTATTCATCCCCACTCCCTTAAAAACTGGTCCTCGCGTCAACGGCCATTGGGTGACGTTTTCAAATTGCACTCTGGGTCTAGTAGCCGAGGCAGTAAATGTGCATGTTTCTTTTAACATGCTTTGGTACATTACTTGTTTCGGTGAGTGAGAGCAGATGCCTGTCTTTTGTTAGAATATCGGTTCAATAATTTCACTAAATGTTCGGAAGTGTCTCTTATTTCGGACACTGGAGTGACGTGATCTGAGTTCTGCCTCTCTTTACATTAATACCGACCACGTGCCACCTGTGCTCGTATGTCTTTTCTTGCTCAAATTTATGACCTTGAGCGAATAACCCATATTTATTATGTGCTTTTTCGTGAATTTGATAGCGGAATTTGATGTTGTTTCTCTATTTCTGGTGTAGGAACCTACGCACGGCTCGACCGCCGAGTGTGCACAAAATAAAGATCTTGCGTGCACAGGCTTTCCTGATGAGTGGGACAAATGGTTTTACGCGCAGAATGAACCCCAGTTTTTACAATGGTTTTAAAATGTGATAGTAGTTCCAGAAATTATTGATTTTGTGGTAAGGCACTGACTTAGACTTATTGCATACTGTAGCACAACCTCTCGTTCCTGAATGTTTCAATATCAGTACAAAATGTACAAATACTTTCTGCTACTATGTTGCTTATGTCTGGGGATTCTCAAATTTCGTGTCCTTGCCCCTGTAATTTTATCATTGCTTTGATATCAGCTAATGTCTCTTATGTGAATTACTGATCATTGTAATAAATCAGCAATCTTAATTAGATAATCACGTATAATGTGTGTTTATATGATGTGCACTAGATGTCTGCAGTCAAACCGTATTATAGGGACCTGAGCGTTATGTGACAACTTAGCATGGTCTTGATAAAGTTTATAATTCGTCCCAGACGATTGACATTGCACGTTTGGTGGTCAAGAGCTTGAGATGATATTCACATAAATTTGGTTGCTTCTTCCCTTCATTACTCAAGCGTACTGATAGACAGTCCTCCGGGATTATTTATCTCATTTAAAGCGATGTCTGAGTGAAACAGAAGTAATAGTGAATTTGCATTTCATTTCTACACTCATAGTAAAAACGGAGTGGTACTCTTTCTCTTAGTGACTCCAACCAAAACTGAGTAGTAACCATGGAAACTCTTCATCCTTCTTTGAAAATGTTTATCTCACAATTGATAACTGCTGCTGCCACAACACAGCTGATGTCAAGTTAAGGTTCTCAGTGCCCTCACTGTTATTCTCTCCTACCAGCGAAAGTGCTTGTCACTGTACATAATTCCCATCTTTTTATATCTCTATGTATCATGTCATTTCAACTTCTTGTGTAATGTCTTTTAGTCTCCACCTTGTGCGGGTCCAAATAGTTAAAAAAAAAAAGTTCAAATGTGTGTGAAATCTTATGGGACATAACTGCTAAGGTCTTCAGTCCCTAAGCTTACACACTACTTAACGTAAATTATCCTAAGGACAAACACACCCATGCCCAAGGGAGGACTCGAACCTCCACCGGGACCAGCCGACAGTCCATGACTGCAGCGCCAAAGACCGCTCGGCTGATCCCGCGCGGCCAAATAGTTTCCAAGGCTAAATTTATTCCTAGCATATAAAGGAGATCAGCGCCGTAGCTACAGTGGCAACTTGAACTAACAGCTGTAAACACCAGATGTGCATTCGGTCAGTGTTAAGCAGTGTACGTGCGGCAGTAGCGTGTCAACATTGTTTTGTCAAAATGGCAATGGAGGAGCATCATGTTTTGAAGAAGAGAAAAGTGTGTGCAAAGTTTGTACCGCACACCTTGACTCCCAAATAAAAGGAACATTAAAATCGCCATCTTAACTCCCCTTTATTTTCTATTACTTCAGTCTAGAAAGTTTTTGGACTTCCGGGTATATACAATACACCGCCTGACAGAAGAGATGAAGTAAAATTGCAGTTCTCTGTGACAGGTAGAACGGCCACCACAAAGCACTGGTGTTAGTCCTGTTTAGTGTTATTAATAGCCCTGGTAGGGTATATAACGGGCTTGACCAGGCCTCAGTGATGGTCTCCATTTTCCTGGATGATCAAATCGTGCGATATCCAGATTTGTGCGGCATTTCGACGTGACACTGGCCAAATGGTTCAAATGGCTCTGAGCACTACGGGACTTAACATCTGAGGTCATCAGTCCCCTAGAACTCAGAACTACTTAAACCTAACTAACCTAAGGTCATCACACACATCCATGCCCAAGGCAGGATTCGAACCTGCGACCGTAGCAGTGGCGCGGTTCTACACTGCAGAGCCTAGAACCGCTCGGCCACACCGACCGGCCCCAATGTTGGGTGGCAGGGAAACGCGAGGCCAGGCATACTCGCCGTCAAGGTACCGGTCTGACCACCACGAGGAAGGATTGTCTCATTGTGCACCAGGCGCAGTGCAACCGTTTCACAACTGCAAATGTCATTTGAGAACACGTATCGGGCTCCTTCCAACAATACATGTAGTCTTCCACGATTGGTCGCAGACTAGCAACAGCCGGACTAGAGAATTGTCATCCCACGCACAGGCTCCCCTTAACACAACAACACAAACAACTGCAACTGGTGCCGTGATTGGGAAGCATGGACTGCTGATGACTGGCGTCGCATTGTATTCAGCGATGAAACGCGGTTTTACACTGCCTCGCATGACTTTCGTCGGTGACTATGGCGGCGACTGGAGGAGAGGCCCATTCTTCCAATGGTTTGGAGAGCAACAGCGGTGCTACTCCTGGCGTCATAGCGTGGGAAGCCATCGGGCATGACTTCAGGTCACGGATGGTAGTAATTGAGGGAACCCTGAGGGCACAACGGCACTTCACGAGAATCCTGCATCCTCATGTGTTACCTTTCATGCGACATTATCTTAGTGCCATTTTTCAACATGAGAATGCTCGTCCTCAGATGGTACATTTTTTCATGAAATTCTGCGAGGCGTTTACGTACTCCCGCGGCCAGCTAGGTCCCCAGGTCCATCCCTGATGGAACGTGTGCAGGGCCAGTTCAGTCTTTAACTCTGTTACAGCGTCAGTATCCAGGAACCAGTTACAACAGCTGTGGGCCAGCTTTCTCCCAACAGAATAAGTGCTTGCATCCATGCCAGAGATGGTACAGTGTCAAACTGATAAGTGGCATCATACTGCCAAGATCTTCGTAGAGTTCACTCACTTTGCTGATCACCAAAATAACATCACATAGCCTCTCATTCTTTGATGTTTCATTTAGTTTCTTTCTTCCCTTTTAGGCGCTTTGCATTTATTGTCAGGCAGAGTAATCGCAGCGTCGTTTTATAGGTATTCACTTTATTTGGGGAACAGCAGTCTCCTAGTCACCTTGCTAAACATGAAAATCTTTCATTTGCTTTACCCGCTGCTCAATCTACATATTAGGTTGATGCATAAGTTCGTAGCGTTTTTGTTTTGCATGTCGGTATTCCGGTTGTTATAGGTTAGTTTATACTTCTTCATTTTTTATTTGCAATTCACTGTTGCTGTTTGAGTGTTCACATTGTCATTTTGTCACTTCTAGATAGCGAATGGAGCTGTGGCCGCTAGAAAATAGAGAAATCGGAACATTTTCAACACATCCTTCTGTTTGAGTTCAATAGAGGGATGATAGCAGCGGATGCAGCCAGAAACATTTGCGCCGTGTTTGGGAATAATGTCATTGGACAGAGCACGGCAGGAAAACCGTTTTCTCGTTTTCAGGAGAATCGTTTTGACATTAGACTCACCACGTTCAGGATGACTTCCGGGGTTTGACGAAGTTTGTTTAAACGCATTAATCCGCCATGACCCACATCAGCGCACTCGAGAACTGACAGATGTGATGAACTGTGGTCATTCCACCATCGTGCGACATTTGCATGCGGTGGGAAACGTTCAAAAATCGGGTTTGTGGTTACTGCACGCTCTAAGCCAAAATCACGAATGTCAGCTGGTGGCCAATTACGCATGTTTCGCTCGTCATCAACTGGCTCGAGAACAACACCAATCGTTCCTATCCTGTTCCCTTAGTGGTAAAGAGAAATGGTGTCCTTATGGTAACACAAGGGAAAGAAAGGAATAGTTGAGCCCAAACAAAGCAGCAGCTCAGCGTGCAAAGACCTGTGCGTATCTGCAAAATATGTTATACATGCGGTGGAACAGTGACGGTGTTGTATACCATGAACTGCTTCCAGGAGGTGTAACCATCACTGCTGACAGTCATTGTCAGCATCCGAGACGTCTTGCAGACGCAATCCAAGAAAAACGATCACGAAGTCCATGTGGAGCGATGCTGTAGCACGATAATCGCCGCCCGCATCCTGTTAGACTGACTGAAAACACTGTACAGGAGTTGGGTTGCTCCGCACCCATCTTGTTCGCCTGATCTTGCGCCCTCAGATGTTCACCTTCTCTGCTGTCTATCGAACGATCCTCAAGGAACTTCCTTTCCGAATGAAAATCTGCTCAGAACATGGCTCGACGAGTTCGCCTGAAAGCCGTCACGAAATAGAAAAACTATCCCAGAGTTGGCAGAGTGCTGTGAATAGTGAAGAAGAAAAATTACTGATGACTGAAGTCTCTGTTACGTTTATCTAATCTATTTATTAAAAATTTTAAAGAACGCTACGAAATTATGTAGGCAACGGCCTTGCCTCAGTGGATACACCGGTTCCCGTGAGATCACCGAAGTTAAGCGCTGTCGGGTGTGGTCGGCACTTGGATGGGTGACCATCCAGGCCGCCATGCGCTGTTGCCATTTTTCGGGGTGCACTCAGCCTCGTGATGCCAATTGAGAAGCTACTCGATCGAATAGTAGCGGCTTCGGTTAAGAATTCCATCTCACGACCGGGAGAGCGGTGTGCTGACCCCACGCCCCTCCTATCCGCATCCTCTACCGAGGATGACACGGCGGTTGGATGGTCCCGGTAGGCCACTCGTGGCCTGAAGACGGAGTACGACATTATGTACCAATCCAAATAGATTATTGTTTACATTAACTATAATTTAAAACGAATTGCCATTACTATAATGTCAGGTTGATATTACGTAAAGATTCGAAGAGACAGCTGCACAATTTCTTTTTGTTTAAGCTGAAACGTCTTTACATATACCTGCGTCGTTTACTACAAATCGGAATCTATAAATAATATATTATTTTGTCAATGAGATAATATATTTCGACGAATGGGCGTCGTCGTCAGTAGGTAATGATCTAATTCCTGGGAATTTCTGTTTAAAAAATGATTTCTCACTTCGCAAAAATATAATAATTCCATTCGTATTGTGATTTCGAAAAAGTGTTTGTAATCTTTTCTACACCTGAACTAATTCTGTGGTCCTAGCAGTAGCAATGTGTTGTTATATTAGCTACTAACTATACAACCTATTATCTGCACCAACGTGATGTAAGTGTTGCCTCGGAAAACTGAATTAAGTATAGATGGCATATAGTAGCCCTTTTCGAATGTAGCAAAAAATCAAGTTTTCGCACTGGTACTTCGTTTTCCTTCTGAGAGATTCACCGTTTATGGACATATTTGTTTGTTTTATGAGATATGAAAGTAAGTTTGCTAGCAAAACGGAATGAAACAATGTATATCGCTCGCTGTGTTGCGCAATGCATGTGTCATAAAAGTTACTAGCGAAGCTACTGACCCCAGACGAGATAAGAAATTGTAAGAATCACGTTAATACAGAAAATATGAGTACTGTAGATGCATAAAGTAGAAGGAGACTGAACGAAGGAACTGAGCAGAACGAAAAGACGTAGTGCCCTTTCCTTGAATTAACTACCTGTTATGTGAAATCGGCGAATGACATTGTAACCATCACAGACGATAAAAAAGATAGATAAATTGTAAGTTATACTACTTCATGCAAAGGAGTAGGAATGCAACAAATGTTATTCTCTCAACTTGTTCAAGGCAAGTTTTTCGTAGAGTGGCAGCACGAAGTCTTGTGTTCAAGAGATAAAGGGTCTCTTTGAAGCGCAACATGTTGTTTTTCCGGTTTACGTATTTCATGCCAGTGGCAGAAGGCTAAGTGCAAATGCTGAAGGACGGTAGCATTCCTCGTGCAGAACACACACTCATGTGCAGCTACTGGGCTGGTTGGAGAGAGCTTGTGTTGCCACGGCGAATGCTTTACCTCGGCCTGTCACGTGACTTGGGACGTCGTGTGACCTCGAAAGGGCAATGGGCGTATTGATGAGCACAGTAAAGTGAAGAGAAAGCAGAGGAGTCCCCACTCTCTCTACCAAACTACGTCACAAGAGATACCTAGAGGATATTTCCCAATGCTATGCTGGTCCTTCCGCAGGGCTTCTGTTAAATGAGTAACGACGCAGGTTGCAGACACTCCCGGGATTGTGTATATTTCCGACTAAATGTCTTAATAAGGTACGGAATAGAGAAATCAATAACTAATGTAACTAGTGCGAGAAACGCTCATCAACACAATCTTTGTTAAGTCATCGCACACTGCACTGCTAGAAGGGAAACTGGCTCTTAGTCATGCTGTACGGTAGATGAGGCGTTTCTACCATTGGATCTCCTCCCTCTTCAGTTTACAGACTGACTGTGTGAGCACATTTAATCGGCACCAGATCGTGGAAGCCCGACACATAAGTTACTCTGTCTCCAGATCATGAAGGTAATGATCTTTTACCTTGTCGCGGGCAACAGACATGTTGAGACAGTGGTCGTCGCCGTCTCATATAAGGTATTCTAAGAGTAGACAGGACGGTCGTAAGCTAATAATACAATACACCAATTCAATGTTGGTGAACAAAAAACTAAAAACCATATCATGTGGAAACGCCTCCTCGCAGTGAGGTAATGAACCGACCTTATTCGTCGATCGTCGCAGGGCTCAGAGATCAGCATAGATCAGCAGATGCAACTGCAGACTTAACGCATGGAGTGAGATCGCTTAGGCTGAATAGGCGCAGTACATGTAGTATACCGGGTGGTTATAATTAAAGTGCAGCTACTCAAAGACGTCCAGCGTCGGCTATAATATTATCTTATGGCAGCGAAACTTGGTAGATATGCTAATACGTTAATGTGCAGCCTTAGATGGTTCAACAGGTCTACTAAAGAGACTGCTTACACCACGCTTGTCCGCCCTATTATGGAGTATTGCTGTGCGGTGTTGGATTCGCATCAGGTGGGACTGACGGACGACATCGAAACAGTACAAAGAAGGGCAGCTCGTTTTGTACTATCGCGAAATAGGGGAGATAGTGTCGCAGACATGATAGGTGAATTGGAGTGGCAATCATTAAAACAAAGGCGTATTTCGTTGCGACGGGATCTTCTCACGAAACTTCAATCACCATTTTTCTCTTCCGATTGTGAAAACATTCTGTTGGCACCCACCTACATAGGGAGAAATGATCACGATAAAATAAGAGAAATCAGGCCTCGCACAGAAAAATTTAAATACTCGTTTTTCCCGCGCGCCGTTCGAGAGTGGAACGGTAGAGAGACAGCTTGAAGGTGGTTCATTGAACCCTCTGCCAGGCACTTTATTGCAAATAGCAGAGTAATCACGTAGAAGTAGATGTAGATGTAGATTTACGATAGGAAAAAAATTTGTTCCAATTTTGGCCACCAGGTGCAAATCTGGCTTTGTGAACGCAAGAAAGACGTATAGAAATGTTTTCAGATCTAATACTTTAGAGCGGGACGTGGGCAGAAAAAATTAAAAAAAGCGTAAGAAAGGTATAATGTAACCACCGCTTACATAATTTGTTCACTAGATATACCCAGAGCCAAAAGTCATACTGACTCACATCAGGTGATCTTGCGGATCACGCATCTGGAGCCGCGCGGGATTAGTCGAGCGGTGTAGGGCGCTGCAGTCATGGCCTGTGCGGCTGGTCCGGCGGAGGTTCGAGTCCTCCCTCGGGCATGGGTGTGTGTGTTTGTCCTTAGGATAATTTAAGTTAAGTAGTGTGTAAGCTTAGGGACTGATGACCTTAGCAGTTAAGTCCCATCAGATTTCACACACATTTTTGAACGCATCTGGAAAACTTCGGAAATAACACGTTCGTGGGGGACTCTCTAGCGTAAAATGTGCCTTGTCATTCCTCAGAATATTGCACGACGACAAATCATCAACTTCAAACTGTCCCAAAAACCGAAGACCAAATCATGACGTTTCAGTTGCTGCACCGGCTGCATCTTGTATGGCTACCCATGTAAAATAGATCACGAAACTTTCCGTACTATTAACCATGGGATGGACAATTCTCGTGACACTGCACTAAAACTAGCATTATCCGGGGCACGTACTGCTTTGCCAGTTACAGCAACAGCAACCTCGTCAATGACTTACTCTGGGATAGGACGCCCTCCTCTTCCAGATGCCACACCAAGTTCAACCGTGTTTTCGAATTTCGTTATCGTTTTCTTTAAACCATTTAACGGCATCAGGGTTCTCCTCAGACCTTTCAGTCGACAATTCTCTCTCAATACAGCAATCTAATTGCTGCCACTACGTAAAACTGCTTCACTAACAGTATGCGATCTCTCTTCTCGATAGCCATAATGTTTACTAACGTTACGGCTTATCAAATGACAGCGAGGGTATCATATCGTCATACAAACAGTGAACAGCGTTCAATTTGCACCTGGTGACCAGAACTGGAACTAAAGTTTTTTCTAGCGTACCTACCAAATTCCGCGGCTATACGATAATTACAGCCCACATTGGACCTCCGTGAGTAGCTGCACATTAATTATAGATTTCTGGTATCATTTGCTGGCTGCGCCCGTCGGCTAATGGTGGTCGCTATCGTGATCGCCATTGCCCGATTTCCGGTCTCCAACGGATGGGCACCATTCTTCAGCCTATACGTAATGGGATGGCGTTCCCTTAATCCAGCTAATTGTTGGTGGTCTGGCCTTACCATGGTTTTTTCAGAACTGTTGGTGGTCTGGGCAGACCATGTTGTTTTCCGAGACTAGTGGGGCCCTTAGTCTGGCCAGTGTTTCATAATACCGTTTGGAAAAGAAACTTCTAAGAGGGTTGGTAAGAAGCAGCACCCTACAGCAAGTACCATGAGCGTTACCAGGACATGGCTAATAGAAGTGCCTGTATTCTGCCCTGGAGGCTAATTGACCGAAAGGTCTGCATGCTAAAACACAATTAGTACATTACATGTACACACATCAAAAAACGTTTTGTGTCATCCCGGTTCCCAGAACTCCTGAAGATAGACTTAGACTGTGGATGTTGTATCACAGACACAGTCCCTTTGACTGTTTAGAGATGTCACTAAGCCCGCCCAAGGATGTAAACAACCATTCATGAGCAGTGCCTATTAGACAGAGGGGGTCCGATAGCTGATCAGTTACAGTCATTCCACAAAGAAGGAGGTACACAGCTCGTGTTGTCTGTAGTTCAACAATGCCTAGACAGTCAATACCGCGGTTCGATCGTGTCCGCATTGTTACTTTGTGCCAGGTAGGGCTCTCAACAAGGAAAGTGTCCAGGCATTTCGGATCGAACCAAAGCGATGTTGTTCGGACATGGATGAGATTCAGAGAGACAGGAACTGTCGATGAAATGCCTCGCTCTGGCCGTGCTAGGGCTACTACTGCAGTGGATGACCGCTACCTACGGATTATGGTTCGGAGGAACCTTGACAACAACGCCACCATGTTGAATTATGCTTTTCGTGCAGCCACAGGACGTCGTGTTACGACTCAAACAGTGCGCAATAGGCTGCATGATGCGCAACTTCACACCCGACGCCCACTGCGAGATTCATATTTGCAACCACGACACCATGCAGTGCGGGACAGATGGACCCAACAACATGCCGAATGGACCGCTCAGGATTGGCATCACGTTCTCTTCACCGATGATTGTCGCTTATGCCTTCAACTAGACAATCGTCGAAGATGTGTTTGGAGGCAACCCGGTCAGACTAAACGCCTTAGACACACTGTCCAGCGAGTGCAGCAAGGTGAAAGTTCCCTGATGTTTTGGGGTGGCATTATGTGGGGACGACGTACGCCGCTGGTGGTCATGGAGAGTGCCGTAACGGCTGTACGGTACGTGAATGCCATCCTCCGACCGATAGTGCAAGCATATCGGCAGCATATTGGCGAGGTATTCGTCTTTATGAACGACAATTCGCTCCCCCATCGTGCACTCATCTGAATGACTTCCATCAGGATAACGACATCGCTCGACTAGAGTGGCCAGCATGTTCTCCAAACATGAATCCTATGTAACATGCCTCAGATAGATTGAAAAGGGCTGTTTATGGATGACGTGACCCACCAACGACTCTGAGCGATCTACGCCGAATCGCCGTTGAGGAGTGGTACAATCTGGACCAATAGTGCCCTGATGAACTTATGGATAGCATGCCACGACGAATACAGCAATGCATCAATGCAAGAGGACGTGCTACTGACTATTAGAGGTACCGGCATGTACAGCAATCTGGACCACCACCTCCGAAGATCTCACTGTATGGTGGTACAACATGCAATGTGTGGCTTTCATGAGCAATAAAAAGTGCGGAAATGATGTTTATGTTGATCTATATTCTAATTTTCTGTACAGGTTCCGGAAGTCTCGGAGCCGAGGTGATGCAAAACTTTTTTAGATGTGTGTATTTGTGAGTGTCTGTTCAATTCGATGCAAATGTCCTTCAGACATGCATACATATCTGAAAGACATTTGCATCGAACTACACAGACATTGTCAAATATAGATAGAATACCCATTTCCTGCCAAAGCAAGGCAAACTAACGAGAAAAATGTTCTCTCTCTCCCTACTCGGGTATCACACGAATTGTGTGCTAGCGCTACTGGACGTAGACAGAGCGACATACGGAAGAATTGATAGGTCAGGGAGATGTGCAAGGATAGGTGAATTGTTAAGGCGATAGTTTGCGATAGACGGCTGAAGCTCCGAGCCGGCGCATATTTTCATGTATCTGTAATAAACGATACAGCTGAAGCAATGTCGTATTTAGAGTTTGCGAACAGATTTAATCAGATGTTAAAATAATTTGGTGGGGCGATTTTGTAGCATGCGGAATCGGGCGTCAGGGTGGAGGAGCTCTCGCGAAGGTAGGACGGGAGTCTGGGGAGGAGCTGACGTTTTAAAAGTGGTGCGGGTATGAAGTCGTGAGTGAGTGATTACAATTAATCAGTAAAGTTGCTTTCGGTTTTTGTGAGAAAGGGACTGATTTTATGAGTGAGCGTTAGTAAGGTGAACAGAGGTCTCATATTACAAAAGGAACCCTTTGTTGTCTATCTGTCTGTCTGTCCGACTTATTGTTGAGAACCTATTTCCGCAGGAACGGCTAGATGTACCTAGTTTAGGTTTATGTCACATACTAAGGTCTGAGGTCCCTTGGTGGCACAAAAATTGTATGCATCTAACTCAGCGCCGTCAAACGATACCGCTGTTTACGTCACATTTTTTGACATTTGAAAACTCACCCAGCAAAACTTTTAGGATGCTTCTCGTTGCCCAAGAATCATGAAATTTGATAAGAAGAAAGGTTTCACGGTAATAATAAAGGAAAATCCGGAAACTGCTAATCTGTGATTACATCATACGAAAAATATTTTTTGTCATTTTTTATCCATCTGTCTGTCTGCTCGCCTGTTAAAATCCTCTTTCATTGCAACTGTTTAGCTTATCAAGTTAAAATTTAAGTCACATATTAAGGTCTATTTTCCCTTGACACCTTATAAATTGTAAGCTTCTGAGTAAATGGAATCAATAGATACGACCATACATGTCACATATTTTAAGACTCGAAAAATCAGGCATCGAAACCTATAGGGCACTTCCTATTGACCTAGAATCATGAAATTCGGCAAGAAGAAAGTTTTCACGGTACAAGTAAAGCAAAAAATCTGGATGTTGTTAAATTGTAATTATATCACACAAAAATATCTTTTGCCATTTGAACATACTTTATATTCACCATCCGTCAAAAACATAACAAACTTTGCTGCGTGCAAGGAAAAGGAAAAAAAAATTACTAAATCTCTCTCTACATATACAAACTGAGGCCCCTGCTCGCTTCCTTTGATACGTTCAAATGGTTCAAATGGCTCTGAGCACTATGGGACTTAACATCTATGGTCATCAGTCCCCTAGAACTTAGAACTACTTAAACCTAACTAACCTAAGGACATCACACAACACCCAGTCATCACGAGGCAGAGAAAATCCCTGACCCCGCCGGGAATCGAACCCGGAATCCCGGGCGCGGGAAGCGAGAACGCTACCGCACGACCACGAGCTGCGGACCTTCGATACGTCCAGGCTAGTTTGAGGATATACAGGGTGGTCGGAATCCCCTTTACAGACTTCTAGGACCTGTAGAGGGGAGTGAGTACATCGTATTTTGAATAGGAACCCATGTCCGGAAACGTCATCCAACGAGACTACAGAGCGTCAAAGTTACAGGCGCGGGCGTCTGTAAATGTACGTATATACACGGGGTGATTCCGTGATGATGTTACAGACTTTCTAGGATGATGGAGAACGATAAACGTATTAATTTGAAGTAAGGATCCCTGTACCAGAAACGAACGAGTCGAATGTTATAAACGATACCTCTGACAGTTGAATACATGTACGGTACCGGTTCTTGTGTTGCAAAGAGTGTAGGGTTGGTAACTTTCAGTGGTGGTAAAGTGGACAAAAACGAGAAAAAAAATCCAATAAACGTGGGCTCTAAAGTGCGTACCTCAACAGCTATGAACACTTGCTCAGTAGAGGAGATGTGTTTCAGATTAGCTAAGATGAGCGAACGATCGTCGCTCCTCAGGTACGCAATTTAGAGCCCACGTTTATGGGACATTTTTTCTCGTTTTTGTCTACACTACCACCACTGAAAGTTACCAACCCTACACTCTACGCAACACAAGAACCGGTACATGTATTCAACTGTCAGAGGTATCAGAACGGTTTTCGTTTAAACCTTTCGACTCGTTCGTTTCCGGTACAGGGACCCTTACTTCGAATTAATACATATATCGTTCTTCATCATCCTAGAAAGTCTGTAACATCATCACGGAATCACCCCGTGTATATACGTACATTTACAGACGCCCGCGCCTATAACTTTGACGCTCTGTAGTTTCTTTGGATGATGTTTCCGGACATGGGTTCCTATTCAAAACGCGATGTACTGACCCCCCTCTACAAGTCCTAGAAGTCTGTAACGGGGATTTCCGATCACCCTGTATACGATGAAGTATGTATGGAGGTCTCAGTGCGCCAGTCCTACGCGCACTTGGCCAATTTTTTGTATGTGTACTCCCTTTTAAATTTTGACTGTTATCTGCTTTTGTTTGTAGAGGAGATACTGAAAGCTATCCATCAGATCAGTTTCATATGTTCGTGTCAGGGGTTTCGGCGCTTCTAGCTCCATGTATGTGACGAAAGCAAACCTCAAGGAAGGAGGAACATCACGCTTACCATAGCAGCACCCGGTCCAATAGGGAGCATCCTGGGGCGCTGGCCAGTGGCCGTTGTCGTGGGGACCCACTGCTTTTTTTTCAAAGAAGGTGGCGTGGACAGTCAGAGCCTCCTGTAAAGGCACGTACATACTAAGCCAACGAAAGACAGAGACTGAATTCGACCGAACGTTGGTCACCAATGCAATGGCGTTCGGCTTCTCATTCTCACCGAATTGAAGGGGTTTGGGCCAAGGGTTTCGGCCATGTGGAATCATAATTAGCTCTAATAACTTGAAGACGTTGGTGCGTTTTGTTATTGTTATAAAGTAGACTTTTAATAACAGTTCACCAGCCGATATTATGAAGGCAGAAGAGGATTTAGCAGTCGTCGTCGTGTGCGCTGCATTTATTTTACTGCAAGACGCTGTTCATCAGAAAAAGAAGAAACGACGCTGGTGGACGACCACTCTTTTAAAAAGTAGGGAGTAGTGTGGTGAGATAAAATTTATGTCTTCCTTAAAGCTGAAGTGGAATTCGGCCTATTTTATACTTTGTTTTCCTAATGAGAGCTACGGATTTCGTATTGTTATTGAGTTGTGTAGGCCTTAAAATTACCAAAAGTAACACCTGTTTTAGGGTAGCTGTATCTGCAGCAGAAAGATTAACGGTATTTCCCGGTTTTATTTGTTTATCCTTGTCGTTCATATAAAAATTTCAATAAAGGGTCCATTTTCTTTTTCGCATCGTCAACATTTCTTTCTAACTGCTCACTTATTTCCCTCCAAACGTCTAATCTTCTGATTTTGTTTTTATAATCGCATTTCGTAGGGTCTCATAAACACCCCCGTTCACGATAAAACTCTGTCAGATTTAATTGTTCCTCCATATTACACTCCATATTCCAGTATTTTTAATCACAATAGGCGGCCGTCGTGGCCGAGTGGTTCTAGGCGCTACAGTCTGGAACCGCGCGACCGCTGCGGTCGCAGGTTCGAATCCTGCCTCGGGCGTGGATGTGTGTGATGTCCTTAGGTTAGTTAGGTTTAAGTAATTCTAAGTTCTAGGGGACTGATGACCTCAGATGTTAAGTACCATAGTGCTCAGAGCTATTTTTTTTGTATCACAATAAATACCCGCCCTTGGCGAGAGCGGGCGTTTCCTATAGGGGAAACAGCAACTGGTAGCGGCAGTCACAAATGGCACTCACTATGTTTTATTGACATGTTTCGCTCTTTGATTTGACAGCCAACTATTGTCCTTTAAACTGTAAATCCAAGAGTTGCTGATGATGCTCTTGTTAAATTTAAACGTCCGCCGCTCGTGGTCTCGCGGTAGCGTTCTCGCTTCCCGAGCCCGGGGTCCCGGGTTCGATTCCCGGCGGGGTCAGGGATTTTCACCTGCCTCGAGATGACTGGGTGTTTGTGTTGTCCTCATCATTTCATCATCATCCAGGAAAGTGGCGAAATTGGACTGAGCAAAGGTTGGGAAATTGTACGGGCGCTGATAACCACGCAGTTGAGCGCCCCACAAACCAAACATCATCATCATCATCATAAATTTAAAGCGAAACCGGTCAATGAAGCGTAATAACTGCTACTAGCGCTGTCCTGAAAAACTTTCATACTCAGCTGTTCTAGAGACACAACAAATTGCTACAGAACCAACGAACTTTCAACCCGGCGTCCACACCAGGAGAGGTGTCCCAACGTCAACCAAACGCCAAAGCTTTGATGTTATCGCTATCAGACCGAACTTCAACCAAAACCAACCGCTTCATTGGCTCCGATTTGGTACCTGTACACGCAAAGCAAGCGTCAGCCAACGAAGCGGATGTCTGTCGTTCGTTGGCCTTCGTTGGCCTAGTGTGTACTCGCCTTAAACGGATGGCTAGAAGTGCTGTAATTTTCAGAGATTCAAACTTTGTCAAACGTTCAAATAGAACAGCCAGATGCTGTTGCCACGAAGACCAGTCTTTTACTAATGGGAGTGAGGATGGTTATCACTGGCAATGTTTCAGACAGTAGCCAATGGTATCGCTTTGATTCGAAAATAAGCTTTGCCAGACCTCTCACAAGAATCTTGTCAGAGTTGGCAGTACAGCACCAGACAACACAAGATGGTAACACACGGTCACACACTGATATTTGAAGAGATTACTCTGGGACATGGGTAGGGCGAGAGAAGAATGCTGGTGATTACACGAAATAAATATTGTTGCACCACGTGCAGTCTCTTTCCAAAGGACTAAGAGCTTAGAAAGCCACCTTTCAAATCAAAGTGCTCAAAAACATTGCAAGCGGAAAAAGAAAGTGAAAGGGTTGTGATTTACAACTTTGTTCTATTTGTAGAAAGTTTTTTGTGAACTGTCATTCAAGTTTACCCCATTGAAAGTAATACTTTGCCTGCTCAGTATTTTATTTGAGTCATCAGTCTTCTGATTGGTTTGATGCGGCTTGCCAATATTTCCTCCCATGTGCCAAAGTCTTCATCTCAGAGTATCACTTGCAACCTACGTCCTCAATTAATTGCTGGATGTATGCAAGTCTCTGTCTTTCTTTGAAGTTTTTACCCTCTACAACTCACTGTAATACCATGGACGTTATTCCCTGATGTATTAACAGATGTCCTACCATCTTGTCCCTTCTTCTTGTCAGTGTTTTCCATATATTCCTTTCCTCGCCTCCGTCATACCTTCCTATACCAGTCCAGCACCTCTCAAATGATACCGTTGTCTTCTGTTCCGGTTTTTCCACAATCCATGCTTCACTGCTGTACAGTGCTGTGTTCCAAACGTATATTCTCTGAAATTTCTTCTTCAAATTAAAGCCATTTCTTGATACTAATAGACTTCTCTTAGCCAGGAATGCCCTTTTTGCCAGTAATAGTCTGATTTTTATGTCATGCTTGCTCTGTACGTCACGAGATGTTCTGCTATCTAGGTAGCAGAATTCCCTGAGTTCAAATGGTTCAAATGGTTCTGAGCACTATGGGACTTAACATCTGTGGTCATCAGTCCCCTAGAAGTTACAACTACTTAAATCTAACTAACCTAAGGACATCACACACATCCATGCCCGAGGCAGGATTCGAACCTGTGACCGTAACGGCCTCGCGGTTCCAGACTGCAGCGCCTAGAACCGCACTGCCACTTCGGCCGGCTCCTGAGTTCATCTACTTCGGATCACCAATCCTGATATTAAGTTTCTCGCTGTTCTCGTTTCCGCTACTCTTCTCCTGATATTAAATTTCTCGGTGTTCTCGTTTCTGCTATTTCTCATTACTTTCGTCTTTATTCGATTTTCTCTCAATGTGTATTCTGTACTCGTTAGACTGTTCATTCCATTTAACACAAGCTGTAATTATTCTTCACTTTCACTGAGGCTAGCAGTGTCGTCAGTGAATCTTTTCACTGATGTCCTTTCACCTTGAATTTTAATTCCATGGTTCGATTTATTTTCATCTCTACTTCTTCGATGTACAGATTCAACAGTAGGGGCGAAAGACTACATCCGTATCTAACTATCTTACACCCTTTTTAATCCGAGCATTTCGTTCTTGGTCTTCCACTTTTATTGCTCCCTCTTGGTTCTTGCGTTTACAATCCTTCCTTGTATTAGTGTTCCCATATTTCCGTTGATTTCATACTTCTTTAGGTGCGAATCTCAATTGAAGGGGAGAGAATGGGCAGATTTTGAATGTAATATTTTCTGTTGCTTCTTTTTAGTGTTTTTGAAGACTTTAAATAACTGAATACTAATCCAAGTAAGTTGATGTGTATAATTTTCATATTAATACGCCATACATTTGGTTTCATTACGAATTAACAGCAATAGCTGTAGAGCTAACGATCTTTTACTGCCAATTATTTCATCCAGACGACGCTCTGGATCTTAGTTAACGAATTACACTAGATTACCATGCACTTTGAGGCTGGCTGTAACTGATCAGAAGTTAAACGAGGCTGCTATCATGACTGTTTTTAAATAATTTTATCACAATAGGATTGCTGTCCTCTGAAAATATTGTATAAAATTAAGATGTTGTTATGTTTGCTTTCAGTGTGCTTGTGTGTTCTTCGGGTGCATTACGGCTTGCTGGTCTGTTAGTGAGTGACAGTTCAAGCAGTAGGCCACGAGTGGTTGATGGGATTTACCAATGCAGAAAAAGCCGACATTCTCGTGGGGTATGATGAGTGTAGGAAGAATGCAGTTCGTTCTTGTACGGTTTGTGCTCCAAGGTATTCCAATAGACGTCAACAATCTCGGCAATTATTTATCAACCTCTTCAACCAGTTACGTGGTACTTGTTGTGTAACACCTAGACAACGGGATAGAAGAAAACAAGTGACGACAGAAGAGGGGGAAATTAATGTACTTGCAGCTGTTGCAGTTGATCCTCACTTCACCTCCTGCACAATCGCACGAGGAGTGGCACGACTGAGGAAAGTATTCTACGCATTCTCCATCGACAAAGGTTCCATTCCTGAGCTGCATAGAAACGGTTATCAGAATCGTGTTAAGATCTGTACATGGCCATTGCGACAGGATACTCCAGATGTATAATGTATCTTGTTTAGTGGTGAAACCACATTTACCGATGATGGCCAGGTAAACCGCCGAAACATATGCACTATTGGTCTGTTGACAATCTCGGTTAGCGTCGTCAGTTGGAACGTCAGTGTACACGTGTGGTGTGGAACACTGAACCATCGGCTCATAGGCCCGTTTTGATAGGTGGAACACCAACGAGCACAAGTATCTCTGCCTCCTAGCAGACCATCTTCCACGGATGCTAGAAGACGTTCCTCTGCCGACTAGGAGGATCTTTTGGAATCAACGTGATGGCTGTCCAGCCCATAGTGCACGACGTACTGCGGCATGTCTTCACAAATTGTTTCCAAATCGTTGAATTGGACGCAGTGAATCTGAACCTTTGTTGACGTGTACCCCGGATTTGACGCCTATAGACATTTTTCTATGGGGGGAAAGCCGAAATATGCTGTTTGCAAGGACATACCGACTACACTCGATGATATGCGACGATGTATTACTGCAGTCTGCTCGGACGTCTCCGCAGAAACGCTAGCACGTGTGTAGCAGTCATTCCACACCAGACTGGAAGAGTATATTATAGGTGGTCATTTTGAACACAACCTGTATTGATCAGTTGTCTCGTTACTGGTTGCAATTCACATAACTAGTATATTATGCACTTGTGTTGCTCTTTAGTGTGTGCTACTGCAGGTATTGTATAAGTGACGGTGTAGGAACTTTTCAAATTGGAATATCTCGAAACGGCTTGCACTAGAATCCTGCAACAAACACCACTGACATTCTAATTTATCTTAATTTTAGTTTGTTAATGTCAACAGGCATTACTGCATGTAGAAAAGTGTATGTTTGCACAAAGATACACTTTCTAAGTATTATTACAATTTGTTTATTGGCTAACAATACGAGCCTGTGACTACCAATCCATTCTGTGAAAACCGCACATCAATAACATTTTCCATTTCCGCAGTTTTTGTGGTGCAAGCTTAGGTCACTCACCGTGCATTCGTAGGATGTAGGTTGTAACATCATATCCACCACGTATTGCTTCAACCGAACACAACAAATACAATATGGCTTCTCCCAAGTTTTGCTTGTGATAGAGAGAGGGTTCTTGCTCCTTAATGCTTCTACTTTACGTGGCTCGTTGCCGAAATATCGTAGAATTTATTTTGTGATGCAACTGACGAAATAGCCCCTCAACGTGAAATAGCAGGAATGCGTAGAGCGTCACTTCATTCTTAGGTTAACTCATCCCGTGCGAGACGGCTTAACGCTCAGCTGCGAGACTGCCCACTTGTCAGCTGTCTGCTCACCTGTTCTCGTGTACGCCCGGCTGCCCCCGAGTGGGCATACGAGCTGCTGGAACAGCGTGAAGGGCCTACATTATGCATACAGTCCTGAGAGAGATGGCAGGAATGTGACATGGAAATATGGCGTATTGGGCAACGAGTCATTAATATGCGTAACTACATGTATTGAAACTTTGCAAACAAAAGTAAACAACACCGAAAAATGAAGTTAAGTAACGATTGTCCACCTCGCTAACTGCACGGTCCGAAAGGCCATGAATTACGGAAAAAAGTGATTGGCCAAAAATTATGGAGAGGATAGTTCCATTTGAAAGAGTTCCAATTGTGAAGCCCAAATTTTGTTGCTAGACGTTGGTTATGGTTCGACTATAAAGATGATATCAGAGCAGTGTGTTGCAGACAGGTGTGTAGTGAACATGACAGCATGTCGAAACGTGAAAGGACGGTAGCCTACTAAAGGGAGAGGCTGAAATCATGTATTCCATTGAACAACTTGTTTTTGTGGTACTGGAATACCAAAGGTTGGAACACAGTCCAATGACAACAGGGTGCAGATTTAAAATATGATTTAATGTTCCAAAAGCACTCAGTGCGAAAGCCATTCGCACCAAGGATAGGCAGCGTATCTGATGATCCAGCAAGGAATGTTGGCCGCAGGCAAACAGTAGTTATTTCTGAAAATGTCGAGACAGCTACTGGAATTATTCACCACAGTCCACGGAAATTCGTCCGAAGAATTACAACAGAGAATGGTTCGAAGCGTTCCAGTACGTAGAAAATACTGAGACGGAGCATATACATACTTCGATTCAAAATCCAAAATCACCAGGCCATACCTGTACGGGCTATGCGACAGAGGACTGACTTTGCTAACCAGATTCTTACAAGGATTGACAACGACGGAATTGATGTTGGATATATCCGGTTCACAGGCAAAGCACGCTTCCACCAGTTCACTTCAGATATGTTTCTGATTCCGAAAATCCCCATTTGTCGTGAAGGGATACCATTGTATTCTCCCAGAGTTGTTGCTAGATGTTGGCTGTGGTTCGATTGTAGAGGTGGTATCAGAGCAATGTGTTACAGACCGTGTGGTGTGTCTTGATGGAGAGGGGACACGAACATTTTCATCGCTCTTTCTGTTGTAACAGATTGTATTTTGGGTTGAAGTGAAACACAGTGCCTGTCTGTTTATTTAACAAACAGTTCCTCTCACTGCATCGAAATAAAAGTTTCTTTCACTAGGGGAAACGGTCAACAATTAGCAACTTCTATGACGACTGTATTCGAGACGACCATCGCAACAGAAAGAAGAGAAAAAATTTCTCACAGAGAAGAAAATACAACTAAGAACATTTATTATTAAATTTTCTAGATATTTGTATTGTATTGTATGTTAACCGGGTGCCTAGAAAGGACGAAGAGGCTCCGTGCCAGCCGCAGTGGTCCACAACCCCACGACGACTACCGCAGTTCACTTCACCCCTCCGCCGCCCCACACCAAACCACTCTTGCAGGGTTAAGGGTTACTGTGCCGTTCGGCCCCCGGTGACCCTCCCCTCCCCCCTCTCCCAGGGAACGTCTCATACCAGACGAGTGTAACCCCTATGTTTGCGTGGTAGAGTAATGGTGGTGTACGAGTACGTGGAGAACTTGTTTGCGCAGCAATCGCCGACATAGTGTAAGTGAGGCGGAATAAGGGGAACCAGCCCGCATTCACCGAGGCAGATGGAAAACCGCCTAAAAACCATCCACAGACTAGCCGGCTCACCGGCCTCGACCCAAGTCAGCCGAGCTAATTCGTGCTTCTAGATAGTTTATTTCAGATATGTTGGACAGCATCTGTTCGAAGTCGACCGTAAAACCATTTCATTAACATCCATTTATGACTTCACAGTTAAAAGTCAGTAAACATTTAGAATTCAAAAACTATTAATTCATTATCCAGCCAGCACGTAATAAAAAATAGAAAACAATACAACTGCAGTAAGCAAAAGAGGCATTATTGGCCCTTTTTTCGTGTGAGAAACGATCATTAATGTATATAACTTTGCGATTTTGGAACAATTTGTTGGTTGATCGATCAGGCACCGAGTGGTTCATGCAAAACGGGGCCAGACCATATAGCACCGAAAAGCAAATGGTTCAAATGACTCTGAGCACTATGCGACTTAACTTCTGAGGTCATCAGTCGCCTAGAACTTAGAACTAATTAAACCTAACTAACCTAAGGACATCACACACATCCTTACCTAAGGCAGGATTCGAACCTGCGATCGTAGCGGTCGCTCGGTTCCAGACTGTAGCGCCTAGAACCGCACGGCCACACCGGCCGGCCACCGAAAAGCAGTTTCGCTTTTCTGATGAGTACTTCGGGAATAGAGCGATTGCGTTCGATTATTGAAAATTTACTGGCGGAGACATGGATTCACCTCCATATTTGCCTCCCCCTCATGAACCATAGACTTTGCCGTTGGTGGGGAGGCTTGCGTGCCTCAGCGATACAGATAGCCGTACCGTAGGTGCAACCACAACGAAGGGGTATCTGTTGAGAGGCCAGACAAACGTATGGTTCCTGAAGAGGGGCAGCAGCCTTTTCAGTAGTTGCAGGGGCAACAGTCTGGATGATTGACTGATCTGGCCTTGTAACAATAACCAAAGCGGCCTTGCTGTGCTGGCACTGCGAACGGCTGAAAGCAAGGGGAAACTACAGCCGTAATTTTTCCCGAGGGCATGCAGCTTTACTGTATGATTAAATGATGATGACATCCTCTTGGGTAAAATATTGCGGAGGTAAAATAGTCCCCCATTCGGATCTCCGGGCGGGGACTACTCAAGAGGACGTCGTTATCAGGAGAAAGAAAACTGGCGTTCTACGGATCGGAGCGTGGAAAGTCAGATCCCTTTATCGGGCAGGTAGGTTAGAAAATTTAAAAAGGGAAATGGATGGGTTAAAGTTAGATATAGTGGGAATTAGTGAAGTTCGGTGGCAGGAGGAACAAGACTTTTGGTCAGGTGAATACAGGGTTATAAATACAAAATCAGATAGGTGTAATGCAGGAGTAGGTTTAATAATGAATAGAGCAATAGGAGTGCGGGTAAGCTACTACAAACAGCACAGCGAACGCATTGTTGTGGCCAAGATAGACACGAAACCCACGCCTACGACAATAGTACAAGTCTATATGCCTACTAGCTCTGCAGATGACGAAGAAATTGAAGAAATGTATGATGAGATAAAAGAAATTATTCAGATAGTGAAGGGAGACGAAAATTTAATAGTCATGGGTGACTGGAATTCGATAATAGGAAAAGGAAGAGAAGGAAACGTAGTAGGTGAATGTGGATTGGGGTTAAGAAATGAAAGCGGAAGCCACCTGGTGGAATTTTGCACAGAGCATAACTTAATCATAGCAAACACTTGGTTCAAGAATCATAAAAGAAGGTTGTATACATGGAAGAAGCCTGGAGATACTGACAGGTTTCAGATAGATTATATAATGGCAAGACAGATTTAGGAACCAGGTTTTAAATTGTAAGACATTTCCAGGGGCAGATGTGGACTCTGACCGCAATCTATTGGTTATGAACTGTAGATTAAAACTGAAGAAACTACAAAAAGGTGCTAATTTAAGGAGATGGGACCTGGATAAACTGACTAAACCAGAGGTTGTACAGAGGTTCAGGGAGAGCATAAGGGAACAATTGACAATAATGGGGGAAAGAAATACAGTAGAAGAAGAATGGGTAGCTTTGAGGGACGAAGTAGTGAAGGCAGCAGAGGATTAAGTAGGTAAAAAGACGAGGGCTAGTAGAAATCCTTGGGTGACAGAAGAAATATTGAATTTAATTGATGAAAGGAGAAAATATAAAAATGCAGTAAATGAATCACGCAAAAAGGAATACAAACGTCTCAAAAATGAGCTCGACAGGAAGTGCAAATTGGCTAAGCAGGCATGGCTAGAAGACAAATGTAAGGATGTAGAGGCTTATCTCACGAGGGGTAAGATAGATACTGCCTACAGGAAAACTAAAGAGACCTTTGGAGAAAAGAGAACCACTTGTACGAATGTCAAGAGCTCAGGTGGAAACCCAGTTCTAAGCAAAGAAGGGAAAGCAGAAAGGTGAAAGGAGTATATAGAGGGTCTATACAAGGGCGATGTACTTGAGGGCAATGTTATAGAAATGGAAGAGGATGTAGATGAAGATGGAATGGGAGATATCATACTGCGTGAAGAGTTTGATAGAGCACTGAAAGACCTAAGTCGAAACAAGGCCCCGGGAGTAGACAACATTCCATTAGAACTACTGACGGACTTCGGAGAGCCGGTCCTGACAAAACTCTACCATCTGGTGAGCAAAATGTATGAGACAGGCGAAATCCCCTCATACTTCAAGAAGAATATAATAATTCCAATCCCGAAGAAAGCAGGTGTTGACAGATGTGAAAATTACTGCACTATCAGTTTAATAAGTCATGGCTGCAAAATACTAATGCGAATTCTTTACAGACGAAAAGCTGGAAAAGCAGGTAGAAGCTGACCTCGGGGAAGATCAGTTTGGATTCCGTAGAAGTATAGGTACACGTACGGCAATACTGACCCTACGACTTATTTTAGAAGCTAGATTAAGAAAAGGCAAACCTACGTTTCTAGCATTTGCAGACTTAGAGAAAGCTTTTGACAATGTTGACTGGAATACTCTCTTTCAAATTCTGAAGGTGACAGGGGTAAAATACAGGGAGCGAAAGGCTATTTACAATTTGTACAGAAATCAGATGGCAGTTATAAGAGTCGAGGGACATGAAAGGGAAGCAGTGGTTGGGAAGGGAGTGAGACAGGGTTGTAGACTCTCCCCGATGTTGTTCAAGCTGTATATTGAGCAAGCAGTAACAGAAACAAAAGAAAAATTCGGAGTAGGTATTAAAATCCATGGAGAAGAAATAAAAACTATAAGGTTCGCCGATGACATTGTAATTCTGTCCGGGACAGCAAAGGACTTGTAAGAGCAGTTGAACGGAATGGACAGTGTCTTGAAAGGAAGATATAAGATGAACATCAATAAAAGGAAAACGAGGATAATGGAATGTAGTCGAATTAAGTCGAGTGATGCTGAGGGAATTAGATTGGGAAATGAGATACTTAAAGTAGTAAAGGAGTTTTGCTATTTGGGGAGCAAAATAACTGATGATGGTCGAAGTAGAGAGGATATAAAATGTAGACTGGCAATGGCAAGGAAAACATTTCTGAAGAAGAGAAATTTGTTAACATCGAGTATAGATTTGAGTGCCAGGAAGTCGTTTCTGAAAGTATTTGTATGGAGTGTAGCCATGTATGGAAGTGAAATATGGACGATAAATAGTTTGGACAAGAAGAGAATAGAAGCTTTCGAAATGTGGTGCTACAGAAGAATGCTGAAGATTAGATGGGTAGATCACATAACTAATGAGGAGGTATTGAATAGAATTGGGGAGGAGAGGAGTTAGTGGCACAACTTGACTAGAAAAAGGGATCGGTTGGTAGGACATGTTTTGAGACATCGCGGGATCATCAATTTAGTATTGGAGGGCAGCGTGGAGGGTAAAAATCGTAGAGGGAGACCAAGAGATGAATACACTAAGCAGATTCAGAAGGATGTAGGATGCAGTAGGTACTGGGAGATGAAGAAGCTTGCACAGGATGGAGTAGCATGGAGAGCTGCATCAAACCAGTCTCAGGACTGAAGACCACAACAACAACATTTGCCTAATCTGACTCCTTGTGAGTACTTTTTGCGGGGCACATTGAAAGACACTGAACGATCCTACCACGCTAGATGAGATTTAATCGGTGATCAGTGTGGCATCTGAATCCATTTCCAGTGTGACACTACAGGTTCTGATGCAAAATTTCACCGTTCGTTTTTGCCACCTCTGTACTGCGAATGGTGGATATTCCGAAAAGATTATGATGTAACTGCAAAGACTGCTTGTAGCAGGCGAGTTTACTTTATTATGCACACTGATACTGTACGAGATGCAGAGCTTACAGCGCCATCCGTTAGCAGCTTTTCGAGTATTTCGAAACTTTTATATAAATTTCCTACAGCTTTCGCAATAAACATACAGTTTGGTGGATAAGTCTATCAAATGGTTCAAATGGCTCTGAGCACTATGGGACTCAACATCTTAGGTCATAAGTCCCCTAGAACTTAGAACTACTTAAACCTAACTAGCCTAATGACATCACACACACCCATGCCCGAGACAGGATTCGAAGCTGCGACCGTAGCAGCCCCGCGGTTCCGGACTGCAGCGCCAGAACCGCATGGCCACCGCGGACGGCGATAAGTCTATCGATCTTAGTTTTCGAGATATTTACTTACGAAATCAGGGACACCTTCACTGAACTGTATGATGAATGAATGACTTAAATGAACAAATACGAGGTGTGTTAAGAAAAGCGGGATGTTTTGCTTTTTGACAGAGTTTTATTTATTCGTTTGCATCAATATTATCCTCTTAAAAATAATCCCCACTGGATATTTTCAGTCCCCGAAACATTTCTGGAATTCGATCTTCGGTGTTGCTTTGAGTTCTCTTAGCGAATTGTGTTTTTAATATCGCCTCTGCTTGCGAAACGGTGACCCTTTAAAGTTTTTTTTCTGGGGACAGAAAAAAGTCATATGGAGGCTGGGGCGTCGATACAGTTAGGCTTTTGGCCAAAACTTCACGAACAGGCAACGAAGTGTGGGTAGGTGCATTATTGTGGTGTAAAAGCCATTAATAGTTTCGCCACAAATCTAGGCGATGTCTTAAGGATCGCTTCACGCAAACGGCGTTGGACCTGAGGGTAATACTACTTAATGATGGTACGAACTTCTTGGAATAACTCGTGGAGCCCTGTGTCGTTAAGATCGAAGACACAGTATGCATAACTTTCAGATTTGATCCACTTGTCGAGCTTCCCTCCATCTTGGCGATCCAGAATGCTTCCACTGGAACAATTGAGCCTTAGTTTCGACGTCGTAGTAAAGCCATGTTTTATCATCTGTTATTGCACGTTTCAGGAGTTGTGCGTTGATGCTGACTTTATCTATCGAGTCCTGAGCAACATACTTTCGCCGATGTTTTTGTTCAAAATGCAAAAGTTTCGGAAGAAATTATACTGTCACACTTTTCATACCCAGAACATCCGAAAAAAATGTCGTGATGTGGGCATTGGACACAACATTGTCGCAAGCGATTCATCGGATTGTAATTCGGCGATCGTACATAATCATATATTTTGTGGTATGTCCAGAACGCGCGTCATCTCCAATCCTACACGGTCTTCTTCGAAATGCTTATACCACTCGCCAACCGTTGTTTCACCCACAAAATAATCACCAAAAGCAGTATTTAACGTTTTTAAAACTATGCTGCTCTTCTTATAGCATCATGAATAACAAATTCCCTGATTCATTTTTATACAGTATGAATAATAGCCGATGCTACCAAAACATATATAATCTGTTTGGCAGCTGACAATAGACTAATTATCTGACGTAGCTAACATTGAACATCTACTTTTCAGAAATGTTTGCCAATACAACAGTGAAAAGACAGCTCGAATGGTCTTACTCAACACACCTAGTTACGTATTTCCCGCGAAATCTTTTGAACACGTGCCGAACTGTGCAGATGCTCGAAGAGTAAAACTCTGCGTACGCTTTGGCAGCGTTGCAGGTGGGACTGATGTTGTATGCCATTTCAGGCACCGGTCTACAGCCAGATGAGGCTTAAGGGATGCAAAGTATTTCCGCCTTCTGAACTGGATGAAAGAGCGCCCAGCGTTAGCAGGCAGTGGCGCTTCGGGGACCATCATGATGGAAACAGCCGCTACGCTTTCATCAGAAGTGTGGACAAAGACGCAGACACTGGCTAGGCTGCAATTCTGAAGCAACAGTGACTAGTGAGACATCTTGACTCCAACATCTAATACTCCACGAAACAGAACTGTGTTTTCCCGGCAATAACCGAACTGCCATCTCTCCTGCAAAGTGTTCTTCCATGTCTTACTCTCGTCGGTTCATCCATGGTACATTCTCCCTGCATTGGAGTGACGCGTTACAAACTTGTGGCTTGCGCAAAGGCTTCTGAATCTGCTTGCTGTATTCATCTCACGGTCTCCATCTAAAATTTTTACCCCCACCCCTTCCCCACACACGCTTCCCCCAAGTACTAAATTGATGATCCATTGATGCCTCAGAATGAGTCCCAGCAACCGATCCCTTCTTCTAGTCATGTTGTACCAAAAATTTTTGTTCTCCCTAATTTTATTCAGTACAACCTCATTAGTTATGTGATGTACTCACAATTTTCAGTATTCTTCTGTAGTACAACATATCAAAAACTTCTGTTCTCTTTTTGTCTAAACTGTTTATCGTCCATGTTTCACATCCATACAAGGCTACACTCCATACAAATACTTTCAGAAAATACTTCCTGATACTTAAATCTGTACTCGATAGTAACAAATTTCTTTTCTTCAGAAACGCTCTTCTGCCAGTCTATATTTTATATTCTCTTTGCTTCGGTCATCATTGGTTATTTTGCTGCCGAAATAGCAAAACTCATCTACTACTTCAAATGTCTCATTTCCTAACCTAATTCCCTCAGTGTCACCTGATTTAATCTGGTGTCTCTTGCTTTATTTTCGTATATTTAACTTGTAGATGGCTATTTCCGCTACTGGATTTACCTTCATATCGCCCCGGTCAACAGCCATTACCTGTGGATTCCTTGGGCGTTGGGCAGCACGACAACAGCGTTTCCACTAAAGCAAGAAATTTCGCCCCTCACTGTTACGTCTTAAAGTCCACAGTTCCGTGACCATTTGCACCAACGCAACGTAGATTATTGGGAAACTATTTCATTCCGTGGTCTCTGACCTCAGTTGGTATCTATCCATTTGCAGAGTATGTTGTCTAGCCTGGACGGCAACATGCAGACTTATAGCTGAATGCCTCGGAAAGTCTTCTTTGGCCTTTCTGGATACTACGGCTGCAGTGTCGTCCAAGATGCCCCAGGTCGACTCGCTCCTTAGTGCTGCTTCGGGATCAAACATCCTTAATACCTAACGTCCATTACCCGCCTCATATTCATAGTGCGCGCAGACCGAAATTGTGTATTCTGGTGTGTGCAAATTGCCGCAGCCGCAGCTATCATACATCTGTCTTTTGATTTTGTATAGATACGTAGCTTAAGGCTACGGCCAGTCAGGCAGTGTATCAATCCAATCGATGGGTTAATAAATCTCATTTTGAATCCCTCCATGATGTTAGGGAGAAATACGTATGTTATCCTACCTGTGGCTAAAGTGTCCCATTCATTTTGCACAATTCTAATATGCGATCTTCTATTACCTTTTTCGAACTGGACTCGGTTCCAATCACTCTTCGTACTTCCACATGATTGCCTTTCTTTAAGCAGTAAAAAGCTCCACTTTTCCCAATTTCGAAGTCCTGTAGACATATTCGAAGAATTACTAACAGAGCATCATTCGGGGTAGTGCAGTAGGCGCCCGTTAATTTTAGTACTACTCCCCGTTGAACTCTTCTCACTAATGACTGTGGCTTGACTAGCTGCAACCTACGAGCCCAACTGCTCGTGCCATATCCTCCGACTGATGCTAGTATAGATTGGTGGTATACTCTGTTTTCAAGTGAAGCCGAAATTTAATTTTATTTTAGGATTTCTTACTAGGCGCAGGAGGTACGTTGTCTTACGAGGTGCTAGTGACAATCCAACCCTTCGGCACCAGCCCTCAAGTTCGTGGAGCACCGCATTAGGTTTGTCTTCTATAATTCTTCTGGAGTCAACCCTTACAACGAACAGTACGCCATGTGCAAATGCTACAAGTCCGGTTAAGGTATCGCTGTCATATAACTTCTGTAGTATGGAATTCAGTGCTACATCCCAAAACTCTGGACCACACACTGATCCCTGCGGAAAGCCTTTTGTTATTGTCTACGTTATTTTCTTTGCTGGGCACGTTAAAGAAGCATATCACCCGTAGCAATAATCTCTCAGTCAGTTATACAGCGCTTCTGAACGCTCAAAATCCGTAAGGCGACCAAAGAAAGATGGCCAACATAGGTTATCGAAGGCGCCAGCAATAGCGATCATTACTAGAGCATATATAGAATGTGTATCTGTCGCTAGCGGAACCGCCCTATTAATTGCGTCTTCTGTTGACTTACTCCTTCTAGACCCGTATTGATGAGGATTCAATCAGTGTAGCAGCCTATGACCTCGTAATCTCTTGCACAACAGTTTTTCAGATATATTGTCGAGAACGTTCAAAAGACAAATTGAAGAGCTTATTTCCAAAGTGACGCAACACGATTTTTGTTATTTTGCGAGTCACCTATGCCATAGTGTTCGTCATAAGCTATTTGGTGTTACAGTAATAGTACTATTTCCTAAACGATGTATATCTCTGTAAAACAGCGTGAGAAAATGGCAGTTTTTTCCAAGGTGACATATCTCCTACTTGTTTTTATTGTATTTGCAAACGGCCAGTAGGAAAACTAGCTTTTGGCATATGACTACGCAGCAGCACTAGCCGTTGCGTTTCGTTGAGGTTAGGTGTTTTCGTGTTATTTCTGCAAACTTGTCTTAATTCCTCGATACGTATGGCGTCGAAATGCTAGAAAAAGGCGAAGTGTACTATCGGAGTGGCAAAAAAATAAAGATACAGTGCAGAGATGTGCGAGGAACGGTCGCAGAGCGGAGATTTCCTGTAAACGTAACGATGGACGTTGCAAAGCAGCTACCTTGCAACTTTCTGATTACGAAAAGTTTCTTTCGTTGTTTTATGGGTTGAAATCTAAGGCAGATCAAGATAATTTCATTACTAATGCTATAATTGTCAAGAGATGTAAGAGGCGTAGAGGGGATCAAGAACGACCAAAGTTTTCTGTGGAGTATTTTGTTCAAACCCGTATTGCTGAAACAATGAAAGTGTGTTGCTCTACTTTCTGCAGGATTCTTAGAATAGACCCGAAGGGAGTAAAACGTCTTTCAGCATTTTTTTCTAATAGGGTTGCAAGAAGGGAGGGGTGATGTGGCAAATGGCTTAATCAAAGAACTGACTCAATTAGAGAGCTAATACGACAGCACATTCAGAGCTTCAAGTGCATCGAGGGACATTATGGCAGGGATAAGGTAAACATTGTAATATTAATATTTCGAATAACCAGATTAAACAAATGCAGTAAAACGCCATTATAGGCCTACTAACTTTCTTTATCTGTAAATCTCTTACAATTTGAATGGGTCCCGCTAAAATATGACGTTAAATTTCACATTATTATTTTCTCTGTGCTGGATATATTATATATAAATTAACTGTACGAACGAAGTTCTATACGTAAAAAAATACTAATTTTGTGTTATTATTATGTTACTTTGTTATATACTCCACAAAGGAAGTAGCTTCCATCGGAGCTATCAATTAGAACAACGTGGAGAATGTTCCGTGAGGCCTACACTGATTGCGAGGAAGCCAAAAGCTGCAGCTATCGCTTTTACTGTAAAATTTTCACAACTGACTTCAACCTAGGGTTTGGCACTCCTCGAACTGACGTTTGTATCTTTTGGAAACAACACAGTCAACAATTGAAAAATGAAGTTGATGAAGTGAATAAGAAGACTGAGTGTGAACTCTTAGTGTTCAAGCAAAGAGCTAAACAGTTCTACCGTCTGATGAATGATTAGTTATCTGACAGCACTGTATCTGACAGCACTGCCACGTACATGTTTAGGCGAGGCATTTTATTCACGCCAGGTGTGGCAGTATTACTTGGGCATCGTTCAGAATTATGGTATTAATTCAAAGCAGATCCATGATGATGTCCACTTTTACACCTGGTGTGAATACGATGCTAAATATGATAGTTCATAAGTTACAAGTGCTGTTTACTATCACTTCGAAAGGTTTTGAAGAATTAATCCACATATTCGTCAAATTAACGTATTTTGCGATGGCTGTAGTGTCCAAAATAAGAATTATATTTTCTTATTGATTCCTAGCAAGTTTTCAGGCTTGTGTCATGTTACCCGCCAGACCACTTATCCAGTTAGTGGACACAGCTATTCGGCAGTTGATAGTGTCTTTGGAAGAGCGGAGAAGATGAAAAGAAAGTCGGAGCTGCTTCTTGTTCCTGAAGATTTTACTGTTATTTTTAATGGAGTTGATAAAATTCATATTTTTGGCAAGGACTGGCAAATTTTCGATTGGAAAAGTGCCGTCAATTTGTATATTAAATCAAAATTAGATTTCAAAATATCTGAAACGAAGGTCATAAGTGTTATCCCAAAATCTGCCACTTGTAAAGTGGGTTATTCCTATCCACTTGCGGGGTGCGAACGTGGACTATTAACTCGTGGCAGTAATTGGTCCTATCTTCTTCCTAAACAAGCTGTGTTAAGTAATTTTTTGAAGAAGGAAAAGATCGAGGACATAAAGCATCTTCCTGAAAAACGTGTAGTACATGATGGCTATCTTGCAATGATTTTTACTCCAAAGTGTTACAATGTAATAATGAATAATGTCATTCCCCCTATTATTGTTACTTGCATTAGTAACGTGATAGCAATAAATACTTTGTCAGTAATGTGTTTAAATAATAGTCTGGTATTTCAATATTTTTTTGCTTCGCTATACTGTATTCACTAAAATATAAATGTGTTAAAATGTTCGTTCTTACCCAGGATGATAATATGTTGACATTCAGAGGGTCATAAACACAACAAAAACCCGGAATGAATCATTTACTTTCCTTTTATGAAACCTTTTATCCCAAACTTAACTCAGTGCAAGTTGTGTGTTTTCTCGGAATGTTTACTTCCTGGCTTTTATTACTTTTGCACATTTATTTACAATTACACAGTGGAGTTACATATAAAAAAATTATATATTTCCAGTCACTCTTATGGCAGCATCACATTTTGCCGTTTCCTCAAGTTTCGTATTTCGTGGAGATATGTCACTTTGAAAATACACTCTTCAGTTGGTCTATAGAATTTGGGCATCATTGGATCCTAATCTTACCCTCTACTAAGTATTACCACTTCACGTTATTCCACGGTGCAGGGACCCTTCCTTGCAAGAGACACTCGTTGTATAGTTCGCACAAGTAACTATTTAACTGGTCATATAGGACTCGTATTACTTCGATAGTGATCCCATCCAGTCCTGGAGATTTTTTCTTTTTCAGTTTAAAATTATTTCGTAATTTCATATTGTGTTAAAGGGTGCATAAATTTATTGTTTTTAAGGTCCTCCTATTACAGTTTTCGTATCCTACGTTGATCTTCGGTCTCACCTTCTTCTCAATCGTCAGGGAGTAGTGTTCCCGACTTCTTGTTACCGTCCCATCATTCCTTCTGAGCTAGGATAAGATTGTTGGTGATCGTATTTTTTCCTAGACTGTTTTATGGGATATATCCCAGGGATCGGTTTCCAAGGTAGCCTCCACCGATTGCTTCTACCGTTCCATTATTCATTTCCATAACTCTTCCCTAAAACGTTGTTTAACATACTCGTATCTATGCAACCTTCGGACTCTTTCTTCTTGGCTCATACTGTTCTGATATAGCTCCCTGGCTGTTTTTGTTTCGCATCTTAATTTCTTCAGTGTCTCGCTCCAGATGCAATGTATTCCTTTAGAAGGACCTCTACTGACAGGTATCGAAGCCTCTAATGCTTTATATATAGCCACTGTCATTTCTTGCGATTTAACATCTACCTTATCTCCCAGTGATGGACTTCCAGGACATTGAAACACCATTCTTAGTTCTTCCCAGCCGGCCATGGTGACCGAGCGGTTCTAGGCGCAACAGTCTGGAACCGCGCGAACGCTGCGGTCGCAGGTTCGAATCCTGCCACGGGCATGGATGTGTGTGATGTCCTTAGGTTAGTTAGGTTTAAGGAGTTCTAAGTTCTAGGGGACTAATGACTTAGAAGTTAAGTCCCATAGTGCTCAGAGCCATTTGAACCATTTGAATTTCTTCCCAGTTATCGTTCTTGATGTTTATTGGGCCTTATGCGCACGTTTTCTGTGGCGTCTTGGGTTTTCCCTTCAATGATTTTTTTTGTGTACGATATTGTGGTTATTCGATGTCATTTAAGCCTTTCAGCCTATCACGCGGCACGTCGCAGCCGTTTTTGCTAAAGTGACTTCAATATTTGACGTTGCTCCGACCCTCCCTCCACAGGTTGATGGATGTTTTATGTGGCTTTTCCTCACTGCCGCCGTCTTTCTCCAGAGATTGGCGTCTCCTGTGTCAAAGTGGTCGGGTTAGGTGTTAAATATAGAATGCCATCTGCCGACAGGGAGCTAACGGGCAGTTATCAGGTGTTCTTCTTGTGGTGGCGGTATGCATTCCTTTCACGGGACCTAATGATATGAACTCAGTCGGTCACATTACCTACATAAGTGTATAAGCTCATATCACATACAAACAGAATCGCCCCCAATTAGATCGCTTCACTCGTACGTTTCCCATTACATAAACACATTTTAGGCGAGTTATGCATATGGAACTTTAAATAGTGGCACCTATTTATTTACAGCTCGTACAAAATAGATACTTGTTTGAAAGATTTACTGGCCTTCAGAGTAGTCACCAGCATTACGTATAACCCGTTGCCAGCAATGTGGAAGTAGTAGGATACTCTTAGCAGTGCCAATTGTGTTTGGAACACAACCTACGACCAGCTTAGAGACGCAAGTGATGACACTTTCTGCAGGACCTGGCCCTCATTTTGCAGGACAATGCTCAAGCTCGTACAGTGCAAGCTGTTACTGATTTGTTTGACTGACGGGGCTGCTAAGTGCTATACCACCTACTGCACTCCCCTGATTTAAGCCCTCGTACGTTCAACTCAATATCTAAAGTGAAAGAAACTCTACACGGCATTCACTTCAGAACTGCTACAAATTCGTCGGACAATAGACGGTGCCACTCGAACTGTCAACGCAACTGGCATTGCTAAGAGTATCCTACGACATCCACATCGGTGGCTACGGGTTATACGCAATGCTGGTGACTACTTTGAAGGTCAGTAAAACTTGGAAACACGTATCTACTTTGTACGAGCTGTAAATAAATAGTTGCCACTATTAAAGTTCCAACCCTCGTATATTTAGCTACGTACATTTAAGCTACTAACATCTACCCGTACTAACAAGCGTTACCTAATGAAAGTATTGTCGCAATTCCATAAAATATCTGTAGGACGTGGCGTATCATCACTACGATGTCGAAATTTAGATTATAAGCAGAAATAACAGAAGCTCTATGTGACCAATTAGATAGTTACTTGCGTGAACTGTACAACGATTGTCCCGTGCAAGGAAGGATCCCTGTACCGTGAAAGAACGCTGAAGTGGTAATAATTAGTAAAGGATAAGATAATGATCAAATGATTCCAAATCCTATAGACTAATTCGACTTTTGAACGTTCTCGGTAAGATATTTGAAAAACTGTTATGCAAAATATTACGAGAAAATTGAGTTTCTCCCTGCGATTCAGATGGTCAGAATGTATACGATAATCTTGGTTAGAGAAATGCAGTTGTTAAAGGAAGCAGTTGAGATTCTATACAAAGACGGAGGTTTTTGTTTAAGTTCTGTTTGGGATCCTGCTCTCTCCCTGGTCAAATACAATTGGACAGAAGTGATGCTACCTTATCGCCCATTTATAAATAATTATCAGTATCGTCAACTTCTGACGTTGGTCGTCTATGTTTGTGAGGTGACACTAGTTGTTTACTGAACGTGTATCGTCTTCCTGCATATGCAGTATTATTGTTCTTTATCGGCGTAGCCCCCGCCCTCTACCCGGGTTTTAAATTTCCTAGTACAGTGCTATCTTGTTGCATTTGTGACTCGAAAATGACGGGGTGTTTACCGGACGAAAACTCGGCGGTTGTCGAAGACGTCATCCGACTGCGTTCCAGTAAGTTCTTTGAAAATATTGTGTTACTGGGTGGTCACCAGACGATTAGTGTAAACACTAAATGTGCAGCGGTAAATTAAATATAGCTAAACACTTAGTGACAATTGAATACAGTTGGAATGAAACGATTAGCCTATAACATAAATTTATCCTTGTTTTGTGACTGGTACCGGCATTATAAAACCTGGTATTTAACGTTGCGACTTTGAACCTGTCACAACATTAAATGTCAGATCAGTCTTTGTATTTTTTCCCCGAATATTTTAGAACGGTTCCTCCTGAAACTGGAACATGTAACTCGTTTAATAAATAAATTTTAGTACACTAGCAATCTGCGGGGCTGTTAGACAGAACGGAATCACGGTACGTTAAGTTGAAAGAGAAATAAACAGGTGATTAATCTATTAGGCCAACTTATTGTTTTTCTCTTTTTAAAACACATTACGAGTCTGCTGTCTCATTAGTCAGATTGCCAACACGTCTAATGGTGGCGAAATACTCTTTTTCTGCTTGAGGCAGTGACAGAATGACTGGTGATTGACATTTGAATGCAATTAGCTCCGAGTCTGCGAGCAGCTTATCATGAGATTTAGGTGCGCCTGCACACATTGCGGCTGGTCGACCGCTGACGGCAGTGCATTCTTGCGCGCAGAGTCACACATGGTAGCTGGTGCTGCTCGTTTGACATGCTGGCGCACGGATTCACGCGTCAGACATGAAGCACAGAGTTAACGTCTCTATCTAGTTACTGCCAACTCTGTAGCACAACATGGAAATCTTGCTTTTGTTTATGATACTTTGTAGGCACTCAACAAAATAAGGATCTTTATTTACATCTAGACCTACATCTACATGGATACTCTGCAAATCACATTCAAGTGGCTGGAAGAGGGTTCATCGAGCCATCTTCACAATAATTTTCTATTATTCCTATCTCGTATAGCGCGCGGGGAAAACGAACACCTATATCTTTCCGTACGAGCTCTGATTTCCCTATTTTATTACGAGGATCGTTTCGCCCTTTGTATGTCGGCGTCAACAAAATATTTTCGCATTCGGAAGAGAAAATTGGCGATTGAAATTTCGTGGAAAGGTTCTGCAGCAACGAAAAACGCCTTTGTTTTAGTGATGTTCACCCCAAATCCTGTATAATTTCAGTGACACTCTCTCCCCTATTTCGCGATAATACAAAACGTGCTGCTCTTCTTTGAAAATTCTCGACGTACTCCATCAACCCTAACTGGTAAGGATCCCACACAGTGCAGCAGCATTCTAAGAGAGGACGGACAAACGTAGTGTAAACAGTCTCTTTCGTAGTTACGTTACATTTTCTAAGTATCCTACCAATAAAACGCAGTCTTTGGTTAGCCTTCCCCATATCGTTTTACTTGTGTTCCTTCCAATTTCAGTTGTTCGTAATTGTAATTCATAGGCATTTAGTTGAATTTATGGCCTTTAGATTTAATTGATTTATCGTGTTATCGAAGTTTAACGGATTCCTTTTAGCAGTTTTGTGGATGACTTCAAACTTTTCGGTATTTAGGGTCAATTGCTAATTTTTTGCACCTTACAGATATCTTTCTTAAATATTTTTGCGATTTGTTTTGATCTTCTGATGACATTACTAGTCGATAAACGATAGCATCATCTGCAAACAACATAAGACGGCTGCTCAAATTGTCTCCTAAATCGTTTATATACGAGGTATGTCCACAAAGTAAGTTCCGTTTGGTTATATAAAACAAACGTGTACAGATACAGAAAGAATATTTATTGTGCAAAAATCTACAACTGTTAAACTACTTTTCTACATCGCTTCCGAAATTTTGTAGGCACTTGTCATACCGTGGCACAAGTTTTTGTATGCCTTCTTCATAGAAGGTCGCCGCCTGTGTATTCAACCTTGTGGTAACACATTATTTCAGCTCGTCATCATCGTTGAAGTGTTGACCATCAAGGACAGATTTTAGGTGTAAGAAGAGATGAAAGTCGCTAGGAGCGAGGTCCGTGCTGTACGGAGGAAGATCAGCAAAATGCCTTTTCTATCCCAAAAAAAAGATGCACTTGACTTTTCGAGGTGTTAAGATTTGCTTGGGCTTTAACCTTCGTTGAGGATGAAGTGGGCCTCCATTCCACTGATTGCCGTTTTGTTTCAGGGGTGTCGTACGATACCTAAGTTTCATCCCCCGTGAGTATGCAAGAAAGAAAATCAACGCCTTCTTCATTGTAGCGTGTCAAAAACTGAAGTGCACTGCCCATCCGTTGTTTTTTGTGTTGTTCAGTAAGAATTTTAAGTACCCAACGTGAGCAAAGTTTTCGAAATTTCAGCTTTTCAGTAACAATTTCACGAATTAGTGATCGTGAGATTTGCGTAACTTCCATAGCAAGGGCACTAAGTGGAAACTTGCGGTTGTGCTTAATCTTCTCTTCAATTGTGTGAACCAGTTCATCAGTAACCACAGACGGGCGTCCACTTCGTTCTTCATTGTGCACTTGATCACGTCCTTCATTGAACAGTCTGATCCATCTTCTAACCATTGGACAAAAGAACCATTCATGGTATTTTGTCCGTACACCTCACAGATTTGCCGATGAATTTACTTTGGTTTAACTTTCTTTGCATTTAGAAAACGAATCACAGATCTTATTTCACACGCGGCGGCATTTTCAAGTACGGCTGACATTACAAAGAAGCACTACAAAGCACACGTCGGCAGCAGCGATCTGAAAATGGCGTACATGTCTTCTCCTTGAGTCAGAGAAACTGCCGCGCATGCTCGGAACTGCTATAGTTGAGCTGCCGTGGTTATAAACAGAAACGGAACTTACTTTGTGGACGACCTCGTAGATAAGGAACAGCAAAGGGCCTGTAACACTACGTTGGGGAACGCCGGAAATCACAGCTGTTTTACCCGATGATTTTCCGTCAGTTACTACGAACTGTGACCTCTCTGACAAGGAATCACGGATCCAGTCACGTAACTGAGACGTCATTCCACAAGCACGCAATTTCACTACAAGCCGTTTGTATGGTACGGTGTCAAAAGCCTTCTGGAAATCTAGAAATATGGAATCAAATTGCAATCACTTGTCATTAGCACTCAATACTTGATGCATCGACGCGCAAGTCGCCGAAGTGGCGTCAAATCGAATGCCTTGCACCCGACGGGAGGCTCTCGTCACACGCCGTTATTGTTAATACTTCATGTGAAAATTTGAGCAAAGAGCTAATTGTGTTTCACAAGAACGATGTTTTCTAAATCCGTGTTGACTGTGTGTCAATAGATTGTTTTTTAGAGGTAATTCATAAAGTTGGAACACAATATATCTTCCGAAATCCTGCTGCACATCGACCTTCATGATATGGGCCTGTAATTTAGTGGATTACTCCTACTACCTATCTCGAAAATTGATGTGACCTGTGCAACTTTTCAGTCTTTGGGTACGAATCTTTCTTCGAGCGAACAGTTGTAAATGATCGTTAAGTATGAAGCTATTCTATCACCATACTCTGAAAGGAACCTAACTGGTATACAGTCTGGACCGGAAGACTTGCTTTTATTAAGTGATTTAAGTTGCTTCACTACTCTTAGGATATCTATTTGTACCTTACTCATGGTAGCAGGTGTTCTGTAATGTCACTTCGCCTTCTTTGGTGAAGGAATTTCGGAAGGCTGTGTTTCGAAATTCTGCTTTGGCAGCACAGTCGTCGATAGTATTTGCTATCGCGCAGAGAAGGCATTGATTCAGTCTTGCCGCTGACGTACTTCACATACGACCAGAATGTCTTTGGATTTTCTTCTAGGCTTCTAGACAAAGTTTCGTAGTGGAAACTGTTATTAGCATCTCGCATTGATGTCCGCACTAAATTTCGAGCTAATGTGAAAGATCGCCAATCTTGGAGATTTTGCATCCGTTTAAATTTGGTATGTTTTTGCAGTTATTTCTGCAACAGTGTTTTGATCCATTTTGTGTACCAAGGAGGATTAGCTCCGTTGTTTCTTAATTTATTTGGTGTAAATCTATCAATTGGTGGCGATATTTTTTTTTAATTCGAGCCACATCTGGTATACACTTACATTGTTAATCTACATCATAGTCTCCGGTCACCTAATGAAGTGTGGCAAAGGGTACTTCTGGAACCACTAAATGATCCCCTACTATCCTGTCCCATTCGCGAATGGCGCGTGGGAAGAATGATTGTCAGTACGCCTCTGTATTAGCTCTAATTTCTCGAATTTTCTGTTCGTGGTCATTACGCAAGATGTATGTGGGAGGAAGTAATATGTTTTTGAACTCTTCCTGGAAAGTGCTCTCCCAAAATTTCAGTATTAAAACATCTCCGTGACGCACAAATCCTCACTTGTAATGACTGTGACTGTAGTATGTTGAGCATCTCGGTAGCGCTCTCTTGCCGACTGAACGATCCCTTAACGGATACGCCGCTCTTCGTCAGATCTTCTCTATCTCTTCTATCAGTTCGACCTGTTAAGCGTTCCATACTCAATCAGGGGAACAATCGCCCAATGAGCCACTTCCTTCGTGGATGAGTTACATTTCCTTAAGATTCTTCCAGTGAATCTCAGTCTGACATCTGCTTTTCCTACTCTTTATTTTATATAGTCATTACACTTACGTTCGCTCTGGATAGTTATTGCTATATATTTTGTGGTACATACCGTTTACAGCAGTTTCATATCCACAATGTAGTTGTCTAGTAGTAGTACATACCGTTTCCAGCAGTTTCTCATCCACAATGTAGTTGTCTAGTAGTAGGTTTCTTTTCCTATGTATGCGCAATGTCTTACGTTTATTTACGTTCAGTGTCAACTGCCAGAGTCTCCACTATTCACCAATGCTCTGTATGTAACCCTACAAATCTGTACTGTCTTCTGGTGTTGCTGCTTTGATCTAGCCAATCGAATCTGGTCCTATCACACTTCCCTGGTGTGCTCAGGAAATTACCTTTATATCTGTCGTCTTTGTACCGTTAAGAACGACGTGTTGAGTTCTGTCTACAAGGAAGTCTTGAATCCAGTCGCAAATCTTGTTAGATACTCGAGAAGCTAGTATTTTTGTCTCTAAACGGCAGTGCGGGACGGTGTCAAATGCCTTCCTGAAGTTCAGGAACATGGCATCAATCTGAGCGCCGTTGTCGACAGCGCTATGGATCTCATGGCGAAACAGAGCTAGCTGAGTTTCGCAGGATCTCTATTTGCAAAATCCATGTTGATTTTTATACAGGTTTTCGTTTTCCAAAAATGTCATATTACTTGAACATAAAACATGGTCCACAATTCGACATTAGACTGGCGTCAACGACATAGATCTATAATTGTGTGCATCTGTTCTGCAGTACTTCTTGATAACGGTAACGACCTGAGTTTTTTTAACATTGCTAGGTACCGTTCTTGCTCCAGTGATCCCCAATAAAGTACTGCTAGGAGGAGAGCAAGCTCTTTCGCATAATCTTTGTAGAATCTTATAGGTATCTCATGTAGTTCTGATGTCTTTCCCTACTAAGCGATTGGAGTTGCTTTTCTGATCCGCGATCGGTTATGGCTCAAAATGGTTCAAATGGCTCTGAGCACTATGCGAATTAACTTCTGAGGTCATCAGTCGCCTAGAACTTAGAACTAATTAAACCTAACTAACCTAAGGACATCACACACATCCATGCCCGAGGCAGGATTCGAACCTGCGACTGTAGCGGTCGCTCGGTTCCAGACTGTAGCGCCTAGAACCGCATGGCCACTCCGGTCGACGATCGGTTATCTCAATACCTGCCATTACGATTTTCGTACAAAGATTGAAAGGAGGTACTGCGTTACGATTTTCCGCGATGAAACAATTTTCAAATACCGAATTCAGTGATTCGGGATTCTCCTTGCTGCCTTCCGTTTCAATGCCAGTATGTTCTCTGAGTGAATGAAACAAGATTTATGTTGTGAACAAATGATCAATATAAATTTTCATAGCGCATATTTTTTTATGGATTAATTATTGAGAAATAATTGTCTTCGTTATTCATGAAGGCTGCCTAGTTATTCAGTTACGGAAATTTTCTATTAAGAACACTTTTATTGTATCTTCCCTAGTTTTCCAAAAGTATTTCTTCATATTACTCGTTCGTGCCATATTAGCCATATACCTAGGAGCAACTTACACGCTCATTTGCGATTGCTTATTTCTGTATTACACCAGCCAATCTGCGGGTTAAAGTTACTTCTGTGGATAGATGATGGTACTGAGTATAAACGTGTAACTGACTTGTGAGGACATGTGTGCTTTTGTTGTCTGAAATGCTAGATGAAAATTTTATATTTAGCCTTTTTACAGAATTTGCCACCCATATAACATGACAGTCATATCGAACAAGTAACGTGGAAATAAAACATATTCATAGTACTCAGGATATCTTGCTTCCGATCCGACGTGAAAAATTTCAATCGAAAAAGAAAAACTTGATTCAAAGTTCTGTTGAGGTCGACGTAGTCAGAAACCGATCAGAAACTTGAGCTGGAAAAGTGTAGGGTAGAAACTCAGGCGTTTTTGAAGGAACAAATACAGCACTTACTTGAAGAGGTTTAGGGACGCACAACACCTAAATAGGGTCGCCGCTTAGGAATTTAAACACCACTCTCCACAGATGTGACTTCAGTGTTTTAAAATATTTAACCCCCCCACCCCTCTCGTTCAGTATTTCTCTTGCGAAGTCCTTAATTCCCTATCCTTTTTTCTTTTTTAACTATTCATGTATGCTTCTCGTATTGTAAGAACTTTGCTATGGTTGGTTTTTGTCTCCAAGAACCATTTTATTTTTGGCTAGAATGTCTCATCAGTACTCAGTGTCACCTGTATAGGAAAAAGAGCATTTTATCCATTTATTTAGTTTTTTGATGACTCACAGTGAATGTCGGAAACTGTGACTATGTTTTATCTGCGTCCAGCAGTTTTATGCCAAAGAATTGATTGTCTCAGACTCGCAAAGCTAAGCGTCTAGGAGACCTTTAAACCAATGACTCTTTGTAGAGACAGACCAGTGATGTATATCTAAACTAGCGGATGAGCTGCAGCTGTCTAAATGGCTCTCCAGACAAGAGACGGACTCCTGGAAAAACCGCCAGCGATGTCGCGTAAAATTGGTCGTTTGCTTCGACTCTGCCACACACTAGCGATTTGCCAAGCAGTTTAAACTAGTATGATGAACGCCATTGTGTTGAGAAATTATAATATATAAAACTAGCTGTCAAGTTTAGCGGTATCGACAAGTGTCTCGATATCTTCACGAATTCTTATAAAAATAAATTTTAGAAAAAACTGTAATTTGCTAAACTTATTTTGAAACATTTAGACTGATGAAAACGTCAACAGTTGCATGTTTAATGCAGCTGTTGCTCTTTCATCAGTCAGAATGTGTTATCACAGCTGTGATTGTCCCTGATACCAAGTGATTTGTTCTTCCGAAACGCTTTTCTTGGAGACTGTACGTTACTTTAGGGAATTGATAACATTTTTCATTGATGTCAAGCGAGTTGCGTACATTTTTCCAGTGTGCTGATACAATTAGTTTTTGTCTTTTGTTTGCTATCTTTTTCATTCTACACTCGTAGTAGTGGAGCGCCCTGTTCGAGATCTGTTCCACTGAGAGTCTCTGTTCTATTCAATCAATATGAGACAAGATGATAGTGAGGCAGATGGGACATCCCAGTTGGGATTAAACTAAGAACAAATGGAGCTTACCAGTTACGGGGTACCCTTTACAACCAAGGTGCTGCTTCCAAAATCCTTTGTCGGAAACGGGGTATTAATTTATTTCAGGGACATCACGCTTCGTGGAGGATGTTGTCCCAGACAAAAAAATACTATGTATGTGAGAGGTGTGAAAATGTTGTACGTGGTATGTGGGTTACTTACTGAACACAGCGAAGTGTTGTTTCGATCAGATATTAGTCCTCAAATCCTTTTTCATTGATTAGTCTTATAGTTTGACTGCAGATATTTACAAAGTTTGTTTTAGATTCTCGGCGTGTCTATAGAAATATTGTCAAAAGCAGCACTGCTGACTGTCATAACTCTTGTTAAAAACTCAACGAGGGATTTCTGTTACAAGAGAAATATCATTCTCTTAACAGGTAAGAAAATTTAGTAACGCACGTAGTTGTTTTATACATAACTCAAAACCATCAAATGGAGCACAGCGTATGGCGATTGTTATTATCACTCCCCCCCCCCCCCCCCCCCCTTCAATTCTACTTCTACAGTATTAACTTCAAAATGCTAATCATTGCAAAATGATGCTAATCAAATTGGCTTGTGATTCCTTAATAACTGTAAATTCTTAATGTAAGTTCTAACTGAACGCGTGCAAAACGAAATGAAACACAACTACGCAACCGTGGTTGATAACTAGTCGCAACCAGAAAGGCATATTGTTACACGTCGCGTGCGATTAGTTAGATTGCATCCGAATTCCGTGCGAGTAGCTGGCGATCGCTGCAGTCTGCTATTTGCTTACACATGTGGGATCTGTGGACAGGCCGCACGACGTGGGGACGAACCGCTGCGATCCGTCACTCGTGTGTGGGACACAAGATCCTTCACCATCATCGATTGTTCTAAATTTCCGCAGAAAAACAAAATAAATTATTTCGAAAGTAGTGTGCGAAAAAGGTGACACCTCTTCTGTATCCTTTCAAAACTGTGGTGTCTCTCAGACATTGACAGGCTCGCTGTACAATTAAGACTAATCCTTCATTGTTTGAATTATGCTTTATTAATACGTTCCATTGTCTTGCAGAACAATATCATGACATGCCGAAGAAATAGGTAAATTAGAAACTTTATTAGCTAAACCTTTAAATACATGCAATTCGTAAAATCAAGCTACGTACAGACCGCAGACGTATCTTTGGCTATAGCCGCCATTGTTTGCTCTGACATGTCGCTAGTGACTATAAAAATACCAATGATCCAAGCGAGTATTCATTTAAGGATGACCTGATGTTAAAACATGTATGAGCACCGGCTTCTCAATCAGAGCTAAATATGTTTTGCTGTTGGAAGTGATGTACGCGTATTGCCTACCAGCAGTTATACTGTAGTGCCATTCATTCTCAGAGACATGCTGACAACGTGACAATGCATTTCTCTCATCAGAACATTAAATATGGAGTTTTCAGCATAATTATCTGCCTTTCTGTGCACAAACGTCGTGTATTTCGACAAAAAATATGTATGTAGAAAATGACAATTAATGAATGTCGTGAATGTTGTCGTAAATGCTACTATATTTCATTCGGGATATTCATAGTAAAGATACAGGCCCGCCCGGATAATTGAGTGTGTTAGCGCGCTGCTTCTGGGATAAAGGGAGGTGAGCCTAATCCACATTGGATGTAGTTTGTAGTTTGAAGGCAGTTTCACACAACCAGCTAGGTGAAGAGCAGGCTGCTACCCAAGTTTTGCCTCAGACACGCGCTACACAAACACTTAGAAAACGTTCTCACACTTGAACATGATGTTGTGTCACGGTTCCACGTTGTGTAGCACACTGACTCAGCCAAACGACGTCATAAGGAAGGTATCGTAGGTCAGCTAGGTAACTATGTGTCACATCGCAACAACATATATTCAGTAGGCAAGGACCACTAGCCGCGCGGAGTGGCCGCGCTGCTTGAGGCGCCATGTCACGGACTGCGCGGCCCTTCCCGCCAGAGTTTCGAGTCTTCCCTCGGGCTTGGGTGTGTGTGTTGTTCTTAGCATAAATTAATTTCAGTAGTGTGTAAGTCTAGGGACCGATGACCTTAGGAATATGGTCCCTTAGGAATTCACACACATTTGAGCATTCGAAGAACCACTAATTACCAAGCTGACGTGCGGAAGACGCAGAAGTTGCGACAAGTTGACAGTACCACAAGGGGTGTGAAGTTGCTAATATGATGGAAGAACTCATTTTTCAGTGGCCGGGCCTCGCTCCTTGGCTTAGAGGGCTAAATATCTACAGTGAGTTTTCTGCGGCAGTTTACCTTAAACTGCGAAAACTACGTCTCCCTACTTTTCCACCTCCTCAGGTAAAGCTCTCACGTCTTCTTTCTTGCTGCTTACACGCTGAGACTCCCATTACTCCCAAGTTCTCATCTACAATCTGGCGGACCACACAAATCTAACCCCTACTGCCATCACTCCCCTCATGCTCATGTGCCCTTACACGCCTTTTGATTAATTTTTTTCATAAAAATTCATAAAAACGAGCTCGGATTGGTCACACAGCTCCCTTCTACATCCATACGGTGCAGCTGAAATTCCATTATCCGGAAAGCCAAATATTACTTTTCAAACGGAAAACACTTTGCACCTAAAAACCCACATGCATTTGGTGTTCGTAAATAGCATTGAAGTTTCTGGAGATGTGATGGGTTTATAGCTATTCTAGGTGTCACATAGGTTTCATAGTAACTATTACCACGAATGAGCTAACTTTCTTGTGCTGTCTGGTGTTCCCTAGGCTCCTGTACGTGAGTACATTAGTAAGCCTGCCATCTGGCTTCAACATGTTACTGCACCATACACACGGGTCATTGTTTCAGTGGGGATTATTAGCCTCCTTGAAGCCTTGGCGCGGCTGCAGTTCATAGCAGGCTTCCCCACTGACACCTGACCAAAGAATGAAATGAACTGAATTGAAATATACCATCCGTTCAAGGTCCCAATAAATGAACCTTCACATACGTAATGTCAAACTCAGACTGTACGGTACGGGATTCGAACCATCGGAAGAGATCGTCACATGAACCAGCACTTCAGCACGATCTTGAAGCCACTAACAAGTCGAATTCAAGTCTGCCTTCTCTGCTGCAGGAAATCACATACCAACTACGTGCTGATTGGCCGTTATGTGCAAAACGCAAACACACTAGCGGAAACGAAAAATAAACATTTCCCAAGACATAGCGTAGAAACACCATACACTGTCTGATCAGAAGAATCCAGACACAGCTGTGTAATGCGCAATTGGCCATTAGATGGTATGAGAGGCGTGCCCGCCAGTGTTAAGAAGGCGCGATGTAATGTGTTGTCAGTGTAAGAGCAGAATGGGTCCATCAGGAGAGCTCATTGACTTCGAATGTGGACTAATCATTGGATCTCTCATCAGCAGTAAATTCGTCACGGATCTTTCAATCCTTCTTATAATTCGTCAGGGATATTTCGATCCTTCTTTTACTGCCCAACTCAACTGTGAGATAGTAACGCGAAGGAGCAACTACAGCTAAACAAAGATCAGGCAGAGCTCACGTACTGACAGACAGGGACTGTCGAGCATTGCAGAGGGTAGTTACAGTAAAAAGACATGAAATCAGCGGAAGGAATCACTCCTGAGTTCCAAAGTACCACCAACAGTCCAGCTGGCGCAATGAATGTGCGTAGGAATCTAAAAAGAATAGGGTACAATGGTGGAGTAGTTCCTCATAAGCCACTCGTTTCTGTAGTCAACGCCAAGTGACGCTTGGTCGTGTGTAAAGAACGACACCAGTGAGCAGCGGACGACTGCAAACCAGTGATTTACAGTGATGAATCACGCTATAACCTTTGAGAATTCGATAGAAGGGTTTGGGTTTGGCGAATGTCTCGAGGACGTTACCTGCCATCGCTTGTAGCGCCAACAGTGTGGTACGGAGGTGGTGGTGTTACAGTATGGGGGTGTTTTTCGTGGCTAAGGTGTGGTCTTCTTATTACACTTAAGAGAACGCTTAATGCTGAAGGATATGAACACATTTTACATCATTGTGTGCTGCGTGCAGTAGAGGAACACTTGAGAGACGAAGATTGTCTATATCAGGAGGAGGAGATTAGTGTTTAACGTCCCGTCGACAACGAGGTCATTAGAGACGGAGCACAAGCTCGGATTAGGGAAGGATGGGGAAGGAAATCGGCCGTGCCCTTTCGAAGGAACCATCCCGGCAGTTGCCTGAAGTGATCTAGGGAAATCACGGAAAACCTAAATCAGGATGGCCGGACACGGGATTGAACCGTCGTCCTCCCGAATGCGAGTCCATTGTGCTAACCACTGCGCCACCTCGCTCGGTTGTCTATATCAGCATGACAGAGTAATCTTTCACAAAGCAGTGTCTGTGAGTAATGATTTCTTGACAATAAAATTCCAGAAAAGGATTGATTTGCCCAAAGTCACGACCTGAACCCAGTGGGCCACTTTTGAATGAGTTACAACGTCCACTTCGGACGAGAGCCTAGCGTCCAACATCACTGTCTGCTCTGGTTTTGGCTCCTGAAGAAAAATAGGCAACCATTCCTCCACTGACATTCAGATAAAGTGTCCACAGCAGAGTATAGGTGGTCGTAAAGGCGAAGGATGGACACACTCCGTATTAATAGGTGTCCGTATGTTTTTGATCAGATAGTGTATGCGTATGGGGTGCTAACAAAAGACAATAAATGCGATTCTGCACACGGCGGTGCTGTGAACGGAGTGGGAACCACATGCTGAGCTGAAAACGCTGAGCATATAACAAGTTGGAAGCTAGAAGTGTCGGTGGAGCAGTTTATTACTCTGAGATTTATTCCACCTGACTACCATTATGACTAAACCGAATGCTCAGATGTGATATAACATGAGTTGCATACTGTTATTAATGTACTGGTGCCAGGTGTTCGTCACTTGAGAGCCTTGGTGCCACATACTTACAGATCGGGCGCGCAGCGGGCCAATGTCCACCTAACGTTTCTTACGTGTCGTAAGCACCACAGACTTTTACATTTCTCGAAGATGTTTGGCTCTCAAAAACAGTCTTGTTCTCCCGCTGTCGATGCTACTCACTGTAAGCAATCCTGGCAAGCAATAAATCAATCAAGTAATATTTTAATGAAAAAGGGTGTTGCAGCAAATGACAACACGGACCTACCTTGATAAATGAAATATAATTTAGAGGCGCAGTGTCCTCCAATAAAGCACATGTTAGAACTGCAAGGGACTGCTATTACAGTAATATGTGACACCTGTAATTAATCCTAGAACACACAAATAACAGGATATGAGGCTAACGTCTTCCCTTACGCGCCTTTTATCTCATTTAAGTTCATAAATTATGTTCAAAATGAATCAGGTACTGTCCTTCAGAACAATGCAATACACGTTAGCCCCTTCCAGGACAATCTGTCTAAACTTTACTTACATAGAATTTAGATACCGGTTTCATTCAGAGTTAAATAATTAATTTTGCACTGCCACGCGGGATTTCTAATGATGCAACTACAACCAACACTCGCTCGCCTGAGCGTTACCACCTTACACAATGGATTTAGATTCGCTTAACTGCACTCGACTTTACGGCCATCTTGCCTACAGGAAAACTTTGAAGACTTATCGGAAATTCACGCCACCACCGGGCCATGCAAGAAATCACTTACACATGACGATGAGACTGCATCTTGATTGTGATACGTGGTTTACCGTCGTTTTTAAGTTCATCACAGTTCCAATGAGACTTCGTATCGCACAATCAAAATCACTACTGCCTCATGTACGTATTTACTGGCGTATTAAATTGCAGAATAACCTGTCGCTACTCAGTTGCTGTTCCAAACACTTGGAGCAGTGCCTCGAAAGCCATTTGTACTGTCAAAGCACTTACGGAATAAAGTTAACATTTCATCGTATAACACCACAACTCTGTGGATGATGATACATTTTCTACGTTGTAGGCAACAAATTAAACCCACATACAGCTTTGCACAAAGTACTTTATTTTTGCAACTCGGAAAAGAAAAACTATCTCAACTAACAGTCAAAGAGTAAAAAATTATATCTAACCTCTGCTGCACTTGCATGGAGTAACGAAGCACGCATCACTGGCTACTCCCACGTTCCCACACAGCCCCCCCCCCCCCCCCCACCCCTTAAAGTGCGGAGCACCCGGGATAAATGGGTACTTAAACTTGACTTGTCTCTATGCTCTCGTACGAACGACTTGTTGCTGCGAGGATGAAGGAGCCGGTGTGGGCTGTTGCGATGTGGTTCCATGTCCTCTTGCCATATCATGCGTATTGAGTGCCAAACTTTGGTCCTTCTCATTCTCTTGAGTGTCATCGTACTCTAGTTGTGGAAAGACCCATGCTGGTTTTACCCTCTCTATGGACACTCTAATAGTTTTGTCATTCTGTGGGATGTCCATAGTATGGGTGTTGCGTCGTACTATTCGATAAGGTCCAGTATATGGAGATTGTAGTGGCGCTCTGACTGAATCTGTGAGGAGCATGGCATGTGTACAGTCTGCCAACGACTTATACTCGAAAACTGTTCGCTTAGCATGTCTAAATACCGTAGGCCTTTCTCATTGATTCCACATGCTCAACGATTCCACGTATCAGTGATGAGAGGTTTGTTGTCACTGGTGATGCGGCTGCGGTTAGGTAATCTGCCGGGATTCTCAGTGGTTCCCCGTACACCAGTTCCGCCACTGAGGCACCGGTGTCCGTCTTGTACGCGGTCCGTAATCCACGGAGAACCAAAGGTAATGCTTCTGTCCAGTTTCTCTGATGACACACGAGAGCTGCCTTCAACGTCCTGTCACCTCTCCACCATACCATTGCTCGCTGGATCGTAGTTTGTTGTATGGTGGTGCTGGAACCCACATAAATTAGCTAGCTCGTTGAACAGACTAGACTCGAACTGGCAGGCTTGGTCTGTTGTGATATGAAGGGGGCACCCAAAGCGAGCTAGCCATCGAGAGACAAACGCCTTGGCAACCGTTTCTGCCGCTAATTCAGTGATGGGAATGGCCTCCGCCCATCTCGTGCATCCGTCTCTCATTGTTAACAAGTATTTATAGCCATCCGAAACTGGGAGTGGACCCACTAAGTCCAGATGGACATCGGCAAATCTTGCTGGTGATCCTGAGAAATTCCCAATATCCGCGTGACCGTGTCCTCCTACTTTGCAGCGCTGACATTGTAGTCATGCGTGAGTCTATTCCCTGACGTCCTTTTTAATTGATGGCCAGACGAAACGCGCTGTCAGTGACTTGGTCGTGGCATTTGCCCCTGGGTGTGCCAGGCCATGAACACTGTTGTTGTGGAATGTGTGGGCACGGCTTCTGCCGTAATATATCGTACCATAGCTTAAGCCATCTTCCTGGCATTAGTATCGGCTGTAAGTGTAACCCTGTTGTGTGGGCCGTCACTAACTTCTGTAGATCCAGACCCACTTCCTGTTATATTGCGAGTTCTTCGTAGTTTATTGTGCTGGTCACACTGCAAACATGATAAAAGTAATCTGCAACCAGATTCTCCGCGCCTCTGATGTGCCTTATATCCGTGGTGAATTGACTGACAAACTCTATGTGCCGAAACTGCCTTGGCGAGCACTTATCGACGATGTTGCTGAAAGCTGACACTGTAGGTTTATGATCAGTGGAAACTGTTACTGGCCTGGCTTCAATATACGGTCGGAAATGTTTGACGCTTTCACATATTGCCAACAACTCTCTGTCAAATGCACTCCATTTTGTCTGTCTGAATTGCAGCTTCTTTGAGAAGAAACTAATAGGTTGCCAATGTCCATCGACTTGTTGCAAGGCTGCACCAATTGCAACTTACTATAATACTCAACGGTGCTGCAGGTATGGAGTGCGCGAGTAACACTGCCTCCTCTAGGCTTCTTTGTAAGTAGCCAAAAGCTTTGATCATTTCTGGTGTCCATTGCAGCTTCCGCTTTCCTGTGATATTCTTGCTAGCCAGTGCATTCGTAAGCGGTGCCTGTGTTTCGGCGGTAATTGGTAAATGACGCCGCTTAAATTTACCACACGATTCTACATCTACATCTACATTTATACTCCGCAAGCCACCCAACGGTGTGTGGCGGAGGGCACTTTACATGCCACTGTCATTACCTCCCTTTCCTGTTCCTGTCGCGTATGGTTCGCGGGAAGAAAGACTGCCGGAAAGCCTCCGTGCGCGCTCGAATCTATCTAATTTTACATTCGTCATCTCCTCGGGAGGTATAATAAGTAGGGGGAAACAATATATTCGATACCGCATCCAGAAACGCACTCTCTCGAAACCTGGACAGCAAGCTACACCGTGGGGCAGAGCGGCTCTCTTGCAGAGTCTGCCACTTAAGTTCGCTAAACATCTCCGTAACGCTATCACGCTTACCAAATAACCCTGTGACGAAACGCGCTGCTCTTCTTTGGATCTTCTCTATCTCCTCCGTCAACCCGATCTGGTACGGATCCCACACTGATGAGAAATACTCAAGTATAGGTCGAACGAGTGTTTTGTAAGCCACCTCCTTTGTTGACGAAGTACATTTTCTAAGGACTCTCCCAATGAATCTCAACCTGGCACCCGCCTTACCAACAATTAATTTTATATGATCATTCCACTTCAAATCGTTCCTTACGCATACTCTCAAATATTTGACAGAAGTAACTGCTACCAGTGTTTGTTCCGCTATCATATAATCATACAATAAAGGATCGTTCTCTCTATGTATTCGCAATACATTACATTTGTCTATGTTAAGGGTCAATTGCCACTCCCTGCACCAAGTGCCTATCCGTTGCAGATCTTCCTGCATTTCGCTACAATTTTCTAGTGCTGCAACTTCTCTGTATACTACAGCATCATCCGCGAAAAGCCGCATGGAACTTCCGACACTATCTACTAGGTCATTTATATATATTGTGAAAAGCAATGGTCCCATAACACTCCCCTGTGGCACGCCAGAGGTTACTTTAACGTCTGTAGACATCTCTCCATTGAGAACAACATGCTGTGTTCTGTTTGCTAAAAACTCTTCAATAGGTATTTTAGGACATACTGCCATAGAAATCATAGGGCGTGGGGCAAGTATGTCTCTATGTCTCAGAAATGGAAGAAATCATGAACTCTGTTTCACACTAGAGTGCAGGGTTCACTCCAATTGAAATTATGTTAGGTAACAAATCAAAAAGTATTGTAGAAGTTTTGATTAATTTTCCACCACGACGAGCCTTAGACATGTCACAGAAAGAAAAAGTTGGTAAGAGAGAAAATGATAAAACGTACTGAGGCACGAATTAAGAGACACGATCGGAGAGTAACGTCACTAAAATTTAACGTTGGGGACCTTGTTCTCCTGAAAACTCATGATAGAAAATGGTTGAAATGGATCTGAGCACTATGGGACTTAACTTCTGAGGTCATCAGTCCCCTAGAATTTAGAACTACTTAAACCTAACTAACCTAAGGACATCACACACAGCCATGCCTGAGGCAGGATCCGAACCTGCGCCGTAGTGGTCGCGCGGTTCCAGACTGAAGCACCTAGAACCGCTCGGCCACTCCGGTCGGCAAAACTCATGATAAATCCAGTGAGGTAGCTAATGAAATATCGAAATTTAAATTCATTTATAATGGACCTTTCAAAATTGAAAGCGTTCCTCGCCCAAATGCTTTTTGCCTAGTTCACCCACTGTCAAATAAAAAATTAGGTTTGTAATATAGTACACTTGAAGCATTACCAAAGCGGAGATGACTGAAGTTCATAATTAGAAAACAAAATAAAAAACATAAACGTTATTTGAACTGTCATTTTACAATAAATATTGGGTATTTCAATGAAATGATAATATTAACCTATGCCACATAAGCCTACCCATATTCTGTGTTACATAAAATTTATATAATGTAAATTCAAATAACTGTTTTTGTGAAAAAGCCATGTACTTAAAGAGTATGTAAACAAGATTTAGTGTTATTGGTATTGAGAAATTTTTGTATATGTAATAATGATCTAAAAGCAAATGAACTAAGACTTGTCATTTAAGTTGCAGGTAAAAATATGTGAAACAGTTTAATTTCGTGACGAAGGGCCCGTACTTAAGTGGGGTGAAAGAGAAACAGAGTGCATATGGACATGCTTGGCACGTGAGCACCATAAAGAAGCCAGAGTAAGGTGTAAAGGTGCACTGTTGTTTGCACAGAATGACAGGATACAATACAAGAAGTGCATTGTTGTGCGCACAGGAAATTCCATGTTCTTTTACAGGAAGTGCAGTATTGTGCGTAGAAAATTTCATGTTCTTTTACAGGAAATAAAATTTAAAAGAACTGAAAAGGACACAGGTTAATGTCATGCCGTATGATAAGGAATATTGATTCTGTGATGTTTAAGAAATGGTTATTTTCTATGTGTTAGTGTCTGAAGGATGGAGTGACTGTTGTTATGCGATGTATATACATTACTTGCTGTGAATATTACACGTTTCTGGTATTAGTTTTCAAGTGTGGAATGCAATGAGATATTCCTACAATGTGATACTGTGTGTGAAGCTGATATTATTGTTTATGTAACATATGGGTCATGGTATCCAGTGTTGTTGGTTTGGCCGTTTCCTTGTTTCTTCATCCGGTGATGAAAATCAATGAAACGTGGGGCACATATAACACCACAACTCTGTGGATGATCATACATTTTCTACGTGTTTTACTAAGTTTGTTTTATTAGTTGCGCTGAATATTATTCTTGTAAATATGTTGTCAAGTTACAAATGCTATTTGTTATTTAAGAAAGAGGATACGCATGGAATGTTAACATTTTGTAAGTAGACACGCTAGCCTAGCCAGGAAAAAGATATTGTCAAAGAGTGTAATAACATGTAAATGCATTATCGCTGGGCACGCGAGCGCGCAATAAAAGTAGCTGTTCGAAGTTGCGAGGAGACGATTGGTGTCGTTGGTTGTGTGTATTCGCCGGTGTGGCTATGCAAAAGTGCGGAGATAAAAAGTCTGTTTCCGAAATGCGTAGCAGTGAAAACTGGAATGGTTGGTTTGGCGGATATTTAATATGGGCAAGCTGTGCCATTTATTGGACACAGTACAAATGCAGCAAGAGTAATTTAAATAACATCAAGAATACTGTGAGCCCTTGTTATTGGCTATGGCATGGCAAGAAGATCAACCTGTACCCTATTTTACTGCTAAATGATGCCACTCAACAAACCAATGGCATCATGAAGTGAAGTAAGATATAGACTTGTTTTAACTGGAAGTGTAATACGCTGACCAGGGTAGTTGGAATTTTATTGCTTAAATAACATTGTTTTCGGGCACATTGTCGTGTAACTAATTTTCCTAAGTTATCATCCAAGTAGTATCAATCCCATCCTTTTGTAGGAACCGAGATAATCAGAAAGCAAACTGCAAATGAAGTGAACATTAATTTATTAGATTATCAAAACATAATTTTTCCAACTTTTGGACGGTTACATAATAATGAAATCTTTGGCTGTAGTATGAATCATGTCAGAGACAGAATGACGCAAAAGTCAGTATTAATTCCTTTGCTAAAAATAAACGTTCATAATAAAATATTGTTAGTAAAAATTTACGTTACTTGGGCACTGAATTTCATTGCCAAAATATATTTCTAACTTATAGCTTGTGGCATAATTTATAACTTTTATTGCAAAGAAATATCATTGTAACTGGTAGGTAAGTGAGAGTCCTTACCAATCAGTAAATTCAAACAACCTTTCTGCTTGCTACAATTAGGACAGTCAGTATTACGGTGAGTAACGTAAAAAAAAAGTTTCTGTCCACAGTCAGTAAACAATCTTACTTTAATTGATCTTTGAAAATTACTATAATATGTTGTATGTGTTTGCTATTTAATTATTATGTGACTACTGTGAGATGTGTAGTACGGAGTTCTTGAAAGTGTGCGTTACGTACTGTTCCTACGTTATGACGCCGATAACTATCCTTACGTAAGATTGCTTACGAGTATAAAGTCTGTTTCAATTTAATTATTCTTGTTCTGGTGAGGAACTGGCGACCGTTGGTTCTTTTCATTAATGAAAACTTTGAAAATCTTTTTTCCAAATTTTTCACTAACTACTGTTAATTAAAAATTAGTTTACGTAATAAAAATATATAAAGTTAACCGAACTTTGTTTCCAATCGCCATTGCTGAAATATTGGATTCGGTTATAGCTTCATCTACTTCTCTCGGTTTTGCATTATTCTTCGGAGTAGATGCCTTTTGCCCACAAATTAGGGACTTAAAGGACACCGTCATATAGAAAAGCCTGATTAGCCGGAGAGATAGGAGGGTTATAATCGGAGCGGTCAGATATAGGTCTGTCCATCATGAAGGTCCCAGAGCGACTCTCCAGAGCGAAAGTGCCATTGGTACAACTAGCCCTCCCCTTCCACTTTATTCGCCGATGAGTAATCATGTCGTTACTCGTTTTATAAACTAATGAAAGAAAATAGCATATAAGAAATGCGATCCTTTTCTTAAGCCCTGTTTTCAATTACGTGCTTTAGATTAAATTTAAAAAATATTTTTCTTAACCTGAAGGTTTAAGCACAATGGGATTATTTTCTCTCGACTTCGATATCTAGCAATATAACCATATAAGTTCTACAGGGGTGGGAGGGGGGGGGGGGAGGGGGCCGCTCAGCATTCACAATCCCGAGCGCTATCTGATTCCAGAACGGCATTACTACACTAAAATTGTTCTAAATGGTACTAGAAACCTATCATTTTCCCGTGCAACTGGAACTCCCATGTATATCCGAGCACCTCAACCAGTGCGCCTTCCCCCTCAAGGTGACTCAGAGCCGTCTGTACCGATCATTCGACGTATGCCTGCCCACAGCCTTCTGCCTAGTCTCATTTACATTTACTTTGATTAGTAACGAAAATACATTAATTCACGTCACCTTATGGGTTTAAATTTGGGTGAAGCACTTATGCTATTATTATTATTAAAATTGCTATTGAAGCCTTTAAATAAAATTGCAAAAGATAGTAGTGTATTTATACAATAGTGCATATAGTAGTGTGCATCTAACTTTCTGAAAGAGTGACCCACACTTTCGAGAAAGGTACAAGGTTAGTAAAAATCATAGACTTAACAAGGCGAGAGTTTCCGTGCACCTGCGGAAGGGTGGTTGATGATTCTGAGATGCCCAACACGTTGGACGTAAGGTGTGAACCATGCATGGTTGTTTCTTTCGATTGTCCAAATAAGTTCGGCGTGCTTGTCGAATGGTTTCATAAGATTGCGACATAAGCACACCCTATAAGACGTTAGCCATCCGCAGGGAACATCACTTTAATACCGCGTAATACCGTAGATAATTCTGATTATGGACTCAATTCGGCGGGTAACGGATTCCAGTTGCTCTTCAGGAAATGGTTAAAATGGGTGATTCAGCAAGCCTGTCGTGGTGCGATATGGTGCCCGAGAGTGCATCAAACTAGGAACGTATGCGTGTAGCCCTTTGAGCACGGCTGTTCTCATCCTGAAAGTATCCCAATCATGAAGATGAAGGAAAGTGAGCAACACTTCCTCACCGAGAATTTCGGAATATACATCCTGGTTCACGTTCACAGTAACGTAAGTGGATGTGTTCGTCTCATGGTACGAATAACAGTACAAAACATGATAGAACCATTTCTGGCCTGAACTACACCGTCCGCACAATGAGGCTTAAAGACGGTGCATTCGGCGCCTTGCACCGTTTAACAAGAGGTGAAGTAGCCACTCGCCGAACCACACTACACGCCACCAATCAGTTACTGGCCATTCTTTGTATTATTTGGCGCACTGAAGTCGTGAGTCTTTATTTCCCTCTGTGAGCAATGGCGAGGTACCTATCTAAAAATGCCATTTGCGCGCAGTTCACGCAGGATATTTGCCCGGAAACTTGTTGAGACGGTCTTCATTCAATGACAGTAGTAATTCCTGTTGGGACACGATACACTTCTCTGGACCGCGACCGTTAGTATCTCTTACGAGCATTGTTTTTAAGTTATGTTACATAGTTGCAAGTGGTACAACATTTATTGTAAACACGTTAGACAGTCTGCAACGATACATTAGCAAATCGGGCAACTTCATTCACAGTGTGGTGATGGACGCGTCTAAACACGATAGCTCGATTCTGCCATGTCCCCACATCGACCTATGTTACTGCGTTGATTCCATAGAACCGACTGGTACGTACGCACAAATTCACTGCCATGACTTGTGTCAGTACAGGTCACATGACATCCCGGTACCGGTTCTACACCATTTATCTCCTACTAAACTGACCACTGTGCTCTTTTAAGGGGGTTACTGATATTTTGTATGATGAGCTTTGTCACACTGAGGTGACAAAAGTCATGGGACATCTCCTAATATCGGATCGTGGGTTCTTATGCCGGCATAGTGCCGTGGACTCAACAAGTCATTGGGAATTCCCTTCAGAAATACTGATTCATGCTACCTCTATAACTGACCAAATTGCGAAACTGTTGCCGGTGCAGAATTTTGTGCCGAACTGGCATCTCGATTGTGTCCCATAAATGTTCGATGTGATTCGTGTCGGCTGATATGCGTGACCAAATCATTCGCTTTAATTGTTCAGAATGTTAGCAAAGCCAGTTGTGTCGATCGTCTGCTGACATAACCCATTAACACCAATTTTCGCCGCACTGTCCTAACGTGTACGTTCGTTGTACACCTCACACTGATTTTCGCGATTATTTCATGCAGTGTTGCTAGTGTGTTAGCACAACTGTATGCAAAAGCCGCTGCTCTCGGTCGTTAAGTAAAGGCTGTTGTCCATGGTCAGGGGTATGCTGAAATTTGGTATTCGGTAATTCCAACTACTATTTCGCGTTGAAAGCCTGTAATTCCCATCATACGGCCATAATGACGTCGAAAATCTTTTCATATGAATCACATGAGTACAAATGACTGCTCCGCCAATTCACTATCTTTTTATACCTTGTGTACGCGATACTACTGCCATCTGTATGCGTGCATATCGCTATCCCATGACTTCTGTCATCTTTTTGTAGTTGCGCCTAGGTATTAGAGAAGCAGCCACTGCAGACCATCCGGTGACAGCAGTAACTAAGTGCTACATCCCGGGTGTCAACTAAGACTACGGAAACAATTTTTTGGAAGCTGGACACTGAACGTGGCTGCCGTCTACAGCTACGTACATATTCTGCAAGATAATCTATACGATACTTATGAATATTTTCGTTTATTTGCCTTTTTGCAGAATGCTAGCTGAGTAATCCGACATTGCCCAATTATTCATTTTGCTAAAATTCTATTAGAATCTAAAACAAGAAATGAACTCTGTTAGTAGCGCAATATCGAAAAATCTCCAGATATTCCTGAAAACGCCATTGAAATTATTGAATAGTTGTACAAAGAGACGTGCATAATATACAAATGTACAAGTACAGCATCCCTGACAGTTTCTATACACTGGGCGCATCTGCTTCGTGTTCCTACAACACGATTTTGTAAACGTCTCTATGGCAACGCTTCTTCATAGCTCGATAGACCGCTATTGTTTTCGCCTACAGCCATTTACGCTTCGCAGTTGAAAGCTGTCAAAAGCGCTGCCAGGTCAAGGATTTCTTTAAGTTGACTCGACTATAAGAATGTCTCAGCAGTGAAGAATAAATGTATTAGAACTTCATGCACGATGCGGCATTTTTTTTTCATTCATCTCAATGTTTATGACGCCATGTCTCCCGATCTACACTCCTGGAAATAGAAAAAAGAACACATTGACACCGGTGTGTCAGACCCACCATACTTGCTCCGGACACTGCGAGAGGGCTGTACAAGCAATGATCACACGCACGGCACAGTGGACACACCAGGAACCGCGGTGTTGACCGTCGAATGGCGCTAGCTGCGCAGCATTTGTGCACCGCCGCCGTCAGTGTCAGCCAGTTTGCCGTGGCATACGGAGCTCCATCGCAGTCTTTAACACTGGTAGCATGCCGCGACAGCGTGGACGTGAACCGTATGTGCAGTTGACGGACTTTGAGCGAGGGCGTATAGTGGGCATGCGGGAGGCCGGGTGGACGTACCGCCGAATTGCTCAACACGTGGGGCGTGAGGTCTCCACAGTACATCGATGTTGTCGCCAGTGGTCGGCGGAAGGTGCACGTGCCCGTCGACCTGGGACCGGACCGCAGCGACGCACGGATGCACGCCAAGACCGTAGGATCCTACGCAGTGCCGTAGGGGACCGCACCGCCACTTCCCAGCAAATTAGGGACACTGTTGCTCCTGGGGTATCGGCGAGGACCATTCGCAACCGTCTCCATGAAGCTGGGCTACGGTCCCGCACACCGTTAGGCCGTCTTCCGCTCACGCCCCAACATCGTGCAGCCCGCCTCCAGTGGTGTCGCGACAGGCGTGAATGGAGGGACGAATGGAGACGTGTCGTCTTCAGCGATGAGAGTCGCTTCTGCCTTGGTGCCAATGATGGTCGTATGCGTGTTTGGCGCCGTGCAGGTGAGCGCCACAATCAGGACTGCATACGACCGAGGCACACAGGGCCAACACCCGGCATCATGGTGTGGGGAGCGATCTCCTACACTGGCCGTACACCACTGGTGATCGTCGAGGGGACACTGAATAGTGCACGGTACATCCAAACCGTCATCGAACCCATCGTTCTACCATTCCTAGATCGGCAAGGGAACTTGCTGTTCCAACAGGACAATGCACGTCCGCATGCATCCCGTGTCACCCAACGTGCTCTAGAAGGTGTAAGTCAACTACCCTGGCCAGCAAGATCTCCGGATCTGTCCCCCATTGAGCATGTTTGGGAATGGATGAAGCGTCGTCTCACGCGGTCTGCACGTCCAGCACGAACGCTGGTCCAACTGAGGCGCCAGGTGGAAATGGCATGGCAAGCCGTTCCACAGGACTACATCCAGCATCTCTACGATCGTCTCCATGGGAGAATAGCAGCCTGCATTGCTGCGAAAGGTGGATATACACTGTACTAGTGCCGACATTGTGCATGCTCTGTTGCCTGTGTCTATGTGCCTGTGGTTCTGTCAGTGTGATCATGTGATGTATCTGACCCCAGGAATGTGTCAATAAAGTTTCCCCTTCCTGGGACAATGAATTCACGGTGTTCTTATTTCAATTTCCAGGAGTGTATGTGTCATACAACCACATAATTTTGTAGGTACATTCAGCAGCATATGTGAATGCTGTTTGCAGAATGTGTTGCCAATATAATTAGTAGCAATGAAGTAACAGATTTAAACGGTAGCTTAGGAGGAGATGTTGAACATATAAGATACATTTATCCATTTTGTAATATGTATCGATTTTGATAGTGTTGGACCTTTTTTTGTTGGACTGAAGTTCTTTCTTTGGCTACATAGTTTCCGACCTCATTAAGCCAAATTACATCATGAGATAGCATGCACTGAAAGATTATTTTCGATGGATTGTAATAATAAGTGAATGAAATATCATTTATGTGAAAACAATGCTTTATCTTTCTCCATAGTTGTGTTAGTACGCGATATCCCGTGCAAGATATTTTTTAATGTGTTAGAACATTTCATTTTCCAACCATGTTTGACAACTGGCTACTATCTCCAAATCCTGATGATTTAGTCCGCACTTTTAAGTCTACCTTTAACGACAACTGTGCCATTTGAAGCGAGTGTGGTTATGAGCTTCAAATTCGTGCACTTTTTTGTTTGACTTCATAGTTTACGTCAGAATGATTCATACCCTCTCTTGACTTTTTGCAGCCGCGGAAATAAATAGTTCTTTTACAGATGTTTCTGCTTTGAAACTGACTAAAAGTACTGCTGATTGTTTTGTTTCGGTTTGCATTGTTTTAAGTTGTGAAGTCACCGCTAAAGTGAGCAGACACGGTTACACTGTTGAGCAATTAGTGGCGTATTTGAGGGTGCACGCACATCTAGACACAGAGCAAACAATGACGAACATAATGAGTCCTTTTGCAGATCGCTTGTGTAAAGCTCCACCTTGTAAAGCAACACTGTTTAATTAGGGAAACATTCTTTTGCGTCAGGCAGTATCGAAGACAGGCTGCGCAGTGGACATACGAAAACGCAGGAGGAGGCGTATGCTGTCGTCTCTCAGTCGGTTGACCTGTCTCCAATGAAATTCATTCGCAGAAGAGCAGGTAAACTTCAAGTACGGCGGTCAACAATGCACGACCACATGAAAAAAAAAGATTCACTAATGAAAGGACTTAGAGCGATGATTGCGAATGAATTGTCTGACGCTGGCCGGTGTGGCCGTGCGGTTCTAGGCGCTTCGGTCTGGAACCGCGTGACCGCTACGGTCGCAGGTTCGAATCCTGCCTCGGGCATGGATGTGTGTGATATCCTTAGGTTAGTTAGGTTTAAGTAGTTCTAAGTTCTAGGGGACTGATGACCACAGGTGTTACGTCCCATAGTGCTCAGAGCCATCTGAACCATTTGAATTGTCTGACAACGTCTTAGAGCTACGAAATGCAACCATCCAAACTCTGATGGCACAATTGGCAAAATGCCTTGTCTCTCTCAAGAGTGTTATTTTCGGACGAATGCGCTATATACCGCAGCTCACACCGGAGGAATGCGGTTTTTTGATCTAAGGAATATCCCCTTTACGTGCAAGACATGAAACTGCCTCTTTTTATGGTGTGAACCAGGATGTTATCACGGTACTTCTTCGGACCATTTATATGGGACAGTACGTTAATGGAAATTCTTCTTTAAACGTAGTTAGTAGCTCAGTCCGAAGAGAAGTGAATAACGGGTCATGTGTGGGTGCAGCAACACGGAGTTGCAACACTCGTTGGTATTCAGACGCATGATTTTATTTTTTAGCTGTTTCGAGACTGATGGACTGCAGATGGTTCAGCAATATTTCCAGCCCCATTGCCGTGGTCATCACGAAGCACGGACGTTACCGCGCCACACAGTTCGTTATGGGGAATAATCAAATTCCACGGGGCTCAAAGTCGGTACAAGACTAATGAAGAATTGTGCAAAAGTACTGAGAAAACGTTACGAAGCAAGGTGTCAAGGAGGAGATGGGGATGCATAGATCCCTAAGGCACGGTGGTGCGTGAACATTTCCTCAGGATGCGTATTTTATATACGCTCGTCCCCAATGTACATAATTTATACCGTCTTTACCTAGGGTCACGGGCACTTCTTGGACACACTGTACGTTACGCTTTTGATACCATGCATTATGGATAGTGCATTTGTACAGCCTGTACCGAATCTAAGAACAAATGAACAGTATTACATCCACTGATGCGAAGAAATGTTTTCCTATTGGGTAACCATTCCGCATATTCCACTGTTAACATCACAGAGTGATATGCTACCTGGACAGGACAGCAGGATTTACAAGAAAAATAAGTAATTGAAACATCGGTTTTGTGTCTGTCCGTACCTCCCTATATCCTGCCGGCGAGAACTCGTTCTCGTTTACGACTGCGATCGTAAAACGCATTTAGGACCCACAGTGGAGCAGCGGCCTCCATTCCCTTATTTGGAGCTCCCGTAACAAGTCAGCGTCTCGATATATGTGGATGCTTTCATCAGGCAATATAGTTATCGTATTACAGACGTAATTGCAGACATCAAGGAGTGAATCTGTTTTAAACATAAGTATCAAGTTCTCCACTTGCACCGAAATATCGCCAATCTGTTTTTCTTGGCTCAACAAAAATTTGTGTGGAAACAAGTCGATGAGGCCATAGTAAGATGGAAATAAACTTTCAGGTGTGGTATAAAGCTCTCATCGCAGTATATATTAAGTAGTATTTTACATGCAGACGATGTTATTATGCAATAGACAGAAGATAATTCACCAAGGGAGCTCTACATCAGAAAAAATATAGTAGAATAATATGGACTATAAAGTCTCCATATTAATAAAAAGTAATGGAATTTCTGATGAAAAATATTATAAGATCCAAAATTGAAACAAGTGGCAAAATATTATGAACTATCTTCGAAGCAAAATATCAACGACAATAGATCGCGACATAGAAGTAAAAGACTATAAATTTAAACGTGTATTAGTAGAAATCTGATATATGAAACCAGAAAGGAAACTAAACTGAAGCTTCATAAAAAAATGCCTGTACCGGTAGTACAAAACATAAGGCCGATCGCATGATGTGTCACTACCAGGTAACATAGTACGACGGAAGTTGGCTCATATACAGAAAAAGCTCTCATCGCAGTATAGATTAAGTAGTATTTTACATGCAGACGGTGTTACTATGCCACAGACAGAAGATTATTTACCAAGGGAGCTCTACATCATAAAAAATATAGTAGAAGAATATGGACTATAAACTCTCCATGTAAATAAAAAGTAATGGCATTTCTGATGGAAAAACATTATAATATCCAAAATTGAAACAAGTGACAAAATATTATGAACTACCTTGGACGCAAAATGTCAACAACAATAGATCGCGACATAGAAATAAAAGACTATAAATTTAAACGTATATGTAGAACAATTCGTAGGACTCTGAAATATCAAACCAGAAAGAAAATTAAACTGAAGCTTCATAAAAGAATGACTGTACCGGTAGTACAAAACACAAGTCCGATCGCATGATGTGTCACTGCCAAGTATCATAACACAATGGAAGTTGGATCATATATAGAAAGAACTGCTACTGTATAGTAAAGAATGTAACTGAAATAAATACTCAATAAGACGAACAGAAATTGCATTTTTATTCAGACAGTAATCACACTGAAGTCACTACGATTTATGACGGTCATCTGGACATTACAGAAGGTGGGACTGATACTTAATAAGGCGTTTGATTACTACAGACAGCAGTGCATGCTCTACCACGTACTCCCATGTTGGGCACAAGTTCGGTAAGAAGTTCTTGTGGTAGCGGGTTCCATTCCTCACTAGTGCGGATGACAACTGCTGTATGGTCGTTGGTGCACGTGAACGTGTTGCGATACACCTCCCCAACCCATTCCACACATGTTCCATAGGATTTAAGCCTGAGAACATGGGAATGGGCAGGCCAGTCCGTTCGCCCAATATCCTCTCGTTCCGAGAGCACCTCCATTTGCGGTGTTCGATGCGGTCGCCCATTGTAATCCATAAAAATGAAGTCAGGGCCGAATGCACGTCTGAAAAGATTCACATGTACAGTGTCACAATAACGTTGACCGGTGAGTGTACAGTGTTCAAAGATATGGAAGTCAGTTAATCCATGCAACGTGATGCCTCACAACCAAAACGACGATGTTCGACAATGTTCCTCGGTCCATTACGTGTCCCCAACTCTCGCCGTATGAAGGTACTTCGTAATTTTCTGACTTTCTGCACTGATCTGTAGGAATGGCCGTGTTGTCTCATATGTTTGTAATGTTACCACACAACATCCTTTTTCGCAGTCATCTTTTCAGATATTTCTGGTTTCCGAGGTATAATAATAATTCCTTGTGGCTCAACAGCTTGGTGCAAATCCTTCCATTGGACGTCAGTTCAGCGACTTGCATACCACTAACTTGTCAGTAACCCAACCGGGGAAAGGAGGCTACAGTTTAACGTGGAATCCAAACACATGTCATTTCTGGCGAGGCTTCACGTCATTGAGAGCTGAGACTGTGTTCGATCGGGATTCTATCTTGCGGGTATTCGCTTTCCATGGGTGCGATTTTCATCTACACCACCAGACTCAACTGGTGTTTGAACTATTGACACGCTGAAGCGAACAGTATGAGGTAAGGGCATATATCTATTCCCTCTAAGAACCGTGCTGTATCCTGCTGCCATTTCTCCCATTTTTGTAATGTGTGAAGCGCAAATCAGGAATTAATCTACATCACAATATATTTTTCGAAGTATATAAACGATTCTCTAACATTTCTATCATAGTATTATTTTGTATTGTTTTCATTTTAGAACAACGTGATTAGATATCTCCGAAGTTCTAGTTGCTTATCGAACGATCTTAGGCCTTAGAGACCATGTGCTAAATTAGCGATAGGCTTTCACAAGCTCCTATTGGAAGATTCTTCTTGCCTGACTATTAAGTCACAAAGCTCTTCTTATTTCATCTCAGACTCAAATTCATGTATTTTCTAGTGAGAGAGTAATGACAGATGTTCCATTAAATTGTATTCGGCGCTAATCGTTTCTAGACACTTACTAAAACGCTACATTGAAGAGCATATCATTTTAAGCACTTGCTACAAGTCTAGATTGAAGGTGTAGGTGTAGAACAGGGCAGAGAGGTGATGAAGGTATTCTTGCTTGTAGAATGTTTGCATGTGATGAAACGGGATCTCTGATTCGTCTACCATCGTCTCTCATCGGCGAACGATACGGGAACCTACAGTCCAGTTATGTGCATCCGTTTATTCACCTGCAGCACCTTGATGGTGATATCTATTTCCAGCAAGACTATGCACCGCCTAATATTCCCCTTACCTAGTTGCTCATCAAACCAACTTCCAATGATTCTCAAGTGATCAACATTGTTGACTTTTGTCCACCTATTAATCTGTAACGCTAATGCTTAGGTTCTTATATTGGACCGCTCTTAGCACTGGAGTTTGCTACTCACTGACTCAATCTTTCTGGACTATAAATTGCTGTCTTTCGTTTAAATTGATGAAATGCTCAGATTATAAGTATCATAATATCTCAAAATAGAGGATCCACTTCAAAGGTGGCAGAAAGGGGGGAATGGAACTATTCTCGTTTAAAACTGAAATTGTTGTAAACATTGAATATTTTGCTTTAAGAGGAATTGTTTTCATTGACATGAATAGACTAAATAAAATTAAATTTCATGCCAAATAATTCGTTGTCGGTGAACGGTGCGTTTGGTGATTAATTATATGTATGTAGTTAATCTTCATACAGAGGAAGTTATTTTGTAAAAACGATAATCGGACTTCGAATTAATACAGGTTCGACTTTCTAATAATAAAATAACTAACCACAGAGCGCGTAAGGCGCTCGATCGTAGCATCAACAAAAAATTCGCTTCTACCTTAATTTAAACGGCCAGAGGTTAATTATGTGTTCTAATTAAAACGAGAAACAGAGGTTTGAAGTTTTATAAGAAGAGAGATGTTTTAAATGTAATACTCGATTTATTATCAGAAAAAATTACAGCGAGTACTCTTACATCCGTTTTGTGGCGATGCCAGAGAAGGAAGCAAGAAACAAGCTAATATCGCTTATTTCATAGAGAGAATAATTACAACTTTACAGAACAAAGCTTGATGTAATATCAGGACTTACAGATTTTAGTTTTTCGAAGACTTTACTGTTTCGTAAGTACAACCAAAAGAAATATTTCTTACTGTTCATTCAATGTAGTTGCCATAATTACACAAATGTTTTAATTGAAATAATATTAGAATTTGTTACGTGGCAGCCCACAAACAGAAATATCACTTCATCACTTAACACTTCCGGGCTGAGATGCCGTGGTCCATACATAAGACTCTCCCCTGACGTTCCGCCTTCCGCAGTCGAAGGCGAAAAGTCAGGGGAGAGTCTTATGTATGGACCACGGCATCTCAGCCCGGAAGTGTTAAGTGATGACAATACCTGCCGTGAAAGCCTTCATTCTATGAGAAATATCATGTCTCTGCAGGACTATTCAATCGGGCACAAGAGACCACCTTTGTGGTTTATGTTATAGCCACTTCATCATTTTGGTACGTTTCTTCTAGTTCACTAGACAGTTTGTTTAGTAGTACTATATCATATAAATAAGAAACTGTACTCGGCGCTAATAATTTCCAAACATTTATCATAGCGCTAAATGGACGAGCACACAGGACAACGGAGTCTTTATATCTTTTTTACGCTGTTACATGCCTCAAATAAATCAACGAACAGTATGGGCCTTATTTTATTTTGCACCAAGTACTTCTGAAAATAATTTAAATAATACTTTATACTTTCAGTGGCGTGGTCTGAAGCCAGCATGACAGTTTCGGGTGATACCTAATGTGAATGACAGTAATCCAATAATGACCTACAGGAAGTAAAGTCATAAACTTTCCCCCTCCCACTAATTTTTAGGGAGAGCTGATTAAATAGACTGTCGATAGTGTTACAGCGTTAAGCACCAAACCGATATTTATCAAACTTATGGAGTTGTTCATAACATTGCTGATTTCAAACAATGAAACGTAAATTCTATTTGAAGCTGATAGCAGGAGGGCAGGGTATGTTCTGGCTAAAATCGCTAACATCAGCACTTCTTGTATCCGGTACCAGATTACATCTGCGGAAACTGTTATTATATTCGAGGTCACCCTCCCCTTCTCCTCTCCTCTCCTCTCTGCCCTTCCTGTCCCCAACCACCTTTCCCCTACCCGCCTTGTCACCTCTTCCTCTTCCTTTCCCCTCCCCTCCTCGCCATTCATCCATTTTGCCCTCGAACAACAATGCTCTTGCCCAACAGCTGCAGAGCCCCCACTGCTCTCGGCTAATAGGAGTCATTGGAGGTGTGTATTCTGCAGTGAGGAGACCATAATTAATGTTGTCAAATCGCAAACTGGCTTAAAACTGGGAGTAAATTCGCAAAAGTTGGCAAACTGGCTCGACAGGTTGTAAAATTGATAGGAAATTGGTAAAATATGTCAAAGAGTAGAAGGAACCGCCTTCTATAAAAGTGTACATTCTTGTAGAAAAAGACGTGTGCAATTCAGATGTAACTGCACATTGTAAATAATTAGCTGCCTGGCAATAAGTGTAGGAACTCATATTTCAACACGTACAATTCATTATAGCACATTAATTCCAACTCTTTCTTTTGAGCAATTCCTTGAGTCTGTAGGAAAGGGATTAGGACGTGGGTGTTCGTCATAAAAAAATAATTCCAACACCTCATTTTGAGCAACTGCATGAATGTAGTCATTTGTATTCTATAGTGAAGGGATCAGGTTCTTTTGAAATAATAACTTTGGTATAACAAGGTAACGTAAGGTTCAATATTAAGTTTTCTTTTTGCAATAAATTCGTTAACAATATTTACTAACTTTTTCAAAGTTATTTCCATTCCTTTTTTTTAAAAAAAATTCATGTTTGTTTACAACTACATAGTTCAAATCACTCCAACTGATCATATACCAAGTATGCATTCACTTAGTGACGTGAAAGAAAACCACATGTTAAATCCTGCGACGACCACACACTCCCAGCAGTTCATTCGAACGTGGATGGAGGACTGCATATACTGCTTCTGGGAAAGAAAAAAAATCATTAGATAAGTGTTTTGTAGGCATTTTTGTGATATGTATGAATTTTTACTTACGAAAGAACTCATCTACGTTGAAGTATATAATAATCTTCTGTTATTCACGTCTTGATAGATTTCACATCTATGAACACTATATTCATACTCATGACCTTAACTGAGACTGCCGCGCTATGTAATATACATAGAGGAAATCGCAAACTCTCCGATAGCTGTAAACCATAAATAATATCAAAATCAATTTTTAAATAATACACACACACACACACACACACACACACACACACATACAGGATTACTGTAGAGTCATCCTCCCTTTTCAGTATTGTGCTTACTTCCTACTCACTAATATGTGACCTCTGCTGCTACTCCAAATCCTTCTCAGCCATTACTAGAAAAGAAATAATTTGTATGTAATAGAAGAGTTGGATTCTTAGGCTATGAATTCCTGTGTTTGCGCTTAAGTTGCTTCTATTTTTTTAATGTCGCTACCCAAGCGCATTCTCTGCATTCACTAGCGAGGCGAACAAAACTCTGCGGATGTTGTTGAAATCTAATGCTAAAATTGTGCCCCATTTGATCGATACAGAATTGTAGCATTAGAGTCAAAGAGCACAGAAGAAATTGCGACAGCAATCAGTCAACCTTTTACTTGCATCTCAAAAACCAAAACCGCAAAGCAGAACACATCGAAAATGCGTTACGAGTTCTACACAGAATATCAAAAGGACATGCCATGAACATCTTGGAAGAATTAGAAATATGTACACAAACAGAAAATCATCCCCGAACTTCATCCTTAATGAACAAATCGATCTCAAACATGAAAACTTCCTAGAAAATTTTATTGGCATTTTGTAAAACGAGAATGGATGAAAAAGACAGTAAATAAAAGCAAAAGATAACATGGTACAAAACATAACAAAATTATAGATCAGTAAAACACAGTTAACATCACTGACTGATAGAGATCACACTGTAAACATAAGGTATCAACGAGAGTAAACTGTCAAACTAGTTGTGAATGGTATTTCACGAAAATATTCTATACAAGTAGAACTTACTTGATTGTAAGGATCCAGCAACAAATAGACAGTCGGCAATTTACTAATTGATGCAATATGGGCATCTGGTCCTAGTATATACGCAAACTAACTTTTATGTAAAACTTTTTTGAACGTCAACAGACACACCAAATGTAACAGCTACAGTTTTACTTGAGAATGGCCCTGTAGACGAAACAAGAAACATTACTAATTAAACTATCTGGACTACTAGCCTGGACGTATTCATTATAAAATGTTATATCATGTCGTATTTTATGCTGCGGGTCCAGCCGAAAAGAAAAGAGTAATTAATTGATTCTTGATTCTCTTTTTTTTCGGGAAATCAAGACGATGAGGTTTTTGTGATGTCTCATCATCCTGTTTGGATAATGGGAGTTAACGTACAATTTATATAAGAAGATGCAGGCATTAGTTTAAGCGACTTCACAGGACGCACCAGGGATTTGGACGCTGGTATACGTCCAGTTATGTGTACCGAATGCTCCGTGTTGGGACACAGTGCTCCATGCACCCAGTCATACACAGAGTTTCGTTCGACGTGTGGGAGTTTCGGACATTACGTCAGTGAATGTAGAGAGTGTGCTTGCATAGTGGCAAGGGGAAAATAGAAGGAACGTAAATACATACATTTTACAGGAATTGATGTTCTAAAAATCCAATTCTTATGTTACAGATAGATTATTTCTTTTCAGGCAATGACTGAAGAGTGCGTGGAGCAATGGTACTGGGCACATACTAGGGAGTAATTATCGCATCACTCTGATGTAAGAATTATGCACGGTACTAAAAAGAGAGAACCACTCTACAGGAACCTATGATATATATTTTTTTAACGGTTGATTTTAATATTCTTTATGGTTTACCGATATCATAGTGTTTGTGAACTGTAGTTTCCTTTATGTATATTACATAGCAAAGCACTCTTGAATTATGAGATGAATATGACCGTAGAGTTTATAGATGTGAAATGAATCGAGATGCGAAAAACAGAAGATTATTACATACATTAATGTAGATGAGCTCTTTCATAAATTTCAATTCATATCTGTCTTAAAAATGCTTAATGTTTTCTTTCCCAGAATTAGTACACACAGCCCTCCATCCAAGTTCACGTGAACTGGCGGAAGCGTGTATGCAAGATTCGTCATCATAGGCGTAACGTGCAGTATTCTTCCACTTCACTAGGAGAATGCACTACTGGGACATGATTACTTGGAATTATTTGAACTACTTAACTGTAAATAAACCATTAATTAAAAAAGATATAAATAATTTTGAAAACTTAATAAACAAAAAAATTGTTAACAAATTTATTGCAAAAAGAAAATTATCGTTAATAATAAACCATATGTTAATCTGTTATACCAAAATATCAAAAGTATTATTTACAAAAGAACCTGAACCCTGCACTACAGAGAATAAATGACTAGACTCAAAAGGAGGCGTTGGTTAAAAAAAAATGGTTCAAATGGCTCTGAGCACTATGGGACTTAACATCTGAGGTCATCAGTCCTCTAGAACTTAGAACCACTTAAACCTAACTAACCTAAGGACATCACACACATCCATGTCCGAGGCAGGATTCGAACCTGCGACCGTAGCGGTCACGCGGTTCCAGACTGAAGCGCCCAAAACCGCTCGGCCACAGCAGCCGGCGGAGGCGTTGGAATTGGTTGCTAACAGACTGTAAGCGTTGAAATACGAACGCTTAAATTTTCCACCAGGTAGATAGTTATTTACAATGTGCAGTTACATCTGCACTGCACATGTGTTTCTACAAGATTGAACACATTAACACTCACCTTTTTCTTCGTGGGAAGGAAGATACATCTTCAGTTTGTTCTATCCCACAAATTTCCTACCAATTTCATGGCCTTTCCCGCCAATTTCTAATTTCCTGCCAATTTTAAGCCAATTTGCCAACTGACCAAATTAATTATGTTCGTATCACTACACAGCACAGACCTCGAATGACCCCTATTGGCCGAGAGCAGTGGAGCCTTACAGCTACTCAGCAAAGCATCGTATTGCACCTTACCGAGAGCAAAGTGGGGGAGGGATGGGGAGGGGAAGGGCATGGGAGGGAAGGGAAGGGATGGCCTTAAACATAACAAGAACAATTACCTCAACTGTAATCTGACACTTGATGCAAAAAGTGCTTATGTCAGAGACATTAATCAGAAAATACCTTGCACTCCTGTTATCATTTCCAAATAGAATTCACGTTTAATTGTTTATGACAGTAATGTTATGAACATCACCACAAAGTTTGATAAAATAATATTGGACTGGTGCCTGATGCTGTAACACTGTCGACAGTGTACTTAATTAGCTTCCCCAAAAATCAGTGGGAGGGGGAAAAGCTTACGACTTTACTCCCTGTGGAGGGCAAGATCATTATTGGATTAGATATCACCAGAAACTGTCACGCTAGCTTCAGACTATACCTACCACTGACATTCATCGTCAACATTCGAATGAGGTATGACCCCCACAGTAATGAGCGCACTCTTGTATTCATTGTGGCAAAAAAGCAAATAGCTTCCGAATGACTTCTTCAGGAATTTCTTGCCTTTCCTGAAGCACGTGATGTCTCATTTCATAAATTTTTACTGGCTAGAGGCTAATTTGAAAATATACATTGTTCCATCATATTCCATACAATGGTCATTCCCTTGTGGGAACTTGTACACCGTCTCTAACGACCTCGTTGTCGACGGGACGTTAAAGATTAATCTTCCTTCCTTCTTGTTGCCCCAATGAAGTCATTAGTCCATTTCGTCACCACTCGTTCTGTAGCGAGTGCACTACAGCCAACTGTCTGTGCGAGCTGTTGGTATGATCGTCCCATGTCCCTTATTCGAGTGACACGACTTTTTGCAAAACTGAAAAGACTGCGGTAAGTGCAAGACCTCTCGCATGCTACGTTACAATCTCCACCTGAAAAATTTCAGTAACGTTAGACACACTAGGCAGCCATGAGTGTCCTTGAAATAATTTTCTTCTGTAGGAATCACTTTTTATGTACCGTAAATAAGCTTACATAAGGCTGAAATGACAATCAACATATTCTACAGGCATGGAAATACCTAAGTAGCGTTAATTCTTCTTTAATTTGTGCTCCACAGCTTTAACAAAATGTATTTTGACGCAAAACCTCCTCATGGTGAAACATTTACAGTGTTCCTTCCTTTATTTAATATTTTCTCCCTAGCACTCTTCCTGCTTCTGTGATACCCCGATTTTGATTACACTCCACATATTTCCAATTATCTTCTCCTGTTCTCTATCAGTGCTTTAAACCAACACCTAATTTCAGGAGGACGAGTATCTATTGTAATTTAAACATTCAGTCAGCCTATATACATGAGATTATATACTAGTTTTTGAATTTCATGATCAATTCGTTTTTAATTTAATTTTACCAAGGAGTAGAACGTGATATGGTCCACAACCATTCCTCTGTACGTTTTGGTATGTTTTAAAGCGATCCAACGGACTGGCGGCTTTGCCACATAGTGAACACCATGTTAATAACCTCAATAAAATAATTGGAACAGAATAAGGATACAATACTAAACATTCAAGCAATATAGGATAAAAACCTGACTTCAGTCTCGTCCGCTTCCTTCCTTTCACGCTTACAGACACTTCTACACATAAATTCTAAAATAGTTTCTCTATTAACTTGTCGCACAAAATGCAGTAAGAAAAAGTCACATATAAAATCTGAAAATACTTTGTCTAGCTGAATGATTATCAAATGACCAGCTGAGCCATTTGTCCTAAAAGCAAATCAAGTTCTCCACACCTTAGCCCAGGAAAGGGATCACACAATACACGAAACTATGAAATATGTACCAACCCCGTGACAGTTTCAGCTAAAATACAGAGCTGGTGAAGTGATAGCCTGACCGCTGTGCAGTAATTTCTTCCTAACGATCTTGATGTAGGTGGTGTGTTACATACTAACTTCGTATCTGTCAGCAAACCGAAAGCACATGGTAACGGTCAATAAGGGTAAGGAGCTATAGAACACTGGACATACAATATAAGGAGCTGGCATTCAATCGCAGTACAAGTAACCTCATCCAAAAGTCAAGTCGTTTGTATAAAAATATGTGTGCTACAGACCACTGAAAATGTCTAGCATCAATAGGAGAAACATTTTTCACAGGCACAAATGAAACATTCAGCTGCAAAAATAATTTTTTTCTTGCCTATGTGATAAAACATAAAGAAATAGCAACTGAGGACAAATGGCTGCAAATCTTAACAATATTACTACTGCCTGTCAAGCATTTCCATCACAGAACCACAACACCTATAATAAGACTCCCATCCAACTCCACAGGACAACAAATAATTTCAAATTCAACAAGAAGTGTAAACAGTAACATTTGTTTCTAAATTACATTAATGTAAAGGTAAGTACTAGTATTGATATCAAGTAATACACAAAGCTAAGTTTACAGCACCGAAATCTCGGCTCAAGAGTAAAATTACAGAGAAAAAAAGACTTGAACTAAATGAAAACCTGTACACTTTGCATCTGCAGCTAGCAATTTACCTGAACAATTCTGCAATAGCACATGACAGATAAAGCAGGTTAGATAAATGTAAGCGTGATAAAACAACTGCAGAAGAACTGACACACACGATCACATAGTCAGAATGTATATATTTTAGCCAAGAATTGTGAATCTTACTGGCATGCAACTATGTGAAACAGAAACAAGTTTGTTAGAAAAAGATCTTAAACATAACATTAACAAGAATGAATTAACAAATGCAGACATTAGGGACTCCAAAATAGAAACAGAACATGTTATAGCGCAAGAAGAAGAAACCGAAACAATGATATAAATGAAGGACTGATTAGGAAGCAAATAGCAAACAGAATAAATGGCGTCACAAAAACAAGAAAATCTGTAGAAATGAAGAAGAAGATAACGTAGTGGCACTAACAGTTAAGTCAATATAGAAAAACTCTAGGAAACTGTGGAAATAGCTAGAAAAGCAGACAATTGTAGTACTATAATGCACATGGATAATAATAACATAATTAGAATATTGAGGAACTTAAGTATGATCTTATTAATAGATTTCAAATGAAACTGAAAAACACATTATAAATGTCAAAACCAAACTCACCAAAACAAAGGAATAAAACATAGTACGAAAAAGAAATTTCATTGGGGCCAGTGTTCATAAGCCAGCCCAAAATACATAAAGACATCAGTTTCAACAATGCTCTCACATATCACATTGAAAAGCTCACAAACAAATGAAAATTGAATATTTGAAAATAGAAAAGAACAGAAGTATGAAAATCTTCTTAGAACTAATCAAAAAATAAAATGTACGTACATCCCATCAAATGAAAAAACTATTATTCTTTGATATGAACATGTACACTTGAATCCAACTTGGTGACACAAATAACATCATAAAAGAATATCTGACAGGGAACTCAGAAATCCCAGGCGCCATCACAGAAGAACTGATGCAAAGCATAAAAGTAATCATTGAGCAAAACTACATTCCACTGAATAGCTCATTCTATTTGCAAGAGGGGGATCTCCCAATGGGTAGCCAAATCTCAAGCACATTAGTTAATATTTTAATGAATCATATTAAAAACAGAATTTTAGAGGAAGTAATAGAAAGAAAAAGATGCAAAATATGATACTGGTGCAGATATGTAGACTATGTCATATGTCTCACAAATGAACAAGAATATATAAACAGATTACAGAAGGAGATAAATAATATACACAACAACATTCAGTTCACTATGGAAACAGAAACAGAAAAAAACAATACACTATCTCAATCTCGAAATCACAATATCTAACAACAGACTCAGCTTCAACATTTACAGAAAGGTAACAACTACAGACATGATAATACATAAGAAATCAAATTAACCACATTCCCAAAAACGGCAGCCAAAAGACATCCGCTGTACAGACTGTGTAGAATACCTATAAGTAAAACGAACTGGCAAGTAGAACTAAACATGATTATCAACTTAGTACAGAATGATGTGTATAACAGCAAGACAGTTCATAAATTGCACGACATGAATAAAATGAAAGTAGAAACAGAAGACAGTATGACTAAAACCAATCCAGAAATACTAGTACCTGACAGTAACACACAACGCACACTCACATCAGAAAACTAATCTCTCAGCAGAAACAAAAAATAGCACACCATAACATATCACAATCAACTCACATACAAGATTAATACCACCTTCAGAAAAAATAAAATTTATATACACTCCTGGAAATTGAAATAAGAACACCGTGAATTCATTGTCCCAGGAAGGGGAAACTTTATTGACACATTCCTGGGGTCAGATACATCACATGATCACACTGACAGAACCACAGGCACATAGACACAGGCAACAGAGCATGCACAATGTCGGCACTAGTACAGTGTATATCCACCTTTCGCAGCAATGCAGGCTGCTATTCTCCCATGGAGACGATCGTAGAGATGCTGGATGTAGTCCTGTGGAACGGCTTGCCATGCCATTTCCACCTGGCGCCTCAGTTGGACCAGCGTTCGTGCTGGACGTGCAGACCGCGTGAGACGACGCTTCATCCAGTCCCAAACATGCTCAATGGGGGACAGATCCGGAGATCTTGCTGGCCAGGGTAGTTGACTTACACCTTCTAGAGCACGTTGGGTGGCACGGGATACATGCGGACGTGCATTGTCCTGTTGGAACAGCAAGTTCCCTTGCTGGTCTAGGAATGGTAGAACGATGGGTTCGATGACGGTTTGGATGTACCGTGCACTATTCAGTGTCCCCTCGACGATCACCAGTGGTGTACGGCCAGTGTAGGAGATCGCTCCCCACACCATGATGCCGGGTGTTGGCCCTGTGTGCCTCGGTCGTATGCAGTCCTGATTGTGGCGCTCACCTGCACGGCGCCAAACACGCATACGACCATCATTGGCACCAAGGCAGAAGCGACTCTCATCGCTGAAGACGACACGTCTCCATTCGTCCCTCCATTCACGCCTGTCGCGACACCACTGGAGGCGGGCTGCACGATGTTGGGGCGTGAGCGGAAGACGGCCTAACGGTGTGCGGGACCGTAGCCCAGCTTCATGGAGACGGTTGCGAATGGTCCTCGCCGATACCCCAGGAGCAACAGTGTCCCTAATTTGCTGGGAAGTGGCGGTGCGGTCCCCTACGGCATTGCGTAGGCTCCTACGGTCTTGGCGTGCATCCGTGCGTCGCTGCGGTCCGGCCCCAGGTCGACGGGCGCGTGCACCTTCCGCCGACCACTGGCGACAACATCGATGTACTGTGGAGACCTCACGCCCCACGTGTTGAGCAATTCGGCGGTACGTCCACCCGGCCTCCCGCATGCCCACTATACGCCCTCGCTCAAAGTCCGTCAACTGCACATACGGTTCACGTCCACGCTGTCGCGGCATGCTACCAGTGTTAAAGACTGCGATGGAGCTCCGTATGCCACGGCAAACTGGCTGACACTGACGGCGGCGGTGCACAAATGCTGCGCAGCTAGCGCCATTCGACGGCCAACACCGCGGTTCCTGGTGTGTCCGCTGTGCCGTGCGTGTGATAATTGCTTGTACAGCCCTCTCGCAGTGTCCGGAGCAAGTATGGTGGGTCTGACACACCGGTGTCAATGTGTTCTTTTTTCCATTTCCAGGAGTGTATCTTTCAACATAAATGCACAAGACAAATGAAATTAAAACCTGTGACAGAAGAGAAAGAGGAAGGATGGGGATAGGAGTAGACCGTATCCTTTTCAAAGAAAATATCGTGGCATTAAACGATTCAGAAAAACCCAGAAACACCTTAGTGTATAACTGTGTAGACGAGGATTTAAAGCGCCATCGTCTCGAATGCCACTACAACGTTTTAACCAGCGCTCCTCGTTGCCGCTTCGGCGTAAACAGAAACTGTTGTTGTCAATAAAATTCTTATCGATATGTGGCCGAATTATCAATATGTAAACCACTAGTGAGATGAAATAAAGCAGACATCAATAAAGGATGCCTAACACGCGTCCTCCTTATCCTCAGTACCTTATCAGTTTACGAAGGCAGCTTGATCCTTTAGTGCATAAAAAGTTAAGTTTTTCTCTATCAGCAGTCAACACAGCAACCTGAGGGATCCTATTTGCTACAGCGGCCGAAATGTTAGAGATTTTTACATATTTACAGTACGGTCACATACCCATAATAATTTCATTGACAATGACAACGGCCGCGGAAGCCTACATTTGCTCAGAATCGGTCTTTCATTAACAACAACACTGCTGACAGACTTCAAAGTCGGAGCGCGTACGCAGACGGTGCAGGCGTAGTGCAGAGCAGGGAGACGCTGAAGTGCAAAGCGTGGCGTCCTTGGCTTTGTACTGCAGAGCATGGCAGGCCACGGGGGCAGCGCGTGCCTGTCCATTCTGTATCAACACCGCGGGTCAGCCGGCGGTCGTGCGCCCCTCCACAGATAGTTCGTTGGCTGCGTCTCAATTGCCGAGGCCTTCCTGTTTTTTGCCAGCCCTGCGGAACTGAGAGGTCATTCACATCGTGGATCGGAAGCGTCACGTAGGGGAGAGATGGGATAAAGGGGAAAAGAAAAGAATTTTATGTCCCATTGCCGTCCATGGAATTTCCGCGAATCCGAGAGCTTCCACTCTCGCAGGTATACGTTCAATCAGATGCTGGATGGTTTCTTGGGGAAAGACAGCCCATTCTTCACATCCCAAAGGTACATTCCAGTAAGGATGAAGTGTTTTCCTCTGAAAGGGCCGTTACAAAATCGATGTATTTTCCTCCTCTCTCTCCCTCCCCCCCCCCCCAACCTCCCATCTGGAAGAAGATTTTTAATGAACACAGAAACCGTGGGAAGAGACTATGGTGCGGTAATCGATCTGAATTAATTATAATTAAACAAAAGAGTGGTGTTAAAGGAAAATATATATTGTATGAATATCATGTAATATTTCAGTACTTTTCAACAATGGGGACTGACCTCACATGTGAGAGATGTGTCTAACGCCGATTAGCTCAATTCAAAAACGTGCAGTCGATTGTCACTTGAAGGGCCCCAGTTTTGACTGCTATATGGTAAAAGACATGCCCTATATGATTCCCGATATTGGCTGAGTACATGTAAGTGCGACAGCGGACATAAATAAGGATCTAGGCTTAGATGTGTAGATGGTCTGCTGGAATTTAATTACCTGTTTTAACATTTCTAACATGTTTCAGTTAGTACATGGTAATAGATTTATTGAAATTAAATGCCAGTGAATGTTCGATGGGCCTCATAGTACGAAAAAACCATGATAGCTTGTCAGTATGTGTGCTGAATTTCCTCGGAATGGCTCCTGCTCTGGCGTGAAGAGCAGTGGCATTTGTTTTCGTATCTACGTAGTAAAGCCTAGCGGCGATCCTCTTATACACTATTTAATTAGGTTATATTATGTTACAGTCTTGTTGGTTCACTAGAAACATAGGTTAATTAACCCATAATTGAACAAACTGTTGGACAGTGCGGAAATAAAATGAAGATGTTTAGGTAATAAACGAATTGAGACTGTGAATGCCAAAACGTAACCAACACCCAAAATTCATGTAATCAAACAAGTTTCATATTAAGTACTTTAGCAATATGATTTAATTTTAATACTGCTCCTTGAAATTTATCCACTGCAGTTTCACGTTCAGCAAAAAGAAATTACATTGGTGCTAGTACTATTTGAAGAGGCGTATTAACACGTAACTATTTCTCGATCTCGACCAGTATCTACGCTGTGGCACGTTTCATTAAAATCGATCAGTCAAGTAGCATTGGACGGGCGATAACCGACAGTCGAGTTCTTGGAAAATACCATACACGATGTATGGAAAAATTGTTGCTATTTGATAGATTATTTTCCTCTACAAAGAAATAATATATCGGGAAGTTAAATATCCTTCTTTCATCCAGTTAGGAAGGAGACTCTGGGAATGAAATCCTCCCGTAGTCTTCCTGATCAGAATCAGTGTTGGGCTTTTGTAATAAATGGTTCTTTAATTGGCATCCTACTAGTATTTAAGCATACACTGTTTTATTTTAATTATAAAAAAAATGGCTCTGAGTACTATGGGACTTAACATCTATGGTCATCAGTCCCCTAGAACTTAGAACTACTTAAACCTAACTAACTTAAGCACATCACACAACACCCAGTCATCACGTATTTTAATAATCGACTGTTATCTAAGAAAGGATGTTTTCGTAGGTGATGCGTGTGGTCTTATATTCCAACGTAGCTCTGGAACGCCTATAGTAAATTCAAACAAGTTTGGTGCACATGTGATATACTATCAGAAAGAAATATTTCTGTGGTGAAATTCTCCTATCGTAGGGATCGGGCTATGATTTTGTACCTCACGACGGAGTCACAAGCAAGGACAGTCGCTGCCTGACGTAGCAACGGATGAGAAACGTCGGCGTAGACACGTCCTCAAGAGATTTCGTACACCGCCGGTGCTGGAAGAGTGTACACGTCAGAGCGCAGGGCCGCTCAGCCCACTCGGCAATCATCGCTTATGACGACAGCGTCTCCTTACGCCGTATCCAGGAGCGAGAGCTGTATTAAAAGTCTGAACTGTATCGAAGTTACAGTCAGTTGCACACTGAGAGACGACTACCATCCGTACTACGTCCAGCGATAAGTTACATTTCACCGACCGTAGCAAATACATAGACGTTTCTGTAGACATGGATAGTTCCAAGTTAAGTATTTCAGACTGTTCAAGTTTTAATGAAGTGATCTAAGATTTTATGTGTGTCGCAGTATCCACTCGATATCGTCCAGTTTCAAATATAGGCATTCTAGAACCCACTACAGTGCCGTCGTGAATATCCCAAATGTTTTTCCGTCCGCCACTACAGGGAGAGAGTGCAAAGTGGATAGCATGAAATGTTTTCCAGATTCGACGATACTAATGTCGAATCCACAGTTTCGGGAACGAAAAGGCTGATCGGCAGCAATCGAAATGACAGTTACGAAAAATGGTCGAAATGGCTCTGAGCACAGTGGGACTTAACATCTGAGGTCAGCAATCGCCTAGACGTAGAACTACTTAAACCTAACTAACCGAAGGACAGCACATACATCCATGCCCGAGGCAGGATTCGAACCTGCGGCCGTATCGGTCGCGTAGTTCCAGACTGAAGCGCTTAGAACCGCTCGGCAACAACAGCCGGCTGACAGTTACCCATAGGAATGGGAGTGGGAACGGAAAGGGACTTAATAGCTAAAGTATAACATAATATGCAAAAAAATGTTCTACTAAATTAATATTACAATGAGCCTGTAATACATTTCAATTACGATATTGTTTATACATACTCAGGCCATAAAATCCGCAACACTATTAAGCCAAGATGCAAAAAGGTCAAATTTGCGCCGGCCACTGTGGCCGAGTGGTTCTAGGCGCTTCAGTCTGGAACTACGCGACCGATACGGCCGCAGGTTCGAATCCTGCCTCGGGCATGGATGTGTGTGACGTCCTTAGGTTGGTTAGGTTTAAGTAGTGCTAAGTTCTAGGGGACTGATGATTTCAGATGTTAAGTCCCATAGGGCTCAGAGCCATTTTTTTGACAAATTTGCCTGAAATGTACGACTTACTTGGCTATACATATGATTAACATTTAAGCGAAACTGTACTTTTTGGCATCACTGCCATCTATGTTTTATATATAAGGAAAGACTACGGAGCAGGTTTCGCATTCATAAATTGCATTTCAATATTGTTTGTGAAAAGGTTGTGTTGTACACGTGTAAGTTTTCTACTGCAGCAGCATGGTGGCTTATAGAGACGGCAGTATATCGTTCTGCGATACTGCTGTTCGCGGTGGTCGGGTCCCCACCGAACTGTCATCCGAATATGAAATCGATGGGTTCAGGAAGGCCGCAGTCAACACCATAGTGCCTTTTAAACGCGCTGCGTGACTAGCACCAGAGAGTACAGTGCAGGATCGTAGTGCCTCGAGTCAGAAAGTGAGTTTGTTTACAGCAAGAGAGGTGTTCACACCGACAATACGACGAATCTGGAGCACCACTGACTGTCAGCAAGAGGCCATTGCTGCGGCTTCCTTGATACAGCTGCAGAGAGAGAAGTGCCAACGATGATGCTTCCAGTTGCTGGACACAGGAATGGTGGCACTTCCTCTTTTTAGACAAGTTCCAGTACTGCGTACAGCACCGCAGTTAACGTATACGTATGTGTAGGTTGTGAGAAGAACAAACATTGCCAGATTGAATTCGAGAACGTCACAAGGCCACAACACCGGGCGTGAATATAAGGCAGGCCATTGGCTACGTAATACGATCATCAATGTTTTGTATAACCCTCAATCTGGACAGCAGCCGTTAAGTTTGTGACGTGTTAAGGCTGTTGGCTGCGTCCGAGACCTCCATAATATTACCTTTCAAAGAGATAACGGGAGACTACATGTTGCTCTTGCTGCCCTGACCTACTACGACACAGAATGTGTTCGACTGTTGCCATGATCATCATGTTCTCCAGATGTCTCAGCAACTGAAAACATTTGGCAGTAGATTGCCAAAAGGCTGGCACCCATCACTCATCAACAACTATGATTTGATGTGCTATGATATATACACACAGCCTGCTTAGCTGGGTGGTAACAAGCTCGCCTTCCATGCAAGCGGGCCCGGGTTCGATTCCCAGCCAGTTTGGAGATTTTCTCCGCTTGTGGACTGGGTGTTGTGTTGTACTCGTCATCATTGCATCCTCATCACCGGCGCGCAAGTCGCCGAGTGTGGCGTCGAGTGAAATAAGATTTGCACTTGGCGGCCGAACATCCCCGGATGGGGCCTCCCGGCCAACGATGCCACACGCTCATTTCCATTATTCCAAATACAAACATCAACAAAAATTTCGTGTCACCTCGATATGTCGTCCAGCTGTGTTTCTAAAAATGGCTCTGAGCACTATGGGACTCAACATCTTAGGTCATAAGTCCCCTAGAACTTAGAACTACGTAAACCTAACTAACCTAAGACATCACACACACCCATGCCCGAGGCAGGATTCGAACCTGCGACCGTAGCAGTCCCGCGGTTCCGGACAGCTGTGTTTCTATTGTGGCTATCCCTGTACCGATCACCCCCTGACGATGTTTATAAATATACATACAGCTGCTACGAGCGCTACCTACGCGTAGTACACCACACTCGAATGGATTTCAGTATTTCAGTTGTAAGAACAGCACCAGTCGGGACGCATTAGAAACGACTGTGAACAACCACCATGGGCGAACGACAATCGTGACCACAATCGGGATCATATCATCACATTACGTGTAGAAAGCCTGTCAACCATGGAAGTTGTTCGACGTCTACACCGGAATGAAAGTGATGTGGTGCCAACATGGCATCTTCTCCAATTGACAGGTAATGTTGAGGCATTAACCACAAAGGCCGCCTACGTACAACACATTCACATGATGATCCAAATCTACGAGCCGGCTGCAATGGCCGAGCGGTTCTAGGCGCTACAGTCTGGAACCGCGCCACCGCTACGGTCGCAGGTTCGAATTCTGCCTCGGGGATGGATGTGTGTGATGTCCTTAGGTTAGTTAGGTTTAAGTAGTTCTAAGTTCTAGGGGACTGACGACCTCAGATGTTAAGTCCCATAGTGCTCAGAGCCATTTTTGAAATCTACGACGTTTGAGCCAAAGGAATAGTGGGCTGAGTGCTCCAAAACAGAATTAGGCGTTCGAAGAGGCTACAGGTCATGCATCTCACCAGGCTGTTAGGAGACGATTCCATGATGCAAATCTCCATTACCAACGACAATGATGAGTACCACGTCGTAAACTACAACACCCTGGACTCCGTTACAGGTGGGCAACAAATCATGCAGAATGGACGACCCAAAATTACAGACGAAACACGGACTTGTTTGCACCTTGATAATGGCAGATAATGTGTTTGGAGACAACCCAGTAATATCTAACATCTTCAACACCGTCCCCCCCCCCCCATTTGCAACAAGGTGCTGTTGGGGTGAAGTTCTGGGGTGGCATTACGTGGAGTCACTGTACACCTCTCGCGGTTGTCGAGGGCAATCTCACAGCCCTGCAATACAGGGACGAGATTCTGCAAGAAAGAGAGGGACCTTATCGCTATAATTTTGGTAACAGTTTCATAGCGATTGGTGATAATTCGCGTGTTGACAGTGCTGTTCTCGTGAACATTTTTCTCCAGCATGCTAGGATCGCCAGAATGGACAGCCTTCACTAATCCTCGGACGTGGACTCAATTTAACATTTATGGGATCGATGGAGAAAAGCTGTTGTTGGATGTCGACAGTGACCACGTAACCTGCGCGACTTAACGCAGAATCGCCATTGAAGACTGTGACAATTTGGACCAGGGCTGATTTGGTGATATCACAGCTGGTAGGCCACGACGAAGTCAGGCTTGCATCTGAGCAAGGGGACGGTCCTCAGGAGTGCTATGAGAAAACCCCCATGGAAAATGGACGATTTTATAGTTACAATTATTTTTTTTATTTTTTTTAAGTTGATGATCTCTACACATTGCAAGTATATCTATGCGCATGCCTCAGCGCCAGTTTTTGTTACCCGTGCCCTGAATTTCGAAGTAAACGGGTAATACAAAACTTTTGTTTATGTGTGTGTGGTTGAAGTACAATGGAATGTTGTGACTATGTCTATCATTGAAGCTCAGTTCGATTCGATTTCCAGCGGAGTTAGAACTCTTTTGCTGGCAAAGGTGGCAGCCCTTTGTGTTAAATTTGATACCCTGTATACCGCCAAACCACCTATAGATTTAATAATACATTATTTCTACTATACTGTTTATACACAATAAGTAAAAATTCATTATTTGCTATCCTTCTTCGTGTTGCAGTTTCAATGGTCTGCAGTTTGTTAAAAATGTCGAATTTGCTGTACGCTGTGCACAGTCAATTTCTTATCGTGTTTAATGTAAAGCTGTATTAGATAAGTTGTAAGACAGTGCCAGTGATTGAGCTGTATTACTATAGAGACAAATAATAGTTTGTTTCATAACGTAGTTCGGCCGGACGCTGTGGCCGAGCGGTTCTAGGCGCCGCAGTCCGGAACCACGAGGCTGCTACGGTCGCAGGTTCGAATCCTGCCTCGGGCATGGTTGTGTGTGATGTCCTTAAGTTAGGTTTACTTAGTTCTAAGCCAGGGGACTGATGACCTCAAATGTTAAGTCCCATAGTTCTTAGAGCCATTTGAACCATCATAACGAAGTTCGAGTTCTCTTTACAGCAGAACGATATAAATTCATCCCGTGATGCATTTCTCCAGACACGCATTATGGGATATAATAGTAACGTGAGTGTCACAAAGAAAAATCAGGACGTTCGTCTAACTAGATTCTTGGAACGGCATACAGAAACCTGTCATGATCGAGCTCCTATCGCACGGATACACAGATTCGATCTTCCCATGGTGAAGGAAGAGCGTTGCGCACTTCTTGACACGAGGATAATATCTTTACAGTTCGAAGAACCAGAAATTTGTCTTGAATGTTTATGAAAGATTTCGAGTTATCAAAGCGCTCATTCTGTCAGTAAGACTAACACTGTGGTCACCGTACATTCGCTGGCTGCGTTGTGAAATTACGGACGAATGTAAATTTATTTTCGCCAAGTTCATTGAGCATAACGGCCGACAGTGTATTTTGAGACATCTTTTTCTAGTGATTAATCAGAATTTCTGCAGTATCTACGAGAAAGCTTCAGTAAAACCTCGCTTTCATGTTGCCTATCTTGTCGGCACGTCAAATAGAGCGTGAGAAGGAGCTATAAACGGGGCGCCCGGTTGATTCGCTAAGTGCCACTTGTCATGAGATAGCTGCACGCTATAAAAATCCGCCGAAGGTCACTAGTGTCCCCAATGCCTTCAGGAAATAGGTGCCGCTGTGTTCCCAAGGTCCTTGAGTGTGTTGGTTCCAATTAGGAGCGTGCTAGGTGACAGCTCACAGTAGTCTTATTTTCGTCTAACGTCTTTATTATACTATAAATTGGTCCTTGGACCATTTGTAGTGCAGCATAGGGAAAATGAAATCACTCCGCCTATAATCAAAAACATATATATTGCTATGTTTGTCTTTGAACAGGGTGCGGCACGTGGTGTAGTGGCTGAGGTCACAGCCTGTACATGGAGGGTCCCGGGTTCGATTTCCGGGGAGCTAGAAGATTTTCTTCGCTAGGGCACTGCGTGTTTGTGTTGGCCGAATCATTTCATTTCATACTCATCGACGCACAAGTCCCTGTTCACTTTTTTGTTTCTGAATAGATAGAGAGAAACAAAGAAAGTTCCTCAGATGTCCTACATACCTTTCGTTGACCCCGAGAAAGCCATTAAAAGTACAGTAAGAAAGAAACTGCGGAACGTTATGCAACACAGAGAATACTTCCGTATATCATTTTACAGTTTGAAATCATTTATAATATTTAACATACACAGTGCAATGAACTGTGATGAATGAAATTCAGCCAATGTTGGAAAGAGAAAATTTTAGTGACTGTGGGTAAATTATCGAGTCCTACAAAGTTCAACTTTGGGCCCATTCCTAGTCCTTATGTATGTGAATGATCTTCCACTTAACATTTATTAAGCAGAACTTGTGCTTTTTGCAGATGATATTAGTCTTACAATAAATGCCATTAGAGAGAAAGCATCTGAAGAATTTGTCTATGTTCTCTTTCCAAGAATTATTGAGTGAATCTTTCAAAGTGGACGATGCCTATAGTTTGGAGGAAGCACACTGTTCAAATGGTTCAAATGGCTCTGAGCACTATGGGACTTAACTTCAGAGGTCATCAGTTCTCTAGAACTTAGAATTACTTAAACCTAACTAACGTAAGGCCATCACAAACATCCATGCCCGAGGAAGGATTTGAACCTGCGACCGTAGCGGTCGCGCGGTTCCAGACTGTAGAAGCACACTGTATTCAGTTCTGTACAGCAAAAACATTCAAGTTGTTGTTGTGGTCTTCAGTCAGCAGATTGGTTCGATGCAGCTCTCCTTGCTGCTCTATCCTATGCAATGGAACCTACGTTCTTCTGAATCTGCTTACTGTATTCATCCCGTGGACTCCCTCTACAATCTTGACCCCCACACTTACCTCCGATACTATATAGATGATCCCTTGATGTATGAGAATGTGTCCTATCAACCGATCCCTATTTTTGAGTCAAGTCGTGTCAGAAATTTCTTTTCTCGACAATCTTATTCAGTGCCTCATCACCCGTTACGCGATCTGTCTAGCTAATCATCAACATTCTTCTGTTACACCACATTTCAAAAGCTTCTATTGTATTCTTGTCTAAACTGTTTATCGGCCATGTTTCACTTCCGTACACTGCTACACTTCATACTAATACCTTTAGAGAAAGACTTCCTAACACATAAAGCTATGTCCGATGTTAACAAATTTCTCTTCTTCAGAAAATCTTTTCTTACCATCGTCAGTCTACTTCGGACATCATCAGCTATTTTACTGCCCAAATAGCAGAACTCATATACTGCTTTAAGTGTCTTGTTTCCTAATCTAATTCCCTCAGCATTACCTTTTTAAATTTTACTACGTTCCATTATACTTGTTTTGCTTTTGTTGATATTCATCTTATATCCTCGTTTCAAGACACTACCCACCCCGTTCAACTGCTCTTCCGTCATCGGCAAACCTCAAAGTTTTTATTTCTTCTCCGTGAACTTCAATTCCTACTTCAAATTTTTCTTTGGCTTCCCTTACTGCATGCTCAGTGTACACATTGAATAACATCGAGGGTAGGCTACAACCCTGTCTCACTCCCTTCTCAACCACTGCTTCCCTTTCATGCCTCTCGATTTATAGGTCGCCTGACTTATTCGCTACACTTTTATATTTTCTCCTTTCATCAATTAAATTCAATATGTTCTGTGAAATTCAAAGATTTCTACTAGGCCTTATATTTTTACCTATATGATTCTCGGATGCCTTCAGTATTTAATCTCCTAAAACAACCCATTCATCTCCTACTGTATTCCTTTCCTCTATGCTAATCAATCGTTGCCTAGTGTTCCCTCTGAAACTGCCGTGTGGTTTCTATACAATTTGTAAATAGCGTTTTGCTCTTTGTGTTTTACCTCTGCCACCTTCATAATTTCAAAGAGAACATCAGAGTTAACGTTGTCATAAACTTTCTCTAAGCCTACAAATGTTACAAACGTAGGTTGCTTTTCCTTAACCTACTTTCTAAGAGAAGCAGTAGCGTCCTTACTGCCTCGTGTGTTTCTTCATAGCTCCGGAATGCAATCTGATCTTGCCCGAGGTCGTCTTCTGCGAGTTTTTCCATTCTTCTTTAAGGAATTCGGGTTAGTATTTTCCAACCACGACTTCTTTACAGACAGTACTATAATATTCACACCTGCCAGCACCTACCTTGTTTGGAATTGGAATTGTTACATTATTCATGAAGTATGAGGCTATTTCACCTGTTTCAAAAGTCTTTCATACCAGGTGAAGTAGTTTTGTCGTGGCTGGTTCTCCCTAGGCTACCAGTGGTTCTGACAGAATGCCGTCTACTCTAGGAGCCTCGTTTCGACTTAGGTCTTTCAGTGCTCTGTCAAATTCTTCTTGCAGTATCACATCTCCCAACTCATCTTTATCTATGTCCTCTATCCTTTCTGTAATACTATTTTCATCTCCCCTCTATATACTCTTTCGGCCTTTCAGCTTTTCCTTCTTTGTTTAGTATTGGTTTTCCATCTGAGATCTTGATGTTCACACAGCTGCTTCTCTTTCCTCCAAAGGCCTCTTTAATTTTCCTGCAGGCGGTATCTGTCTTTCCCCTAGTGATACGTGCTTCTAAATCCTTACATTTGCAATTTAGCCATTCGTGCTTAGCTACATTGCACCTTTTGTTTGTCTCATTTTTTAGACCTTGGTATTTCCTTTCGCATTCTTCATTCGCTGCATTTTTGTATTTTCTCCTTGCGCCAATTTGTGCTAGGCCTTGTCTGTTAACTTATTTGATCCTCGGATGCCTTCACTATTTCATCTCTTTTCTTTTCTACTGTATTACTTTTCCATGTTCTAGTCAGTCGTTACCTAAAGTACATTCTGAAACTCGCAGCAAGATCTGGATCTTTCAACTTATAAATTGTGATGAGAATCCACACCTGTCCCTGGAAATGTCTTACAATTTAAATTCTGATTCAGAAACCTTTGCCTTCACATTAAACAATCAGTCTGAAATGTTTTGCTGTCTGCAGATCTCTGCGAAGTGTACAGGTGTCCCTCGTGATTCTTAAACCAAGTGTTAATGGTGATTAAATTATGTTCTATGCAATATTCTACCATGCAGCTTCCTCCTTCATTCCATTCCCCCCATCAATACTCCCCTTTCATTTTTTTCTTCTCCTCCTTTTCCTACAATCGAATTCCAATACCCCATCACAATTAAATTTTCGTCTCCCTCAACTGCCTGAATAATTTTTTTTTATCTCATCATACATTTCTTTAATCCCTTCATCATCAGCGGAGCTAACTGGCATACAACCCTGTGGTACTGTGGTGGGTGTAGACATCTATGTTGGTCACAATAAAGCGTTCATTACACTGTTTACAGTAGCTTACCCACAACCCTACTTTCTTGTTCATTATTAAATCCAACCCTGGATTACCCACATTTGATTTTGTATTTATACCTCTTGTTCATCTGACCACAAGTACTTCATCTACGTGGCTGTTTACAGGAGTTAGCATTTTACGCTCTGATATCCCGTCCTGCTATGCGAAAGGGGGACTATTTTATCTCAGGAATATTTTAACCAAGAGGGTCCATCATCATTTAACCATACAGTACAGATGCATGCCCTCTGGAAAATTTATAGCTGTAGTTATTCCTTTTCAGACTTTTGCACTGTCAGCACAGCCGTGACATTCTGGTTGATGCTACAAGGCCAGATCAGTCTATCATCCAGACTGTTGTCCCTGCAGTTACTGAAAAGTCTACTGTCCCTCTTCAAGAACCACACGATTGTCTGGCCTCTAAACAGATACCCCTACGTTGTGGTTTCACCTACGATACGGCGATATGTATCTGAGCCACGAAGCCACCCCATAAACGGCAAGATCCATGGTTCTTTTGGAAACATTCATATAAACAATTGATTTAATACACGAACAGGAATCAGTAAATACGGTAGTGTTCTCCGAATATTTGGGGATACATACTGGTGAAAGTTTGAACTGGAAGAAGCATTCTACTGAGTTTCACGAACATTTAAGTTCAGCTTATTTTGCTCTACGTATAATTCCTGGAACTGGAAACAATCGAATCTACTTCCTAATATGTTTAGCATATTTTCACTCAGTTTATAGAATAATTACTTATAAAGAAAGTATTGATTGTACAGGAGTGTGTAGTAATAACAATATGTGGTGATCACCCACAATTATCTTGTAGCTACGTTTTCAAGGAGTTAGGCATTTAATTGCACCTTCACAATACATATATTGGCAAAAGAAATTCGTGATAAATAATTCGTAAAAATTTGAGAATACTAATGTCTATACCTACAACACTAGATGAAAAAATAACCATTATTACTCATTATGGAAGCTGTCAGTGGCTCAGCACACACAGCAACTAAACTTTTTGATCAGTTGTCCAATAACATAAAATGTCTGATAGGTAACAAAGCATGTTTTAAATCTAACCTAAAATCGTTACTCTTGGAGAACTCCTTTTATTCCATACACTATTTGTATTTAAAAACTGCTGACGTGTAAAAAATTGTTTTTAAGTAAATTTGCTTGAGTGGAACCTAAAAAAAAATTATTCGTTAATGTTAAAACTAATTATATATTCATATCCTGTAAATTTACTCGTTGCACACACACACACACACACACACACACACACACACACATATATATATATATATATATATATATATATATATATATATATAGTCGTTAAAATTACCTATGGAACATGTGACTAAGGAACTAGAATAAGTGTGACTAGTGTAGCTAGAAAACAGCCAAGATAAACATTAGTAAACAAAAAAGATGTCAGACAGAAGAGCGGTTAATCCCCTTCATTATCTAAATTTACAATTCCAATTAATTAGGTAGTAGAGATTGTGCAGTTAACGCAGGGTGAATGGACAATTAGCGCTAAATGCAAACTGATGTTTTTTGAGCTGATGGTGTCACATTTTATTTTTCGAGAGGGGTCGATCTACAAACGAGACCACTTAAACGGAACAATTTATTCACTAAATGTATTGCGAAACATCAGTCAATGAAAGAAAAAGAACACTGAAAATATAGTTTTGGAATTACAGCTGTGGTTAATAATAATACACAAAAATTATAGAAGCATTAAACATTCTTTGGTTGTGACATTTCTTACAGTAAAAACATGCGAAGTAAATTAAACAGGGCTTCATGTTAAGTAGAACAATCAACAAGCATATTGTAAGAGAATAAAACACCAAAATGGACACGTATAAAGTTTTATAAAATGGTCACTGTCACAACTCCACAAGACGTACACTCGACACATTAGGATACGGAAAGGAAAGTAATTCTGTCCTAGAATTTCAGTACGTTCGACTGACACTCCTGAATATGGATCACAACGCTTGCGTTTGAAGTGACAAGTGGGCAGGCAACCATACAAATCGGGAACTCATATTAGTGGTAACGCAAGAGGATTTATCGCTCAACCACTTTGTCAGCTGTCCCCACGGCTGCGTTTCATGCTCTCAACAACGTCTTCTAGTCCCGCACACAAGATTTTCATATTCTCTCGCTTGCCACGCGCGAACTATTCGTCCTAGAGATAAAAAGAACAGGAACTTTTTGTAGAAAATTTAATGTAGTTAAATTTTGTGCTGGGATACGTTTCCGCTGGAAGCCATGGTTCTATTCGAGAAAACGTGGTTGAAGGTCACTTTTGTTGAATAATTCGAAAACTATGATCCAAAGCAAAAATTCATTGCAGTACAAAATCCAATTGTTTTAAATTTCCTGGAAATAAGTCCTGTTCATATTTTTCTGCAAGACGAATAGTTTGCGCATAATGAGCCAGAGAATATGAAAATCTTGCACGTGGAATTTGAAGGCTTTGCAGATTGCATAAAACCCAGTTGTAGGGGCAACTGAATCACCGAGTATATTCTACATGAATGAAGACAGAGTCTTGGGGCAGATTTTATCTTATGCCTGGAAACTAAAATTTAGCTTGTCATCAGTTGTAACTTCATGTAGGTTGGTCACAGTAATCAGGTACCTGAATCTATCTGAGATTTTTTATTTCAAAATTCCGAGAACATGCTGAATCTTCATTTTTCTTGTGACGTAGCACGACCGCACTGGCACGTATATGCAAGAGCATTTCTTAAGAACGATCTGTTTCAAAACTTGATCGGCCGTGACGTACGGATCTCGCAAGGCCTCCAACGTCACCTTACCTCACTGCAACAGTCTTTTTTGCGGGGGTTTGTGAAAGTTGCCACCCATATGCCTCCCCTTCCTTCTGCTCGAACCGCGACGCCGCACAGCAACAGCAGTGAATGGAGTGATTCAAGACATGCTCGTAAGAGTATGGTCCGAGTTGACTATCGCCCGCACGTTTGTCTTGCGTCCGGTGGAGAGTAAATTGAACATTTGTGAAAGGAAATGAGATATTTTATCCTAAACTTAATTAGAAAAGTACCATCAGATTGTATTTGAATGTAGGTTAAATATATATCCTTGTGAAATGGGATGATTCTTTTGAAGATAAAAAACTTCCTAATCCTATACATAAATTTCTATCATCATCCATGTAGAAGGTATAGTTTCAGAAATGGGATGAATATTTTGAAGCATCCTTTAGTCTCGATTCCGTTAAGTCCTTTCGGAATAGCTCTATGGTCACAGCGCTTAATTGTCATTCTGGAGTCTTATGTTCGCTTCCACATTCACTAAGCAACTTCATGTTACTGACTCTGCATTTCTGCCGGCCGCTGTGGCCGAGCGGTTCTAGACGCTTCAGTCCGGAACCGCGCTGCTGCTACGGTCGCAGGTTGGAATCCTGCCTCGGGCGTGGATGTGTGTGATGTCCTTAGGTTAATTAGGTTTAAGTAGTTCTAAGTTCTAGGGGACTGATGACATCAGAAGTTACGTCCCATAGTGCTCAGAGCCATTTGAACCATTTGAATTCTGCATAATTACAACTTGGATGCTGTAGCATACACTCATGAACATTTGTTTTTAAAAGAGCTCCTGCTTTGGGGTAACAGTCTAAAAGTCCTATGGCATTGTTGACTGGTATATCCCACAGGGCAGGTTCAGACTCTTATCAAAAAAGATGTTCTACCTCTGTGCTCACCGACCTCGTCTCTTGATGCTAGTGAGGGTTCACTGCACGATAACAATGCGATGTTACTGATGACAGCGCCACTAAAAAAGAGTTGATAAACACGGTTTTCCGAAGTTCCTTCACAAAAGAAGACGAAGTAAATATTCCAAAATTCGAATCAAGAACAACCAGCAACATGAGTAATCTAGCAGTAGATATCCTTGGTGTAGCGAAGTAGCTTACAATACTTAAGAAAGGATAGGCTTCCGGTCCAGATTCTATTTCTGTCAGATTCTTTTGAGAGTATGCTATTACAGTAGCTCAATACTTAGCAACCATAAACAACCGCTCGTTCGTAGAAGCGTCCATGTCCAGAGACTGGAAAGTTGCACAAGTCACACCAATGCCTAAGAAAGTAAACAGCGATTTGCTTTAGGATTTTGGGACATAAACTGAGCTCGAAAACTATGAATCATCACGAGGAAAACAATTTATTGCCAAACAGCCAACACGGATTCAGAAAATATCGTTCTTGTGAAACACAACTAACTCTTTATTCTCACGAAGTAACGAATGTTATCGATAGGGGACGTCAGATTGATTCCATATTCTTAGATTTCTAGAATCCTTTTCAAACCTTTCCCCACAAACGACCTCTAATTAAATTGCTTGCCTTTGAAGTGTCGTCTCAGTTGTGTGACTGGATTCGTGACTTCCTGTCAGAAAGGTCACAGTTCGTAATAACTGACGGAAAGACGTCGAGTAAGACAGAAGTAATATCTGGCGTTTCCCCTCTGTCGTTCTGATCTACATAAACGATTTAGGAGACAATCTGAATTGTTAGCAGATGATGCTGTCATTTACCATCATGCAATGTCATCAGATGATCGAAACGAACTGCAAAATGATGTACACAAGATATCTGTATGGTGTAAAAAGTGGCAATTGACTATAAATAATGAAAAGTGTTGAGTCATCCACATGAACATTAAAAGGAAAGCGGCAAATTTTAGTTACACGATAAACTAAACAAATCTGAAGGCTGTAAACTCAACTAAATACTTGGTGATTACAATTATGAATAACTTAAATCGGTACGATCACGTACATAATATTGTGGGGAAAGCAAACGAAAGACTGCGATTTATTGGCAGAACACTTACATAATGCAATACTACAGAGACTGCGTGCACTGCGCTTGTCTCCCCTTTCCTGGGTTATTGCTGTGCGGTGTGGGATCCGCATCAGATAGGATTGACTGAGGACACTGATAAAGTTCAAAGAAGGGTAGTTCGTTTTGTGCTATCGCGAAACAGGGGCGAGAGTGCCACAGATGTGATACACGAATTGGGGTGTCGTTTTTTGCTGCAGCAGGATCTTCTCATGAAATTTCTATCACCAACTTTTTCTTCAGTGTGTGAAAATATTTTGTTTGTGGCCACCTACCTAGGAAGAAATGACCATTATAATAAAAATTAGAGAAATCAGGACCCGCACGGAAAGGCTGAAGTGTTCGCTATTAGAGAGTGGAACGGTAGAGAAGAAACTTAAATGTGTTTCGATGAGCCATCTGGCGTGCACTTAATTGTGAAATGCAGAGTAATGATGTAGATGTAGATGTTGTGGTTGGTTGTTTGGTTGATATGGCGGAGGGGACCAAACAGCGAGGTCACCGGTCCCATCGGACTAGGGAAGGGTAGGGAAGGAAGTGAGCCATTCCCTTTGAAAGGAACCATCCTGGTATTTGCCTGAAGCGATTTAGGAAAATGGCAGAAAACTTAAATCAGAATGGCCGAACGTGGGTTTGAACCGTCGTCCTCCCGAGTGCTAGTCCAGTGTGCTAAACACTGTGCCACCTCGCTCGGTAAGCTTGTGTCGTATGTGTATTTGTAGAGTGTAGGAGAGCGTAATCCAATTGAGGAGATGCTTGATTGAGAAGTAGCGACACCTATCACGAAAATTGACAAGGGCAGGGAGACCGGTGTGCTGACCACATGCTCCTCCGTATCCGTATCTGGTGACGCCTAAGGTATGAGGATGACACGGCGGCCGGTCGGTTCCGTTGGGCCTTCAAGGCCTGTTCGGACAGTGTCTTTTCCTTTGTGTTTTTTTAATTGTTTTTAGGAGACTGTAATGGATGCATACATGGTGTAGCGTTTTGCTTGTGTTGTATGATGATGAGAGAAGGAAGAGGATTAAATTGGATGGCGGCGCATAGCCTATTCCTCTCGAATAGCATCAGGACGCCGCCGAGCTTAACGCATCCGATGGACGTGTCAACATTAACAGTGCGACATGCCCTCGATTCATGTGTTGTGTTTGTGGTGTTTCCATATTTCTGTCTATTCCCTTGCTACATAATGTGAACAGTAACAGTCCTATCCAACTTCGTTGGGGTACTCCTCAACTTATATTTACATCTATCGATTCGAGATACTCGCATATGAGGGTTCGTCTCTGAAAAATTGGAAGGAAAGGATGGAAATGAACTACAAGAGACTAAACTCTGGTCACGATGAAAGTACAAACGCGTAATTACATTATAGGTCTAATACATAGTTTCCCCGTTATCTTTCAGTCAAGTGTTAATTCGAAACAAGAAATAGTACACCAGTTCCAGAAAGACGACACAATTACATTTTTGACAGAATTGTGACAGTTATTTACAGTTATTGCTCGCATTCCCTCTTTATATTTTTCAGACTGTTCACGAGTTTTACGGTATTAGTGTATTTTTCATTTGTTATTGTCGGCTGTGTAAAAAGGAGTTGTTGCCTTTGACTTCGAGCCACAACGCCGTTACCAGTGACTGCTCCCGGATCCTCGACGCCTCAGCCGAAAGGCCATGCAGGGTGGCCGTGGTGTGGAATGGTGGAAGAAAAGCATTCACGTGTGCCATGGACTATGTCCTGCTGACTTGTTCGTTTTGAAGTTTTACTCTTCAGGCGCGAAAAATGAGAAAGAATGCTCTCAGAGTACTTAGACGTAAAATAATTCTGGGTAGCTGCCAACGTTCTAATGGTCGCGAACGAACTCTGTGGAGGTCATTGCCCGTATTGTGCACTGTAGTGCGTAGTGGCGAAGAGCCTTTTTTTTTGCGTGGCGAGGCGTTTGCGAAGACTGCAGAGCGGCGCCAAGTATTACAAATAAAAAGTAGCGATTTTGCACTTTTACTACATCGCTGCAATTACTCAGAGCTGTTTAATTGGCGATAAAGAGCTGCTGATTTACGAGGCGAATTCCATTTGGTTAAGAAGCGAACCGCATCGAGACACGTGCAGATATTCGCAGTAATCTACGTGCCTTTTTTTCTTTCTTATTCTTCTGATTCTGCGCTTGTCATGTGAATCAAAACGATCGCATACTGCGTGATGGCCGCACCAAAAATAACTACATCCTTACGTAACACCATATGTGTGCGCTGGTAATCGTAAAATTTGCGGTCATTTAACGTTTCAAGTACGGCGCTGATGTGGCAGAGGAAACGTCTCACTGGTGAATCAGAATAGTCATATCTTTTCCGTGGCGCCTTATTCCCTACTATCTTGTGCGGACTTCGTCGCGTCTGCATATCTACCACAACCATAATCTTCGGCAGTTCGTTTTTCAAATATTACTCTTGTTCTGTCCCTTCAAATTTTCTCCTGGATCCTTTCAGGGCCATATTAAATATTTCTGCACTCCTTAACAAATGTCCCATAAACCAGTTTCTCTTTCTGGTAAGGGCTGTCCGAAAATTCCATCTCTCGGCGACTATTTCCAGGTCCTCTTGCTTTTGAAATTCGTCTCTACATACTTCGGTAACACCTCACTACTAATGCTTCCACTTCCTTCTTTTCCGGCTGTTCTGACTAATCGCTTCTTCAGAAATCTTTTTTTCACTAAGCATATCCTTCTTTGTCTTCACCAATGTGCTTCTGTTGTCCGTCTCGTTTCCGCCCTCTTGCACCTGCGTTCCTCATAAGAGTCGCTAGTCACATTTTCTCCGATGTTTCGGCAGATAATTGCAAATCCGATTTTCAGTGTGTAGCTGGAGTCAGCCCACAGTTACTGCTCATGATGTCTTTCATGCGACACCCAATGTGGACGGAATGCGTCTGGATTGTTTCCCGTTACAAAATTATTTTTAAAGCGGAATTTTAGGTGCCTATTCGATAGAGCGGTCCAACATCAGACAACTGCGATATTCATTTTATAGACATTTGTTAAGAGCGACAATAAAGTATGAAGAATGACCAGCAGCGACCGAGCCGTGATCCTGCATGGCGGTAGCAGTCACTGCGGGCCAGATTATTCATTGTGTTTTACTGTCTCTTTTAATACACAGATTGAACCAGAAATCCATCGACAAACTTTCAGATGTGGTAGTACGGACCAAAACAAAAAAAAGTTCAGTAAGCATGAGCTCTGAAGTGCACACCTTAAGAGCGATGATCACTTAGTCATCTTCACCACTGTGAAACACATCTCTTCTAGTGATTCGAATCTGCAACCGTAGCGGTCGCGCGGTTCCGGACTGAAGCGCCTGGAACCTCTCGGCCACAGCGGCCGGCTCCGGGTTCCGGGACAGAGTTTTAGTACTATAGATGTAACGTACTGAGGTCCGTAGACTACAAGCACTATGAACTGGTAGGTCTTCCCGCGATGAACAACGAAAGGGATATTGGGATTAGACGTCCTGTGGAAAGCGAGCTCATCACAGCATAAACTCTGACTGGGTAAAGATCGTGGCCTTTTCATGGGAACCGTACCAGAATTTGCCTAAAGCAGTTTAGGGAAACCACAGGAAACCTAAATCTAGATGGCAAGACTGAGATTTGAATAGGTGACCTGACGAATGCGAGTCTAGCATATTACCACGGCAGCACCCCTCTCGGTATAATGAATGGTGAGAAGCGTGGAAAGCTGTCTACATTCTCCGTTCCGAAAAATATTCTTCAGTAAAAGATATAGTTAGCAGACGTATTATTATTACTATTACTATTATTATTATTCTCTCTAAGGCAAAAGAAAGACGCATATTGGTTACAATTTGATATTTATGCAGGGATCGATGAAAAACGCAAAATAGTAAATTTCGGTGGCCAATGTGTGGCTGGGTGATGTTGCAGCGCAATTTCACCGCGCAGCTGGCAAGGATAGTAAACCGGGGACGTGTCGATACCAGGGCATGATATCTTTGCAAATATCATTCCGTATGAACATGTACATGTAAACATGTTAACACGTCAGCCTCAGTTGCAAATAGAAACCAATCTTTACCCAGGTTTCAGCCAAAATGATTTGGCCTTTTTCAGAAGCCAGTGACACTAAACTATTCAAAGTTTGGCTATGTCGAGTATAAAACTGTAGCACTGTAGTAACCAGTCATAAATCTACATTACTTGGGATGAAGAGATACAGCAGACCCCACTGCGTGGGCGAGGTCGGTAGGCCACGAGAGCTGCTCCGTATACTGAGTTGGACAGTAACTATGCCTCGCAGACAGGAGCGTGAACAAAATAGGACGCTATAAGCATTTGAGAGAGGACGTGTAGTTGGGTTCAAAGAAGCCAGTTCGGGTAATTGGTGAATCGCTCGGCATTGTTGGCAGGAATGGGAGAACAATGGCGGAACACAGCGTCAAGAAGAAATCGGTCCGCCTTGAAAGATAGAAGAACGTGAGGAACGCGCAATCGTCACAGAGAGCCCTGAATTCATCGATCCGAAGTGCAACTGGTGCTTCAGTGATCACAAGAACCATTAATAGGAGGCTCACAGAAAGGGGGCTGAGCTCAGGGTGTCCCTTGCGCTGACTACCAATGACCTCTGTACATCGACAAACCCGTTGCTGTGGTGTCTGGCACTGATTGGAGTTGAACTGTCTTCAGTGACAAGTCCCGCTTCGAACTGATCCCAGATGATCAGCGAAGACGTGTCTGGAGATGCCTCGCACAGTGGTCGGATACCAACGTGACTGTCGACGGCCATGCGGCCCGACACTAGCAGTGGTGGTCTGGGATGCCATTTCATTTCATGGCAGGACCCCTATGGTTGATATCCCTACAGCACAACGGTACGTCGGCGATATTCAACGCCCAGTTTTGTAGCCCCTTGTAATGTCTCTTGCAGCTGCAAGAGACATTACATCGAATTTAATTTTTTTTTTTCGTGGAATCTAAAATTTACAAACCTCTCTCACACCGGCCTGATTTAGCTTCACTGATTAGGATAGTAAAAACATGCGTATATTAAGGGAATTTTCATTGACAAAGCAGGCTTATCACATTCACACAGTTCAATACTGTTCTATCCTGATTAAATTGAGCTTAACTTAAATTCCATAAGGCAGTGAAGCAATTTCGAAGTCTCGGTGCGACGAAAATTGTCAGTCGATCTCCTGGAAACTTTTGTAATAATTATTAACTTTCGGTGATCACATGGGGAAGACCGGAATCTGCTGGTAAGACCGTGTTAGCCTATTTATTTGAAGTAACTGGATATCTTGAGCATACAAAACGGCAGATTCGTCCAGTGTAAATCAGACGTTCCCCACTGATCCCGTGCAACACAGCGTAGTAAGCAGACACTGTCAATAATAAGCAGTTAAATAATACGCGAACACACTTACTTTAGTTTAGTTCATGTATTAAATTCCTTCTCATACAGAATCTCATCAAGATGGCGACTAGCCCAACAATACATACATATACATCCTCCTTTCACGACTAATCGGCAAGAAGTCCTCATTCTTTTCATAAGAGAAAACATAGATAGCAGAGAAGCTATTCCATGGAGTAAATGGACGCTCCAAGGAATAATTGGGCTTGAAACTACTTTGCATTGATAATCGGTAAGATAAGAAGAGATATTTCGAGATACGTACTGAGTTATATAATTTATAAAATTTCTGAAAATATCGCGGAGAGACCGCTGCAAGAGACATTACATCGCCCCTCGCAGCGAACAAAGTTGATATGTATCCACTTTGCGAGCTAACTATTGGCTTAGCTAACTCGTTAGAATTTGTGGAACATACGTTCCTATAAATTTTAAGAAGCCATCCTGGGCTCTCATTTCAGCAAGATAATGCCCTTCCGCACGCAACGAGAGTTTCTACTGCTTGTCTTCGAGCTTGTCAAAGTCTGCCTTAGCCAGCGAGGTAGCTGTATCTCTCCCCAATTAAGAACATTTGGAGCATTATGGACAGTGCTCTCCAACCGGTTCGGGATTCTGACTATCAACGCGCCAATTTGGTAGAAAATGCCGAGGAGGACATCCAGTAACTCTGTTAGCGAACGCCAAGCCGAATAAATGCTTGCATTAGGGCCAGAGGTGGACCAACGCTTTATTGAGTTGCTGTGTTTGTGAAGCTCTTTCTCTGATAAATAATCCAATTTTTCTGAAATTGTGATCATTTGTTTGTCTACATGTGCATCACATCTACCGACTTCCTTCGTGGTGTGACTTTTCTTCCTTAGAGTGTATTTACTTGTGCTTGAATAATTTTGAACAATAGTTTGAAGCACATCACAGTTTGAAATCATAGTAATTATATTTGCTATTCACGATTCAGTTTTGAAAATTAATAAAATAAAAATAGAACAGCGCTTTTTACAGAGTCTATGAAAAGAGAACAGTCTCTTCCATAAAGGCATACAGGTGACAATTATTGAACTACAATCATGCTCATAAATTAAAGATAATTGCAGAATGTGGTGCCACACAACGTGGCACTACACAAAACTGGCGATAATAACATAGGCGCAGAGGGAACACACACGACATAGATCTGTAAGTCCAAGGTATTCGTCATAAGTTGAAAAAACCGTCCCGAAACACATGTGTTACTAAACGCCACTGTTTCCTGCGCATGTACTCAGACATCAATATGGGATATGATCATCATACACACTTACACAGGCCGCACAACGGGTTGGCATACTCTGGATCAGGTGGTCGAGCAGCTGCTGGGGTATAGCCTCCCATTCTTGCACCAGTGCCTGTCGGAACTCCTGAAGTGTAGGGGTTTGAAGACGTGCAGCGATACGTCGACCGAGAGCATCCCAGACGTGCTCGATGCGGTTTAGGTCTGGAGAACAGGCAGGCCACGCCATTCGCCTCGTATATTCTGTTTCAAGATACACCACGATGGCAGCTCGGTGGGGCCGTGCGTTATCATCCATCAGGAGGAAGGTGGCACCCACTGCATCCCTTTAAAGGCAGACATACTGCGGCAAAATGACGGCTCGATACACCTCACCTGTTAACAGTTCCTCTGTCAAAGACATGCAGGGGTGTACGTGCACCAATCATAGTCCCACCCCACATCATCAAACCACGACCTCCACACAGGTCCCTTTCAAGGACATTAAGGGGTTCACTCCAGATGAAAACACGACGAGAATCACGGTTGAGACTATACCTGGACTCGTCTGTGAACATAACCTGGGACTTCTGTTCCAATGACCATGTACTGTGTTCTTGACACCAGGCTTTACGGGCTCTCCTGTGACCAGGGGTCAGTGGAATGCACCTTGCGGGTCTCCGGGCGAATAAACCATGTCTGTTCAGTCGTCTGTAGACTGTGTGTCTGGAGACAACTGTTCCAGTGGCTGCGGTAAGGTCACGAGCAAGGCTACCTGCAGTACTCCGTGGCCGTCTGCGGGCACTGATAATGAGATATCGGTCTTCTTGTGGTGTTGTAAACTGTGGACGTCTCGTACTGTTTCGCCTGGACACGTTGCCTATCTGCTGGAATCGTTGCCATAATCTTGAGATCACACTTTGTGGTACATGGAGGGCCCATGCTACGACCTGCTGTGTTTGACAAGCCTCCAGTCGCCCTAGTATTCTACTCCTCATAACGTCATCAGTTTGTGTTCTTTGAGACATTTTCAACACACAGTCACCATTAGCACGTCTGAAAACGGCTGCACACTTACTCGCTGCACCGTACTCTGACAGGCACCAACACACCTATGCGTATGTGGACTGCTGACAGTGCCACTGTGCGACGACCGCAGGTCAAATGCACCGCATGGTCATACCCCGAGGTTAAACAAACCGCCCACCAGAGGGTTGTTTCACCATGTATCAGCATTATACTTAATTTATGAGCATGAGTGTATATGAAATAGATAACTTCTGAACAGTTTGCATTAGGACGTTGAAACTGCACGGTTGGGCATGGGGTATGAAGGGAATTAGTATGAGCATTCGCACCTGCCTTATTCTTGTCGGCCATTTGTACGTGAAAATGTCACGGTACAGAGTGCCTGAGCGTATAGCGCTTGTGAAGGCCTACTATGCGAGCAATAATAGCCCAACTTCGGCTCAGAGGAAGTTTGCGAACGGGTTCATACTGAAGACAACCGGTCTAAGTGTGCTAACAATGAAGAATCTGGTTCACAAGTCTGAGAGAGCGGATAGTGTTCGTGATGACAGCATTGGCAATGTCAGTCGTCCAGAAAGGACGAAAACGCCTGAAAACATCGAGAACATAGGCGCTGTGTTTCAAACCAGCCCAGGAAATCGATCAGACGAGCTGCACAACATGTGGAAATCAAATAGGAGACACTGCGACAAATTGTTGTTGAAGACCTGTGTCTTTTCCCACACAAAATTCAAACCTATGAGCCATGAAGCCCTAGGGCCATGGAACAGCGGTTGTGTTTCGCCATCACTATTGTCTACAGAATTGACGAACAGGACTTTGATGTGATTATGGTTTGGTTTAGTGACGAAGCCCACTTTTATTTGGATAGTTTCACCAGTAAGCAGCTCGTGGTCTTGCGGTAACGTTCTCGCTTCCCGCGCACGGGGTTCCGGGTTCGATTCCCGGCGGGGTCAGGGATTTTCCTTGCCTCGAGATGACTGGGCGTTGTTGTGTCATCCTCATCATTCATTCTCATTACCGTCGGAGGAAGGCAATGGCAAACCATCTCCACCAGGACCTCACCTAGTACGCCGGTGCGGGTCTCCCGCATCGTCCCCTACTCTCCTCGGAGTATGGGGCATCATCATCATCATCAATAAGCAAAATTGGCGCATTTAGGGGGCTGAGAATCCTCATTTCACGATGGAGAAGTCTCTTCGCCCTCAACAGATGACTGTATGTCGTGCAGTGTCTAGTCACGGAATAATCGGTGCGATATTCTTATGGCACGGTAACTACCGAACGGTACTTGAAGATTTTGGAAGATGATTTCATCCCCATTGTGCAAAGTTCAAAATCGTTCATATGGCTCTAAGCCATGGGACTTAACACCTGAGGTCATCAGTCCCATAGACTTAGAACAACTTAAACCTAACTAACGTAAGAACATCACACACATCCATGCCCGAGGCAGGATTCGAACCTGCGACCGTAGCAGCAGCTCGGTTCCGGACTGAAGCTCCTGGAACCGCTCGGCCACAGCGACCGACCATGCAAAGTGATCCGGATTTCGACAAGACGTGGTTCATGCAAGACTGAGCTCGAAACCATCGAAGCAGGAGAGTGTTTGATGTCCTGGAGGAGGACTCTGGGAACTGCATTCTGGCTCTGGGGTACCCAGAGGCCACTGACATGGGCTTCGATTGGCCGCCATATTTTCCGGATCTGAACACATGCTACTCGTTTTTGTGGGGCTATATTAACGACAAGGTATACAGCAATAGCCTTATAACTATTGCTGAGCTGAAAACAGTCATTCAGGATGTCATCGACAGCACGGATGTACCGACATTTCAGCGGGTCAATGCAGAATTTCGCTAGTCGTCTGCGCCACATCATCGCCAATGATGGCAGGCATATCGAGTATTTTATAACCTAAATCCAAATATCTGTAGGGACGTTTACATGTTGAATAAAGTGTGTTCACGCCGTAGTTTGTAACTCATTTACGTTTTTTCACATAGTTCAATAATTGTCATCCTGTATTGCCTTTCGGCTTATTGAAAATTTAGTAGTAAAAAATGTAAATGTCGTTTGACATTGTTGGCTGGGATGTACCACGTGCTGGATAAACCGCCTATTAGAATGTATGTTCTTCCACCATACACATTGGCCCCTTTCCTCGCGGATATGCGAGAGTCGTGTCCTTGCATTGGTGGAGTATAGGCGAGTCTGGTGGATGCGTGAACAGTTTAGAAAATGACTCTGAGCACTATGAGACTTAACATCTGAGGTCATCAGTCCCCTAGGACTTAGAACTACTTAAACCTAACTAACCTAAGGACATCACACACATCCATGCCCGAGGCAGGATTCGAATCTGCGACCGTAGCAGTCACGCGCTTCCAGACTTTAGCGCCTAGAACAGTTTAGCGCTGTGTTTGTGTTGTATGATGATGATGATGATGATGATGATGATGATGAGAGTAGTGAGAGAGTGAAATGCAGTGCCTGCACATAGCCTATTCGTCTCGAATAGCACCAAGGGGTCCACCGACTTTAACGACGACATCCGACGGACGAATCACCATCAACAGTTCTACATGCCCAAATTTCAAGAGTGGGTACGGAGAGGTTTGGCACGTAATCCAGGACTTTGGCACAGGGACTGGTGATCAGGAACTCCATGCCATCACCTATCCTCCTCTTGTTGGTCAAATAGTGAAAGTGAAAAACTCATCCAACTCCACCGTTCTAACCTGCTTATCTTACAGTCGACCGCCACCAACAGGCGTGCGCTAGCGATCTCAGTTACGGAGACGGATAATTTAGTAGTATTAAAATTATGAACATGAGAGTTTGGTGTAATCTTCTCTACAGCGAACTGCCACAGAATTAGTACTTATAACCTGGGATTTAAATCACTTTGACGCATTCCATACAGCCAGAGGCGGTACAAGCTGCTGGTTGCGAGAAAATTAGTGTTGACATGGCGAGGAGATAAGCGCGAAGTGGAGCTTGTAAGTAGATCACAAGCAGGCAATTAGAGTTCACGACTCTTTGATTGAATATCTGTTTGTTATATGAAAGGCAATAACATTAATTACCCGTCAACTTCTTATCTTAATGGTCCGCCCTATCTATAAGAGAAAAAAGCCGGATGAAGACATGTCGACGACAGGCTATCTCCATCAGTACCTAAACAAAAAAAAAGTAAACAAACATTCCTGATGCGTCAAAGAGCCCCCGTTCTCCAATCGGCGTAAGCTGCGAACGTTGAACCCTGTGTGTGTACGGTTACTTCGTGCTAGCTGTTAATCGGATGACTCTCATATGTAAGAAATGTCTAACAAGAAGAGTTATGAACGAACACTGTGCTGTAAGATTTAATAGAACAAAGATTAAAGAGAAAAAATATTAGCAGCTACGCAAATTATCAAAGTTGGGCAATAATTGACAGAAACCGTCGTGAAGTGTCATTACATGGAAATTTAAATTGAAAAGAAAAGTGAAGGTTAGAGGAACAGACAAGAGGTTTACTATGAGAGGGAAATATGTTTTTCAGGAGACGAAATTCAGTTTCGAAATTAAAAAATTATATAAAGCTTCAGTTTCGAAATTAAAAAATTATATAAAGCTTCTACAGAGAAGTCATCAATTGAAGATTAATTTCGCTTATTGGAGGCAAATGTTTGTCGTCACGTGCGCGGAGACTGATTGGCGTCGTATTAAGTGTCTACGGGACTAAGAGCGATATCGTACTCAGTGATTTTATACATTACTAGTGTAGAAGGAGATATCAAGCAGTTGTGAATTCAGTTTGCGTTTGAAACTAGTTCTGATTGTCCATTAGTTTATTCACATCAATATGTTAAGTAGACAAATATTTTTATGACTGAATACCAAACCCCTTTCTGTCTCACAATAAGGCTGAATGTTAGATAGTGTAAGTTATTTCACATTCTACGTGTATCAGAGTTACAGTTATTTCGTTATTTTAGAACTGCGACTTATTGTTGATAACAAACTAAATAAAAGGGTACTTATAGTCTAAGTTTTCTGTCAGAGTTCCGAACTGTTTAAAGAGTCGTTCTAGATACCGCTTATTATCCTTATTTACAGGATTTATAGGCTTCTGTGTGATAAACACTTTCTTTCTCAATGAAGCATTGCCCTTGAACGAGGCATCTGTGATTGAATATGGCTATTACATTGAATGTGACTACTACTAACAGAAAAAGTACATAAAAACATACCACTTGACACACTTTTTTTTCAGACTTCCTACGTACACACCTCCCAGCGTTATGCAAGAAATCGTCAGCAACAGCCTCCAAGTCCATTCTCAGTGAACTGATCGATGTTGATGAAACTTAGCAGTAGGCAGGGAAGTTGATCAACGTCGGAAGGCAGTTGCGCACAAATACTACTCTGCAAAATATTTCTTAATTTGCGTCTACAGTGCGACTGAAATTGCTAATTAGATGACATCAGTCACTTGCCGCTACGGTGTTGCCACATCGGCTGCCGGCTGCCGCTCGCTCAAAGGGAACAAACAGCGGGTCACTTCACAAGTGCTGTTAGCCCCTTGACTACCATTTGGACGTATGTGTCCCACAATAGGTTATCAGATAACTAACAAGTTTGTTTGTGTGGCCATCCTCCGCAGCAAGCATATAAATACTTGTTTTGCAAATCAAACTGCCTTTTCCTGCTGCTAGTTATTTTATTAATCCCAATTAATTAATAAAATAACTAGCAGCAGGAAAAGGCAGTTTAATTTGCAAAACAAATATCAGATAACTGTTGCATGTTACACTCCTGGAAATGGAAAAAAGAACACATTGACACCGGTGCGTCAGACCCACCATACTTGCTCCGGACACTGCGAGAGGGCTGTACAAGCAATGATCACACGCACGGCACAGCAGACACACCAGGAACCGCGGTGTTGGCCGTCGAATGGCGCTAGCTGCGCAGCATTTGTGCACCGCCGCCGTCAGTTTCAGCCAGTTTGCCGTGGCATACGGAGCTCCATCGCAGTCTTTAACACTGGTAGCATGCCGCGACAGCGTGGACGTGAACCGTATGTGCAGTTGACGGACTTTGAGCGAGGGCGTATAGTGGGCATGCGGGAGGCCGGGTGGACGTACCGCCGAATTGCTCAACACGTGGGGCGTGAGGTCTCCACAGTACATCGATGTTGTCGCCAGTGGTCGGCGGAAGGTGCACTGGGACTGGACCGCAGCGACGCACGGATGCACGCCAAGACCGTAGGAGCCTACGCAGTGCCGTAGGGGACCGCACCGCCACTTCCCAGCAAATTAGGGACACTGTTGCTCCTGGGGTATCGGCGAGGACCATTCGCAACCGTCTCCATGAAGCTGGGCTATGGTCCCGCACACCGTTAGGCCGTCTTCCGCTCACGCCCCAACATCGTGCAGCCCGCCTCCAGTGGTGTCGCGACAGGCGTGAATAGAGGGACGAATGGAGACGTGTCGTCTTCAGCGATGAGAGTCGCTTCTGCCTTGGTGCCAATGATGGTCGTATGCGTGTTTGGCGCCGTCCAGGTGAGCGCCACAATCAGGACTGCATACGACCGAGGCACACAGGGCCAACACCCGGCATCATGGTGTGGGGAGCGATCTCCTACACCGGCCGTACACCACTGGTGATCGTCGAGGGGACACTGAATAGTGCACGGTACATCCAAACCGTCATCGAACCCCTCGTTCTACCATTCCTAGACCGGCAAGGGAACTTGCTGTTCCAACAGGACAATGCACGTCCGCATGTATCCCATGCCACCCAACGTGCTCTAGAAGGTGTAAGTCAATTACCCTGGCCAGCAAGATCTCCGGATCTGTCCCCCATTGAGCATGTTTGGGACTGGATGAAGCGTCGTCTCACACGGTCTGCACGTCCAGCACGAACGCTGGTCCAACTGAGGCGCCAGGTGGAAATGGCATGGCAAGCCGTTCCACAGGACTACATCCAGCATCTCTACGATCGTCTCCATGGGAGAATAGCAGCCTGCATTGCTGCGAAAGGTGGATATACACTGTACTAGTGCCGACATTGTGCGTGCTCTGTTGCCTGTGTCTATGTGCCTGTGGTTCTGTCAGTGTGATCATGTGATGTATCTGACCCCAGGAATGTGTCGATAAAGTTTCCCTTGCCTGGGACAATGAATTCACGGTGTTCTTATTTCAATTTCCAGGAGTGTATTACCGTGTATCAGTGTCCCACTGGTAAAAGGAAGCCTACTGCAGTTTAGCAGAATTCTTGTAATTACAGATTGCATCTGTAGGTTGTGCTGTTCTCAAGTTTCACTGTTAATCCTCTTCACCGTATTAAAAACTCCGCCGAACAGGTCGTGAAGGACCAACGGTACCGACCGGCCGCCGTGTCATCTTCAGCCCACAGGCGTCACTGGATGCGGTTATGGAAGGGCATGTCGTCAGCACACCACTCTGCCGGTCGTATGTCAGTTTACGAGCCGCTACTTCTCAATGAAGTAGCTCCTCAGTTCGCCTTACAAGGGTTGAGTGCGCCCCACTTGGCAACGGCTTTGGCAGACCGAATGGTCACCCATCCGAGTACTAAGCCAGCCCGACAGCGCTTAACTTCGGTGATCTGAAGGGTACCGTGTTACCACTGCGGCAGGGTCGCCGACTCGTCTCCGTCTTGTCACATCGAATAAGTTCGCACCTGCAGATAGGCACCCCAGTTCCATGTTCGCAAAGCGGGTTGCCTTCACGTCTTCCTAGACACACTTGCACCCACAAATTTGCGAGTGGCATCACAGACGAAGCCCATGTTGAGCACCTGTACTGTGAGTTAATAACTTGGAGAGTCGCTCTGTCCTCTGATTGTGTCTGTCTTCAATGTACCTTGTAGTTTCTGCGACTGGAAAAGGAAGCTGCCGGGAACATTCTTTTCGTGTTGTTACTTCTAAGATGTTAATCAAAATAGCCATACATGAATGTTTTTCAAATAAATCTGGTAGTCTAGAGGTTAAGGAGCCTGTACACATTGAATATATATTGACAATACTAGCTTGACCCTCACATGGATCAGATTGCCAACATTGTGAGGTGACAGCGCGTTTTTACAAGGTTAAGATTTCGAACACACAAAATAAAGCGTGCGCCGGAGTTATTTTTGCTGTAGCTGGTAAACAACAGAAAAAAACGGAAACGAGGAAATAAGTACGAGAATGACTGAAAAACAGAAGCGACTTGTCGTATGTTAATATACTGACTAAAATCAAAACTACGGAAACAAAAGATGCCAAAACTATTTTCATATGCGTCCTGCATCTTACCATAAATTATTAACGCTGGAACTACATAAAACAGAGAAGCAACAATCGTTAATGGGAGAGGCAACCGCAGTCGACGAGAGATCAGATGTAACTTAGATTTGTGGCGACAGGTATCATTCGAATGCTTAAGGTTTAGTGCTGTAATATCAGCAAACACAATTAGCAAAATTAGCAATTAGCAAAACTGTGCCAAAGGCAGGAAGTAAGCCCGCTCAGTAGCGCAATGGCGGCCCCGGAAGTTGAATTTTCCAGCGGATCACGCTCTGTTAAAACTAGAGCGCTATCCTCCGCGGCCTAGCGGCGGCCGAGCGAAACTCGTTCAAGGTCACCCGCCTCTAAGGCGGAACACACAGCAATGAATTAATTACGTCTGTCGTGCTATGATGTATTCTGGTAATTAATATAAAATATTTATTTTTTGCATTATGTAATAATGTGGTGAGTGTATTGTGTATCGAACCGGGGACCTAGAAACGACGGAGAGGTTTCCTCCCGCCGTAGCCCTCAGTGGTTCACAACCCCACAACAGGCCACAACAGACCACCCGCGCCACCGCCGCCCCACACCGAACCCAGGGTTATTGTGCGGTCTCATACCAGACGAGTGTAACCCCAAATGTTTGCGTGGTAATTATGGTGTACGTGTATGTAGAGACTGTTTGTGCATCAATCGCCGACATAGTGTAACTGAGGCGGAATAAGGGGAACCAATCCGCATTCGCCGAGGCAGATGGAAAACCGCCTTAAAAACCATCCACAGGCTGGCCGGCACACCGGACCGCCAGGGACCGGCACGCCTTACCGCTCGGGAAGCAGCGCGTTAGACCGCGCGGCTAGCCGGGTGGGCTCATAATGTGGTGAATTTAACATGTATTTCGCAGTCATTGCATATACACTTGTATGGCGAGGTATACCATGTTTCCAAATTAAAAAACAAAGCGATTCCATAGTGAATTCTCCATTGACCACCGTAAAGTGATAAATACGATTACTACTGCATACGCCTATTAAAATTGTTCTCTTGTAAGTAGGCTGTTTAGGTTCTTATATGTAGGCTGTTTAGGTTCTTATATTGGTAACGCCGCCGCCACGTAGCGCTCTCTGTATGAAAATCACTGGCTGTGCTGTGTGCAGTCTGTGGCTAGTTTGCATTGTTGTCTGCCATTGTAGCGTTGGGCAGCTGGATGTGAACAGCGCATAGCGTTGGGCAGTTGGAGGTGAGCCGCCAGCAGTGGTGGATGTGGGTAGAGAGATGGCGGAGTTTTGAAATTTGTAAGATTGGATGGCATGAACTGCTATATATATTATGATTATTAAGGTAAATACATTGTTTGTTCTCTATTAAAATCTTTCTTTTGCTAACTATGCCTATCAGTAGTTAGTGCCTTCAGTAGTTTGAATCTGTTATTTAGCTGGCAGTAGTGGCGCTCGCTGTATTGCAGTAGTTCGAGTAACGAAGATTTTTGGTGAGGTAAGTGATTTGTGAAAGGTATAGGTTAATGTTAGTCAGGGCCATTCTTTTGTAGGGATTTTTGAAAGTCAGATTGCGTTGCGCTAAAAAATATTGTGTGTCAGTTTAAGCTCAGTCCTGTATAATTGTTCTAAGGGGACGTTTCAGATGTCGACCCTGAGCCGAGGGTACCTCACTGGAATCTTCTGATTTTTTCTTGTAGTTTGTGTTATTAGTGTAGCTATTGTTTATTGCTAGTGCGTAATTGTAGAGAGAATCTCCTCTCCTTTGTAGTTGCAATCTTTCATTGTTGTACAGTAAAACAGTTGTGGCATGCATGTAGATTTGCACCAAGTATTTCGCAGTTGCGCTTCCAATTAACTACATATTATTTTCAGTGCTATGTTAATGTGTTCTCTTATTTTTGCTCTTCAAATTGTGCTTTTCTGTGTTATCGTGTGAAATATTGTGACAATAATGGCGTGTGAAAAACGTAACACTAGGCTTCAAAGTAAACTGAGAAATAATAGTGACGACGAGCGTAGCTTATCAGCACCACTGTGTAGTGAATTAACAGACATTCGAAGTAGTAATTTGGTAACTGTGCATAGGGAAATGGAGCGGGCGGCGCGAAAATTGTCAGACTGTCAAGTCTCGACCTCACATGTCCGGTACATACTGACAATTTTGAGAATGTTTTTGGGGCCTCCAACGCTACTAGTGAATATTTCTACTATTGACGATACATCAATACGCATCCTTATGCGGCCAATCTGTGGATGGATTGACAATATATCCCTTACGTGTAACGCGGGAAAATTTTGGCAGCCGCCGCCGTGAGGACGCGGGATGATCTATTTTCAGCTGATTTTAAATGACTAATAGCTGTACTTTAAACCGAGCCACAACTTCGCGGTGTGCAATGTATCCGAGAAAATGGCGGCCAACAACTTGTGGCAGAACTATTCATCACACTGGCTTTGTTCACGGCGATTGAATTAAGCTCTGCGAGTAAATTCAAGACAGAAATCAGTAAAAGTAAACCGTGATTTCTCACCTTCATTGGTTAGGTGAAACCGTTCCCGCACTGGCTTACAAGTTATGGGTGACACTGGCACGGCCGTAGAAAGTGAGTAAACTTTTTTCATGTACATAGCTGCACCGATTGCTTGTTTCAGGCAACAACGTTATCCGAAGGAGGGTAGATACCATTCATTTCAGAGTCACTGCAAGTCTCTGACGTGGATGATTAGCTGGAAGCAATAATAAGTTTCATAATGCTATCTTCGAGAATACCGCCATTATTCCACTCTTCGTCAATTATTCGCTTGTTATGCATCACGCCAATCCTCCAGTCCATCTCGGTGACATTTTCCAGGTCCTGAATAGTCAGTTTATCTACTTTACTGACAGGAAACTTTTTAGTTTCGCGACCACATCCTCTCACTCGCGCCCAAATTTCGTGTCAATTTCGTGTAAGCAACATTTGTAAAGTGGTAGTCTCATGTGACTCTTTGCGTAATATTAATTCAATCTAAATGTTATATTTGTGACACATACGCTAATTTTCATAATGTAATATGTTTTAGACTATATGCATACTATTCTCAGATCAGCTGATGGTAACGCTGTTTACCGAAACCGGTCATGGTAAATAAAGGTTTTACAAACGCGATCTTGGCTGGGAAGTTGTCTTTCTTCAAGTACAATATTTACAGATCGCCCCTTATCACTCAGCATGAACAAGTTAACTCGAGACTGCGATAAATCGTAATCGAATTTTGGCATCAGCCTGATGAGTAGGTCCCCCATGAAACCTATTATCCTATTATGATCCTAAGTTGTTATATTCGTAGACCCTCACTTCATGCTAGCAAATTCTGGGATGGCGAAAATAACTACTTTCAACATTCGAAATACGAATTTGTTATAGGGATCCTAAAATACAATTTCAATAGAATTGTGTGGTATGTATGGAATCAGCAAGCAAGCTATTAGCAACGTTCTGCTGTTGTTATAAACATGGCGCTTGTATGAAAAAATATAATTTACGTGATTTCAGAGTTAGCATCAGAGAGTGTGTTGCTAGTTGTCACTATCGACGTTCCTTCAACAATCGATAATCGATATTTAAATTATATCTCAAGTGACCTAATAATAAATAGCCACCGTAGAAATGCGTGACGAGATATAAATTAATGAGCGATTATGGAAGCAAAGCATCAGACTCGCTTTGGAATCAATGTTTGCGCAGGAACTGTAGGCGAGAGACTCGTAGGAATATACTCTTTACGGGACTAATTAAGACGTCTGTCAGCCGGCCGGTGTGGCCGTGCGGTTCTAAGCGCGTCAGTTTGGAACCGCGTGACCGCTACGGTCGCAGGTTCGAATCCTGCCTCGGGCATGGATGTGTGTGCTGTCCTTAGGTTAGTTAAGTTTAAGTAATTCTAAGTTCTGATGACCTCAGTAGTTAAGTCCCATAGTGCTCAGAGCCATTTGAACCATTTTTTGAAGACGTCTGTCAACAATTCGCGGACGACAGATTACCCTCGTTACTGGAAAACGTCACCCTTGGAGAATAACAACGGATGTGGTTTATCAAGGGGCACCACACTCAGTTTTCTATGTTCGTACGATGGTACATAAAAGGAACGTTTAACGGGTGGTAAACGTTGAGGAGATCGAGTAGCACTGCCTCGCAGGTCACCTGGCCTTAATCCCTTCAGTTTGCTCCTAAGGGGACATTTAAATAAATTGGTGTATTTAACACCCAACGACAACGAGTACCCTTCAGAGAAGCCTGTGTCTCATGCATGTGACTTTATATAAAGGCATACAAGCGCGTTCGCCGGAGTTCGTGAGTGTTTGAAAAGGTGGGTCCGAGGAGTTTCCTACAGTGCCTGCAGACACATAACTATCATCGAACAGAATGATCCGTATCGCAACAAGAATTTATTTCTCTACATCGACTTACAGGTCTATTTCTAATTTTGATCAGTACTATCAACCGCGCGGTCTATGGCGCCTCGCAACGGTTCGCGACACCCCCACCCCTCCCCCCCCCATCCCCCACCGTAGGAGGTTCGAGTCCTCCCACGGCCATAGGTGTGTATGTTATCCTTAGAGTAAGTTAGTTTAAGTAGTGTGTTAGCCTAGGGACCGATGTCGTCATCAGTTTGGTCCCATAGGAACTTACCGCAAATTTCCAATCAGTACTGTCTTGTCTAAGAATACTGGTCACTTTATTAAACATTATGCGTAGCGACCTACTCTATACGGGGACACGATACAATAAATAAGTGACAAAGAAAGGGAGAAGGGAGAAGATGAATGCCAGTGCTTAAGGAATCGAGTAGGAATGAGGAGACATCTAGTTGAACACTGGGTGGACAGGTCACCCAAGATGACCATAAGTGATGTCACATGTCCTCATGCCATGTGAGGTGTTGTTAATAAGAGTGTACAGATGAAGTTTCTACGATTTGCTCGCTTTTGTTAGTGTATGCCTTGACTATTTCACATCCCAGAAGGTTCTCCTAGGAAACGCGATGAACACATTATCTTAAATGATAAGATGTGTAAAAAGAGCTTGAAAGGAAGATAATGTGCACTGTCCAGTCACATTAATGGGACCATCTGTCAGAAACGTGAATAATCAACTTTTGCAGCGCGGACCGCTGGAAGAAGTGCAAGAAGAAAGACAATGAGGTTCTGGCAGGTACCGACGGCGATGTGGAGCTATGACGACCCCATTACCTTCGCCAGCTGCGTTAAGTACACTATGTGATCAAAGTATCCGGACAGCCCCCAAAACATATGTTTTTCATATTAGGTGCATTGTGCTGCCACCTACTGCCAGGCATTCCATATCAGCCACCTCAGAAGTCATTAGACATCGTGAGAGAGCAGATGGGGCGCTCCGCGAAACTTACGGACTTCGAACGTGGTCAGGTGATTGGGTCATACGTCTGTACGCGAGATTCCCACATTCCTAAACATGCCTAGGTCCACTGTTTCCGATGTGATAGTGAAGGGGAAACGTGAAGGGACACGTACAGCACAAAAGCGTACAGGCCGACCTCGTCTGTTGACTCACAGAGACCGCCGACAGTTGAAGAGAGCTGTAATGCGTAACACGCAGACATGTTTCCAGACCATCACACACGAACTTTAAACTGCATCAGGATCCACTGCAAGTACTATGACAGTTAGGCGGGAGGTGAGAAAACTTCGATTTCGTTTTCGAGCGGCTGTTCATAAGCCACACATCATGCCGGTAAATGCCAAATGACGCCTCGCTTGGTGTAAAGAGCGTAAACATTGGACGACTGAACAGTGGAAAAACGTTTTGTAGAGTGACGGATCACGGTACACAATGTGGCGATCCAATGGCAGGCTGTGGGTATGGCGAATTCCCGGTGAACGTCATCTGCCAGCGTGTGTAGTGCCAACAGTAAAATTCTAAGGCGGTGGTGTTATGGTGTGGTCGTGTTTTTCATGGAGGCGGCTTTCACCTCTTTTTGTTTTGCGTGGGACTATCACAACACAGGCCTACATTGATGTTTTAAGCACCTTCTTGCTTCCCACAGTTAAAGAGCAATTCGGGGACGGCGGTTGCACCATTCAACACGATCGAGCACCTGTTCATAATGCACGACAGTAACATCCCAGTGTGGACTGGCCTGCACAGAGTCCTGACTTGAATCCTGTAGAACACCTTTGGGAAGTTTTGGAACACCGACTTCGTGCCAGGCCTCACCGACCGACATTGATACCTCTCCTCAGTGCAACACTCCTTCAAGAATGGGCTGCCGTTCCCCAAGAAACCTTCCAGCAACTGATTGATCGTGTGCCTGCGAGAGTGGAAGCTGTCATCCAGGCTAAGGGTGGGCCAACACCATATTGAATTCCTGCATTACCGATGGAGGGCGCCACGAACTTGTAAATCTTTTTCAGCCTAGTATCCGGATACTTCTGATCAAATAGAGTATCTCGGTTGAGGATCCATGTCAGGAATAGCCCTATCGAGGAGATCCTACCAATTTTCGATTGGTCTAAAATCCGGCGAGTTTGTTGGCCAGAAGAGTACGGTAGACTCATGCTGGTGCCTTTCTGACCGTGCACGTACACAGCGAGCTGTATGACATGTTGCATTGTATTGCTCCTAAGTACCATCGTGTCGCGGAAAAACGAACAGCATGTAGGGATTTTAGACCAATCGAAAATTGGTGGGATCTCCTCGATAGGGCTACTCTTGACATGGATCCTCAACCGAGATACACTATTTGATCAGAAGTATCCGGATACTAAGCTGAAAATGATAGATGCCTACTTGTGTAGAAGCAATGTGCCTTCCAGAATGACGAGATCACCGGTCTGGACCCTTACGAAAGAAGTTTCACGCATTACCGCCGACTACCATCCGTCCTATTGGGCAAGAAACGTTTTTCATCTGAAAAGGTCACCCGTCGCCGCTCAGCGGACGTCCAGTCGCGATATTGGCGTGCAGATTCCAGTCCTCGTCGATGGTGAACAGCATTCAGCTTGGTTGCATGATCTAGACGTCTGCTGCGAATGCCTGTACGCAGCAATGTTCTCTGAGAGTTCGTTGAGGAGGCACTGTTGATAGCACCTTGATTCATCTTGGCGGCAAATTGTTCATAAGTTGCACGTAAGTTCTCCCGTGCGCCTCTCGGCAGCCGTCATTTATCTCTGTCATCTATGGACTGTGATGAATCAAAATTGCCTCGGCGCCTGTTTTGGATAGCACCATTATGCCGCGCGTGGCTTACTTAAGGCCGGTATTACACTATCAAATTTCTTTGTCAAATATCTTAGTCAAAAATCTTTGTCAATAGACAAATAGTGTAATAGGAACTTTGTCAAACGTCGTCCAATATTTGATCAAATCTAGGGCCTCGCTGTAGATTTGATCAAAGAAATCGCTTGTCTTCTGTTCACTGTAATGTGACATGTTACCACATGGAGCGCTAGCATCGCTGCAGCTTTCTGTCGTCTGTAGTTTTTTTTATAAACACTGCCGGTAAATACAATTGGTGTGTGGCGACAACTACAAAATGTATGAAGCTGATGAGGCGCTTTACAACCTGAGGCACCCTGAATACAAAAACAGATTAAGAAGATTGGAGACCTGACCTAAGCTAACCTAACATAACCCTCTCCTGTAGCAAGGAATCGGAGTGTTAGAGTGAGCCTGTCTTCTGAAGATGTAGCAGTTCTTAAGTGAATATTGTGCTTTGTGATATGAGGATACACTTCACCGAGCATATACAGAAATGTATGCTCATCCATTCTTAAGTAATTGATGTACGACTTGACGTCTTCCACTGTAAGCTCACGTAACAAGTTTTGTTGAATGCTTTTATCGTGTCGTCGTAAAACCCTCGGCTTCACCCAGATTACATTAGTTTTTCGTTCCATAGATCTGTGCTGAGGAGATCCTCGTGGATGTGGAACATGTCAATTTTTTAAGCTGAAATAACAATAATAATAATATGAATAAATACATCATTTGTGTCTATTAAAAATTTCGTCAATGGAGTAGAAGGAGTTGGCAACTAGTAAGTCTTTCAAGCTCCTTTTAAACTGATCTTTATTTGTAACTAAATTTTTTATGTTTGCTGGCAAATTATTGAAGATGAGTGTTCCTGAGTAGTGGACCCCTTTCTGAACTAAAGTAAGTGCTTTTAAGTCCTTGTGCAAATCATTTTTGTTCCTAGTATTGTATGTATGAACTGAGTTGTTTGTTGGACAAAGAGATATATTATTTAGGACAAATTTCATTAACGAATAAATATACTGAGAGGCAGTAGTTAGTATGCCCAGTTCTTTGAAGAGGTTTCTGCAGGACGTCCGTGAATTTAATCCACAAATAATACGTATTACATGCTTTTGAACTCTGAAAACTTTTGTTTGACTTGAAGATTTACCCTAAAATATTATACCATATGACATTATGGAATGAAAGTATGCAAGCTTTTTCATTTTTATGTTGCCTAGGTCTGCTAACACTCGAATTGCAAATACAGATTTGTTAAGGCGTTTCTTCAGTTTTGTGGTGTGCTCCTCCCAACTGAGTTTATTATCAAGCTGTAATCCCAGGAATTTAAGACTGTCAACCTCGTATGTATGGTTCCTTTTTTTCTCCCACTTCTTTGCCGCATGTGCACACAATGCAATTGCGGTACGTGAAACTGCTGCGGTTAATAACAAGTTGTTGTCAGCCATCTTGAACTTTGACGAAAAATTTGATGACAGTGTAATACCCCCTCTAGCGCTACGTCAAAGATCTTTGTCAAATATACTTGACGGAATATTTGATCACATCTTTGATCAAATCTTTGACAAATAAATTTGATAGTGTAATACCGGCCTTAACCACGGCGACAGACGAACAATTTACAGACTTGGCCATTTCGGAAATACTTCTCCCGAAAACCAGCAAACATACCCATTTAGACGTCAGATAAATCCCTCCGCTTCCGCATTACGACAACGACTGTACTGCTCGCCTCATCTCTTCACGCTTTACATACCCTTCACTGCTACTGCTTACACCTGCCATCTGTGAGTGGTCATTGTAACTTGACGTCGAACATAGCCGGTGGTCATACTAATGTGACTGGACCGTGTATTTGAGAATGATGGCAGATAGTGACTCGCAACAACTTTCCACATCATTTCGACCTTTACGGAACTTTTCTCGCTGACACCCATCACAAAATACTGAAAAGAAAAAAGTGTGTCGCTCGCTACATTTCTTCTGTCCATCCAGTAAAACTGCCGCACCAAGCATGACGTTTGTTACATCTTTCTACAAAGTTTACTCTCAACACATCTTGCAGATAGTATACACACACTCCACTGAACGTGTAACACTTATATCGATTACAAGTAGGTATATATTATGTAACTGTGTATCTGCAATTATGGAGTGTGTCTTCTGATTTACGTAAACTCCTTGATATCTGACAAGAAAATTAGAGTTTTGTAATGTACATATGAAAAAAGCAAAAGAAGATGTTAAAATGATCAATTATTATAATATGTGTATATTCATAAAAAGAAAATGTTTATTGAAAGCTGGTTCATGCTTAGGGCACTTGTATTTGTAACATGTAGAAGCTGTAGGGAAGTCCCCCCGCAACGGAAGTGGAATGACGCTATGTAAAAGGTGTTTTTGGCGGTCTAATTGAGCAGCTCCTTTGTGAGAACGGTACGCAGTATGTGGCTAGTCGCAGCATGGTACACTTCGACGGTGCGAAGAGAGGCAATCGGAAGCTGCTTTACAAAGCATTTGCCTCAGTTGTGGATCTAGCTGTTATTTGTTGTTCTCCGCATAAAGGAATGGCTCTAATATGTTGAAAATCTGACGCCAAGAAGAGATTTTATAGAGCAGTCGAACATTAAAAGCCGAGAGTACAGTTAACCGCCATTTCACTTGCCACCAACCTTCCCCACTGCTTCACTAACTTCATACATTCAGTAATGTGTATGGGCATGGACCAGTTAATTTGTGCGTTGTTTTAATAATAATCACAACATTGTAAATCCGTGTCCAGAACCATATTTTGTATCCTGATCACGAACCTATGCAGGGTCCTCACATAAGTGCTACTGAAACCGAACAATTCTAGCATTCAAGTGCTTAAAAGTGATTTTTTGTCTAATATAAAAAGAGTAGTAAAAGTTAAAGTTAAAACCACAAAAGTAAAGTTGGACAGGCTTTCGCTAAAGTATCCTTAGTTTATTACAAAAATATAGTTTTTTAGGATTACAGTGCAAGGTTGTTGAGCCGTGTTGCGGCTCGCGTTGGTGCCATTGGTAGGTTGGCATCATGTAATAGGGATAGTGGCGTCTCGATTTCTTCTTGTGTTTACTGGTGCCACTATGTTTGCTAGCATTGTCTGGGTACGACTGGCAGCAACAGCGGTTATCGATATCTAGTATGGTGGCACTATCATTGGAGGGACGTCAAGCGTTTTCCAGGTCGGAGTGGGTCGAGTAGTTTGGTTGGGATGGAGCAGCAGTGAGATCTGGCAGTGCGAGGACATGCCGGGACCGCTGGTGGCATGCAGGCACTGCTGGATCGAGGGGCTGTAGTTGCGAGGGCCACAACCTCGTTGTGCACCGGACCCAGGACATTTGAGTTGAGTGAACATCAACCCAGTAGTGAAACCTCCAGTATTTTGAGATCACGCCATTTGTTCGCGTGCTGCTGCTCGCAGGGTCACTGAAACGAAGAGCAACGAGTGAAGTGTTTGGAGTTGTCGAAATTAATTAGCTCACCTCAACTTCTTATTATTAATCATTGAATTCCTTGTGTTTATTGATGAAGTGGTTTATGGATGAAGTGGTATTTTTCTGCCTAGTGGCTGCTAAGAACCCACTTAACTGCCCTGGAGGTTAGCGTATTTTTGCGGCAGTGTACCTTTCCTTGCCTTGCCGCTGCTGTCTGGTAAGGCATGTAGTTCAACAGCGTCCTTGATTGTGGTTCGGATATTTAGTTCTTTTGGACTACCTTGGTCATAGTGGTTTCTTCAGCTTCTGGATGTTCTAAACACTGGATTCTGCTGGTTCTGCCTTGCCTGGGTTATTCCATTGTTGTGTTGGTTACCAGACGTCAGGTAGATTTTGTAAGAGCATTGGTCTGCGTTTCAACTGTTATTAGTTTGAGTTGCCATCCGGTTAAGTGAATACAACTCTTGGCTGCCTGTCTCATCGGTTTCGAAGTTGAGTGACTTTACCAGGCCGATCCTTGGAGCAATGTCTGAGGTCCACTTCTCTCTTGGTTTGATCAGATTATGATGATTGTTTTTCTTTTTAATATTTTAATTTTGAGTTATTACTATTCAAGCCTCAAGCTGACAAATAATTTGAATTTCTAGTCAATAAGGCCTTCAGCCATGAATGCAATTTGTCTTAAGAATGTTTAATTAGATATTGTCTCTTAATAGTGAAATTTTGATGATTTTGTTCTTTTTTTAAAATATTTTAGTATCTCTTGGAGGAGTTTAACTGTTCTTAAGAATTTGCTGTCCAGGCTTTCAACTGTTAAACTGTTTTTTGAGTTATTAGTACTGGGGCCTTCAGCCGACAAATAATTTGAATTTCTGGTCAATAAGGCCTTCAGCCGTTGAGTGCAACTTGCTTAAGAATTTTTTTGTTAGACATTGTGTCTTAACAGTCAAATTTGATAATTGTTCCGTATTTTCAACCTCTTTTGCAATTGGTTCCAAATAATGTGTACGTGATTTAAAAAAAAAAAGGAAAAACTGAGCAACCAATGGTAACCGAGTACGGCACTGCCCACACTGAATCCTGCCTTTCCCTAAGTACCCACCTCTCAATTGTGTAAATATTATTGTCTAGAATACCTACTTCACAGGTGATAAAAAGGCGAATAAGTTAAGCCCGTTATCAAAAATAGTGTGGTTTTGTTTTCTATCATGAACGGTTCCTTTTTTGAAGTTAATTAAGCCCAGAGTTTTATTTTATTTTGTTGCCAAGTAAACTAAGAACGACTCCAAGTGAAGTGAATGATTAGCTTTTTCAATTAGTCTTTTCTCTCAGACTGTAACATTAGCGTGTTTCACGGCACGTTAGTGTTATATGTGGCTTTTCCCGTGACAGTACTAAAGGTTAGGTTGTTAGGAAAGAGTGACACGCTAGTGTTATAAACGTAGTAGCAAAGTATCATTATACCACATGTATCACAGTATTACAGGAGATGTCATAAACATAAGGACGTGTGAGAAGCGAGCTTGTGCTTAAAACGGAGCGCAGGTTACCCAGGTGTACGCGTTCAGTGTTTGATAAGGAGAGCACTAATCGACTTCCAACAACAGTTAAACATAATTTCAAACCATTTATTTTTCGCATTTTACATATTTATCGACAAATATTTAACACATAAGTTCATTATTAAAATAATCATAAGTCTGAAGCTGTTTTATACATTTATGGGAGACCGATTCTTTAAATAATCTGTGGTATACTAGTATGGTACTATAAGGAGGACTGGCTAAGGGGCCAATGAATTGCCAGCATGTCGGCTGATTTCCACAACAGGAAAATACAAGGAGAGGAGAAATAAGCGAAGAACACAGTTGAATAGAAGTGTTTATTGTTTTCATTACTGTTCAGCGATGGCAGGGGTCGCAATAGGTTGTGCCCATCATAGGACATTTTGCGTAAGGAAAAAAATTCATTCTATTATTCTGCGAACAACCAGGCAACGGAGGCCTATTGAAGCGTATTTTGATATACGCACTGGAGCGGAGATAGGAACGCTATACGAGTAAGTGACTTGCAGTTTTAAAATGAAAAAAATAAGAAAGAATTGTATGCGAAATTGTGGCCTCCTTTAAATACTGGTGAGTGTAGTGTTTTGTGTAGATGTGAGGAATAAAATGTTATTTTTTAAGCACTCTTCAGCTGTTGACAGTTGGAGCAGCAGGACTTCGCTTTTAGCAGATATTTTGATGGAATGGTGCTAAAGCGCTCGCCGCCCACCTATGGTAAAGTAAAACAGTCCAGAGTACAAAATAAAAATAATAAAAAAAACGCATCGCAGCCTTTCCACTCTGATAATATCCACGCCTGTGCAACACATTTGTTAAACCAATATTGAGAATTGGACGCCTGATCGACTGGGCTTGGAAAAAAGTGTGCAACACATCTATTGATTGTTCTTGCCGCTGCTGAGCGGTAAGAAAAATGAAAATATAATTTCGGTTTCGCAGCGATGGGACTAACTTAAAAGAAGATCCTGTGGAACTTTTTGAATAGCAATGTTGTCATTCTATACGCAACTGATCATATAACAAACAGTATATTCCAATAATAAAAAAATTTAGATAGAACAACAGTACGTTGCCCCAGTCTGAAATAAAGGGCTCTAGAGCGAAAAATATCCACACTCTTACAGCTGGGTTTTTACATACAGCAGATAACTAAAGTAGACGTATGCCATCTTGAGGGTGAAAATAATTTAAACCGACAAACTTTTGAGGTTACACGGGACACCAGAACAAATATTTTTCTCTGATGTCATATTTTCCTATGAAGAATTTTTAAACTTGTAAAGGAAGTTTTCTCTGGATAAAATTAATTAAGGTAACAAAGTCTTGGAGGTTGCGTTGGACAACGAAAACACTTTTTCTAATATATTTTCCTGTGATGACAAAAAGTAACACAAGCAGGTTTTAATTCTTTATTATCAAGAGACAACAACATTGACACAGCACAATTACTTCAGTCACGCTAGAGGTTCAAAACTGCCTCCGTTAACTTGTAAATAGAGATTACAGCAGTGGGTCGCGTTCTGTCAAACGGGGGCAAAGGTTGTAGGACTGTCTTTAATTCATACGGCTGCTGCTACTATCCGGGCAAACAGATCTTCTTCTGACTCAACAGGGATTTTGTAAACAGAGTTTCACATCTTTCCTGATACAAAAAAGTCAAGAAGGGTCAAATCAGGAAATGAGTAGAACGTGGTACAGGACCACCACTGCCACTCCACTTTTCTGAAAACTGTCGGTTCAAGAACCGAAACACAAGACAATTGAAATGTGGCGGTGCCCGGTCATGCAAAAACCTCATGTTCTGTCTTGTAACGAGTGGCACGTCATCAAGCAACTCTGACAATGCTCTGGCGAGGAAATTGTAATAATGCCTGTCATTTAATGACCTAGGTAGGAGATATGGCCTAATTAAACACCAACAACACGTGCCCACACAGTCACGTAGTTCGGCACTTGGTGAGTGAGAGTAAATGTGGTATGTGGACTAACCTACCTCAGAACGTGCGAACTGTGGAATTTGAAGACTCCCACCAAGACCGGACGTTGCTTCATCTGTAACCAACACAGAGGGCGGACACGTAGGACGCATTTGACACTGTTCCAGGTACGATTGCGGAAATTGTGCTCTGTGTGGATAATCATCTGGTTCCAGGTTGTGCACACGTTGTAAGCCAAAAGGATTAACAATTGCTCATTAAGGAAATTTCTGATTCGTCTCTATGTTATGCGCAACTGCACGAGTGCTGGGAGCGATTACACTGTCTGCCGGATTAAAAAATGCTCACAGGTAATTATGACATTAGGTAAAAATGTTTTTTTTTTATGTCTCGTGCAGCCTCCCAGATTTTGTCGGCTTAAATAATTTTCTCCCTGTATTTGTGAAAGTGATCTTCCATTAGCACATGTATTTTCTGGTTAACGTTTACGAATAGTTAACGAAAGTCAGTGTAGTCGAGGAAAGTGAGGATCAAGAGGAAACAGACGAGGTTAATGGAAGTTAAGAAAAAAAAATTTCAGGGACAATTCTTACAACAACTGCAGAACGTGGTTGTCAGCTTCTGCGGCAAACTACACTGTAATACGCATTTCAGCATTAGGATAGTCTTAAGATAAGTATCGGTCTTATACGTTTAAAGTATTAAAATATTTCCGGCTTGTTTCACAATCATACTTTTAATTTCTTTATCACCCTCATTTATTATTCAGTTATTTATTTATTGAACATGCTCCATTACACCGTAATATTACGTGTTTGGAGGGTCATTTTGGTACCGTTGTTCGGCATTTGGCTTTTGATATTTTGAATGTATCTATTTCTGTTACGTATTAACAGATATTTCTTCATATATGTTTCATCTCTTCAATCAAATTAAATATTTATAGTTCTGTTTTGATCCTTTAACTTATTTATCTAGCGAGTAATGCACATATTGTCACTTTCGTCACAAGTGCTTCGAACAGTTATTCAGTGAGTATTCAACGTTCATCATCAAAGAGGCTGAATGGTCAAAAGTATCCTGACACCCCCCCGCCCCCCAAAACACATGTTTTTCGTATTAGGTGTTGTGCTGCCACCTACTGCCAGATACCCCATATCAGCGACCTCAGTAGTCATTACACACCGAGAGAGAGCAGAATGGAACGCTCTGCGGAACTCGCGGACTTCAAACGTGGTCAGGTGATTGGGTGTCACTTGCGTCATACGTCTGTACGCGAGATTTCTACAGTCACAAAGATCCCTAGGTACATTATGTTATATTGAAGAGAGAACGTGAAGGGACACGTATAGCACAAAAGCGTACAGGCCGACCTCGTCTGTTGACTGACAGAAACCGCCGACAGTTGAAGAGGGTCATCATGTGTAATAGGCAGACATCTACCCAGACCATCACACAGGAATTCCAAACTGGTGTGATCGTGCTTTTCATGGAGGGGGCTTGCACCCCTTGTTGTTTTGCGTGGCACTATCACAACACAGGCAGACAGTGATGTTTTAAGCATTTCTTGCTTTCCACAGTTGAAGAGCAATTCGGTGATGGCGATTGCATCTTTCAACACGATCGAGCAGATGTTGATAATGCACAGACTGTGGCTGAGTGCTTACACAACAATAACATCCCTGTAATGGACTGGCCTGCACAGAGTCCTGACCTGAATCCTGTAGAATGAGATGTTTGGGAACGCCGACTGTCAGAAACGTGACATCGATACCTCTCCTCAGAGCAGCACTCCGTGAAGAATGGGCTGCCATTCCCCAAGAAACCTTCCAGCACCTGACTGAACGTATGCCTGCGAGAGTAGAAGCTGTCACCAAGGCTAAGGGTGGGCGAACACCATACTGAATTCCAGCATTACCGATGGAGGGCGCCACGAACTTGTAAGTCATTTTTAGCCAAGTGTCTTGATACCTTTGACCACATAGTGTACTCAGATGGAATGTGAATTTGTAATACCGTGAAGCTTCAGTCCGGAATTTATCAGACTTTGTCGAAATGGCTATGACGCAGCTATTAAATGATTAACCTTTCGTTCCATTCGGAATGGACCTCTATCATCAACATATAATCGAAATGTAAACCCACAGTTACGATGTGAAACAGTCTTATATTCGTTGTGACAAATGTCACCGTTAGGAATTTCTTCCTTTGTCTTAAACACACGCTAGATTTAGATTGGTATGGAAGTGCACATTTTCCCACGAAGTACCAAACGTGTTATATGGGTGGCAAATCAGGGGGCTGCCAGGACTATAAGGGACTTGTACATTCTTAAAGAAATTTGTGGTGTAAAGTACGGTGTGGGGTCTTGCATCATCTTGTTGGAATATGCCATTTGCCGTTCTGGGTGCTCTGGTGTAACCACAAGCGTCGGAACGAAGAACGCTAGAGAAGCGAAGGCGGTGAGACCAATGGTGCGCTGATTAGGACAGCCAGGTCAGGAGCGTCGTCTAGCCGAAGAGAATATAAGCGCCGCTCCTGCCAGCCTCGGTTGGACAGTATTCGGACAGCAGTAGCAGAGAGCACTATGACAGCAGTGTTGTGTGATCCATATCAATTGCTCTCATGAACACTGTATATAGCTAAGGACTCCGACTTATTTGCATGTCGCCCGGCGCTTACGACACAGTTGCAAGTATTGTCAATCTGCTTTATTGAAATAAAATTGCTAATGTTATTTGCTTGAACTGTTCTATAGCATTCCGAGAACGCAGCTTCCCTTAGGCACCCTATAAGCGACGACTAGACAGGACCCCACAGTGGACACGAGGGATTTCACAACAGGATTTATCATTGTTGCCACATAAGCCGAGCACTCAGCGCTCCTTCAACAGTTATCACATGAGTGCTGTTACTAGTATACTAAATTGCGCACCACACCACACTTCCAGTACTATGAGTATAGGGAATCGATGTATATGGGGAATCGATGTTCCCTGAGATCTTTGACAAGGTCGTCTTCGACATGAAGAGGTCGATGTGACTGACACAGACAGAAACGAAACAGGTCACTCAACACCACAGAACGCCCACTTGAATCTGACTCTGCGGCATGCACGTCTGTAGTATGGTGTCAGCGGTGAACGGCCTAGATGCCAGTAATCACTTTCCGACGATTGCTGATAGCACTCTAATAATTGACATAAATGGCAGTAACATTAACAGAGAGCTAAGTTCTCTAAAACTCATCGAATTATAAAATGGCTAACACTGTGGAGAGATACCAATAAGAGTGGAAGACTAAATGGAGGAAATCCAAGAAGGTCTGCTCTGGTGGACAGCTCACTAAATCAAAATTAACAGTACAACAAGGTGCCACCAATTATATCCAAACGAAGCAACACAATCTGCGTGGTAAAGTAAACAAGTAAGTAGCTTCTCAGAATACAGATCGCGCCACTGCACCAGTCAGCACCATACGGCGGCCGGGGCTGTCTGGCCCTCAAAGAAGGCCTCGAGACAAATTCCTAGGCTTTAAGTTCACAGACTGTAGACTTACATTCTCTACTTTTAAAAAAGTCTCTGCTTGGAAGGGATGAGTCAGTGCTGTTGCTAATATGATGGACGAGAATATCACCTATTTCACGAAAAAATAAGGGAATGCAGCAAAAACTTCCCACTTTTGGCATACAAAATGTACATAAATAAACATGCGGTTGGCATCAGTCTGTAAAAGCCTGTAAAAGTGTTTCCCCAATTGCTCAGACTTCTCGTGTCAAGTGTTTTGGTAGGGCGACTCAGGTCGATTGGATAACCAAAAGCCGGCCGTTGCGGCCGAGCGGTTATAGGCGCTTCAGTCCGGAACCGCGCTGCTTCTACGGTCGCAGGTTCGAATCCTACCTCGGGCATGGATGTGTATGGTGTCCTTAGGTTGGTTAGGTTTAAGTAGTTCTAAGTCTAGAGGACTTGGTTCAAATGGTTCTGAGCACTATGGGACTTAACATTTGTGGTCATCAGTCCCCTAGAACGTGGAACTACTTAAACCTAATTAACCTAAGGACATCACACACATCCATGCCCGTGGCAGGATTCGGACCTGCGACCGTAGCGGTCACGCGGTTCCAGACTGAAGCGCCTAGAACCACACGGCCACACCGGCTTCTAGGGGACTGATGACCTCAGATGTTAAGTCCCATAGTGCTCAAAACCATTTGAACCATTTGATAACGAAAATTTTGGAGCGAAGGAAACTGGTGTCGCAGCGTCGGGGCCTTTGATGTCTCTGAAGAAATGCAAAAATGTCATTCTCAACTATTCTCTAGGGATGTTTGTGGCAGCACTGTGCCCCCTGCCAACACCTGGTCCAGGATGTGCACAATAGCGCGAAGCAGGCAGCAGTCTCATTTGCACCATGAAAACTGTCCGTCTCCATAGAAAAGTGCGCCTCACCTTACGAGATCCACTGTCCTCTGTGGCCGAGCGGTTCTAGGCGCTTCAGTCTGGAACCGCGAGACTGCTACAGTCGCAGGTTCGAATCCTGCCTCAGGCATGGATGCGTGTGATGTCCTTAGGTTAGTTAGGTTTAAGTAGTTCTAAGTTCTAGGAGACTGATGATCTCAGATGTTAAGTCCCATAGTGCTCAGAGCCATTTGAACCATTTTTGACTGTCCTCTGCCGACAACAGGACACTGAGACCACACTTGTCATGCACTGTCCCTGCGCGAAAAACGCAAAGGTTTTCACCCAAGCACACAGGTCCAGTACTCATAAAATAATAACTAAATACTGGCAGAGAATGAAACAATATCGAATAGCGATGTGTGACAGTAATGTCACAACGCTATGTTTAGAAACTCTCCCTTCACTTCAGCTTTTGTCATCTGTCTGTTCGCCAAAGTCAGTCGAACGATCTTGTCGTGTTGTAGTCCTTCTGAAATGACCTGTACCAACTATTCCTGTCACACTGTTGTTCTGACTCCATTTCGTCATCCCTCGTTTTGCAGTAATTGCACTTCAGCCAACCAACTGTCCGTGCGATCTGTCGGTATGGTGCTCGCATGTCCCCTTGGCCAAGTCCGAAATATGACATAAGCTGTGTGTTGAAAATCTCTGGGAATGGTGTGTTGCGATCTCCACATGAAAAGAACCAGTAACGTTGGACACACCGAGTAACCATCATCCACTCTAGCCAATCTTTATCTGCTTGAACTGTACTAAAAGTAAGCTCGCATAAGGACAAATTTTAATCGAAAGGTTTGGAATACTGGCATACCAGTTCGGTAGCATTCGCTCAAGATGTTGAAAGTATAACACTTCCGTCACTGTAGATGGTCCAGGACATTGGATGCGGTATTTTCAAGGGAACTATTTTCGAAAATATCTCAAGAGTTTTAGGGAAAAAAAAGAGAAGAACTTAACTGAGCATAATCCGGATGTGATTTTAATCTTCTATTGCATGATATTATTTTGGGAAACCGATTTCGCTGAAAAAAATATCTTGGGTTAGGGCCTGACACACAAAGTACTATGTGAAAGGTTGAACATAGACATGCTGATTTGATTTTGATTTGTTCAGGATAAATATTGACTAATTATTAGTTGTTCACTTACGGAGACATAATCTTTGCTATCATTTAGCATCATTTTAAATAACTTAAAAATCTTACTAGTTATTATCTATGTGGCAGAAATAATTCACTCTTTCAGCTACTTTCCTGTGTGTTTACGTGCAGTCGACCCTCAGCAGATATTATCGATTTTGGACTGTTGCTGCCAACATAATGAAGCTAAACTCACTCTAACTCGAGGCAGCCAGACTGTGTGTTGCCGGCCGCGGTGGTCTAGCGGTTCAGGCTCTCAGTCCGGAACCGCGCGACTGCTACGGTCGCAGGTTCGAATCCTGCCTCGGGCATGGATGTGTGTGATGTCCTTAGGTTAGTTAGGTTTAAGTAGTTCTAAGTTCTAGGGGACTGATGACCACAGAAGTTAAGTCCCATAGTGCTCAGAACCATTTGAACCATTTGAAATGTGTGTGTTGCCAGACAGCAACATCACGCATGTACGAGTGGTTTCCTTAACATTATACTGTATGAAAATTTACGGTCTGTTGCCACATGGCAATACTATGCAATAGAGAATTATCTTTCCGCACCCAGCGTACGAGTGCAGAGTATATGAAATAGTTCATAATTCTGTGACTTATAGATATTAAATTTCGCCTATCTCTTTTATTTCTGAAAACATGTTAAATTTTATCACATAAAGATTAATATCTCTTTCATCTCTTTCTTCTTACTTTACATTGACAAAAGGAAGAGAGAGAGAGAGAGAGAGAGAGAGAGAGAGAGAGAGAGGAGAAGGGGGGGGGGGAGGGAGAGAAGACGCAAATAACAGCTGTGCGATTCATCACGGGTTTCGTTGGTCAACATGGGAGTCTCACAGAACCTTAACAGTTGACTTTTGGAGGAGGCACAGTGACTTTTCAGTAACTTCTTCCACTGTAGATTGTTATGCATACGCTGCAGGAAAATAATTGTGCCTCCCTTAAGGACCACTGTTTAAGTTATCAGAAAGTACTCTCCGAGATGTGTCAAAAAAACATTGTTTTCTTCGGGATACAACTGGCATAATAGTCACTGTTGTAAAATTAGAGCTGTACGGAGATACCAACAGTCGTTGTTCCCATAATTATCAGTCAGTGGCCTTAGGAGAGGCTGGTATGGGTGTACAGGGACCGTGCGATGACTTGCGGGTTTCGATGTGCACGCAATCTTTTCCTTCATGGTTCAACGGTCTGTCTTTTACGTGCTCGTATACAGTGTGGAAGGCTACGTAATGTGAATTGTTCTTTTCGTGTCCGTAATGAGTAAGGGAAATAAGGAAGGAAGGAAGGAGAGAGTTCAGTAATATGTCAGCAATGTCTCTGCGACGACGAGGTCATTATAGACGCATCACAAGATCGGATAGGTGAGTGATGGGGAAGGAAATCGACCGTCCTCTTTTCATAGCACTCACCCCAGAGTTTGCGTTTTGATTTAGAGAATCTACAGAAAACCTATCTGAATGGCCAGGCAGAAATTTAACCACCGTCCTCCCGAATGCGAATAAAATGTTTTAAAAATTACGCCATCTCGCTGGTTTAGCGTTATATTATTTGCATACAATTTACAGGAAATCAAGTAAAATTAAAAATGTGCTTACACGTCCACATTCGTATGAGCTCTTTCTTTCCGTCTTCACACATAACACAAATGTACTAGATATGATAAAAAACGTTTACGTAATGCATCACTAAAGCGCAGTGAGCTAAATCTGTAGCCAATATAGCATCTGATAGCCTGTGATGATTAAACATCACTTGTGTAATGCCGCGGATCAGGTACTGTTATTATTAGGGAGTTAATTATTAGTGGTAACCGCAAGATGAGCAATTTTAACAACACAAGACTACACATTATCAGGTGTCAATGGAAGATGAAATTGGAATGGTGACTTTGGTCAGTCGACAGCAGAATTTAGCATAGTTCAACAAACAATCTTTAGTTATTGTTTGTAAATGGATGGAGTACAGTCTGTCATAGTTCTAAGGGAAGTCAGTGTAGTGGACACTATTACCTTTCAAACGTGGATCGTGGTGTTATCCGTCGTCCATCTGGAACGCAAATAATCTCTTCATTCGATTTGCTGGCGTCCAGATTATTTATGGCTACTACATTACATTGTTTAAGTAGATAGCGAAAGTTTTAGGTCCAATATTACGAAATTTCCTGCATCGGTTGGTGAACAAAGTGCACTTCCGACTCGTCTGACAGCTGCAGAGAAAGGAAGGAAGATTAGGGATTAATGTCCCTTCGACATCGAAGTCATTAGAGACGGAGCACAAGCTCGGATTGATTCCAAGATGGAAGATCGGATTGATTCCAGGCTGGGGGAGAAAATCGACCGCGCCCTTTCAAAGGAACCATCAAGTCATTTGCCTAAAGCGATTTAGGGAAACCACGGAAAACCTAAATCAGAATGGCCGGACGCGGATCTGAACCGTTGTCCTCCCGAATGCGAGTCCAGTGTGCTCTCTGACAACTGTATACTGACTTCGTATGTTGCGAGGATACTTAAAACACTGACGTGTCCTTTCAAGAGATACCTTTGCCTCATTCCGTAGAGTAGGAATGTTTATTGAGTCCGCATTCAAATGAGCAGAATAGGGATTTTGTTGTCAAACTACATTGCCTTCAGGCCACGAGACTTTAGTATGGCGAAATGTTTGCCGTTCTTTGATCTATTTTAATTTGCATTCATAGCAGCAACAATTATGCACCATTGCTATTAAAAATAACTGAAAATGCAAAATTAATGCGAGTACGTGTAATATTAAAGCTTTGATCTTAATACAAAATGTAAATAACAGTGTTACTCCAAAGTCTCGTGACAATTCCCGTTTAATTTTTGCAACATGCGCAGTACGCAGTGCTCACTTCAAATGTATTTTTAATTCCCGTAACACGTTAATCATTTACTCACAAAAATTTGAGAAGCAATTGTTCTTGAAGGGTTTTGAAGAACAATGTAACGTGCCACTTATGACTTAATTCATAGCTGTACGCATGTGTTCGTAGAGTATTGAAAATTTTCGTAGTCAAACTACGCTGCATTATATCTGTCATCGCACATTTCGGAAGAGAAGCGGACGATTTCTTCTGTTTGGAGCTGTTCTTTAACCTCTCTAAATAGACATTTTTACAGGATTGTTTGTTTTGTGGACCTCAGTACTAGTTTAAATCAGTGGTTAGCCTAGTATCTTCACAGACGATTTATATAATCTACATCTACATAAATACCCAGCAAGCCACCACACGGTGCGTGGCAGGTGATACCATATAGCATTGTCAGTCGTAGACTCTCCTCTTCTACTTGCAAATGCAGAGCCTATGTAGTTTCGTGTGATCCCCGATTTTTGTTATCTTGGCTTTGCGGTCGTTACGTGAGATGATTATTGGTGGCGATAGGATCGTTCTCTAGTCTGTCACAAATGCCAGTTGTGTAAACTTTCTCAGTAGGTTACGATTTTTCTTCGTTGGGAGCAACAATTACAGCGTATTTTTTGAATGAAATAACCGCCATTTGATTCTCAGCTTCTTATATTATTTATTTGTTTCTCACTACCGTGATTTCGGCTTTACAGTCATCAAGTGCCAAGGTGAAAAGAAGGTAATTACACTACTAGCCATTAAAATTGCTACACCACGAAGATGACGTGCTACAGATGCGAAATATAACCGACAGGAAGAAGATGCTGTGATGTGCAAATGATTAGCTTTTCACAGCATTCACACAAGGTTGGCGCCGGTGGCGACACCTACAACGTGTTGACATGAGGAAAGTTTCCAACCGATTTCTCAGACACAAACAGCAGTTGATTGGCGTTGCCTGGTGGAACGTTGTTGTGATACCTCGTGTAAGGAGGAGAAATGTGTACCATCACGTTTCCGACTTCGATAAAAGTCAGATTGTAGCCTATCGCGATTGCGGTTTATCGTACGCGACATTGCTGCTCGCGTTGGCCGAGATACAATGAGTGTTAGCAGAATAAGGAGTCGCTGGGTTCAGGAGGGTAATACGGAACGCCGTGCTGGATCCCAACGGCCTCGTATCACTAGCAGTCGAGATGACAGGCATCTTATCCGCTTGGCTGTAACGGATCGTGCAGCCACGTCTCGATCCCTGAGTCAACAGATGGGGACGTTTGCAAGACAACAACCATCTGCACGAACAGTTCGACGACGTTTGCAGCAGCATGGACTATCAGCTCGGACACCAGGACTGCGGTTACTCTTGACGCTGCATCACAGACAGGAGCGCCTGCGATGGTGTACTCATCTTTTCGGATGAATCCAGGTTCTGTTTACAGCATCATGATGGTCGCATCCGCGTTTGGCGACATCGCTGTGAACGTACGTTGGAAGCGTGTATTCGTCATCGCCATACTGGGGTATCACCCGGCGTGATGGTATGGGGTGCCATTGGTTACACGTCTCGGTCACCTCTTGTTCGCATTGACGGCACTTTGAACGGTGGACGTTACATTTCAGATGTGTTACGACCCGTGGCTCTACCCTTCATTCGATCCCTGCGAAACCCTACATTTCAGCAGGATAATGCACTACCGCATGTTGCAGTTCCTGTATGGGCCTTTCTGGATACAGAAAATGTTCGACTGCAGCCCTGGCCAGCACATTCTCCAGATCTCCCAGCAATTGAAAACGTCTGGTGAATGGTGGCCTAGCAACTGGCTCGTCACAATACGCCAGTCACTACTACTGATGAACTGTGGTATCGTGTTGAAGCTGTACAGATGGGCAGCTGTACCTGTACACGCCATCCAAGCTCTGACTCAATTCCAAGGCGTATCAAGGCCGTTATTACGGCCAGAAGTGGTTGTTCTGGGAACTGATTTCTCAGGATCTATGCTCCCAAATTGCGTGAAAATATAATCACATGTTCGTTCTAGTATAATATATTTGTCCAATGAATAGCTGTTTATCATCTGCATTTCTTCTTTGTGTAGCAATTTTAATGGCCAGTAGTGCATATATATCCGACATTTCAGAATAACATTCGTCGTCGAAATAGTAAAACTCATTTGTCCTCATATATAGCAATTGTTGCATTATAAGTTTTAAGTGCTATACAAAAACAGATACTGCAGCTGGCATTACGCACACCATATAGACCGTTTGACACACTGTGCACTGTGTCGTGCTAATGATGGCCAATGCATTCCCATAGCTGGCTGGGATGGTCGAGCGGTTCTAGGCGCTACAGTGTGGAACCGCGCGACCGCTACGGTTGCAGGTTCGAATCCTGCATCGGGCATGGATGTGTGTGATGTCCTTAGGTTAGTTAGGTTTAAGTAGTTCTACGTTCTTGGGGACTGATGACCTCATAAGTTAAGTCCCATAGTGCTCAGAGCCATTTGAACCATTTTTTGCAGTCCCATCATTAGTGTCGGCACGACTCTCCGCAAATGGCTCGAGTTGCCTGGGGTCAGAGCTGTCGAATCCATACGGACCAGCAGAAGTTTGCGGGAGCAATAGTGGGCTGCGCCGGCACGAGACGGGTGAGGGCAGACTGAGGTGGAGGGCTCTGTTCTCTCTCCATGGTTTCCCACACCGTTGTCCACTTCCCAACCCGCAGAAAGCAGGTGCACAAAGGAGTCTAAATAAAATTTCTGTCAGTGTTAGGGAGACAGTAAAGTATAGAGTTTTAAGGTCAGATGCAACATCATATACGAGGGTTGTCCAGAAAGTAAGTTCCGATAGGTCGCGAAAATCCACTGGGAAAATCTGGTAAAGCTTTCCACAGATGTGTTGGGCAGTGTCTCTAGTATGCCCGTCGCTCGTGTCGCGTCGCTCTTTTCAGTTTTGAGTGAACAGTGAACACGTAAGGATGTGTAGGGAATAGCGTCTCCCGCAAACTATGAAGGCCTGGCTACAGATTTCGCTTGTGTCATGCAGCCCACATAACGCAACTGTCGAGCAGTTCCTTCTTCACGCCAATTCTCTGTCGTACACTGCAGGGTCAATGAAGACGCTCCTGTAGCGTTTCCGATGAGAAGTGTTTGATCACCCACAATACAGTCCGTAATTGCTCACAAGAACCGCTGGCTATGAAGACAAAATTTTTCCACAGACGACGAGCTGCAGACCAGTGCAGATGACTGGCCGAAAGCACAGGCGGCTGCTTTCTATGACGAGGATATCGGAAAGTGGATACAACACTACGACAAAACTCGAAGTTGGAGCGGCGACTATGTAGAGAAGTAGTTGGAAGGTGTACCTAACTGTTGCAAATAAAACTTTTCTGGTTTTCGCTGTGGTCTCCATTTCGCGACCGATCTGAGCTTACTTTCTGGCCAACCCTCGCACATCATAGAAGGCAAAGAATTCAGCATGTAAGCAGGGCGCTGGCTTTCGTGCCAGAGCTCTTTCGCATGGCTGCACACTACCCCCACCGCTAACGCCACGTTATCTGAATGTGGAGGGGGAGAAAAGAGGGTGGGGGGGGGGACTTGTGAAATTAAATGGCAATGCAGAAGAATTGCATGAGACTTCATCGTACGATTTCATGTTTTTCAACACCCATCACAAGCAAAACAAATTTTCTGTGTTATCTAATTATTTATAGCGTGTACAAGACATGATATAATTTTTATCTGGTAACAACTGTTGGCATATGGACAGAAACAGAAAATTTCACAGATTTTTCGCACTCAGGTTGCAATGTAATCTTGACATATTTAGTTTCATAGCTGGAAACAGGCCTTTGTACATATATGGTGATCAAAATATTTTATCATGTTTGCAATCTCGTTACATAAATGTAGAAACTCTTCCTGAGGAAGACAACTTAGACCTCCTGGACAGTTTTAACATAAAAAAATTGTCTTTTAAAAGAGAATGACATGACAGATCTGTCAGTTCCTTCTGCCCATACATAGGGGCAAACAGTTTCGATAACAGCTCGAAAGCAGATGTAAGGTTGCCTGTGTCCTCAAAACGGTTATAAAACTATCTTTGTAATTCTTTCCAGACCACAATGAACTCTTCAAACCTCGTGTTTTCTTTAGCGCAAGTGAGCTTAGGAAATGGGCAATGCTTTTGTCAGAATTTGTCTCTTTCACAATACGATTTTCTTTTTAAATGTATCCCCATTAAATCAGAAATACGTAATTGTTTCTCACCTTGAAACGTCTTACCGTGGGCAGTGTGTAGTCAAGTTCACTCAAAATTCGAGTTCTGCAGTGTAGTCTGGATGTTCTAAATTTCGTTCCTGCTTTCCTTCTTGCTTCACAAATTTAAAAACAGTAGGTTTTAAATCGAAAAAGCGTTTCAGGCATGTCCTTTCTCTTAACCAACGAACATATTACATACACAAAGTTTACACATTCTTCGTTCGATTCCATCAAAAATGGTTGCAACTGACAGTGGAATAATGTGTGCTACTTCGGAAAATATACTGATCGTACCACATCACGTGCTCCTTGGCTGCAAATATATCTTGATTTACAGAACAATCAATCTTGTCCGTCGATCATTCTAATTTTTTGCTCCTGTCGTTGTCAACTAAACCCTTAAATTCCTTCTGCATTGTGTTGTAATGTCGTTCCATGCCGAATTCGTGGTAGCCATCGATGGTACGATTGTACGTCGCGTAATAAATATTCTCGCCTTGTGCCCTTCTTTTATACCGCCAACAAATAGTGAAGGGTAAATAGTGCTGACACCATGATTCTGCCGAACTGATGAAAGATGTACCAACCGAAAAATGCTGCACCCAGTGATACATGAAATGTCGCCTTGTACCAAGCAGTGCCGATCAAAGCCGAAACAGGCCGAGCCTCGTCCCACATCGGTCTCCGGTGCAGTTCGGCACGCCGTGACCGAGTACATAATTGGCTGTGTTCTAATGGATATTCTAGTAGCAGAATGTTCATTTAACTGAAGTTGTCAAATAAGTGCCCATTTACTTGAGTTTACAACACTACATGCCTTCGAAACACCTGAAGACGAGATGTGAAGTTGTTAGTACCATGAAACGACATGTTTCCTCGATGCGCTGTTTATTGTAATGTTCGGTTGTACTATAAAATGCATCACGACACTGCTCTGCACACGCAACGTAGGAACGCACCAATAAACGAGGTTCCGTTTGCCATGGATACTGATGTAGAAAAAACGTGACACACACATCCGACGACCACGTTAACTTGTTGCTGTTGCTCGGCGAATGGCGAAACGAAGACAATGAAGCAGACACGGCTTATGTCATGAAATATCCTGGTCAAAGAGGTTTCACAACCAATACTTTCTTACACGGTGCGTGACGACTTCGAGAAACAAGTATTTTGAGAATCTGTGGCGGTAATAGAGAAAGACCAGCAAGAAGTGAGGATATGGAAGTGTTTGTTTTAGCTGCTACATACCACGATCCTCATACTGTCTTACGAGAATTATAGTCACTGGCATCAGCCTCAGACCTGTGTGGCGAACAGCACACGGTCATAAGTTTCACCTGTCACTGACACTGGATGTACATGGGAACGATTTCAGTCGGTAGGTTACTTTCTGCGAATGGGCGATAAATAATTTCACTCTGGATACTTAACAAAATCTACGTTTCCTGATGAATTTGTGTCTACTCAGTACAGTATCGTGATCTGCCATAATGTGCATTACGGAACCACATAGTATTGTCGGTGGATACGTCATGTCCATCGTCAAAGGATGTGGTCCATTAATGTGTGCTGTGTAGCCCTTGGAGAGTAAACCATCGGTTCGCATTACGTCGCAGGAACTGTAAGAGTTAAGATGTGCTGAGAATTTATCGACGTAAATTTACTCGCTCTTGTTGAAAACTACAGCCTAGACATTAAGAGCTGTACGTGGTTCAAATGTTTCAAGTGGCTCTGAGCACTACGGGACTTATCATCCGATGTCATCAGTCCTCTAGAACTTAGAACTACTTAAACCTAACTAACCTAAGGACGCCACACACATCCATTCCCGAGGCAGGATTCGAACCTGCGACCGTAGTGGTCGCGCGGTTCGAGACTGAAGCGCCTAGAACCGCTCGGCCACACCAAACGGCGGCCGTACGTGAATGCAGCATGATCATCACCTAGTCCATTCTGCGCGTGATGTGATTTCATGATTAGGACGGTGGTCCTCGCTAATGGCGCACAAGTTCGCCATATTTAACACCACTAGATTTCTTTTTACGGCGATATCTAAAGTATCGTGTTTTTGTCACTGAACCCATAAACCCAGATAACTATAAACGGCGTTTCGAGGAAGCTTGTGGCTCCATGATACAGCAACTTGAGATCTCCCCAGAAGGTCGTTTAAAAGGCATATATAGTTGTGCAATCAGGAAAATGAGCACTCATTTGAACGCCTCATTTAAGTGCACATTCCACTACCAGAGCGTCGTTATGAGCTCAGCTAATTACTTACAGAATGTAGCGTCCGCCCCAACATTTTTGAATATTTTAGCTCCTAAAATTGATAGAAATTTTACTTATGTAAATTTGTGCAGAGCTAGTTTAAATCCATCATTTACATGGTAGAAAAAACGAATAAACAGAAATTTTCCTTACATTAATTTGTACAGAATTAGTTTAAAACCTTCAGGTTTATATTTAACAATTATAATTTGCTGCTGTAGCTCTCTAGAAAATAGCTAAATACACTATGTTCCTAACTGCGCAGATAGATTAACGTGTCTTACCTTAACCTAACTAATTATGCCTTTCACTTATTATTTTGTAAGTAACCAAAAGAAAGAACCCGTATATGACGCCGAGAGCAATCGCGCTGCTCAGAAGGCTATAATACTGTTCGCACACTGATTGTGGTTTATGTGGCTTGTAGAGTGGTGCGATTTTTTTAGCCCCGTAAGGGAATGACTTCGACCACAATGCATCAGGCCAGCATCTCGTTTCCAGAACAGTGTCTAGTTTCAACGTCGTATAAAGTTTCTGTAAGTAGAAGCGCATCCGTCACTTGCGATTACAGTCTATTCTCTAATACATGATTCCGACTGGACAACAGATGCGGTGTCAGTTACCAGCAGACAGCTCACAGCTCACAGGTCTGCTTCAGCTGATACTGCATAGCGCATCTCGCTTCCTGACTCCATTCTAACAAGGAGAGGTCCCAAGCTTCTGAAATCATCTATACTGCCTTGCATGTTAAGGTCTCAAGTATCACTCCCTGCTGCCGTTCACCTTGGTGGGATCTTGTTTGCGAGTAAATGACAGAAAAAAATTCGGAATTTCGTATGATCGTCTACATCTTTGAAAGAAGAAACCGTATAGAAAAGGTACACTAAAAGCCTCATATGCCGGAGATTGCGGGTTCTAATCTCATTAAATGGTTTGAAATTTTTTGTTTTTAAATCTTTATCTAAATTACTTTGATCAGTATTTTTATTCAGTTAATTTGTTTAAAAGTATTTTTTTCTATTCCTTTGTCACATCAGTTTAATAGCCATATTACTGTTTCCACTTGCTCTCATTTTTTCTTCCCATCATTCCTCTTCCAGTTGAAATTTTTGTTCCCATGAATTTAATTGTTTTTATTTATTTGTCATAATATTTAAACGTTTGAAAGTGCCGATCTGTCGATTAAAGAAGAAAGGTGAAATATTCTATTCATATTGACTGTGCAATGGTGTTAAAATGTAATATTTTCGTTACAAGATATTCATTTTCTTGGATAATAATCGTCATACAAACATTTAAAATATAAATTCTTATTGCACTATGGATAAAATAACATACGAAATTCAAGAAAAATAGGAACAGAAACAATGAGTGCAATAACGTGGACGAAAACATGGTATGATGAAACGGAAAAGATTAAATCGATGTTAATACATGGAAGTAATTAAAATCACATGTACAAAGACTCTGTGGAAACAGAACTAAACGAAGAAAAAATGAGAGCAATTTAAAACGGTTATATGGTGGTTAAAATGATGTAACAAAGGAAATAAATACATTTAAACAGAAAAACTGAATAACGATCGAAGTAATTTCTATAAAAATTTAAAACAAAATATTTGAAGCACTCGATGAGATTCGGACCCACAGCCCCTTACATGGGAAGCTTGTACTACAACCATTATGCTACGCAACGAATCTACATAATGCTGCTGTTTTAAAGCTGTAGAGCAACATGCGAATTTCCGAATCTTTTTTTGTCGATTACTCGCAAAGGAGAACCCACCAGGTTCAATGGCTGCAGGGCATGGTACCAGCGACCTTAACCTACGCCACCGTATAGACGGTTTAAAAAGGCTGGTCCCACCGGTGGTGACCTATCTTTGTAAGTGACCGTGCCAACAGTGGTAACAGGGTGTCAGGTAGACATGCGTGAAGCTCCGTTACTTGGAATACTATTTTCAGCGGTGGCCAGTAATCTTACGTAAGGGAGCCGCTGAGTTATGGAACTGAATCGACGAGAGATGCATTGTTAAGAAACTAACACTGAACATTAATGAGTAAATATTTTTATTTCATTAACCAAGAATAATTAGGTTTCTTGTTCTGAAATTTACATCATTGAACAACATTTCATTATGTAACAAAATATAAGTCCAACTCAATTTGTAATGTGGATTTTCGGGTGCTCATTTTTCATCTGAGCTGTATAAAATATGGATGACAACTAGTGAGCACTAAGCACTGTTTGGACAAGTCCATTTAAACGTTCATAAGGCAGTTCAGATCGGTATTTTGATTTAGTCAGGCTGAGTGTTCAGTACAATCATTTTTACATAAAAAGTGCCAAAAGTTGAAGTCTCTTGCCGTAGCCTTTTGTCTGGGAGGTGATTTTATTCTGGAACGTTCTTTCAAAGCGCAGTAATTGCGTATGCAGCTTATTTCAGCCCTTTTAGTCCCTGGTCCTCTTGCAGTTTCCGTAACATCAACTGCACAGTTTCTGGATCCTTTATAATTGCCGCTGAAAGGGAAGAATGCCCACAACACTGAACAGCAAACGGACTTTCCAGTGGTGAATATCAAGACTTAAATCACTTGAAATCAGTAAATCTGCAACTTATTCCTACCGTGAAGTCAGTAATTTTATGTAAATAATCTTACATTTTCATCTGGATGTCAGGAAGGGTTTCAGAAAGTTACATCAGAAATTTGAAATGAGGGAGTGTTTTAGTCTGAAAGTCTTTACGGAACGCATCTAATTTGTTATGATATCTAAAACACGCTCGGTGCAAAAATTAATATAACTTTCCACTCCCTGGTTGTGGTACGTTTTTTGCGTTTGTGTGTGCACACTTGTAATACAGCCGTAGCCAACAACCACTTGAAACATCAATTTTTATTGGAGAAATTTTTTGATTCGATCCACAGATTCAAAACAACCTGCCTAGAACATTGACTACATATAGCCATTTCACTAATAAATGCCATGATAGATCAGGAAGCCCGGTTTGTTTTGGCATTTGAGCCAATGTAGTAAACAGTTTTTAGAACATCTGCATAACAAATGGACGTTTAAAACATCTGTCGGGTACATCGGATCAAGATGACACAAAACGCATACAATTGAAAGTACACGTTGCTGGAATGAAAAAACGCCAAACGATCCATCTGCGAGGTAATTGCGCCTTTGTTACCAGCCACTACTGACGTGATTCTGCGTAAGCCTGGCATGCCGGTCGGTGACGGGGCCATTGTTTGCATTTTCGAGACTTGGAGTTGTAATCTGAATAGCTGCGGCAGTACGGTACACAGTCAGCGTGCCATTCATGTCAGTTGTCTGGAGAACGTCAGCTGTGTTGTACGAGTGTTGGTGCTGGGCGGAACATTATAGTAACGAGGAGTATGCGGATATGCATTATACGTATGGTAGGGCTAATGGCAACGCACGGGAGGCTGCATGCTTGCGTAAAGAAGCATGCCCTGCCCGAAGGCAGCCCGAGAGTAGAATGTTTACAAGGGTGCCTCAACGCCGACGAGAAACTGGGAGCTTCGCACACGCCACGGGAGCGGGTAGGGCTGCACGAATCTCACCTGTGTTTGAAGACGGGGTAGTGGAAATAGTCGAACGCTTTCCAGGAATCTCGGCGAGGAAGTTTGCACACAAATTGCTGGCGTGAGCCATAGTGGTGTTTGGAGAATAAATGCATCACAATGCAATGTATCTGTACACCTCGAACGAGTTCCGTGTCTGTGTGGCGGACATGGGTCCTAAACTAATGTTCTGTCAGTGGATGCATCAGTAGGCTGTAGGCAACCCTATGCTTGACAATAACATTTTATTTACAGATGAAGCAGGCTTCATTCGTGATGCTGTGTTTAGTTGGCACAATTCCCACGCTTGGAGTCATATAGGCTCCAACCCGCATGCTGTATATGAGTCTCCTCATCAGCCATGTTTCTCATTGAATACATGGTCAGCGATACTTACAGGGCAATATTTATTACCAAACAAACTCAATGGGCAGAATTATCTTCGATTTCTGCGGTATCATCCTGCAGGATTGCTTGACGATGTTTGCTATTAGCAATGGCAGAGGATGTTATACACGCATGATGGAGCACCAGCACATTTTGCTGGTATGGTAAGACGACCTCTAACGTGCCGGTATGGCCAAAGATGGAATGGACATGCACCGTGGCTTTCAAGTTCAGGAGATGTGAACCCCATAGAAATTCCGTGTTTGGGGCCACCTTAAAGCTGTAGCGTATGCCACTCCGGTTAACATGGTTGAAGAAGTGGAACAGAGTCTTGTCAGTGCTTATCGAGAATTTGGAAATGATCTAGGCGTGTTTGAAAGAATTCGAAACTCATTGCGGCAACAGGTTAAGACCCGAATCCGAGTACAAGGAAGATATTTTGAACACCTTCTTTAACTCCGAGTACAGTCATGTAACTGCTGTCGCGTTCATTCAAAACACCTGCACCTCTACCGACATATCTAACAACTTTTTTTAATGTTGTACATTATTCTTACCTTTTCCTGACTGGGAGGAAGTTTACACAGAATCAAGTCAGTGGTGGATGGCAATCACAAAGTTATCTCGTAGTCGGTTCGTCTGTGGACGTACGTTTAGCGAGACATTTTTGCTTCCAGTATCCTATACTTTCAATGGTATACGTTTACGCTATTAATTATGGTACGTCCGGTAGAACAGATATTAATTCTAAGTTTCAGAGTCTTTGATATAATTCCAGAGTCTTTGATGTAAGGAGTCCATGACGTCCAGCGGCTCGTTCCTAATAATTTTGTCGTGATGTGCTAGACGTGTATTGTTTCTGAGGTCGAGACAAATGCATTTTGAGACAAAAAAAACAAAAACAAAAAAAGGAAACCAAATCAGCGAATTACAGCTAACTGGGAAACTATATGAGAAAAACTGAAACACTTACATCCTGAAAGAACAGCAGCCTAGGCTTGTACGAACACGTCGAAAGACAAGCACCGGAGGTGAAAGCATATAGAATCTTCGAATACGAGGAAAGCAAGCAGACCGAAAGTAACGAAATCGAAGAAATAAGTGAGGATAAGGTTGTGGTGTCACCGCCAGACACCACACTTGCTAGGTGGTAGCCTTTAAATCGGTCGCGGTCCGTTAGTATACGTCGGACCCGCGTGTCGCCACTACCAGTGATTGCAGACCGAGCGCCGCCACACAGCAGGTCTAGTCGAGAAAGACTCCCTAGCACTCGCCCAGTTGTACAGCCGACTTTGCCAGCGATGGTTCACTGACTACAAACGCTCTCATTTGCAGAGACGACAGTTTAGCATAGCCTTCAGCTACGTCATTTGCTACGACCTAGCAAGGCGCCATATTCTTCAAGAATGTATTCTGAACTGCTAATATTGTGAATCATGTACCGTCAAGAGCGACGTTCATCATTAATGGATTAAAGTTAAGTATCAAACTATTTACGTCCGCTTTCCGACTTCTAATTCCTGGTCATGTTCCAGACCTCACGTCAGTATAGTCCTTCCCTCCTCACGCCAGCCTGTGTGAGCTAAAACGCGTGCATTTCGGCCTCCTCTAGTAACACGGTGTTGGCTCTTCAGCCAACACAACAAAGGTATAAATATTTAACGCGTAATTCGGTATTAAAGGGAGATCAAAATCTAATAATGATGGATAAATGGGATGCTACAGTAAAGGAAGGAAGACAGCGTTACGGAGACAATAGACTCAGTAATAGGAAAGACGTAGGGGTTCGACTGATTGAATTCGGCTAGTGGTAGTTAATTGTTCAAAAATCACGACAAGAGGAGGCACATTGTAAGGTTTATCCAGGAGCAGATATAGACTCAAATAACAATTTAATTATGATGTAGAGTAAATTGACGTTTAAGAAAATAGACCGGAATAATTAATGTGGTAAGATGTGGAATATTGAAGTACTGGGATGCATGGACTTCTCCAAAGCCAGCAGTCACGTTAGTTGGGCGAACAGAAATAGGTACAAGGAAGGAAACTGCGGAGAAACATTTTATAACAGAAGAAATAGTTCAATTTATCGACGAAAATAGGAAGCACAAAAATGTTCAGACTGGACGTGTATGCATACGCCGCACACCAATCGAACTTTAATACATGTTCAGTTTAGTCGGTAGCTTAGTTTTCGTATTCTTTGCACTGTTGAAGTGTCTTCTTTGAGTTTATCTGGTTTACAAGAAATTTTATGGTAGCACCTCTACCATCTATGGCTCGTTTCTGCATTCTGCATAACTCTTTTTTCATAGGCGCTGTGTACGGTGAGTGAATGGTAAGCGCAACAGAAACTTTTGTGGCATTGTTCTTCTTATTAGGGGTAAGAATTTTCTTTAAATCGTTCTTGTACCCATGAAATGTCCCTATTAAGCATGCACCGATAATTCACCTTGGTTGTAGGTCTACAATGTCCAGTACATCTGCAGATCGATTCATCACAACGGTGGGAGACACGTTGAGTCGTCAGAATTGGGCGAGAGATTTACAGTGCAAACGGAAGACAGAACACAGCACTACGTTAAAGTTTACTCTGAAACCATGCTCCATACCTGAAGTGTTCGCACCAGGGTGATTAAATTGTTTTGATCAGCTAGTGTACTTGTCATACTAAAGCTGTCGAACCATGGAGTGTATCGTAGTAGTCCGTAACAAGTCCGGCGGCTGTCGTGTTGAAACCATATAGGTGTTCAAATAATCAGCAGTAGAGATTCAACGGTTGAGTCTTTCAAGAAACGGAATTACTCAACGACATAAGGAGACTCGGTTTCCACGTTTATGGAGATCGTAAAACACGTTCACTGACGAGGTTTGCACTCCTATGTCTTACAGCTGGTATTATTGTATAAATTTTTAATGTTTCTTAAACCAGTAAGTCTCTTTTTAACGACGGCAACGTCCGTTTTCGGAGACCACATTTCATAGTATTTCACGACCCTTACTAGATTTCGCATTGTTCTTATGAATTTATATCCACAATTTAAGTGATCTACGAGATCCATGAAGCGACATGACGCATGATGAAGGTGTATCTTGACAACGATGTCGTGCGTAATGTAACGATGCGGATGGACATGGCCATGACTGGTATTCTTCTTACGGTGGCATACCATACATCAGAGGGGACTGTGATGTTCTCTCACGCCAGTACAGTAGATAAAGGAGTCCAGGATGCCCTGCAGCAATGCCTCCCATTACTGGACAACTGTTCTCTCGAAGTCAGGAATGAAGCTGGTGTTGGAACAGCAATCTTTTGACCTTGGGCACCAGAAGCAGTTGGATCTGAATCCGGGGAATAAATTGGTCACTCCACATGAGTGATAATGTCACGTATTTTCTCTCCTTTTTTCAGAATGTAATTTATCTTTCACCAATGCAAATAGACAGTCACCTCGACTTTTGCTTTCAACATAATTCAGTTTTATGTTATTATCATCCCAAACACATAGTTTCAATTCTGTTAATGTTTTAGTAACTAACGAGGACAGAAGAATTTTAAATCCACTCTGATGCCCGAGGCAGGATTCAAACGTGACACCTGCCCTTAGAAAGCAGCGAGGATACCCCAAGATCGTAGAATCAAATTTGTTGGGATTGTTGCAGGTACTCGACCCACCAGTCCAGCCCTATGTCGTCGAGTATTATCACTTATATACGGAAGACACGTATGCTTTATGGTCAAAAGCATACAGGCATCTATTAAAAGCCCGCATCCCCTAGGACCGCGTTTCCGCTCATAGAAGCGAGCAGAAAGAAGGCAGGGGGAGGGGGAGGGGATGGGGGGGGGGGGGGTAAGAGCTGCGCATGTGCGGCAGCAAAGAGCTGGCAAACAAAGTCCACGTAGCCGAACTGCGGGACAACAGTCTGCCTCATTTGCCTACGACACATTGTATAACACGTTCTAATGTATGAGGGGAATAATTAATACACACATCAAAAAAAGTTTTTCATCATTCCACTTCCCAAAACCCCTGAAGATAGACGTTGACTAAGAATACTGTATCAGAGACACAGTCTCTTTGAGTATCCACAGTTGTCACTAAACCCGCCCAAAGATGTAAACAACCCATGCATGAGCAACAGGCGTTGCTGACGGAGGGGGTCCGACAGCCGATCAGCCCCAGTCATTCCACCAGGAAGGAGGTACACGGCTTGTGTTGTATGTAGTTCAGCCATGCCTAGACGGTCAATACCACGGTTCAATCGTGTCCACATTGTTACTTTGTGCCAAGAAGGGCTCTCAACAAGGGAAGTGTCCAGGCGCCTCGGAGTGAACTAAAGCGACGTTGTTCGGACGTGGAGGAGATACAGAGACACAGGAACTGTTGATGACATGCCTCGCTCAAGCCTCCCAAGGGCTACTATTGCAGTGGGTGACCGCTACCTGTGAATTATGGCTCGGAGGAACCCTGACAGCAATACCACCAGGTTGTATAACGCCTTTCATGCAGCCACAGGACTCGTGGTACGACTCAGACTGTGCACAATAGGCTGCATGATGTGAAACTTCACTCCCGACGTCCATGGCGAGGTCCATCTTTGAATCACGATGCCATGCAGCGTGGTACAGATAGGCCCAACAACGTGCCGAATGGACCGCTATGGATTTGCATCACGTTCTCTTCACTGATGAGTGTCGCATATGCATTCGACCAGACAATCGTTGGATACGTGTTTTGAGCCATCCTGGTCAGGCTGACCGCCTTCGACGCACTGTCCAGCGAGTGCAGCAAGGTGGAGGTTCTCTGTTGATTTGGGGTGGCATTATGTGGCGCTGACATCATGGAACACACCGTAACAGCTGTACTATACGTAAATGCTATCCTCCGACAGATAGTGCAACCATATTGGCTGCATATTGATGAGGCATTCGTCTCCACGGACGACAATTCCCGCCCCCAACATGCACAACTTGTGAATGACTTCCTTCAGGATAACGACATCGCTTGAATAGAGTGGCCAGCATGTTCTCCAGACATGAACACTATCGAAATGCCTGATATAGATTGAAGAGGGCTGTTTATGGACGACGTGACCCATCAACCACTCTGAGGGATCTACGTGGAATCGCCTTTGAAGAGTGGGACAGTCTGGACCAATAGTGCCTTGATGAACTTGTAGATATGCCACGATGTATACAGACATGCATCAATGCAAGAGGACGTGCTACTAGATATTAGAGGTACCGGAGTGTACAGCAGTCTGGACCACCACGTCTGAAGGTGTGGCGGAAATGATGTTTGTATTGATCTCTATTCTAATTTTCTGTACAGGATCCGGAACTCTCGGAACCGAGGTGATGCAAAGCTTTTTTTGCTGTGTGTATGAGAAACAATGTCGATCAGTCGTCAAGAGAGAAATATTAATTCATGTCTTGATGACGTTCCGTCCACTGCTCCACAGATTCACTCTGCCTGACGTCGGGACGCGATAACAGCTGACACACAGCTGTGAAAACTGCAATTTTTCTAAAAATGGCAGTTGTCTAACGACAAGGTCATTGAAACTGCTTGCAATAATTAGCCCATTCATAGCGATTTGAACTGCGTTATAAGTAAAAGCTTAATACACAACAAAATTAACTTAAAGCACAAACGGTAATCATTATATTTGTTTGAAAACTGCTTCTACTCAACTGAACAATAGAATTTTTAAAAATGTGTAAGGTGTGTGTGTGTGTGTGTGTGTGTTTGACTACAGTTAAGTGTAATCACTGCGTGTAAAAAAGAATTAGTGGTAGAAAAGGCTAATGTAAAAACGGACAGTAAGTTGTAATATTTTTTACCTTTAATGGGCATTATGAGTGGAAACTAACACGTTTGATATTACAGTGGGAGACCGCATTCATAATCCATTGAACAAGCAAACAATTAACCATCATCTGTGGATAACTCCAGGGAATACTGACCACTAACGTCGGAAACCACCGATATCTCGACCAGTAACAGTTACTGTCATTTTAGGCCCTTATCTGGTTCGTGCCGTGAAAATGACAGAGATTTACATGTGGAGTTATCGGACTTCTGACGAATTTATCCAGCTCTCGCGTGTTATAAGAGCATACAACATGGTGGGAGAAGCTTAACTTTTCCTTGGGCAATATGTTGAACATTATAGTGTGCATGATTAAAAGGATACAAAGTCCTAATCTAAAAGGCTAGGAAGTTCTAATTATTATGTATTCAACTGATACGTTGACAAACACATTTTTTAAACCATGAGTCTTTAAAACTAAGAAATATTATTAGTTTGTTCCAAAGTCTACATCGTAATATCATCATCACTTCTGTTTGAGCCTGTTTGCGAACAATCTGATTGCAAATTTACGATGATAGGTTGAAGGCTTATATCCATCATCACTTCCCTGTCAAATTCTTTTTCCTATAGCTTTTCAGCATACCGCACAGTCTGTCCGCACGGTACGGGGGGAATGTCGTTTATTGCCTCATGCAGAAGCAATTCACTGTATTTTATCTTTTTTTTCCTCCCACGTAGCCTTAAAACCCTTTGCCCAAATTAATTCTATGGGGCTACACTGACAGTGACATGTGGATAAACGCAAAACTATGTGCAAGGAAGTGAAGTTTGTATGTTTTGTCTCGTGACTTGTATAAATTAACGAGCTGCAGGAGATCGGCACGAGTCTGGTTTATACGATGCTTAATATTTTTATTTTTAAGCCGGGGAAAAATATCCGCTTTTCTGGTGTTTGCACTTGACGTTTTCTCTACAACAGTTGAATTATAATTGGCAGTGACCGACTTCGAAGCAAGGTATAACAAGAATTGTGAATCATGTCACGAAACTGACAGCGCTCATTCCCGAATGGTAAGTGCTGTTTTTCTTACACGTAATTACAAGTTTACTCTCAGAAACAAAACCAGAAGAAGAGTCGGCATGCAGAATAATTGTCCGAGAACCTGCTCCTGTGAGAATTTTAAAACCATCACTCATTTTACATGGATTTTCTTGGAATGATTCTAATTGACCCATGCTTAATCGAGGTAATACACTGTTGAACTACCACCTTCTCTCTGAATCTTTAAATGGGATATAGTTCGTGCTGCACCTACGTCAGTTCTTTAACTAAATAGTTCTTCTTAACATGTCTGGAACCAACGTCTTCTAAAATTTTTTACATTGACGAAGCGCTTACCACTGAAGCCTTCATAACTGTAACACATTTTTGTGATGTCGGACATTCATCATTCACATGGAGCACTTTAAAACATCGTTGATAAAACCATCCATTTGTTTCACAGGTTGCTTGCAATTTCGATGCTTTCCAGGCGACACTAAACCAACTGTCTCTATGGTTCCTACAGCTCTCACAGTTTCCTTTACAATTCTCTGTACAGTTCTCTTGCCGACACCACATGGTTCTGGAGTCCGATCTTGTGTTTCCAAATGTCAACAGTAGGAGATCTGTTTTCAAATTCACGTTTTAAGAAGTTATAAATGCGGTAAATAATCCATCTCGCCTGCTTGTGAAGCACTTTACATTTATTGCTGTCATCTGACATTTTTTTTTTAAATGGCACTTAAACATTTACATATACACATTAACAGCTATACCGTTACAAGAAAAAAAAAGGAAACAAAAAAATGACAGTTGAAAGAATAATGCGGTTGTCGCGAAGTGCGGCAATAGTGCAGCATGTAGGAGCGAGATTCTCCCTCTCTAGCTGTTACTCTCGGCTAGCCGCTGGGGAAGAGAATGAATATTTTTGGCTGCCAGTGACTAGAGTAGGGGTATGCGCAGAACGGCTGAAAATGGGGCCCGCCTTCTTACATGACTTTAGTGAATGCTAATATAGGGTGCGTCCACATTTCGCCTTTGTGACAGCTATAACAGTGCTGAAGACACTTTCAACGGTGTCTGAATATCTGTGGAGGACTGGCTGCCCATACTTCCTCAAGAATCGAAACCAGTGTACCTAGTGACATTAGACGCTGGGGTCTCGAACTAAGCCGACGTTCTAACTCATTCTGAAGGTGTTCCATGACGTTCAGGTTGGAACTATGAGCAAGCCAGCCCGTTTCAGGAATGTTACGCTCCGCAAACGATTGCCGCACAGATGCTGCTTTATGACAAGTTGCTTTGTCATGCCGATACACTTAGTGTCTCCGAACTGTTGACGTACTCTTTGCAGTACACAATGCTGCAAAATGTGTTCATATCATTCCACATTTAGCATATTTTTAAGCACAGTAAGGGGACCACAACACAGCCACGAAAAATACTCTGATACTGTAACTCTAACCCTTCTCTACTTCACTTAGCGCTACACATGATGGAAGCTAACGTTGTCGAGGCATTCGTCAAACATAACCCCTTCCATCGGAGTGCACAGAGGACAGCGCGATTCATCACTCCAAAGCACTAGATTCCAGTAATCAACTATCAAGTGATGTTCCTCTTCACAGCATCTTATAGCTTCGCTTCTTGAAAAAAGTAATATTAATCAACTTACCGATATGTAACTACAATGGAAGCGCTATATGTGCTCATACAATTGTAATTACTATTATCTCCGTATCGTAGCATATAAGTATAAGATTTCTTTGTTTCACGCTCTTGACTTCTTCTTTGTCTTCTGTGTCTCGCTGGTTCTGATGTCCTATCTGACAGTCGCCTATATAGCACGGTCTGTAAATAATTATTTCAATTATATGCAGTGTCATGATAATTTTGTTAAATATATGTGAAAATATCTAGGTAGTATGTGTTTTTTGTTTGTAGCAAAAAGTACCTTCTCTGACCCATAATTATCATTTACGTAATAATTAAATGTTGGCCTGGACATTTTGTGTAAGTGCATTGTTGCAGCGAGGCCGTTGGTGTAAAAAATGATAAAACTATTTTAATAATCATTTAATTGCAAAAAGTATTAAAGACAATAATCTAAATAAATGCAGAACGACGTCTTGTAATATTTTTCATTTCTTTTTGTAGGCCAGAGGTACTGTTTTATTAAAAATAATTATTTCAATTGTATACGCTGCCATTGCACATAGGCAGCTATAATGGAGCATCAAGCGTCACAGAGAAAAATAAATAATTAATTGAGTATTATATTTAATTTGCTTATCGGGTAACATTAAAGAAAGATTTTTTTATACATCGTGAGCAAGACGGATGTCTTCACGTTGGAATACGTTTGATGTTTCTGGTGATAGTGCCCTGAGAAAATTTAGTCGTGGCTTTTAACGAACATAAAAGTGATTTTTTAACAAAATATTTCATTCCAAATTTAACAGGATATTTTATTTCATTCACTGTTTCAAAAAGTTACGAGATAATCTCAAGCGTTGCTTAGCACTGTCTATAGAAATGTTTGTAGCCATTCTTTTTAAGTCTCTACGAACAGTCGGTGTGCTAGCTTGAGTATGATATCACTATGTAACTGCCGAGTGATTCTTTCTTGTCGTCATTACATGAGGTACTCCTGATCTTGGTTTAGTTGTGCTTGTTCCTTTGCGTTTCCATTTCAGTCGCATCACCAACTTGTGCAGCTTTAGAGGGGTTGAAATGTCACTGATGGATTTGTTCCTAAGGTAACATCCAAAGAATAGTCTACGTTCGAAGTAACCGAGCTCTCCTGACCCACTCGTTCCGCTGTCATTGCTTCTCTGTTGACAACACAATACTCCCCACCTCCTTTTATATTGGCAGGTCAGAGTCGCATGTAATCTAGTGGTCCATTCCGTATTACAATACGGGTGTCTGGGTATTTCTGATCAGCTAGTGGACGTATATAGGCAACGGCCTTGCCGCAGTGGATGCACCGGTTCCCGTGAGGTCACCGATGTTAAGCGCTGTCGGGCGTGGTCGGCACTTGGATGGCTGACCATCGAGCCGCAATGCGTTGTTCCCATTTTTAGAGGTGCACTCAGCCTCGTGATGCAAATTGAGGAGCTACTCGACCGAATAGTAGCGGCTCCAGCCAAGGAAACCATCATAACGACCGGGAGAGCGGTGTGCTGACCACACGCCCCTCCCATCCGCATCCTCAACTGAGGTTGACACGGCGGTCGGATGGTCCCGATGGGCCACTTGTGGCCTGAAGACGGAGTGCTTTTTAGTGTACGTATACACATCGAAAAAGGAGTAGATACTGTTTCACTCTCTTCGGCCATCTCTGAACTGCTAAGGAACGCCGGCCGGAGTGGCCGTGCGGTTCTAGGCGCTACAGTCTGGAGCCGAGAGACCGCTACGGTCACAGGTTCGAATCCTGCCTCGGGCATGGATGTGTGTGATGTCCTTAGGTTAGTTAGGTTTAATTAGTTATAAGTTCTAGGCGACTGATGACCTCAGAAGTTTAGTCGCATAGTGCTCAGAGCCATTTAAACCATTTTTTTGCTAAGGAACCCCAAGTATTCCTAACATGGCGTCGCGGCCGACAACTGTCACCAAATGGGTCCCATTCCGTGATAATATCTGGCTTTTAAAGGATATTATGGTCGACTTTATCTGTTTAGTTATTTACTTTTAAAAACCATTATTGTAATTTCGGTCTTTAGCTATTTTCAAGTGAACTGCACTGAGAATTTCGCTCTTTGGTACATGCCAAATTTAAAAACATCAGAAATTATACATGTCATCATCATATTGCCCATTTCTTTTGGCAGATCGTATAGCTTTCTTGGTATATTTTTTTTATAAATTTTCTCTGTGTTCCGCGTAACACGTTTGATATTACAGTGGGAGACCGCATTCATAATCCATTGAACAAGCAAACAATTAACCATCATCTGTGGATAACTCCAGGCAATGCTGACCACTAACGTCGAAACCACCGGCTAAAGGCCAAAAATACAACAATGGATTGAAAAAAATTAACCGTATAATGCGACCGTGATGATTTTTCAAAGATTTTATTCGAATGTGACTCCCATTCAAGAAAAATTAAGGAAATTTCAGGTGTGTAACATGTCCCAAGGGCGCCGGAGTCACTTCCCATGCATAACGGAGACTCATTCCTGAATAAAATATTCCACACCGTTATTGGATCCACGACCCGTAGGAAAGACATATTCATTTAGTCATTCGGCACCGGCCGCGCGGGATTAGCCGAGCGGTCTTAGGCGCTGCAGTCATGAACTGTGCGGCTGGTCCCGGGGGAGGTTCGAGTCCTCCCTGGGGCATGGGTGTGTGTGTTTGTCCTTAGGATAATTTAGGTTAAGTAGTGTTTAAGCTTAGGGACTGATTACCTTAGCAGTTCAGTCCCATAAGATTTCACACACATTTTTTTTCATTCGGCACCTCTGCTTGAGGCAAATGCAACTTAAGGTTCGTCAATCCGAAGATACACATTCCGAGAGACGATGTATGAGTAAGAGGCTCTCATGAAATCTCCGTCCGGAGCAAATGCCTTGCTGTTCAGTCGCTTGAACATTATGAGGCCAGTATCGAGATGGAATTGATGTAGATGAAATTTTGGGTCTATTACGTTGCTACGTGTTAAATAATAACATAAATTTTCTTGATCTGTGTAATAATTTTATATATATGCCTATTTAAAGTAGTTGTGCTGTGTGTTTTTCGTTGTAATAGTTAAACTGGAATACTATCCATTCATCAAATGCATTTGTTTCGGACTGTTTGTCCAAAGAGAGTGAAAGTCTGTAAGCGGCCTGCTCCTTCATTGTAAAAGTTCAGGAAATATGAGTAATCTTATCTTCACAGCGAAGTGGACAGATTTGGAGAACTAGCTGGTTGGAGAAATATGGTGTAAGTAATTGGTGATGGCCTATTCAAGGGAAACATATCGACATTCGCTCGCTCCTCTCGAATGGCAGTCATCGGAGGTGTCAAATTTTTACGGGGATGCGCTGAAAACCAGCAGTCTCTACGACAAATTTTGTTATCAGTGAAGGCAATTAGGCAGTTAAGTAATTAAATATGCAGACATTAGTCATCACATCGGAATTTATTTCCCAGATCATTATCTCAGTTTTTCCAGATGAACATGCATCCATTAAGATAGAATTACACTTACTAGACATTGAGAATAAGGAATGAATGTTAGAGTTTATGTCCTCTGAATGTGAAAGTAATTACTAGCGGAACACAAATACAGGTGGATGAGCCATGTCCCTGTCTGAAAATCCATCTCGTCATTCTCATCAAATTATTTATGAAGGCGATGGAAAACCTAAATCCGATCGGCCTAAAGCTAAATTAGACTCGTTTCTTTAACGTGACCTGAGTTCAGTGTCTTGTGTCATATCATGATTCAGCAGGAGGAATGTTGGTAACTCACCATTTACTGTCCATTTCTTCAGTAGAAGTTTGAAAAACTTTAACTGTAAATAAATAAATAATGTATTATTTTAGAAGAAAGATGATGCCAGTTACTTTTTTAATTTTTGTTTTCCAGGGCATGACAAACTACTTTGTTCTTTAACTTGCTATAAGCTTTTTAGTAACGTAATCTCGAAATAGGCGGTACCGCAACGAGAACACATCGTTCTCACAGCTTATTCCAGAGACTTGCGGAACGAACGACGTGTTTCCCATGCACCTTGCTTCATTTTCGCAATTTTGAGTTGAAACACGAGTTCTTTAATGATAAACAGTGAAACTCGCGTGTTTTGTGTGCGGTGTGAACTGTTTCAAGAATACATTCGTGACAAAACAGTTAAAGGCTCACAACAGAGAACTTCCTAGAAACAAACGTCGTATTTCCGTAGATATAGAACACCAAAGAAATGACACATTAAATAGAGCAGAAATATATGGATTAAAAATCCTGGGTCAAGATCCCAAAAATATCTTTTTTGATAACTACTTTCAGCTCACTGACGAGTCATCTTCAGATTTAAAATATAGAAAATGGCATTTAAGAGGTAAACAATAGCAAAATACACTTAATAACTGAACTTCCATTATAAGATACGTACCAAAATGGAATTATTATTTGGTTCAGGGCGAAGCAGCCACCAGGCATTACACGTCGTCATAATCTGTTAAGCTGAATCGCCGCTACGAAACCGAAGGATCGTCTAGGCATGTTCATAACGGAAAATTAGACCTAGAAAAAATAAAGAGATACAAAAGTATATTTAGTAAATGATATCAAACTATTACCTTACCTGAAAGTTTGTACAACGTTTATCATTCATTATATCGATGATAGTCAAGGAAGACCTCTTAATTCCATCTGTCTGCGAAAACTCCATGTCCGAGGCAGGATTCGACCCTGCGACCGTAGCGGTCGCGCGGTTCCAGACTGTAGCGCCTAGAACCGCTCGGCCACACCAGCCGGCAGATACACTGTTCATATTGACAAGCTTGTGAGCTAATACAAAACGATTAACAGCAGTAAGCAGTTACATAGTCCACATGTCGATGTAAACAACACATGTCACTCGCGACGCTAGCTACAGAACAAGGAAGTAGGCCTAAGTATACCACGGCTTTCAAAGAACTGGCCGATATGTAGCATCATGGCTACATGTAAACATTAACTACCCATATGGCGCTGTCAACCAACTAATTACACACATCAAAAATAGTTTTGCATCACTCCAGTTCCCAGAACTCCTGAGGATAGACGTTCACTGTGAATATTGTATCACAGGCACAGTCATTTTGACTGTTCAGAGACGTCACTAAACCCGCCCAAAGAAGTAAACAACATGCATGAGCAGCGTCTATTAGACGGAAGAATTCCGACAGCCGAGCAGTTCCAGTCATTCCACCAGAAAGGAGGTACACGGCTCGTGTTGTCTGTATTCAACCATGCCTAGACGATCAATGCCGCGGTTCGATCGCGCCCGCATTATTACTTTGCCAGGAAGGACTCTCAACAAGGGAAGTGTCCAGGCGTCTCGGAGTGAACCAAAGCGATGTTGTTCGGACATGGAGGAGATACAGAGAGGCATTAACTGTCGGTGACATGCCTCGCTCAAGCAGCCCAAGGGCTAGTACTGCAGGGGATGACCGCTACCTACGGATTATGGCTCAGAGGATCCCTGATAGCAACGCCGCCATGTTGAATAATGCTTTTAGTGCAGCCACAGGACTCGTGCTACGACTCAGACTATGCACAATAGGCTGCATGATGTGAAACTTAACTCCCGACGTCCATGGCGAGGTCCATCTTGACAATCACGACACCATGCAGCGTGGTACAGATGGGCCCAACAACATGCCGAATGGACCGCTATGGATTTGCATCACGTTCTCTTCACTGGTGAGTGTCCCATATGCATTCAACCAGAAAATCGTTGGAGACGTGTTTTGAGTCAACCTGGTCAGGCTGACCGCCTTCGACACAGTGTCCAGAGAGTGTAGCAAGGTAGAGGTTCCCTGGTGTTTTGGGGTAGCATTATGTGGGGCCGACGTACGTCGCTGGTGGTCACGGAAGGCTCCGTAATGGCTGCATGATACGTGAATGCCATCCTCCTACCGATAGTGAAACCTTATCGGCAGCATATTGGCGAGGCATTCATTTTCATGGACAACAATTCGCGCCCCCATCGTGTACAACTTGTGAATGACTTCCTTCAGGATAACGACATCGCTCGACTAGAGTGGCCAGCATGTTCTCCAGACATGAACCCTATCGAACATGCGTGGGATAGACTGAAAAGGGCTGTTTATGGACGACGTGACCCATCAACCACTCTGAGGGATCTACGCCGAATCGCCGTTGAGGAGTGGGACAATCTGGTCTAACAGTGGCTTGATGATAGTATGGATAGTATGCCACGACGAATACAGGCATGCATCAATGCAAGAGGACGTTCTACTTGGTATTAGAGGTACCAGTGTGTACAGCAGTCTGGACCACCACCTCTGAAGGTTTCGCTGTATGGTGGTACGACATGCATTGTGTGGTTTTCGTGCGCAATAAAAAGGGAAATGGTGTATATTGTTGACCTCTTTTCCAATTTTCTGTAGAATTTTCGAAACTCTCGGAACCGAGGTGATGCTAAACGTTTTTTGATGTGCGTACATAAAGCCTTGATTCTATAATAATAAGAAGAAGAATGATAACATACCGAAACTTCTACTAGATTTACATTATACAGGGTGTTTTGGGAGGAAGGTCAATATTTTAAACAGTGGTAATGTCAGTAATTCTGAACAAAAAATGTTATATGAACATAGGTCCGCAAATGCTTCGTTAGGGAGGTATGGGTGTTCAAAGGAACTTTAATTCTGCAAAACTGATGTGCACAACGTGAACGTATACGCAATACAACTGTACCGTAATGTGATTTTCTTGCAAACAATGCACGGGTACATGCCACGTTTATGCTATGCAACCTACCATGTATTATGGTCATGTGACGTACATAGTACATAGTACAGTCACCCTTTGTTTGTGCAGTTTTGCCGTGTAAGCCGTATTGTGTAGTGTATCGTCGACGGATCGGTTAGCTGTGTAGTGTATGGTGTTAACTGTGTTCGTACAAGCGCTGCTAGCAATGCCACATGTGTACAGTAATGAGGAATACGCAGACATGGTGTATGTTAATGGCGTCTGTGACGGTAGTGCTACCGCTGCAAGAGAATACCACAGGCGCTTTCCGACTCGACGATTACCTGATCGCGGGGTGGGTACCAAAGTGTTTATCACTTTGCGTGCAACTGGCTCTCTTCCAAGTAGACATTTTTCGTCCGAGTGTGCACGTCAACAAACTTTGCCAGAAGAGGAAGACGTTATCGCAAGTGTTGAGCAAGTCCCGGTACGAGCATACGAAGACTGTCCCGGCGTATGAATGTCCCACAGACACGTGTATGCGAAACGTTATATGCGGGAAACCTGTATCCATTTCACATACAGCGTGTTGAAAATCTCCATGATGGCGACAATGCCCAACGTCTTCAATTCTATCACTGGGTAACAGAGAATAGTCATTTGCTTCCATACATACTGTTCACTGACGAAGCCCAGTTTTCACGACATGGAATAAACAACACCCGGAATAATAATCGATGTTACGAGAAAAACACACTCTTCAGTGGATAGCCGTTTCCGAGTTCGTTTCGCCATTAATGTTTGGTGCGGCATGATCGGTAAACTTTTGATAGGTCCATTTATTATCAATCAGCGATTGATGGGAGAGAGGTACCTGCGTGTTTTGGAAAATTATTTTGTGGAACTATTGGAAGACGTTTTCTTAGCCAAGCGAATTGGAATGTGCTTTCAACATGATGGTACCTCTCCACATGTTATCTTACGTGTGAGGGACCATCTCAACCGCACCTACCCTAATCGATGGATTGGCCGTGGCGGTGCTGTTAACTGGTCTCCAAGATCACCTGACCTTACACCTTCAGTTTTCGGTTTATGGGGTTGGATGTAATCAGAGGTGCACAAAGTGAACGTAAATACAGGAGATGAACTGCTTCGTCGCATCATGGACGCTGCTGATTGGTTAGGAACCAACCATAGGCAATTGAACAAGCCATACAACATGCTATCACTAGAGCGCAAAAGTGCATTGACGTTCATGGTGGGATATTCGAACCTGTTCTGTGAAATGTACAATATCTGCACGATAAGTGTTAAAGTCGTTTGTCCGGGAGGCGTAAGGAACACAGAGAAAATGCAATCCAAATGTAGCTCAAGGTCTTGGTGCTACAATGTCAATGTCAAAAAACAATAAAAACATTAGATATAGTTGTTCATAATGCTTTTCAAATTAATGTCTTAAAAGTTGTGGTTTGTTTATTCTGGAACTATACTTAACAGAACCGCCTGGGGTTATGAGATTCGTAGAGTAACTTTAGATAGTGGCAAGATGGCTCATTTAAAAATTTCACAGTTAAAATGAAATATGAAAAACATACTCTCGTTGCTATCGGCTAAGAGTTTTGCGTTGGCCTCGAACGTATGACTTCATACCCCATAAGGAAACGTTATCTGCTTCGCTTCGACAACTGTTTTAAACACTGCGGCTACAAATGCGTATACGAGAATGAGGTGAAGTGGAGGATTACGTAATCTGACGTGCACAATCTTATCACAAACGATTAAAATCAAAACAAATGTTAATCTGAGAGGCAGTGAAAAAAACCTGTTAATCGGGAGAAACGGGAGTAATAATTCACTGAGCGTCAGTAAAATATTTCCCCTACCTATTCTAGATACAGTACAGGATACCTTATCGGGAAAGCGCTGTGTTTGAGCTGAAGTCAGTGGCTGAGATGACCCATGAGTGGTAAGGGCAGAGGTCGGGGTGAGGTCGGGTCATGCATGCGCAGTGTCCAATACTGCGCAACGTTTTTTTTTCTTTTTTCTGTTCCGCCGAACTTCGCACGCTCTCTTCTTGTGCTGCCAGTCTTCGCGGGTGCGTTTTTCGGATCCATAACAACTAACTTCTGAAACCAATCATCCATTCTAGCTGCTGTAAATATAAACGCACAGAAACTCGTACAGGTTTCAAGTGTGACCGAATGCTATTTTCTGTTATTAAGAGGACCTCCCGTGAGAATTTAAGTCTGAAGAATCGTTAAATTCTGAATCGTAGTTATTCTCAGACCTTAAAGATATATAAATTAAGCTTCTCAGACCTTACAGATATACAATTTAAACCGTGCTGCCTGCATCATGTTGCAGTGAGTCGGAGAATGGCAACTTGAAACGTCCCCTTAGAACAATTATACAAGACTGTACTTAAACTGACATACAATATTTTTAGCGCAACGCAATCTGACTTTAAAAAAACCCTACAAAAGAATGTCCCTGACTAACATTAAGCTATACCTTTCACAAATCACTTACCTTACAAAAATCTTCGTTACTCAAGCTACAGCAATACAGCGAGCGCAACTACTGCCAGCTAAATAAAAGATTCAAACTACGGAAGGCACTAACTACTAGTAGGCATAGTTAGCAAATGAAAGATTTTAATAGAGAACAAACAATGTATTTACCTTAATAGTCATCGAAAGTCATAATATATACAGCAGTTCATGAAATCCATTTTTACAAATTTCAAAACTCCGCCATTTCCTTCCACACATCCACCACTGCTGGCGGCTCACCTCCAACTGCGCATCGCTACGCCCTGTTCACGTCCAGCTGCCCAACACTACAATGGCAGACAACAATGCAAACTAGCCACAGACTGCACACAGCACAGCCAGTGATTTTCATACAGAGAGCGCTACGTAACGTTGCCAATAAGAAAACATAAACAGCCTACTTACATAGCCTCCATGTTCCCCACAAAAAATTTTACAAATTGTTTTGGGCAGTGGCCAATAACGATTTGATAAAATTTTTCATAATTACAATAACAAAGATATCAAATGCACACACTTATTCATACAATGTTGGTCAAAAGCTAAAATTTTCTCACAGTCCATAAAGACAGTCCAGATTGTTCATCACAGTAAAATTTCAGTGTTTTTTTTTTTTTTTTTTCAAAGTCTGAGCAGTAAAAGAAAATGCACATGGAAGTAGTGGATTTGCATGCAGTCTTGCAGTCTTGAACAAGTAGTGTTGTCCTTCCAACGGAAAGACAGTGCTGACTCTTGACATGCAGACAGTTCATAGGCCACAACAGAGCAAACCCACAGCAGAGTCATTCGAAGTTTTGAAGAATATTGGTAGGTAGGTCATCACAGAGCAGACCCACTGTAGTCCTGGTAGAGATTGTGGTATTTGTGGGCCACCAGAGGTGCAGTCCCACTGTAGTCCTGGTAGAAATAATGGTACTGGTGAGTCAGCAAAGGTGTAGACCCACTGTAGTCCTTGTAGAAATAATGGTATTGGTGGGTCATCAAAGATGCAGACCCACTGTAGTCCTTGTAGAGATGGCCAGCAGCCATCTGCTGCGACTCTGCAGGTGCACAATCACCATCAAAGAGTCTTGAAGAGAAGATAGCAAGTCCATAAACCACCACTTGTGCACTCACAAAATTTTTTTTGAAATGTCCTTCGAACCAGCAATGCTGTTATCTAGTCCCTTGCTGAATTATTAACACACGTGCAAACACTAACAGTCCCAACTTGTCACATATTGTGCATTACTATGACCAACAGAAATGTGTGCAGTGAAATGAATGCTTACAAGTTACTTAATTTGATGAACTGGTGTCAATTACAATATTATAACATGAAAATACAATAACAAAGGTACAAAATACATCATTAAAACATAACAATACAGATAACATTTGTAGAAATACAGGCTTTACAAAAGAATTGAAATAACATATACATCAGTGTTACAGGAATTATTACATGAGTACATACATAAAAGATCAGAATAATTATTGAAATATCAACTACACACATGAGCATTAAAACAGAACAGAATAAATAATGTCTAAACATTTTTACAAAGTAAATAACATATTATTAATGCAAAGTATATTTGAGGATAACAGTATTCCTAATCATAGTTCATGTAGCTGAGTATTAGAAAAATTCTACAACATAAGTCTTATCAGATAAACATATAAAGACAGGAAGAACATAAATACACAAGGGTACACAAACACATAGTGGGATAACACAAAGGGAAAGGACAGGGTTTGTTTTCAATGCAACATTTGGTACTGCAGTCCAACCCAAAACTTCATTCCATAGATCTTTCGTCTTATTTCAACCTTTGCTTCCACCAAAAATCCTATCCAAGCATGCTTTCTGTATTCTGTTTATATCCTCTTTCAAAAATAGTTTTTCTCCACTGTACACTACTTTTTTGGCCAAACCATTTTCTTATAGCTCCTCAATGCATTTCTTCCAAATCATCATAGTTAGTTTCTTATATAGTCTACCCCCTCTTAAGCTAACTGAAATCTACTGAGCTCAGATGCTAAACTAAGGGACGAGGCAATGCAGCAGCACAAAACAATTAACACAAACATCAATGACAAAAAATTTAAATAGGCAAAGCAATTGCAATATTACAACTAATATAAAGCACTGTGCAGCAAACAAGAAAAATAAATCAGTAGTAAAACTAGCTTAACAGAGTAATACAAAGTGAAATTCAGTAGCACTATGCCTGGAAAACAGCAGCAGCCAATGTAATAAGTTATATCTAAACATGACATAGCTCAAGCAGAAAAAAACATTACACTAAAGACAATAATGCAGACAAGGGAAATGTATATTCACATCTTAATGTCTATGTAATTAAAGTGGTGCACCACAAATTATTCTACAAAATAAATTACCAAGTACTTGAAAAGAAAATTCTGTATGCAATTCCTGTGAAATGTTTTTGTGCTCCTTCGTTTTCTTTTTTTAAGTACATCATACAGTAATTTTTTTACTGGATCTGTAGGCATAAAATATTTACATTAGTACATCTATAAAATTTTATTTTAACCAATGCTACTGCAGCTAGAAACTTGATATTAAACAAAACGACTAAATAAATACATCAAGCAAGCCATATGACATTTTTCTCAACTAGCAAGACAATAGCCGTGAAATGTTACTCATCGTTTCATTAGGCACTTTAGTAAATATCATAAATTAAGAGCTCCACAGTATAATCATATGTTTTCAAGTTTGAGCCTGTCGTATTTGCGATGCTTTCTAGAAAGGAATGTCAATAGCGAGGATAATGGCCTCCCTCTTTTTTTTTTTTTTTTGCCTGTGCCTCTGAAAAGGCACCACTTTTTCTCCAGCCGTCTGACACAGCTGGGTGCCCACGACGCATTACGTGCAGGTGGTCACTTAACTTTCTTACGGAAATATTTACGACAGCAGTTTCCGCTACAGTGACAGTCTCATATAAAAATTTCACAGGTCGAGAATTTGCGTTGCAAATGTGTAGAAACAAAATCTTATGAATATAACAGTGTCCAAAAAATTTTCGCCGGCATTGTGATACATTCACGCATTTACACACATTTCATAACTCTTAAAGTACGATTCTTGGTTTCCAACATCCTTTTTCACAAGTCAGAGTCCCTAACCACTATTCATTACTCCTTACCTTATTACACATATATATATTCGTCGACACGTCAATCTTGCGACGACACTTCAATATTTCATCATAATAAATACATAGCATAATCAAATAACTCATATAGCATCAGCTTATTGATCATAAACATACCGCAACAGCATAATACACATAGTCATCGTAATAATAACATCATAATACCTCAGTCAACTCTCAAAATCGTCGTAGCTTCCTCCAATAATTTCAAAACCTAAAAGAATTCTCTGCTCATGTCAAAAGTGTCATCTGGCTCAAACGTACTTTAAAAATCGTGATCCCATACCAAATATATCATTCAAAGTTCTCATAATATCACAATGGGTCTGAAAAAATATGAACAGTTCACAAAGTACAGACAAAATACAATTTCGTAAGTGTGAAGTTATCCAATGGTGTAATTACGTAAACATCTGTCACTGATGTAGTAAAATAAAAGTTTCTCTCTCTCAGTTAAATGATCAGATAACTGTGTAATTATGTTTTAGAGGAATATGGTACCGATGTGTAAAGTTGTATAAGCAAATACCATATTAGCTAGGGCTCCTTGTGCTTGCCAAACACATGGTACACAAAGTAAGCGTGTACCCCCCTGAGGATGAATGTAATTATACCCTCAGGTGTTACAGATTACAGCAATGGAATGAAATGTATCACGGAAAACTTTTGTATCATTGTACTTCAAATATCTTTACAAATAAATGTTTTAAGTACAAAATTAATCACTAAAATACGTGTACTGTAGCGCTAAACTGTGCGTCTTGTTGTAAGATAATCTCTGTGGAAGTGTCGTATTTATCGTCCTCCGAAAGCTATGTTCTGCAAAAGTCATTGTACTTATCTCATGATAAACAAAAGTGAAATGCTTTGCGTATAGATATCTTAGTTATTACGCACCTTACCGTGATCAAGAAAGTACTATAATGTAATGTATTGTTGTGCTGCGAAAGAGGCTGTCTCATTGTAGTTATACCACAAAAGTTACTACTAAAACATGTTTTACTTTCCAGAATAATTCAGAAAAACTGTGCTGATATAAAACAGAAACACTGCAAAAGCAACTTTGTAAATTGTCACTCATTAGTAGCGTCGTGATAAAATCGTGTAGCTGTCACGTAAACTAACCACTGTGTCATCTGGTATCTCTCAGAAAGTACTTTAAATCCAGAATGTATTCTCAAGTAAACCAAAATGTTGCGTTAAAATCTCATTAGCAGTATATGTTCTAAGTATGTAAGCTGTATATTCGTTACGTAACCGTGCAACTAACAAGGGAGAATGTATAAATAACAACACTATGTCGTCTGTTCGCAATAACAATGCATTCGCAATTACTTGTGTAAGTTACCTATGTTCTTGACTGGATAGTTAGTTAGCTTTAAAACATAGTTGCATGTTAACAGTTTGTAAGTGTGACAAAGAGTACTAGTAACGTGAAGTGAAAAATTTTATAGCAAAGACTAAATTAAAAAACAGATTATCTCTCAATAAACGGTTTTACATGTGAAATGTGGTGCAATCCTTTACTCTTCCTAGTACGCAGAGTTTCAGCTTCAACTCAATTATCATGTTGTATACATCAGTAAAGAATGCAAAAATTTTTTTCAAGGTTAGCGTCTATGTTATTTTTCTCTGAGCCAGCCAGTGCACTCGGCTGCCTGTGGTGTGAGTCATTGTCTGTTCCTTTGTTGGCGCGCGTCGTTATTGGGATTAGGAGACCTAGCTTCTACAAATTCACGTTGTCGAAAGTGCCCTGCTCTGTTTGAATCCCGCCAGTTCTGATAAAATTCAGGTCTGTCGTTATGATTATATCGTCTGTCGTCATGTCGGTAGATCCCACAGTTTCTTTCTTGTCGGTCACGTCGTGGAGAATTTCTCCCTGAATCGTAACTGCGCGCTGGACCATTGCGTCTAAAGTTATTCTGTCTCCCTTGATAATAATTATTTTGGTTCCCATATTGTCTGTTTCTCTGATTGTCTCTGTGATAGTCATTACCGCGGAGAGGTGATCTATCCCTGTAATTATTACTACTCAGCCAACGGTTGTCATACGGGTGGTGTCTGTTTTGGTCACGATTTGTGTTGTGAGAATAGCCTTGTCGCGTCCAGTTATTATTTCTTTCATCGCGGAATTGCGACGGATGTGACCTGTAATTGTTGTGTTCCTGTTTTCGCGTTCCGCGATTGTCAGTGTCAATTTCTAATTCTTGTAAGAGTCCCTGAAAAGCTTCAGTGTCGTCTTTGCAACATTCTGCCAAAATAATATGTCGTAAATGTTCAGGCAATTTGATTAAGCAAATGCGGATGAGCTCTGAGGAGGTGTATGGGTTTGACAGGTACTGATTCTTGTGCAACATGTCTTCAAAATATTTCACAAGACTGGAAAATTCAGATTGTTCGAAATGTTTCATCATTATGATGCTATGTTTTACTCGGTCTTGTGTAGCTTGAGACCAATATGCTGAGAGGAAGGCATGATAAAAATCTCCTTCAGTGTGACAATCGTGAATGACCGATCGCATTCTTACAGCTGGTTCATTCTCCAAGTAGCCACACATAAATTCTAATCTGTGCTCTAATGACCAGTTGGGAGGAAAACAATGAGAGAATTGATGGAGCCACGCTTGTGGATGAATGTCGTTGCCAGAATTCTTAAATGTTTTAAATTTACGTGTAGTAATGAACAGCTTATAGTCAAAATCATCATGTCGGCGAGTCGCATATCGATCATTGTTACATCGTGTCGGCGGTTCGATCTCTAAATTTGGTGCACCTTATCAATTTCTTTCATAATTTCCGAAATGCCCTGTGTTATTATTTTGTGGCTTTTCCGTATTTCTAAGTTCCTCTTCCCATGTTGGAGCGCGAGTGTCCTCTGAAATATGAAATTTTTGTATTACTTGTGCCAAATGATCTTGTACTTCCCGGATTTCTCTTTTGTGTTGCGTATTAATTTGATTCTGATATTGTTTGAATTTCTTAATTTGTTCATACTCTTCTGTGTCAGTGATGGCTACAGGTCTTGTGTCATTCAGATCATCATCTACCTTTGCAGATAAGTTAGTGAACTGATCCGAAAGTTCGGCTACTTTCTCCGATAGTGTAGTTATTTCCTCAGTGTGTTTTTCTGAACCAAGTTTCAGTGTCCATTTGTGTTGAAATCGTATCTACTGTGTCCTTTAAGTTTTCTTGAGTTTTTTCAAGTTGCGTAACCGAATTGGTAGATGCAACTGAGTCAGTTTTAGCTTGCAAGGTGTCGTGATTTTCACGAACAATAGTTTGCAGTACTTTTATGGCTGCTTCGTGATTCTGTAATGCATTTTCATGCCGCGAAAAAATAGGTTGGAAATGCTCACAAATTTGTGTTTTTACGTCATTACAGACCTTTTGACATTTCGATTCAATGTTATGTAACTGAGTAGTAAAATCTTCACGTGTTTGTTGAAGTGTGGTGTCTAACTTCCGAAGATTTTGTTCCATTGTGTCTAACTGTTGCTGTGTTTGTCTCTGATTTTGTTCCATTGTGTCTAACTTTCGAAGATTTTGTTCCATTGTGTCTAACTTTTGAAGCTTTTGCTGTGTTTGTCCCATTTGTTGTATTAATTGTAATAACAATGCACTGGTGTCTGGAATCTGTTTCTCTATGCTTCTTGGCAGTGCATTTTCACCGGCAACATTCACATTTTGACAAGCAGAAAATGTGTCTTGATTCATTTGAGAAAACGGTGAGGACCCAAAACCTGTCAACAGTATTTGCAATATTGTGTTCTGTCATTTCGGATTCCTGAGGCGAGCTGTTGCCGACCGATCGATCGATAATGCTTCCCTGGTCACTACCTGTTTCACTGTCTACACCATTATTTGCCGCCCGCTCCATTTCCCTATGCACAGTTACCAAATTACTACTTTGAATGTCTGTTAATTCATTACACAGTGGTGCTGATAAGCTACGCTCGTCGTCACTATTATTTCTCAGTTTACTTTGGAGCCTAGTGTTACGTTTTTCACACGCCATTACTGTCACAATAGTTCACACGATAACACAGAAAAGCACAATTTGAAGAGCAAAAATAAGAGAACACATTAACATAGCACTGAAAAAAATATCTAGTTAATTGCAAGCGCAGCTGCGAAAAACCTTGGTGCAAATCTACAGGTATGCCACAAGTGTTTTACTGTACAACAATGAAAAACTGCAACTACAAAGGAAATTCTCTCTACAATTACGCGCTAGCAATAAACAAAATCTACACTAATTACACAAACTACAAGAAAAAATCAGAAGATTCCAGTGAGGTATCCTCGGCTAAGGGTCGACATACGAAACGTCCCCTTAGAACAATTATACAAGACTGTACTTAAACTGACATACAATATTTTTAGCGCAACGCAATCTGACTTTCAAAAATCCCTACAAAAGAATGTCCCTGACTAACATTAACCTATACCTTTCACAAATCACTTACCTCACAAAAATCTTCGTTACTCAAGCTACAGCAATACAGCGAGCGCCACTACTGCCAGCTAAATAAAAGATTCAAACTACGGAAGGCACTAACTACTAGTAGGCATAGTTAGCAAATTAAAGATTTTAATAGAGAACAAACAATGTATTTACCTTAATAGTCATCAAAAGTCATAATATATACAGCAGTTCATGACATCCATTTTTACAAATTTCAAAACTCCGCCATTCCTTCCACACATCCACCACGACTGGCGGCTCACCTCCAACTGCGCAACGCTACGCGCTGTTCACGTCCAGCTGCCCAACACTACAATGGCAGACAACAATGCAAACTAGCCACAGACTGCACACAGCACAGCCAGTGATTTTCATACAGAGAGCGCTACGTAACGTTGCCAATAAGAAAACATAAACAGCCTACTTACAAACTTTGCGCTCAGATTAAAATAATCTACGATGACATTTATTCTATTCATTGGCAATAACCAACACCCTACCTAAACTCAAATCCATACGTAAGGTCAGTGACGCACGATGGCACTATGGCAATCTTACCGGTGGTAACGGCTGGAATCCCAGCGACGGATAAAATATTCGACGTCACGATTCTCCGCACTGAGTTTCTAGTGGTTATTCGTCTGTTGCCCAGAAAGGCAATGCTCAGCGGTCGCGTTGTTGCTAAGGGGAACAATTATGTGCGTGCTGGTACCTGGCTTCAGCCTAGGTCTTTATGCACGCTTGGAGCCCAATGCTCTGCAATTTTTTTCTAGTTCCACATAATTTGGCACTTAACACTCCGTTCTCCGTGCATTTTTCACATTTAGCAAAACCAACGGCCTTGCCGCAGTGATAACACCGGTTCCCGTCAGATCAACGAAGTTAAGCGCTGTCAGCCTTGGCTAGCACTTGGATGGGTGACTGTCCCGGTCAGCTGAGAGCTGTTGGCAAGGGGGTTCACTCAATCGTTGTAAGGCCAATTGAGGAGCTACTTGAGTGAACAGTAGCGGCTGTGGTTTACTAAACTGGCAACAGCCAGGAGTACGGTGTGCTGGTCACGTGCCCCTCCTTTATCCGCACCTAGCGATGCCTATGGCTCGAGGATGACACGATGGTCGGTCGGTACCATGGGGACTTCCGAGTCCTGTTCGGACAGAGTTTTCATAATTATCAACATTAAGCATTCTTAAGACATAAAATAGTCACTGCAGTGGAAACGTCCCCATGTATACGTATTAAGATTTCCATTAAAATCCAATGACCAAAGGATTTAACTTTGACAACCATGCAATTAGATACAATTTTTCCCTCCTCGAATAACAATCTATCTTATCAGTTGGTTTTGATATTTCAGTGAAAAATCGATCAGTTGATGATAAAATTAATTCCATATTTTTAAACTGGCGTGTAGTGCGCGTGCCATTCAGGCAGCACCTTGTTATGTTGGTGGGCCATCTGATTAAAAATTTGTGTTGAGACATACAGGGCAGATAATAGCTGATACTATATCAACATAAGACATACCTGCCCGCATAGTAGTGGGTGTTGAAGCCTCGCTTCCAGGACGGGGAGGAGCTCCTGCCCCAATCGAATCTGCCTCGCGAATTAACGATGAAGGTTGGCGTGTCGGCCAGCCTGGGTGTGGTTTCTAGGCCGTTTTCCATATCGCACGAGGTGTATCCCAGCCTGCCAATCAAGTCCCGCTTCAGTTACAGGATCTGCGAACATTTCGAATACTTTCGCTCACTATTACGTGGATAACACTATACGCAGACAGTTGGAGTCCACATACCCCGTCCAGGTGGGAGAGGCGGGCGGGGTTAACGGCGTGGCCACAGGAAGGCTATCAGGCCTCTCACCTCTTAAACTAAACATGAAAAATCCTTAAATAATCATGCCGACCCTTATCCGGTGTGGGACGAAGGCAGAACAAAACGATGATGATATCATCATTATACATCACGTTAAGTGGCAACAAATACTATTCTTTTAGAGTATTGAGCGAGCAACGGTAAAAATAGTAAAAATTTGATAACTGATTTCGAAGTGAAATTGCTGCACAATCTTCTCGTTATAGTACGATTCCGTAAAGCGAAAAATGAATGAGTACTCTTGACCACACAGATAGTCCATCGATCGATAAGAAGCTCTCTGTGAGGAAAGACACACAGTTATATGCTTAAATCATTAACTGCAAAAAGTGTGTATGTTGAGGCTTTTTATTGTGCGAGCATAGTGGCGATACTAGTTGGAAAGTGGCGGTCTAGTTTGCTTAGCTTCTTCCAGAAGGAGAACTACTTGTCACGACATCGCTCACACAAAAAATAAGTGATTTAAATAATCTTCTAATCTTCAGTCCCATGAAGGAGTTCGGAAGTGTCTGACATCTATGCTGTGAAACTCGCTGGAAGGGTACCCTGATCGAAACGCATCTTTTATTGAAGATGTTAGACGCTGTCTACCGAATGTCCACGTCCTTATTCTTAGGAGATATGAATGCAGACCACTTGGTCCTAGAAACTGTTGTCGTGTTTGTCGTTTGCATTAGCCTTCTTTTGGATGTACAAAGTTCGCTGACAGTAAATAACATTGGCTGAAAATCCCACATGTCAAAGGACATGACGTAAAAAAAAGAAAAAAAGAAGATAACTACATAGTGAATCAGTTGTTGCGGCTGAGACCAGTAAACATAATGATTCAAAGCAGTGTTGTGTTTACGAAGTAGAAAATGCATGCTGAGGATGAAAACGTTGATCCCATAACAGCTACGAGGGTTGGAACTTAAATAGTTGAAATAAGTAGTTCTCATAATATGCAAAGATCAGCACATTCCTCAAACTGGGGAACTATCAAGAATGGGGTTCCACAAGGGTCAGTCTTGGGTCCTTTGTTGTTCTTAATATATATTAATGACTTGCCATTCTATATTCATGAAGAGGCAAAGTTAGTTCTCTTTGCTGATGATACAAGTATAGTAATCACACCTGACAAACAAGAATTAACTGATGAAATTGTCAATAGTGTCTTTCAGAAAATTACTAAGTGGTTCCTTGTAAACGGACTCTCACTGAATTTTGATAAGACACAGTACATACAGTTCTGTACAGTGAATGGTATGACGCAATTAATAAATATAGACCTTAATCAGAAGCATATAGCTAAGGTAGAATATTCCAAATTTTTAGGTGTGTCCATTGATGAGAGATTAAATTGGAAGAAACACATTGATGATCTGCTGAAACGTTTGAGTTCAGCTACTTATGCAATAAGGGTCATTGCAAATTTTGGTGATAAACATCTTAGTAAATTAGCTTTCTACGCCTATTTTAACTCGTTGCTTTCATATGGCATCATATTTTGGGGTAATTTATCACTGAGGAATAAAGTATTTATTGCACAAAAGCGTGTAATCAGAATAATAGCTGGAGTCCACCTAAGATCATCCTGCAGACATTTATTTAAGGATCTAGGGATATTCACAGTAGCTTCTCAGTATTTATACTCTTATTAAATTAGTTATTAACAATCAAACCCAATTCAAAAGTAATAGCAGTGTGCATAACTACAATACTAGGAGAAAGGATGATCTCCACTATTCAAAATTAAATCTAACTTTGGCACAGAAAGGGGTGAATTATACTGACACTAAAGTCTTTGGTCACTTACCAAATAGTATCAAAAGTCTGACAGATAACCAACAAGTATTTAAGAAGAAATTAAAAGAATTTCTGATTGACAACTCCTTCTACTCCATAGAGGAATTTTTAGATATAAATTAAAAAAAAAAACAAAAAAAATATTTAAAAAAAAATAAAAAATAAAAGAATAAAAATAAAAAACACAAAAAAATGAAAAAGTTGTTATACTAACTTAAGTATGTTGTTAAATTAACTTAATTATGTCATGTATTGGAAAATTTGACTCGTTCCACATCATTACGAAATATCGTATTCATGATCCATGGAACTAGTATTAATCTAATCTAATCTAATAGTGGCAACTATTTTTTCACAACCGATACAAAAGAGTTACATGTTTGCACCTGTTACTGTCCTTCAAAGTAGTCACCAGCGTTGTATAAAACCCGTTGCCAGCGATTTGGAAGGCGTAGTATACCGTTAGCATAGCCTGTTCTGTTGACGCTGCGAATGGAGCGGTCTACTGGCTGTATAATCTCTGGAACATTTCTGAACCGAATGCCACGAAATGGTTGCTTCATCTTCGGAATCAAATCAAAGCCACAAGGACTTAAGACCAGTCCCAACGACCGAACAGAGCGGCCACAGCTTGCGCTGTATGCGCCCGCGCATTGTCTTGCAAAATGATGGGTGGGTTGCGCAGGAAGTGTCGCCGCTTCTTTCGCAAAGCGGGTCACAGGTGATGCTCCAAAAACGAACAGTAATACTGTGCATTGACGGTCTGTTGTAGAGGAGCGTAGTGCGTTAGGATAACATCATCACAATCGCACACGAGAATAACCATAACTTTAGACCGCTCCATTCGCACCATCAACAGAACAGGCTCTGCTAACGGTATACTACGCCTTTCACATCGCTGGCAACGGGTTGTACACAACGCTGGTGACTACTTTGAAGGACAATAACAGGTGCAAACTTGTAACTCCTTTCTATCGGTTGTAAATAAATAGTTGCCACTATTTAAGTACCAACCCTCGTATATTTCACTTGCTCATGGCTTCCTACTGGGTTAGTAAACATTGTAAACATACAAGGACGCCGGCCATGGTGGCCGAGCAGTTCTAGGCGCTACAGTCTGGAACCGCGTGACCGCTAACGGTAGCAGGTTTGAATTCTGCCTCGGGCATGGATGTGTGTAATGTCCTTAGGTTAGTTAGGTTGAAGTAGTACTAAGTTCTAGGGGACTGATGACCGCAGAAGTTAAATCCCATAGTGTTCAGAGCCATTGGAACCATACAAGGACAGCGTTGGTGCTACGCAGTTCGTGCAATTAACTACATTTCTGCTGGATGTTTTGTTTGCCTGCAGATGGCTGGAGGGTCCTTTCAAAGAATTGTGATGTACTGGCTCTGCGTCAGTGTATGGTCAGGTGCACGGAGGATCGCATCAAAAGTGCAAACATTGCTGATCGCACGACGATCGCAGAACATATTGGGACCATTCCACCGTCCGATATTGGAACGTTAATTGATGCGCATCTATCTTGTCACCAATCATAGTCGTATCGAGGAGAAGTCGTCCTCCAGCAAGGCACTGCTAGTGCACTAACTTATCGCATAAGCCAATGCGCTTCACTAGACATTTGTCAAGACGGCGTCTGGTCCGGTCTACGTTAACAGAAATATTCCCTGACTGTTTGTGACAATAGGTGGAAATAGCATGGGACTTTGTCCCTTAGTATAACATCTGACACCTGTATCCTGTGCACGATTTCAAGGTCGCACTGCAACTACAGGAGACTGCACAAGGTACTGAAATTGTCCTCCAAGTAAAAATATCCACGGGTCTTTGATTTGACGGTGTGCTCATATCATCATATACAACATGATGCTGCAAAATGTAGAAGAACAGTGGGAGGAAAGAAGACAGAGATCGGGAAGAAGGGATACAAGTACAGTTGAAGATTAAGGACACGAGGATGGATCACACGAGGCGACAGACCACTAATGCGAGAAGTTTCGTAACCATCGAAGGAGCCTGTGAGGAATATTTGAGGTCACCAACACAGAAGAGATGAGAAACTGTATTTACTAAACAATTCCCGTGGCTAATAGGTATCTGTCGAGACACGCCACAGACGTGCATAAATATAGTGTTTCACTGGTCTCATACTCCACGCATATTCCAAGAAACTGAAGGTACTCGTATTGCTAGCCATACGGCCCAACATTGTTACCTGGCAGCGTTGCCGGCCACAGGAATTGTAGCCACATACTGGCAACACCGTCAGCCACTATTTTCCGGCAACATTTGCGGCAATTCATTTCCGGGTCAGAAGTGTGTGCACGGGCCACAGTATTTCCGCAAAATTGGCGAAAGCGGGAAACTGGAAGTTAGTGAGACTCTTCTGATTTTGTATTCCACAACTAAAAATAAGTTAGCAAGCAGATGAGACAACCGGCTTTGTGAATGCATTCTTCTTTAAGCAGGCGAACTGCTTTCGGAACTTTGACTCGGGAACTCATGCTCGATATACATCTCTCACAGAATCTTGAAATGTGATTTTGAATATATCGTAAAAGCATCTGGTCCGAGAATTGGTAAGACCTATTCCAACATAAAAGACCATACACATGAAGAGCTAATGTACTGTCTGCCCACTTTCTAAAGATCCACGACTCGGCGAGCGTCGGCAGTTGCTGTTTCGATATAAGACGAATGACAGCTGTTTTGCCGTAGTCGAAATATCGTAATTTGCAGACGACGTTGTGTTGTAACGTAAAAAACAGCAGACGTATGTTAACATACGGAGTTCGAGATCACAGATATGTTATACTCGTAAGTATTTGAATTTGGTTTAAATTTGATATGTTCACTGGAGATACTCTTTGTTACAAAACACGCAGCAGTTGCCGCACAAATGAAATTTGTTATTAAAGGTACTTAAAAACCATATGCTAGTAATACAAATATTTATATTTTTGCCTTACACGTTTCGTTTCATTCACTTGAGCAGTGCAGAGGTTGCATTTTCGTCTCGTTCCGCTCACATCCGAAAAGTCGTCTGCACGCACATTTATTAGTAGTTGCAAATACGAATTCCAAATATCTTTAATAACTGTAAAGCAACCACGAACATGAAACTTCCTGGTAGATTAAAACTGTGTGCCGGACCGAGAGTCGAACTCTGGACCTTTGCCTTTCGCGAGCAAGAGTCTCCGTCCGGCACACAATTTTAATCTGCCAGGAAGTTTCGTATCAGCGCACACTCCGTTGCAGAGTGAAAATCTCATTCTGGAAACTACGAACATAGTGACCAAATGAAGTTATATTTCATATTTTACCTAACACGTTCTGTTTCAGTAATTCAAACATTTACAAGGGTGGCATTTATGTCTGATTGTGCTTAGGTCTGGAAATTTCATCTGCTTGAATACTTATTACTAGCTGCAAACACGGGTTTGAAATATCGGTACCTTTAAGAATTGTTAAACAACTACGAACTCAATGGTCAAATGAAATTAAAATCAAATCTAGTTTAGGCAGATGAGGTACAATTTGCATAACACTGAATACACTACCTGTGACTTCCTTGTTTTTAATTTCGCCGAAAATATGTACATTCAGTCCATAATATTACATACAAATTGGCTCAAGGTTATCCGTTTTACTTCCATTGTCAGTAACACTTTCATCTATCCTGGTGTCTTATGATTCATCACGATCTGAGTGAGTTCTGTCCACGTAAATAATTATTTCCTCGATGGCAACTTCCATGACGCCATCGTTCTTCCAGTTCTCAGTTTCTAACAGTGCCACCTTATTGCAGTACCCTCTCCAGTTCTTTGCAGTGACACTTTGAAGGCAGGCGTCTGCAAGCCTTTGTAAGGCTTCACCGGACAAAATGTCTTTTTACTATTGCCCAAAAGAGTTCAGTTGCGCTGAGATCGCAATTGGGAGGTGGCAAGCGGACGACTTAACGGTATGGCCTATAGTTAAAACCATTTCGTCGATGGCATACATTTTCTCTGCTGGTTTGTGCTTTTCAGTCAGGCCGAAGAGAACTCCTTTTCTCTTCAGCCACTCCATCATTATCGCTTTCGCATTACTCCTTATCGTTGTCTTGTCGAGCAACGTGTTGTAATACGACACACTGTCCACGACAGTCAACGAATGTGGTGGAAGGTTTGGCGAAACTAATTCCTGAAACCACTTCTCAAAGTTGGTGGAGTTTATTTGGCCACGGTAGTCTCCTTGGGTGGATTTACTCCAGAACTATAGCTGGGCTTCTCTGATAAACAGGATTCCGGAACCTACACTTACAGTTACTAGTCGCTTTGAGGTACTTCGCCACGCTGTAACCTCTCCTATCTGTTTATTTTGCCAGCATTTACCGAATGTCAGATTGCTGTCGAATCACTTCTCGTCTAGGTAAAAAAAATTCTTTACCTGCTTCACAAATCCCTTTCGTTTCTACAAGGTATCGGGAACACCAGTCCACAGTATCTACATGTTCTACGATATTAACACTGTTCTTTTATTGTGAACACTTCTCCATCCGAAACCTTTTCAACATTTTCTACAGAGAGATTGTACCCCACCTCCACCCATTCTTTCGTTGCATCACGGGCAACAGTTTCCTGACACTTGGCAGAACTTTTGGCGCTGCATGAAAGTCACGCATATGCAACACGCTTGTCGAAGTCGTCAATATCACAGTGAACTTTATCATCAACTCTCTGAGGGAAAGAAAAGAAAGATAATTATACTGTATAAATGTAGACAGACAGCACAGTACATTACAATGAGGTAACAGTGTATCACATAACCCGTATGTACTTGTGCTTCTACACAAAGTGATCTGCCAGTAATCGAATGCACATTTTAAAATAATGCTCATGGAGCAGGACTGTCGAATAAAAGAACTGCTGAAACTAATCTCATCTTCTTTCCTAGAGCTCCTGGTGAATAGCCACCTCGAAAATTTGTGAATTTCAGGAGTTTCTTAATGCTCGACACGCTTTTCCAGTGCATGCAGCAACTCGCTTTCTTGACTGAGTAAGCAGGTGTAGCAGTATCTTCTGTTTTTCCATCTAGCAGCATTTAACAACGTTCATCATCATTCTGTGAGATTGGTTGCGAATCACAGCTCTTTTCCCACGAATAAGAGGGGAAGGAGTTGAAAGCGTCACCATCAGTGAAGCAGTATCATCAGACTGGCTCATTTTGATGTAATAAGTTGTATGACAAATATGAATTCAAACATGTTGCAATTAATCGTGAAACAATGTGGCTACAGGCATATCGGAAGTATGGTTGGTAGCGACTGGAAACGAGTGAATATCGTTACAAAGACATGCACACTGCTTCGAGTTACATCGAAATAGCGACTGTCGACAGTCGCTGCGCTGTGGCTCTTTAGAAAGTGAGCAGACAGTAACATAAAATGTACAATTATGGTTCACTGCTGCAGATATCCCCCTACTATGACATTAGCAGCGAGAATTTCCTGTTTGAGAGTGTCAACAATATTACGAAAAGGATAGATTGCTACTCACAGTAACAATGACACTCTGAGTTGAGACAGGCACAACGAGAAGATTGTTAGATATTGAGCTTTCGGCCCAAAAACTTCTTCACAGAGGAAAACACGCACACACATTCATACAAGCAAGCCTACTTCATGCACATATGACTGTTCTCTCCGGCCATCCGCCCACAATGCATCTGAGCCATGGTGGGGTTGCTGGCGTCGCTTGTCGAATTTATGACGCCACTAGCTCGATCTGTCGTGTGATGTCCCTCTGGTCTGAGACTACTAAGATCTTTGCTCGAGGTTGTAGAGGGGGCATGGGGGGTGTTGAGGCGTGGCGAATTGGGGAGTGGTAAGGGCAGAGGAAGACAATGTGAGTGGTCTGCCCGGCGACTAGGGCGAGAACTTGCGCAAGCGTCTTGGGCACGGAGTGCGGTGAGTGGTTGCTGGGCGTATTTGTGGGCCGATTTGAATCCGTGGCTGACTTTGAGTACCGTCTTCGTGCGTAGCTGGCGAGCCAGCTCTGGGACGTGGCATACCGATGAGAGAGCTGAAGCCAAATTTCACTGTGCTGAATTCTGGGTCCCCAATCGAATAGGCAAGCTTCAGTTTCGATTCGTGAACTTCAGCTAAGTGTTTGATTTTGAGGTCTTGTCTGTTATTTACTTATTGATTTCTAGAGGTCTGTTGCGATCATTGCTATTTCTTGCCTGATCTATTTGACTACCAGTTCGTTCCTTGAACTGTGGCTGTTGTTTGCTTTTCTTGAGTGGATACTGGCCTTGGTTGTTTGTTAACAGAATGTCTTAAACTGTGTGAGTCGATTGTGTTTCCCGAGCCAGAGCGATAGCGTGTTTCTCCTATGCTGTGGCTGGACCTCCCATCGTGAAGTAGTACCTGGACGCTTGGGTTTCAGCCGACCTCCGTGCCAAACGTCTTTGAACACCAGATAAGTAACTTTCTCTTTTAATATGTCCTGTTGCCGGTTTGTAGATACCTTCGGGCATTGCAGACGTCATCGCTTTGTTAATTTATTGGCTTACGAGGTTCCTGCATCTCAACATTTGCAGTTGCTGAGGCTATGTAACTGGGTTTTGCAGCCTAGTTTTCTTTCGGGTGTTTCGCCGTCGTTGTAGAGGCGGTATCTCGCAGTGACGGGGGTATACCGTTTGGCTAGTTATTGTTGCTTTCACGTCATTAACTTTGATATGTTAATATTTCTTTGCCGGTCTGTACCCAACAAAAGGGCCTTGGCAGGCAGGTCCTCATGTTGTAACTTTTCTTGGCCTTTCTGTTTGGTGTAATCTTGTGCTCCTCGCGTATAAGCCTTCCAGTGCACGCCTTGTGAGGAGACAGTTCAAACTCTTGGTTACTTAACTAAAGCAATTATTCATGATGGCCTACCTGGTTTCTATTTGACACTCTCACGTAACTGAAGCTGTTATTAAAGAAGGCCTTCATGTTGGTACGTGGCCATTTTACTAAGCTGAAGCTGTTATTACTGAAGACCTGCCTGTTTTCTGTTTGGTAACTTTACTTAACTGAAGCTGTTATTATTAAAGTCCTGCCTGTTGGTATTAGGTAATTTCATGTAACTGAAGCTTCTTGAGCCGTGCACGGCTCGTGTTCCTGCCATTTATTTTTTGTCATCTTCTTTACGATAGTGCCGCCCGTTTTCTTATTCCGTTTACTGGCGTCACTAACTTCCTGCCTAACTTGTCCGTGAGCGGCAGCAGCAGCGCGTATCGATAAGTGCACTGTCATACCATCCCTGGAGCGACCGATAGTGTTTCCGGATCGTCGTGTGCCTGGCAGTGAGTTCAGTTGGGAGCTCAGTCGGGTACGGAGCAGGAGCTGGAGACACAGCAGCAGTGAAGTTGGGCCAGGCGCTGCAATCATGGACTGTGCGGCTGATCCCGGCGGAGGTTCGAGTCCTCCCTCGGGCATGGATGTGCGTGTCTGTCCTTAGGATAATTTAGGTTAAGTAGTGTGTAAGCTTAGGGACTGATGACCTTAGCAGTTAAGTCCCATTAGATTTCAAACACATTTGAACAATTTTTGGGCCAGAGGGCGGTCGGTGACGCAGCCCCAGTGAGGTCCACACAGCCAGTACCAGCGGGAACGACCGTTGGTTGGTCGTTCGGTCGGTTGTCTCATCGACGTCGTGTATTTGGGTCTGTTCCTTCCTGTGCAGAGATGTCGGTTGTCTTCTCTCTGCATGGTTGGGTCCGGGCCAGTGTCTCCGGGACGTCATCCGTCGAGTGAGTGGGAGACGCACCAGCAGTGCAGTCGGGCACGGAGCAGCAGTTGCGGACGGACCAGCAGTCCAGTCGGTCGGTTGGCGTGGAGCAGCAAGCAAGCCCCCCCCCCCCCCTTCCCCCCACCCTCGCACGTCGGGCGGGTTCGGGCTGGGGTTGCAGCCGGTAGCGGCGTGCACGCGCGTTTGGAGTGTGAGGTGCTGCTTGCGAGTGCTACGAAGTTCGTCGCCCACCGATCTTGGACATGAAAGTCGAGTCCTCGCTTAACTTACAGTCGAACCTCAACTGTTTGCATTTCTTCGTTTGTTTCTGTTTGTCTTTGTATTGAAATCTTGTAGTCGTTTTGCTGGTTGCATCGAGCGGAACTCATTTGGTTGATTGGGCGGTCGGCTGTCCGTCGATTGGGTTGCCTTCCGATTAAGACGTTGTTGGTCAGGCTGCTTGTCTCGCCTAAACGGGCGTTAGTGTTACAATTCCAGGCCGAGCCTTGGAACTTCTGAGCGCCGTTCCGTGTCTGTTACATAGTAACTTCCCTATTTCAGTTTTAGTAATTTCGTTGATGTGTGGCCTTCAGCCGAGTTTTAAATATCCTGAATTAATGATCTTGTTTTGCCGTTAAGGCATGAGATTGTCGTTCTTATAGGGGCCTTCAGCCGAATTTTACATCAAATGTTTTAAGGCCTTAAGCCGTTAAATTATTATGTTGATGTTTGGCATTCAGCTGTCTCTTAAATTAATGTTCTTGTTTTGCTCTTAAGGCAGACGGATGTGATGTTTTGTATGGGGCCTTCAGCAGAATTTGCTTCAATTGTTTTAAGATTAGGCCTTCTGCCATTCGATTGAAACACATCTTATTGCTTAACATGCGGCATTTAGCCGAGTTTCATTAAAATTAAAGTGCTAAGGCCTTCAGCCTGTTTAGATTGAAGATTTTGGGTGACACCTCTAGAAGCACCTTCTATGTCAATTTCTTACTTAGGCCTTGCGTCTTGGATCTTGAGTGTGGCCCTCAGCCGATCTAAAGTTAATCAAAGGAGGTCCATTACAATTGAGTATTTTGCATTACTGTGTAATATTGTGTGTAGTCAAATAAAGTTTGGCCACGGTCGCAGGTTCGAATCCTGCCTCGGGCATGGATGTTTGTGATGTCCTTAGCTTAGTTAGGTTTAATTAGTTCTAAGTTCTAGGGGACTGATAACCTCTGATGTTAAATCCCATAGTGCTCAGAGCCATTTGAACCAAATAAAGTTTGTATGTTGAGTGCAACTGACAGCAACCTCATTTTGGCCCCTTTCCACAACCCAACCCGCTCTGGCCTGCTTGCCCAGTCTCTTCATTGCTATTAAAGATGGGCTGGCTGTTTCGTATTTGGTGATTTCACTGTGCTACAGCTCTTATTATTGAACGCCTGCCTGTTCCTTTTTAATTAAATTAAAACATATTTCATAATTTGGGTTAGCTGAAACTCTTATTAATCAAGGCCTACCTGTTTTTATTGCCCTATGATTGAGATCTGATATCTTACTCAATCTTTGCTGTGATTGAGTGAAATTGCGATTGTCAAAAGCCTACCTATTTCAGAGCTCTTTATATCAATAAGATAGTAACTGGCAATGACACATGATGTTACTTGGGCTCTATCCTTTTGCATTACACCCCTTTACCCATAATGGTAGCTTTCAGTAATTGTGTCAGTCGAACGAAAGGAGGATTTCGATATGGGGCAGGGAAGGGGTAGGGATAGCAGGGTACACTTGGGCGGCGAGTAAAGCACTGTCGGGCGGAGTGTGAAGGGACTAGATGGCGGCAGGACAAGGCTGCCAGGTGGGAGATGGAGGGCAGTGGTGAGGGCAACAGACCAGTAGGTATGTTGGCAGAGAGCGGCGCGCAATGAGGGTGAAGGGATTTGAATTGGGGAGGTGACAGGACCGGGGGGGGGGGTGTAAATTGTTGGATGGAGGGAGTGGGGACAGTAGGTTATCATACAATACTGGCCATTAAAATTGCTACACCAAAAAGAAATGCAGATGATAAACGGGTATTCATTGGACAAGTATATTATACTAGAACTGACATGTGATTACATTTTCACACAATTTTGGCACATAGATCCTGAGAAATCAGTACCCAGAGCAACCACCTCAGGCCGTAATAACGGCCTTGATACGCCTGGGCATTGAGTCAAACAGAGCTTGTATGGTGTGTACAAGTACAGCTGCCCATGCAGCTTCAACACGATACCACAGTTCATCAAGAGTAGTGACTGGCGTACTGTGACGAGCCAGTTGCTCGGCCACCATTGACCAGACGTTTTCAATTGGTAAGAGATCTGGAGAATGTGATGGACAGCGCAGCAGTCGAACATTTTCTGTATCCAGAAAAGCCCGTACAGGACCTGCAACATGCGGTCGTGCATTATACTGCTGAAATGTAGGGTTTCGCAGGGATCGAATGAAGGGTAGAACAACGGGTCGTAACACATCTGAAATGTAACGTCCACTGTTCAAAGTGCCGTCAATGCGAACAAGAGGTGACCGAGACGTGTAACCAGTGGCACCCCATAGCATCACGCCGGGTGATGCGTTAGTATCGCGATGACGAATACACGCTTCCAATGTGCGTTTACCGCTATGTCTCCAAACACGGATGCGACCATCATGATGCTATAGACAGAACCTGGATTCATCCGAAAAAATGACGTTTTGCCATTCGTGCACCCAGGTTCGGCGTTGAGTACACAATCGTAGGCACTCCTGTCTGTGATGCAGCGTCAAGGGTAACCGCAGCCATGGTCTCCGAGCTGATAGTCCATGCTGCTGCAAACGTCGTCGAACTGTTCGTGCAGATGGTTGTTGTCTTGCAAACGTCCCCATCTATTGACTCACGGCTCGAGACTTGCTGCACGATCCGTTACAGCCATCCGGATAAGATGCCTGTCATCTCGATTGCTAGTGATACGAGGCCGTTGGGATCCAGCACGGCGTTCCGTATTACCCACCTGAACCCACCGATTCCATATTCTGCTAACAGTCATTGGATCTCGACCAACGCGAGCAGAAATGTCGCGATACGATAAACCGCAATCGCCATCCGACCTTTATCAAAGTCGGAACGTGATGGTACTCATTTCTCCTCCTTAGACGAGGCATCACAACAACGTTTCACCAGGCAACGCCGGTCAACTGCTGTTTGTGTATGAGAAATCGGTTGGAAACTTTCCTCATGTCAGCACGCTGTAGGTGCCGCCACCGTTGTCAACCTTGTGTGAATGCTCTGAAAAGCTAATCATTTGCATATCACAGCATCTTCTTCCTGTCGGTTAAATTTCGCGTCTGTAGCACGTCATCTTCATGGTGTAGCAATTTTAATGGCCAGTAGTCTAGATTAAAGCTGGAATGATTTCAAGAGCAGAGAATGTGTTGTAAGGATAACTCCCAGCTGCGCAGTTCAGAAAAGCTAGTGGTGGAGGGGAGAATCCAGATAACCCAGATTAGAAATACCAAGTATAATAAATAATTAGAAGTAAAATATTTTTCATTTAATTTCATATAAACAAATTCTAATGCATTTCGCGGAATAAGTGACGTATGTGTTAGAATTTATGAAAAAAAGGCTTTACTTAGAAATCGTGCTACGGTATTTTTTTTCGGTAGCAGCACAGTTTGCTGTGGGTACTAGTCGGCAAACGTTACATACAGTGGCAAATAACGCGCTTCGTCACTCCTGGAAGATGCTTCAGTTGGTTACAGTCAGAGGAACAGATTCGAATGATGTGGCATAGTTGTCGAATTCTACCTGTATTGTCTGTCATAGGAAATATCTCCACCTTGGAGACAATTCTAATTTGTCACGAAGTTTCGATGCAGGAGAAAGCGGCGTTAAATCGCAGTTCCTTCGCAGTGTTTCCAGTTTTCTGTATGAGTTTTAAAATGATGTAAACCATGATGCTCAAAATAAAGATGATATGACAACTGTTATATCTTCACTACCTTCATTGTGACTGGATCTCCAGCTGCGATGTATAGTTTAAATGATTTCGTGCCGCCGTAAGTTGTCTTTTTTGTTGTTGTATTGTTATACAATTTCGGTCCTATACCTTTTTCAAGTATCTAAAATAGTAGCATGACAACACAATGTGTTACCATCAGTTAAGAATTAAACGCAAAGTGTGTCGGATCTCAAGATATGCTAGGAAAATTCAACTCACTTCACAGAAGACAGTGGTACATTATGCACTCCAGGTTTTTGTTTCTGTGTATATTTAATTAGCGTTCATCGTTGTTGTGCTCATGACTACATGCAAATGACATAAAATTGAAAATGCTAACTAGACGAGGTGGAAGTCCTCTCCTGGCTGCAATCTCAAGCCGGGATAGGCCGCTGTCTTCTCAGCGCCATTACCCCCGCCCCTGGACTCTACTACGTACGTCATGGCTCCGCTCTGCTGAAGTGCTGAATTCGCGCCTCGTCCTGTTGTACTGGCGAAGGACTTAGTCAGCATCGCTCGAATATTGGTGACAGCCTCGGAAACATTGTGCCTTGGTATCAATGCTGTTGTGGCCTATATCGTGCATAACACCCTAGAAACGTGCTCATATTACAAACAAGTATCAGTGATCGCATCCTGTGATAGAAGATGAACTTCAGGAAAATGGTTCAGATGGCTCTGAGCACTATGGGACTTAACTTCTGAGGTCATCAGTCCCCTAGAACTTAGAACTACTTAAACGTAACTAACTAAGGACATCACACACATCCATGCCCGAGGCAGGATTCGAAACTGCGACCACAGCGGTCACGCGGTTCCAGACTGTAGCGCCTAGAAGCGCTCGGCCACTCCGGCCGGCGAACTTCAGGAACTTCAACTGCCAGCTTCTTCTTTACCTGTTTGCTTTGAACTATTTTTTTCGGATAAAAGGGTGAGTCGATGTAAGATGTATTATTGTTTGATGACCAATAAATACTGCAACTATATAATGTTTGTTTATTGATGTAGGTCGCAGCAACGACGGAATCGGACCAATAAATAATTCATTATAAAACTGTGGAATGAGCCTGCACTTCAGAAATTGCTGCTCAAGTGAAAGAACAGTCCGGCAGATTCGCGGCGTTCGGTAGCTGTGCAAGTGTGAATGAAACTCTTGCTGTGTAAGAATATTATTCAAAAAATGTATGCTATTTTTCCTTTACACTCTGTTACGAGTGGGTTAAAGCTCGCAGAGCTACTTACTGGTGTGTAGCTTAGCCGATAGTTTCCTAATGAAGTGGTGCCGAGACATTGAGGTCCTCTGTCTTTCCCTTTTGTGCGTCTTTATGTTTTATTGAGATGTAGCTGATACGTTTCGGCACGACAGTGACAATTACAGTGAATGCTTGCTATTTATTTTGAAATTAACTTCAAAGTTTATAATAGTTTTTGGGCTTTTATTTGACTTTGGTAATTTTTACCTTTTTTGTGCTTACTGCAACATTTCTAATCTGCGATTTAGAAGCGTTTAACTGTACTACAGTTAACCAGTATCCGAAATGGTTTGGAATGTTTTCAGTGTATTTTTAATACAAAAATGATGGTCATTCGTGTAACAGGATCCGATGAAACGTATGTAAACAGATAGCATGCAAAACTTGTATGATGAAAGAAAAGGTCAACATCGGGAAGACTGTTTTACCATGCAGCATTTCGCTGCAATGTTTCTAACGATACGAATAACGAAATGAAATTTTTACGATCACTTGACAAAAAGATGGATCATACCGTAATGTAAGAAATAAAACAGTCTGCAAAAAAACTCCCGCTTGTGACCCTTTTATACAAGACGTGGCGTTTAACCCCCACCAGTTTACGTAGATCACAGTCCATTAAGACCGATGACCTCATCAGTTTGGTCCCTTAGGAATTCACACACGCACCCACACACACAGTCCATTTAATGGGAGTATTCGTATTACAGAAATTGGTGTCTATTGGTTATCGACTCAGTTGTGCAAATGGATTCGCTGTTTCCTGTCAGAAATTAAATGACTAAAAGTCATCGAGTAAAACGGAAGTGATATCTCTTGTTCCCCAACCAAGTATTATAGGCCAACTGCTGTTTCTAATCTATATAAATGATTTAGATGACAATCTGAGCAGTCATCTTAGCTTGTTTTCTGTTAAAGACATCAGAAATTCCAAAGCAATTGCAAAATGATTTAGGATCGGTATGGTTCGAAAAGTGGCAATCGATCAGTACTAAAAGGAATCTGTTAAATTCCCGTAACAAGATGAATCACAAAAATCTAAAGGCTATGAACTAAACTAAATTACTGGGATTTACAATCATGAACAAGTCAAACTGGAACGATGAAAATGTAGTCCATCAACAAAGGAGGTGGCTTACAAAACACTCGTTCGACCTATACTTGAGTATTGCTCATCAGTGTGGGATCCGTACCAGATCGGGTTGACGGAGGAGATAGAGAAGATCCAAAGGAGAGCGGCGCGTTTCGTCACAGGGTTATTTGGTAACCGTGATAGCGTTACGGAGATGTTTAACAAACTCAAGTGGCAGACTCTGCAAGAGAGGCGCTCTGCATCGCGGTGTAGCTTGCTCGCCAGGTTTCGAGAGGGTGCGTTTCTGGATGAGGTATCGAATATATTGCTTCCCCCTACTTATACCTCCCGAGGAGATCACGAATGTAAAATTAGAGAGATTCGAGCGCGCACAGAGGCTTTCAGACAGTCGTTCTTCCCGCGAACCATACGCGACTGGAACAGGAAAGGGAGATAATTACAGTGGCACGTAAAGTGCCCTCCGCCACACACCGTTGGGTGGCTTGCGGAGTATAAATGTAGATGTAGATGTAGAAAATGGTGTGAGGAATGCAAACCAAGGGCTTCGTTTTATTGACAGAGCACTCAGGAGATGTAACAGGTCTGCTAAAGAGACTGCCTACACTTCGCTTGTCCGTGCTCTGCCAGAGTACTGCTGTGCAGTATCGGATCGTTACCATATATGACTGACTGAGGATATCGAAAAAATCCGAATAAAGTCAGTTCGTTTAGTATTATCGCGAACTACGGCAATGAGAGTCACATATACACTGAAGCGCCAAAGCAACTGGTATAGGCATGCGCATTCAAATGCAGAGATATGTAAACAGGCAGAATACGGCGGTGCGGTCGGCAACGCTTATGTAAGACAAAAAGTGTCTGGCGCAATTCTAGATCGGTTGCTGCTGCTACGATGGCAGATTATCAAGATATAAGTGAGTTTGGATGTGTTGTTACAGGCGGCGCACGAGCGATGGTACACAGCATCTCCGAGACAGGGATGAAGTGGGGATTTTCCCGTACGACCATTTCATGAGTGCACCGTGAGTATTAGAAATATGGTTAAACATCAAATGTGCGACATCGCTGCGGCCGGAAAAAGATCATGGAAGAACGGGACCAACAACGACTGAAGAGAATCGTTCAGCGTGAGAGAAGTGCAACCCTTCCGCAAACTGCTGCAGATTTCAATGCTGGTCCATCAACAAGTGTCGGCGTGCGAACCATTCAACGAAACAACATCGTTATGAGGTTTCGGAGCCTACGGCCCACTCGTGTATCCTTGATGACGGCAGGAAACCAAGTTTTACGCTTCGCCATGGGCCCGTCAACACCGACATTGGACTGCTGATAACTGAAAACATGTTGCCTTGACGGATGAGTCTCGTTTCCAGTTTAATCGAGCGGATGGACATGTACGGGCATGGACACAGCCTCCTGAATCCATGGACCCTGCATGTCAGCAGGGGACTGTTCAAGCTGATGGGATGGGGTGTGTGCAGTTGGAGTGTTATGGGACCCCTGATACGTCTACATACGACTCTGAGACGTGACACGTACGTAAGCATCGTGTCTGATTACCTGCATCCATTCATGTCCAGTGTGCGACGGACTTGGGAAATTCCAACAGGAAAATGCGACACCCCACACGTCCAGAAATGCTACAGAGTGGCTCTTCTGAGTTTAAACACTTCCACTGGTCACCAGACTCCCCGGACATGAACATTATTGAGCATGAAACTTCCGGGCAGATTAAAACTGTGTGCCGGACCGAGACTCGAACTCGGGACGTTTGCCTTTTGCGGGCAAGTGCTCCACCATCTGAGCTACCCAATCACGGCTCACGAGCCATCCTCATAGCTTCAATTCTGCCAGTACCTCGTCTCCTACTTTCCAAACTTCACAAAAGCACTTCTGCGAACCTTGCGGAACTAACACTCCAGGAGGACGGGTCGTGTGACGTGCTTGAGTAGCTCAGATGGTAGAGCACTTGTTCGCGAAAGGCGAAGGTCCCGAGCTCGAGTCTCGGTCCGGCACACAGTTTTAATCTGCCAGGAAGTTTAATATCACCGCACACTCCACTGCAGAGTGAAAATCTCATTCTGGATTATTGAGCATATGTGGGCTGCCTTGCATCGTGATGTTCAGAAGAGATGTCCACCCCGTCGTACTCTTACAGATTTATGGACAACTCTGCGGGATTAATAGTGTCAATTCCCTCCAGCACTACTTCAGACATTAGTCGAGTCCATTCCACGTCGTGTTGAGGCACTTCTGCTTGCTCGCGAGGGCCCTACACTATATCAGGCAAGTGTACCAGTTTCTTTGGCTCTTCAATGTATGATAAGCAAGTTGGGACAACGGCGTTTTTCGTTGCGGCGAAATCTTTTCACAGAATTTCAGTCTCCAACATTCTCCTTCGAATGTGAAAATATTTTGTTGATACCGTCCTAAACAGGGAGAAACGTTCATTGCAATAAAATAAGAGAAATTAGAACTCGCAAGGAAAGATTTAAACGTTCGTTTTTCCTGCGAGCTGTTCTACGAGTAGAGTGGAACGGTAGAGAAATATAGTGAAACTGGTTTCATAGACTCTCTCCCAGGCACTTTAAGGTGAACTGCAGGTTGCCATGTAGATGTAGATGTATGGTTTGTTCATACTCTTATTCGCATTGTTTGAGTTCTCAGTACCTACATAAGGTTGGTAACTGGTGTAAGTTTTGATAGTAGTTCCACTGTTCGCAGTGTTAAGCATGTAGCAGTATGGTGGCAGCGGAACAGATAAACAGCGAGTGCAGTGCACAGCTCCGCTGAATTATAGCTGATTAACGATGTTCCACCAGTACTCGTCGCCGGACGCATTAGCGCTGTGATGGTACCTCTGCACGTGGTGGAGGGAATTTGCCGCGGTGGAAGGAGAGGGGTCTGCGATAAGCTCGTTATCAACAGACTGCACGCCGATGACCTGCGTAACGCCACAGATCTCTCTGGAGTGTCTCGTGGAACGAGGGCCGCCGATAACGTCGGTGTCGATCGCCCGTAAGCTCCAGCGAGGGCGTACGGCGTTGTTGGCGGTGACCTGTGCCATCGCTTAGGGACGCTAAGTTCTGTTGTCCCTAGCTGCTTATCGACATGAGTAAATCATGTGCAGGCATCAAGTTACGCACTACGTCCCCTTCCAGCTTCTCATCAATAACTAGAGCACAAAGTCACACTGCGCAAGCTCTTGTCGCAGCCATCAGTACGTTAGAATTGGACGTCTGACATATTGCAAACGGATAGGAGAGTGGCGATAAGAAAGATGCCGGTGTAGTCGCACATTTAAGGCTGATCGGCACTTTTACGTGCAATCCGAAGCTACATGCCCACATCAGACTATACCAGTGTGAGTTTTCACTGTGTTGTAAATCAAGTCAATGATACATTAAGAATCCTACGATAACAGCGGCTATGAATATCCTAAGTTACATTAAGAAAAGGTCACGTATAAATTATATCCGTGAAATTTAATTATTTACCGCCTAAACATTTATGTTACATATATTTAAAACAATGTTCAAGTTTTAAAATAAAATTTTGTGAATCGGATTCCATGAATTTTGCTGAATATGCACCTGTGATTATCTCTGACAAAGATGTAAACTGTCTATTTTATGTTTTATCTCTCTTCTTCTTCATTCTGTAAGACTTGGCAGGAAGTAGTGATAAATGAAGGGCTTATTTCAATAGTCGTACAAATTCATTTTTGTTCATTCTGAGATACAGAGTCCTAAAGTCAAATGAGCGCTGAAAAATCTGTAGTTGAGATACCAGAAATATTCAAGCATATGGCTTCTTGCTAGAGATGAACCTTTCTTTGTGTTTGTTTCGACCATTAATTTCAGAAGCATTATAGACAGAAAAGTGGAAGTAGTGGAATTGTACCACTATTGAAACAAGCCCTTCAAATAGAAGTCGAGTAGTTCTTGCGAGGCTTCAGAAAGCAACTGTATTATTTGTTTGTTTTGTTCAAACTGTGTCGTCATAGTATGCGAAATGTTGCAAAATAGAAACTTTAGAAGCTAATATGTTCTACTTAATGTAATACGAGGGCTATTCGGAAAGTAAGTTCGGATGGGTCGTGAAATGAAAACCACTGTGAAAAACTGATGAAGCTTTTCGCTGATGTGCTGGGCAGTGTCTCTAGTATCCCCGTCGATCGCGTCACGTCGCTCTTTCCAGTTCTGAGTGCATAGTGAGCACGTAAAGATGCGTAGAACAGTAGTGCCTCCCGCCCATTACAAAGGCTTGTATGCGAGTGATGGACATACATGTGTATGGCGAAGACCTGGTGACCTCCCTATTTCGAGTGCATTCACGCACAAGACACAGGTCCCATCCACGTATCATGATATGTGGGGCCATCAGCTACAACCCACGGTCAGATTTGGTGTTTCTGCAGGGTAAAGTAACCTGTGCCCACCACATTGATCAAACTGTTATCCCCGTGCTATTGCCATGCATGTACATATATGACTGCTGCCAAACAATGTGGTCTTCGTGATTTATAACAATTGTCCTGACTAGTAAGACTATCAGATTTCTCGCCAATTGAACATGTATGCGACGTGATGGAACAGGAACTTACTCATTTTCCACGGCCTCCAAGAACTGTTGCCAAATTGCAACAAAATGTTAAAGATGCTTGAGACAACCTGTCAAAGGATGCCATTCGGCAGTTTTATGATAGTTTGACTGTGGGAATACACGCCTGTTTTTCCAGCAGAAGGGGGAGGGGGTACACTGTATACTGATGCGACAGTTTGGGCGCTCTTTACTGTGACATGAATGTTTCATTTGCTCTGAATTTGTTATCGTACACCACAAGAATGACGAACTATCTGGCAGTTCACTTGTCAATAAAATGATCTTGTTCTTGAGGATGTTGAATTTTTTTCCGGCAGTTTATTGTAAGTTAAAGTTCCCCGTCGCGATTTTCTTCTGTATGTTACGGCCAATTGCAGGAACTACTGTAGAAATTTTGATACAGTCGTCACCAATAGATGGACTGACTGACTGACGAGGAAGGTTTGTGTGTAACACTACATATTATAAACCAAGACGTTTGGCCGTAGATGCTTAGAGCTAGCAATGCAACGCCAAAGCGGGTCGCATTTAATACGTAAGCATTGAGCTGGTGAGTTCGCGGATTTGCGTTAAGAGACGTGCTGTGCTGTATTTGGGAAGGGACACATCCGCTTAATCCTGTCGCTGGGGCGTAAGCGGGGTGTGGCGCAGGTGTGCGGGCCTATTGAGCGGCCCCTCCCCACAGAGCTGCCTGATCCGTTACCCAGCTACTGAAGCTGCCCCTCCCACTTACCTCCGTCTCTACGCTTAACGCCACATTGACTGGGAAACCGGCTCCATGGCGTTACTTACCGTACCTGGGACCGTCTGTCCAAACTGACCAAGTCCGGAACGCATTTTGGCAGCTGTTCGCATTGAAATTTTAAGCTTTTCTGTGCCGGTGCTTAGGGTCTTACTGACGATTAGTGGTAAATCTCTTTGAACGTAGACGCTACTTCAATTGGTGGGTAACATCCACAACTGACGGGTATTATCAATCCATCTTACTGATCGAACTGTCCATGGTTGTATTTCCGGTCCATGGTGTCTAACGGGCGCAATATTTCGGTGATCAGACGTGAAGCCAACGTGAGGTGCGTTGAGGAACTGAGCTCCTGAAGATGCGCAACCGACTTTTATCGTCTCCCATTCCAAGCCCACAGCACAGCTCTACCCCGAAAAAGGTTGTAACGCTTTTTGTCGTGAAGAAGAAACTGATTGTCGATACAGAGTTCGGATTCGATGCACCACTGATTCACTCAAGGGTGACCGACTTGGTATCTTGTATATCAGCTGACGTTGCAGACTTGTAGAAGGACGAACCGGCACCTGCAGATATGATAGCCAGATGTGATTCACTGCCAAATCAAAATTTAAGGAATTGCTGGTCACTGAATCATCAGAGAGATTTCAGTCATCTCCGAACACAGTTAACATTAAAGGGTGTGTTGTATTCTGGACAATCGCTCGACCTACAAATGGGACAGTATTTAAGTTTGTTCTGTCGAAAGCAAGCTTAAAGACTCATACGTATACGTCACATACATACAGTATCAAAATCCTAACTGGATTCATGCACGCGGGTTCACAAGAGACGAGAAAGAATCAATTCTTTCTGCGTACAGTTTTCCCTCTACGGCAAGCAGCACTGAACCAGTAAAGACTATGTGCTTACTGGAGTTCCAGACAGAGAATCAAAGCAAGGAACAGATTTGTACATCGGACATGAGAAAGCAGTTGTTATAATCGTCCCACAAACATTACAGCTGGCAAGCGACAACGTAAGTGATCACATTAAAGTGATATCAGATGACAAATGGCTCTGAGCACTATGGGACTTAACTTCTGAGGTCATCAGTCCCCTAGAACTTAGAACTACTTAAACCTAACTAACCTAAGGACATCACACACATCCATGCCCGAGGCAGGATTCGAACCTGCGACCGTAGCGGTCACGCTGTTCCAGACTGTAGTGCCTAGAACCGATCGGCCACCAGGGCCGGCTATCAGATAACACTGATTTGTTAGCTCTTTTGCTTCGCCCCTATACTGAGAGTGGAATGGCAAGCAAGATAACCGTGGAACCAACCAGCCCGAGTAGAAGTAAAAGAGACTATGTCCGACATGCGAATTTTAGTTTGCAGAACAAAAATGACAAAACCGAAAATATAATCTGCTTCCGAATTAAAATCTTTGCCTCCGACGAATACAGTCTTCCATGAGCACGTCAAACGAGCACACCTACAGTGTGCAATTTGTAAGTCTGCAGTGGACCAACGACCACCCCTATATGACCCCCTGAAATAGGGAAAGAGTCGTGACGAAGCATCTGAAGTTGTACATGCAGTTACACAATGTACTATAGCTCCGGCAGATATTCTTCTGATAATCTGATGTAGATGATCCCAGGAGCTCAACGGTGTGTTACACTTGTGCTGCGGAAAAGCATAGCTCTTCAATGTTTTGTGGTTTTGCTGCTGATAGTAGGCCCTAACTGTGTAAATATCTTCACAAAGTACCCAATACGACTAATGCGACGAGAAAAGTGCTTGCAATGATAAAAACGGTTAAGCATTCACCAACCCACCCTGAAATAACTGTTGGACCAAAATATATTATGCAAATATGTTATCAGTAACAAAATAAAAAAACTTCAGATTTCTGTTTTTGTGCTTAATTTCATTAAATTTCTTGTTTTCTCACTGTTTTAGACCTATAAAAAATATTGCCTAGCGGAGCCAGAGTTACACCCGTCGAATATTATTTTAACATAAAATTTTCATCAAGAAACCATCATATGTTAGCTTGTTAGATGTAAGCCGTGTCCAACTCAACGCAGTAATTTTTTAACTGTGTGGAGACTCTGCGACAAAAACATGCCCAGAACGTGGCTTTAAATTTGTTTAATAACATAAATAATAGGAATGACCAAGGGAATTTCGCGAAACATTTCGGCTACTTAAGGCTGATGTAGTAATAGAAGCGCGATGAAAGTGTGATGAATTTTTGTTGTCATACATACAGATAAAGCAGCCAATTTACAGTGTGACCATGTGGTCTTGAATTTGCATATACTGTCACAATGTGCGTAGAAACAGAGAGCTACACAAATAATGTGAAATGTTGATTGAGATGGCTGGTGCGAGAACCTAAGTTAAATGACTAAGTGGACTAAGCGTTAGAGTATAAATTCAAAGGTCCGATGTCTAGACCTCAGCTGGCAGTGGGATTTTACATGTTACAAACTGTTTCTCCACCTTTGCATCTTGCATCCTTTCACCTACAACAACCATATAAATCAGCAGTAGCTTCACCACTTGCTTGTTATCGGGCACACTGCTGAAAATGTCGAAAATTGCCTTGAGGTCTTAGATATACCAATCAATAAGAGACAATAAGACATCCTAGCATGTTTATAAATTTTTAGACACAAAATTACGCAAGCAGGCCACGTAAATAATAAAGAGACAGGCAGCATATGCCCTGGAGTTCAAAACACTTCTAAGAAACTTTGGCTTAAAGTATATCATTCGTTATAGTTCTTATTTTATGTTGTTTTCTTCTGTTGCTGCAAAATGGCCCCAATAAACAAAAAAGTTAAAAAAAATTTGCTCTTCCTTTCATCATTTCAATTTATTTTATTTCTGTTATTGTTGCTATCGTTAAGCCTGTGTTTAAATTATAGGTTGTTGTTGTTGTTGTCGTCGTCTTCAGTCCGAAATCTAGTTTGATGCAGCTCCTGTGTGTGAAATCTTATGGGGCTTAACTGCTAAGGTCATCAGTCCCTAAGCTTACACACTACTTAAACTAAATTGTCCTAAGGACAAACACACACACCCACGCCCGAGGGAGGACTCGAACCTCCGCCGGGACTAGCCGCACAGTCCATGACTGCAGCGCCCCAGACCGCTCGGCTAATCCCGCGCGAACAAACTACTGCAGCCTACAACCTTCCGGATTTGCTTTCTGTATTCACCTCTTGGTCTTCCTCTACTATTTTTACCCCCCCCCCTTCCCTCCAGTACTAAATCGGCGATCCCTTGATGTCGCAGACTGTGTCCTGTCAACCGATCTATTCTTCTAATCAGGTTTTGCCACAAGCTTTTTTTCTCCTCACTTCTATTCATGACCACCTCATTATTTACGTGATATATCCATCTGATATTCAGCATTCTTCTGTAGCACTACATTTCAAAAGCTTCATTCCTTTTCTTGTCAAAATTGTCTGTCATCTGTGTTTCACTTCCATACATGGCTGTACTTCGTTTAAATACTTTTAGAAAAGACTTCCTGACACTTAAATCTCTACTCTGTGTTAAATTTATCTTCCTCAGAAACGCTTTTATTGGACTAAAGTAATAAATAAATGTCCGTGTGTTGTTGTCTTCAGTCCGAAGACTAGTTTTATGCAGTCTCCGTGATAGTGTATGCTGTGAGACCTCTTTGTCTCTGCATAACTAGCACAATTTACATTCGTTTGAAAATTTCTGGCAATGGCACAAAATTATACTCTTTGACAGGTAGTTTGATCCGCATTGTCTCATTCTCATCTGCAGGGTGACGGAGCTGGCTCTACTGCTATATTTCTATGCAATCCACAATGTTATAGCTGGCCTCCACACACCATGCGGGAGATCATATTTTCTCGCTCGCTACGCGCAAAGTATTAGTGTTGTGCAAACACTGAACAGAACTTTTTGAAGACAATTTTACGTAGTTAAATTTCGTACTGGGATACGTTTTCGAGATATTCAAGAAAAATGTACAAAAGTAACCCTCAAACGCATCCCTAAACCCCTCACTCAACCCCCACCGATCAGGATTTCTAGTATGTTGTTCATGTCACTTTCTCCTACCACTGTACAAATGTTTGTGGCTGCACGAATTATTTCCCACATTCGACCTTTCCTGGAGTTCATTGACTGGCCTTACTACACCACCGGCTGTGGAACTTACAAATTGTACAACTGACGTTCCGTTAATTTTTTGAATTGTAACAGTTTAAATTAAAGAACTGCATCGCTTGTGTTCGTCAGGCCTTCTAACTACGAAACTACTGCGCTTGTAAGGGTTAAGTCTGGATCGAATTATCCACGTAATCAGTTTTAGAGTAACATTTGGAAAAGTCTTTTTCGTTCATTACCCTCATGAGCATATTTAAATTAATAATTTTAACGAAGTAGCCTTCTACGCTGGTGGCGTAAAAGCCCAGTCAGTAGAGACCAAAAAAGTCGAATATCGGAAAGAGTTCGTGTAGTCGGTGTCTTTTTGTACAGTGGTGGGAGGGAGTGCCACGAACAGTATATTAGAAATTCTGACTGGTGAGCGATAAGTGTGGGTTGGACATAGCTTTAAAGATCACTTTTGTAAGTATATCTTGAATAGCTCGTAATCCGTGTCCTCCGGCCGAAACATATCCCAGTACCAAATTTAACTACATTAAATTTACTACAAATAGGTCCTGCTCATTTTTTCTGTAGGACTAACAGTTTGTTCACAGCGAGCGAGAGAATGTGAAAATCTCGCCTGTAATTTATGAAGGCCATGTATAACACTGCGGGCTGCATAAAACTAAAATGGTAGGAGCAGCTGATTCACCCAGCATAGTGAGCAGAATTTCTGTTAATAAATATCTTCGGTCGCATAGAGCGTTTATTTTCAATGTTTCCTTCTTATATTTGTGACGTTTATACATACAACAAAAAGATAAAAATCTCACTCTGGAAGGCGTATCGCAAAACAAAATCTAAAAACTGAAATACAAACAGTCGAGAAAATTTTATTCGTCTGTTATAAAGGAAGATTAATTTTTGCGTGTGTTGAGTTTTTTTTTTAATTTATAGCTAATATCGCGTTCAAAAACGTTTTTTATTGGCCAGTTTCGGCAGGTAAGACCATCATCAAACTTGTTTCGTTGTACGACATTTTCCATTTTGCGTTCGTTAGTCGAGCCTTGTTCACATTTTAGTGGAGAGTATATTGCATTCTCTACATATGTTTGTCAAAAATACAATTACAAGAAGATCTGTCACAAGTATAAATATACACAGCTAAACTGCGTATAGTAGAACTCGGCGTGCCTTCATACGTAGCACTCCTTAGATACGTATCACTTGTTAAAATCCACAACATATAGTAAAACTGCACATTTATGCCAATGTTTACATTTTCATGATGTAGAGAGCGCGCTTTGGAAGCTTCTCACTTCAAATACATAGTGCCCATTGTTAAAGTACAAACAGATATAAATCTAAAAGTTGAAATATAGACAGTCGAGAAAATTTAATTCCTTAGTTATAAAAAAAATACTTTTTCGTTTCTCATGATTAGGTTCTTTCTTTAAATTTAAACTGTTAATACATTATGCTACTTAGAAACTGTGGGAATAATTCTCCAAATTTCACCTCCACGTTATATCCGCCACCTGTTATCACGATCGCTATTCTTTATTTCGCTGGTGTGCCCCATAGTGAATTATGTGCATGATATACTGCGGGTGAAACGCCGTATTGGAGCGCCGGTGATCATCTGAAACGAGGAAAAATTGGAACTCGGCGGACCATACTACTTGCCTGCAGTCACTGCCGTCCACCTTTGTGTTATTTGGTTCACTGAATCCGTGTTAACTAGCATAGCGCTGTGCCTTTTGCCAGGTACCTGATTCCAGATGTCGACTGCATGCAGTTCTCTATGCAGTATTCGCTGAGAAACTGAGATGGGCGGCCTGCATTCACTGATAGCAGCAATTCCTATAGGGTCTGGAAACGAATGTTTTTTACAAGATATGACACTCGTCTTCCATATACTCTTTCAAGTGTGTGACTAATATTTGGTCCGGTGACTTAAATTCTTTTATAATGTGGGGGTTCTCGTGTGTTTTTCATCAGTTATCATAAGAGGGCGTTCAATAAGTAGGCCTACTGCAACACATTTTTTTCTCGACTAGTTTCGGTTGAAAAATGCGGACTTTCTTGTGGAATACCGTGGAATATTCCCGCTTCAGCCCCTATAGTTTCATGAAGTTCCAATAGATGGCTATACGTTGCCTTCAAGATGGCGTCTGTAACGGAGGTGCGTTCCAAGCAGAGAGCTGTCTCTGAGCTTCTTTTGGCGGAATGCCAGAGCATCTCAGAAATTCCGAGGTGTCTGCAGAATGTTTACGCAGACCTGCCAATGAACAAAAGTACTGAGTAGTTGGGCGAGGCGTCTGCCATCATAGTAATAAAGTCTCTCAAACCTGCAAGCTGGCCAGCCTCACAAAGCTACTATGTGATCAAAAGTATCCGGACACCTGGCTGTAAATGATTTACAAGTTCGTGGCGCCCTCCATCGGTAATGCTGGAATTCAATATCGTGTTGGCCCACCCTTAGCCTTGATGACAAATTCCACTCTCGCTTGCATACGTTCAGTCAGGTGCTGGCAAATCATTCTTCACGGGGTGCTGCACTGAGGAGAGATATCGATGTCGGTCGGTGAGGCCTGGCACGGAGTCGGCGTTCCAAAACATCCCAAAGATGTTCTATAGGATACATGTCAGGACTCTGTGCAGGCCAGTCCATTGCAGGGATGTTATTGTCATGTAACCACTCCGCCACATGCCGTGCATTGTGAAAAGGTGCTCGATCGTGTTGAAATACGCAATCACCATCCCAGAACTGCTTTTCAACAGTGGGAAGCAAGAATGTGCTTAATACATCAATGCTTGCCCGTGCTGTTATAGTGCCACGTAAAACAAAAAGGGGTGCAAGCACCATCCGTGAAAAACATGATCACACCATAACACCACCGCCTCCGAATTTCACTGTTGGCACTACACACGCTGGCAGATGATGTTCACCCGGCATTCGCTACACCCACACCCTGACATCGAATCGCCACATTATATAGGTGATTCGTCACTCCTCACAACGTTTTTACACTGTTCAATCGTTACACCAAGCGAGGCGTCGTTTGGCATTTACTGGCGTGATGTGTGGCTTGTGAGCAGCCGCTCGACCATGAAATCCAAGTTTTCTCACCTATAGGTGAGTGGTACCCCGCGTGCTTTCGGGCCCTACCAGTAAGGCTGTCGCACTGAAAAGAGATTATGTTGAAAAATAGATTTCCGCAGCCAAAAGGGTGGTGCATGATATGGTGCATACTGTCATAGTACTTGCAGTGGATCCTGATGCAGTTCGGAATTCCTGTGTGATGGTCTGGATAGATGTCTGCCTGTTACACATTGCGACCCTCTTCAACCGTCAGCGGTCCCTGTCAGTCAACAGACGAGGTCGGCTTGTACACTTTTGTGATGTACGTGACTCTTCACGTTTACACTACACTATCACACCGGAAAAAATGAACGTAGCGTCGTTTCGGAGTGTGAAATCCCGCGTATAGACGTATGACACAAGTGACACCCAATCACTTGACCACGTTCGAAGTCCGTGAGTTCTACGGAGCGCCCCATTCTGTTCTCTCACGACGGCTAACGACTGATATGGAGTACCTGGCAGTAGGTGGCAGCACAATGCACCTAATATGAAAAACGTATGTTTTTGGGGGTATCCGGATACTTTTGATCACGTAGTGTATGAGTCCTGCAGTGTTGGGACATGGGGACAACCTCATTCGAGGTGACTGACGGATTACAGTCAACACGTCGTTGGACAGTTGGACGTCTCTGATGGTAGTGCTGAGACACTCATCCTCCAGTTGGGGTATTCAAAGGAGTGCCCGCTGGCTTTCTCGCCGCCTAAGAAGTCCATTAAGAGCAACGAAGGACCATGTGTGGGAGATTATTGATGCAGCAAGAGGTTGGCTCCGACGTCGACTGGTAGAGTGGTACCCCGCCGGCATTCAGGCCCTCCCAGTAAGGGGGTGTAAGGCTGTCGCGCTGATAGGAGATTATGTTGAAAACTAGATTTCTGCAGCCAAAAGGGTGGGGAATAATATGGTGTATTAGAATCTTGAATAAAAAATGTGTTGCATTACTTATTGATAGCACCTCGCAGATTGTGAAATGCATTTCTTGTAAGCGCAAGCTACAGAAGACGGAGATATACGAAAACTCATAATTTAGTAAGCTTTATGAGGAAAAAGTTGGCAACAGAAACAAAATCCGGCCTCGAAATGTTGACAGACTTGTATTTTAAAAGCTCTGCGTCACGGTCGTCTAGAACAAGCTGCCTTGGCCGAGGACAAGTATACCTATTTTCAAGGATCGGACAAGTATACCTATTTTCAAGGATCAGTTCTTCGGAAACCCGTGAGTGGGAAGTGGGATTTACTGGTTCAACCTTCCAGTTCACTGTATGTGAGTTGCGAGTTGCCTTCGTTACAGGCGTTCTGAGTGGCTGCGTGAGCAGTGAGGCGTGGCTGCGATTACAGGAGTCGGTAGTTTGGTATTACCCCTGAGATACTAGACGGTCATTCGACAAGCAGCAATTTGTTAGCGCTAATTATACAAGTATGCGTGCCAAGTCTTGTTACGCTGGAGAGATAAGTTTAAATGGTCCTGTAATTTGAACTTCAAGGCGATTGTGTTCAGAAATGAGGAGCCGCACACAGTATCCTTTTGTAATTATGTTGATTATTACAGTTATTCACGTTCTGATGGATGAATGTTGAAACTAACATGTATATTCCCGTAAGAGAGTAACGCATCTCATTTCAGAGATGACTAGTCTTGGTGCCACACGTGAAGTCATCATTTCAATTTCATGAAACCGTCAAATCAGGATTTGTTGTGACTGTGAAGCTGTAAAGACCTGGGTAATTACGAATCGTGCTGGATTCTTTGTCTTCTATCCTTGTACAGGCGAAAATAGTCGACGTAAACAAAAACTCATATCTTCACTTCCGATGTTAGCTGAAAGTCTGGAGCGGTACATTTTAGCGAAATTAACGGCTGAATTCACCCTACGTTGAATCATCAATAGTCATTTTGTACGAAATAATTGCCTATGACAATCTTTCTAGATTCGGCATTCGTAACTTAAGAAGCTAAACGCTTTGGTCAAAGAACAAATCACGAAAAAAAAAGACATATCGTAATGTCTAGGCCGCTGAATTTCACTGAAGGTACACTGAAGCGCGTTGAACGAGGCTCACCTCTCATTCACCACGGCTATAGACGTCAAATGAAATGTTAAATATATATTCGTAGTTCGTCACTCAGCATAATATTAATCCACTTTTATGCATCCACGAGCGACCACTGTTACACCACAATCATTGGTAGGAGACGTTCAATATTAAGTGTAGTCACTCCAAAATGTATGTCAACCAACTCCAAATTATCTAAGTGGTAGTGAATAACTGCCGACATACGTGTGATACTGCTCTGCAAAATAACTACAAGAATAACAAGCGCCGCTTGCAGTACGTTCACTGTGCATTTAAAAGCCAGCTATTAGAACGCTAATATGTTGTTGGCAAAAATATGAGATGCAGTACATTTTTCTGTCTTGTGTGACAACCCAGTTTCTACGACCTTGGATGTTTTCTTGTTGTGATAATTTATTGATGACAATAAGCAGCGATACAGACAAGAAATAATAATGAACAAAATTATGATTATAAGTTTAATGTTCATAAATGAGACATTTTGGTCTTGAATACTTCGTCACTGTTCTGTGAGAAAATGTACGTCCACACCTACATGACTGCTCTGTAATTCACGCTTAAGTTTTGCCGGGCGCTCCACACAACCACTTTGAGAGTAGTACGTGGGAAAAATGAACACCCATATTTTTCCCAGCGAGCTCTATTTTCTCTTATTTTATTACGAATGTGATTTCTCCGTATGTATGTGGGATCAACAAAATATTTTCGCAACCGGAGGAGCAGGCTGGTGGCTGAAATTCCGTACAAAGAACTCGCGCAGCGCTGGGTAGCCGCGCGGTCTGGGTGTCTTGCCACGGTTCGCGCGGCTCTCCCCGTCGGAGGATCGAGTCCTCCCTCGGGCATGGGTGTGTGTGTTGTTCTTAGCGTAAGTTACTTTAAGTTAGATTAAGTAGTGTGTAAGCTTAGGGACCGATGACCTCAGCAGTTTGGTCCCATAAGACCTAACCGCAAATTTCCAAATTTCCAAAGAACTCGCCGCAACGAAAAACACCTTTGTTTTAATGACTGGCACCCCAACCGGCTTATCATATCCGTGACACACTCTCCCCTATGTTGCGATAACACAAAACGAGCTGTTCATCTTTGAACTTTTTCAATGGGCTCTGGCAGTTCAGTCTGGTAAGGACTCCATAACGCGCAGCGGTACTTCAGAAGGGGACGGCAAGTGTAGTGTAGTTATTTCTCAGTAAACGCCTGTCAACGAGTTACTATACTTTTCTTTTAGTGATCCACACTTCATAGTATTCTGACCTACTTCTTTCTTCCTGTCTCACAGATGTACAACATTATGTACACTTTACGTAAGGGTCAAGAAGTATATCTGCAATCTGAAGTATTAACATCTTCATCCGTAAGTCCCTCTCGCGTGTCTCTCTCCCTCGTCTCTCTCCTCTTTCCTTCCCTCTCCAGTGTTACCCTGCGTCCTCCTCTCTCCCTCCATTCTCTTGCCCAAAACCGAGTGAGTTGGCGCCATTGTTACGACACTGAACTAGTGGTTTGTGTGGCATGCAGAGATCACAGGTCATCCGTCCAGAATCACGTTTCCCATCACTTCCGTAGACCACCTCGAACACAAGGGAAAATTCCTCCGATGAGGCTGTGGGAGAATCTGTCTCCCGTCTTCCATCATTTGAGATAGCTCCCAACCTCTTAAGGCGAGTCGGAGGCAATTTTTATCCCTACTCTATCAATGCTATTTCACCCTTTGAACAGATAAACTTTTCAAAAGAACTACACGTGTTATAACAGTGAAATTTTTACTGAATTTATATAACGTATATGCCTGCATTAACAAGTAAAATGAACAAAATACAACCTATGGATTTGAAGAATTGTTTTTATTTTTTCTCTAATAAAATTTCACTTTTTTAACACATTAATTATCATAAAACAGTTTCTGTTGGGTTGGTAGTTCTCAATTTCCTTGTAATAACTTAGTACCACGCTGAGTACAAATTGACTAAATTTCATATTTCTAACCCAATTAATTTAGAAAATAATGGTTCCTGAAAGCAAAAAAAAATTAGTTTTGAGGAAAGCCAATTTGAAGTTTAGAATTGCAACTGTACAATAGTTACTGACAAGAGTTACCTAGCATTAATATTTTCCTGCACAATACTGTGCAGCATCTGAGTCATACTGATCTCGTTTACTTTTCTTGATCCCTTTTCTTTCCAGTCTAGCTTCTTTTCTGCATTTGAAATTAGCAGTTTATGCTTTGTGTATTCTCCCTTTATCTGTCTGCATTATTTCCTCTAGATTTTGTTCAAAATGGCTCTGAGCACTATGGGACTTAAGATCTATGGTCATCAGTCCCCTAGAACTTAGAACTACTTAAACCTAACTAACCTAAGGACAGCACACAACACCCAGCCATCACGAGGCAGAGAAAATCCCTGACCCCGCTGGGAATCGAACCCGGGAACCCGGGCGTGGGAAGCGAGAACGCTACCGCACGACCACGAGATGCGGGCTCTAGATTTTGTGCCCAATACTTCCAAAACATCCAGTTTTCTTGTTTCACCCTCACTGACCCTTAAAATAGCGTCATAAACACCAAATTTGAGGGTTGTAATCTGAGCAAATAAAGTTTTTGGTGACCGAGTCCAAATGACAGAATTCGCACATTAATTTAAATTTTGCATTTTCACATGAAGACATTTCCTCAAGGAATTATCTTTATAAAGATCTGTAAATATAGGTTTAATTTCATTGATTACTGCTACGGCGACAAGTCCGATAACGAACCTGTTGCCAACCAAGATTGTTTGTGGTCATCTGTTGCACTTCTCCTGTACTTGCACCAAGTGTCAGGATCATGTTGCGGATTTTCATTTGAGGACAGCGTAAGGAAAAAGATAGCCCATTTAGCTTTTTTCGTGTTTTCTAAATTCCCAACATTTCTTCTCACGGCAAAACCATAGTAATTCTGTAATCTATCTATTTCAACATTCGTCAGGCGACCTGGACCACTTATCTTCTTAACAACTTCCAGCGCTATTTTTTCTTTTTCTTTTCATAATATTCTCAATTGGACCCCATACTCTTTTGGACGTGAACGATACCTTCTAATTTACAAGTAGAAGCGGGAAATAACGTACAAGGAATAAGAGAAACACGTGCATTATCTCTGCATGTTGCAAAAAAGAAGGTGTGGTATTTAAATGCCAGATCGCATAGAGCGTCAGGAAAACCATCATAACGCACGAAAAATTGTCTAATTTATATGAAAGAAAAACTGTTCTCCGCAGGCAATAGTGAGCATTTCAAATGCGCAAAGATCTGAAAATCGTTTTTTTTGAGCCGGTTTGCCTTCCGCCTCCTCTTAAAGACCTCGATTCTTCACTTCCTTTTTCTCAACTTGACACTATCTGTGTCACCTGTTACCCTCACTCATACTCCACCAATATAATAGTTTCACACACGAAATAAACTCGGGATAATGTTCTTTCTTCCGTTCTCATTGTCTCTGCGTCTTGTGATTTTCTGACGTTTTGTGCTCTGCTGTATTGGTGAGCATGAACAGAGCTATGTAAAACAGTCTCGGTTTTCTTGGCGCATCAATTATATAACCATATATGGCAGCGAAAAAAAAGGAGGAAGCGTGAAAATGCTGCACACTCACAGGATGAAACACCGATTGCGGTTCTTCCTTGTTGTGGCGCTATATCTAGAAAAATAGGAAGAGTCCTGGGTAGACAGGGTGTAAGACCGATTTTTCGTCCTCCTAAGAAAATTAAGGAGACGATGCGCCCTGTTAAGGACAGTCTCGGCTTCAGGGTCCCTGGAATTTATAATATCCCTTGTGAGTGTGGAAGCAATTATATAGTCAGACCATTTGTACCGTTTACGACTGCTGTGCAGAGAACTGGAGGAATCGTCAACTGCGGAGCACAGCTTCACGAACAAACATAAAATACTGTTCGATGAAATAAAAATTCTGTCCTATGCCTCCACATACTGGGATTCTGTTATCAAGGACCTGATGAAATAAGAATGAGCGGAAGAACCTTAACCGTGATAGCGTATACAATGTGAGCGGTGCATAGAGACGAGCGCTCGATGCAGAGAAGCAGCAGAGACATTCCTTCCAAGGTTTACATTCCAACGGAAGTGGTGGCGCCACCAGCGCACACATTGACACCGTCTGCGACAGCAGTACGTAATCGCCGACCAATCAGAAGCCGTCCACGGGCTATAAAATGCCACCACAGCAGCAGTGAAGACAGTCAGTTGCTCCTGACGATGAAGATCGCCGAAAGCTGGAGACTTTATCCTGAATTAACGCTGCAAGAAAACCGAGAAGACTTTATTCTCATGAACAGAACTAGTGCACTACTACAATATGTGTCAGTGACCCCACCATTTTGCTCTGCGCGCCGGAGACCATCGCCACCAGTGTTCAGTGTGTGTGCATCGTTTTGTGTTTCGTGCAGTTCCGACTCAACTGTTCACATGTGCCGTTGCCGTTCTCCGTGCTTTGTGCGCCATGTTTCCAAGTGTTCGTGTTTTTTTTCGTCCAACGTGAACGGCTTCTTGTCTTCTTGTATTTTTTGTATCTCCGTTTTTTTGCCCGCCGTTTTTTTGTATTGTATCTCTCACCTCTTTATCATGTTGTTTGTTCCACTTAAGGCTGAAGAGCGGCGAACCATGCTGCTGCCAGCCCACCTGTATAGGTGTTTAAAATTACAATAAAGACAAAAAAAAAAAAAACCATTTTGCTATTCTCCCCCCCGAGTCCTTTTGTACTCCCCTCCTCTGCCTTCCCCACTCCCTGGCATGTCTGCTCAGCACCCCCCCCCCTCTTATGTATCCTTATCTTCCACTGGCTCCTTTCCCCCCTCCCCCTTCACTTTTCCTCTCCTTCCCCCCCCCCCCCCCTTTTTCCCGTCATCTGACCAGTTTCCCCTCACCTGCTCTCGGGTGTGGTATGTCATATTTGCGCCAATTTTTTAGCGCAGTGTTTAAGTGAGTGTTCAGTGTTGTGCGTCTTTCCACAGTGTTGCGAACAGAAATCATGCTGTCACTGGGTGTGCTATTTATATCTCTTGTGAACAGAACCCAGACTGTCGCCGTGTTTTTTAATTGTCTGTCTATTATTTTTCTGCTTCCTATGTATTTTATTAGCATCATCCACCCTGTGTTTTATGTTTTAAGCTCCAGAATTTTCTGCCATTTTACCTTTAAGTCACCGATTTTATCGCCAACTGTTATTATTTTTTTAATTATCTTCATCTTTTTAAAACAAATTCTGTAGGCTGCAGAGCGGTGTAATAAGCTGCTGCCAGCCCGCCCCCTTTAGGGGGAATCGAAACTCAACAAAGGAAAAAAAAAAACATTTTGCTCTGTCCTATCCTCTGTTATGCCAGAGTTGCCTGAATCTCCACACCCACCCGCATTTACAAGGCCCTCCAAATTCTCGAACGCCATGCGCTCCGCGTTGCTTCCTTATCCGCCTTCCTTCCCCCACATGGCTCCTGTATGAACTCATCCCCTTCCCCACCTCCTCCTGTTTCTCCAACATCTCCGCATCCTTTACACTGACCGCAGGCTTGATCCCCCCCACCCTCTGGTTTCCTCCTTCCTCTCCACCCCCCGCCTGTTGCCGCGCCTCTATCGCTGTATCTTTCCCTCTCTCCACCTCCACACCCTCCATCTCCTTCATCTGGGCAATTTCCAGCGCCTCCCCCTCCCAGATGATGAACTTCACTGTGACATCTACCCTTCCTTCCAACTATAACCTGCCCTTCTTATCCCCCTCCCCAAGGCCCCCATTTTCCTCTCCCCTCCTCCTCCCAGAGCGGATTTTCCTCCTTACCCCCCCCCTCCTGAGACCTTGCACCCCATCCTTGCCTCTTTCCTTCCCACATCCCTCCCTACCTGGCCCTCTTCAGCGCCCCCCTCTTCCCCTCCCTCCCTTCTTCCGGTCTCCCTCATCTCCTTGCGCCTGGTAGATCCTCCATTTGGATCATCGTCAATGTGCCACGCCAGTGTTGTGTTTAGTGCTGTTTCTCCCGTGCATCAAGAGGTGTGATTTTAATTGTGTGCTGCCTTGAGGCTCGCTGTCAGTGTTTGTTATGTGCTATGCCATCCGTCGATACTTTTATGCTCCAGACATACTGTGCCTTGTGTTCTTTTAATTGTCCCAGTGTGTGGTTTTTTGTGTGCACTACTCTTTTACGGTTTTTATCTCCATTTTACAGTCGCCCCTTTTTTTGTCTATTGCCTTCCGTGATGTTCCCCCTTTTTTATATCTATGTTCACCATATTCTCTCCTTTGTATATTTTTAACTGTCTTCTATTGTTTGTTCTATTTCGGCTGAAGAGCAGCGCATATGCTGCTTCCAGCCCGCCCCGATGGGGAATTGAAATACAATAAAGGAAAAAAAAAACATTTCGCGTTTTCATCCTTGGGGAAGCGAACAAGTAGTCTACATCTGCATCTGTCAACAGCTGTAGTCCGCAGGCCCTCTAAGTGTGTGCTGCGGAGTGTACTTCTGGTACCACTTCTCTGTTCCGTTTGCGAATAGTGTTTAGCAAGAGCGGCTGTCGAACTTCTATGATTTTTTTTGTCGTAGTCATTGCACGAGACATATGTGGGAGGAAGCAGTATGTTGCCTAACTCTTCTTCGAATGTACAGCTTGGGATTTCAATTGTAACCTTCTGTGTGATACATAACACCTCTCTTGTAGCGACTCGCTCTGGAGTTTTGTAAGCACCTACGGAACGCTCTCAGTACACGATACCGTGACGAAACGTGCCGCTCTTCTTTGGATCTTCTCTCTTTTGCTAGTCCTGCGTGGCAATGTAAATGTAAATGTCGTGTGAGTAGGGATTCCCGTCGGGCAGACCATTCGCCGGGTGCAAGTCTTTCGAATTGACGCCACTTCGGCGACTTGCGCGTCGACGGGGATGAGATGATGATGATTAGGACAACACAACACCCAGTCCCTGAGCGGGGAAAATCATCGACCCAGCCGGGAATCGATCCCGGGCCTTTAGGATTGACATCCTGTCGCAGTGATCACTCAGCTACCGGGGACGGACTGCGTGGTAATGATCCCAGACTGACGTACAATACAAAAGAACTGGTTGCATATGCATTCCCAGCACCTTGTTTTATGTGGTCATTCCAACTTTTAAGGCGTTCCGGACGGTTACTTCTAGGTGTTTTACAGTTGTTACTGTTTCTACTGATTTTTGACCAATAGTGCAAGCGAACAGGTGTGGATCCCTTGGCCTATTTACGCGCAATATGTTATATTAATGCGTTCAGTGTCAATTTCTAGTCCCTGCACCAACCATCCATCCTTTGCAGGTCATTCCGCATTTCATTACGGTCTTCTGGTATAGCATTCTTTCTGTAGGCAACAGCATCGGCTACAAAAATCATCATGAAGCTTCTGACGCTATACACTAAACCATTTACATGTATTGTGAACAGGAATTGTCTTATAACATTTCCTTCGGGTGCTTTACAAATTAGTTCTACATCTGCCGTTTTAATCCTGTTAAGAATAGCGTACTCAGTCCTATCTCAGAGAAAGTCCTGAATCCAGTCACAAATCTGGTCCGATAGCCGGCAACCACGTATTTTGTTCACCAAACGACAGGGCGGAACTAAAGCGAATGTCTTTCGAAAGACAAGCAACATGGTTTCAAGCTGAGTGCCTTTGTCTGCGGCACTCTGGAATAATGGACCAACAGAGCGAGCTATTTTTCCCAAGATCCATGTTTTCGGTGTCCATGTTGGTTTTTGTAGAGGAGATGTCTGTTCTCTAGCAGCGTCAAAATGCGTGAACATGGGACATGTTTCATAATCCTACAACAAATTGACGTCAGCAATATAGGCCTTTAATTATGCGCATCAGTTCTACGACTCTTCTTGAAAAATGGGAATAGGTTAGGCTTTTTTTTTCCAATCGCTTGGTACCCTTCGTCGTTCTAACGATCTACGATATACTACTCATAGTAGAGGAATAAGTCCTTTTGCATAACCTCTGTAGATTCTCACTGATATCTTGTCCGGACCAGATACGAAAGAAATGATTTACGACAAATATTTCTGTCAGCCGAGAATGTGCGAATAACTTTACGGTAGGTCAGACAGTAGAACGACTGTAACGATTATCATAAGAGCGAAAGAAAGAGAGTGGAACATTAACGAACAACAATTGTGTTCCTTCCCATTCTAGCTGTTCATTCAATAATTCTTTTCCGGTACGATTGGAAGTCTGATCGACATCTAGTCGTTCGGAAAGGAATATTTTGTCGATCTTGTCAAAGAAGGAAAATCAAATGAATTGTTCCTTTTTCAAAATGAGTTACGTGTACCATCGTTTGAGGAGGAAACAACTGACGATATTACGAGAGAGCAGTCCTACCAGAATTTGAATCTGCTCTTCTTCCATTCGCATACTGTAGAAGGAAAAACACTTACATCTACACTCCTGGAAATTGAAATAAGAACACCGTGAATTCATTGTCCCAGGAAGAGGAAACTTTATTGACACATTCCTGGGGTCAGATACATCACATGATCACACTGACAGAACCACAGGCACATAGACACAGGCAACAGAGCATGCACAATGTCGGCACTAGTACAGTGTATATCCACCTTTCGCAGCAATGCAGGCTGCTATTCTCCCATGGAGACGATCGTACAGATGCTGGATGTAGTCCTGTGGAACGGCTTGCCATGCCATTTCCACCTGGCGCCTCAGTTGGACCAGCGTTCGTGCTGGACGTGCAGACCGCGTGAGACGACGCTTCATCCAGTCCCAAACATGCTCAATGGGGGACAGATCCGGAGATCTTGCTGGCCAGGGTAGTTGACTTACACCTTCTAGAGCACGTTGGGTGGCACGGGATACATGCGGACGTGCATTGTCCTGTTGGAACAGCAAGTTCCCTTGCCGGTCTAGGAATGGTAGAACGATGGGTTCGATGACGGTTTGGATGCACCGTGCACTATTCAGTGTCCCCTCGACGATCACTAGTGGTGTACGGCCAGTGTAGGAGATCGCTCCCCACACCATGATGCCGGGTGTTGGCCCTGTGTGCCTCGGTCGTACGCAGTCCTGATTGTGGCGCTCACCTGCACGGCGCCAAACACGCATACGACCATCATTGGCACCAAGGCAGAAGCGACTCTCATCGCTGAAGACGACACGTCTCCATTCGTCCCTCCATTCACGCCTGTCGCGACACCACTGGAGGCGGGCTGCACGATGTTGGGGCGTGAGCGGAAGACGGCCTAACGGTGTGCGGGACCGTAGCCCAGCTTCATGGAGACGGTTGCGAATGGTCCTCGCCGATACCCCAGGAGCAACAGTGTCCCTAATTTGCTGGGAAGTGGCGGTGCGGTCCTCTACGGCACTACGTAGGATCCTACGGTCTTGGCGTGCATCCGTGCGTCGCTGCGGTCCGGTCCTAGGTCGACGGGCACGTGCACCTTCCGCCGACCACTGGCGACAACATCGATGTACTGTGGAGACCTCACGCCCCACGTGTTGAGCAATTCGGCGGTACGTCCACCCGGCCTCCCACATGCCCACTATACGCCCTCGCTCAAAGTCCGTCAACTGCACATACGGTTCACGTCCACGCTGTCGCGGCATGCTACCAGTGTTAAAGACTGCGATGGGGCTCCGTATGCCACGGCAAACTGGCTGACACTGACGGCGGCGGTGCACAAATGCTGCGAAGCTAGCGCCATTCGACGGCCAACACCGCGGTTCCTGGTGTGTCCGCTGTGCCGTGCGTGTGATCATTGCTTGTACAGCCCTCTCGCAGTGTCCGGAGCAAGTATGGTGGGTCTGACACACCGGTGTCAATGTGTTCATTTTTCCATTTCCAGGAGTGTAGATTTATCGATGTCGGTAATAGCAAAAAAATGGTTCAAATGGCTCGGAGCACTATGCGACTCAACTTCTGAGGTCATTAGTCGCCTAGAACTTAGAACTATTTAAACCTAACTAACCTAAGGACATCACACACATCCATGCCCGAGGCAGGATTCGAACCTGTGACCGTAGCGGTCACGCGGTTCCAGACTGAAGCGCCTTTAACCGCACGGCCACACCGGCCGGCCGGTAATAGCATTTGAAGAGAGTGACTAATAAGTTCGTCGACGAACTATGGAGAATTTCTCTGTATGGTGAATCAGGTGTTGTGTTATTTGTTGCAGAACACAAGGCGGAGTAGATAACCTCGCTGCCGATGTTCTGTGGCTGGCACTGGCCGACTAGATGCCAGCGTGTGACGGGAACGCCTACACAGCGGCCACTCGGCGACAAGTCCGATAACGAACCTGTTGCCAACCAACCATTAGCGGTCGGCGATATAACTGCGAACAGGGGCGATTTACTGGTGCGCCTCAGCCACGCCGATAGGCGGACGTGCTTCAGGGTCTGCCATGTTTGTGTGCTGTCTCGCTTAAAAAGCGGAGCTGCTGGGTTCTCCATCGTTACTCGGACTCTCAACTGGATCGGGTTTCCTTTTATGGACGGCGCCGTTTGGAAAACGGTTATCGTTAGCGCTAAAAAATCTATTTAAAAAATTGTACTGGGAGTATGAATTAAAAACTGCCTTCAGTCTCAACCTTTCGAGTTTTATTAAGTACACGATGCATTTCGGACATTGTGGGTCCCAACACCAGGTGTAATTTGTCGTAGCTCATGCTTTATTTTTCTCTTGAATGAATTGAAATGTGTATTCCTGTCATGATAAGGTTTGATGTTAAGTTATTAATTTCGTACGTTAAACGCGGAAAATATGTGCTAAGTAGTGGAAACGATGAACAGTGAAACTTACCACATAATCCAAGAAAAGCGTTCCACTGTTCTGTACATATTTTCCGCGTTTGAGGTACGAAATTAATAACCTGACATCAAATCTTTTCATGACAGGAATATGCATTTCACCTCATTCAAGAGAAAAAATGAAGCATGAGCTACGACAAATTACACGGGATGACGGACTCACAAGGTACAAAATGCATCGTGCAACTAATAAAACACGAAAAGTTGAGAGTGAAGGAAATTTTTAATTCACACTTCCAGTATGCTGAATATAGTCTCGATTGAAGCTGAGAAATATAGATACAATGAAATTTAAAAAATATTACTTAAGTCATGCATGACCAACTCATTTTGATCGTAAGTCAGCGAGTAAAACGGAAGTGATACGTTGCGTTCCCTACGGAAATGTTACAGATCTTCTACCGCTCGAAAACTGGATAGATTATTTAGGGAATAATCTATGCAGCGCCCTTAGCTTGTTTTACTGTCCAGTAAAGTCATCAAAACATCAAAACCAACTGAAAAATGACTTAGATACGATATCAAAGAGGAAATTGACTCTAAATAATGAATAGCGTGAGGTCATCCACATGAGTACTAAAAAGAATTCGCTAAATTTCAGTTACGCGATAAATCACACAAATCTGAAGGCTGTGAATTCGACTAGATACTTAAGGGCTACAATTGTAAATAATCTAAACAGAATGTCTTATAGGTAATGTTGGAGGAAAGCTAATCAAAGACTGCGTTTTATTGAGAGAACACTCAGAAGATGCAACAGGTGTGCCTGCACTAAGTTTCTCCGTCTTGTTCTGCAGTATTACTGCGTGTTATGGAGTTCACATCAAATGGGATTAACGGAGGTCATCGAAAAAATTCGAAGATGGGCAGCTCATTTTGCGTTATCATGAAGCAGGGGAGGGACTGTTACGGACATGGTGCCCGAGTTGAGTTGGTAATCGATTAAACAAAGGAATTTTCCATTGTACGTAATTTTAATCATCAACTTTCTCCTCCGAATGCGAAAATATTTTGTTGGCACCAATCTACATACGCAGAAACCATCACTGTAATAAAATACGAGAAGCCAGAGCACGCACGGAAAGGTTGATTTTTCCCGCGCGCTATTCTAGAGTGGCGCAGTGGAGAAACAGCTTGAAGACGGTTCGATATATCCTCTGCAGGTCCTGTAGATGTAGATGTAGATATAGAGGAACTTTTTGTCTACAAGTGGTAGCAAGCAATTTTTAATTTATTTGTATATTGTTCACTTAGTATGCACTGTCAGCAACACCAAGCATATTGCTATAATTCAAAGAGATCTGTATCACTTGAGATTTATCAGGAGAACAATACTGTTAAATTTCAGTCATTTGTACTTTATCAGTCTGCACCAGCACATTTTACGAATTGCTTTAAGTATGCTCGGTATACAGCATAATAAGCGGAGCAACGGCCAGGACTATTTCCTACTTCACTGCAATTCTGTCTAAATAAAACTACTGCGAAAATTACTGTGATCTACCTGAAGGCATTAATTTTTCTGTCGGCAGGTGTGCCTGGTGTAAGTAAAACGTTTGTTTTTGTCATTCAAATGACACTCCGCTATATTGTGAAGACTATGGGGATAAACTAGGAAGTGTTCTATTATTACTACAATATATATTATTCAAAAATTATCACAAGGACTGTTCCCACATGAATGGCATAGTAATGCCATGGTACTACAGTAGTAATGCACTAGACTTGCATTCTGGAAGGCAACTGTTGAAATCCCTATCTCTACATACAGTTTTAGGCTATCCTAAATTTCCGTTAGTCGCTAATGGCAAATACCGGGAAGGTTCCTTCGAAAAGGACGCAGTCGATTTGCTTTCCCAATCAGAGATCTTATTAATGACCTCGTCCTCGACAGAAATTTAAAGACTAATCTTATTTCATTCATTCACGTACACAGAAAAGAAATCAGGTACATAATTATCTCCCGGTCCAAATATTAGTGAACACCATTAAAATAGCGTACTGGTCGCTGTGGATCGCGCGGGATTAGCCGAGAGGTCTAGGGGAATGCAGTCAAGGACTGTGCGGCTGGTCCCGGCGGAGGTTCGAGTTCTCCACCGGGCATGGGTGTTTGTTTGTCCATTGGATAATTTAGGTAAAGTAGTGTATAAGCTTAGGGACTGATGGACTGATGACCCTAATGACCCTAGCAGTTAAGTCCCATAAGATTTCACACACATTTGAACTTTTTTTTTTTTTGCTCTGGATCCTTGTAGGCGTTTTACGACTGGTACTAGGCGGTCACGTGACCATCCACTGCTGCTGCTGCTGCTGCTGCTGCTGTTGCTACTGCAAGTCATAGTAGTTTAAGCTCACTCTTATTTTCACCATACAGAAATAATTTAATGTATAATAATGCTCAGCTAACCTCACTGCCACTGTGATCTAGACTGAGTTTATGTTTTCTCATTACCTTGAGACCAAATAAGACATATATGTTAGCACTTTCTTGAATTCAAATCAAATATATATCTGCAAGCGAGGACATCATCCTTTCGGACAAAACTGTGCCAACAACATAACGAGCAGAAGATATGTACAGATGAAAATTATAAATATTCTATTCTGAATTCAAGAAAGTGATAACATATATGCCTTATATGTTCTCAAAGTATATATATATATATATATATATATATATATATATATATATATATATATATATATATATATATATATATATATATATATATATATTCTGCAAGCGGGAATATAAGGGGCAGTTACATGAAAAGGAGACCAATAGAAAAAAGTAAATAAACTGTTTATTATTTCAAATATAATTGCCGTAAGTCTTAAGATTTTTATCCCACTTGAACAAGAAGGTGAGTGCCTTCATGGAAAAAGGTTTGCTATTGCCCTTGGAACCATGTTTGTACCCAGGTGTGTACTTCTTCGTTTGAAGCAAATTGACATCATCTTAATGGCGAACGTAACATCACTTGTCCAGTCCTCCAATACGATATTTCGCGAAAGACAGACGAGAAAGAAAGGGTAGAGTACAGTGCCCTGGAAACGGTACGACAGACGTAGAATACTAATTTTGGCATGAGAAATATTCAGGATCAGACACACATCTGGGGAGGACTGCAAAGTCCCGGTATTTCTACCACACTGGACGTCGCTGAATCGTCTGGAACTACGCACCAAATGGTGGGCACGTAACCCACCTACTCTGACGATCAGCACGACTTCTTGCGTCTGGAGTGGTGGGACATTGGTGTTTGCTATGTGCAGAACGTTATCTAGTTCATATCATAGTGAATCTGAATAACTGTTGAGACTCGTGGAGCGTTGAATTGTATGACAACGATGACGTTCATTTTACTTTTATTTAGTTTTGTTCGCAGGGCACTCATATCGCTTGTATGTACCCTTTCTTCAGTGTCATGGCAGTCTATTGTACAGAATCTAACAAGGTAACCTCCCCATCGCACCCCCCTCCGATTTAGTTATAAGTTGGCACAGTGGATAGGGCTTGAAACACTGAACACAGATTAATCGAGAAAACAGGAAGAAGTTGTGTGGAACTATGAAAAAAATAAGCAAAATATACAAACTGAGTAGTCCATGCGTAAAATAAGCAACATCAAGGTTGGTGTCCCTCCAGGAGCGCTGTGGTCCCGTGGTTAGCGTGAGCAGCTGCGGAACGAAAGGTAGCCAGCACGGTAGCTCAGCGTGTTTGGTCAGAGGGTTTAGCTACCGTCTGTAATAAAAAACTGAGTGAACTCCTCAACGAATAACCTGAACGGGTGTCATGAAACGTCCGCCTCGATCATATGCAACGAACAAAATAGAACAAAATGAGATAAAAAAAAGTTCTTGGTTCAAGCCTTCCCTCGCGTGAAGATTTTACTTTCTTTATTTTCGCAAAGTTATGATCTGTCCGTTTGTTCATTGACGCCTCTGTCACTGTAATAAGTTTAGTGTCTGTTTTGCGACCGCACCGCAAAACCGTGCGATTAGTAGACGAAAGGACGTGCCTCTCCAATGGGAACCGAAAACATTTGATCGCAAGGTCATAGGTCAACCGATTCCTCCACAGGAAAACACGTCTGATATATTCTATACGACACTGGTGACGGCATGTGCATCACATGACAGGAATATGTTGTCGACCGACCTAACTTGTACACTTGGCGAATGGGTAAAAAGATTCTTCTACCTTGCCCGATTTAGGTTTTCTTGTGGATGTGATAATCACTCCCAAAAAAGTGATCGCATCGGACGGACGGACGGACTGATAATAATTGTCTGAAAATAGAAAATTAAACTTTTCACCCGAGGGAAGACTTGAACCAAGGACCTTTCGTTCCGCAGCTGCTCATGCTAACCACGGGACCACGGCGCTCCTGAGCTCACCTCCTCCTTGCTGTTGCCTATCTTGCACATGGACTACTCAGTTTGTATATTTTGCTTATTTTTTTCATAGTTCCACACAACGTCTTCCTGTTTTCTCGATTGATCTGTGTTCAGTTTTTCAAGCCCTATCCACTGTGCCAACTTATAACTAAAGCTGAGGGGGGTGGGATGGGGAGGTTCCTTTGTGAGTACCATGAAAGTGTTCACTGTATGGCAGTGTTTGAGCAAAAAGTGAAGTACAGCTACGGCGAGAAACAAATTCGTTTACATTTCACCGAGTATCTCTTTTATGGAAAGATAATTGGAAACTTAGCAGTTTCTTTGATATGCATTTGTTTTGCGTGTTCCGAGGAGCAGCAAAGAAGTGAAGAAAGGCATGACTACTCTGGAACGTGATGAATTCACGTGAAAGTTAGCGCGGGGCATAATTACGCAGTTCGTTACCTTTATTCCATCGCCGCTCCTCGCTTTTAATAAGAGATGTTTTTCCACGTACAAATTGTCGAGTTAATTAATTCCACTAGCTGCGCGCTTGCTGGAATTTGTCGCTTTGAATCAAAAGGAATGGTTATAATTAGAAGAATAGCAGTCTGCGCGTTTCAGTTCCGCTGCACCAATTATTTCCTGAAATTATTGCCACATTTGTGCTCTGAAAATATCTGTCAGGTACAGGGCAGAGAGTACTTTGCAGCTATTTTCAGAGTACAAATATCGTAAGAATATCAGGAAGTAATTGGTACAGGCTTCTCCCCGTTCCAACCATGAACAGTTCATGAAAAGAATGATTTCTCAGAAGCCTCTGAGCAAATTTGATAATGGAAGACAGGACGTCTTTGTAGAAGCCAGTGACGAAGACAGAAAAATTTTGTGTGTCTATTGGTACAGTTCTAGTTTTCAGTGTTTCTACTACTATGATGCATAAGGAGCTGAAAGATGTCTGAATATGCAGTCGGCCGCGGTGGCCGAGCCGTTCTAGGCGCTTCAGTCCGGAACCGCGCGACTGCTTCTGTCGCAGGTTCGAATCCTGCCTCGGGCATGGATGTGTGTGATGTCTTTAGGTTAGTTAGGTTTAAGTAGTTCTAAGTTCTAGGGGACTGATGACCTCAGATGTTAAGTCCCATAGTGCTCAGAGCCATTTGAACCATGTCCAAATATGCCACACTAAATACCTGTACTTGGATATTGCTAATTAAATTTTAACGAACTTCTAGACACCTTGTTTGAAGTGATTGGTAGTTTTTTGGCATCTCTGATACACACTCTGGCGTGTGATCATTCTCTGTATCCTTTTAGATATACGTTTGATATTTCCGAGCTTCTCGGCATCATATGGGATGCAGCGGTGACTGCTATGCAGTCTGCCTCAACCTGGTAGGCATACTCGATGCGGTAAAATTCGGTGTAAGACCAGCACCGCTGGGCATGATTTTTGGAAGCTTTCCCCTCAGCTGTTGAGGCGAATGCCAAAGCTGTCGTCCAGATCCTGTTCCGAACATCACCTTCTACCCTCCCCCTCCCCCCCTCCCCCTCCCCCCCCCCCTCCACCACAGATACAATAAAGAGTGTCAAACCGTAGTACCAACACGTTAACTTATTAAGCTGATACTATCGGCTAAAAAGGGCTATGCTCTCCTGCAGCCCACCATCTTCATCCGACATGAAGAGAGGGAGAGAGAGAGAAAAAAAAAATCTGATGTGGTTCTCATACCACTGATCACTTATACGTATGAGAAGTACCAATCTTTTGATATAAATCTCTTTCGTGGGCTGACAGTAGTTTCTCAGTACCGCTGAATCGAAGCACATCAGCATCTAGCCTACGCGGCGGTACCACACTGTTACTCCAAAAAGGCTCTCCGAATGACAACTGACTCCCTTTAGCCAGACAGTGACACGCCAGGAGTATATGTGCAGGATTATATATGAATAATTGTTCTCATGGTTTAATGGCTTACTCATAATGCGAAGGTGTTTGATTGTCAACTTTGTACGACTGACCGCAGTAGGAAAGATATTTGGTATCCGCTGGAGTTATCACCCCTCCAAAGTGAAATCTGTGGCTCGGAAAACATCTCGCCGTGACGCGCCTGTCAGCTTGTACGTGCTGTTAGCGGTTTTTCGACCGCCGCAGCACACCTAGCCCTCACCCATCAATGCTGGGCGAGCTGGCACGTTGGGTAAAACACTAGATGGTTATTCGGGAGGACAGGGGTTCAGGGTTTTCCATGGTTACCCTAAACTGCACAAGGCAAAAGCAGGGACGGTTCCTTAAAAAAAAAAGGACACGGCCGATATTCTCTCACTTGCTTCGCTAATCCGAGCTTCCGTTCCGCCTCTGATGACCTAGTCGTCAACGGGACGTTGCACCTCTAATCATCGTTTCTCATCCGTCCGTATTTTTTCCTGCGTCGCTTTCGATTGCAGAAGTTCCACCACAACTTTTCCATTCTGAACAAAGTGTTTACAAAACAGACTGACTGTGAAAACACAAATAAATTATTTTCGAACGAAAAGCAGATAAATGGAGCGCCGTGTGATATTTAGAAAAACAAATGGCTATGTCAATGGTACATAGCACCTTCGAAAATGAAATGGGTTACTTAGTTAGTTAGTTACATATTCCATAACTCATTTGAACGATTCTTTTATCGAAATGATGTGAAACGAATGAGTTTACAGGATATGCATAGATGATAAGTGATTAATGAACACATTATTTTAGTTGTATCATGCAACTAAACTTTAAAAAAATTATGGCTACCAGTTTCTAAGCAGACATTCGTCGATGGAACATAAAGAGTTGTCGAGAAGAAATGATTTTAGGTTACATTTAAAACCTGCTTTGTTACTTGCAGACTTTTCATTTTGGGCAAATTATAAAAATGTTTGGTTGCTGTATATTTAACTCCTTTCTCAGCCACTGACAGCTTTAATAATAGGTAATAAAGGTCATTATTTCCTCTAGTATTGTAGGTGGGGGTATCACTTTTCTTCTCATAATGTGAAGCACCGTTTATGAAGAATTTTATTAGCGAATATTTGTATTATGACTGTGCAGTTAGAACGCCTAGCTCCTTGACGATCGCGGGTGAACACCACATATTGTTCTTACAGCTCGCTTTTGTGCAATCAGTATTTTCTTTGTAAGCGTCGAGTTAGGCCGTAAAAGTATTCCATAAGATATAACTGAGTGGAAATATGCAAAATATGTTAGGAGGTTAATTGGTTTGTTTCCAAGAACAGCAATTATACGCAAGGGTAATGTAGCTGAACCTAATTGTTTGAGAAGCTCAGTAATATGCTTCTTCCAGTTCAAGTTTTCATCAATATGTACATTCAAAAATTTGGAGCATTCATATGTATTTACCGATTCCTGTTGATGTGTTAAATCAATTGTTGTACAGAAGTGAATACAATGCGTTTTTTGTGGTGTCACCGCCAGACACCACACTTGCTAGGTGGTAGCTTTAAATCGGCCGCGGTCCATTAGTACATGTCGGACCCGCGTGTCGCCACTGTCAGTAATTGCAGACCGAGCGCCACCACACGGCAGGTCTAGAAAGACGGACTAGCACTCGCCCCAGTTGTGCGACGACTTTGCTAGCGACTACACTGACGAAGCCTTTCTCTCATTTGCCGAGAGACAGTTAGAATAGCCTTCAGCTAAGTCCATGGCTACGACCTAGCAAGGCGCCATTAACCATATCTGAGAATTTCACTTGTATCATCAAGAGCGATGTACCACAAGGATGAAGTAAAGTTAAGTATTAACGCAGCTACGTACTTTTCTTTATAGCATTCATTACGTATCCTGTTCCAGACCTCACGCCAGCCGGCGTGTGTGTACGCGTGCCTTTCGGTTACCCGTCACTGTGGACTGGCTGTCTTGTCAGTCCACAACATTTTTGTTTTCAAAATTTAGGGAAAGTGAGTGCATGGTTATGGACAGGGTTTCCAGCTGTTACTCCACTACACGGTAAATGTCGAGAATGTCATCGCTTTTTACTCCATGAACTCATAAACAAATATGCTTTCACCTACACTCAGCTCTCATTTTAATCTGGGATGTATGGTGGAGAAACAAAGATAAAAAAGTCCTTATTCCCTGGATCTAACCAACCCACAATTGTGCGGCAACTGCTGGAACTGAAATCCCCTCCCAAATATTCCCAGCTGGGACTCTCTCTAAAACACCAACAGCTCACCTGGAATTTGGCTGAAAAGTCCTTTATTTTACATGGAACATCACGCGAAAGTTACTCGAACTCCACATTTACATTCGTATTCTGCAAACCAATTCGCCTTACGAGCTCCAAGGAGATGAGCATGGCACTGCAGAAATAATCCTAAGAAGTGCCATTTCCGAGTTTCAGGAACAAACGCGTATGTTGAACGATACGATCAACTATCCTGCGGCAGTGGAACAAGATCCGACTAGTGTGTGATATGACATGTGAATACTGTACTTTCTGCTTGTATTGCTTGAATAATAATTGGTAAATCACTACTGTTCTTCCACTCAACAGACGCATTGTGGTTGGTGGAGGGGGTTTACGATTGAAGTATGACTGAATAATTCATTTGGCTGTCTGTTTTTCTTGTTCCCCTAAGAACGGGCGATATTAAATCTCACATGTGATTCTTCTGCTGTCCCGACAGGGGCTATCACCAGGGTCGATCACATCTAGCTGGGTTTCAGTGATTAATCGATAAAGAAAGACACAACAGGGGGAAACCACAGACCAAGAAAACAGACAGATCTGATACGGTGTTGCATTTATTGTCTCAAGGCAACACATTAAATGGGAGATAGCCCGTCACACGTAAATAATGGTTACTGCTCGCCAAGAAAGTTAACAAACTAGCATGACACATCTTACTGCACATCGCGACATAATAATAATCAAATCGTATTAATTACGGACATAATACTGAATGGGCCAACAGCTGAATTAAAAGAGAGTACACCGAGAGATAGTTGAAATACAGGGGTATTCTAAATGATGGACCCATTTTCAAAACTGCGTATTTATTGAAATACAAATCCGAAATGTACAAGCTTTATACCGATTAAAAGAGGAAGTTTCAAAGTTCTTTTCATAATGTTTGATATTAATGTAATACGAGGTGCATTCGAGTTCTAAGGCCTCCGATTTTTTTTCTCCGGACTGGAAAGAGATAGAAACATGCGCATTGTTTTAAAATGAGGCCGCGTTCATTGTCAATACGTCCCAGAGATAACAGCACCGTACAGCAGATGGAATTTTACTGCCAGCGGCGAGAATGAGAACTGTTTTAAATACTTAAAATGGCGACGTTTTCCTTACTTGAACAGCGTGCAATCATTCGTTTTCTGAATTTGCGTGGTGTGAAACCAATTGAAATTCATCGACAGTTGAAGGAGACATGTGGTGATGGAGTTATGGATGTGTCGAAAGTGCGTTCGTGGGTGCGACAGTTTAATGAAGGCAGAACATCGTGTGACAACAAACGGAAACCACCTTGGGCTCGCACAAGCTGGTCTGACGACATGATCGAGAAATTGGAGAGAATTGTTTTGGGGGATCGCCGAATGACTGTTGAACTGTTGAACAGATCGCCTCCAGAGTTGGCATTTCTGTGGGTTCTGTGCACACAGTCCTGCATGACGACCTGAAAATGTCATCCAGATGGGTGCCACAAATGCTGACGGACGACCACATGGCTGCCCGTGTGGCATGTTGTCAAGGAATGTTGACGTGCAATGACAGCATGAATGAGACTTTCTTTTCATCGGTTGTGACAATGGATGAGACGTGGATGCCATTTTTCAATCCAGAAACAAAGCGCCAGTCAGCTCAATGGAAGCACACAGGTTCACCGCCACCAAAAAAATTTCGGGCAACCGCCAGTGCTGAAAAAATGATGGTGTCTATGTTCTGGGACAGCGAGGGCGTAATCCTTACCCATTGCGTTCCAAAGGGCACTACGGTAACATGTGCATCCTACGAAAATATTTTGAAGAACAAATTCCTTCCTGCACTGCGACAAAAACTTCCGGGAAGGGCTGCGCGTGCGCTGTTTCACCAAGAAGACGCATCCGCACATCGAGCTAACGTTACGCAACAGTTTCTTCGTGATAACAACTTTGAAGTGATTCCTCATGCTCCCTACTCACCTGACCTGGCTCCTTGTGACTTTTGGCTTTTTCCAACAATGAAAGACACTCTCCGTGGCCGCACATTCACCAGCCGTGCTGCTATTGCCTCAGCGATTTTCCAGTGGTCAAAACAGACTCCTAAAGAAGCCTTCGCCGCTGCCATGGAATCATGGCGTCAGCGTTTTGAAAAATGTGTACGTCTGCAGGGCGATTACGTCGAGAAGTAACGCCAGTTTCATCGATTTCGGGTGAGTAGTTAATTAGAAAAAAAAAATCGGAGGCCTTAGAACTTGACCGAGCGAGGTGGCGCAGTGATTAGACACTGGACTCGCATTCGGAAGGACGACGGTTCAGTCCCGCGTCCGGCCATCCTGATTTAGGTTTTCCGTGATTTCCCTAAATCACTCCAGGCAAATGCCGGGATGGTTCCTCTGAAAGGGCACAGCCGACTTCCTTCCCCATCCTTCCCTAATCCGATGAGACCGATGACCACGCTGTCTGGTCTCCTTCCCCAAAACCAACCGACCAACCTTAGAACTTGAATGCACCTCGTAAATTTAATAATTTTTAATTAACTAGTTTTTAGTATTTATTTAGTAATTAGAAATGTGATAAATTACATAAATCTTCAATATGGCCACCGTTGGCTGCACGGTAAACATCGACGCGGTAGCCAAACTTGTCCCACACAAACGAAAGGATATCTGCTGTTACTGAGTACACGGCAGCAGTAATCCGGTTCCGCAGATCGTTCAGAGTAGTTGATAGATGTGCGACGTAAACAGCTTTCTTCATATAACCCCATAAGAAATAGTGGCAGGGTGTGTGATCAGGAGACCTCGGTGGCCAGAAGTGACGATTCACGTCCTCAAGTCCTCTGCGACCAGCCCAGCGCTGAGGAAGGGAGTCATTCAAAAAGCCTTTTACGTCACGGTGTTAATAGGGCGGAGCTCCATCCTGTTGGAAAATGAAGTCCTGGGAACCTTCCATAACTTGAGGGAACAGCCATTGTTCCAACATGTCCAGGTACATGATTCCTGTTACAGTTCTTTCCGAAAAGGAAAAAGGTCCATAAATCTTTGTACGGGATACGGCACACAACACGTTGATCTTCGGTGAGTCTCCTTCGTGTTGCAATAGTGATTGTGGATTTTCCAAATCCCATATGCGAACGTTGTGTCTGTTGACTTTTCCACTAAGGTGGAACGTCACTTCATCGCTAAAAATTACAAGCTTTAGAAACGCGTCATCCTCCATCTTTGCTAGCACATAACCACAAAAGGTGAGATCCTTCACTTAGTCAATGGGGTTGAGAGCCTGCACAAGTTGTAATCGGTAGGGCTTGTACAGCAAACACCGTCTCAGAACTGTCCATACCGTTGATTGGGGTATTCAAAGTTCTCGACTGGCTCCATTGGTAGACTTACCAGGGCTGCGCACAAAACTTTCTTGAATCCGTCGGACATCATCCTCTGACACACGCGGTCGGCCTGTGCTTTATACTTTTCACGCGCTCTCAGTCTGTTTAAATTGCGTAAACCGACGGCTAATGCTTTTGCGAGTTGGTGGTTGAATAGCGAATTTTGCACAAAATGCCCACTGTACTGCAATTTGCGACTCACTTTTCGCGAACTCAAGAACGCAGAAAACCTTGTGCTCCACACTCACAATTGACAGTGAGACGCAATGACTGCCCTATTGCCGCGCGAACTCTACCGGCCGCTTCTGAAACCATCAGCGCCCTCCAGCCACCGCTCGCCAAAAACTTTGAAACTACCTGATTTCAATGGTATAAAGCTTGCTTATTTTCGATTTTTACTTGAAGACAACAATTTTTGCAAATGGTTCTATCATTTACAATAACCCTGTACTAAAGGTCATAAGAATTGACGAGACTAGCCCAGGCAGGGGCTGTTGAGATTACTTTTACGGGAGCAAGGTAAGATTTCCGCACCAAACGTTTGGCGTACTCGTTCTCGCGTCGCGTCGGAATTACTACAGATTAGCTCGCGAAAACTGATTACTGACAGTACTGTATTGTGTCACGCGATCAATGGCCGCTACCGATGTAACCAGCATGCGCAACTGTGCATAATGGCGGCGACTCCCTCGCGAACGATGGTTACGAACTTACACCTGCGAAACAATGGTTGCACTGCGGCGTCGAGAGCGTCCGCCACCAGTTTTGTGGGCCAATTCTCAACGACACTGCCTACCTCCGCCGACAGGAAGAAGAGCACCGTTACCAACTTAACAGGTGCACCTCTCGAGCATTCGTTACACCTGGAATAGCGGATCTTAGGCAGAAAAGGCGGGCGGGATAGGTGTTCTTCTACCGCTGGCGAAGAAGAACTGAGGGTCAAACTAACACCTACTTTCGCCTTCTAGTAATGCGCCATATTGTACCAATTCTACATTATTTAATCTAGGCATTAGAAATTATAATCTCTTAACGAGCCGGGTGTTTAACGGAGGCCGCTAATTGCCGAGGAAAATTCATTTGATACGATTTCATCGGTAGTTAAAGAACTCGAAAACTACTGGGCCGATCCGACAGTGACTTGCATCAATCGACTCGTAATCTAAAGCCTAACCTAAATCTGTTACCAAAAGTATTAACTAAATTTTATTAGCGGACTTTCCCTTTGTCAGAGGGCTTTACTGGTTGTTACTTTGCCTCCACGAGTTCTGTGGCTGGGTAGCACAATATACGAGGGTTGGAACTTTAATAGTGGCAACTGTTTACTTACAGCTCGTACAAAACAGATACGTGTTTCAAAGTTTTACTGACCTTCAAAGTAGTCACCAGAATTGTGTATAACCCGTTGCCAACGATGTTGAAGTCGTAGGACACTCTTAGCAGTGCCAGTTGTGTTGACAGTTAGAGCGGCGCGGTCTATTGCCCGACGAATTCGTAGCAGTTCTGATTCGAATACCGTGAAGTCTTTCCTTCAGTTTAGAAATCGAGTTTAACTTACGAGGGCTTAAGTCAGGGGTGTGCAGTAGGTGGTACAGCACTTAGCAGCCCCATCAGTCAAACAAATCAGTAACAGATTGCACTGTATGTGCTTGTCCATTGCCCTGCAAAATGGTAGTCAGGTCCTGCAAAAAGTGAGAAAATATCATCACTTCTGTCTCTATGCTGTTTATTTTTGGAACACAACCTACGACCAGCTTAGAGACAGAAGTGATGACACTTTCTGCAGGACCTGACCATCATTTTGCAGGATAATGCTCAAGCACGTACAGTGCAAGCTGTTACTGATTTGTTTGACTGATGGGGCTGCTAAGTGCTATACCACCTACTGCACTCCACTGAATTAAGCTCTCATGAGTTTAACTCGATTTCTAAACTGAAGGAAACACTTCACGGCATTCGCTTCAGAACTGCTACAAATTCGTCGGGCAACAGACCGCGCTGCTCTAACTGTCAACACAATTGGCACTGCTAAGAGTATACTACGACTTCCACATCGCTGGCAACGGGTTATACACAATGCTGGTGACTACTTTGAAGGTCAGTAAAACTTTGAAACATGTATCTATTTTGTACGAGCTGTAAATAAATAGTAGCCACTTTAAGTTCCAACCCTCTTATGTATGATTGCTACTGCAAGAGTGTGCTGTACTTTCTTTTACATATCTGTTGTCACAGCAAACTATCCGTCTCAGGACATAGATTTCTGTCCAGTCATTATCTAACCTTCGGTTGCTACGTGTCATGGGAATTCATAAGGGAGACTGAGATAGACCTTGCGCTACTCGCTCGCTTCACAACTTATTATTTTATCATTAGGCCTATATGCCTAAATTCTCACTGTAGTTTTCTCAATTGTGGTACCTGTGTGTGTAGGTGAAGGGGGGGGGGAGCGGGAGGAATTTGTTTGGAAGCCCTCAGGAGTGTATTTGTTTCCTCCTGAAAGCCAGTTATTCCGATGCGCGTGTTGAAGCACAAGGTTGCCTGAAATCAGGCCGTTTCGTTCCGAAAGTGGTAGCAGGGGCGGCTCCCAGACGGCCGAGCGCCCCTGACGTGACCGCTCGTCCTTCTACAGCCAAGCTACTCCCTACCCCCTTTTCCATCACAGCCGCCATCACATTCACGCTGTACGCTATTTCGGAAACGTGGCTTGTGATCAAGCATTTAGTCATGTCGATGCTCGCAGTTGACCAAACCCGCATTGTGAATAACACTGTTATCAAATAATCATAACAGTAATAATCCAGAAAAAATTTTTGACTCTGCAGTGGATTGTGTGCTGATATGAAACTTCTGGCAGATTAAAACTGTGTGTCGGACCGAGACTCGAAATCGGGCCCTTTGCCTTTCGCGGGCAAGTGCTCCACCAACTGAGCTCCCCTAGCACGACTCACGACCCCTCCTCAAAGCTTCACAGCTTTACTGCAGAGTGAAAATTTCACTCTCGAAACGTCTCCCAGGCTATGGCATAGCCATGTCTCCGCAATATCCTTTCTTACAGGAGTGCTAGTTATGCAAGTTTCGTAGGAGACTTCTGTGAAGTTTGGAAAGTAGGAGACGAGGTAATGGCGGAAGTAAAGCTGTGAGGACTGGTCGTGCATCGTGCTTGGGTAGCTCAGTTGGTAGAGCACTTGCCCGCGAAAGGTAAACGACAGCTGAATCCGTTAGATTTCCGGCTGGTATGGGGACATTTAAAGGCATTGTAGTTCGCCCAACCCTTCGACAACGTCAGACGCTACAGGGCTATGTGACCGATGCGTGTATAGCAATCTGGATGCAGACAGGTGTGTTTGCTAGAGAGTGTGATGCAGTGCGAAAACTGGTTGAAGGATGTATCACGTTTCATGGAAACCATATACGACACAAACCCATAATGTTGTTACAGCGTCAGTAATGCCCTGCCTGGCACAGTCACGTACTTTAAAAATGTGGGCTTATCGTTGTAAAGCGGGATGCAATAGAACTAGCAAGTGAGGACTTTAGTAGGGAAGGTGAATGGTCGATTTCGGTTTATAGGGAGAACCTTGGATAAGTATGGTTCATCTGTGAAGGAGATCACATGTAGGATTTCTTTAAATGGATCAAATGGCTCTAAGCACTATGGGACTTAACATCTGAGGTCATCAGTCCCCTAGACTTAGAACTACTTAAACCTAACTAACCTAAGGACATCACACACATCCATGCCCGAGGCAGGATTCGAACTTGCGACGGTAGCAGCCACGTGGTTCCGGACTGAAGCGCCTAGAACCGCTCAGCCACAGCGGCCGGCGTAGGACTGCTGCTCTAGTGTTTGGCATCCGTAACAGGTAGGGTTAAAGGAAGATATTGAAGCAATTTAGAGGCGGGCAGCTAGATTTGTTACCGGTAGGTTCGAACAAAGCGCAAGTATTACGGATATGCTTTGGAAACTCAAATGGAATCTCGGGATTAGGAGGGGGGAGACGGCGGGGGTGAAAGCCGACGTTCTTCTCGAGGAATCTTATTGAGACAATTTAGAGAACCGGCATTAGAAGCTGACTGCAGAACGATCCTACCTCTGCCAATATACATTTCGCGGAGGGAGTACGGAGATAAGACAAGAGAAGCTAGGACTCTTACGCAAGCATATAGATAGTCGTTTTTCCCCTCGCTGTGTCTGCGAGTGGAACACGAAAGGGAATGACTCGTGATGTTACAGAGTACCCTCCGCCAGACACCGTACGGTGCTTGCGGAGTTTGCAAGTTTGTATGTATTCCTATATTGTCTACTTATACGTAACAGACAGATGGATATGAGACGACAGTTTGGCCGATATCTCAACAGGTATACCTTTCCGAACAAAGCGTTATAAGAAGCTTTTCTTCTAGTTTTGACCAATACTAGGTCTACCTCCTGCAAGAGTATGTGACCCCTTTCCTGAAAAGCCCTGTACTTATTTCTCCGACGTAAGTGTCATGAAATGATCACGACCGGAAAACCACACAAATTGAAGCTCGTTCGGAGGTTTAGAAACAGTCGCTCTTCCATGGTGAAATTCGTAAACAGAACAGCAAAAGGGTGAAGAATGATAGCGGTGAGAGAAATACCCTCCGCCATACACCGTAAGGTGACTTAATAGTATAGATGTAGCTGGGGTAGCATCCTAGCTTTCATGTCATACCGTACAACTCATAAGAATGACTACGCTGCACAAGCATTCGACACCATCATCCACACGACACCGATATGTTTTCCTATTATTCATCGCAGAATTGCAATAAAATACCATTTTCCATGACGACATTAATAAGAAGAGAAATTCAGAATTCCGGCATTGTCTCCAAAGCTCATTGATAAGTATATGATTGACTTTCAATGTTTCGTCAACATTAGCGACGAGGCAGCCTTCACTTATTTCTATCAATATGCGGAATCAAACAGAAAAAATATAATTCTTACACGGACATCAAGTGTACACCACGGTTGTACTGCCTGCTGTCACCAGTAGAGGTGTCTGTCGCTGGAGACAGCGCCCCGATTTCGAATCCCGCTGCAGGCATTATTGCTTTCTTACTATGGAGGTGAAAAATTTATTGACAGCAAACAGAATATTATACTGATTTAGTTAGGCAAGAAATTTCCCATGTGTTTCAACTTGTTGTAGTATTGTACAGCAGCGACTCAAGAAAAATTAATAAGAAATAGAAAAATTCTACAATAGAATTGGTAAATGACTGTGGAAAAAATGAAAGTGTAAGATAGTTTTGAAACGCGGCTGCTGAGAAAAATGCTAAAACTGAAATGGAATGGCATAATCACGAATTAAGAAGTGCAGCGTGAGCAGAATAAAAACAACCGGAAAATACGTACAGTAAGACTGAGACGGGATTGAACTTCGTCGATGAACCTCAGAGAAGATACCATATTGCAGTGGCTGTGTTATTCTGATTACGATGCAAAGTTCCTTTGGACATGCAAACATGGATAGCCGTGATTCGTGCACGGATAGCCAAATGGTAAGGCAACAGCTCGTGATAAACGGGAAATCCGGGTTCGAGTCCCCATACGGCACAAGTTTTCAGTGTCGTCATTTCTTTCTGCAGCTGATGGTTGTCCTTATTCGCAACTGCGAATTCATTTTATGTATCAGAGAAGATGATGGAAATGGCCGCCGCTGACGTCGATGCAGCGCTGTGCTCGATTAATCGAACTGTGCGGCACACGTAGCTGCACTGTCTGAGGAATAGCAAAAGCAACATTTTCATTGTTTTCGTGTAGCTCTTCCAATCTGTGAGGATTATTTGAGTGCAGATGAACCTCAGTTTGGCCCATAGGTAAGGAGACTGTACTGCCTCTGCTGATTGTCCTCTCCTCACCGAACACCCCATGCACTCGTGTCAAGGTTCTTAAGGCTATGTGTGCTGCTAACCTGTCTTGCTGAAAATACACATACAGTCGTTCATATTCTGTGAGCTAATACACTTCTAGAGTAAACGGTTTGTGGGCATAACAGTTAGCACTAACAATATAGTGAAATAATCGTGTTACAATGCGGACACCAGACATGGCGTGCCAAAACCAAACATTAAGGTAATGTAACGGTTCTTCATGGTACTAATGGGGATTTTCTGATGCCTGATGGCACATGTTATATGAGTTCGCGTACCCTGACAGGTTGAACCAAGCTTCATCTGAAGAAATGAAAACCTGACGATTCAAAACTCCTGATTCCACTTAATTCAGAAACCACCGGGCAGAGGTCACGCGCATAAATTGGCGTGGGTTCTTCAACTCATGCACGTGAGTAAATTGGCGAGGAAGCACGTGCAGGTCCTTTTTGATAATGTGAAAACGTAAATATCGTGTGGTATTGCTGGTTGGATTTCCGACAGGGTTGACTGAACGGTTTGTCGGGAAGGATTTCGAACCAATTTAGCTCGAGTCGAGCTGCACTGCACAGGCAGGCTTTTTGATAAAGTTTCGACACGAACCATCTCTTAATTCCCATTTGCACGGACAAACAGCATTGAAATTTCTCCGGACTTTGTTCCCGGAATTTCTTCACTCGAGCAATGTTTTCTGGAGTTCGAACTCTTTTCGGTTAGTTACGGTTTTAATTCGCTACTAAGCCTGTTTCCAACAGTTTACTCTGCAGACTTCGCTGGAGGTTCTACCAAAGCACTAAACACTAAAACGGCCTCAAACACCAGCTAAAATGATCGGGCATAGGTTTTCCGCGAACAGTGCTTCGCGTAACACCCGACAGTGAAGATTAGATATTTTATCATGAGCAACATTTGGTGTTGCGTACAACTTGTGCCGCACACGTCAGCACCCCTCACTCACTGGAACGTAATCACCAATGACACAGCGAACTATTGGGGACAGAACATACAGGAGAAGCGCATGCGCAGTGTCAATTCTACGTTCATATTATGAATAAACTAACGGAGAAAAACCACAACACACACACACACACACACACACACACACACACACACATACATACACACACACACACACACACACAAATCCGGCTGTTTAGATCGAGCGGTTCTAGACGCATCAGTTCGGAACCAAGCGGCCAGGTTCGAATCCTGCCTCGGGCATGGATGTGTGTGATGTCCTTAGGTTAGTTAGGTTTAAGTAGTTCTAAGTCTAGGGGACTGATGACCTCAGATGTTAAGTCCCATAGTGTTTAGAGTCATTTGCCATTTGATCCAAAAAATAGTTAATGTAGAGTAGTAAAATTTCGGAAATTCATTTGTCTAGGTAACACACTTAGGTGAATAACACTGCAAGATCACAGGTAAGCGCGAGATAAGGCATTGCAAATGTGAGATTCCGGTATATTAATTACCGGTGTAACCTACAGAATGTTAAATGCAAGCATGCAAACGTGCACGCATTGTGTTGTACAGATCGGGATGTCAGTTTATGGGATGGAGTTCCATGAGCGGTCGATTAATAAGGGGATTGTTAATGTTGTTTGTGGATGACGCAGGAGTTATCGCCCAATGATGTCCCATACGTACTCGACTGGACACAGATCTGTCTATCGATCAGGCCAAGGCAACATGACGACACTCTGCAGAGTAGTTGCGTTAGAACTGCGATGTCTGGGCGAGCGTTATCCAGTTGGAAAACACTCCCACGAATACTGTTCATGAATCGCAGTACAACAGGTCGAATCATAAGATTGACGTACAGTTTTGCAGTCTAAACGCGTGGGATAACCAGGAGAGTGCTCCTGCTGCCGTACGAAATGGACCTCAGACCAAAACCACAGGTGTTGGCCCAGTGTGTGTAGCACGCAGATAGGCTGGTTGCAGGTCCCCAAATGCCCTCCTCGTAACCGACACATGGCCATCACTGGCACTGAGGCAGAACCAGCTTTCAAAACACAACAGACCTCCACCTTGCCCTTCAATGAACTCTTGCTTGACACCACTGAAGTCACAAATGGCGGTGGTCTGGGATCAATGGAATGCACGCACACAGGACGACTGGCTCGGAGCTCTCCCTGAAGAAGCCGATTTGTAACAGTTCGTTGTGTCACTGTGGTGCCAAGTGCTACTCACGTTGTTCCTGCAGGTGCAGTGCGATGCGCCAGGTCCATACTCCAAATACGATAGTCTTCCCTCTCGGCAGTGCCACGTGGCCGTTCGGAACCCGGTCGTCTTGCGACAGTACATTCTCTCGAGCACCGCTGCCAGTAATCATGTACAGTGGCTACGTTCCTGCCAAGTCTTCCTCCAATATCGCAGAAGTAACATTCAGCTTCTCGGTACCCCAATCACACGACCTCGTTCAAACTCAGTAAGTCGTGGATAACGGCATCTTTGGGGCCTAAAGGCATTCTTGACTAACATCTACTCACCACGTCCAATCTCAAAGGTAACTAATGCTCACGAGTGTTAGAGCGTATATTTAAAACAAACCGGATTTGGATCCTCATAGTGGCGCTAGTGCGCCATTCTTATGTGACAGGCCAGAAATTTGAACAGACATCATCTTTCAGACGTAGAAATACGCCTACCAACATTCGTTTACGTCACACAACTCCTTCTTGGTGCCGCGATTTTTTTCCGTTATGTATCTTCAAATTGTCCACCCACTACTTGTAAGAGCCAACGGCCTTGGCGCTGTGGTTACACCGGTTCCCGTCAGATCACCGAAGTTAAGCGCTGTCGGGCTGGGCCAGCACTCGGATGGGTGACCATCCGGTCTGCCGAGCGCTGTTGGCAAGCGGGGTGCGCTCAGCCCTCGTTAGGAAAACTGAGGAGCAGCTACTTGATTGGGAAGTAGCGCCTCCGGTCCCGTAAACTGACATACGGCCAGGAGAGCGGTGTGCTGACCACATGCTCCTCCATATCCGCAACCAGTGCCGGTCGGTATCGTTGGGCCTTCGGACGGAGTTTAGTTTTAGTACCTGTAAGAATAGAAGAGGAAGGAAAACAAGTGGAAATGATAACAATGAGGGTAAGATCCTAACTAAGAAATAAACTGCGAAGAAATCGCATACAACTGTCAACGAGGGAAAGATTGCAGGGAATAGACGAGAGGAAGAAGAACAATTGCAATACCAGATGACGTAGAAAATGGACCAAGCTAGCAAAGGATTAGGAAAGGCAAATGGAGAGCGTTCAGTCAATACCTGACATGAAACTCATTTAGCAAACAAGAAGTGCGGATATTGATCTCTCTCGTTGACTTAGCAGTTTCGAAATTAGGAACTGAAAAACGCTTACGACTACGCGCTATTGAAGTTAAATAACTGACAGTTTCCTTATTACCGGAACGTGCCTTGAAGTTACGTTACGAACTAAACTGCAACTGTTAGCTATGTGATTAAAAAGGTTATGTACAGAGATCTTCGTACTATACACTAGAGTGAAGGATATATACAAAATCAATCACTTCAAAAAATCTTAGTTCGAAAACTATTTGAGTTAGAGCATCGTGGTTTGCTGTAAAACGTTTAGAAGCTGATAAGTCTTTTTTTCCACCAGAATTTCAGTGTGTCATGAGTCGTTGCTGGTAGAGTATCAAGGCGATATTTGGGCTCTGCCCATGCTGGCTCAACTGTTCTGACAACCTCACTGATTCGTGCCGTACGAGGTGCAAAAAAATGGTTCAAATGGCTCTGAGCACTATGGGACTTAACTTCTGTGGTCATCAGTCCCCTAGAACTTAGAACTACTTAAACCTAACTAACCTAAGGACATAACACACATCCATGCCCGAGGCAGGATTCGAACCTGCGACCGTAGCAATCACGCGGTTCCGGACTGAGCGCCTAGAACCGCTAGACCACCGCGGCCGGCTACGAGGTGCATTCAAGTTCTAAGGCCACCGATTTTTTTTTTCTCCGGACTGGAAAGAGATAGAAACATGCGCATTGTTTTAAAATGAGTCCGCGTTCATTGTCAATACGTCCCAGAGATGGCAGCACCGTACGGTAGATGGAATTTTACCGCCAGCGGCGAGAATGAGAACTGTTTCAAATATTTAAATGGCGACGTTTTCCTTACTTGAACAGCGTGCCATCATTCGTTTTCTGAATTTGCATGGTGTGAAACCAATTGAAATTCATCGACAGTTGAAGGAGACATGTGGTGATGGAGTTATGGATGTGTCGAAAGAGCGTTCGTGGGTGCGACAGTTCAATGAAGGCAGAACATCGTGTGACAACAAACCGAAACAACCTCGAGCTCGCACAAGTCGGTCTGACGACATGATCGAGAAAGTGGAGAGAATTGTTTTGGGGGATCGCCGAATGACTGTTGAACAGATCGCATCCAGAGTTGGCATTTCTGTGGTTTCTGTGCACACAGTCCTGCATGACGACCTGAAAATGCGAAAAGTGTCATCTAGGTGGGTGCCACGAATGCTGACGGACGACCAGATGGCTGCCCGTGTGGCATGTTGCCAAGCAATGTTGACGCGCAACGACAGCACGAATGGGACTTTCTTTTCGTCGATTGTGACAATGGATGAGACGTGGGTGCCATTTTTCAATCCAGAAAGAAAGCGCCAGTCAGCTCAATGGAAGCACACAGGTTCACCGCCACCAAAAAAATTTCAGGTAACCGCCAGTGCTGAAAAAATGATGGTGTCCATGTTCTGGGACAGCGAGGGCGTAATCCTTACCCATTGCGTTCCAAAGGGCACTACGGTAATAGGTGCATGCTACGAAAATGTTTTGAAGTACAAATTCCTTCCTGCACTGCAACAAAAACGTCCGGGAAGGGCTGCGCGTGTGCTGTTTCACCAAGACAACGCACCCGCACATCGAGCTAACGTTACGCAACAGTTTCTTCGTGATAACAACTTTGAAGTGATGCCTCATGCTCCCTACTCACCTGACCTGGCTCCTTGTGACTTTTGGCTTTTTCCAACAATGAAAGACACTCTCCGTGGCCGCACATTCACCAGCCGTGCTGCTATTGCCTCAGCGATTTTCCAGTGGTCAAAACAGACTCCTAAAGAAGCCTTCGCCGCTGCCATGGAATTATGGCGTCAGCGTTGTGAAAAATGTGTACGTCTGCAGGGCGATTACGTCGAGAAGTAACGCCAGTTTCATCGATTTCGGGTGAGTAGTTAATTAGAAAAAAAAAATCGGAGGCCTTAGAACTTGAATGCACCTCATAATGGCAGCAATGTCGTTTGACCGGTGTTATGTACACTCGACGCTTGGCGTAGCCCTACAAGAAGAAATCTGATGGTGTAACGTCGGAAGAGCGCGGGGCTGTGCGGTGGGACCATCACGACCCAATCACTTGTCGGGAAATGAATCAATCGCACATCCCAGACTCCAGATTTCAACGTGGGAATGCACCATTAGGCTGGAAGATTACGAACGGCTGCAGGTCTTCGATCTGTGATGGTGAGAGCTTTTCGAGCATGTCCTGGTAAACATTTCCCGTTACGGTTTTCTCTGTGAAGAAAAATGCGGCTGTCACCCAGAGCATTAAAGGACTATAACGAATGTACTGTCGTGTTTTGCGTGGGTTCTCAGACCCTGAGATCCTAATGTTGTGGCGATTCATATGTTCAGAAATGTGAAACATTGCTACGTTTGGAAACAGGCATTTTTCACGTAGCCGTCGTCAGTAATTATGGCGACCAGAATGGAACAAGTGAATGCATACCGCAGTCGACAATACTTTGGCTCCAATGCTTGGACCATTTGCACTTTGTACGCAAAAAGATCAACCGCTTACGTAACGTATTATGGAAAGCTGATCTTGCTTCTCGGAATTCGTGTAGTGCAAGACGAACTGACTTCTGGGGGCTGCGTTGAAATTCAGTTTGCGTTCTTTCGATACTTCCTTGAGGCTCAGTGGGACGTCCACTTCGAAGAAGGTCTTTGCCACTGCCTGTCTCTTTGAACGTTTTGAACCACCTCGTTATGCTTGCTTCTGCCGGTAGTGTTCTGCCATACTGACATCGATAATTCTACAGTACCGCTGTCTGAATTTGGATTCTGGATACCAGATGACACATTGCGCGTTCCCATGGTCTGTCACCGTTTTGATGCGATCCGGGTCAAATCAACAACAAAAGACAAAGGACAAGGACTTTGAGAGCTGCTAAAAGTTTGGCAACAAACCACGATTCTCTACCTCTAATAATTTTCAAGTTATGATTTTTTTGAAATTATATCTAGACTTGATGAACAGCCTGTGTGCCAACGGCCTTGCCGCAGTGGTAACACCGGTTCCCGTCAGATCACCGAAGTTAAGCGCCGTCGGGCTGGCCTAGCACTTCGATGGTTGACCATCCGGTCTGCCGAGCGCTGTTGGCAAGCGGGGTGCACTCGGCCGTAGTGAGGCAAACTGAGGAGCTATTTGATTGAGAAGTAGCGGCTCCGGCCTCGTAAACTGACATACGGCTGGGAGAATACTGTGCTGACCACATGACCCTCCATATCCGCATCCAGTGGCGCCCATGGGCTGAGGATGACACGGCGGCCGATCGGTACCGTTGGGCCTTCATGAACTGTTCGGGAGGAGTTTAGTTTATAACGCCCTGTATAGCGTAACGTTAATACAGCAGAAAATAACAGTAACTATATCCTTTTCTTCAAGCTTTTCTCGCAACTACATGTAACACGAATGCTAAGTTTTCATCAATATTGTTTAAGGTATAACACTATGAACTGGTGAAAAAAATTGACTGTTTGAGACCAGGGACAAACCCGAAGACCGTAGTTGAAGTCTTCAGTGCTACTGAAAGCAGACTGCACTACTTACTACCGCCCTACTTCTCAAATATCAGACAGGAAGTCCCTGCGAAGTGAACGTCCGCCAAGTTTCTGAAAGTTCACAGCTGCAAGGTCAGACATTTGCATATGGCTTTGTGAAGACTCGAACCAGTGCCGCTAGGAGCATGACCAGAAATGTCACGGCGTTATATCAGTCCAGTCTGTGCTGACAACTTTAGTACATTATTTTTTTACTATTATTCGCTGTCATGAACAGCAGGGGGTTCCAAACTTCTGCTGTATGTCAGACAATGAAGTCTTTATAAGTTCTTGTGTCTGAGATCGAAAACCATAGCGCAATTGACATAGATATTTTTAAACATACACCGTGTTCGAACATAATGACTATCTTGAGGGAAACAATCTACTGAAAGATGAACAACTTGTTCAGTTATTAAATCCAGAGTTTGATGTTATTAGGAACAATAGAATAAGCAGCTTTGTAGAGGGCCTCCTTTGCAGATAACTGTTAATTTATAGACATTTTACCAGTATGACGGAATATCATTTAATTTATTTGCCACTGTGCTTAGGTGATCGTTCAGTTTCGTTTGGCACACCAACAGTGTGTCCCTATTGTAACTGCTGTTCACTAAAAATTCACTCAGAAGACCGTCAAATTTAGCGATACGCTGAGGTATCGTACACATCATTTTACGGCATTTAAATTCAGCTAATAAACATTACACAAGTGGACTCCTCTAGCACAATGAAACTACATTTGGTACATATTGACGCTTTACTAGCGGATGCAGCGATTGTAACTGACGTCTGGGGCTCAGTGTTGGCTGGCTCTGTCCTACAGTAATTACAATTATCTGAGCTTACGTTAAGACGCCGGATATTCAAGAACAACAGGAGTCAAATACGCTTCTGGATACCATGACTAATTTTGGCATGGTTCTCTGAAACAGACCACGGCCGTTTCCTTACCCACCTCTCTCCATGTGACCTACTGCTCTGTCTCCAGTGATTCCGAAATCGACGGGACGTTAAACTGCTACCACTTTTTCTTCGAGATTGTCCCTGGGAATGTCGATGACCATATGGCCAGCTTGTCCTTGCCATCTCTAGCAATTTGGAGGACACTGAACAATGAGAGAGAAAGAGAGAGAGAGAGAGAGAGAGAGAGAGAGAGAGAGAGAAAGAGAGAGAGAGAAATCGATGCAGGTAGTGCTATTATGCTGTCACGTAACAATGCTTGATAGTATTGCTCTCAACTTTGACATTGATGCCATTGCGAATGAAGATATGCCTTTGAAGTAAGAAAATGCCCTATGCGTAATGTATGTTATAGTCGCCGAAAGTGACTCCACAACGCAGTGCATGGAAATCTATAGTGTATCTGTATACTGAAACCTACTTTACAGAACGTTACGTATACGTATACGAGCACCTTATGGTGTGAGGGCTTTGTTACGTCCATTGTCACACAGAGATAGGATAACGGGGTGGGCAGAAAGCTGAACCCATAGGCTTGATCTTCAGATTTAGCATTATATCACATAGACATTTCCACTGCAAGCAGTAGAAAGTGCTACAACATAATATTCTTTAGATTGGCTGAAATATATTCTACGATGAAGACTGCACACAGAACACTTGAGCGTCCTTATCTTAGAATATCGATCTGATTTGACAGACACCGAGAGAACGACGACGCGTACTCCGTGAAAGCACATTCATAAAGTTTCAAAAAGGAAATATTAAATGAAAAATCTAGCAATCTATGTATCACTGCCATACAGATAGTGAAGACAAGGTCAGGCTAATTACAGCGAGCACGGAGGAATTTAAAAAGCCATTGTTCCTACGTTCCGTACTCGAATGTAAGGGGAAGAAACTCTTATATGTGCTACAGAGGGAAATACCCTCTGCCATACACCTGAACTGTGGTTTGCAGAGTACGTATCTGTATGTCGAAAGTCTTAAATATGAGCTCAGTTTTACATTTACAGGAACCATCGATGCTTCAGTAACTTGCCAAGCAAAAGGCATTAACCGTAGATCGGCATTTTTTCCTGTTTCGCACACTCACTTGTAAAAGACTTCTCTTTTATATCTTGAACCATTTATGAAATATTAGAGGTGTACGCCTTAGGGGCGACACATGTATATAGAGAGTGTTCAGACTTTTTCGCTCATAATCAGACGGTAGGGGATTCTAACCGAAGTATTATGAGATCAACAGCTAGTTGTCCGAAATGTATATTTCAGATGGTGCCAAGACTTCAATGAACAATGCATGTGAGGCACGACTTACGTCATCGGTTATGTTTCATAACAGACGACTGCCTGACGCATCGGCGTAGGTGTCGCTACCTTGAATAACAGAAGATACGCACTGTTACGTATTCACGATGGACTTTAACAGTGTTTATAATTCATTACAGGTTATCGAAGATGGAGGATTACCGGCTACAGAAATTTATACAAATGCGTTTAATACATGTCGTATAGCCGGAAATTCGAACGAATGTACAGAGAAAAGTTTCGTAGCAGGCGTACTTCTGATTGGTATATATTTATCGTCGGAGGTAGAGTGCTGGGACGTATGGAAGATGATTCATTATGAAGCACCTGTCAACTTCCCCTTGAAATGTGCTCGTCCAAGAATACAGTGTGAGAGAGTACTGGTGGTGTAGCAATTACGCCTCTCACAAACAATGTTTCACAGCAGTGAAGCCAAACGGTTCTGAAATCGGAATGGACGATTTTGAACTTATTAATCTTTAATGCATGACTGACAATAGTAGGTTTCACTTTGAATAGTTACTATAAGCTTACACTCTTGCTGTAAAATGTACGATGTTTGCTGTTGTAATTTTCAGTTCGAAGACTGGTTTTATACGACTCTCCATGCTGGTCTATCCTGTGCGAGACTCTTCATCTTCGAATTACTGCTGCAACCTGGGCTATTTGAACTTACTTATTGATCCTTTGGTCTCCCTCTATAATTCACCCGCCCTTCTCATACACACACACACACACACACACACACACACACACACACACTTCCTTCCATTACCAAACTAACGAGATGTCAGTCAACCGATCCTTTCTTCTAGTCAACGTTACCATAAATTTCTTTTCTCCCCAGTCCGATTCGGTACCTCATCATTAGATATACCCATCAGTCTTCAGCATTCTCCTACAGCACCACATTTCAAAAGCTTCTATATTTTTCTAGTCCGAACAGCTTATTGTCGTCGTTACACACCTGTACAAGGCTACACTCCAGAAAATACATTCAGAAAGGACTTCTTACGCTTAAATTTATAACACTAAGTGAATTTTACGTGCATGATTGTCAGAACACTAATGTTTCGCAAATTGGCAGAGCATTAGGAAGTGTGTCCTATGTAATATTACTTAAACTTATGTTAGATGTTAACAAATTTATCTTTTCCAAAAATGCTTTTCGTGCTGTAGCCAGTCTTCATTTAAATCTTGTCTACTTTGGCTGTCATCACCTGTTTTGTTTCCCAAATAGCAAAACTCGTCTGCTGCTTCAGGAATCTCATTTCTTAATCTAATTCGATTTGCATCGCTTTCGAAACGGACTCGAGTCCCACAGGTACGGCATTTAATTTATTACATCTTTACTGCTAACTCTATTCGCTCCAAATTTTACAGACAATATCCATATATACTACTCAATGTACCTGCAAAATTTATCATATGACATACACAGTTCAGCAGACATGCCATCTATGGCTATTGGCAAGTGCCCGAGTGAGACTCGCGCCCGTCTCTGATTTGATAACTCGACTACTCTCTTTACTTCTGTTTTACTTTTCTTTATGTTCATCTTTCAATTTCTTTTTGCGACACTATCCATTCCGTTCAATTGCTCCGTCACCCAGAAACCCCAAAGTTTTTGTTTCTTCTCGCTGAACTTAAATTCCTTCTCCAAATGTTACCTTGCTTTCCTTCACTGCTACTTCTACGTACAGATCGAATAACATCGGGCATAGGCTACAGCCCTGTGTCACTCCTTTCTCATCCATTGTTTTCTTTTCTTGTTCTTCGACTCTTCTAATTGCAGTTCGGTTTCTGTACAAGTTGTAAATAAGCGTATCTCCATGTATTTTATCTCTGTTGCCTTAACAGTTTTAAAGAGTGTATACCAGACTTTCTCTAAATCTACAAATGCTATATACGAACGTTTGCCTTTCTTTAACTTATCTTCTAAGATCAGGAATAGGTTCATTATTGTCTCGCGTGTTCCTACATTTCTCCCGAACCCAAGTTGACCTCCACCGAAATCGCCTTCTATCAATTTTTTCATTCTTCTGTAAATAATTCGTCTCCGTATTTTGTAACAATGGCTTATTAAACTGATAGTTCGGTAATGTTCACATTGTTAGCACCGGCATTCTTTGGAATTAGAATAATTACGTTGAAGGCTGATGGTATTTCTCTTTTCTCATACATCTTGCACACCAAGTGGAATAGTTTTGTCTTGAAACTTCCTGGCAGATGAAAACTGTGTGTTGTACCGAAACTCGAATTGAGGACCTTTGCCTTTGACGGGCATGTGCTCTACAAAGCACGACTCACGACCCGTCATCACTGCTTTACTACCGCCACTACCCCAGCTCCTACATTCCATACTTCACGGTAGCTCTCCAGCGAAAGTCGCAGGACAATATCCTGATTGGCGGCTGGCGCAGGTTGAGGTATGGATGGGGATTGCAGTGTTGCCCGTTGCAAGCGACAGTTGCGATACGCGTGTACACGTGCTGCTTATGTAGAATTTGTTATTTACCACCAACTCCCTACGATCGCGTTTAATGCCCGGATTGACCACGACATCCAAAGCAGTGCGCTCAGAACACTACTGAACACTCTTTGTCTTTCGGAGAATGCGTGACGCAGGTGTGCAGAACAAGCCTAAACTGGTCCGCCATCGTTCACGATTCCAGTATAGCACACCTGGAAGAAATGATATAGCGAGGACATGGCTTAGCCACAGCATGGGGGGTGTTTACAGAACGAAACTTTCACCCCGCTGCGGAATGTGCGCTGATATGAAACGGGTCGGAAGTCGTCCTTGGGTAGAGCATTTGCCAGCAAATGGCAAACGTACCGAGTTGTAGTCTCGGTCCAGCATACAATTTTTATGTACCAGGAAGTTCCATATCAGCGCCCACTCCGCTGCGGAGTGGAAATTTCATTTTAGTTTTTGGTGGCTGGCTGCCCCAAGGAGCCGGCCGCGGTGGTCTCGCGGTTCTAGGCGCTCAGTCCGGAACCGCGCGACTGCTACGGTCGCAGGTTCGAATCCTGCCTCGGGTATGGATGTGTGTGATGTCCTTAGATTAGTTAGGTTTAAGTAGTTCTAAGTTCTAGCGGACTGATGACCTAAGATGTTAAGTCCCATAGTGCTCAGAGCCATTTTGCCCCAAGGATCTTAACGATTCTGAGGTAATGTGATCTTCTACAGGGACATTACCTCGACTTGGGTTTTCCAATGCTCTGTCAGATCCTCCTCGCAGTATCAAATCTTCCCTATCATCTTCATCTACTTGCCGTTCCCTCTCTATGATATTGCCTTCAAGTTCATTTTCCTTGAATGACTCTTCTCTGTATTATTCCCTTCACTTTTAAACTTTCACTACTTCGCTTCTAATGTCATTGAAAACTTGAATATTAATTTCTGATCATTGGTACCCTATCTCAAAGTTCTTAGTTTTGAGGTTCTTTACATCTGCACGCTTTTAATCTTTAACGTTTGAGACACCCTGTGAGTGAGCAGAAACTATTACAGTACATCACACTCCCTCAGACACATCCTACACTGCATTTGTTTCTAACGATGCCTACATTGAGCGACTGGGCTCTGACAAGTAATTTTTTCTTGGGCCATGTGCACTATGTGGTATTCCACGAGCAATTTTTTTAGTAGGCAACTGTGCGAAGCTGTAACAAAATATACACTTGAAGTATTATCTCACGGGTATCGTAAAATAGGGAGAAGCATCACATCGATGTTGGGGTCATTAGAGGAGCACAAATTCCGTTTATACAGGGATCCAACGAAAAATAGGCAGTGTAGTTTTTTAAAGGGAAAATCCTTGCATTCGTCCTTAGAAGGGAAACTCCCCATCGCAACCCCCACAGGTTCAGTGTTAAGATGGCCCACTGGATAACCCGTCAAAACTGAACACAGATCAAGCATGAAAACAGGAGGAAGGTGCACTGAAGTGTGAAAAAAGAAGCAAAATAGAAACAGAGAACATTCCAAGCTTAAGATGTGCAATATCGAGCTAGTTTTGACAGCCATGGTCGCGTGATTCTGTGGGCACTGTGTTGGACTGCGAAACGGAAGATCCATGTTCAAACCTCCCTCGTGCGCATATATTTTTTTCGCAAAGTTATAAACTGTCCATCCGATCTTTGACATGTCTGTCCGTTGTATTCAAATTTGTGTCTGTGTCGTGGTGGAACTTCCGTTTGCAACAGCGAGGTGTAAGGAAGGGACCTCCAGACTAAACAAGTACCACTCGTTATGACTCTTGCAAGTTTTGACTCTTGAAATCCTTTGTTGTAACATATTTCGCGCCCGTTTATTTGTTCTTTTCATTTCTGTGAGAGGCTTATGCGGCGTCTCGCCTGCTCTCACTATTCATCACAGTTACTTGCGACGGTAATATATTCTTACCACATGATTCATATTCTATTACCATTGTATAGTATGACAACAGGAAAGACTACAGGAGGCGAACAGACCGGACGGGAAGTTCATAATTTCGTGAAACAAAAGGTACGCGGATCTCCCATTTTGCAGTCCACGACAGTGACTACACAAACACAACATCGCGGTTCTTGCAATTTTCTCGATGTTGCTCATCTTGGGCATGGACCGTTCACTCTTTCTATTTTGCTTCTTTTTTTACACCTTCTTCCTGTTTTCCTGCTTGATCTGTGTTCAGTTTTTGACGGGATATCCACTGGACCACTAAATCTGAGGGGAGTGCGATAGGTAGTTTCCCTTGTCAGTAATTTACAAAAACCGGTAAAGCTTACATCTGGACGGTCCGACTAGCATTCGAAACCTGTTCGTCCCGGATGTGTGACCAGTGTGCTACCTACTGCGTTCCCTCACGCGATATCTCGTGGATGCGGCCAACTGGACAAGGGTTCACAAATGTCATTGTACTAGAGCACTACGTTTGGTCCATAATTTTCGTGTTCTCGAGATAAATTCTGCAGAAGGGCGCACTTCAAAAGAGAAACGTCCATGGCACGAACTGTCCGGGTACATGAGCGGTCACAGTCGAATCACAAAAAATGGCTCTGAGCACTATGGGACTTAACTTCTGAGGTCATCAGTCCCCTAGAACTAACTACTTAAACCTAACTAACCTAAGGACATCACACACATCCATGCCCGAGGTAGGATTCGAACCTGCGACCGCAGCGGTCGCGCGGCTCCAGACTGCAGCGCCTAGAACCGCTCGGCCAGTCAAATGGCTCTGAGCACTATGGGACTTAACATCTATGGTCATCAGTCCCCTAGAACTTAGAACTACTTAAACCTAACTAACCTAAGGACAGCACACAACACCCAGCCATCACGAGGCAGAGAAAATCCCTGACCCCGCCGGGAATAGAACCCGGGAACCCGGGCGTGGGAAGCGAGAACGGTACCGCACGACCACGAGATGCGGGCCTCGGCCAGTCGTCGAATCACATGCCCCAAGCGTTGTCCCACTGGTCACTGCAATATATTACAGTTGCGCGTTCGGATTTCACATTCTAGGCGGCTATTCATGTCCACTTTCGCACATTGGAGCACTGCCCTTGGAATAGCACACGGGCGGGTTTTCGGGCAACAGATTGAACTCTGTGCTAAGAACTGTTAATGTATACGGGCAGGGAAGGGGGAGAAGGTTGTAACATATGCGTCGTGGTGACAGTATGCAGGAGGTCGAGAGCTCAGGATATGAGATTGGGCATCCAGGGCTGCCGTTAAATGACAAAACAGGAAATTAGGTACAACAAAAAGGATATATTTCAGTGTACTGTGTACAAGGGGCGTGCCTAGGGTCGGAAGTTACCAGGTTTAGGCCAGTCTAGGAGGTCGAGTAATTAATTGAAATGGGCAACTGAAGGGGAAGCGGTTCATGTTAACTTACGCTGGTGGCCGGTCGTGAAAAGCAGAGACAGAGGCTCTGCCTTCCGAACAGACGTCTGTTCTGCTCGAGGTCTGGATTACAAAAGAGAGAGGCAACTGTCTTCCTCACGGCAGAACACTCCAGCATCCACACACGTGACCTGTATACCACGCACGCTATTGGCTAAAACCAATGGCGGGAATTCGCTAGCAGTTTCAGCAGAGGGCTCAGGGCGTCTCTTGCCAGCAGCTTTAACTGGACAGAACTGCCTCGGTTCTGAAAGGCAGGCAACTTGTGTCACGCAGGTACAGCGTACGTTAATCTGGGAGCAGAGCTGTAGATTTCGATGGGCCTTTGAAATAAATTTTTTGGTCTAGTCCCCTAAAATATTCCTTGACTGGCTGTAACCATGTACAGAACTCTCCGTGTCGTATTTGACCTACGTACTAAACAATTGGCGTTCCTCTGGTATACCAGGTTCCAGGCGATAGCAGCCTCGTGCTATCAGGCTATGCTATATGGATGAACTTGAGGAAAAGCGCCTATGAATTGTCGAATGTACTATAATTTCTATAATTACCCTCAGACTTCAAGAATAATATAATAATTCCAATCCCAAAGAAAGCAGGTGTTGACAGATGTGAAAATTACCGAACTATCAGTTTAATAAGTCACGGCTGCAAAATGCTAATGCGAATTCTTTACAGACGAATGGAAAAACTCGTAGAAGCCGACCTCGGGGAAGATCAGTCTGGATTCCGTAGAAATATTGGAACACGTGAGGCAATACTGACCCTACGACTTATCTTAGAAGCTAGATTAAGAAAAGGCAAACCTACGTTTATAGCATTTGTAGACTTAGAGAAAGCTTTTGACAATGTTGACTGGAACACTTTCTTTCAAATTCAGAAGGTGGCAGGGATAAAATACAGGGAGCGAAAGGCTTTTTACAACTTGTACAGAAACCAGATGGCAGTTATAAGAGTCGAGGGATATCAAAGGGAAGCAGTGGTTGGGAAGGGAGTGAGACAGGGTTGTAGGCTCTCCCCGATGTTATTCAATCTGTATATTGAGCAAGCAGTAAAGGAAACAAAAGAAAAATTCGGAGTAGGTATTAAAATCCATGGAGAAGAAATAAAAGCTTTGAGGTTCGCCGATGACATTGTAATTCTGTCAGAGACAGCAGAGGACTTGGAAGAGCAGTTGAATGGAATGGACAGTGTCATGAAAGGAGGGTATAAGATGAACATCAACAAAAGCAAAACGAGGATAATGGAATGTAGTCGAATTAAGTCGGGTGATGCTCAGGGGATTAGATTAGGAAATGAGACACTTAAAGTAGTAAAGGAGTTTTGCTATTTGGGGAGCAAAATAACTGATGATGGTCGAAGTTGAGAGGATATAAAATGTAGACTGGCAATGGCAAGGAAAGTATTTCTGAAGAAGAGAAATTTGTTAACATCGAGTATAGATTTAAGTGTCAGGAAGTCGTTTCTGAAAGTATTTGTATGGAGTGTAACCATGTATGGAAGAGAAACATGGACGGTAAGTAGTTTGGACAAGAAGAGAATAGAAGCTTTCGAAATGTGGTGCTACAGAAGAATGCTGAAGATTAGATGGATAGATCACATAACTGATGAGGAGGTATTGAACAGAATTGGGGAGAAGAGGAGTTTGTGGCACAACTTGACTAGAAGAAGGGATCGGTTGGTAGGACATGTTCTGAGGCATCAAGGGATCACCAATTTAGTATTGGAGGGCAGCGTGGAGGGTAAAAATCGTAGAGTGACACCTAGAGATGAATACACTGAGCAGATTCAGAAGGATGTCGGCTGCAGTACGTACTGGGAGATGAAGCAGCTTGTACAGGATAGAATAACATGGAGAGCTGCATCAAACCAGTCTCAGGACTGAAGACCACAACAACAACACTATAATTACGTCGCGATGGAGTTTCTACAAAAAATTCTGTCAATATTCGTTTATATATTTAATTGTAAGATCGCATCGAAACCCTGAAAAAGATGACTAGCTTGCGCATACATTCGCTTCTGGTTGATGTAGTCCTGTTCCTTAATTCAAGGAAAAACGGTACTGCAAAGCATTGTGCTCGTCTGAACGCAAGATTTTCTTTCGCAGATATGTTTTCATTGTTAAATTGCTGGTCTCTCAACAATGGTTTCATTAACATGTAGAAGGCATCCTAGGACTACCCAAATTTTTACGTCTATCACTAATTCAAAAATCAGCCAGCTTGCTCCGCTTTCCATTAGTTACGTATCTTCTAAAGACATTTCTTTGAGTTAGGTAGTCTCAACTATTACGAGAAGGACTGAGATTTCAAGTCTTGATAGGGGCGATAAGCGTATCATTTGACCAGCTATGTAACTGCTTTTCATAGAGCTGAGCAATGATACAAACAAGGTAAGCCAATGAGGAAGTAAAGCAGGAGACTGAGTGCTGAGAGTAACAAAAAGAGTAGCGGAACTCAGGTGAACAAATAAAATAATATGAACCACAATGATTTCAGGAAGGTTTTGCGTCACATAGTTAATGTATCCCATAAATCCAGAAGAAATGTGAGAGTTAGCTAGATCACCAATGAAGAAGTCATTAGAGACAGAGCACATACTCGGATGGGGGAGGGAAATCGGACGTCTTACTTTCAAAGGAACCATCCCGGCATTTACTTGAATCTATTTCCGAAACAAAACCACGGAAAATCTAAATCTTGATAGGCATACGAAGATATGTACAGCAGTCCTTCCTAATCCTTGTACGTACAGAGGCTCACCACTGCTTCAGTTCGCTCACTACTTGAGCTCAAGTTAAGTATGGTGGCATCATGGCCATGTAAACGTAGGTCGTTCGTCATACAGGGACGTTGTGTTCCTGCGTTGATTGCATCGTCACTCTGGCAAATTAGAGAGGGCAAAGGAACTAGGCAAATTTTCTAGTTTATTTTTGGTATTCACGAAAATGGTGTCATATTCCCCATATGTGTACCAGATATTTTTTAAACAGTAGATTTTAATAGTCGGTATGTTACGCCACAGAAGTTCTCGGTACAAGCAGTCTGATCTTTGGTTGCTAGTGCCATTTTCATTGCAGTAGGCATTCTGAGAGCAGCGAGTGGGCAATAGGGTGTAAGCTATGCTACTGAGGTGATGTAAATGGCGTGCATAGCATAGAGATAAAGATACAGGGAAGAATGAACTGTGAGTTATGATTTTGTAAAGATTAACTGGAAAAGAGAAGATTGTGAGGTATTGTTGTTAATGCACTGCTTGCTTGCGCATAATTATGATATGTGTGAATAACGGAAGGCTTCAGTGGAAGCGCTGTTTATTGGTTTGGTTTAGTTGGTTTCAATGTTCAGACGAGAATTAGTAAGGTTTTCTATTCACATAGCTTGCACTCAGAGGTTATAGATTTATTACTCCTTTACTATTTCACTAAACAGTATTGTTGTAAAGGATGAATTTTATAAAGATGATTGTTGTAGTCAGATAATGAGTTTGTTTTTGCAACGCCATTCGTCCATGCATTGCACTTGCGCAAGGCTGTTTCTTTGCTATTTAACTTGCTTGTTGCTGCCCTGCATATTTTAAGTTTATAACTTCGAGCAGTACTGAGTTTCCGTTGCCGCTGGTAAGCCAAATGAAAATTTGTTAGAGCTACTTACATCACAGCAAGACAACTCCACCATTTACAGTTATCTGTGCTTTCTCAAAATTTATTATAAGAGTGTGTTTCGATAAAGTTTATTTAAGTTTCATTTCATATGCAGACGGTTCTATTTTCACAGTGCAGTGTTGCATTCACATATATATTATTCAGGATTTTGAATTCTGTTCAGTCAGATTATGGCGTAGACTCACAGAGTATTTTTAGGCAAACATTGATTAACAGCTTATGTAGCATTTTCATTCTGTGAACTTTGTGTGTTGCAATTATAAGTCACGAATTGTGACGTCACGCATTGTTGCACTGCTTACTGTTCCACAAAATACAATTTCACGGGACAGCTTATATAGTTTACAGTTTCTAATTACTTTCTTAATTAAAAATACAGTTATACAGCTTTAGTTCTGATGACTCACTTTTATCAGATAACGTTTCTCTAACTACACCACGTATTCTTCAGCAATGCTACACAGACAAACACGAGTGTAAAGAATAGCAGTTGACTTTACTGCAGTTTACAGCTTACGTAAGTAAATATAAGAAACGTTACAACTGTTAATCGCTTCTGAATGACACCGTCAGAGCCAACTGTCAGATTGTGCAATGACTTCCAGAGAACTGTCACACTGTTTCGGTCCACTTCTGGCGACCCAGTGCAAAGTCCCAAGCTTATTATGTTGGGCAAACTGTTTGTAAACCGTACGGCCTCGAATGGGGAGCGAGACAAACAAAAAAACACGTACACAGTTTTTATTGTAGATTTACGACTTACAGACACAGCATAGCAGCATCAAAAGTTGAATTTTACAGTTCGACATATGAATATACTCAGTTTACAGACTTCACAAACTTTTATTCAGTGGGGGACAGTGCCTCGAATCGCAGCATCACACTCCGACTGTGATTTCTTGTATGTTTTCATGAATCACAACAGGTGAATACTGTAAGGTTAGCCAAGGAAGAGAAACGATTATTTACCTGTCGCCAGAGCAGCTTGAAAGATCATTTGATCTATAATATTTTAATTTTCATGGATCATTTGAAACTACCAGAGGAAATACGTTTCAAGTCAAAATCTAAATTATTAAGGTGGATCAAAAATTTTCCGCTCGAATGCCACACTAACCCCTTACCTACATGTTCGTGCCTATATACCCGCATCGGAGTCGAGTTGGGTTGCATATACCCTGCAGCAAAGCCTGTGAAGGGAAACTTTTTTGATCGCCCCATATATATTAATGTTTACAGCATTTCCAGGGGCGTTCTCTGCACTTCTAGGGATGCGAAAGATTAATAACAGAGGTTACCACAAGTAATAGGGTAAGGGCAGCATGACACCAATTTTGTTATCAAATCAATAAGCAAATTAATTTAATTGACCAATTAATTCCCCCTCCCCCAATCACGCCCATCACCACACCTCCCGCACCCCCAGGGATTCAAGTGTTTTTCTCAGCATGCACGAGGGTCCCAGTCCCCTTTCCCCTCCCCCCACCTACCCTACTGGTGGAAAATTTGAATACTGGCGGGAATTTCGAATTTTGGTGGGAATTTCTTTGTCTGAGGGTTGCGCTGTCGTTCCACCTCGCCCCCAGCCAGGAACTGACGGAAAATTAAAAATGGCGGTGCATTTTTTGGGACTTGAACCTTGGTTCCTCTGTATGGAAAGCACAAGTGCACCCTTCCCCCACCCCCCTCCCCAATCAGCGCAACACATGGAAACTGTCCAGATACAGGAGACGAACGTTAGGTTAGTGTACTTTATTTATTTTGGATGGGAAGCTGAAGTACAGATCAATCCCAATTATGTAATTAATCATAAAGACCAGCTCTAATTATAAAACTATATGCATAGTGCTACAACAGGCCTGTCTGAAATCACAATACACTTAAAAAATTGATGACATCATACGACTGATGTTATCCTGCTGGGAAAAAATTTCGCAGTACCACTCTAAACTAGTGGTAGGTGCACTCAAACTCTACCCATCATCTACAATCTGATGGGCAAATGACGAGATACTGGTGTTGGACAGAGAGGAGTTTAAAATCTGTAATACCTGTAAGCATACAGCGGAGGACTGTATCTATCATTGTTTGATGTCAGTGTACACTACAGAAGCCTGCTCGACAATCACCCTAAGCCCAGGCAAATTAAACCAATAAATGCTACTACAATTGATGGAAAAAAGCTCAATGTACTAATTACACATCGAAATTCTCTCGAAAAAAACCAGCACTCGTGATAGACATAGTCGTCCCAAAAGACTGCAAAGGAGGCGATAGTCGATCAGATGTTCTGCTCGATGTACAGTCATAAACTCCTCAAAATTAGAGACTCTTATCTCCTATCATCCCTCCCCCTCCCTTCCTCCGCCTACGGGCGGACACAGCCTTTTTTAAACGGGTAGCTGCTACTGCCGTGTGCCTCGCAGTTTTTCTGTGCCCTACCACCACTCTGCCAGTGGATGAGTGACACCCTGCCTGCCTTGAGGCGACAGTCCTTCGCCAACACAAAAGCATATAAACCCAACTAAACAACAGGAGATTAGTGAAGACAGCACCACCGTACACGCCACCTCCTGGTCGGCTATGTCTGGCGACCACACACAGTGGACCGTTACCACACCGCCACCGCAAGTGAATGCCGTTCCGAGTTGGAGAACAAATTCACTGTAACAATCGTATTTAATGCCAATGCATCTCTTATAATCAAACATCTATTAAACAGGAGAACACAACGCGAAGATAACATCCTCTTTCCATGGCAACAGCTACAGTCCATTTTCTTTTAGTTTTATGAGCAAAATCGGTGTAGTTTTTACGTTCAACTGCAGGATACAATTCGCATTTCATTGTTTTGCGACATCCAACGAAGTGCTCTGTCGCCGATTACATATGACCAAAATATCAGAGGTCAGGCTGTTGTTGTTGTTGCTGCTATTGTCATTTTGGTCTTGGTCCAAAGACTGGTTTGAAGCAGCTCTCAATGCTGTTCTATGCAATGCAAGACTCTTGATCTCCAAGTAACTACTGTAACCTACATCCTGCTGAATCTGCTTAGTGTACTCATCTCTTGGTCTCGCTTTACAATTTTTACCCTCCACGATTCCATCCAATACTAAATTCGTGATCCCTTGATGCCTCAGAAAATGTCCTACCAACCGATCCCTTCTTCTAATCAAGTAATGCCACAAATTCCTCTTCTTCCCAGTTCTATTCAGTACCTCCTCATTAGTTACTTGATCTACCCATCCAATCTTCAGCATTCTTCTGTAGCACCACATTTCAAAAGCTTCTGTTCTCTTCTTATCTAAACTGTTTATCATCCATGTTTCACTTCCATACGTAGCTTCATTCCATACAAATACTATCAGAAAAGACTTCCTGATACTCAAATCTATACTCGATGTTAACAAATTTCTCTTTTTCAGAAAAGCTTTCCTTGCCACTGCCTGTCTACATTTTATATCCTCTCTACTTCGACCATCCTCAGTTATTTTGCTGCTCACATAGGAAAACACGTCTACTACTTTAAGTGTCTCATTTCCTAATCTTATTTCGTGTGTATTATCTGATTTCATTCGACTATATTCCATTATCCTAGTTTTGCTTTTGTTGATGTTTATCTTATATTCTCCTGTCAAGGCACTGTCCATACTGTTCAAGTGCTCTTCCAAGTCTTTTGCTGTCTCTGACAGAATTAAATGTCATTAGCAAACATCAAAATTTTTATTTCTTCTTCCTGTACTTTAATTCATATTCCAAATTTTTCTTCAGTTTCCGTTACTGTCTGCTCGATGTACAGAATGAATAATGTCAGGGATAAGCTACAAATCTGTCTCACTCTCTTCTCAAGGACTGCTTCCCTTTCGTGCCCATCGACTCTCATAACTGCCATCTAGTTTCTGTACAAATTGTAAATAGCCTTTCGCTCCCTGTATTTTACCCTCCCATATTCAGAATTTGAAAGAGAGTATTCCAGTCAACATTGTCAGAATCTTACTCTAAGCCTACAAATGCTATAAAAGTAGGTTTGGCGTTCCTTAACCTACCTTCTATGATAAGTTGTAGGGTCAGTACTGCCTCATGTATTACACATTTCTAAGGAATCCGAACTGCTCTTCCCCAAGGTCGGCCTCTACCAGTTTTTCCATTTGTCTGTAAAGAATTTGTGTTAGTATTTTGCATCTGTGACTTATTAAACTGATAGGTCGGTAATTTTGACACCTGTCAGCACCTGCTTTCTTTGGAATTGGAATTATTATATTGATGTTGAAGTATCAGGGTATTTTCCCTGTCTTACAGATCTTGCCCACCTGCTGGAAGAGTTTGGTCACGGCTAGCCCTCCCAAGGCTATCAGTAGTTCTAAAGGAATGTCGTCTACTCCCGTGGCCTTGTTTCTACTTAGGTCTTTCCGTGCTCTGTCAGATTCTTCACGCAGTATCATATCTCCCATCTCATATTCATCTATGTCCTCTTCCATTTACATAATATTGCCGTCAAGTACATCGGACTTGTATACACCGCCTATATACTGCTTCCACCTTTCGGCTTTCCCTTCTTTGCTCCTGACTGGTTTACCATCTGAGCTCTTGATATTCATGCAGATGATTTTCTTCTCTCCAAAGGTGTCCTTAATTTTTCTGTAGGTGGTATCTAGCTTTCCCCCTAGTGATTTTATATACAGGGTGTTACAAAAAGGTACGGCCAAACTTTCAGGAAACATTCCTCACACACAAAGAAAGAAAATATGTTATGTGGAGATGTGTCCGGAAACGCTTAATTTCCATGTTAGAGCTCATTTTAGTTTCGTCAGTATGTACTGTACTTTCTCGATTCACCGCCAGTTGGCCCAATCGAAGGAAGGTAATGTTTACTTCGGTGCTTGTGTTGACATGCGACTAATTGCTCTACAGTACTAGCATCAAGCACATCAGTACGTAGCATCAACAGGTTAGTGTTCATCACGAACGTGGTTTTGCAGTCAGTGCAATGTTTACAAATGCGGAGTTGGCAGATGCCCATTTGATGTATGGATTAGCACGGGGCAATAGCCGTGGCGCGGTACGTTTGTATCCAGACAGATTTCCAGAACGAAGGTGTCCCGACAGGAAGACGTTCGAAGCAATTGATCGGCGTCTTAGAGAGCACGGAACATTCCAGCCTATGACTCGCGACTGGGGAAGACCTAGAACGACGAGGACACCTGCAATGGACGAGGCAATTCTTCGTGCAGTTGACGATAACCCTAATGTCAGCGTCAGAGAAGTTGCTGCTGTACAAGGTAACGTTGACCACGTCACTGTATGGAGAGTGCTACGGGGGAACCAGTTGTTTCCGTACCATGTACAGCGTGTGCAGGCACTATCAGCAGCTGATTGGCCTCCACGGGTACACTTCTGCGAATGGTTCATCCAACAATGTGTCAATCCTAATTTCAGTGCAAATGTTCTCTTTACGGATAAGGCTTCATTCCAACGTGATCAAATTGTAAATTTTCGCAATCAACATGTGTGGGCTGCAATCACATCATCGACACAAATTTTCTGTGAACGTTTGGGCAGGCATTGTTGGTGATGTCTTGATTGGGCTCCATGTTCTTCCACCTACGCTCAATGGAGCACGTTATCATGATTTCATACGGGATACTCTACCTGTGCTGCTAGAACATGTGCCTTTACAAGTACGACACAACATGTGGTTCATGCACGATGGAGCTCCTGCACATTTCAGTCGAAGTGTTCGTACGCTTCTCAGCAACAGATTCGGTGACCGATGGATTGGTAGAGGCGGACCAATTCCATGGCCTCCACGCTCTCCTGACCTCAACCCTCTTGACTTTCATTTATGGGGGCATTTGAAAGCTCTTGTCTGCGTAGACTCTTCGTGCTCGTATTGTGGACGGCTGTGATACAATACGCCATTCTCCAGGGCTGCATCAGCGCATCAGGGATTCCATGCGACGGAGGGTGGATGCATGTAACGGAAGACATTTTGAACATTTCCTGTACCAAAGTGTTTGAAGTCACGCTGGTACATTCTGTTGCTGTGTGTTTCCATTCCATGATTAATGTGATTTGAAGAGAAGCTCTAACATGGAAAGTAAGCGTTTCCGGACATATCTCCACATAACATATTTTCTTTCTTTGTGTGTGAGCAATGTTTCCTGAAAGTTTGGCCGTACCTTTTTGTAACTCCACATCTTTATATTTGACCTCTAGCAATTCCTGCTTAGCCATTTTGCGTTTCCTGGCGATATATTTTTAGACATTTTTATTCTTTTTTGACAGTTCCATTTAACGCAATTTTATATTTTCTCCTTTCATCAGTTAAATTCAATATCTCGTGTTACCGAACGATTTCTACTAGCCCTCGTCTTCTTACTCCTTGATCCTCTGCTGCCTTCACTATTTCATCTCTCAAAGCAACCCATTCTTTTTCCACTGTGTTCCTTTCCCCTGTTGTTGGCAATTGTTCCCTAACGCTACCTCTGAAACTCTCTACAACGTCTAGTTCTTTCAGTTTATCCAGGTCCTGTCTCCTTAAATTCCTACCTTTCGCACTTTCTTCAGTTTTAATCTACAGTTTGTAACTAATAAATTGTGGTGAGAGTCCACTTCTATCCCTCGAAATGTCTTACAATTTAAAACCTGGTTCCTAAATGTCTATCTTAACATTATACACTCCTGGAAATGGAAAAAAGAACACATTGACACCGGTGTGTCAGACCCACCATACTTGCTCCGGATACTGCGAGAGGGCTGTACAAGCAATGATCACACGCACGTCACAGCGGACACACCAGGAACCGCGGTGTTGGCCGTCGAATGGCGCTAGCTGCGCAGCATTTGTGCACCGCCGCCGTCAGTGTCAGCCAGTTTGCCGTGGCATACGGAGCTCCATCGCAGTCTTTAACACTGGTAGCATGCCGCGACAGCGTGGACGTGAACCGTATGTGCAGTTGACGGACTTTGAGCGAGGGCGTATAGTGGGCATGCGGGAGGCCGGGTGGACGTACCGCCGAATTGCTCAACACGTGGGGCGTGAGGTCTCCACAGTACATCGATGTTGTCGCCAGTGGTCGGCGGAAGGTGCACGTGCCCGTCGACCTGGGACCGGACCGCAGCGACGCACGGATGCACGCCAAGACCGTAGGATCCTACGCAGTGCCGTAGGGGACCACACCGTCACTTCCCAGCAAATTAGGGACACTGTTGCTCCTGGGGTATCGGCGAGGACCATTCGCAACCGTCTCCATGAAGCTGGGCTACGGTCCCGCACACCGTTAGGCCGTCTTCCGCTCACGCCCCAACATCGTGCAGCCCGCCTCCAGTGGTGTCGCAACAGGCGTGAATGGAGGGACGAATGGAGACGTGTCGTCTTCAGCGATGAGAGTCGCTTCTGCCTTGGTGCCAATGATGGTCGTATGCGTGTTTGGCGCCATGCAGGTGAGCGCCACAATCAGGACTGCATACGACCGAGGCACACAGGGCCAACACCCGGCATCATGGTGTGGGGAGTGATCTCCTACACTGGCCGTACACCACTGGTGATCGTCGAGGGGACACTGAATAGTGCACGGTACATCCAAACGGTCATCGAACCCATCGTTCTACCATTCCTAGACCGGCAAGGGAACTTGCTGTTCCAACAGGACAATGCACGTCCGCATGTATCCCGTGCCACCCAACGTGCTCTAGAAGGTGTAAGTCAACTACCCTGGCCAGCAAGATCTCCGGATCTGTCGCCCATTGAGCATGTTTGGGACTGGATGAAGCGTCGTCTCACGCGGTCTGCACGTCCAGCACGAACGCTGGTCCAACTGAGGCGCCAGGTGGAAATGGCATGGCAAGCCGTTCCACAGGACTACATCCAGCATCTCTACGATCGTCTCCATGGGAGAATAGCAGCCTGCATTGCTGCGAAAGGTGGATACATACACTGTACTAGTGCCGACATTGTGCATGCTCTGTTGCCTGTGTCTATGTGCCTGTGGTTCTGTCAGTGTGATAATCTATATGAAACTTTCCATTGTCTCCAGGTCTCTTCCATGTATACGACCTTCTTTCATGACTCTTAAACCAAGTGTTCGCTATGATTAAATTATGCTCTGTACAAAATTCTACCAGATGACTTCCTCTTTCATTCCTTGCCCCCATTCCATATTCACCTGCTACTTTTCCTTCTCTTCCTTTTCTTACTATTGAATTTCAGTCCCCCAGTAACTATTAAATTTTCGTCTCCCTTCACTATCTGAAGAATTTCTATTATATAATCATACATTTCAGCAACCTCTTCGTCATCTGCGGAGCTGGATGTCATATAAACTTGTACTACTGTGGTAGGTGTGGGTTTTGAGTCTATCTTGGCTACAATAATGCGTGCACTGTACTGTTTGTAGTAGCTTACCCGTGCTCCAATTTTTATTTGTTTATTACTAAACGTACTCCTGCATAGCCCTATTTGATTTTGTATTTATAACCTTGTATTCATCTGACAGAAGTCCTGCTCCTCCTGCTAAATAACTTCACTAATTCCCACTATATCTAACTTTAACCTATCCATTTCTTTTTTTAAATTTTCTAACCTACCTGCCCGATTAAGGGATCTGACATTCCACGCTCCGATCCATAGAATGCCAGTTTCGTCTCTCCTGATAACGACGTCGTCCTGCGTATCCCCCCCCCCTCCCCCCTCAACCGGAGATTCGCATTTTACCTCCGAAATATTTTATCCAAGAGGACGCCATCATCATTTAATCATACAGTAACGCTGCATGCCCTTGGGAAAAATTGCGGCCGTAGTCCCCTTGATTTTAGTCGTTCACAGTACCAGGACAGCAATGCTGGTTTTGTTGATGTTACAAGGCCAGTTCAGTCAATCATCCAGTCTGTTACCCCTGCAACTACTGAAAAGGCTGCTGCCCCTCTTCAGGAACCACACATTTGTCTGGCTTTTCAACAGATACCCCTCTCTTGTAGCTGCCCCTACAGTATGGCTATCTGCATCGCTAAGGCATGCAAGCCTCCCCACCAATGGCAAAGTTCATGGTTCATGAGGGGAAGGCTATCCACTCCCTATACACTTCCTACACATGTCCACCCTGCGTGAAATTGAGAAAAAAAGAACTTCCACTATTTTGCTGCGAATACTACCAGTCACTGGAGAATGTCCTCGTTATTTTGAAACCGTCATAAGAGTACAGAAAAAGTGAGAATTTAAATTCTGAAGAAAAACATCCTTATGATGCAATTTCTTTCGGCTTGATTGACAAGCCGGCCGCTGTGGCAAGCGGTTCTAGGCGCTTCAGTCTGGAACCGTGCGACCGCTGCGGACGCAGGTTCGAATCCTGCCTCGGGCATGGATGTGTGTGATGCCATTAGGTTAGTTAGGTTTAAGTAGTTCTAAGTTCTAGGGGACTGATGACCTCAGATGTTAAGTCCCATAGTGCTCAGAGCCATTTGAACCATTTTTTTTATGGACAAATCAAACGACCTGAGAGCGTCTACTGCGTTCAAATCACTGTCTGTAAATAAACTGTCATGCACGTGTGTATTATAAACATTTCAGACACGTGAAATAACATTAGAGAATACAATATTTCATGCAATTAGCTAACATTTCGGTAGGAACACAAACATTTTGCGTTTGGGAACAACAAAAGAAAATTCAAGTTTATGTTGCTGTTTTCTACACTACGGCAAATAACGTTTTACTAATGCAAAGCTATATCACACCTACAAGATTTTACCATGACTCTCTCTCTCTCTTCCTTTAGATCGAAACAATTTAATGCCTGCATGCTCACACATGACATTTTTGCTCCACAACTCCAAAAAATGGTTCAAATGGCTCTGAGCACTATGGAAATTAACATCTGAGGTCATCAGTCCCCTAAAACTTACAACTACTTAAACCTAACTAACCTAAGGACATCACACACATCCATGCCCGAGGCAGGATTCGAACCTGCGACCGTAGCGGTCACGCGGTACCAAACTGAAGCGCTTAGAACCGCACGGCCACACCGGTCGGCTTTTCTGTCATACAGCAGGTTCTTAAGTTTTACTTTTGTAAGCAATTTGATCATCACAGCCTATTTGACGCAGTCTTCTCACATGTCAGAAAAAACACTATTTTGAGGTTCCACAATGAGCTATAATTCAAGTGGCATCTACTTTATAATTAGAGATTATGAAGTATGAAATAACACAGGACTCGAAGTAACACATATTTGTTAAATCCTGACGATGATAATAAAAGCAGTCATGGTTGCATGAGAATAAATACAGTTGATTTATATTCGTCTCATTAGCAATATCGGTGTAGTTTTGAGAGAACTATATGTATCCAAACTTTAACCATTTATACCACTCCTTATAACAGAACCTCCTATAAGTTTTTACCACATCTCTCTCCTTCAATATACCATCTGTGTGTTGACATCAAGTATAATACATATACACGTGGCGTCCCATTGGAGCATGTTGGCAGTGCTCAAAGTCTCTTGCACAGATCTGCCTAAAGTTTTGTCGACTGTACTGGAGGCAGACCATATCCAGCAGATTATCAATCACAAGAGAAGGGTGCTGTTTTGGTCCTTCATAAGTAGTTTAATACATTGTTTTTTTCGGTTGTAGCCCATCGAAGCTGTGTATGACTGCAGGTTTGTACACCACCATACAGTTTGCTTTTCTAACATGACTGCAGTTGCTAAACTGATACTATCATGTTTCGATCCTCTGGCTCTCACAGAAAGCTGAACATCACATAGTGTAATATATGCAGATCCCACAACTCTCAGGTTGGTAGCAATAAAATGCAGAGATGATGCGTCTCTTTGTCAAAAACGTGGAAGACTACACAACATGTGGAAATTGGAAGTGTCTGCGGCACTGTAGAGCGTTTACAACAGATATCTGAATATGATGACCCATACTGTTAATCTCATCTTTCACAGCGATGGGTTAGCAGATTTCTCGGTGTTCTGTTTCAAAAAGCATTTATTCCTCATTTTGCAGTCATGTACATGATTACTGTTCTGGTGTTGACCACTGCCGGAAGGTGCCGTTCACAAGACACACAAGGTAGTAAAAATAAAAAGAGATCCTGTTATCTTAGTGCTGAAAAAAAAAATTAAAGACATGTGGGGGGAAGGGGGTGGGCATTGCAGCGTATGTCGAGTCTGCAGCAGTGAGGAATGCTACCAAACAACTGTCCGAATGTAATGACCTCTATATTTAATCCCATGCCCCACAGTAAGAAACAGCAGATATCCAGTGTTCCACGAAGTCTCCCTCCATATCAACCAAGAGATTTCAGTCAATAATTATGCAGTAATCAACAGCATACCAGTGGACAGATGGGATGCAAAAGATATTGTTGATTTGGGGCGATGTACTGTAATATACACAATAGTTGATAGCGTGATAAATTTTAGTAATTTTACCAGTTGTTCTGTTATGTCAATGCCAGCCAATGACACAGCAGATTGCTTCCTAATTTCTGTATCACTGCTCATTCCTCCACCACTTTGAAGATGCAATGAACTACATAGTGAATGCAGATAGAACTGTGCAGTATGTCTATTCGGTCATATAAATCAAAGTATATTAGGTGTATCTCAATTTCAACTCCAGTCACTGACATGGCAGAATGCTTCCCAATTAAAGCAACATCGCTAAATCAACCTTCCACTACTCTGCGAGTACCATATACTAGATTGTGAATGCACACACATGACTGTGTAGTAGATCTATTCGGTCATATACATCAAAGTGTAACAGTATTTCTTAATTTCAATGGCAGCCCATGACATGGCAGAATGCTTCCCAGTTTCTGCACCATCGCTAAATCACCGCTCCACTACTCTGCAACTACAATATACTAGACTGCGAATGCAGATAGATGACTCTGCAGTATGTCCATTCAGCCATATACACCCAAGTAGACCAGACAGCGTTCTATACCGATGCAATTATGTTATCTAAATATTTCCAGCGCATTAATCATAGTGCAGAATTTACGATTACGAGTGGCCATCTTTCGCTGTGTGGATGGGCGTCACAGAGTCTTCTCACATTAGTAGGATAAGGTTGGAGATTATCAGATCCCCCCCACATTGTCGTTGACCTGACCTCCGTGCAGCACCAATCTTACCCACAGTACCCATGCAAAAGCACAAGATATCTCCAGATTCGTGCTTGTCAAAGAGAATAGCGCCTCTTAGCGATGTATAGCAGACCAGAGAGTGGTGCAGCGACATAAGACATGGTTAAGCAGAAACGTGTAGTCTACACATAATAATGCTCCAGACAGAGGGAGTTTGAAACGTTTCACGTAAATCAACTATGCTATTAATTCTGAAGCATTATTACACTATCTGGAGTCAGTACCAGGAAAGTACTGGCACGCGAGAAATTATCGTACAGCATAAACACACTCTCGGATGGTGAAATAGCTCTGCACCTAAAAATGCTATATTGTTAAATCCATACAGTTTGCGAAGTATTAGTCATGCAGAATGAAACGCACTTAATGCTCTAATGCAGGATATATTTGTTCAACATCAGACATACAAAAACTCCGCAAGTTTCCTACCCCAAGCATTACAGTGACAAACTTTAAAATGATAAAACTTCATCTTCTACACTATTCTGGTGTCCTAGGAAGGCATTGTCACTGTATATCCACTTACAGATGAAGTCTGGAGACTGCTGTTCTGTCTCTTAGGAAATAACTGATTTCATGCATCTTTACGTGTCGGAAACGCATGTTCCCTGAATCACACTTCTGCGTCTGTTATGCTTATTATTCGTAGCAGTAGTATCGGACAGATATAGTTATGTCACACTAGGAAATTGAGTAAAGAAAAACCTATATGATTATTTTTGGTAGCTGATACATTGTGGTACCACCCACGACCTGCTGTATGAAAATACACATGAAGAAGCAGCAACTTCTTATGAGAGAGTAAGCACCTCGATTTGTAGCCAGAGGAGATGTAACAGTCTTATTGCTGTTTACAGCAGCATCACCGCAACTCTGGTAGCAGACCTCTTGCACAAAAAACTTCTGGTCTGATATTAGGTCGTTTGCTCATGTGGAGGATAATACAGCAATTTCGTTCTAACACCACATCTCTCAAGCACATTCCCTCACCCTATTAAAAGTGATATGTGTGACATCGGTCCCCTCTCCTACAGAACATTCTAGGGTAAGGCTGAAGTCTGATAAATTCATTGATTCTTCCAACTTAATACTTAAGAACGACATTGTTTGTGAGAACCATTTGTAATTCTGTAATGTCTTTATTCGACTGCATGCGTGAGAACATAGTTATGGACTGGGATATACATATTTTGCCTGCTTTAGTATGGCAGCTCTGTTTAATACTTATGTCGCCTTTGTTGGAGTATGTGTTCCGAAAACCCACGTCGTTTACAGGGGGAGTGGGAAGGTTAAAAGTGGATGCAGCCAGAGAATAATTTTTAAGCTTTTCTCGGCCTTGAGTGTCCAGGTACCCCCAACCCACGCTCAATTTCCTGCATATCGGTGTACTTTTTCTGTAATTTTATGTATTCTCAGTCAATTTAAGTAATTTTGCAAGTTTTTTCCGCAATTTTACGTATTTAGCCGTATTTCTCTCAATTTTACGTATTTTCCATCAATTTATCGTGATTATACCAGGTTTTCCTCTATTTTTACTGATTTTATGTAATTTTTCCATGTTTTCTGATATTTTTCCTTATGTATAAGGCCGTATTGCCGACATACACCTGCACTGTTTGATATTATACGGAGATATTTGCGTCTCCTATACACTGATCTATTAAAAAAGCCTAAGAATTCCCCTCTTCCCGATGTATTTTGTATAGAAAGATCATGAAAAGCACAGTAACACTCTCCTCATGATCTAGGTGAGGCTCAGCGAGTAATGAAGATTGCAAACTCGTAGTCTGGAAAAAAAATCCGTGTACTGCTATGGCACATCAGAGTGCTTGTCTACAGACTCATGCGGCGATGCACTTGATGGAAACTCAAAGTCTGGTGAAGTTCTACATCTTCATCTGACTTCCTCTCGACTGTGTGGGCATCTGCACATCTGTGAGATACGCACAGAGTTGATTTCTGCTGCTGCTCTGATATTTTTGCCCCCAAAAGTAAATGCTCTTATTGCTTACCAGATGAGCTTCGCTACTTTTATTTACACCTTCCATTTGTGATACGTCCGCACAACCGTGTCAGGACATCTACAAACTGTACATTTCAGGTACTTTTTATCCTAGTGATAAGTTATTCATTAGTTGATAGTGTGTCGACTGCACTTAGCATCCTGGGCCGTGAGAGTTTCCCTCCTCGTACCTACAGAGTGCGAACCCCAAGAAAAGTCATTTATAGACGAACAGTTAGCAAGTTATGCATTCGAACCACAACCGTCTACCACTGATAGCTCTATGCACATACATATAGATACTATGGATGCATATTACCAATCATGAAATCGCGATTTCAACAGCTTGTACGTTATTTTCGACAGTGTTACAGCCCCACAAATAGCGAGGAACTCTTCGCAGAACGATTCTGTAGAGGGTGTAAGCACATTCAAATTTATCCTGCCAAAGAGCATAATATCTTCAATGCAATTTATATTACCGATATTTCGTAATAATATTGTCCAGATTTTCCAGCAATACCAACAAACCATGGCATCCTGCTGCGCCATCACACCTCATTTTAAACTCTTATGATGGCACATAATCTTCCCAGTTTCACTATTTTGTGTACTAGACATCTGTCAGATAGATGTAGCCAATCCTTTGTGAGTATTATTCTTACGTATGGTACAGAGCAGCACACTAGTTGGACGGTATAGCACTATACTCGACTGCACCTAGTCGCCCACAACCATGTATTCTACAGATGCAGTACATATGCTGTCGCTCTGTATGTCCGTGTCTATCTAAGTGTTATTGATGGCTGCCATGAATCTCACCCAGTCCTCTCGCTGGTGGATCCACCCTTGAATCCTATCCCAGACATACTACATTGTGGATCATCCTCTAGACACCATTCCAGATATAATACGCGGTGGTTCCATCAGTGGGATGACTGTGTGAGGTTTGTTGGAGTCAACACATGCATGGATATAGACACACAAAGAAATAGAGCAAATGTGTTACATCCGTCGAATATGTGGTTGTGAGTGGCTTATCGCATTCGAATACACTGCTATACCATTCTACTAATGTGCTGTTCTGTACCATACATAAGAATAATACTCGCGAAAGACTGTCTCCATCCATCTGACAGACATCTTGCACACAAATTAGTTGAATTGGGAAGGTTATGTGCCGTCATAATGAATCTTTAAGAGTATAAAAGGAGACGTGATAAGTGCAGCAGGTTGCCATAGTTTGTTGTTATTACTGGAGAACCTAGACAACATTGTAACGAAAAATCGGTAATATAACTTGCATTGTAGATTTATGTTCTTCACCAGGATGAATTTAAATGTCTTTTGCATCCTGTCTGTCCACTGACACCACTTGGTTGAGATGAAGGGAGCTTCGTGGAATACTAGATATCTGCCACTTGTCTCTATGGAGCATGGGATTAAATGTAAAGGTCATCACCTTCAGACAGTTGTTTGGAAGCATGTCTCAATGCTGCAGACTCATCCTGTTCCCATATGGTTTGATGCTCTCCGCATGTTTTTATGTTTTAAAATTTTTCACCAATAAGATTATAGTACCTCTTTTTATTTCTACTACTTCATGCGTATTGTGAACGGTACCTTCTGAAGATGGTCAACACCAGAAGAGTAATCATGTACATGACTACAAAATGAGGAAAAAATGCCCTTTGAAACAGAACACATGGACATCCACTACTCCATCGCTGTGGAAGATGAGATTAACCGTATAGGACATACTTTCAGATAGCTGTTGGAAACGTTCTACAACTCCACACACTCTTCCAGTTTCCACATGTTGCCATGTCTTCCACGTTTTTATCAACGAGAAACATCGTCTCTGTGTTTTATTTATACCAACCTGTGTATTGTGGGAGCTGCATTGTTTACACTACGAGATTTTCAGCTTTCTGTGAGAGTCAAAGAATCGAAATATGTTAATGTTAGATTAGTAACCGCCAGCTTACACTGTCCCTTACTGATAACTTGGATTCATCGCTTCGGGTGGTCTACCCCGTATTCGAGTCCTGCCATCAGCTCTTACTAACTGAAATCGGGACTCATCCGACCAGCTCACTTTTTTCCAGTCATCTAGGGTCCAACCAATACGGTCACGAGCCCAGAAGCGGCGCTGCAGGCGGTGTCGTGCTGTTAGCAAAGTCACTCACGTCGGTCGTCTGCTGCCATAGTCCATTAACGCCAGATTTCGCCGCACTGTTATAACGCATGCTTCGTCGTACATTCCGCATTGATTTCTGCGGTTATTACATGCAGTGTTGCTTGTCTGTTTACAGTGACAACTATACAGAAATGCTACTGCTCTCCGTCGCTAAGTGAAGGCCGTCAGCCAATGCGTTGTCCATGGTGAGATGTAATGCCTGAAATTTGGTATTCTCGGCACACACTTGACACTGTGTATCTCGGAATACTGAATTCCCTAACGATTTCTGAAATTGAATATCCCATGCGTCTAGCTCCAATTTTTACATGTCACCTGAATTCAAATGACATCTGCCCTTTTATACTTCGTGTACGCGGCAATTTTGCCATCTGTATATATGCATGTCGCTATCCTACGACTTTTGTCGTTTAAATGTAAAGCAGAACGACCAAAATAATCTGGCAGTAAGAAGGACAGATTCTTTGGAAGACTCCTAAAGGACTGTAATTGACGTTCGAATAGTTTCGTGGTCCAGTGGCTAGCTTTGCTGCCTCTAGATCACGGGGTCCCGAGTTAGATTCCCGGCCGGGTTGGGGATTTTCTGTGCCCGGGGACTGGGTGTTTGTGTTGTCCTCATCATTTCATCACCATCATCATTATCATCATCATTCGTGACGGTGGCTAGACTGGACTGTGCGAAAAAAATTAGACTGTGTAAAAATTGGGACTTTGTATGGGCACTGATGACCGCGCAGTTGAACGCCCCAAAACCAAACAGCATCGATAGGATAGCCGGAAAAACCCACTTTTGACTCATTCTTGATAATCGGTCATCAGTCTGTGACGTTTTTGAGATGGGATTAATAGATGATAGTATAGCTCCATACTTTACAATCATTCGCTCGACGAAAGATCCGTCGTACCCAAAGACTGGAAAGTTGCACAGGTCACACCAATATTCAGGAAATATAGTAGGAGTAATCCACTAAATTACAGACCCATAACATTAACGTTGGTTGATATGCAGCAAGATTTTGGAACATATATTGTGTTCGAACATCACGAATTACCTCGAAAAAACGGTCTATTGACACACAATCAACACGGATCTAGAAAACAATTTTCTTGTGGAACACAACCAGCTTTTTGCTAACATGAAGTGTTGAGTGTTTTTATTGACAAGGGATTTCAAATTGATTCCGTATTTCTAGATTTCCAGAAGGCTTTTGACACTGTACCATACAAGCGACTTGTAGTGAAACTGCGTGCTTATGGAATATCGTCTCAGTCGTTTGACTGGATTCATGATTTGCTGCCAGAGAGGTCACAGTTCGTAGTAACTGATGGAAAGTCATCGAGTAAAACAGAAGTGATTTCTGGCGTTCCCCAAGGCAGTGCTGTAGGACCTTTGCTGTTCCTCATCTATACAAACGATTTAGGAGACAATCTGAGGAGCCGTCTTACGTTATTTACATATGATGTCGGTTATCAGAAGATGAAAACAAAATGCATATCGATTTAGAAAAGATATCTCTATGGTGCGAAAATTGGCAATTGACTCTAAATAACGAAAAGTGTGAGATCATCCACATGAGCACTAAAAGGAATCCGTTAAACTTCAGTTACTCGATAAATCAGTCAAATATAAAGTCCGTAAATTACTAAATACCTAGAAATTATAATTACGAACAACTTAAATTGGAAGGAACACATAGAAAATGTTGTGGGGAAGACTAACCAGAGATTTCGTTTTATTCGTCACGGGACTGTTTAGGAAAGGCAATAACTTGACTGACAGTTTTTGGACCATTTGTAATTGTAGTACCTAGATATTTAGTTGAATTTACGGCTTTTAGATTAGACTGATTTATCGTGTAACCGAAGTATAACGAGTTCCTTTTAGCACTCACACTTTTCGTTATTTAGGATCAACTGCCACTTTTCGCACCATTCAGATATCTTTTCTAAATCGTTATGCAGTTTGTTTTCATCTTCTGATGACTTTATTGGTCGATAAACTACAGCGTCATCTGCAAACAACAGAATACGGCTGCTCAGATTGTCTGACAAATCGTTTATATAGATAAGGAACAGCAAGGGACCTATAACACTCCCTTGGGGAAAGCCAGAAATCACTTGTGTTTTACTCGATGACTTTCCGTCAATTACTACGAAATGTGACCTCTCTGACAGGAAATCACAAATCCAGTCACATAACAGACGATATTCTATAAGCACGCAATTTCACTACGAGCCGCTTGTGTGGTACAGTGTCAAAAGCCTTCCGGAAATCCAGAAATACGGAATCGATCTGAAATCCCTTGTCAATGGCAGTCAACACCTCATGTGAATAAAGAGCTAGTTGTGTTTCACAGGAACGATGTTTCCTAAACCCATGTCGACTGTGTGTCAATAGACCGTTTTCTTCGAGGTAATTCATAATGTTGCAACAGAAAATATGTTCCAAAATCCTGCTACATATCGACATTAACGATATGGGCCTGTAATTTAGTGCAGTACTCCTACTGTCTTTCTTGAATATTGGTGTGATCTGTGCAACTTTACAGTCGTTGGATACGGATCTTTCTTCGAGCGAACGGTTGCATATGACTGTTAAGTATGGAGCTAATGCATCAGCACACTCCGAAAGTAACGTAATTGGTATACAGTCTGGACCAGAAGACTTGCTTTTATTAAGTGATTTAAGTTGCTTCACTACTCCAAGGATATTTACTTCTACGTTACTCATGTTGGCAGCTGTTCTCGATTCTAATTTTGGAGTACTTCCTTCGTCTTGGTTTGTGAAGGCATTTCGGAAGACTGTGTTTAGCAATTCTGCTTTGGCAGTACTGTCTAAGTCACAACGCGGACGAAATTGTGTTTTCAGTAATCACTGCAGAACTGAATGTCGCACACGCGAAACCTCTCAGCAGCAAAAAATACGAAAAAAGCTCCATAATCTGGAAACTGCAGGGCGAGCAGGAATTTCGAAACGATAGGTTTGTGATGGAAAAGCCCTTAACAGGGAAACGTGTTGCTGAAGCCTTAAAATCTACACTATGGAGCAATGGAACAAAGTCATTTGATCGGATAAATCTCGTCGAATACTGTTTCGAGCTTCTGACCGAGTTTGCGTTCCAAGAGTAAAACAATGCCTCCGCCGTCATTTGGTATTCCATGGGTCGCATGGTTTCCTTGCAATGTCGCATTATTGCCAAGAGTTATATGACCATTTTGGCTGATCTGGTACGTCCTATGGCACAGTGTTTGTTCCTCAGTGGTGCCGGCCGCGGTGGTCTAGCGGTTCTAGGCGCTCAGTCCTGAACTGGGCGACTGCTACGGTCGCAGGTTCGAATCCTGCCTCGGGCATGGATGTGTGTGATGTCCTTAGGTTAGTTAGGTTTACGTAGTTCTAAGTTCTAGGGGACTGATGACCACAGATGTTAAGTCCCATAGTGCTCAGAGCCATTTGAACCATTTTTGAACCTCAGTGGTGGCGCTGTGTCCCAGAAAGCCAGCGCCGCCCCTATTCACTCAGCTCGCATCGTCTAGGACTGCCTTTGTGAGCACGAGAATGAGTTGTTGCATCTCCCCTGGCCGCCAGAGGCACCAGATCTCTATATTATTGCGCCTTTCTGTCTACTTTGGAGAGGAGATGTCGTGATCGCTACCCATCTCCATCACCGTTACCTGAACTGTTCACTATTTTGAAAGAAGAATGGTGTAAAATTCCCTTGAAATCCATATAGGATATGTGTTTATCAATTCCGAGACGACAGGAACGTTTTGAACGTCGACGAGTTTCCTACGTAGTTTTATGCTTTGTAATGTATGTTTTTGGTGTTTCGATACTTTCCGTGAAACAACATGCAGGGGAACTGGAGATCATGCAGTAATGGGGGGGGGGGGGAGATGGAAATGGTGCTGGATCTTTTCTCTTCTAAACACTTTAGGTGGCTTTTGGACAACAGATCCACATGATGCAGATGTTCTGATTAGTGCTTGTAGGCATCTAAGATACTGGCAGCAAAGGGAATGGAGTGTAACCGTAGAACCAGCTAACCGTAACAGGAGAGAAGGTTAGAGTTTGTCACATCGACGACGGCGTCACTGTAGACGGGGAATAAACTCGGATTCAGGCAAGATGGAGTCGGAAATCGGCTGTGTCCTTTCCAAGGTGCCGTCCTTTTATTTGGCTTAACCTATTTAGGGAAACCACAGAAACCCTAACTCGTCGGAAATTTGGCTCATTGTTCTCCGGAAGATGAGTCCATTGTCTTCCACATTGCGACGCCTTTCTCTTTAGTTGCAAATAGAACACATAGAAGAGAAAGAAAAAGGAAAAAAATGAAAATAGACTCTTGGGGATCCCTTCATCATCGTAGAAAAAGAGAACTGCTGTACTTGTATTTACCTACTGCTTAAAACATCTGAAACATTAACATTGCTCCAGTCGAACACAGTTGATTACCGAACTCAGCTTGTCAGAATATGGAGCAAATATGTCTCGAACTCTCGTGTACCTAATTAATGGCTTCTCTCTTAGAACATTGCAGTAATTAGAATTATTTTACTGCAACTTTCGTCGTTAAGGCACACGATCGCTGGGATTATAGATACGAAGGTAGCTTGGATTTCTGATCGTGGAATAAAGTTGGTTATCAAAATTTGAGTAGAAAGGGCAACAAAGGTGTAAGATGTGCTTTCGGATGTTCAACTGAGTAGTTGATTTCATTTTTAGAGCACTAAAATAGAATCATCATCTCTACTGAACGCCCGAAAGAGTGCAGACCCGAAAGAGTGCAGAAAAACGGTATCAACGGCTCGTCGGTGCACCCGAAGGCACAACACTAACCAGTCAGACTGAGAAAGCTGCGAGATCACGAAGGGAACGGGTATGTCAGAGTACAGTTTATGATTACAACGTCGAGAGTCACTGTCGTGGTCTGAATGTATGTCAAACCCATCGGCAGTGCCTTATGAAGTCAGGACTATGACATTGTTGGGGTTCATCTGTCCATCTAAGGGGAACATTAAGCTCAATGATCTCCTTAAAGCCGCAACAGAGCAATGAGCTCGTTATTAAAACACTATATTTATACTTCACAAACAAAAGATTCAAATACCAAAAATCGTTCTGAATTTGTCAGCCGAACGCTTATGAGACTTCCTATGAATTGTAGGACTTCACCACTATATCTAACAGCTCTCGTACACCGTTTCTGATTTCTTCTTCGTTCTATTGTACACACTGCGCAACATAAAGACTGAATAATTTTGTTTGTTTGTGGACGTGACTTACAAAACAAAGAATTTAAAAGAAATCGACATGCGTGTGAGCTGAATTTGTTAGATAAAACGTTTTTTTTAATCATGATGTCCGCAGTTGGTCGTCTAGTGGTCAGCGTCGCTGCCTTTAGATCGCAGGATCCCGACTTCGATTTCCGACGGGGTAGGAGATTTTCTTCGCTCGGGGATCGGGTATATGTGTTGTCCTAATTATTTCATCTCATCTTCATCACACAATCCTGCACGACGCCAAAGTTGGGTCATATAGAAATATTTGCACTAGGAGGCCGGCTAGTCCCAACTAATAATACCATACGATAGTTTCATTTCATTTCATTCAAGCACTACAGGACAAGCATGTATCAGTAATAAGAACAGTTTCACAAATAAATGAGCGAATAAAATATACAGTTACACATTTTTAGCCCTGTCGGTATCTGTTCGGATCAACATTTGGAGTACATTTCAAGTTCTAACAAAACTGGACAACACATTTTTTTTATCACACATAAACGAGACCCTTGTTCACTGCAATCTGTTTTGAATTCATGATGTTCGACAACAAAAACGAACATTGTGACCTGTAGTTCTTTGTGCTCCATCGGGCAGCATATTTTTTGCAGAAGACTTACATGGTATCAACAATAAGACTATTGAACGCAGAAAAAGCCGGTGGTCGTCAAACGTTTTTGTTTAGGAGCCAAGATCGATACATTGTAGGGCAACAACTCGAGTCCCTTACGAAAGTGGGAGGGGGTGGGGGAGGAGGAGGAGGAAGGGGGGCACACTCAAAGAGAAGTTCAGTTTCCACAAAACCATGGTTATTGATAGAAAGTTAGCGCTTACACATTTTGAATCTACAAGCAAACATTTTTAAGTGAAAAGGAAAATAATATATTGGAACTACACGCAAGTTTCTGAAGGCTTGCATAGTGACTAATTTTCCGTACGTAAACGAGTTTTGTAGCCAGTGGCATCTCAACAGGTTCCCATGTTTGTTTTTCTGATTTACGGGCACATTTTCTAGCAGACTTCAAGCCATACTATCTCAGGTGATACCAAGCATGTGCAGCAGACCGTTTTCCGACTTCTTGTTTTAAATAATATAATTAATTCAAAACAGACACAAGTGGATAGGATGTCGGATGACAGCATGTATAGAAAAGGCTTTAGAAATCAGTTTTATCTGTTATATTATGCATGTTTTTTGGAAGAGCGTAACTCTTGCTGGCGTGAACACCGCGGCCACTTTTCCCTATTGGACACCATGTCGGCATTAGTGATAACTAGAAGCAACTATCAAACTGACGTTAATAAGAAGGAACTACATTTTTAAGCCAAAAGACGTTGAATAAATTTGATACCGTAAAAAATTATTACTCTCCATGCAAGTGAGATAACAAGAATAATATAAATGACTTATCTTACATTAGACGACTCAAAGGCAAAGAAGTTTGTACTAAAAATTAACGGAACATGTTTCGTTGTCAGTCTCACTGGCAACAATGACGATGTATATTAAAACTAATCTGAACCACTTCTCGGCAGGCAGGATCGCTGTTCAGGTCAAAAAAAAAAAAAAAAAAAAAAAAAAGAAAAAAGTTCACTTTTCCCGTTCTGGCAACTTTATCACACCTTCTCCTTCCGATCTTTCTATTAATTGGTAACTTAGTACGTTATGTTAATTAATAACCGTATCTGCAATATCAGACACGATCACAAATGTTTACTTAAAGTTTCGGTATCATTTTTCTTTTACTCATTGCATTGTATTCTGATAGCCTTAATTTGGATTCATATTATTTGCAATAAGCGTGCACCACATTTAAAGACTGTCTCTGTAATGCGAATTCGCAATACCATGTTACTTATGCTTTACATTTGTAGCATAGCAGCTGATCGGTGCTAGTTGCGCATACTTGTGAATTGTCAGCAATGGAAGGCAGACGATAAAATATTTATAATACTCTGCCATTGACGTAAGCAGCGCACGAATTCACCAACGTAAGATAAAATTCTGTACATCTTAAATTATTACTGTCTGTGTATATATTTTCCTTTGCTACTGAGGGAAAAAGATGCTGTTAAGTAGTTAGTTGACATTTTTTGGATCCCGCCGTTAGTAGCTACGTGCACATTATTATAAAAATACGGCTGAGAATCGCGGGGCGCATGGATACCTGATTCGGGCGGCAGTTTGATGACCACTGCACTAAATCCACAAATATTTACAGCAACAATAGATATTGACTTCAGAGGGTGTACAGTACGGCTTTTCTACATGCAGATCATCCACCGTCATTGTTTTTTCGAATTATCTGTCCAACTCTGCGAGCATTTTGTAAATGTAGGAATCAATCTACAGTTACAAATATTTACTACGGAACATCGAAAGCTAGCACAGTCTTAGTCTGATTCTATTAGTTCACATAAAAAGTGCAATGATTCAAAGCGAACACTAGATGAGATCATGAAATCGAAGAGTACTGTGTTCTGAAAATAACTATGATGTCACAAAATTACACTTTTGTTTCGTTTTAAATAATGCCATTCACGCGTCTACTTCGTTAAATGCTGTGCATGTCCTTTGTAGAGTCGTTGCAGTTCTTTCGTACCGGATACAGACCAGAAGTTTAAATGGGTCACCACTGAGACTACTTTTTACTTTGTAAAGGCTATCTGACAGTGTTAATTCCTTTTCTTGGAAATTTTCGACTGTAATAAACAGCTTTATGATTATTTTATCGCGGTTCGTGGAGGACAGATTAAGGTTACCCTCGTTGTTACGAGTATTATGGCTGCTGGCGTTTTTTGGTGGTACGCGTCTTCTTACGACACTCGATTTCTAATGTTGTCGGATACTAAACACCAATGCACAACTGCAACAATCAGTTCCCGGAAGCTACGGACTGCTGTCGTGAATTGTTGATGACTTAATGTCATTTCATCATTTGTCATTGACGCACTTAGGCGCCACACAGTTGGCATTAGACAACGGAATAAAGCCCCAAAACCAGTGACATCCGGGATATGACTACCGGCTGCGAAATCGTGCAACGGATGAGCAGGCAGTACTGGTTTATGTGTTTACCTGTTACTTCATACTGTTTCCACATTTTTATCTCCATCCTTTTATAGAAGAACATAACCACTTTCACTCTCTGTAGTCAAGATCTTTACCATGATGATGATGATTATGATGATGATGTCATCATCGAGAACAAGCATCTCCTTACATACGGCAGTGATATTGCTGCATTACGTTGAAATAAAATGGAAATGTCGTGTGGCTGGGGCCTCCGTCGGGTAGACCGTTCGCCTGGTGCAGGTCTTTCGATTTGACGCCACTTCGGCGACCTGCGCGTCGATGGGGATGAAATGATGATCATTAGGACAACACAACACCCAGTCCCTGAGCGGAGAAAATCTCCGACCCAGCCGGGAATCGAACCCGGGCCCTTAGGATTGACAGTCTGTCACGCTGACCACTCAGCTACCGGGGCGGACTACGTTGAAATGAATACGAATCTTATGTTGGGAAGTTTTTTCGTATGCAAGCAGAGTCTCTTCAATAAAGTTTTTGTAACAGCACCTTCTGGAAAAAACAAAAAATTTTTCTTTGCTATTTTCTACAGTTCTGTGTTTCGCCATCTACGTGCCGTCTCTTGTGGGTGTCGCTTTATTTCCGCAAACCATGGTACAGGTTCCGCTGTTTTCACTGTAGGTATTTTAAGCTTCAGATTAGGCACTTGTTTTGTTGTGATCCCTAACCTTAAAGCGGAGATATAAACGCCATATTGCTCCACGAAGACTGTTGAATTAAAGGCAACAAACCTTTTTTTATCAATTATTGGGAGTTTCGGTTGCAGAGCCAGTTTCAATTGGTACTACAATAAAGCACATCGACGACACGATCGATCTGTAATAAAAAAAACAAAAAAAAAACAGTAATTCATAAATTTCATGTCAAAAAAATAAACATGACATTGAAACTTTTTGCTTTTCTTTATTGACCTGTTTCCCACAGTAGAGAGAAAGACGTGACGTAACTTGCGAAAGAATGTTGTATATCTACATCAATATTTCGCAAGCCACGTGACGGTTCGACTCCGGAACGGCGCGTCGGAAGAATGATTGTTGGCAAACCTCTGTGCTGGCTCTAATTTCTCGAGTTTTCTCCTCGTCGTCATTTCGCGAGATGTGAGTGGTGGGGAGGAGAAGGACGAGGGAAATAGTATGCTGTCCGACTCTTCCCGAAAAGCACTCTTTAAAAATTGTAATAGTACTCCTCTCCGTGACGCACAACGTCTCTCTTTTAGCATCTGACCATGGAGTTTGTTGAGCGTCTATGCTGACGAAACGCGTCGCTCTTCGTTAGACCTTTTCTATCTCTTCTATTAGTCATAAATGGCAAGGGTCTCAGGATGATGAACAGTACTCAAGAATCGACCGAACAAGCGTCTTGTAAGTCACTACTTTGGTGGCTGAGTTATATTTCCTTAAGAGTCTTCCTATGAATCTCAGTCTGGCATCTACTTTTCCTACTGTTTCTTTTATGTGATCATTCTACTTAAGGTCGCTCTGGATACGTACTACTAGATATTTTGCGGAAGATACTATTCCCATTAATTTGTCATCAATAGTGTAGTTGTGCAGCAGTGAATTTCTTTTCCTATGCATGCGCACTACTTCACATTTATTTACGTTAGGCGTCAAGTGCCAGATCCTGCACCATTCATCAGTCACCTGTCGGACATTTCGTAAATCGATACTGTCTTCTTGGGTTGCCTCTTTCTCATAGACAACCTCATCATCTGCGAACAGTCTTAAGGAACGTCCGGCGCTTTCTGCTAGATCGTTTATATACACTGTAAACAGTAACGGTCCTTCCATATTTCCTTAGGGTACTCCGGAATTTATCTTTACATCTGGCGATTTTGTTTCGTTAAGGGCGACGTGCTGGATTCTATCTGCAAGTTTTGAACCCATTCGCATATCTGGTCGGATACTCGCGAAGCTAGCATTTTTTCTTTCAGTAAACGGCAGCGCGGGATGGTGTCAAATGCCTTTCTGAAGTCAAAGGACACGGCATCAGCGTGAGCGCCGTTGTCTATAGATCTATGGATCTCATGTTGGTACAGAGCGAGCTGAGTTTCGCAAGATCTCTGTTTGCGGTGTAATCCATGTTGATTTTTTTACAGGAGAATTTGGTTCTCCAAAAAACTTATAATTCTTGAGCATAAAATATATTCCATAATTCTACGACAGACTCACGCCAACAATATAGTCCTATGATTATGCGCGTCTGTCCTTCGATCGTTCTTGAAAACGGGAATGACCTGTGCTTTTTTTTCCAGTCGATAGGTAACCTCCGTTGCTCCAGCGAATTACGATAAGCCGCTGCTAGAAGGAGATCAAGTTTTTTCGCGTAATCTTCGTAGATTTTTACAGGCATCTCATCTGGTCCTAATGCCTTTCCACTGTTACGCAATTGTAGTTTTCTTCCGTTCCACGATCGGTTGTGTCAATATCTGCCTTTTTTAGTTTCGTACGATGATTGAAAAGGATGACTCTATTACGATCTTCCGAGGTGAAACAATTTCAGAAGAACGAATTAAGTACTTCGTATTTCTCTCTGCTATGTTCCATTTCGGTTCCTGTATGGTCACTGACTGAATGGCTGAATAGATGATTTCGAACCTGAAGGCACCTTTCCGTATTATTTATTGATTTACACCAGATTATTACTTACTGTAGTTCGGCTGCTTGGAAAATTAGACATCGGACTTTCATAAGTAGGCTGTTTGGAGGGCGGTCTTACCCCCAAAGTACATACACCGATAACTAAATTTCTGACCGCGTGCTTACGACGCATGCCCTGTCTATACATCTACATTGTTCCATAACTGAGCCCATTTCCAAATGTTCTAATAGTAATAAAGATATTGTAATATGTATAGGACAAAGTAATTATTATATCACGTCCCTATTTGTTATGGTGACACTCCCACTACAACCGTAGTCATTCATTTATCATGAGCTAATATGAGTTTACTATTGCATGTCCCTTGCAGTCCTGTTGCCTTTTAAATATGTAACAAGCCCCCTCCCTGATACGAAATTAATCCTGAACTTCATAGTTATTACTTTAATCACGATCGCTTTTGTCACACACGTACGCCTCCCACTGGCGTGATGGCTCTGGCGTGGCAGACTCTCTCTTTCGCGCTAAACGATCGCCAGTCTGTTCCTTCTAGAATTACGGGCATCCCCGTCAGCGATGCCGCTGCGCTGTAACAAAGAAACGTTACAGTAGACTCGATTCTTTAAGCACAGGATCGAGTTCCCTTACACCGTTTGCTGATTTTACGTGATACCGGAACCTTTTAGGGCTTTTAGTTAGATTAATTGACAAAATTTTACTTTCATAAGCATTTCACATGTTCCGGTATCCATCTTAGTTAAAACTACAAGAAAAATTTGATTGTTGAACCCTAAGTTTGAAACAGGGTAATTGAATGCTAATTTATTCACATATTACAAGTGCCAATGGCTTTCATGAAAAGTATGGAAGTCGATGGGTATCTAAGTCACCCAACGTCGTTTACGGCGCATACCAAACTTCCACGCAACGTACGTTATCATTCATCGATTATTATCTGTATTACCTAGAAAGAATGTACACTTAACTCAGCTCTTGAGAGAAGGGTGCTCTGTTATTGTTATCATATGCACGACAAGTTCACTGACCAATATCCCTAACATCGCTTTACTGCAGAATCCTTGAACGTATTTTCAGTTCGAATATAATAAATTTTCTTGAGACCGAGAAGCTAATTATTACATCCAGGAATAACACAATAAATATATAAGCGTTCTACGATTATTGACACAACACTGATAGAAATAATTCTGTTACCAAGTGCCAAGTTGTAGCTGAACACTTTTTGCAAAATTATATAAATTTATGATGGTTATACCAGTGTCCATGGAATGCAAGTGAAATGCAGAATTCCGGTGAAATCATAAGTCTGTTGAGTTACTAAGCAAACTTAACGTTGAAGTCCAAGTTCCAGATTTCATTCGGAGTCTAAGTCTAAAGCGCAGCCAAATCAACATCAAACAGCAGGTCCACCGCGGCGTAGCACTTCCTAGTTGTGGAGAAGAACATAGCACGATGAGAACTGGCATGCAGGCTTAAGTACCGCCGCTAAATACGGCTCCATAGTTAACGGAGCCGGCAGCTGGAGTCGCTCTATATATTGGTCGGCCAATCTTTGTGTGTTGTGGGTGGCCAATCGCTGAGGTTTTGAAGAGTGCACGCGAAGGCGGCCTGTGGTGCTTGCAGCAGATGTGCACGGAACACCGCGGCCAACGACGCGTTTCTTGACCAGGCATAATAGCTCGCCGCTGCTCGGTGCGAAGATTAATAGTGGTGGATACCACATCCGTTCCCACTTGGGGAAGTATCTTCTGCGAATGAACGCTACATCCATGGGGTCCTCCACCGAGGCCTCATCGACGTTAGTGACTTGGGGCACAGGAGCATACGGACGAAAACGCACAGGCCAGGGGGAGAAGATTGTATGGTGTGGACCTTGGGAGCAGAGCAGGTGGAGCAGGAGGAGCCAACGGCACGTCTTCACCTTCATCCGGATTTACTCGTGTTTGGTGACCGGGCAACATCTCGTAATCCGGGAAGGGCGGCCTTCAGGGTTGGACGACGTCTGGGGTAAGTCGCTCTTGTTTGGGTGTGGTGTTGGTCAGCTGGCTGTGGGCAAAAGGCATGCCTAAGTCTAGTGTTACCCTGGCTGGAGGCTTGGGGTGGGATGAGAAATAGGTGACTGGTAACGGTGATGCAGAGAGGGGGGACGGGAAAAACTGTTGGGAGACTAGGTGGGGATGAAGTTGATTGGCATGTCGCAGAACCTCCCGGTCTAAAAGCTGCACCCGGAAAACCTTCCTGCCCCAGTGCTGGACGATTGTCCCTGGAATCCTGGCTGGTTGCCCGCCAAAGTTCCAGGGCGGAAGCTGGCAGCACGCAGTGGTGGTGCTGGGCATGGCGTGGGCATGAGCAGCCTCAAGAGGGTCTGGACCATGGAGAAGTTCCACAGGACTCTTGTCTCCGATGGGTGTGGATCTGTTACTGTTTAAAAGAAAAAAAAAGTTAGAGACGCATCGGTGGAGCGATCCTGAAGGTATTTTTTCATCTGAGTTTTGAAAGTACGGACCATCCTCTCGACTTCTCCAATGGATTGTGGATGACAGGTGGGCGTTGGAATGTGGCGAATGCTGGGCACAGAAGCCACGAAACTCCTCGCTACAGAATTGTGGACGATTGTCAGTTACGAGCACTTCTGGCATATCTTCAATCGCAAAAAAATTTTCTAAGGCTGTGATGGTATTGGTGACTGACGTGGCACTGCAGCGGACAATGTACGGAAATGGGGAATAAGGGTCAAAACATGGTTCAAATGGCTTTGAGCACTATGGGACTTAACACCTATGGTCATCAGTCCCCTAGAACTTAGAACTACTTAAACCTAACTAACCTAAGGACATCACACAACATGCAGTCATCGCGAGGCAGAGAAAATCCCTGACCCCACCGGGAATCGAACCCGGGAACCCGGGCGCGGGAAGCGAGACCGCTACCGCACGACCACGAACTGCGGACGAATCAGGGTCAATCACTATCAAGAACATGATGTTAAACACTGGCCCGGAAAGATCAATGTGTACCCGCTACCACCGGCGAGCACATGTGGCCAAGAAGCAAATAAATGTTGTGAGGCTGCCTGCTGGCTTTGGCAGGATGGAAATGTTTGAGAGAGTAGTTAAATCTCCTGGTTCATGCCTGGCCAGTAAGCGAACCTGCGAGCCAGATGTTTAGTTTGGGATACGCCCCAGTGACCATGGTGCAATAGTTGTAGGACGTGTTGACGTAAAGAGTAAAGAATGATAACTCGTGAGTGTTCCTCATCGAAGACGAGTATAATTACTCCGCCGATCAGCTGATAGCGGATATTAAAGAAATGATGGAATGCCGCGGAAGCATTGGGAGGTGGTCGTTCTGACCATCCATGAAGTGTGTGACTTGTTGAAGCACTTCATCGTTCCTGGTTGCACCTGCGACGGTGGCTTCTGTTTCTTCATTGATGTGAAAACAGAATTTCTTGTAAATAATAGATTTCACCTATCAGTCGTCCTTTTTTAAATTTTATTGACAGATCTAGAATTCAGCTAGAAACTAGCCATTCTCAATGCGCTATCATTTTTGATCAATGCATGTAATGCCTATTGGTCGGGCTCCATCCACAGTTCATAGAATACTACTGTAAGTAGGTTGTTTAGGGTTTTGTATTGGTAACGCCACGTAGCGCTCTGTATGAAAATCACTGGCTGTGCTTTGTGCAGTCTGTGGCTGGTTTGCATTGTTGTTGGCTATTGTAGTGTTGGGCGGTTGGCTGTTAACAGCGCGTAGCGTTGCGCAGTTGGAGGTAAGCCGCCAGCAGTGGTGGATGTGGGGAATGAGATGGCGGAGTTTTAAGAGCGGATGATCTGGACAGAGACAGTAAATTTGTAAGACTGGAAATCATGAACTGATATATATATATATATATATATATATATATATATATATATATATATATATATATACTCCTGGAAATTGAAATAAGAACACCGTGAATTCATTGTCCCAGGAAGGGGAAACTTTTTTGACACATTCCTGGGGTCAGATACATCACATGATAACACTGACAGAACCACAGGCACATAGACACAGGCAACAGTGCATGCACAATGTCGGCACTAGTACAGTGTATATCCACCTTTCGCAGCAATGCAGGCTGCTATTCTCCCATGGAGACGATCGTAGAGATGCTGGATGTAGTCCTGTGGAACGGCTTGCCATGCCATTTCCACCTGGCGCCTCAGTTGGACCAGCGTTCGTGCTGGACGTGCAGACCGCGTGAGACGACGCTTCATCCAGTCCCAAACATGCTCAATGGGGGACAGATCCGGAGATCTTGCTGGCCAGGGTAGTTGACTTACACCTTCTAGAGCACGTTGGGTGGCACGGGATACATGCGGACGTGCATTGTCCTGTTGGAACAGCAAGTTCCCTGCCGGTCTAGGAATGGTAGAACGATGGGTTCGATGACGGTTTGGATGTACCGTGCGCTATTCAGTGTCCCCTCGACGATCACCAGTGGTGTACGGCCAGTGTAGGAGATCGCTCCCCACACCATGATGCCGGGTGTTGGCCCTGTGTGCCTCGGTCGTATGCAGTCCTGATTGTGGCGCTCACCTGCACGGCGCCAAACACGCATACGACCATCATTGGCACCAAGGCAGAAGCGACTCTCATCGCTGAACACGACACGTCTCCATTCGTCCTTCCATTTACGCCTGTTGCGACACCACTGGAGGCGGGTTGCACGATGTTGGGGCGTGAGCGGAAGACGGCCTAACGGTGTGCGGGACCGTAGCCCAGCTTCATGGAGACGGTTGCGAATGGTCCTCGCCGATACCCCAGGAGCAACAGTGTCCTTAATTTGCTGGGAAGTGGCGGTGCGGTCCCCTACGGCACTGCGTAGGATCCTACGGTCTTGGCGTGCATCCGTGCGTCGCTGCGGTTCGGTCCCATGTCGACGGGCACGTGCACCTTCCGCCGACCACTGGCGACAGCATCGATGTACTGTGGAGACCTCATGCCCCACGTGTTGAGCAATTCGACGGTACGTCCACCCGGCCTCCCGCATGCCCACTATACGCCCTCGCTCAAAGTCCGTCAACTGCACATACGGTTCACGTCCACGCTGTCGCGGCATGCTACCAGTGTTAAAGACTGCGATGGAGCTCCGTATGCCACGGCAAACTGGCTGACACTGACGGCGGCGGTGCACAAATGCTGCGCAGCTAGCGCCATTCGACGGCCAACACCGCGGTTCCTGGTGTGTCCGCTGTGCCGTGCGTGTGATCATTGCTTGTACAGCCCTCTCGCAGTGTCCGGAGCAAGTATGGTGGGTCTGACACACCGGTGTCAATGTGTTCTTTTTTCCATTTCCAGGAGTGTATATATATATATATACACTATTAAGGTAAATACATTGTTTGTTCTCTATCAAAATCTTTCCTTTGCTAACTATGCCCATCAGTAGTTAGTGCCTTCAGTAGTTTGAATCTTTTATTTAGCTGGCAGTAGTGGCGCTCGCTGTATTGCAGTAGCTTGAGTAACGAAGATTTTTGTGAGGTAAGTGATTTGTGAAAGGTATAGGTTAATGTTAGTCACGGCCATTCTTTTGTAGGGATTATTGAAAGTCAGATTCCGTTGCGCTAAAAATATTGTGTGTCAGTTTAAGCACAGTCATGTACAATTTTTCTAAGGGGACGTTTCATATGTCGACGCTTAGCCGAGGGTAGTTTGTGTAATTAGTGTAGCTTTTGTTTATTGCTAGCGCGTAATTGTAGAGAGAATCTCCTTTGTAGTTGCAGTCTTTCATTGTTGTACAGTAAAACAGTTGTGGCATGTAGGTAGATTTGCACCAAGTATTTCGCAGCTGCACTAGCAATTAACGAGATATTATTTTCAATGCTATATTAATGTGTTTTCTTATTTTGCTCTTCAAATTGTGCTTTTCTGTGTTGTCGTGTGAAATATTGTGACAATAATGGCGTGTGAAAAACATAATACTAGGCTCCAAAGTAAACTGAGAAATGACAGTGAAGACGAAAGCAGTGTGTTAGAACTTTGAACTAATGTTCAAAGTAGTAATTTGGTAATTGTGCATAGGGAAATGGAGCGGGCGGCAAACAATGGTGTAGACAGTGAAACAATTAGTGAACAGCGAAGCATTATCGATCGGTCGGTCGGCAACAGCTCGCCTCAGGAATCGGGAATGACAGGACACAATCTTGCAAATACTGCAGATTCAGGTTTTGGGTCCTCACCGTTTTCTCAAATAAGTCAAGACACATTTTTTGCTTTTCAAAATGCGAATATTGCCGGTTGAAATGCACTGCCGAACAGCACTGAGGAACATGTTTCAGACACCAGTGCATTGTTATTACAGTTAATGCAACAAATGGGACAAATGCTTCAGAAGTTAGAAACAATGGAACAAAATCTTCAGAAGTTAGACACAATTGAACAAAATCTTCAAAAGTTCGACACAATGGAACAACACCAGAGACAAACACAGCACAGTTAGACGCAATGGAACAAAATCTTCAAAAGTGAGACACCACACTTGAACAAACACGTGAAGATTTAACTACTGAGTTACATAAAATCGAATCGAAATCTCAAAAAGTCTGTAATGACGTAAAAAGACAACTTTGTGAGCATTTCCAACCTATTTTTTTGCGGCATGAAAATACATTACAGAATCACGAAGCAGCCATAAAAGAACTGCAAACTATTGTTCATGAAAATCATGAGACCTTGCAAGCTAAAATTGACTCAGTTGCATCTACCAATTCGGTTACGAAACTTGCAAAAACTCAGGAAAACTTAAAGGACACATTAGATACGATTTCAACACAAATGGACACTCTGAAACTTGGTTCAGAAAAACACACTGAGGAAATAAGTTTACTACTGGAGAAAGTAGCCGAACTTTCGGATCAGTTCACTAACTTATCTACAAAGGTGGATGATGATCCGAATGACACAAGACCTGTAGCCTTCAATGACACAGAAGAGTATGAACAAATTAAGAAATTAAAACAAAATCTGAATCAAATTACTGTAATACGCAACACAAAAGAGAAATCCGGGAAGTACAAGATCAGTTGGCACAAGTAATACAAGAATTACATATTTCAGAGGACACTCGCGCTCCAACACGGGAAGACGGACTTAGAAATACGGAAAAGCCACAAAATAATAACGCAGGGCATTTCGTAAATTATGAAAGAAATTGTCAAGGTGCACCGAATTTTGAGATGGAACCGTCGACACGATGTAATAATGACCGATATGCGACTCGCCGACACGATGATTTTGGCTATAAGCTGTTCATTACTACACGTAAATTCAAAACATTTATGAATTCTGGCAACGACATTCATCCACAAGCGTGGCTTTATCAATTCTCTCATTGTTTTCCTCCCAACTGGTCATTAGAGCACAGATTAGAATTTATGTGTGGCTACTTGGAGAATGAACCAGCTGTAAGAATGCGATCGGTCATTCACGATTGCCACAGTGAAGGAGAATTTTATCATGCCTTCCTCTCAACATATTGGTCTCAAGCCACACAGGACCGAGTAAAACATAGCATCATAATGATGAAACATTTCGAAAAATCTGAATTATCCAGTCTTGTGAAATTATTTGAAGACATGTTGCACAAGAATCAGTACCTGTCAAACACTTACAGCCCCTCAGAACTCATCCGCATTTGCTTAATCAAATTGCCTGAACATTTACGACATACTATTTTGGCAGGACGTTGCAAAGACGACATTGAAGCTCTTCAGGGACTGTTACAAGAATTGGAAATTGACACTGACAATCACGGAACGCGAAAACAGGAGCACAACAATTACAGGTCACATCCGTCACAATTCCGCGATGACAGAAATAATAAATGGACACGACAAGGCTATTCTTACCACGTAAATCGTGACCAAAACAGACACCACCCGTATGACAACCGTTGGCAGAGTAGTAATAATTACAGGGAAAGATCACCTCTCCGCAGTAATGACTATCACAGAGACAATCAGAGAAACAGACAATATGGGAACCAAAATAATTATTATCAAGGGAGACAGAATAACTTCAGACGCAATGGTCCAGAGCACAGTTACGATTCAGGGAGAAATTCTCCACCACATAACCGACATGATGACAGACGATATGATCGTAACGACAGACCTGAATTGGATCAGAACTGGCGGGATTCAAACAGGGCAGGGCCCTCTCAACAAGGTGAATTTGTAGACGTTAGGTCTCCAAATTCCAATAACGACGTGCGCCAACAGAGAGACAATAGTCAATGACTCATACCGCTGGCAGCCACAAAACGTACTTATGAAACTGATGATGCAGCTGCCGTAGCTAGTAATTATGTAAAAATAGAAGACATTAGGGACATCTTACTCCAGGAACACGACGTAAAACATAACAACATTGCATATCCTGTGATTCGCATTACAGTAAATGAATTAAAATTTACGGCAGTACTTGACTCTGGCAGTCCCATTTCAGTAATTAATGAAACAGCTTCAAGCAAATGCAACAAATCGAACGATTGCCTCACACTTCCTTTACGTAAGATTAAATTACAAGGTGCAATTTTTGGAAAAAGTGTAGATGTATGCGAACAAACCAACTTAGAATTCTTTTGTCAAAGCCACAGCTTCTCTATGAACTTTCTTATTGTTCCATTATTGTCGACGGAAATTATATTGGGAGTAGACTTTTTGAATGAATACAAAGCAATCTTAATCTTTCACGATGCTGAAATAAGTTTAGAGAAAGAAGGTAAGTCAACAGCTTTGAAATTTGAAGATTGGCTCTCAAACCATGACGAGGAAATTAATCGGCTTTACCTCCTGTTAGACAACAGTTCGGAATTTTCGACGGAACTTGACACTACCAATCGCTGGCCGGAGTGGCCGTGCGGTTCTAGGCGCTACAGTCTGGAACCGAGCGACCGCTACGGTCGCAGGTTCGAATCCTGCCTCGGGCATGGATGTGTGTGATGTCCTTAGGTTTAATTAGTTCTAAGTTCTAGGCGACTCATAACCTCAGAAGTTAAGTCGCATAGTGCTCAGAGCCATTTGACACTAACACTCTGCAAGTACTGACAGGGATGATATCGACGGCGTATTTGATATTAATGAGTTAATTCAGAATAAAATTCAAACCATTGAGAATTGTACATGACTGTGCTTAAACTGACACACAATATTTTTAGCGCAACGGAATCTGACTTTCAATAATCCCTACAAAAGAATGGCCCTGACTAACATTAACCTATACCTTTCACAAATCACTTACCTCACAAAAATCTTCGTTAGTCAAGCTACTGCAATACAGCGAGCGCCACTACTGCCAGCTAAATAAACGATTGTAACTACTGAAGGTACTAACTACTGATAGGCATAGTTAGCAAATGAAAGATTTTGATAGAGAACAAACAATGTATTTACCTTAATAGTGTTCAAAAGTCATAATATATATATCAGTTCATGATATCCAGTCTTACAAATTTGCTGTCTCTGTCCAGATCATCCGCTCTCAAAACTCCGCCATCTCACTCCCCACATCCACCACTGCTGGCGGCTCACCTCCAACTGCGCAACGCTACGCGCTGTTAACAGCCAACCGCCCAACACTACAATAGCCAACAACAATGCAAACCAGCCACAGACTGCACACAGCACAGCCAGTGATTTTCATACAGAGCGCTACGTGGCGTTATTAACATAAAAACCCTAAACAGCCTACTTACATGTTGTCCTCGCGGCGAGTGTTAATCAGAGACAAGGGTATCGTCAGGAGTGCCCCAGGAAGTGTGATAGGACCGATGTTATTCTCTGTATATATAAATGTTTTGGCGGACAGGTTGGGCAGCAATATGCGGTTGTATGCTGATGATTCTGAGGTGCACGGTAAGGTAACGAAATTAAGTGGCTGTAGGGGGATAAAAGATGACTTTGACAAAATTTCTATTTAGTGTGATGAATGGCAGTTAGCACTAAATGTAGAAAAATGAAAGTTAATAATGCGAGTAAGTTAGGAATACAAACTCGTAATGTTCGGTTACGGTATTATTAATGTCCTGCTTGACACACTCACGTCGTTTAAATGTCTGGGACTGACGTAGCCTATCGATTTGAAATGTAACGAGCATGTGAGGGATGTCGTAGGAAAGACGAATGGTCGACTTCGGTTTATTAGGAGGATTCAAGAAAAATGTGGTTCATATGTAAAGGAGACCGCATGTAGGACGCTAGTGCGACGTATTCTTGAGCACTGCTCGAGTGTTTGGGATCCGTACCAAGTAGGATTGAAGGAAGACATGAAGCAATTAAGAGGCCGGTAAGGTCGAACAACACGCCGGTGTTACGGGGATGCTTCGGGAACTCAAATGGGATTCCCTGGAGGGAAGGCGATGTTGTTTTCGAGGAACACTATTGAGATAAGAATGAGATTTTCACTCTGCAGCGGAGTATGCGCTGATATGAAACTTCCTGGCAGATTAAAACTGTGTGCCCGACCGAGACTCGAACTCGGGACCTTTGCCTTTCGCGGGCAAGTGCTCTACCAACTGGTCTAGTCCGGCACACAGTTTTAATCTGCCAGGAAGTTTCATATCAGCGCACACTCCGCTGCAGAGTGAAAATCTCATTCTGGAAACATCCCCCAGGCTGTGGCTAAGCCATGTCTCCGCAATATCCTTTCTTTCAGGAGTGCTAGTTCTGCAAGGTTCGCAGGAGAGCTTCTGTAAAGTTTGGAAGGTAGGAGACGAGGTACTGGCAGAAGTGAAGCTGTGAGTACCGGGCGTGAGTCGTGCTTCGGTAGCTCAGTTGGTAGAGCACTTGCCCGCGAAAGGCAAAGGTCCCGAGTTCGAGTCTCGGTCGGGCACACAGTTTTAATCTGCCAGGAAGTTACTATTGAGATAACGCAGACAACCGGCAATTTAAGCTGGCTGCAGAACGATTCTGTTGCCTCCAACATATTTTGCGCTTGAGGACCACGAAGATGAGATACGAGAAATTAGGGCTGATACCTAGGCGTATAGACAGTCGTTTTTCTCTCGTTCTACTTGCTAATGGAACGGTAAAGGAAATGACTATTAGTGCTACTGGGTATCCTCCGCTACGCGCCATAGACGGACTGCGGAGTATTGACGTAGATGTAGATGTAGAAGACTGTCAGTGAACTTTCGGTGTCACCTGAAGATGTTCATTTAGATTGTGACGTAATAAACGTTCCTGAAATACAGCTGCAGTGGTTATTAATATTTAAGTCGGTGAGTTTGCGTGTGTACAATAGCTGAAGACAACTAGATAAACAGGTAAAGAATTGAATCACAAGAGTAGAAACTGCTAGATTACAGCACTTTTGTTATGTCTGAAATGGCAAGCTTACAGCATTTTCGACTTGTCTGAAACGGAAAGTCAGCGATTGGCGCGTATTTGCACTCATAACTTAAGGAGGTGAAAGATGGACTTTCAGTGTGAAAGCTATTCAGGAGCTGAGGGTTGCTCAGGAAAACAAACGAAGTTTGGAATAGACTGAAGTAAAAGACATAACTACGAATGTAATGAAAATGCTATGGATGCAAGTGTATTAGGTCATGCAGCCTGGTGGATGGATGGCAATGGATAAACAACCTGCATTGCTGGACTCCAAAAGATAAGGGAAATTTGCGGCGGAAGGTGGGCAGATAGTGTTAGAAAACACACAGGGCCAACACTGACGTGTATAGCTTGTCACATGAGCGAGTGGTGCTCCCACTTCATCAAGTGGCAAAGTTCTTCACAATTGTTGATTGTGTATTGATTGAAACAACCGCTCTAGTCGCTTATTATGTTGTATTGTAACTTACATAACTGGTTCCGACTCATTTTTTTCGTTATTTTCAAGCGTATTAAGTGCTTATGCTGAGAACAGCACGATCACATAAAGCATAAGTTCAGAAGACAGACGTCGTTTTTTTTTAGCTGGCGTACAAATGGAGAAGTCTGGATGTGGTCTTTATCCAGCAAAGGATAAAGCCCCATCCAAGGTGCTTTAAGCAATAGAACTCCCTTGCATTAAACAGATTCAAATGTCCGATTACGTTACAAACGAGTTCATGTGTCAAAAATTTGACATTAACCACGTAAAATCTTTACTGTTTAAGACGAAGAACACTAATGATGTTGGTTGATTTTTTTCGGATTATTAATACATACGCTAACGAAAACTTTAAAATCAAAACTGTTTTCCTATCATTATTTTGTGGCGCCTTGAGCGAGAAAAACGTAGAAAAGATCCGAAATTATGTGTAAAGCTTGTTGCTAGTCGCTAAGTGCTATCATTCTCAAATACTGGATGAATATTGTCTGGGTGATTTATGAGCCATGAGCTACACTGCCCCGAGATATACTGGGTTTCTAACTTAAATATTAGGAGGACCAGGGAGTAATGTTTTTTGAGTATCACAAGGGTAATAACGGAACAGTTACTACCAAAACCATTTGTGGTTTTATCCAAGTGCATTCTCTCTCTCTCACTCTCTCTCCGTCTGAACAGCCTTTGCAGTCTCAACGGTACCGACAGACCGCCGTGTTATCCTAAGCCCATAGGCGTCGCCGGATGTGGATACGGGGAGAAATGTTGCCAGTACACCGCTCTCTCAGTCGTTGTCAGTTTTCGTGACTGGAGTCGCTATTTGTTAGTCAACTAGCTCCTTAATTGGCCTTGAAAAGACCAGCAGAGGTCGGCGGTCTCGGTCGGTCAACCATCAAATGTACTAGCCCAGCCCGGCCCGGCAGCGCGCAACGTTGGTGAGCTGAGAGGAATCGGTGTTACCACTGCGGCAAAGGCCGCCGGCATCCACGACGTTTGTAAATGCCAGAGAGGGTTTTCTAAGTTCAAATCTGGTAATTTTGATTTATCCGACGGTTATTGGTCAGGAAGATCAACAACTGTAGACAGACATGTTAAGGGCGGAAGTGGAAGAAAATCCATGTCAAACAATCGAGGAACCGTCACACACTGCTAATCAACATTAGTCGACCAACCAAGAACATTTACAGGACATTGGTAAAGATCGGTAAAGCTAACCCATCCAGTTCACGCAACTTATTGCTTCAGCAGCACAATACAGAAGCGTTTCTTGATCGCTTGATCACTGGAGATGAAAAATGGATCCTCTATGATAATACTAAACACAAAAGCCAATCGCTCATTCCGAATGAAGTACAGGTAAGCCAGGTATCACGCCCCAGAGAGGTGCTTCTGTGTATGTGGCGGAGTATTTACGAACTCGTTCATTTTGATGTACTGAAACCTGGACTGACTGTGAAAGCAGATTGGAAAGAACCCAGCTACTATTAACAGTTAATCCAACACGGCAACGTAAGATCAAACTGCGCAAAACGAAACCGTGCAAATAAACAGATCAAAAACGTTTTGCGTCACCTCTCCGAGAGTTACGGAACCTTGAAACGTCCCCTTAGAAAAATTTATAAATGACAGTACTGGTTAACCTCTTACGTTATTTGATTTTCAAACAGCTGAGCAAAACTGAACGCAATCAGACATTTCTCTCTTTACTTATTCTGATCATCACTAAACTGACACACAATATTTTTAGCGCAACGCAGTGTGACTTTCAATAATCCCTACGAAAGAATGGCCCTGAATAACAATAACCTACACCTTTCATGAATCACTTACCTCACAAAAATCTTCGTTACTCGAACTACTGCAATACAGCGAGCGCCAATACTGCCAGCTAAATAAAAGATTGTAACTACTGAAGGCACTAACTACTGATACGCATAATTAGCAAATGAAATATTTTAATAGAGGACAAACAATGTACAAATTTCCTTTTTCTGGCGGACACACGTCCAGATCGTCCGTTCTCAAAACTCTGGCATCTCTCTCTCCACATCCACCACTGCTGGCGGCTCACCTCCAACTGCACAACGCTACTTGCTGTTCACATTGAAATGCCCAACACTAAAATAGCGAATATTCCAACAATGCTAACCAGCCACAGACTGCCCACAGCACAGTCAGTGATTTTCATACAGAGCGCTACTTGGCGTTACCAACATAAAAATCTAAATAGCTTACTTACAACCTGCACATAAAATTGGAATAGTGATCTTGCATTGATGCATACCTATATTCGTCGTGGCATACTATCCACAAGTTAATCAAGCCACTGTTGGTCCAGATTGTCCCACTCCTCAACGGCGATACGGCGTAGATCCTCAGAGTGGTTGGTGGGTCACATCGTCCATAAACAGCCCTTTTCAATCTATCCCAGGCATGTTCGATAGGATTCATGTCTGGGCAACATGCTGGCCACTCTAGTCGAGCGATGTCGTTATCCTGATGGAAGTAATTCACAAGATGCGCACGATGGGGGCGTGAATTGTCGTCCATGAAGACGAATGCCTCGCCAATATGCTGCCGATACGGTTCCACTATCTGTCGGAGGATGGCATTCACTTATTGTACAGCCTTCCATGACCACCAGCGGCGTACGTCAGTCCCACAGAATGCCACCCGAAAACAACAGGGAACCTCCACCTTGCTGCACTCCCTGGACAGTGTGTTTAAGGCGTTCAGCACGTCTCTAACGATTGTCTGGTTGAAGGCATATGCGACACTCATCGGTGAAGAGAACGTGATGCCAATCCTGAGCGGTCCATTCGGCACGTTGCTGGACCCATCTCTAACGCGTTTTATGGTGTCACGGTTGCAAAGATGGACCACGCCATAGACGTTGGGAGTGAAGTTGCGCATCATGCAGCCTATTGTGCGCAGTATGAGTCGTACAACGATGTCCTGTGGCTGCACGAAAAACATTATTCTGCATTGTGTACTGTGTATGTGTGTGTGTATTGAATCGGGGACCGAGAAACGACGGAGAAGCTTCAGTGGTTCAGAACCCCACAACAGACCACAGCGGTCCACCCACCACAACGCCGCCCCACACCGTACCCAGGGTTATTGTGCGGTTCGGGCCCCAGTGGTCTCCCTGGGAACGTCTCATACCAGACGTGTCAAGTCCCAAATGTTTGCGTGGGTGAGTAATTATGGTGTACGCGTGCGTGGAGACAGTGTTTGCGCAGCAATCGCCGGCATAGTGTAACTGAGGCGGAATAAGGGGAACCAGCCCGCATTCGCCGAGGCACATGGAAAACCGCCTTAAAAATCATCCACAGGCTGGCCAGAGGACCTCGACACTTATCCGCCGATCGGATTCGTGCCGGGGATCGGCACACCTTCCCGATCGGGCATTAATCAACATGGTGGCGTTGTCAGGGTTCCTCCTAGCTATAATCCGTGGGCAGCGGTAACCCACTGCAGTAGTAGCCCTAGGGCGTCCTGAACGAGGCATGTCATCGACAATTCCTGTCTCGCTGTACCTTCTCCATGTCCGAACAACATCGCTTTGGTTCACTCTGAGACGCCTGGACACTTCCCTTGTTGAGAGCCCTTCCTGGCACAAAGTAACAATGTGGACACGGTGGAACTGTCTAGGCATGGTTGAACTACAGGCAACACGAGCCGTGTACCTCCTTCCTGGTGGAATGACTGGAACTGATCGTCTGTCGGATCCCCTGCGTCTAATAGGCGCTGCTCATGCATGGTTGTCTGCATCTTTGGGGGGGCTTAGTGACATCTCTGAACAGTCAAAGAGACTGTGTCTGTAATGCAATATCCACAGTCAACGCCTATCTTCAGGAGTTTTGGGAACTGGGTTGATGCAAAACTTTTTTTGATGTGTGTGTTAATGACTGATGTGTGTGTTAATGACTGACCGATATTTCGCCATAGGATTTCCATTTAATCCGATTGCTACATTTTCTAAGTGATAAAAAATGTGAAAATGTGTAGGATGTGTAAAATTCCATAATTAGATATTTAGTTCGTAAACCAGCGGATTTTTATGGCCCCTGCATTCCAAATTTGCACACCGAGCGTGATTACATAACTGATTAAAAATAAAGAACTTGTTAGAAATTTATGTCTTTGAATTCGATGTAAAAACGACGTAATTTCCGTTTCGCTCATACCTGACTTATTATTTTAAATCTTTAACGTAAGATTATAACTGTTTCGAGTAGATCACAATAATATTCTAAATTTTCGAAGTCTGTCAATAATTATTTGAAAGTAAAACTTTTGTTGCTCCTGGAAACCATCAGATAGGGAACCTGCAAATGAGACCGGGTGACCGGGTGTCCGTTTTAGCCATTTTTTTAGTAATACACATACTGAAGGGATATAGTCGTCGCACATAGGGTAAGCAAACTTTGAAGTGTTACATCATATTGCATTAATTTTATTTATTCGATTTTTTCATTATGTTGCAAGTTGCTTATTATTTGATGGCTACGTTCCAATTCGGATACAAATGCAGTGACATCTTTGAAATTTTAATGTTAAGTTACCGCTAAATGAAAAGTGATGTATTTAAAAAAAAAAGTGCGCTAAAAATGATCCAACGGATATCTTTGGATGGAAAATTGGGGTTTAACGTAGCACCGTCAAGGAAAATGTTGGTGATGACACGTAAATACGCTGTGGGTAATAATGGGAATGAGAATATCGCAGCGAATTTTTATCCTGAAGAAGAGGCTCCAGTCAATGTGTTTCAGAATTTAGATGCAGTTGTCTGTATGTCAGTATCGGATATACTGCCTGAAATTTCTGTGTGCCGGCTGTATTGCGAACTCGGAAGTAGCTCGGCGCTCCCAATAGGTGTGAGGACAGGTTCGCCACTTGGATACCTCGCGGGATGCGCGCAGCGATGCAGCTAACTTGTCAATAAGCCCCACACCCGGGCGCGCCCTCCATTCCGGCCGGCTGCCTTACGCTGCACCTCCGCCTTCCCGCACCCTCCCCAGCACTCTTCCTGCGCTTGGCACGTGTGACTCTCCCGCTGGTCGATAGCGTTCTGTTGCTGCCAGTCGTGCAAAAACGCGTGCTGTCTGTCACACCGCAAAACAATGGCTATTATTGCATATATCACATAGCTCAACAAAAGTCTTTGACTCCTTAATTATTCTTTCCGATTCTTTCAGCGTAGGTGAGCTTTTCATTAAAGGCTCGTATTTGCACAAGTACACTAAATATTTTTTAACGCGTTCATAGAAACACTAGTAGCTTTGTCGAGCTCACGAGACATGGCTGTGAGTTTAGAACTTCTGGTCTCCTTTACCGAACGAGACACGGCTGTGAGTTTAGAACTGCTGGTCTCCTTCACTGGGACCTGTAAAGATCATTCTTTTATTTCAATTCTGAGGAAGACACTCCTAGCAGTGTTGAAACCCGGTTCATTCGTTTAAATATAGTGACCGAGAGTTGTAGTATATTCCTAGAGCCATCCTTTAAAGCCGGTTCCTGAAGATTTATTAGTATGTTTTTAAGAGATAGTTTACGTCTGTCTCCAAGAGTCTGCTATTTCAGATCCTTCAACGACTCTGTGACACTTTCCAACGGATCAAACAAACCTGCTGCCCTTCTCTGTGTACGTTCAATTTCGCCCGTTGGTCCTGTTTGATACGGGTCTCACACACCTGAGCAACAGTCTGATACCTGTAGCACAAGTGATTTGTAAGCAATATCCTTTCTAGACTTATTGCATTTTTCCAGTATTCTACCTATAAACCGAAGGCTGCCACCTGCGTTACCCACTACTAAGCCTGTATGATCATTCCATTTCACATCCTTACAAAGGACTTTCAACTCTGACTCACTGCTATTACTGTTATACAATACGACGTTTTTTGTTTTGTAAAATGGACTACTTGACATTTCTAAACATTTAAAGCAAGCTGTTAATCTTTGCACCACTTTGAAATCTCATCAAGATCTGACTGAGTATTTATGCTCCTTCTGTCTGACAGTATTTCATTAGAGGTATCAGCATCATCTGCAAAAAGTCTGAGGTTACTATTAATGTCGCACGCAAGGTCGTCAGTGTACAACATGAGCAGAAAGGATCCCAACACACTTCCCCGGGGCACATTCGAAGCTACTTCTACATCAGTGACACTTCGTCCTAGATAACTTGCTGAGTTCTCCCTGCTAAACACCTTCAATAGACACAATTGAAAGAAAAACAGCTTTAGTAACCATGCGGTTTTTCTTTTCTGCCTTTAAGGCACAACATAAAAGAATGAAGAACAAGCTAAGCAGAGTTTAAGGGACTAAAAAAAAAATTGTTGGTTTTATTACGCACAGGATGCCGTCTAGTTTTGGGACCTGTAACAAGGCGTGATAATGCTGCTTTACCCAGTGTCAAATTTTGCTCTGTGTAGTATGACTGATAGCTTTCTGTAGCTGTAGTTGCTATATAAATGATGAGCTGCTTGTTAAGAATTGCGACTACTTTGATAAAACAATTATTGGTACACTGCTCAAGTCTCTTTTATTTAACGAGGGTTGGAACTTCAATAGTGGCAACTATTTATTTACAGCTCGTACAAAATACATTGGTTTTTCAAAGTTTTACTGACCTTCAAAGTAGTCACCAGCATTGTGTATAACCCGTTTCCAGCGATGTGGAAGTCGCAGGATGCTCTCAGCAGTGCCAGTTGTGTTGACAGTTAGAGCGGCGCGGTCTATTGCCCGTCGAATCTGTAGCAGTTCTGAAGCGAATGCCGTGAAGTGTTTACTTCAGTTTACAAATCGAGTTGAATTCATGAGTTCAGCAGGTGGTATAGCACTTAGCAGGCCCAAAAGTCAAACAAATCAGTAACAGCTTGCACTATACGCGCTTGAGCATTGTCCCGCAAAATTATGGTCAGGTCCTGCAGAAAGTTTCATCACTTCTGTCTCTAAGCTGGTTGTAAGTTGTGTTGCAGAAATGAACAGCATAGAGACAGAAGTGACGACACTTTCTGCAGGACCTGACCATCATTTTGCAGGACAATGCTCAAGCACGTACAGTGCAAGCTTTTACTGATTTGTTTGACTGACGGGGCTGCTAAGTGCTATATCACCTACTGCACTTCCCTGAGTTAAGCCCTCATAAGTTCAGCTCGATTTCTAAACTGAAGGAAACACTTCACGGCACTCGCTTCAGAACTGCTACAGCCGGCCGGAGTGGCCGTGCGGTTCTAGGCGTTACAGTCTGGAACCGCGAGACCGCTACGGTCGCAGGTTCGAATCCTGCCTCGGGCATGGATGTGTGTGATGTCCTTAGGTTAGTTAGATTTAAGTAGTTCTAAGTTCTAGGGAACTGATGACCTCAGAAGTTGAGTCCCATAGTGCTCAGAGCCATTTGAACCATTTTTGAACTGCTACAAATTCGTTGGGCAATAGACCGCGCAGCTCGAAGTGTCAACTCAACTAACACTGCTAAGATGATGATGATGGTGATGATAATGATGATGTTTGGTTTGTGGGACGCTCAACTGCACGGTTGTCAGCTCCCGTACAAATTCCCAACCTTTGCTCAGCCCAGTCTCGCTACTTTCTGGAATGATGATGAAATGATGAGGGCAACACATACACCCAGTCATCTCGAGGCAGGTGAAAATCCCTGACCCCGCCGGGAATCGAACCCGGGACCCCGTGCTCGGGAAACGAGAACGCGATGGCGAGACCACGAGCTGCGGACAGCACTACTAAGAGTATCCTACGACTTTCACATCGCTGGCAACGGGTTATACACAATGCTGGTGACTGCTTTGAAGGTCAGTAAAACTTTGAAACACGTATCTATTTTGTACGAACTGTAAATAAATAGTTGCCACTTTTAAGTACCAATCCTCATATTTCGACATCACTATGCTTTCCGACAGTCTTCAGGTGAATTATGATGCTCTACATTGCTGATTTGTCTATTTGGTAGACAGCGCTGTGATACTGAGGTTACATGTCGTCGTGCTTCTGTATCTGGACGGATACCTTTGTTCAAAAATGGTTCAAATGGCTCTGAGCACTATGGGACTTAACATCTTAGGTCATCAGTCCCCTAGAACTTAGAACTACTTAAACCTAACTAACCTAAGGACATCAAACACATCCATGCCCGAGGCAGGATTCGAACCTGCGACCGCAGCAGTCGCGAGGTTCAGGACTGAGCGCCTAGAACCGCTCGGCCACCGTGGCCGGCGATACCTTTGTTAAATACTGCCACAGGGATCTCAATGCCTCTGTCAGTACACACCTTTGAGTTCTGCAAAAAGCGGCACTCAAATGAAAGCTAGACAGATGGTAAAAAATTAGCAAACTGTTTATTCCTTAAAAGTAATCGCACTAACTGTTAGCACACGTATCTCACTTTGAGACAAGCTGGTTATCTCCTTCATGGAAAAATGTTTGTGGTTGCCTACCGAACCATCATTGTGCCAGGACGTGCATCTCTTCGTCCGAAGCAAATCCACAGCCACGAACCTGTTTCTTCTGACCTCTAAAAATATGGAAATCACATGAGGAGACATCCGGAGTCTATGGAGGATGTGTGAGGGCTGTGCAGGGAAACTTCTACAGCAAACTCGGAACACCCTTGGCAATATGTAGGCCGGCATCATCCTACAGCAAAGTGATGCTTTGGACTTGATGACGGGCTCCAGTTTTTGTAAAGTGTCCACGTACCACTGCTTGTTAATTGTGGCACCGTGTTACAGAAAGTCAGTGAGCAGCGGGTTGGCGGACGACATCATTCTGTTGCAGGATAATTCGCGTCCAAATGTTGCCAAAATTGTTTCGACTACACTGCAGAAGTTTCGCTTGGAAGCCTCCTCCATAGAGTCGTGATCTCTCCGATATGCGATTTCCGTATTTAAGGAACCCTGAAGAAAGACATTCGTGGCTGTCCATTTTCTTCGCACGAAGAGGTGCACTCCTATGTACAATCATCGTTCCGTAGACAACCGCAAACATTTTTCCACGAAGGCGTTGGCCGTCTTGTCCCACAGTGGGATGAATTTATTAATAGTTACGGGAACAACTGTTCAAATAATAAACAGTTGTCATTTTCCTATCTGTCTCGTTCTCCGTTGACTGCGCCTTATACAAGTCTTACAGTTCAAATAGGATAGCTTTGAGAAACATTCTGCTCTTAAGACAAAAGTTGTTTTAAAGATATGTAGATGCTGTCTGGCAAATACGAGTAGACAGCACGTTTATGCCTCCAACAAATTCAAGAGTAAAACTACGATAGTCCACCTGAAGAGGGCCGCGCGAGATTAGGCGAGCGGTCTAGGGTGCTGCAGTCGTGGACTGTGCGGCTGGTCCCGGCGGAGGTTCGAGTCCTCCCTCGGGCATGGGTGTGTGTGTTTGTCCTTAGGATAATTTAGGTTAAGTAGTGTGTAGGCTTAGTGACTGGTGACCTTAGCAGTTAAGTCCCATAAGATTTCACACACATTTGAACATTCCTGAACCTGAAGTTGGTGGCATAACAATCGAAATACGTACTGACGTTAAAATAAGAATAAAGGAGTATAAAGTTGAGTATCAATAATTATTTGTAATTATTTTTTCTATCTTAAATTCACAATGACGCCCAAATAAAATTGACCCGTAAAATATCTCTGAATCTGACATGATGTTACTCACCCCAGTTAACGAACAGGAGTTCGTCTCTTTGCAGGAGATGCTGAAAATGGCCACTGTAGATGCCGATACAGGACTGTGTTTGATTTACCAAAACCATGAAACACACATACCAACTTTGCCTGAGGAATGCCAACGCATGGCGTTTCCATCATTCCGTAGCTCTTCCACCTGTGTGGATTATTTGAGCACAATAGATTCTTCAAGTTATCCCATAAGAAAAAAAAATCACAGGGAGAGACAGAGTAGATTACCAACTACGCTCTAATAGAAGTCGTCTGGTACCTCAATCATACGACAGTGAAAAATGGTGAACTTCATCCCTGGTATTACCGCTAGTTGGACAGCCGGCACGGTAGCTCAGCGTGTTCGGTCAGAGAGCCGGTTGGACCCTGTAATAAATAACTGAGTGGAAGGATCAACCATCAAACTTGAACAGGGTGTCTTGCGACGTCCGCAACGACCAAACACAACGATCAATAACGAACAAAAAATAAAAAAATAAAAAAATAAAATAAAAAAAGGAGGTAGCGTCTTTGATTCATAATCAATACGTCTTCGGTCGCAGGTTGGATCCCCGCCACTGAGTAAATTTTGATAAATAATCAGCATTGGCGGCCGAAGACTTCTGGCATAAGAAGTCAGCCTCATTCTGCCAACGGCCTTGTCAAACAGGGTGGAGGAGCGGATAGAGGTTCAGGGCACTCTCTTGTCCAAGGGGTGGGAAATTGCCCCTAAAGGCGGAAGAATCAGCAATGATCAACGACATGAGGATGCAGAAGGCAATGGAAACCACTGCATTAAAGACACGTAACGTGTATCCACAGGACATGTGGCCTGTAATTGAAGAAGTGTCATGATGATCTCTCCATTGGCAAAAGATTCCGGAATAGTCCCCCATTCGCATCTCCGGGAGGGGACTGCCAAGGGGGAGGTTACCATGAGAAAAAGATTGAATAATCAACGAAAGGATAACGTTCTACGAGTCAGGGCGTGGAATGTCAGAAGCTTGAACGTGGTAGGGAAACTAGAAAATCTGAAAAGGGAAATGCAAAGGCTCAATCTAGATATAGTAAGGGTCAGTGAAGTGAAGTGGAAGGAAGACAAGGATTTCTGGTCAGATGAGTATCGGGTAATATCAACAGCAACAGATAATGGTATAACAGGTGTAGGATTGGTTGGTTGGTTGGTTTGGGGAAGGAGACCAGACAGCGTGGTCATCGGTCTCATCGGATTAGGGAAGGATGGGGAAGGAAGTCGGCCGTGCCCGTTCATAGGAACCATCCCGGCATTTGCCTGGAGTGATTTAGGGAAATCACGGAAAACCTAAATCAGGATGGCCGGACGCGGGATTGAACCGTCGTCCTTCCGACTGCGAGTCCAGTGTCTTACCAAACAGGTGTAGGATTCGTTATGAATAGGAAGATAGGGCAGAGGGTGTGTTACTGTGAACAGTTCAGTGACCGGGTTGTTCTAATCAGAATCGACAGCAGACCAACACCGACAACTATAGTTCAGGTATACATGCCGACGTCGCAAGCTGAAGATGAACAGATAGAGAAAGTGTATGAGGATATTGAAAGGGTAATGCAGTATGTAAAGGGGGACGAAAATCTAAGTCATGGGCGACTGGAATGCAGTTGTAGGGGAAGGAGCAGAAGAAAAGGTTACAGGAGAATGTGGGCTTGGGACTAGGAATGAAAGAGGAGAAAGACTAATTGAGTTCTGTAACAAGTTTCAGCTAGTAATAGCGAATAACCTGTTCAAGAATCACAAGAGGAGGAGGTATACTTGGAAAAGGCCGGGAGATACGGGAAGATTTCAATTAGATTACATCATGGTCAGACAGAGATTCCGAAATCAGATACTGGATTGTAAGGCGTACCCAGGAGCAGATATAGACTCAGATCACAATGATGAAGAGTGATGAAGAGTAGGCTGAAGTTCAAGACATTAGTCAGGAAGAATCAATACGCAAAGAAGTGGGATACGAAAGTACTAAGGAATGACGAGATACGTTTGAAGTTCTCTAACGCTATAGATACAGCAATAAGGAATAGCGCAGTAGGCAGTACAGTTGAAGAGGAATGGACATTTCCAGAAAGGGCCATCACAGAAGTTGGGAAGGAAAACATAGGTACAAAGAAGGTAGCTGCGAAGAAACCATGGGTAACAGAAGAAATACTTCAGTTGATTGATGAAAGGGGGAAGTACAAACATGTTCCGGGAAAATCAGGAATACAGAAATACAAGTCGCTGAGGAATGAAATAAATAGGAAGTGCAGGGAAGCTAAGACGAAATGGCTGCAGGAAAAATGTGAAGACATCGAAAAAGATATGATTGTCGGAAGGACAGACTCAGCATAAAGGAAAGTCAAAACAACCTTTGGTGACATTAAAAGCAACGGTGGTAACATTAAGAGTGCAACGAGAATTCCACTGTTAAATGCAGAGGAGAGAGCAGATAGGTGGAAAGAATAGATTGAAAGCCTCTATGAGGGTGAAGATTTCTCTGATGTGATAGAAGAAGAAACAGGAGTCGATTTAGAAGAGATAGGGGATCCAGTATTAGAATCGGAATTTAAAAGAGCTTTGGAGGACTTACGGTCAAATAAGGCAGAATGGATGGATAACATTCCATTAGAATTTCTAAGATCATTTGGGGAAGTGACAACAAAACGACTATTCACGTTGGTGTGTAGAATATATGAGTCTGGCGATATACCATCTGACTTTCGGAAAAGCATCATCCACACAATTCCGAAGACAGCAAGAGCTGACAAGTGCGAGAATTATCGCACAATCAGCTTAACAGCTCATGCATCGAAGCTGCTTACAAGAATAATATACAGAAGAATGGAAAAGAAAATTGAGAATGCGCTAGGTGACGATCAGTTTGGCTTTAGGAAAAGTAAAGGGACGAGAGAGGCAATTCTGACGTTACGGCTAATAATGGAAGCAAGGCTAAAGAAAAATCAAGACACTTTCATAGGATTTGTCGACCTAGAAAAAGCGTTCGACAATATAAAATGGTGCAAGCTGTTCGAGATTCTGAAAAAAGTAGGGGTAAGCTATAGGGAGAGACGGGTCATATACAATATGTACAATAACCAAGAGGGAATAATAAGAGTGGACGATCAAGCGCGAAGTTCTCGTATTAAGAAGGGTGTAGGACAAGGCTGTAGCCTTTCGCCCCTAATCTTCAATCTGTACATCGAGGAAGCAATGATGGAAATAAAAGAAAGGTTCAGGAGCGGAATTAAAATACAAGGTGAAAGGATATCAATGATACGATTCGCTGACGACATTGCTATCCTGAGTGAAAGTGAAGAAGAATTAAGTGATATGCTGAACGGAATGAACAGTCTAATGAGTACACAGTATGGTTTGAGAGTAAATCGGAGAAATACGAAGGTAATGAGAAGTAGTAGAAATGAGAACAGCGAGAAACTTAACATCAGGATTGATGGTCACGAAGTCAATGAAGTTAAGGAATTCTGCTACCTAGGCAGTAAAATAACCAATGACGGACGGAGCAAGGAGGACATCAAAAGCAGACTCGCTATTGGAAGAAAGGCATTTCTGGCCAAGAGAAGTCTACTAATATCAAATACCGGCCTTAATTTGAGGAAGAAATTTCTGAGGATGTACGTCTGGAGTACAGCATTGTATGGTAGTGAAACATGGACTGTGGGAAAACCGGAACAGAAGAGAATCGAAGCATTTGAGATGTGGTACTATAGACGAATGTTGAAAATTAGGTGGACTGATAAGGTAAGGAATGAGAAGGTTCTACGCAGAATCGGAGAGGAAAGGAATATGTGGAAAACACTGATAAGGAGAAGGGACAGGATGATAGGACATCTGCTAAGACATGAGGGAATGACTTCCATGGTACTAGAAGGAGCTGTAGAGGGCAAAAACAGTAGAGGAAGACAGAGATTGGAATACGTCAAGCAAATAATTGAGGACGTAGGTTGCAAGTGCTACTCTGAGATGAAGAGGTTAGCACAGGAAAGGAATTCGTGGCGGGCCGCATCAAACCAGTCAGTAGACTGATGACAAAAACAAAAAAAACCATCTACGCTACTTATCAAAATCACGGTCGTATGGGGGTACCAAGCGAAATTTGATTTGGGACCCGTTTGAAGGTGTTTGGCAGGGAGGAGTCAGCAAGTTGTCTTGGATGAAGTGTCACTGACAGATGTAGAAGTAGCTTCGAATGTGCCCCGTGGAAATGTGTTGGGATCTTTGCTGGTTATGTAGATTGACGACCTTGCGGGCACATTAATAGGAACCTCAGAATTTTTGCAGATGATGCAGATACCTCTAATGAAGTACTGTCAGACAGAAGGTGCGTAAATACTCAGTCAGATATTGATGAGATTTCAAAAGATTAACAGCTTGCTTTAAATGTTCAGAAATGTCAAATAGTCCATTTTACAGAACAAAAAACGTAGTATTATATGACAGTAATATCAGTGAGTCAGAGTTGGAATCGGCACTGTGTAACACTTTGTAAGGATGTGAAATGGAATGATCATACATTCTTAGTCGTGGGTAACGCAGGTGGTAGCCTTCGGTTTATAGGCAGAATACTGGAAAAATGCAATAAGTCTACAAAGGAGATTGCTTACAAATCACTTGTGCTACAGGTATTAGATTGTTGCTCAGGTGTGTGAGACCCGTAGCAAACAGGACCAACTGGCGAAATTGAACGTATACAGAGAAGGGCAGCAGGTTTGTTTGATCGTTGGAAAGTGTCACAGAGACGTTGAAAGAACTGGACTGGCAGGCTCTTGGAGACAGACGAAAACAATCTCTTGAGAACCTACTGATAGCATTTCAGGAACTGGCTTTAAAGGATGACTCTAGGAACATACTACAACCCTCTACATATCGCTCCCGCTTATTGCACGCACAGAAGCAAACATTCTTCCCACGCTCTATACGTGAATGGAATCGGAAAGAACCATAATAAATGGTGCAGTGGAATGTACCCGCTGCCATGCACTTCACAGTGGTTTGCAAAGTATGGAAGTAGAAGCAGATGTAGAACAATTTTTTTTTGACGCTAAGAGAATTCTACGAAAGAACTGCGTCTTTCCTCATTCAGTCTCGAACTTTCCTCGACTGACCTGTCAGTCTCATATCGATCAACTTTCTAGATCTCAGTTGCATGGAAACTGCGACCACAGAACAGTGTGACACCAACAAGACGCTTCAGCAACAGACAGAATAATGGAAACATGGAATAGAACAGTAACAAAAGAGCTAATTACACATTCTATAACTATATAACAAGATAAATGAGATGGTGAAACTATAGTCACTATCTATATCTACGTCTATTGCATTCTGCTCATTCACAACACACTCCACACACAGGGGTACCCACAATCCATGTGCCTGACGTTGCATGCAAAGAGACTGGCATTTTCTGCATAGATAAGGAAGGGTTAATTTTTTCCGAGTCTTGTTTGATAGTTTCAGAACCTCCACACTAGTAATAAACAGAGGATGAAATGAAATCGAGGCCCCAAGCTGGGCGCTAATATTAAGTAAATTCGGATTTGTGGAATGACAAATAAGGTTATCTCACTCTGACCGTCAAATATGTAGTGAAATAAAATTGATACATAGCCGGCCGCGGTGGCTGTGCGGTTCTAGGCGCTGCAGTCCGGAACCGCGGGACTGCTACGGTCGCAGGTTCGAATCCTGTCTCGGGCATGGATGTGTGTGATGTCCTTAGGTTAGTTTGGTTTAAGTAGTTCTAAGTTCTAGGGGACTGATGACATTAAGTCCCATAGTGCTCAGAGGCATTTTTGAAAATTGATATATAAATGAGATAACAACGAAAACAGTTTGGTCGAAGGATTAAAACAAAGAAACATTTACATTTAGTATTAGCTCACGTTTGATCTGACTAATACTGACAAGACACAGTAATTGGGCAAGGGCAAGTTCGGTGGATGTGCCATTTCATCTCGCCACTCAGCGGAGTCCGTTTCAAATGAAGGTATGTGTGGCAGGTGCGATGTCGGACGATGTGTCGATCACCTCTTGTCGTTTGACGACGATTCTTTTCTTTCTCTCGTCGTTTGTGTGGCTGCGGGTTGATAGCGAGCAGCTTTCGTATTCTATGTTCTGTAGCTGTGAGACGATGCCCTCGGCTGCTTATCACGTTCCTTCTTCCTGCTTGGCTGACCTAAATTATCAGATATAACGCAGTTTAGCATCATATATGATGTTGTGTTTGGACTCGCGGTAACTATTGTCCCACATATGCGGTGCGAATGTACGGTTTGGAAGTTGAGGTCAGACAGCGAATTTAGCATTGGATCACAAGGAAGGTCCATTCGACATGGTACCGGAAATGAGTATGTCACAAAGTGACGAAAGACATTGTAGTGAATGCACGGATCTGATTAAATGAGTCAAAACCGAGTTAAAAATAGGTTGGCATGCTTCCGGAAGGAAATCTTACTGTTCGCTCCACCTGTTCGGTTCCTTTCTGTCTGATTGCTGACTGCCTCATCTGTCTCACTGAGTGGCCAGTGACTGATCACGCTGACACCCCTGCGGCTGCTCCTGTTTGGCAGTTAAATTATCCCACACTCCATCCTTCAGAGCTCTAAATTTCCATCGAATTCTCTTTGTCATTGTTATGTTCAATTTATAATCAACACAATCGACACTGCATAACCACAACCATTCAGTCCTCGCAGAGGGTGAGAAATTTTCCAGTCTTGCGACGGCTAACATGTAATCTGGGATCTCCGGCATCGTTTTCGTGATGGCCCCTTGTTGCGGCCCCTCTCAGCCTGATTTGTCAAGAAAGAAGTGACTCAAAAACTTGTCTGTAATGGGAATTCCTGTGCTTCGATCAAGTGTCTCAAGATGATTGTAACTCAGCGGCGTCCCTGTACGAGGTGCATTCAAATTCTAAGGCCTCCGATTTTTTTTCTCCGGACTGGAAAGAGATAGAAACATGCGCATTGTTTTAAAATGAGGCCGCGTTCATTGTCAATACGTCCCAGAGATGGCAGCACTGTACGGCAGATGGAATTTTGCCGCCAGTGGCGAGAATGAGAACTGTTTTAAATACTTAAAATGGCGACGTTTTCCTTACTTGAACAGCGTGCAATCGTTCGTATTCTGTATTTGCGTGGTGTGAAACCAATTGAAATTCATCGACAGTTGAAGGAGACGTGTGGTGATGGAGTTATGGATGTGTCGAAAGTGCGTTCGTGGGTGTGACAGTTTAATGAAGGCAGAACATCGTGTCACAACAAACAGAAACAACCTCGGGCTCGCACAAGCCGGTCTGACGACATGATCGAGAAAGTGGAGAGAATTGTTTTGGGGGATCGCCGAATGACTGTTGAACAGATCGCCTCCAAAGTTGGCATTTCTGTGGGTTCTGTGCGCACAATCCTGCATGACGACCTGAAAATGCGAAAAGTGTCATCCAGGTGGGTGCCACGAATGCTAACGGACGACCACATGGCTGCCTGTGTGGCATGTTGCCAAGCAATGTTGACGCGCAACGACAGCATGAATGCGACTTTCTTTTCGTCGGTTGTGACAATGGATGAGACGTGGATGCCATTTTTTAATCCAGAAACAAAGCGCCAGTCAGCTCAATGGAAGCACACGGATTCACCGCCACCAAAAAAATTTCGGGTAACCGCCAGTGCTGAAAAAATGATGGTGTCCATGTTCTGGGACAGCGAGGGCGTAATCCTTACCCATTGCGGTCCAAAGGGCACTACGGTAACAGGTGCATCCTACGAAAATGTTTTGAAGAACAAATTCCTTCCTGCACTGCAACAACAACATCCGGGAAGGGCTGCGCGTGTGCTGTTTCACCAAGACAACGCACCCGCACATCGAGCTAAGGTTACGCAACAGTTTCTTCGTGATAACAATTTTGAAGTGATTCCTCATGCTCCCTACTCACCTGACCTGGCTCCTAGTGACTTTTGGCTTTTTCCGACAATGAAAGACACTCTCCGTGGCCGCACATTCACCAGCCGTGCTGCTATTGCCTCAGCGATTTTCCAGTGGTCAAAACAGACTCCTAAAGAAGCCTTCGCCGCTGCCATGGAATCATGGCGTCAGCGTGTGAAAAATGTGTACGTCTGCAGGGCGATTACGTCTAGAACTAACGCCAGTTTCATCGATTTCGGGTGAGCAGTTAATTAGAAAAAAAAATTGGAGGCCTTAGAACTTGAATGCACCTCGTAGTTGTTCACCAGACTTTAAATTTGGAGACTTTTCCGCTTTTTGCACATACTTCAGTTAAGTTGTACAAGTCTGGCATTTAGGAAAATCTCATTTGTAAGTTGCGGCTTAAGTGTCCCCTTTTGTCCTGAGAACCTAGCGGCACAGTATTGCTTTGTCTACAGTTTCACTGTAGAGCTGGTGAAGGATGTACACATTGAAGAACCAGAACATTATGACAACTGCCTACCTTGAGAATGAATGCAACGTGGTGGTATTGCAGGCATGTGTCGCGCTAAGAAAACATATAAGCGAAGTAGAGATGACTGGGAAACCATTCTAGTGACTATAAGCGCCGGAAATAGAGAGATCCACTGACATAAGTAACTTCGACAAAGGGCAGAGTGTTATGGCCTAACGTGTTCACTCGAGCATTTCAAAAACAGTGAACTTCACTATCTGTGTGCGCGTTACTGTCTCGAGCACCTATGGAAAGATGTTGAAATCAGAAGTTGACGACAGGATCTACATCTACATCTACATCCATACTCCGCAAGCCACCTGACGGTGTGTGGTGGAGGGTACCTTGAGTACCTCTATCGGTTCTCCCTTCTATTACAGTCTCGTATTGTTCGTGGAAAGAAGGATTGTCGGTATGCCTCTGTGTGGGCCCTAATCTCTCTGATTTTATCATGGTCTCTTCGCGAGATATACGTAGGAGGGAGCAATATACTGCTTGACTCTTCGGTGAATGTATGTTCTCGAAACTTTGACAAAAGCCCGTACCGAGCTACTGAGCATCTCTCCTGCAGAGTCTTCCACTGGAGTTCATCTATCATCTCCGTAACGCTTTCGCGATTACTAAATGATCCTGTAACGAAGCGCGCTGCTCTCCGTTGGATCTTCTCTATATCTTCTATCAACCCTATCTGGTACGGATCCCACACTGCTGAGCAGTATTCAAGCAGTGGGCGAACAAGCGTACTGTAACCTACTTCCTTTGTTTTCGGATTGCATTTCCTCAGGATTCTTCCAATGAATCTCAGTCTGGCATCTGCTTTACCGACGATGAACATTAAATGATCATTCCATTTTAAATCACTCCAAATGCGTACTCCCAGATAATTTATGGTATTAACTGCTTCCAGTTGCTGACCTGCTATTTTGTAGCTAAATGATAAAGGATCTATCTTTCCGTGTATTCGCAGCACATTACACTTGTCTACATGTTGGACATCCATGCCGCATCAGAAGACGTGAAAGTTGGAGGCTAGCCTTGTCTATAAACCAGGATAGGTAGCTATCCGTGGCAGTTCTGACGACAGAGTACAGTGCTACAATGCTAGTGCAGACACAAGTGTTCCAGTGCACTGTGATGAACATGGACTTCGCAGCATACGATCCCTACGTGTTCCAGTGTTGACCCAATGATATCATCAATTAGCATTGTAGTGGTCACGGGATAACCGAAATTTGGCAACGGATTAGTGGCACCATGAGTCCTGGCCGAATGAATCGCGTTTTTTGTTACACTAGGTCGATGGCAGTATCAGGATGCGCCGTCATGCAGGCAAATTGCTGCTCGAAACATTCACCACATCATGGACACAAATCATGGAGGGTAGTATTCTGCTGTAGTGGACTTCCACGTGGGCTTTCATCCTCGACGGTGAAGGCATCTTCCATCAAAATAGTTATTCCCTGTCAAGAGGCCAAAATCATGGTACAGTGGATTGAGAAGCAAGATACTGAACTGACGCAGATGCCTGGCCACCTTAACTGGAGCGCTATTAGAGCCAGCTTCGCAGCACAGATCACAAGCCCATAATTTACGGGAACTGCACGACCTCTGCCACACACAGCTAGAAACCTACCAATGGCCTGTAAAATCCACGCCACGTAGAATTGCTGCTGTATTGCGTCAGGAAGGTAGACCAATACGCTATTAAGCAGATGGTCATAATGTTTAGACTCATAAGCGTATGGTCACCCTCTATGATGTGTACACTACATACGCTTATACTAAGGAATAGAACTGGCGATTGATTCTCGTCCTTCACAAATAAAAACTAAGCGCGTTCCAGTCTTTTCCCTTCCTGTCCTGACTATGATCACAAATTTAGATTTACCTCAGTCCCATAAGCACGTTTATTAACTCTTCCATGTAATTACGGATGTGTATTACTTTTTGATCCAACATTTTGTTCAAACTTACTCTCAAGTTTCGATTATAATCCCAGACCTTTTTTTCAATGTTTTCTCGTAATCGTCTAATTTTTTGCTCAGTTCTGCAATTTCCGATTACCGGACTTCAATTTCTGCTTATTATTTTTTAGTTTTCTATTGTTATCACCTAGCTTTTTGTTCCAATTTTGATTATTTGACAGCAGTTTTTGTAACAGTTGTATTATCAAGTCCTTCCTTCCTACATTATCAACATGATTGTTGTCTGTTCCTGCCTCTCAAGACAGAATGTTTAAGTTTAAATATGAGCTTTCATTTTCAGTTGCCTCTACAGTTCTATTTCTACTAATTAGTCCCAGTTCATTAAAAAAATTCATGTCAAAACTACAGGGCGGTCCATTGATCGTGACCGGGCCAAATATCTCACAAAATAAACGTCAAACGAAAAAACTACAAAGAACGAAATTTGTCTAGCTTGAAGGGGGGAACCAGATGGTGCTATGGTTGGCCCGCTAGATGGCGCTTCCATTGGTCAAACGGATATCAACTGTGTTTCTTTAATAGGAACCATTTGTATTACACATTCGTTAGTGCGTAAAGAAATATGAATATTTTAGTTGGACCACTTTTTTCGCTTTGTGATAGATACCGCTGTAATAGTCACAAACGTATAAGTACGTGGTATCACGTAACATTCCGCCAGTGCGGACGGTATTGGTTTCGTGATACATTACCCGTGTTAAAATGGACCGTTTACCAATTGCGGAAAAGGTCGATATCGTGTTGATGTATGGCTATTGTGATCAAAATGCCCAACGGGCGTGTGCTATGTATGCTGCTCGGTATCCTGGACGACATCATCCAAGTGTCCGGACCGTTCGTCTGATAGTTACGTTATTTATGGAAACAGGAAGTGTTCAGCCACATGTGAAGCGTCAGCCACGACCTGCAACAAATGATGATGCCCAAGTAGGTGTTTTAGCTGCTGTCGGAGCTAATCCGCACATCAGTAGCAGACAAATTGCGCGAGAATCGGGAATCTAAAAACTTCGGTGTTGAGAATGCTACATCAACATCGATTGAATCCATACCATACTTCTATGCACCAGGAATTGCATGGCGACGACTTTGAACGTCGTGTACAGTTCTGCCACTGGGCACAAGAGAAATTACGGGACGATGACAGATTTTTTGCACGCGTCCTATTTAGTGACGAAGCGTCATTCACCAACAGCGGTGAAACTTCCTGGCAGATTAAAACTGTGTGCCCGACCGAGACTCGAACTCGGGCGGGACCTTTGCCTTTCGCGGGCAAGTGCTCTACCAACTGAGCTACCGAAGCACGACTCACGTCCGGTACTCACAGCTTTACTTCTACCAGTACCTCGTCTCCTACCTTCCAAACTTTACAGAAGCTCTCCTGCGAACCTTGCAGAACTAGCACTCCTGAAAGAAAGGATATTGCGGAGACATGGCTTAGCCACAGCCTGGGGGATGTTTCCAGAATGAGATTTTCACTCTGCAGCGGAGTGTGCGCTGATATGAAACTTCCTGGCAGATTAAAACTGTGTGCCCGACCGAGACTCGAACTCGGGACCTTTGCCTTTCGCGGGCAAGTGCTCTACCAACTGAGCTACCGAAGCACGACTCACGTCCGGTACTCACAGCTTTACTTCTGCCAGTACCTCGTCTCCTACCTTCCAAACTTTACAGAAGCTCTCCTGCGAACCTTGCAGAACTAGCACTCCTGAAAGAAAGGATATTGCGGAGACATGGCTTAGCCACAGCCTGGGGGATGTTTCCAGAATGAGATTTTCACTCTGCAGCGGAGTGTGCGCTGATATGAAACTTCCTGGCAGATTAAAACTGTACCGGACGTGAGTCGTGCTTCGGTAGCTCAGTTGGTAGAGCACTTGCCCGCGAAAGGCAAAGGTCCCGAGTTCGAGTCTCGGTCGGGCACACAGTTTTAATCTGCCAGGAAGTTTCATATCAGCGCACACTCCGCTGCAGAGTGAAAATCTCATTCTGGCAACAGCGGTAACGTAAAACGGCATGATATGCACTATTGTGCAACGGAAAATCCACGATGGCTGCGACATGTGGAACATCATTGACCTTGGCGGGTTAATGTATGGTGCGGCATTATGGGAAGAAGGATAATTAGTCCCCATTTTATCGATGGCAATCTAATTGGTGCAATGTATGCTGATTTCCTACGTAATGTTCTACCGATGTTACTACAAGATGTTTCACTGCATGACAGAATGGCGATGTACATCCAAACAGATGGATGTCCGGCACATAGCTCGCATGCGGTTGAAGCGGTATTGAATAGCATATTTCATGACAGGTGAATTGGTCGTCGAAGCACCATACCATGGCCCGCACGTTCACCGGATCTGAAGTCCCCGGATTTCTTTCTGTGCGGAAAGTTGAAGGATATTTGCCATCGTGATCCCCGACAACGTCTCACAACATACGTCAGCGCATTGACAATGCATGTGCGAACATTACGGAAGGCGAACTACTCGCTGTTGAGAGGAATGTCGTTACACGTATTGCCAAATGCAATGAGGTTGACGGACATCATTTTGAGCATTTATTGCATTAATGTGGTATTTACAGATAATCAGCTGTAACAGAATGCGTTCTCAGAAATGATAAGTTCACAAAGGTACATGTATCACATTGGAACAACCGAAATAAAATATTCAAACGTACCTACGTTCTGTGTTTAATTTAAAAAACATACCTGTTACCAACTGTTCGTCTAAAATTGTGAGCCATATGTTAGTGACTATTACAGCGTCATCTATCACAAAGCGAAAAAAATGGTCCAAGTAAAACATTCATATTTCTTTACGTACTACACGAATATGTAATAAAAATGGGGGTTCCTATTTAAATAAACGCAGTTGATATCCGTTTGACCTATGGCAGCGCCATCTAGCGGGCCAACCATAGCGCCATCTGGTTTCCCCCTTCAAGCTAGACAAGTTTCGTTCTTTGTATTTTTTTCGCTTGACGCTTATTTCGTGAGATTTTTGGCCCGGTCTCGATCAATGGGCCATCCTGTATACTAATCGACCTCCTGACTTTGGCTGGCCGTTGTTCTTGAAATATGTGCACTGCCCACGCTATTTACCACCGATAGAATAGTTTACTGTCTAATGTTGCACGAAAAATCGATATACCGCTCATAATTTGAATTTCACTCACCATCTATTGCTGCCGGCGATCGGGCTCCGGGTCGGAAGGTTACTGCAGGATGCAACAATGTCCGTGTCATCGTTGACCACGATCTGCTGATGTGCTATAACGGTAGTGCTGCATTACTCCTCCTCACTTCAAGGATCTAATTATATACTTCTTTTTGCTGATAACTTTTAGGAGGCGTTTAATGAGAGAATCGATTGATGAGTTACTGGCGGATCACTGACTGTGCGATTTATTACCGAAGTTATTATTCACTTCAAAGTAGTTTAGCTACACTCAGTTTAGCAATGTCCAGTATGCCACAATGCCAAATCATTCACTTCACATTGAAACTTCCACACAGTCAGAACATGGCTTGTATATTTAGCCGGAGTACATTGGCGATAGTGGCCGACCAGGACAGGCTCACTGATGTAAGTGTCTACTCGCCACTGATGCAGTGCTGCGCCAAACACACTCACGCAGCAACAGTTACACTTAAAAAGCATTGTCAATGGGCAAACGTTACGCTTAACTGCTGGACATCATTATGCCAGCAGTAGCTCCGGAATTATAAAATACAGTCTGCAGTAATGATAATCAACAGACTTACGAGGAGGGTCGCCTGTGAGGTATAGGATCCTTACAAACTTCAAATTGGCATCAAGTGGACTACGAGTAATGATTGCATCTCCAAATTATTAGCAATTCAGCGCAACTGCACAAAGTAGACAGAAGTAATGCATTTCACTCAATGAAGAATTGCTTAGCCGATTCCTCATTAGCTAATTGCGTATGAATGTTGTTTGTGAGAAGATCTCATTGTGCCTCGTGTAAGGAAAAGCTTCTGCCAGCACATTTCGGAATTTTACTGTGGCAACCTGTCGGGGATTCGGATTACTGTTCAACTATATGGCTGCTCATATAGGTTAGGATGTTACGATTGTCACGTGAATATCGAATGGGTTCAGATGGGCCGAAGTGGGCTTGTTTGCGCAATACAAGTATCGACAGCTACAGTGCGATTCATGTGAAGAGCTACTGTCAAATTGATCAACGACCACTTTTGCTGTTTTCCTGGACGTGGCAGCAGAGGGAGGCGCCCGCCTGTGGAGCACCCAACGGTAACAGAGGAGGCAGGAGTCTCATAACGTCACCCTTTCTGTGTGCGATGCTCCATGGGGAACGACCGTTGCCAGATTCAATTTGTCATCTTCATAAGATCCTGGCAACTGGAATGACGGCATTCAGTCCTATTAGATTCAAACACGACGGTCTCTATTTCCCATCCGTTACATTTATGACACGTGAAAGCAATGATGTTACCTTTCAACGACTGGAGACTTCATGTTACCCTTGCTGTCCTGACCTACATGTATACAAAATGTGTTCCACTCATGCCTTGGATACCATGTTCCTCGTATCTCTAACCCATTGAAAACAAGTGGTCGTATGTTGCTGAGAGACTGACACATCACAACATGCTATCCCCTGTGATTGATGAACTCTGGGATAGAGTTAGGGAAGCATGGAATAACTCTGTCGCTTCTGTCATCCAAGCTCAGTTCGACTCGACGCCCTGCCGCATTAGAGCTACTGTCGCTGCCGGAATCGGCATCTCTGTAAACTAAATTTCGCACTTTGCACTCCCCAAATTACCTACATATTTAATCATGTCTATTCGTACTATAATTCTGTTACTACCAAAAGCGTCTGTTACCTATGTAGATTAGTATCTGAGTACAGCATAGTGCGTTCATATATCTACATCTTCATGGATACTGCAAATCACATTCTCTATTATTCCAGTCTCGTATAGCGCGAGGAAAGAATGAACGCCTATATCATTCCGTGCGAGCTCTGATTTCCCTTATTTTATCGTGGTGATTGTTCCTCCCTATGTAGGTCGGTGTCAACAAAATATTTTCGCGTTTGGAGGAGAAAGTTGGTGACTGGAATTTCGTGAGGAGATTCCTTCGCAGCGAAAAACGCCTTTCTTTTAATGATTTCCAGCGCAAATCCTGTATCATTTCTGTGACACTCTCTGCCATATTTCGCGATAATACAAAACGTGCTGCCTTTCTTTGAACGTTTTAGATGTACTCCGTCAGTCCTATCTGGTAAGGATCCCACACTGCGCAGCAGTATTCTAAAAGAGGACGGACAGGCTTAGTGTAGGCACTCTACTTAGTAGGTCTGTTACATTTTCTAAGTGTCCCGCCAATAAAACGCAGTCTTTGGTTAGTCTTCCCCGCGACATTTTCTATGTGTTACTTCCAATTTAAGTTGTTCGTAATTGTAATACCTAGGTATTTAGTTGAATTTACGGCTTTCAAGTTAAGTATACTATTCTGCTAGCCAAATGGTTTATGAACATAGATTCTCACATAGAGATAGCAGATTTTTCACTGTCATTCTAATGATTTCGTGTGGATTACTCAAAATTTCGCGGGTGTTTATCTGTACATTGTATTATGCGAGAAAGTGAAGGAAATTATCTGAATAAGGTAACTTGTTGTACATTTTGGCATCTAATACGTTATTATTTGCAAACAATTGTACTTTCTCCTGTCTAAACTGCGCAACATAATTAAAATATCACTTTTTCGAAACCCTGTAACTGTCTCCCATTCTGACGCATCACTTTGAAATTTGCTTCAAAGGTGTCTACAGCCTTCCTCTGTAATGGTTCAAAAGCGTGGCGCCCTGTGAAGTCATCCTAGTGCTCAGCGACGCGTTAAATACCAAGGTGTCGACACATGCTGAAAATAGCCCAGAACATGTGAGATATAGGGTGAGTTAATTATGACACATTAGCGCCAAATTTCACCACAATTCTGCACATCGCTAGCGTCGACGTGTCACATGATGGAAAGGTACTCACAGTCCCTCTTACGCACATTTCACCCCTTCTTTTGTTTCTCTGCGACGGAAATCAGAATCGCGACACTTGTGTTGAAATCACGCTGTTTTCTTATGGGTGGCCGAGGGAAACACTTTAGACACGTAAAGGCCTCAGTGAGTAGCATAAAGGGCGTCAATGAATCCAACCCTTCCCTTGGGATTTTGATTCCCACACATTTTGCTGTCAAGAACGTTAGTTTCTAATGCGATGAGCAACAGGACACCGTTCTTGACAATGTTCAATGTTGCCGCCACCATCTGGGCGTTTTAACCCTACTCTAACGACAGCGCGGGGCTGCAACTTCATTGCAAGTGATCTGACTCATTTGAAGTGAAGTGCGACTTCAATTATTGACCTGGCATACAGAGACCATTCAAAACCATTCGGCGAAATTTGAACATGATCTGAAGCAGCAAAGCGGCTTTATGCTTCTTGAGCCTTTAGCGCATCCGTTTCACGCATTTTTGTGACGTGATCATGGGGGAGGGAGGGGCTAAATTATCCTCTGCTTGAATAAAACAGCAAAGGGTCCCTATAACACTCCTCAGTTCGACAACACTCTCGTTGCCATCCACGATAGTTTGTTGTGCACTTTGAAAATGTACCTGTCGGAAACTTAGGCACCAATTTAGTCTCGGGTCTGCTCTGACACGTAACGGTTATGCAGCCGCTCTGGTGAGGTTTGCCTGCCGTCAGGCGCTCGAACAACCGCAAGACGAAAATGGTGTCGAAATTTCCGAAAGGTAAATTTTTAAAGTGTACAACAAAAGTGCGTGGCTGGCACCGACAGTGTTGTCGAACTGGAAGGGAATCTTAGAGAGAGCCTTTGTCGTTTAATAACATACATGATAATTAAACATCCCCCACCCCCATACCCTCACGTAAGTATACTGCCGGAGGGCACGAAACAGAAGCGTTGAAAAAGCACCATTTTCTGCTTCGAATCACGTTCAGAATTCGTCGAATGGTTTTGACGGTCCCTAGTGGTTCCATCCTGCATGCCAGAACAAAAACTGTGGTCGCTGACCCGTGCACGGCTCGTGTTCATCCCATTAATTGTTTGTCATCTTCTATTACGATAGCGCCGCCTCGTTTTCTTATTCCATTTACTGGTGTCACTAACTTCCTGCCTTACTTGCCCGCGAGTAGCAGCAACAGCGCGTCTCGATAAGCGCACTGTCGTACCATTTTTGAAGCGACCGATAGTATTTCCGCTCTGTCCTGCTAGCCCAGGATTTTCAGTCGCACTACACTCCAATGGGGTGAGATCACCTTGAATGGGGTTGGAGCCGCACGATGTCCTTAGAATAGGTTGGAAATGCTCAGGGGGTGGCAGTAATGTCGAACATTGTCGCCGCGAGGGATTAGCCGAGCGGTCTTAGGCGCTGGAGTCATGCACTGTGCGCTGATCCCGGCGGAGGTTCGAGTCCTCCCTCGGGCATGGGTGTGTGTGTTTGTCCTTAGCATAATTTAGGTTAAGTAGTGTGTAAGCTTAGGGACTGATGACCTTAGCACTTAAGTCCCACCCGCATCTCGTGGTCGTGCGGTAGCGTTCTCGCTTCCCACGACCGGGTTCCCGGGTTCGATTCCCGGCGGGGTCAGGGATTTTCTCTGCCTCGTGATGGCTGGGTGTTGTGTGCTGTCCTTAGGTTAGTTAGGTTTAAGTAGTTCTAAGTTCTAGGGGACTGATGACCATAGATGTTAAGTCCCATAGTGCTCAGAACCATTTTGAACTTAAGTCCCATAAGATTTCACACACATTTGAACATTATCAAGAACCTTGTCCTGTTGCTCATAACACTGCAAACTGTCGTTTTCGATAGCGAATCAAATGGTTCGAATGGCTCTGAGCACTATGGGACTTAACATCTGAGGTCATCAGACCCCTAGAACTTAGAACTAATTAAACCTAACTAACCTAAGGACATCACACACATCCATACCCGGGGCAGAATTCGAACCTGCGACAGTAGCTGCCGCGCGGTTCCGGACTGAAGCGTCTAGAACTGCTTGGCCACCGCGGCCGGCGACAGCGAATCATTGAAACGTCCCCTTTGAAAAATTATACAAGACTGTGCTTAAACTGACACACAATATTTTTTAGCGCAACGCAATCTGACTTTCAAAAATCCCTACAAAGGAATGGCCCTGACTAACATTAACCTGTACCTTTCACAAATCACTTACCTCACCAAAAATCTTCGTTACTCGAACTACTGCAATACAGCGAGCGCCACTACTGCCAGCTAAATAAAAGATTCAAATTACTGATAGGCATAGTTAGCAAATGAAAGATTTTAATAGAGAACAAACAATGTATTTACCTTAATTATCATAATATATATGCCATCCAGTCTTACAAATTTCAAAACTCCGCCATTTCTCTCCCCACATCCACCACTGCTGGCGGCCCACCTCCAACTGCGCAACGCTACGCGCTGTTCACATCCAGCTGCCGCTGCCCAACACTACAATGGCAGACAACAATGCTAAATAGCCACAGACTGCACACAGCACAGCCAGTGATTTTCATACAGAGCGCTACGTAACGTTGCCAATAAGAAAATATAAACAGCCTACTTACATCATGTATGAATAAACGCCCAGAGGGAAGGAGTGGTTTTACTGACGTCCTTTACGCTATACTCTATAGCCTTTTCATGTCAATTCCGAGCGGCGTGTGTCTGAAATATTTCCCTCGGCCACTCATAACGAAATCACGGGATTTCAACTCAGAGCGGCGCGGTTTTGACCTCCATCGCAGAGGTGTCAAAAGAAGGGGTGAAATATGGGTAAGGGGAGCTTGACGACCTTCCTGTTGTGTGGTGTGACACGTCCTTGGTGGTGCTGGGCAGAATTCTGGTGAAATGTGGCGCCAGTTTGGTGCCATTAATCCAGTTTATAAGTCACATGAAGTTCTGGGCTGTGGCCGTTTTACACAAGTGTCGATACTTAGCTGTTTGAAGCGTCGGCGAGCCAGAGGGTGAATCGCAGGGCGCCACGCCTGTGCACCACTACAGAGAAAGATCGTAGGCACCTTTGAACCAAGTTTCCAACATTTTAAACTTATGCGTGGGAAAGAGAGACAATTACGGAGTTTGGAAAAAGTGATCCTTTAATTTTATTGCGCAGAGTATTAGGCACATGAAAGCACACTACATAGCCGATTGATTTGAGAGGATTATACGTCTTCGTAGTTCATGTAGCATATTCCCGTATCAGCTCCTGTCTTGGAGCGAACGAGTATGGTGTAGTACAATTATTTTCAACGACTATGTATATTTGTGACGTTTCCCTGTATTTCTATTTTTCAGGGATGACAGTGACAGATGGTATGACTTGGTGCTCATAAAAACTTATACAGACTAGTGTTCTTATTTCATGTGCATCTTTGCCAGCTGTTACTTGGCCCCTTGCAGGACATGTTAGTGTATCCACATTTGTAACATATTATTGGGTTCGGTGCACGATGTCGCACTTTTAACTAAAGGAAACCCAGTGCACGATTAAGAGATTTCTCTTTTTTTATCTTATCCTTCCTACTTGTCTTTTAGTATTTTTAGTTCTGTTTCTAGTGACTCCCTTCAAGAACAGCGCCCTTGCTGTTATTCAGACTTATGATGGGATACTTGCTAACGATTTTCGCTTCTTAGGCGCTTACATTAGCCACTATTACTTGCAAGTGCAATATTTGATGCACTTGTGAGATTCATTTCCGGTGTCAGTTTTAATATTAGTTTACGTGTAATACTAACTCTGTAATACTACTGCAGCAGTAAATCGTAACATATTTACAGACGTATGATCTCGCGTCTTTGTGAATTAATGAACTCTTCTTGAGCTGCCAGACGCGTCAAGTGGCTTTCGGCCGAGTGCTCCTCGGTCATTGTCGAGTGGTCCCTGACTGCCGTGTCGGTGACCTCGCCTTTGCATAGCGCGCTGCTGGCTGTGACGTCACTGGTGTTCAGTCCAGCCAAGTAAGCCAATATTTGCGTGCCGCATACGGCGCTCCCACTTCAGCCTCGCCGAGGTCGTATTTCAAGGAGCACTGAGCTGTAAGCAGAGACTCTTCCGGTATTTTAATTTCATACTTTTTCGTTACCCTGTCACGGAAATCGTGCAGGATTCTAATAATAGAGGTGTCATTGAACACAGTTCGGTGTCCATTCTCTAAGACCTCTTCTCCCGCTGGTGACTTCTCAGATTATGAGCATAAGCACCTCTCACGTTCTGACCGACATTGTTCTACAGCTCGCACTGTTTTCCCGACGTAGTATTACCCATGCTCACGAAGTATCTTATTGCATGACATACAGCCACACACTCATACGAACCCCCCCCCCCCCCCCCCACACACTCTCTCGACTCGTCTATAACGCTTGAACGCTTGTTATCTAAATTTTCACTTATCTTATACTTAAAACGTGCATAGTATCAGAAAGACAACGTAATTCTTTTCTGATAATTTACACGGATGAAAGGGTGTAGTCAGCTAACAAAGATACTGTTAATCTCGTCCTCTTCTCCTCACACTTACTGAGGAAGTAACCACATAAATGCGTTGCTGATAATGCTAGAAATAACTGAGATTAAAACAAATTTGAGGAGCCTTTCACTTTGCGTACATTCCTAGAAAGATAATTGGCTTCTTCGTGTTGGCGTCCGGTTTTGTATATCACTCTGACCCGCAAAGCCTCAGTGCCCATCTCGCCAACTGACGCAACGGATCCTTCAGGCCAGTCAGAAAGCATAGAGGATAGTAGTCTGTCTCAACAGTGAACCATTTGCAAAAATAGATACGATCGGAAGTTGTTGATGGCCCAAACAACGGCGAGGCACACTTTCTCGACTGTAGCGTAGTTCTTCTTGGAATTGAAAAATACTGAAGGCTAAAGGTATCAAATTTTCAGTACCTTCTTAAATCTGCACTACAACTGCACCTATCCCATAATCTCTGTGAAGTCCTGTCTCAGCATTCTCATCAAACAACGTTAGGACTGGAGAAGATTTTAGTTCCTCGTCAAGGACAGGGAAAGATTTTTCTTGCAACTTGTTCCAGGAAGTTTTGTCGCCTCCAAGAAGACATTTTGCATGACAATTGTGCCAAGGAAACGTAAAATCTGCGATTGATCTCATTTTCTCTGGATAGATACCAATTCCATCTCCATTTATGTGTGCTCCATGTTTTTTATCTCTTAGTCAGCGGAGAGGCAGTTTCAGGCTTTTAGCTGTGGCCTGTAATCTGAACGCACATCAACACGGTATCAAGTGCCTTAGATATTCTTTAAATGTCTTCGATAAAACGACAATGGCATCCAGACAGGAAAGGCACGTTTTCCATTTGAGATGTCCAAGCAGTTTGCCTGTCAAACGTTCGAAGGTGGTTGGAGCGTTAGGCAGTATAAACGGCATTATTTTAAATCCATAGACGCAACCAGGAGTTGTGGATTCAGTCTTTTCCCTGTCAACCTCGATTTGCCAGTAGCCTGTCTGTTTGTCCGTAGTTAGGATATACTTTGTTCCTTTCAAGCAGACCAGAGCGCCATCAATGTGCCGCAATGGATAGACGTCTTCTTGATTTAGTTCAGGCAACTGTAGCCGAAGTAGAAACGCCATGTGATACTTTCTTTTTCACAAGGACCCCGGTAGAAAACCAAGAACACGCTGAAGGTTCAATGCTGTCATCCTGCACCATCTGCTCCACATCCTTCTCTATTATCCGTCGTTCAGCTGGCGACACTTTACATGAACACTGGGTGATTGGGATGATTGGTGCATGATCAACTCTGTGGAGACTGTGCTTTAGCATGGGCCGCTTGGTCTGTCTTTCCTCCACTAGAGATTTGAAAGCAGCCGAAAACTGACACTGAATGGATTTCCGACTCACTTGCGTTATTCCACACTCAGATCAGATCTAATTGCAGTTCGGTAGTAACTTCCTCCCCTGTGTTGTCTGTAGTCATTGTGGAGCGAGATGTTTCGTCGATAGTGGCTTGGCTGTCCCGACACACATGCCTTTAAGGATTAGTTGTGGCTGCGCGATACATTAAGTGATCCAAAGTTCTCTCTGACCACCTACAATCATGGCTGGCACGTAATTTGAGACCCTGAGCAGCTTTTTGTCGTCGACGGAATCGTCGCAGTTCAACTGAACATCTCGATTAATGACTGGCACTCGTCTCGTTGACATTTCAAGACCCTTCTAGGCCTTATTAATACTAAATAACATATAATAGGTAGTGGATGAATTTTATTACGCGACAGGCAACACGTGTGCCAGTGTCACTAACCCCACATGCACCTCAACTCGCTGCAGTATAAATGTTTAAAATGAACTGTGTATGCGTATTGCCGAGGACCGGATAAGCGAGATTCCGCTGCACTTGAGACAGAGGCTGCTCACTTGTGACTACTGATTTTCAACCGATTTTGAGACCGGAATGGTTTCCCCATCAGAAACGCACTTTTACCAACGTAAATGTCGTTTCTTTGCTGAATGAATCGTTACTGTGCCCCTGGTATCCCCTACGTTGTAGTAATACACAGAAAGGTCCAGTACCAAGTGACAGAAAACAAATTTGTGTTCTCTGCACCCATTGAATGAAGACTGAAGCATTTTTAGAACTGTAGGAAGTTGCATGATCTTTTTTGTGTTATTTTATGGGAGGTCCCATTTGAGGACTCCAAAAATCCACAACTACGGTCGTCTTCACTTTGCGATCCATCAGTCAGTTTTACGTGACTATTGTCTCAAACAGATTTTATACGGTGACCGTAATGTAGGATACAGTACATTGAGTGTTTCGCCAAGGTGGGGATTGGTAGCCTCATTCAAAGTGGCACACGTAGCAGCGTGGTGCTGTGGTAAGGAACTGGACTCCCATTTGGAAGGACGACGGATAATATCTCTATCTGGCAAATCAGATCTAGGTTTTCCATGCTTTCTCTAAGCTGCCTGAGAAAATGCTAGATGAAAAGGATACGGCGCGAGTTACCCCGGTACTCTGTCCCAAACCCCATTCTACTAAGTAATTGTAGGCTGTAACGGCGCTACTGCTCTGGTAGAAATGCTGCACATGAGGCTGCAGTTTGGATGAAGTACTTACTTGTGCTGAACTAAGGCCTTAGCTGACGTCGGTCTCGAGTCGGACATTTACGTACTACTCAGTGGCTAGTGTTATTCTTTGCCCTTGCAGATGTTGTGTCTTTATATGGATCTGGGGGAGGGGGCCTTATCAGTCAACTAGTCCGATGCGGGCCGCCTTGAGTGCCTCTCGTGTGGCAACCTCCTCTTCTTAGAGTAGCATTTGCACCTAGCATCCTGAATTATTAGTTTAATGTACTCCAATCGCTGGCTTGCATTGCAGTTTTTACCCTCTAAAGCTCCCTCACGTAGCGTGTAGGTTATTCCTCTAAGCCTTAACATACGGGTTATTACCCCCTTCTTCTTGTCAGTGTTTTCCACAAGTTCCTCTCCAAGCCAATTTTGCGGAGAGCCTCGTATTTTCTTATTTATCAGTCCACCTAACTTTCACCACATCGTACCACATCTAAAACGTTTCGATTCTCTCTGTCTGGTTTCTCTCAAGTCCACGATTCACTTCCACACGCCGCTGTCCCCCAGATTTACGCCCGCATCTCGTGGTCGTGCGGTAGCGTTCGCGCTTCCCACGCCCGGGTTCCCGGGTTCGATTCCCGGCGGGGTCAGGGATTTTCTCTGCCTCATGATGGCTGGGCGTTGTGTGCTGTCCTTAGGTTAGTTAGGTTTAAGTAGTTCTAAGTTCTAGGGGACTGATGACCGTAGATGTGAAGTCCCATAGAGCTCAGAGCCATTTTTTGAACCCAGATTTACGTTTCCACAAATTATTCCCTCAAGTTAAGCCTGACACCAGTAGACTTCGTTCAGTCAGGAATGCCCTCTGAGACTGATGTTTTCCTGTAGCTTCCATGATAGTTTCCTATCTGTACCATCAAGAGTGGTTTTTTTTATATAATGTCCACAGGTGGCAGCTCTCTCTCGTATTGGTAGGTTTCTCGTGACGCTCTGTTTTGTAGAAGCTCTTTGCATTTCGTATACCAAACAGTGGAGATGGTGGGATAAGAGCAGTACGGCGCAATAAAATTCTGTGTTTATTTAAATCATACAGCCATTGAAACTTACGAAAAGCTGCAGCAAGCGAACGGCGAAGATGCGCTACCTCCTGCAACAGTGTTTAGATGGTTCAAGGACTTCAAAGAAAGCATGGTTTTCTGTGTTAAGCAAGGTGGCCCTGGTGTTACGGATTCAGCCGTGATGGTAGTCAACATCAGCACGGCTGCTGTAATTATCCGTTAGAATCGGTGGATAACATTACGTCACCACAGTGAAGTGCTGAGAATTTCATATGGTGGTGTCTTTATGATTATCTCCTTATGACCCGTGTTCGTGACCACTAGGTTCAAAATGGTTCAAATGGCTCTGAGCACTATGGGACTCAACATCTTAGGTCATAAGTCCCCTAGAACTTAGAACTACTTAAACCTAACTAACCTAAGGACATCACACACACCCATGCCCGAGGCAGGATTCGAACCTGCGACCGTAGCAGTCCCGCGGTTCCGGACTGCAGCGCCAGAACCGCTAGACCACCGCGGCCGGCGTGACCACTAGGTGCCACACCTGCTGTGAGATGGAGGGAATGCAATGCTGGAATCGATTATCACCTCACCGGTCAGAGTCATGTTTGCATCATTAAGACCCTGAAGGGAAAAGAGTCAGCACTGGAATTTGCCAGATTCTCCAACACCAAAAAGGCGAAAGTTGCTCCATCTGCAGGGAAAGTAGTGGTGATCACTAACACTACCCTTACAGCAGCGTACTGCACATCAGTCTTGGCTAAACTGGGGAAGCACTTTGCAATGAAACTACCAGAAGTTTCTCGGACTGGGTGGCGACTTCATCGTGGCAATGCGAGGCCTCGCTTCAGAAATCAAGTCATGCAGTTTCTGGCTCAATTCAACATTACCTGCGTACCGCATCTGCCTTATAGGCGGGGCGTTTTTTATTCCATCATGAAAGGCAATACTTCGGGACATTCGATTTGAGAAATCTGAAGCAGTGCTCAAAAAAGTGAGGCGATTCTCAAGGATCTGACAAAAAAGTGGCCTGCACCACATGTTCGAGGACTGGCAGAGACGCTATCAAAAGTACGTTAAAGCGGAGGGGAGTACTTTGAAAAGATTATGTAAACTTTCAAATGTAGTAATAAGGATCCATGATATCAGTCCCTGTTCATCAGCCCTCGTATAATAGTCCACCCAAGTTTCAACATCTTTCTCTAACACCACATTTCAAACACTTCGAATCTCTTCTTTTTCGGTTTCCCACAGTCCATGATTTACTCCAATATAATGCAATGCTCGAAATGTATATTTTCAGAAATTTCCCTCTCAAAGTAAAGTTTATTGTCGATACTAACAGACTTGCTATTCTGCTTCTTACAGCTTCCGATCTTCGTCCCTTATGCGATATTTTGCTTCCAAGGTAGCAGAATTTCTTCACTTTGTCTATTCCCTGGTCCAAAATTTTGATGTTAAGCCTGTCGATAACCGCATTTCTGGTACTCCTCATTTATTTCTTCTTTCTTTGGTTTACTCCGAATTCTATGTTCCGCAAAAAGCAAAGGTCTCAGGTTCCAGCCCCTGTCCGACATACAGTTTTGATCTGCCGGTAAGTTTTAAATAAACACAGCGCTAGCCTTACTAACGCCAAGGAAGCTCTACTTAAGGAAATGGCTTTTGTTCCTCCGACACTATAGACAACTAACTTCAGGGAGATTATCGAAAAGCTGAAATATTATGAGTATTTGTTAATCAGTAACGATCTCAATTACTTGTATTTTATGTCATTCAACATATAAGTAAAGAAATGGAAAACAAATTATTCAGTTTGGGATATAAGCTCCTTAAATTTAAAAATTCATGTCAGACACATAGGAATATTGACACATAGGAATATTACCTTAAATCCTAAAGACATGGAGTCATGCTCTGGGCTCGTAGGTAGCACACCGTGCCTGTACATGTCAACCTCGGCGCTCGGGGGTCACAGCACCAAGTTACGACACCAGAAGATGAGCGTATAGGAGCGCGAAACCGGTCGTGTGATAATAAAAGAACTTTACAACTCAAGCGGTATTTTCAACCTCTGGTATAATGCTCAGTTGCGGATGTTCCTCCAACAGTATTGTTTGTAGTTATTTTATTATGGTGTCTTACTTGTAATTATTACAATATTTCAGATTTCCGAAAAGGAAAGATCTAAATGAAGCCTGGGTAAAAGCAATTCACAGGAAAACTGGTAACCAACAATTGCTTCAGGTGCTTATTCCCGCCGGCCGCGGTGGTCTAGCGGTTCTAGGCGCTCAGTCCGGAACTGCGCGACTGCTACGGTCGCAGGTTCGCATCCTGCCTCGGGCATGGATGTGTGTGATGTCCTTAGGTTAGTTAGGTTTAAGTAGTTCTAAGTTCTAGGGGACTGATGACCACAGATGTTAAGTCCCATAGTGCTCAGAGCCATTTGAAACATTTTTTTTTGCTTATTCCCGGCACTTTCGCGAAGAAGACATGGATTACACGGGTCAGAAGAGGAGACTACGAGGAGCTGTTGCATCTGTAGTCTCTTCACGTCCATCATATTTTCAGAAATCGGGCATCTCAAGGAAGTCTACAGTTTATTAAGGTGGTTGTTTCTTTACAGGTGTGTTACAGCAGTTCATCGTCAAGTTGTGATGAGCCTGGTACAGCAAATCCGTCATCATACAAAAAGAAAGTGATGGAAGAAATGAGGGAAAAAACATAGAGTTGACGAGTGCAAGGAAAAAACAGGGTAAATGCTACAGCGGAAGGCTAGGCAAAATCAGAATAGAATACAGACGAGCAGGGATATTATTGATAAACTTTGAGATCAGGCCATTAACGAAAATAGTGATAAAATGTTAAAAATTCGTTACCGTCAGATGTTTGCTCGAAAAATCCGCACGGATTCTTGATATTCATGCGAGTAAAGTGGACATAAGGTATGATCCTGATTTGTGATATTTGCTTTTACTTTATATTACTTGTCACCTAAAGCATGTGACCTTGTTGGATAGAAATTTAATACTGCTTTACTATGTCCCAGATTCATCAGATCTTGGTGCAAGCAAGTAAATTTGTGAACCAGGTTTTAGCTAGGAACGTTTTAAGGTAATTGAGGAGAAAGCAAAAGAGTGTCAACAAAAATGCACAGTGCCAATACTAGCTCTTAGCATTGATGATGTCATTTACATTCGGTAAGTGGTAGTAGTGTTTTGTATATTAGTGGCTATGGAAGTTTAAAAAATGTAAGTACAAAAAAATTGTGTTATGTTTTATTATTCATTATGGTCTGGAGGTTACAGTAATGACTAACATTGCTTGTGGTATTATTGTATTTATTAATCTGTTATCAGTGTCGATCGACTTCATCTTTTCTTCGTATGATATGCTCGTTATAGAACTGCTCCTATAAGTAGAACGTGTTAAAGGTGCCTTCATTCCTTTGAGTGTTTTTACGAAAACTACAGTCTGCTTTAAATGTGTGTGTATGTAACTTGGTGATGTTCTTACAGCACGATTCTACAATTTATGTGTTAAACGCAAATAGTACGCAAATATTAGCTCAACTGCAGTACTCGTTTAGGCCATGTCGTAAAGCTAGGAACATCATTTCGTTTCCGACAATCGTGGTAGTACCATATACAATTTTTTTGACGTTTGGTGAGGTAAGATGACGGTATCAGACTTCAAAAACAGATGCACCTTTGCCCGTATAGTACTGAATGTCTGTAGAAACGTATCATGCCAAATGAAGAAGAAGGGTACGTCTTGTCGTACATAAAAATATACAAAATGTGGCTGGTTCCTGTATTTTTTTCGAATAAAGCGTCGTTGTGTCGCAGGGAATAACAATGCTCTTGTTTTATAATTTTACGAACAAGACAGTCTAGGTGATTTTTTTAATTTAACTGTATTTGCTGGTTTCGTTTAGACTTCAGAACGTTCTAACGATGCGCGCCGGCGGTGGAGGTTAGGGATCCTACTACAACTCTTCTATGTTTCGATCCTCTTGCGTTTTACGAGATCTCACTATGGTTCAATGCAGCTGTAAAAGTTAATTACAGTTAAATAAATAAAGCATTTTGTTCATAATAGCAACAAAATTCATAATCCCATCGTTCTAAAGTTGTGTCAGAGTGGTTTAAGAGACACTTCACGAACTATCCCAAGCTACCAAACGTCGAGCCTGTTGAGCTTATCCGAGAAGTCAGGGATGAGATTTGAGGGCTTTGGGCACACCACTGAGAAATCTCCTTGATTTTTGGGTGACGGCTGAGCGGTCGAGATTCACGATAGCTACCCACCGCTTCTATCATGTCGTGGAATCTACGCCAAACCCACAGTTTAAACAGTACATGCTACTGTGCTCGGAATGGTGAAAGAAAAACAGTGAGACCTACCAGCACTGTTGTCAGTTTCCAACTGCCAAGTGCAAATGGCTGTAACAACACTCACAGAAAACCATAGCACAGCGACAACACTGAAACGTTGCCACAGAAACGCAAACTAAATCGCGTTACGTGATTTGTCGTGGCAGACTCCCGAAGCAGTCGCTCAGAGAGCCCACCTTAACTGTCAGGGATGTTCTCTTGCCGTATGAACTAAAGGTAGGTACCACTGATTCATTTCCTCATAAATGTATACAACGAGTTTCCACGTTGTTGTTAAAATCCTTCGGGAATAATGAAGAACTAATCTCTGATTAGGGAACGCGTGAAACGAATGCGGGTCTAGAAGAATTAGCTGTACTAGTTGTTGCCTGCGACCATGATGTTGACGGCTATCTGTTTTACGGTACCCGATGCGTTTACTTGTTGTTACTGTGACGTCAATCTGTATTACATATTTTGAGTTGGATTATTTTATAGTATACTCTCATTAGTTAAGAGAGAAGTACTTGTTAAATGTCTGCCATCTGTGAGAAACAAAATACCGTCTCTACTGTATCTGTGGGGAATCTAACATTTCGTCATTTAACAGTCCTTTTAATTGTGAAACATGGAGATAGATTTTGAAAACTTTTTGGTGAGAGTGGAAATATTGAAAGTGAAATTGCTCGCTTACGTTTCACTTTGCTAAAAATCACTGTGGAGCTTTGGTATCCTAATATAACTCTATTACGTTTCGATTGATAGTGTTGTTTGTATAGCTTCATAGTCAGCTTTGATTTGTTGCATATTACGCTATGTGGAAAATCAGCAGCTGTTGGTAAGTTCTGTTGCATATCTTGTGTTTGTAATTCTTATTTGCACAGTAATAATTGTATATGCTAGTTTTGACATTCCCTGATAAGATACATTTACATTTAGCTGAATACTGAACGGACTGTGACAGGTTACCCTACCGTCCCTAACCTGATTTTTGGGAATATGGCAGATGGTTATTTGATCTGTGTGAATTATATTATAAGATTTACGTTGTAGCTCAACTTAGGTACCGCAGTCTCCACTTGAGAGCTGAAGTGTTTGTTGTTTTAAAAGGCGCCGTATCGAAGATTTGTACCGCATACAGCGAAAGCGGAAAAGCATCATTCTCTAAGCCACAACGCGGAAGAAAATGTGGGCTGAGGTAAAGTGACGAATGATCATCGAAGAGGACTACGTCGAAAAATAAGAGGACGACAGCTGTAAAAATCACTGCAAATTAGAATGTCGCAATCGCGCATCCCGTCAACACCAAAGCAATACGAAGGGAGGTCTATTAGCAGGGAATTGTAGGACAAACTGAAATCCCAAAACGATTCATCAGTGATCTCAATGCCGGGAACAGGAAAAGGTGGCCGTAAAACCTGTATTATGGAGCAATGAAAGAAAGTAATTTGGATGGATGAATGTTGTTTCACACTGGTTCCAACATCTGGCCGAGTTTACGTTAGAAAAAAAAACATGGCGGGGTTGGGTGATGGTTTGGGCAGCCATATCATGGTCCCCCATAGCACCCATGGCGACTCTACAAGGTCGTGTTACTGTCATGGATTATGTGACCATTTTGGCTGTTGAGGCCCATCCCATGGTACAATGTTTGTTCCCCAACGGTAATGCTGTGTTCCGAGACGACAAGTCGCCCGTACACACAGCTCGAACCATTCACGATAGTTTTGTGAGGAGGATAATGAATTTTCGCATCTCCTCTGGTCATCACAATCACCAGATCTCAATATGACTGAGCCTTTGTGGTTTACTTTGGAGAGAACTATGCGTCATCGCTATCCATCTCCATCGTCATTACCTGAACTTCCACTATTTTTCAGTAATAATGGTCTACGGTTCCCTTGGAAGACATACATGGCCTATATTTGACCATTCCGAGACGATTGGAAGCTTTTCCAAAGCCAACGGATTATCTACAGCGTATCAGGCATGGTATGTTTCGGTGTTTTTTGGTGTTTCCATATTTCTGTCCAACCTATGTATACACAGTTCACAGTAGCAGAGTCACAATCACATCATTTAAAATCCTTTAAAATGAGAAACTGTATATACATACAGCTCACAGTAGCGCAGTCATAATCGTATCGTCGAAATGAGTTGTAACACCATGCCATTAAGTTCAAAAGGAGCTAATTATGAGTATATCCGCGAGCCTGGCACGTACTTGTGACATTTTGGGCCGATTGTAATTCGTTTCACTAGTTTTTTTGAGGATTTCGCATTAATTTTAATATAGTCAAAACTAGACACTTTTTTTACATTCTTGGACACTGGCTGTCACTTCTTCTTAGAAACGCCCTTTCAGTCTTGCCCTTGCTTCTGTGCCTTGCGTGAACCTGTTATTTTTATCTGTTCTGCTTTACAGATATCAAAATCTACAGACTCTCTTTTTCAAAAATGGCTCTGAGCACTATGGGACTCAACTGCCGTGGTCATAAGTCCCCTAGAACTTAGAACTACTTAAACCTAACTAACCTAAGGACATCAGACACATCCATGCCCGAGGCAGTATTCGAACCTGCGACCGTAGCGGTCGTGCGGTTCCAGACTGTAGCGCCTTTAACCGCTCGGCCACTCCGGCCGGCTGACTCTCTTTTTCCCAACATGTTTACCTGAGACCATTTTTTCTTACTTATGTGCGTATCTAAAACTATATCTACACACATCTCATTATATTTTGCTCAAAACGCGGATCCGATTCATTTCCAACTCCCGCTGCTGTATCATCAGGTAATCGTACACTATGTGAGCAAAAGTATCCGGACACCCTCCAAAACATACGTTTATCATATTAGGTGCATTTTTCTGCCACCTAGTGCCAGGTACTCCATATCAGCGACCTCAGTAGTCATTAGATATTGTGCGAGAGCAGAATGAGACGCTCCGCGGAACTCACGGACTTCGAACGTGGTCAGGTGATTGGGTGTCACTTGCGTCATACGTCTCTACGCGAGATTAGCACACTCCTAAACATCTCTAGGTCCACTGTTTCCGATATGATAGTCAAGTGGAAACGTGAAAGGACACGTACAGCACAAAAACGTAAGGGGCGACCTCGTCTGTTGACTGACAGAGACCGCCGACAGTTGAAGAGGGTCGTAATGTGTAATCGGCAGACATCTATCCAGACCATCACACAGGAATTCCAAACTGCATAAGGATCCACTGCAAGTACTATGACAGTTAACCGGGAGGTGAGAAAACTTGGATTTCATGGTCGAGCGGCTGCTCGTAAGCCACACATCACGCCGGTAAATACCAAACGACGCCTCGCTTGGTGTAAGGAGCGTAAACATTGGCCGATCGAACAGTGGAAAAACTTTGTGTGGAAAGACTAATCACAGTACACAATGTGGCGATCCGATGGCAGGGTGTGGGTATGGCGAATGCCCAGTGAACGTCTTCCGCCAGCGTGTGTAGTGCCAACAGTAAAATTCAGAGGCCTTGGTGTTATGGTGTGGTCGTGTTTTTTATGGAAGGGGCTTGCACCCCTTGTTGTTTTGCGTAACACTATCACAGGATAGGCCTACATTGATGTTTTAAGCACCTTTTTGCTTTCCACTGTTGAAGATCAATTCGGCGATTGCGATTGCATCTCTCAATACGATCGTGCACCTGCTCATAATGTACGGCCTGTGTAGGCGCAGTTACACGCATGCTCAGAGTCCTGACCTGAATCCTATAGAACACCTTTGGGATGTTTTGAAACGCCGACTTCGTGCCAGGCCTCACAAACTGACATTTATACCTGTCCTCAGTGCAACACTCCGTGAAGAATGGGCTGCCACTCCCCAAGAAGCCGGCCGCGGTGGTCTAGCGGTTCTGGCGCTGCAGTCCGGAACCGCGGGACTGCTAGGGTCGCAGGTTCGAATCCTGCCTCGGGCATGGGTGTGTGTGATGTCCTTAGGTTAGTTAGGTTTAAGTAGTTCTAAGTTCTAGGGGACTTATGACCTAAGATGTTGAGTCCCATAGTGCTGAGAGCCATCACTCCCCAAGAAACCTTCCAGCACCTGATTTAACGTATGCCTGTGAGAGTGGATGCTGTTATCAAGGCTAACGGTGGGCCAGCACCATATTGAATACCAGCGTTACCGATGGAGGGCGCCACGGACTTGTAAGTCATTTTCAGCCAGGTGTCCGGGTACCTTTGGTCACACAGTGTATTATGCTAATTTTCTGTCCTTGATATACAGTTCACGTATGCCAAATCCGACTGAAGCTGCTACAATTTCTAGCGCCACAACAAATTCCGAAATACGGCCCCATTTACATGTTTAATGAAATTTTGCACTCTGTTTATACACAGACACACTATCATTTCGTAGTATATTTGTATATGCCAGCAGCATGGCGGCGCTGTAGTCACGAAGTTGCAGAGAAACTGCACGTGTTTCGCGACTCATTGCTTGTGCTGTGGCTTCTCCTGGTGGTTACGCTACGTGACATCGCATCATCCGCGCATTCAATTGTAGCTGCAGCTTCTCGCAAATCACTTCTTTTAATAAAGTGATTGCTACCTTGAAAAAGGCTCACTCAGTGAAATGTGAATGTCTGCGTGCACTTAGCCGCTGTGAAAGCGTTGTTCCTAGCGTAAGGTTACTTCGCATTGTATTAATTGACGGTCACGTTTGCCTGATAACGTTGTTGAGAGGTTTTATTTTATTTATGACTTGCTTATGCACTTTTACTGTCGTCCGTCTTTCAAGTGTTGCACGCTCAGTTCTTCTATTTAACTCACTACCTGAGGTAAATCTACTGATCTATGCAAACCTGTTAAGCTCAATGGCGCCGATAGTGTTTTTTAGTGTATTCTTATCCTTGTGCCTTCCTACAGCATGGTCATGTCAGACTGTCCTCGGATGCCTTAGCACATGTGCCACTGTTAAGAATTTGTACACTGTGCTGAAGCTGCCTGAGAGGTTAGAACTGTGTGACAGGCCTGGATACGGACGCACATCCTGTCTTTCAAGGGCACTGTTCTCACCGATCTTCCAGGTTTCAATAGTAGGGGACATATTCTGTCGGAAATAAAACTATTAGGTGGATTGTGACTCGTAACTCAACATTGATGTTTTTGTTGTAATCCTCTAAAATCTGTTAATAGCTTATCATAAAATTAGGCAGCTTTGTGACAGTTTTAGCTTTTATTATAATAATCTCATGTAAGTATATACTGCTATATTTGATTTCCGCATAAATCGAATTTTAATAGAGATTTTTTTATGTGCAATGAGGTATTAGGTATATGGAATATAAATTGTCTCAATGTTAACCGTCTCCCCCTTACCCAGCTCAGGTCAGGACAGGGAAACGTTGTGACGTAAAGCCTTAGCCAAGAAAAGTACAGTTAGTCATCAGTCAAAAAGAAGGGCTTCTTTACGGCACTTACAAATTTTCCCAGCCTCATGAGTTCTGTTTAACCAATACACACAAAAACATTTGCCACAAAGTTTGCAAAAATGGTTCAAATGACTCTGAGCACTATGGGACTTAATATCTATGGTCAGCAGTCTCCTAGAACTTAGAACTACTTAAACCTAACTAACCTAAGGACATCACACAACACCCAGTCATCACGAGGCAGAGAAAATCCCTGACCCCGCCGGGAATCGACCCCGGGAACCCGGGCGCGGGAAGTGAGAACGCTATCGCACGACCACGAGCTGCGGACCAAAGTTTGCATATTTAGTGAGATTTATTTTCTTAATTTTCTTCAAATGGAATAATTATAGGCCTATCCTCATTGAAACAAAATGAACAAAAATACTAAACTGCATTAAGCAAGATAATTAAACAGAGGTTCCACACACTGTTTATGCGTCTGTTCAGTGGAAACGTATGGGAAAGACAGACTACATCAATTAAATTTAACACAATATCCTCTACGTAAGGTAATTTGTTCAAGCAGACACTTACAAGTTCAGTAATATGACAAAAAACAACGTCGTGGCCCATTCAGATGTTTGTTTTACATTGCATGATACACTCCTGGAAATGGAAAAAAGAACACATTGACACCGGTGTGTCAGACCCACCGTACTTGCTCCGGACACTGCGAAAGGGCTGTACAAGCAATGATCACACGCACGGCACAGCGGACACACCAGGAACCGCAGTGTTGGCCGTCGAATGGCGCTAGCTGCGCAGCATTTGTGCACCGCCGCCGTCAGTGTCAGCCAGTTTGCCGTGGCATACGGAGCTCCATCGCAGTCTTTAACACTGGTAGCATGCCGCGACAGCGTGGACGTGAACCGTATGTGCAGTTGACGGACTTTGAGCGAGGCCGTATAGTGCGCATGCGGGAGGCCGGGTGGACGTACCGCCGAATTGCTCAACACGTGGGGGCGTGAGGTCTCCACAGTACATCGATGTTGTCGCCAGTGGTCGGCGGAAGGTGCACGTGCCCGTAGACCTGGGACCGGACCGCAGCGACGCACGGATGCACGCCAAGACCGTAGGATCCTACGCAGTGCCGTAGGGGACCGCACCGCCACTTCCCAGCAAATTAGGGACACTGTTGCTCCTGGGGTATCGGCGAGGACCATTCGCAACCGTCTCCTTGAAGCTGGGCTACGGTCCCGCACACCGTTAGGCCGTCTTCCGCTCACGCCCCAACATCGTGCAGCCCGCCTCCAGTGGTGTCGCGACAGGCGTGAATGGAGGGACGAATGGAGACGTGTCGTCTTCAGCGATGAGAGTCGCTTCTGCCTTGGTGCCAGTGATGGTCGTATGCGTGTTTGGCGCCGTGCAGGTGAGCGCCACAATCAGGACTGCATACGACCGAGGCACACAGGGCCAACACCCGGCATCATGGTGTGGGGAGCGATCTCCTACACTGGCCGTACACCACTGGTGATCGTCGAGGGGACACTGAATAGTGCACGGTACATCCAAACCGTCATCGAACCCATCGTTCTACCATTCCTAGACCGGCAAGGGAACTTGCTGTTCCAACAGGACAATGCACGTCCGCATGTATCCCGTGCCACCCAACGTGCTCTAGAAGGTGTAAGTCAACTACCCTGGCCAGCAAGATCTCCGGATCTGTCCCCCATTGAGCATGTTTGGGACTGGATGAAGCGTCGTCTCACGTGGTCTGCACGTCCAGCACGAACGCTGGTCCAACTGAGGCGCCAGGTGGAAATGGCATGGCAAGCCGTTCCACAGGACTACATCCAGCATCTCTACGATCGTCTCCATGGGAGAATAGCAGCGTGCATTGCTGCGAAAGGTGGATATACACTGTACTAGTGCCGACATTGTGCATGCTCTGTTGCCTGTGTCTATGTGCCTGTGGTTCTGTCAGAGTGATCATGTGATGTATCTGACCCCAGGAATGTGTCAATAAAGTTTCCCCTTCCTGGGACAATGAATTCACGGTGTTCTTATTTCAATTTCCAGGAGTGTATTACATTTTTATTGGTCCTTTTGATCATTTGTTGTACAAGGTATACAATATGATATTGGGCAAGTCATTGTGATTTACAATACATGTTTTTAAATCATATAAGAATATTTACATTGATTTAGACTTGATATTGTCACAACTGAAGGTTCAGCTTCCATACATTATATTTAACCTTGGCAATAAATTTTTATGTTTCGAGATATTCATCTATACTATAATAACATTTTTGCAATAAATATTACGTAGAAATAAATCCTACTTAGAAACATAGTTGTAATGCGAAAAGCACTTCGTCTTTTTTACCAAACCATCCACAAATGTCTCTAATTTCACTATTAGACTTGTTTTCTGTAATTTTAATTGTCACACTTGTTTCTGTAGGTATTTGTAGTGTCACAAAGGTACCCCTATAAGCCACAGAAATATTTTTTTTTCACTTTCCAATGGCTAAAGAAAGCTTTTGTAAGATTTAACTCTTGTATGGACTGACCTGAACGTAAAGCTCGTTTATTTAAACTAACCCTCAGTTTGTCAGCTCGTGAAAGTTATAGACAGTAGCAGGAAATTTCCAAAAAATCTTCAGCCAAATTTTTCCACACGCCTACAAAATGGCTTTGTGACCAGCTCAAGTGCAGTCTATGCGCTTGCAGATTTCATTACGGATGGCAGTATTATGAAAGAACACATTGCAGCAGAAATATGTGTTGAATGTTGATCCGAATTACAGTACTTAAGAACACAAAAATGCAACGTGCTGTAGACACAAAGTAATACCTTAGTCACAAAACTGTCGAGTTTCACGGTATTCTGAAGCAAGACTTATTTTTCCATTCCACACTTAAGATTAAAAATAAAAAAGTAATAAGAACATTTCATAAGTGTTAGGTTGATAGTTATTATTTTGAGCTGGACAATGTCAGGCGAATTGGAGTGATGTGCTTAGCGGATGTCATTGCAGGTGGTGCATGTATGGTGTACTGGCAGCTAGCAACTCATGCTGCATGCACAGCACGGAGCATTTTGGGTGTTGTTTGCTTGTATGGTAGCTGGGCAGGACTGGATGACGCATTTAGTAGCAAAGACTATGTCTGAATGTCATAATTTATGTTGAATGTGAGTATCACACTGTCTCCTCTCTCCTCTGGCAATCTGCAAAATTCGCCATGGGCAAGCCCATGAATTAGTTATTAGCAACTTTTATTGCTTTTGAGTCAAAGAAATACATGCCAAAAAAATTATCTTCTAAAAGCGTTCCAGAATAATGTTTTGTTTGTTAGTATCTCCTTCCAAATTTTCGAACTGTGTTGGGTTGTAAGTAATTAGAAGCTCCCTCAGCCACGGCTCTTCTCATACATTGTACATTATTGCTGCTATCCTGTATGCCAAGGAGTCTGAGATTCCTCCCTTGAATCATGCAGTCAGTAAGGTACCTCTGGCGTCATTACTTAGTGAAATACTTCCACACCTTTGTCTCTACATCCGTCTGCCCCCACACTCATGCGGGTACGTCACAATTGCTGTTGATGAAAACAAAAATGGTTCAAATGGCTCTGAGCACTATGGGACTCAACATCTTAGGTCATAAGTCCCCGAGAACTTAGAACTACTTAAACCTAACTAACCTAAGGACATCACACACACCCATGCCCGAGGCAGGATTCGAACCTGCGACCGTAGCAGTCCCGCGGTTCCGGACTGCAGCGCCAGAACCGCACGGCCACCGCGGCCGGCTGATGAAAACAACATAATGTTTATGAGAGAGTAGGCAATTTAAGTAACGGACAAACAGCGACCGACAAAATGTAGTAGCTTCTTCCAACTGTGGTCAAGGTGTTACATAACGTTCGTCCCGTTATCGTAAGACATTCAATTTGAGTATACACTATGTGATCAAAAGTATCCGGACACCACCAAAAACATACGTTTATCAAATCAGGTGCACTGTGCTGCCGCCTACTGCCAGGTACTCCATATCAGCCAGCAGTTATTAGACATCGTGAGAAAGTAGAATGGGTCGCTCCGGGGAACTCACGGACTTCAAACGTGGTCAGGTGACTGGGTGTCACTTGCGTCATACGTCTGCACGCGAGTTTTCCACAGTCCTAAATATCCATAGGTCCACTGTTTCCGATGTGATAGTGAGGTGGAAACTTGAAGGGACACGTACAACACAAAAGCGTACAGGCCGACCACTTCTGTTGACTGACAGAGACCGCCGACAGTTGAAGAGGGTCGTAATGTGTAATAGGCAGCTATCTATCCACACCAGCACACAGGAATTCCAAACTGCAGCAGGATCCACTACAGGTACTATGACAGTTAGGTGGGAGTTGAGAAAACCTGGATTTCATCGTTGAGCGGCTGCTGATAAACCATACATCACGCTAGTAAATGCCAAACGACGCCTCGCTTGGTGCAAGGAGCGTACACAGTGGACAATTGAACAGTAGAAAAACGTTGTGTTGAGTGACGAACCACGGTATACGATGCGGCGATCCGATGGCATGGTGTGCGTATGGCGAATTCCCAGTGGACGTCATCTGCCAGCGTGTGTAGTGCCAATAGTAAAATTCGGAGGCGGTGGTGTTATGGTGTGGTCGTGTTTTTCATGGAGGGGGCTTGCATCACTTGCTGTTTTGCGCGGCACAGGTCTACACTGATGTTTTAAGCCCCTTCTTGCTTCCCACTGTTGAAGGGCAATTGGGGGATGGCGATTGTATCTTTCAACACGATCGGGAACCTGTTCATAAAGCACGGCCTGTGGCGAAGTGGTTACACGACAATAACATCCCTGTAACGGACTGGCCTGCACAGAGGCCTGATCTGAATCCTATAGAACACCTTTGGGACGTTTTGGAAAGCTGACTTGGTGCCAGGCATCATCGACCGACATCGATACCTCTCCTCAGTGCAGCACTCCGTGATGATTGGACTGCCATTCCCCAAGAAACCCTCCAGCGCATGATTGAACATATGCCTGGGAGAGTTGAAGCTGTCATCAAGGCTAATGGTGGTCGAACACCATGTTGAATTCCAGTATTACCGATGTAGGGCGCCACGAACTTGTAAGTCATTTTCAGCCAGGTGTCCAGATACTTTGGGTTACATAGTGTATATACACAGTGTGTAGTGCTTGTGGAGTGTTAGCTACAGCATACGGTGTTTATGTGATTTTGCTTCCACTGCCGTCATTGCAAAATCCGTATGATGACAGAGGTGACTGAGTTTCCCGTTTGTGGTGAGGACGACCTCAGTAATCATCTGACTAGCCGAGAGCGCTAACGTAGTGGGGTTCGGTCCGTAGGAGACCAGTCTGTAGCATGATGGGAGAAAGTCTCACCATCCTTATTTAGCCTGGGAAAGCACTGGATTTAGCTGGGATCTCCAGAACTTGCACCAGTATCCAGGGTTAAAGGTTAAACCTCTCTCCAGTGATTCGCGGAGTAACGGTGTGATGCTGTTGATGGGAGTCAGTCTGCAGAAAGGGTTGTTAAGTTCGGTGGTCGTCTTGGTGCTGTTAGATAGCGTCTGACTTTATGAATTTTCTTCCACTTTCATCATCAACAAGTATACGTCATTATTCTCATCGCTGTTACCTATAACAAACAATTACACTTAAGACACAATTCCAGTGAGGTGCCAACGTGCTTTTACATTTAGGCATTCGTAAGTTTCGCATTAATCCCGCTACTACTCCACTCACCCTGCCATAATTTCTCATATTTTGTTGATTTTTATGGACCAATGTAATTCACTCGCCGTGTTTCTCGGGGAGGAATCGCAATGCTGTAGTGGACTCCCAAAATGTCTGATTTATCAGAGGCTGTGTTCAAAATCTCGAATGTTAGAGTCGAATTGCTGGACGGGTGGGAATAGCAGTGTTTTCACTAGAGGCTGTGTGAATGTAATAATTTTACTCGCTGTATTTTAGCGCGGGCGCTGATCGCAGCGCTATTAAACGCACGAAAAGCAAACCACTCTTCCATTTTGCTGTCGCCGATGTCGTGCTACGTTTTATAATTGCCTTCAAAACCAAACTTCGGCTGTGTAAACGTCAATAAATTTTGATAGCACATAAGCGTTCATTAATACAAGATCGAATCGTTAAATAATCTCTCTTAAAGAAGCTAACACATTCCCATAAAGAATATTGGGGCCATAACGAATCGATAGTTTACTTTTGCACTTGGGGCGTTAAGTTTCTTCTACATCACTCTTACCTTTGGAATGTTACTTTTCGTTTACAGCCTAAAATGGAAAATAATTTTTCAACTAATCTTCGTATATTTCATTTATGAAACACACTACATATAAATCGGGATTCATATACTTCTCATGTAACAGAAAATTCTAATTTTATTAGCAACATTATTCAAATGCATTGATCAAAAAACAATTTGTTTTCCGAATAATGCATTCCAAAATAATTAAATTGTTAATGAGTAATAATGTGAAGTAATTTAAATGTAAGTTGTGTAATTTTTCAACAAATATTTAATTCACAGTTGTTAAGACATTCCAACCGTATTTGATAGCAGTGATATTAAAATACTTCCTGTAAGACTGTTTCGATAAGACTGTACGTTCCACATACGCCGAAAGACTAGCACGCTGGACTCGCATTCGGGAGGACGACGGTTCAATCCTGCGTCCGGCCACCCTGATTTAGGTTTTCCGTGATTTCCCTAAATCGCTCCACGCAAATGCCGGGATGGTTCCTTTGAAAGGGCACGGCCGACTTCCTTCCCCGTCCTTCCCTAATCCAATGAGACTGATGACCTCGCTGTCTGGTCGCCTTCCCCAAACAAACCAACCAACCTACCATACGCCGAAAGCACTATGTCACCCATTCCTACGTTTTGCTCCTGTACAGACGGCAAAGACATAGTTAGGCTAAGAGGAAAGAGGCATTTGAACAGTGGTTCGTCCTGTACTCCTTAAATGATTGGAGTAGGAAGAAAACCTAACGTTTAGTACAATCGTAAATACCCCCTGCTGAGCATTTCACAGTAGTTTGCAGCGCACCGACTGACCACTTGATGTACTGTTGCTCGAAGGCAGTACTGAAACTGACTATTCCATAGTGCGTGATGAGGTGGTGACCCGTTAGTGGTACCCGTATTTTTTTCTGATTAAGCAAGGCTTCACTTACCGGGGTCAGTGAACTCGCAGAATAACTGACGTTGGAGTTCTGAAAATCCTTATTAGTTCATCAAGAGCCTCTGCATGATGTGAAAATAGCAACGTGGTGTGCAGTTATTTCTACATGAAATACTGAACTCACTTTTTACAACTTCACTATTACTTCTGATAGGTATGTGAACTGTACACTATGATGTTTGTGACTGAAGAACGGTTTTCATTTCTGTAATATTACATATCATACCCTCCCCCCATGAACCATGGACCTTGACGTCGGTGGGGAGACTTGCGTGCCTCAATGATACAGATAGCCGTACTGTAGGTGCAACCACAACGGAGGGGTATCTGTTGAGAGGCCAGACAAACGTGTAGTTCCTGAAGAGGGGCAGCAGCCTTTTCAGTAGTTGCAGGGACAACAGTCTGGATGATTGACTGATCTGGCCTTGTAACACTAACCAAAATGGCCTTGCTGTTCTGGTACTGCGAACGGCTGAAAGCAAGGGGAAACTACAGCCGTAATTTTTCCCGAGGGCATGCAGTTTTACTGTGTGATTAAACGATGATGGCGTCCTCTTGGGTAAAATATTCCGGAGATAAAATAGTCCCCCATTCGGACCTCCGGGCGGGGACTACTCAATTGGACGTTGTTATCAGGAGAAAGAAAACTGACGTTCTACGGATCGGAGCGTGGAATGTCAGATCCCTTAATCGGGCAGGTAGGTTAGAAAATTTAAAAAGGTAAATGGATAGATTGAAGTTAGATATAGTGGGAATTAGTTAAGTTCGGCGGCAGGAGGAACATGACTTTTGGTCAGGTGAATACAGGGTTATAAATACTAAATCAAATAGGCGTAATGTAGGAGTAGGTTTAATAATGAATAAAAAAAAAAAAAATAGCCCGCATCTCGTGGTCGTGCGGTAGCGTTCTCGCTTCCTACGCCCGGGTTCCCGGGTTCGATTACCGGCGGGGTCAGGGATTTTCTCTGCCTCGTGATGGCTGGGTGTTGTGTGCTGTCCTTAGGTTAGTTAGGTTTAAGTAGTTCTAAGTTCTAGGGGACTTATGACCACAGCAGTTGAGTCCCATAGTGCTCAGAGCCATTTGAACCAATAAAAAAATAGGAGTGCGGGTAAGCTACTACAAACAGCACAGTGAACGCATTATTGTGGCCAAGATAGACACGTAGCCCACGCCTACTACAGTAGTACAAGTTTATATGCCAACTAGCTCTGCAGATGACGAAGAAATTGATGAAATGTATGATGAAATAAAAGAAATTATTCAGGTAGTGAAGGGAGACGAAAATTTAATAGTCATTGGTGACTGGAATTCAACAGTAGGAAAAGGGAGAGAAGGAAACATAGTAGGTGAATATGGATTGGGGCTAAGAAATGAAAGAGGAAGCCGCCTGGTAGAACTTTGCGCAGAGCATAACTTAATCATAGCTAACACTTGGTTTAAGAATCATAAAAGAAGGTTGTATACATGGAAGAACCCTGGAGATACTAAAAGGTATCAGATAGATTATATAATTGTAAGACAGAGATTTAGGAACCAGGTTTTAAATTGTAAGACATTTCCAGGGGCAGATGTGGACTCTGACGACAATCTATTGCTTATGAACTGTAGATTAAAACTGATGAAACTGCAAAAAGGTGGGAATTTAAGGAGATGGGACCTGGATAAACTGAAAGAACCAGAGGTTGTAGAGAGTTTCAGGGAGAGCATAAGGGAACAATTGACAGGAATGGGGGAAAGAAATACAGTAGAAGAAGAATGGGTAGCTTTGAGGGATGAAGTAGTGAAGGCAGCAGAGGATCAAGTAGGTAAAAAGACGAGGGCTAGTAGAAATCCTTGGGTAACAGAAGAAATATTGAATTTAATTGATGAAAGGAGAATATATATAAATGCAGTAAATGAAGCGGGCAAAAAGGAATACAAACGTCTCAAAAATGAGATCGACAGGAAGTGCAAAATGGCTAAGCAGGGATGGCTAGAGGACAAATGTAAGGATGTAGAGGCTTATCTCACTAGGGGTAAGATAGATACTGACTACAGGAAAATTAAAGAGACCTTTGGAGAAAGGAAAACCACTTGCATGAATATCAAGAACTTTGGTGGAAACCCAGTTCTAAACAAAGAAGGGAAAGCACAGAGGTGGAAGGAGTATATAGAGGGTCTATACAAGGGCGATGTACTTGAGGACAATATTATGGAAATGGAAGAGGATGTAGATGAAGATGAAATGGGAGATATGATATTGCGTGAAGAGTTTGACAGAGCACTGGAAGACCTGTGTCGAAACAAGGCCCCGGGAGTAGACAACATTCCATTAGAACTACTGACAGCCTTGGGAGAGCCAGTCCTGACAAAACTCTACCAACTGGTGAGCAAGATGTATGAGACAGGCGAAATACCGTCAGACTTCAAGAAGAATATAATAATCCCAATCCCAAAGAAAGCAGGTGTTGACAGATGTGAAAATCACCGAACTGTCAATTTAATATGTCACAGCTGCAAAATACTAACGCGAATTCTGTACAGACGAATGGAAAAACTGATAGAAGCCAACCTCGGTGAAGATCAGTTTGGATTCCGTAGAAATGTTGGTAGACGTGAGGCAATACTGACCCTACATCTTATCTTAGAAGAAAGATTAAGGAAAGGCAAACCTACATTTATAGCATTTGTAGACTTAGAGAAAGCTTTTGACAATGTAGATTGGAATACTCTCTTTCAAATTCTGAAGGTGGCAGGGGTGAAACACATAGAGCGACGGGCTATTTACAATTTTTACAGAAAGCAGATGGCAGTTATAAGAGTCGAGGGGCATGAAAGGGAAGCAGTTGTTGGGAGGGGAGTGAGATAGGGTTGTAGCCTATCCCCGATGTTATTCAATCTGTATATTGAGCAAGCAATAAAGGAAACAAAAGAAAAGTTCGGAGTAGTTATTAAAATCCATGGAGAAGAAATAAAAACTTTGAGGTTCGCCGATGACATTGTAATTCTGTCAGAGACAGCAAAGGACTGGGAAGAGCAGTTGAACGGAATGGACATTGTCTTGAAAGATGAACATCAACAAAAGCAAAACGATGATAATAGAATGTAGTCGAATTAAATCGGGTGATGCTCAGGGGATTAGATTATTAAATGAGACACTTAAAGTAGTAAAAGAGTTTTGCTATTTGGGGAGCAAAATAACTGATGATGGTCGAAGTAGAGAGGATATAAAATGTAGACTGGCAATGACAAGGAAAGCATTTCTTAAGAAGAAAAATTTGTAAACTTCGAGTATAGATTTAAATGTCAGGAAGCCGTTCCTGAAAGTATTTGTATGGAGTGTAGCCATGTATGGAAGTGAAACGTGGACGATAAATAGATTGGACAAGAAGAGAATAGAAGTTTTCGAAATGTGGTGCTACAGAAGAATGTTGAAGATTACATGGGTAGATCACATAACTAATGAGGAGGTATTGAATAGAATTGGGGAGAAGAAGAGCTTGTGGCACAACTTGACTAGAAGAAGGGATCGGTTGGTAGGACATATTCTGAGACATCGAGGGATCATCAATTTAGTATTGGAGGGCAGCGTGGAGGGTAAAAATCGTAGAAGGAGACCAAGAGATGAATAAACTAAGCAGTTTCAGAAGGATGTAGGCTGCAGTAGGTACTGGGAGATGAAGAAGCTTGCACAAGATAGAGTAGCATGGAGAGCTGCATCAAACCAGTCTCAGGACTGAAGACCACGACAACAACAACAACATATCATACAGTATCATTCATGTGTGGTTTCAGGACATCCTGTTTAAATTAATCTTCTTTGACATGATAAGCTATATAAGTGAAATTGCTAATCAATGAGGGAAATAAGTCCATACAGGCTCAATATGAATTGTTATTTGCAGGCCGACCGGGGTGACCGAGCGGTTCTAGGCGCTACAGTCTGGAACCGCGCAGCCGCTACGGTCGCAGTTTCGAATCCTGCCTCGAGCATGGATGTGTGTGATGTTAGTTAGGTTTCAGTAGTTCTAAGTTCTAGGGGACCGATGACCTCAGATATTAAGTCCAATAGTGCTCAGAGCCATTTGAACCATTTTGTTATTTGCAGGATGTCATAACTGAAGTCCCAGTTTCTTGACGCAGAGAGAAACGTCATGGAACAAAAATATTTAACGAAAAATTGACCAATGGATGTCACTGTAAGGATCAGAATATATACATCAAATGGCTCTGAGCACTATGGGACTTCACCTCTTAGGTCATCAGTCCCCTAGAGTTTAGAACTACTTCAGCCTAACTAACCTAAGGACATCACACACACTCCGACCGGCAATATATACACTCCTGGAAGTGGAAAAAAGAACACATTGACACCGGTGTGTCAGACCCACCATACTTGCTCCGGACACTGCGAGAGGGCTGTACAAGCAATGATCACACGCACGGCACAGCGGACACACCAGGAACCGCCGCCGTCAGTGTCACCCAGTTTGCCGTGGCATACGGAGCTCCATCGCAGTCTTTAACACTGGTAGCATGCCGCGACAGCGTGGACGTGAACCGTATGTGCAGTTGACGGACTTTGAGCGAGGGCGTATAGTGGGCATGCGGGAGGCCGGGTGGACGTACCGCCGAATTGCTCAACACGTGGGGCGTGAGGTCTCCACAGTACATCGATGTTGTCGCCAGTGGTCGGCGGAAGGTGCACGTGCCCGTCGACCTCGGACCGGACCGCAGCGACGCACGGATGCACGCCAAGACCGTAGGATCCTACGCAGTGCCGTAGGGGACCGCACCGCCACTTCCCAGCAAATTAGGGACACTGTTGCTCCTGGGGTATCGGCGAGGACCATTCTCAACCGTCTCCATGAAGCTGGGCTACGGTCCCGCACACCGTTAGGCCGTCTTCCGCTCACGCCCCAACATCGTGCAGCCCGCCTCCAGTGGTGTCGCGACAGGCGTGAATGGAGGGACGAATGGAGACGTGTCGTCTTCAGCGATGAGAGTCGCTTCTGCCTTGGTGCCAATGATGGTCGTATCCGTGTTTGGCGCCGTGCAGGTGAGCGCCACAATCAGGACTGCATACGACCGAGGCACACAGGGCCAACACCCGGCATCATGGTGTGGGGAGCGATCTCCTACACTGGCCGTACACCACTGGTGATCGTCGAGGGGACACTGAATAGTACGCGGTACATCCAAACCGTCATCGAACCCATTGTTCTACCATTCCTAGACCGGCAAGGGAACTTGCTGTTCCAACAGGACAATGCACGTCCGCATGTATCCCGTGCCACCCAACGTGCTCTAGAAGGTGTAAGTCAACTACCCTGGCCAGCAAGATCTCCGGATCTGTCCCCCATTGAGCATGTTTGGGACTGGATGAAGCGTCGTCTCACGCGGTCTGCACGTCCAGCACGAACGCTGGTCCAACTGAGGCGCCAGATGGAAATGTCATGGCAAGCCGTTCCACAGGACTACATCCAGCATCTCTACGATCGTCTCCATGGGAGAATAGCAGCCTGAATTGCTGCGAAAGGTGGATATACACTGTACTAGTGCCGACATTGTGCATGCTCTGTTGCCTGTGTCTATGTGCCTGTTGTTCTGTCAGTGTGATCATGTGATGTATCTGACCCCAGGAATGTGTCAATAAAGTTTCCCCTTCCTGGGACAATGATTTCACGGTGTTCTTATTTCAATTTCCAGGAGTGTACATCAACAGACGCGCACGTCTTACTTCTTTTTCCGCCAAAGCAATATGGCGAAGGCCATTTAATTTTTGATTTTGGACCTCCGTTTCTGTATGGTGTCCTTTTTCCACGTGCTTTTTTTATCTATTATGTCGATTGGGACTGACGTATAGTCGTTTTTTAACTCCTCTCTGTCCTCGTATTCTATAGTTTTGTCTTGGGCGCGTATGACCCCAGTTGTTTTTGCGCCCTAAGGCAAAACAAAACCAAACTAACAAGACGCGCTGCGCAGTGTTGTTCCTCAGTTTACGACCGATCCGGCCTTTGTGGCCGTGCGGTTCTAGGCGCTTCAGTGTGTAACCGCGTGACTGGTATGGTCGCAGGGTCGAATCCTGCCTCGGGCATGGATGTGTGTGATGTCCTTAGGTTAGTTAGGTTTAAGTAGTTCTAAGTTCTAGGGGACTGATGACCACAGATGTTAAGTCCCATAGTGCTCAGAGCTATTTCGAAGTTTACGTCCGAGGCGCCCAGTATGGCCGTCTCCATGAAGGATTGAGTGCTGTTGGTAAATCTCTTTCACAAGAACGGTGACTGTGCGCCAACAGGACTGCAGAAGCTCTTCAAGGGTATGAAAAAGACATTGGCCCGATGTCTGATAAGGGTCTGGAGAACATGATTACAAAATTCCAAAAGACATGTTGTTTTGAAGTGTAATGTGGCAGAAGGAGGAAAGCAGTTCGTCGACGACTTTTGAAGATGTGACGAGAGCATTATAGGTGATGTCGAGCGGTGGTGTGCAAATATGTAGCTTGCGGGGAATTGCTCGAACTTTGGACGATCCTGCGAGCAAGGTACATAAAATCCTACGAAACATCTTGCATTGCTATCCATACAAAATCACTCATGTTCTGGAGTTGCTTCCTGCTGACGTGCCAACAAGGCAAACGTTCGATCTGGAACTTCTTTCTCAGATGGAAGTGGAGGTTGACTGGAGTTGGAACATTCGGTGTACAGACAATCCCATTTCCATATCCAAGGAGACTACAATATGCAGAATTTCAGAATGTAGGCAACGGAGAACTGCTAACGGCCTTGCCGCAGTGGTAACACCGGTTCCCATCAGATCACCGAAGTTAAGCGCTGTCGGGCTGGGCTAGCATTTGAATGGGTGACCATCCGGTTTGTCCAGCTCTGTTGGCAAGCGCGGTGCACTCAGCCCTTGTGAGGCAAACTGAGGAGCTGCTTGACTAAAAATTAGCGGCTTCGGTCACGGAAACTGACGACGGCCGGGAGAGCGGTGTGGTGACCCCATGCTCCTCCATATCCGCATCCAGTGATGCCTGTGGGCTCAGGATGACACGGCGGCCGGTCGCTGCCGTTGGGTCTTCCAAGGCCTGTTCGGTCGGAGTTTAGTTTCGTTTAGTTTAGGCAACGGAGAACCCGCACGCACATCAACCTGTACCACTTGACTGTGTGGTGCGGTTAACGGCATAGTTTATTGTGGGGCCGCATTTTTTCGAGGAATTGAGTCCTGTTACACTGGTAAACGCTATGAGAGTCTTTTGCGCACCAACGTCATTCAAACTCTTTGACAGCGTGGATGTGTGGGGAAGACAATATTCAAGCAGGGTGGCGTTCCTCCACACATGGTACAGTCAGTGAAGTGACTGCTGCAGAGGCGTTTCGGAAACGCCGGAATTATCAGCCATCGTTTCTGTGCAGCCTGACCGTCCTGTTCACCTGATCTTAAGGTGTGACTTATGGCTGTAGAGTTATCTGAAAGATGTGTTCACTGTTCCAACTTCGAATGTAACTGAATTGAAGACACGCATTGCGCAACGCATTCTGAACGTGACCCCGAGATATTCCGATCTATTGTGGAACGTTCTGTACCTCGATTTCAAGCTGCGGCAGAAAACGGCAGACACCATATTCAACATGTCTTGTGCCACTCTCACGTCAATTAGAAACCGATGTCACGTTCCTTTAATGCGATATTTGGTCTCAGGGCAATTATAATGCTATTTTCCCTATTCGATGTGGTACGCCCTAGCCGTAGTGGATGGTCTCACATAAATATACTAATGGCCATTAAAATTGCTATACCAAGGAGAAACGGGTATTCATTAGACAAATATATTATACTAGAACTGACATGTGATTACATTTTCACGCAATTTAGGTGCATAGATCCTGAGAAATCAGTACCCAGAACAATCACCCCTGGCCGTAATAACAGCCTTGATACGCCTGGGCATTGAGTCAAACAGAGGTTGGATAGCGTGTACAGGTACAGCTGCCCATGCAGCTTCAACACGATTCCACAGTTCATCAAGAGTAGTGACTGGCGTATTGTGACGAGCCAGTTGCTCGGCCACCATTGACCAGACGTTCCAATTGGTAGGACATCTGGAGAATGTGCTGGCCAGGGCAGTAGTCAAACATTTTCTGTTTCCAGAAATGCCCGTAGAGGACCTCAACATGCGGTCTTGCATCATCCTGCTGAAATGTAGGGTTTCGCAGGGATCGAATGAAGGGTAGAGCCACGGGTCGTAACACATATGAAATGTAACGTCCACTGTTCAAAGTCCCGTCAATGCGAACAAGAGGTGACCGAGACGTGTAACCAGTGGCACCCCATACCATCACGCCGGGTGATACGCCAGTATGGCGATGACGAATACACGCTTCCAATGTGCGTTCACCGCGATGTCGCCAAACACGGATGCGACCATCATGATGCTGTAAACAGAAGCTCGATTCATCCGAAAAAATGACGATTTGCCATTCGTGCACCCAGGTTTGTCGTTGAGTGCACCATCTCAGGCGCTCCTGTCTGTGATGCAGCGTCAAGGGTAACCGCAGCAATGGTCTCCGAGCTGATAGTCCATGCTGCTGCAAATGTCGTCGAACTGTTCGTAAAGATGGTTGTTGTCTTGCAAACGTCCCCATCTGTTGACTCAGGGATCGAGACGTGGGTGCACGATCCGTTACAGCCATGCGGATAAGATGCCTGTCATCTCGACTACTAGTGATACGAGGCCGTTGGGATCCAACACGGCGTTCCGTATTACCCTCCTGAATCCACCGATTCCATATTCTGCTAACAGTCATTGGATCCCGACCAACGCGGGCAGCAATGTCGCGATACGATAAACCGCAATCGCGTTAGGCTACAATCCGACCTTTACCAAAGTCGGAAACGTGATGGTACGCATTTCTCCTCCTTACACGAGGCATCACAACAACGTTTCACCAGGCAACGCCGTTCAACTGCTGTTTGTGTATGAGAAATCGGCTGGAAACTTTCCTCATGTCAGCATGTTGTAGGTGTCGCCACCGGCGCGAACCTTGTGTGAATGCTCTGTAGCACGTCATCTTCGTGGTGTAGCAATTTGAATGGCCAGTAGTGTACTAGTGCCATAACCGCTGACGCCGAACTTGTACAGTCATGCTTACTGAAGAGTGAGGATGGTGTAATGCGCATCTCACACCATAGCCGTCGTGACTGCGATCCATCTGTCATTTGTAACTGACGCCATTTAAGTGTAGATGCTTACAACGCCATCATTTGGTGAAATTTTAGTTAATTTTTTTGTTCCATTACGTTTGCTTCTGCGTCAATAATATGCTGTTCAAATCTGACTTCAATCCGAGAAATTGTTCTCTTTCTACAGCGTTTGGAAACTGGAACGTTGATTATGGACACCCTGTACTTTGTCATCTGCTTGGGTAAATGCCTCTTTGGTTCTTCTTCCCTCACAATAGTAATAATAATAATACTAATAATAGTAGTAATAATATTTTCGTATGGATCAGAGCTGTTGCTAGTCTCTCTATTGGTTACCACTCCGGCGAGTCCCTAACCTTACTCAGTTACCCAGCAAGAGAAACGAAACCTACAGGTCAACGTGGAATCTGAACCAAGTGTGGTTTCTGGAGACTCCTCACGTCGCTGAGAGGTGAAAGCTAGGATAAAGCAAAGACTGAAAACTTGAAGTCCGGCCGAGATTCGATCCCGTGACCTCCCGATTTCGACGCACACTCTTTTCTCCTAGACCTCCAGGCCCAGCATTTCTTCTCTGATTAAGATACGTAATACGGAAGGAAGAACGTGTATACCAGAGTTATGACGTGACTATGGATTGGGGTATCATCCATTACCCACCTTAGAGCTGTAACATTCTTTGCAGAATTTGGAAAAAAATTGGAAATTTGTGGTAAGTACTGTGGGTCTAAACTGCTGAGGTCATCGGTCCTTAAGCTTACACACTACTTAATCTACTTTAAACCAACTTTCGCTAGGGACAACACACACACCCATGCCCGAGGGAGGACTCGAACCTCCGACGGGAGGGAGCCGCACGAACCGTGACAAGCCGCTTCAGACCGCACGGCTACCCCGCGCGGCTAGAACTTGGAAAGGAAGAATGGTTACTTCACTTTGATTCAGCATACTTAAATTAATCTTTTTTGTGTTCCTATTTCCAAATACACTCTACCACAAGGAAAAGAGGCACCATGACGATTTACTCGAACGGGAAGGAAATCGGTAGATGCGATTTACATGTAGAGACAAACAAATGATCAAAATTTCAGAATAATTGTATGATTTATTTCAGAGAAAGAGCTTGACAAATTCAGCAAGTCAGTAACAATCTGGCCCACCTCTGGCCCTTATGGAAGCAGTTATTCGGCTTGGCATTGACTGATAGAGTCGGTGGATGTTCTCCTGAGAAATATCGTGCCAGGTTCTGTCCAACTGGCGCGTTAGGTCGTCAAAATTCGGAGCTAGTTGGAGGGTCCTGCCCATAATACTCCAGACTTTCTTAATTGTGGGAGAGATCCGGCGGCCTTGCTGGCCAATGTAGGATGTGGCAAGAGTGATGACAAGGTGTAGAAACTCCCGCCGTGTGCGGGCGGCCATTACCTTGCTGAAATGTAAGCCCAGGATGGCTTGCCATGCAGGGCAACAAAACGGGGCGTCCGTCGATGTACCTCTGTGTTGTAAAGGTGCCGCGGAAGATAACCAAAGGGATCTTGCTATGAAATGAATTGGCACAGCAGTCCATCAGTCCAGGTTGTCAGACTATATGGCGGCTAATATTCAGACTGGTATCTCACCGCTGTCCGAGGTGCCCTCTGACACGTCTTCACTGGTCATCAGGGTTCAGTTCGAATCGGGACTCATCACTGAGGACAATTCTACTCCAGGCGATGAGGTTCCAGGCTGCAGACGTGTCTGGAACCGCCCCGGACACCGACAGGAGGACATCTACGAACTCTATCAATCAATGTCAAACCGATTAACTGCTTCAATAAGGGCCGGAGGTGGAACAATTCGTTACTGACTTGCCCAATTTGTCAAGCTCTTTGTCTTGAATAAATCATCCAATTATTCTGAAATTGTAATTTTTTTTTATCTGTACAAATACATCATGTCAATCGATTTCCGTCCCATTAGGGTAATTCCTTTGAAGTGCATGGTTTTTCTTTTCTTTTTTTTGTCCTATAGTACATATCGTCAAAGCAGTTCATTTTTTCTTATATACTTTTTACACTGGAATGAAACGTTCAGTAAATTTTTCATAATTATTGCGACATTAGTCCTCCCTAACAGGCGCGCTCTTGATTTCTAAGCACTTGGAGATCACAACAACGTAGAATAGCTTGAATTGCATAAAAATCATCGTAATTATAATCCACCAAGTTCGATTCCATGGGAACGGTAATGCATCACGACCGCAACGTAATCCAAGGCTGATAGATGGTAAGCATCGGCCGTAAAATCATCTCTCTTTTTTTATTGCAGGTCCAGACTTCAGCTAACAGTGCAGCTATCATCAGCGTGTTATAGGTAGCCAAGTATACGAACGTAATTATAACGACATATATTCCAGTCGAACTCAGGGATGTAAAAGCATTAGTCCAATGCTTGTGCGTCCCTAAGTTACAACGGAAGATGTGTTGTAATAATTACGTTGAGTCTACACGACTATCTATAACACACTGATGATAGCTGCACTATCAGCTGAAATCTAGATATGTGATAAAAAAGAGAGATGATTTTATGAGAGTTGCTGATCTTGTACCTCTCCCATAATTATAATTCATAGCCGTCATACGTATTTCCATCGGCACATGTCATTCTGTCAATTGTACTGCGTCTTTAATACGCATGAGCGTGCTGAAACCCTTACATTACTGCTTCCATTCCCTTTAATAATGATTTGCAACCTTTGTGGCTTCAAGAGACGCGCAATTTATTTTTCGGGTAAGTTCACTGCGACAAGGAAGCTGTAACTGTTTCAAGTCGCCACCTCCAACTGTAATGTAAGGACTGTCTTTGTGTTATGTGCTGCCATAATCTCGAATGCAACCATTCTTCGTGCATTCAACGCGAGAGAGATTAAATGCTAATACGCTAGTCTCGGCACAACCGCCAATTCCAGGGTCAGCAAGCAGCTATTTATAGCCACCTGAGATGCTGCTGAAAGTCACGCACAGCCTGTAATCACGATAACGAAAACACGCCAATCCGCAGTGTACAAGGAGCTAATAACATTGTGATTCAAGGCGGCCCCTCTCATTTTCCTGCTCCCTGGCGGTGTGGTACAAGCGTATTGCAGTGACTCACAGCATTGACAAATTGATTGACTCTAACGTGCAGCGGTTACACTTCATTTCGGCGGCATACCGCCGGTGTTGCAGTAAATATCGAACGCCAGTCGGCAATTCCTTTGAGACAGTATATTCAGCAAACACTGCCCAAGCTGGTTTCATAGCACAGATCGTTGCATTATCGTTAACTTCTTATTCTGAAATCCATTGTGATTCTTCAACTTCTCCAGGCGTATTTTATGACGAAATAAATCTCGGTTGAACAGCCTGGTATGAGTGTGCATAGGACACTCATACCAGGCTGTTTATTTCGCCTGAAATCTATTGTTGAATAATGCGTTACATTGACCTAGATCTTATGCGGCAATTCATCTAAAATCGATATTGAAAGAAAATCGGGAGAAGTTATTTAAGTACGGTCAAGTAACGTAATCCACACATGTAGATGCAAATCGTAGGCCACTTATGCATACGTAGGGAGAGTGCTGCACCTTAGTAAATTTTTCAAACTTACGCTTCTCGCCAGCTCTGTAATAGAAGTTCAACATATTTTCTTATTCCATTTTTAAATGTTAGCATTGACTTTTTATGTGCTGCAGTCCTTTCCAGAAAGTACAAAAAGTTGTTCAGGGATATTTAGGTTTTTCCAAATGCAAAAACATGTTCCAAGGTACAGCACGGTTATATATTTGAGAAAAAAAATTACTGAAATCCAGAAGCGTTGCAATGGATAAAATCTTGTCACATTGTATTTATTTTTGCGTTACGCACCAATACTCACTAAGTGAGATCAAATGAAGGAGAAGTACTATCAAAGACCAGTTACAACTTAAATATATTTTAAAACAGAAGATGTTGCAAACGAAATCCAATTTTCAATTTAAATAGGTAAAACTGCCCTAAAGCAAGATCTCATAAATATTTATTTATTAACAACAACCGGTTTCGACAGGCTTTGATGTCATCTTCAGATCTTCAAAACGTTTTGTTACAAAACATGTTCATTTTGAGATGGAACCATACGTCAAGTTGTCATGCTAGTCAATGAAATGTAGCACGTTGTACAAACATCTGTCACAAATAAAACATTTAAGATAAATAACGATCTTGTGCACACAGCCATGTCCATATATGTAGCGCTCATAGATGATCGTTACGTCATAAAAATAACATCTAATGTGGATCTTCAGTGATTAGAATATGTCCAGCTAACATAAACAGATGAGATAATATGCCCTTAAGTGTGTACTGCGCTATTCATGACGTAACAGTCATCTGTGAGCGCTATATATATGGACATGGCCATGTGCAGAAGGTGTTTTTTGATTTTAAATGTTGTATTTATGACAAATCTTTGTATAATGTGCTACATTTTATGCAGTAACGTGCAAACTTGGTGTGAGGTACAAACTCAAAATGAACACGTTTTAAAATTTTTTGAAAACCTGAAGTTGACAGCAATGTTTATCGAAACCGGTTGTTCTAAATAAAGAAATATTTATACGATCTTCGCTTTAGAAAGTTTTTAGCAAATAAAACAGATCGCTCCTTCTGATTTCTCAAAATGAGAAAAATCTTTCAGCAGGTAAAACTGTAACAAAATTACAGAAACTCAGTTCATTTCCTAGTACCACATCTTCCACGGTAAAAGATCTTCTTCTGTTTCAAGGTACAAGATGGTGTACGACCGACAAAGTACGGCTTAACTGATTTAACTGGGCCGCGGTGGTCTTGCGGTTCTAGGCACTGCAGTCCGGAACCGCGGGACTGCTACGGTCACAGGTTCGAATCCTGCCTCGGGCATGGATGTGTGTGATGTCCTTAGGTTAGTTAGCTTTAAGTAGTTCTAAGTTCTAGGGGACTGATGACCTAAGATGTTAAGTCCCATAGTGCTCAGAGCCATTTGAACCATTTTTTTGACTTAACTGTTCATACGTTATATAAACAGTTATACAAATACATAATATATTATTTGCCATAATATTATGTTCATGTTCCAAATAGTTTTATATTGTAATACAGCACATAGATGTGTGCAACGCGAAGTATTTACAAATGATGCACAAACACAATTTTATATCTAGCAACACCGAAAACTGAACAAATTGGTGGAAACTGCTCTTGGTGGTCTCCAGCTTACATACCTTCACGTGATTCTAAAACGAGTCACTAGACAAATACCGACCACGAAATTCATGTGTCCTTAGATACTGTGTCATCATTGCGTGGACAAAATCTGAAAATTCAAGATTATATCTAACGTTGAAAAGTGTATTTATGTTGTGTATTCAACTTATACAAACACGGAACAGAGAGTGAGAATTTAAAGTAACGTATGAATAGGTCGCACTCCAGTAAGCATCTCTGCCCAACAATAGCAGATGTAAACGCTTCCCACTGACTTCAAAGATGGAAACTGTGTAATTTTATGTCACGAAACTAAAAAGAGAGACTCACCTGAATTATCAAAAAAAATATTGAATAATTAATATCACACATTACTAACGATGTTATAAGAAACATTTCGAAATTTCATATTCGACAGCTATTTTAGACTCAACAAATAAATAACCCGATGTATTGTGAGTTTGCTAACTTTGAATCAGTAATTTTTTTATTTGAAAACTTGTCTCGTTGTGAAATACGTCTCAGTTATTTTCGGTTACGTATACATATTACACCATCTGACAAAAAGTGAAGCATCTAGAAGGAAAGGAGGAAATGAAGTGAAAATTCACGTTTTCGGATTGGATGTTTTGTTAATTCGGTAACTACAAAACCGAATCCAATTTACAAAGAATCTGACAGTATGTCTACATCTACATCTACATTTATACTCCGCAAGTCACCCAACGGTGTGTGGCGGAGGGCACTTAACGTGCCACTGTCATTACCTCCCTTTCCTGTTCCAGTCGCGTATGGTTCGCGGGAAGAACGACTGTCTGAAAGCCTCCGTGCGCGCTCTAATCTCTCTAATTTTACATTCGTGATCTCCTCGGGAGGTATAAGTAGGGGGAAGCAATATATTCGATACCTCATCCAGAAACGCACCCTCTCGAAACCTGGCGAGCAAGCTACACCGCGATGCAGTGCGCCTCTCTTGCAGAGTCTGCCACTTGAGTTTGTTAAACATCTCCGTAACGCTATCACGGTTACCAAATAACCCTGTGACGAAACGCGCCGCTCTTCTTTGGATCTTCTCTGTCTCCTCCGTCAACCCGATCTGGTACGGATCCCACCCTGATGAGCAATACTCAAGTATAGGTCGAACGAGTGTTTTGTAAGCCACCTCCTTTGTTGATGGACTACGTTTTCTAAGGACTCTCACAATGAATCTCAACCTGGTACCCGCCTTACCAACAATTAATTTTATATGATCATTCCACTTCAAATCGTTCCGCACGCATACTCCCAGATATTTTACAGAAGTAACTGCTACCAGTGTTTGTTCCGCTATCATATAATCATACAATAAAGGATCCATATTTCTATGTATTCGCAATACATTACATTTGTCTATGTTAAGGTTCAGTTGCCACTCCCTGCACCAAGTGCCTATCCGCTGTAGATCTTCCTGCATTTCGCTACAATTTTCTAATGCTGCAACTTCTCTGTATACTACAGCATCATCCGCGAAAAGCCGCATGGAACTTCCGACACTATCTACTAGGTCATTTATATGTATTGTGAGGCCAGTTATCAGTATGACGCCGCACCCATTTGGCCTGGATGGGTGCACTGGTCTGGCTGGGAACGACGTCATAAAGCCTCGTGTCTTCTCCAGACGCAACCTGGCCCACAAGTACTTGACGTCATAGATACTGCATGGAAAAGAGTTGATGTCCGAGCTGGTCCCATACATCTTCTGTCACGTATATATCAGGAGATCTGGCCACGGGAATACCTCAGCTTGAAACCAACAGTTGACAGAGACACGTGACAATGTACCAGCATTGTCCTGTTGAAAAATTGGGCCGTGATCCTGTCACACGAGAGGTAACACAAGAGGACGCAAGATGTCCGCGATGTACTATCGAGCGTTCAGAGTTACCCTAATCATTGACAGCTATGAACTTAAGTTGTACCCAATGGCTCTCAATAGCTTGATTCCAGGAGTAACACTGGTGTGTGTCTTCAAAACATTGGAAGAATGGGACCTTTCTCCATGTCGTCGCCATGCTCTTCGAGGATGGTTCAAATGGCTCTGAGCATTATGGGTCTTAACTTCTGAGGTCATCAGTCTCCTAGAACTTAGAACTACTTAAACCTAACTTACCTAAGGACGTCACATACATGCATACCCGAGGCAGGATTCGAACCTGCGACCGTAGCGGTCACGCGGTTCCAGACTGACGCGCCTAGAACCACACGGCCACACCGGCCGGCTTCGACGATGGTCATCTGCGGTTGTGCAGAACTGTCATTCTTCGCTGAACAAAATGCCAAGCCATTCATCAGCAGTCCATACTCCCCAGTCACAACACCACTCCAAATGCAATCGTTTGTGTTGTGATATTAGTGGCAAACTACGCATGGGACAAAATTCTCTAGCCAGGCCACTGCTCTGAACAATGATACAGGATGACAGAATGTTGCAGGGAGTCCGTCGCTTGTTCTCGGATGGAAGGCTTAGAAGTGAAGGGATTACTGTGTCCTTGGTGCACAATACAACAATCATCTCTTGTGGTGGGCAGACGAGATGGACTGGAACCTTGACAATGAGTATGGCTACCCTCACTTTCCAATGTAATCCAACACTGGGCCACTGTCACGTCTGAATGTCCCACAGATCTGTATATGGCTCAGTTCAACCAGCCGACAAAATGCAGTCCGGCAATGTGGTCGCTTTCAAACCCGGTCAGGTGCTGAATACGCTGCCTCGCGTGAGTACGCAGTATCCCTGTCTCCCTCACTCTGATTACTCAACATTGGCTCTGTTTATCCCCTTTATTTATCCTGTCAGGCCTGGTAACAACACTAAACATGAACAGCACTAATGCTCTCTGCTGACTGTTCTACCTGACAAACAGAATTGCAACTCTAATCAAATACATATCTGCCAATGGTGAGTATGTGTGTGAAGCTACACTGACGTCCCCATCCTCACCATGCTCCATAATCTTTCAGTTAGAATAATGAACCTTTAACCACTACATATTCTGCCATAGAAAAAGTTGTTTTTGCCATGGCAGAAAAAAATAGTATTTGCGTTTTCATAAATCAGATTATGTAAACATCGTTACTGGAAAAAACTGATATTTCACTAATAGTTTTCAACACCATTCCGACATAAACATGAGGAAAAAATACCTATCAATGTAACTGAACTACTTTCACCTAGCAGATTAAAACTGTGTGCCCGACCGAGACTCGAACTCGCGACCTTTGCCTTTCGCGGGCAAGTGCTCTACCATCTGAGCTACCGAAGCACGACTCACGCCCGGTACTCACAGCATTACTTCTGCCAGTATCTCGTCTCCTACCTTCCAAACTTTACAGAAGCTCTCCTGCGAACCTTGCAGAACTAGCACTCCTGAAAGAAAGGATATAGCGGAGACATGGCTTAGCCACAGCCTGGGGGATGTTTCCAGAATGAGATTTTCACTCTGCAGCGGAGTGTGCGCTGATATGAAACCTCCTGGCAGATTAAAACTGTGTGCCCGACCGAGACTCGAACTCGGGACCTTTGCCTTTCGCGGGCAAGTGCTCTACCATCTGAGCTACCGAAGCACGACTCACGCCCGGCACTCACAGCTTTACTTCTGCCAGTATCTCGTCTCTTACCATCTCATTCTGGAAACATCCCCCAGGCTGTGGCTAAGCCATGTCTCCGCTATATCCTTTCTTTCAGGAGTGCTAGTTCTGCAAGTTTCGCAGGAGAGCTTCTGTAAAGTTTGGAAGGTAGGAGACGAGGTACTGGCAGAAGTTAAGCTGTGAGTACCGGCCGTGAGTCGTGCTTCGGTAGCTCAGTTGGTAGAGCACTTGCCCGCGAAAGGCAAAGGTCCCGAGTTCGAGTCTCGGTCGGGCACACAGTTTTAATCTGCCAGGAAGTTTCATATCAGCGCACACTCCGCTGCAGAGTGAAAATCTCATTCTGGAAACATCCCCTAGGCTGTGGCTAAGCCATGTCTCCGCAATATCCTTTCTTTCAGGAGTGCTAGTTCTGCAAGGTTCGCAGGAGAGCTTCTGTAAAGTTTGGAAGGTAAGAGACGAGATACTGGCAGAAGTAAAGCTGTGAGTACCGGGCGTGAGTCGTGCTTCGGTAGCTCAGATGGTAGAACACTTGCCCGCGAAAGGCAAAGGTCCCGAGTTCGAGTCTCGGTCGTGCACGCAGTTTTAATCTGCCAGGAAGTTTCATATCAGCGCACACTCCGCTGCAGAGTGAAAATCTCATTCTGGATACTTTCACCTAATTGAACAGTTTCACTGTTATGTGACAGTCGCCTATCGGATCAGGATTTTTAGTTGTCATGGAAGCCATGCATGTGAGACGATGACACTACTGGTGCAGGAGACCGAGCTTGGGAGCTGGTGTGGGTGCCTGACATACACCACAAGGCATCAGTGAGCAGTGAGACACCGTTGTCTGGATACATATTTATTTCTTGTGATTTACAGTAGGGATTGTCTTCTCTGGCGTGGCAGAAAGTGTGCTGATTCACACACTCGAGTGCGTCAAGGAATCTGGACACAACTCTTTTTCAGCTGCAGTTGTTGTGCAGGTCAGGACCCAGCAGTGAGTGATGTTGTGAGGGTAGCTGGTAGAGGATTCTGTTGGCACAAGCCTACTGTGGCTCCATGGTAGTTAGTGTGGCCCACCCCAGCACCAATTGCAATGATACATCTTCAGCACCAGCTAGCGGTTATAAGCTGATGGTGAATATGAGCACTTGTAATCGGTTCAATACAGTTATATTTATGCTTTTCATAATACTTTCATACTTGGCAAGTCAGTGTGTAGTGATCTCCATGGTAGTGGGAAGTACGTATGCAGTGTGAAGTGACTTACAATACTGATGGACAATATGCAATAAAAATTTTAATTCGTAAGGTCCATTGATGAAAGCATATCTCTGTCGAAACTGGTCATCCAGTAAAATGTTTTTTTAATGATCTTGGCTTGTGAAGTTTTCTTCAGTTTCTCACCTCGTAATAGCTGACCTTTACGGTCTGTGCCGTAAGGTTTGAGTAAATCCAGTGCGTACCTTCTCTCTGAAAATATGGTTGAAGTTGCAGCATTGGGGTGTGCCTCTTTGCAGTTGAACTTTGCATGATTGTGCATGCCTTCGAACTATTCTGGTCGGACAAATAATAATGCTTCCAGGTCTACACACAATTCCTCTAATGTCACAAGAGCATGTGCATCTCCTAGTTCTGAAATCATCAGCACTTTCTTAGTCTGTAGCTGGACCCACTTATTAATGGTTTTCAATTTCATTAGGTATGGATGAACGGTGCACCACTGATAATGTGCGTTTCTACCAATTACTGCGAATCGAACTGATATACGTAGTCTTACTTTGTCAGTATTTCCTTCGACAGTTGCTACATGACAGAATAGTGCTAAATTCTCGTGTGTTGACTCGGCTACATGCTGAAACTCTTCTGGTAAGTCCTTCTGTGCGTGGCAGTACCCTTCTAGAAATTGCTGTGGCTGCATCAATGCTGAATTTAACTGGCAGCATACTGCATGATGTACCACTTCTTGCATTCCTGCTACTTGAAGACTTGCCTCATTAAAGCTGTCTGCAGTATCTGTCACAGTCTAGGAACAGTCATCTTTTCATCCAATACATTTAATCCTTTCTGAATTACCGCCATACTGTTATTCGCTGCTGCTACCAAATTATGCATGAAGTCCTTGAGTTCTGCAGCTATCTGATGTGCTACTTTGTTACTATTCAATATATTTTGCTTCATATTGTTAGTTGTGTGATACTCTACTCAACTGGCCGACCGGTTCTAGGCGCTACAGTCTGGAACCGCGCGACCGCTACGGTCGCAGGTTAGAATCCCGCCTCGGGCATGGTTGTCTGTGATGTCCTTAGGTAAGTTAGGTTTCAGTAGTTCTAAGTTCTAGGGGACTGTTGACCTCAGAAGTTAAGTCTCTTAGTGCTCAGAGCCATTTGAACTCTACTCAACTGTGGGCTTAATACTTCCTACTGTGTCTTGCACCTGACCAACTGTCGTGTCCAACTCCTGCACATGTACTTTATTTGCTGTCCAAGACAAGGTATCTAACAAACTCCTGCCTGTGTTGATCCACCCCATTTTTCTCTGTACAGACAATGTGTCACTACAATATTATCTGCAATAGGCGTACTCTTGGCGTCTCATAGAACAATTCCAGTTCTTGATACTCAACACTAATTTATGAGAGAATAGCTTCCTTCTGCGCCTCCTTATCTAACACCTTCAATCTCTCTTGTAGCCTTCAAGTCTCATCCCTCACTTTCTATATCTCGAATGTAAGTCCCAATATTCGATGGTGATCTTTCCAAAGGACTTGGAAAACAACACTCTGGAGTTCAGTGGCTGGTTCAGGACTGTGCTTTCCACTCCTTCTTTGATGACGAACAGTAACAGCAAGACTAAAATTATTCTATGAAGTATGACATCTCAGGGAAAGGAATACACTTCAGTTCTCTCCCCTTTTCAAAAAAGAGTGCCCAGACAATAACGCAAACGAGCTAATGACTTTCACGAATGTCATGCTAACCCCTAACGCATAGTACAAGTGAGATAGTACAAAACAAAAGGAAAAATAATAATACAATATGGAAAATGCGCTGCAGCTATACGTAATCATGAACTACTACTTTCATGACCTCAGTGTGTATGGTGCTTTCTGTGAAGCACAAGCATCAGGCAGTACATTCCTCTCATCTTTCCTTGGTTTTACACTCTGCTGTGCCACCAGGCAGGAATTTGCACTAAGGGATCAACAGCACCGCCGAACAGCTTTATTGATACATACAGTGGAAGCTTTACATGGAAATTGGTCTTAATACTGACTGGAGAGGTCATTTCTATGACTAAATAAAGACTGTTGTATTTCGTAAGAAATTTTTTGGTTTTTCCATTTGATGTGTAATGTTTGGTAACCATCACCCATTGGCCAAATCTGAAGTATAGAAGTTGACTTACATGCTGTACCATAAGTTCTTGCCTTTCAAAAACTTTCATATTTGTTCATCTGACTCTTTGCCAAACTTCACATACACTGTTCGCAAACTTTTTTGTTCACTTGATGTTGGAACCTAAATTAGGTTGTAACAAATGAAAGAAAGATGGCATTTTCCTTACATGGGCAACTTCATACAGTGAGAGGCCAATTCTAGTATGGACTTTAGAACTGCACATGCTGACCAAAAATTGGCGATATGTGCTCGAATCTGTATGTTTGCTGTCAACATAATGACTCATCATCTTCAAGACTATTCTATGAATGCATACCTTTCACCCATTTGCTTGTTGATGGAAGAGATTTTGCATAACTTGCAAATGTGAAGTACCTGGCACAGATGCTTCATCAACTCACATAACAAGTTTTTACCCTGATCAGTTAGGAAAGTTTCTGGTACATCAAATTTAAGAATACAGCTATTCACTAACACTGAAGCAACAGTAGAGCCTGCTGCTCAGGAATTGCTGTCATACAAATAAACTGTGAAGAATGATCAATAATCATTAAGATATATTAATACTAGCTGGTGTTCTATTAAATGGACCGAAAAATATCAAGCCCTGTTATTTGGAAAGGTTTTGATGCCTCTGGCAACCTTTGGAAGGATGTTTTTTTATGATGAAGCATGTCTCATTCCATGCAAAGTATACAGCTTTGAACATACTGGTTCACATTTCACTTTGTCATCTACCAGCAGAATTGGTTGGCGACCATTCTACCCATCACCCTTCGATCATTGTGACCCAGCAGCACATGGTCATGTGGTTGTTGCAATACTTCATTCCTCACATTTTCTTGACTTGGGTAGTATGCCTTCTTGACTTGGATAGTAAGCCCTTGTGCGGTATGAACTGTTGCTCTGACCTAAATTCCTGAGAGTCTGCATCATCTGCTGGAATTATCTGGCAGTCACTTAGTAATTTAAGCACTGCGACCTTGTAACTTAAACTATACACATTTGTGTTTCTTTCCTGTGTTTATGAATGACTACATAGTCAAACTCACTAAACTTAAGAGCCCGCCTTCTCATCCTGCTAGAGAGATCCTTTAAACCAAATAGCTATTTCAATGAAGTGTGGTCTATTATAGTTTTGAATTTCTGCCCATACAGGTAACACCGAGACTAGGTGACGCCATAGATTCTACAACATGCTCTTTACCACCTCTATTCTGAATTAGAATGCAACCAAGAGCACTATTACTAGCATCACAGGAAAGGGTGAATTCTTCATGAAAACGAGGGGCAACAGTACTGGGTCTTCAGTTAATGCTTTTTTCAGTGACTGGAAGGCAAACTCATATTCTGGCAACTGTTCAAATTCAATATGTTTTTCAGCAAAGCTTAAGCAATTTGTGCATTGTTTTTGACAAATTTTCGGTGATAGCTATAGAGGCTCATAGGCCTGGGTCATATGGTTCAAATGGCTCTAAGCACTATGAGACTTAACATCTGAGATCATCAGTCCCCGAGACTTAGAACAACTTAAACCTAACCAACCTAAGGACATCACACACATCCATGACCGAGGCAGGATTCGAACCTGCGACCGTAACAGCAGCGCGGTTCCGCACTGAAGCACCTAGAACCGCTCGGCCACAACGGTCGGCCATAGGCCTGGAACTTATGTAAGTGAAGAGAACTATTTCACATTATATCTAAATAAATGCAAGCACCTGGGCATGTCTTTTATCAATGAAACAACGTATAAAGTGACACTAAATATTCAAGTATTCTTGTGCAGTGTAGGAGCAGGTGACTTGTTGTTGATCAAAACATCTATGTGACTGAAAATATTTGCCATCTGAAGATGCTTACGGTAGCCAAGAACTGGTTATGGCACTAAAATAAAACATTTAAAAATATTTGTGGCAGATTGCGTCATTCACCAACTATCATTAACAGCTACAGAGTTCACAAGATCCAACGCGGATAGCATAAGATTGTAACTGTTTCGTCGCTTGAGGGGTTGAAAATTCAGACTGCTGACACTGAACTGCGATCAGTTCATACAGCTTCTTGAGTAATCACATGGTCCAGGTACTTGAATTGAGTTTGAACAATAGTACATTTTCCAGTACTTAGCGTGAGACATGTTGCCTATAGCCTACTGAATACTTCCTCCAACCATTTTACTTGCTCTCTGACATGCTTCAGAAGAACTATAATATTTTTGGGATCTTCCATACTCTTTCTAGGTTTTATGCTATGCAAAACCCCATTTAGCAATCTTTGGAATGTGGCTGGGATACATTTAAGCTCAAATAACATCCTACTCTACTGAAAATGCCTCCAAGGGACCGTAAAAGCTGTATTAGGTCCGACGGCTGGTACTACCTCCAGCTGGTGGTAAATACTTCACAAATATACTGTGGAGAAATATTGTACTTGTATCTGCCTGAGTTATCAAGTGTCTGAATGATAGTACGTATAGTCGCAACAACAGTGATATTTTGGTGCCACCCATCGATTATTTCACGACCAGGACCACCGGTGCAACTATCATTGGGTTCTATAATGCCTTCTACCAGCTATTGGGTGATGAACAGTTGCAACTACTTTGGTTTACGATATGGCTTCTTGTAATCCAGAGCATTATGTTATGTCGGTGTGAAGTGTTGAGTAACAGATGTCACAGATAATGGAGACTGTGTATTAAATATATCGTAAATGGTAATGGTAGTGCTTCTGTAGATCTCTCTCTCTCTACATACGACACACTTTGTCACATACACTAGAATCATTGACGATATACTTGTGACTGTGGTCAGTACATGACCTGTCTATATTCTCTTCATCCAAATACCGAATTTGGAGATCATCAAACTCTTCAGCAGACTTGCATCATCCACATAAAAATGATCTATGCTAACTGGAACCATTGGAGTACATTCACCATTAACGTTACTTACGTGTGCTACGCTTCTGTTTACAAAACAGAGCGTTGTTTCCAAATGCTTCTTATTTTCAAGTGGCTGAACTGCACATAACATCTCCTGTGGGAAGTAAGTACCCACAGAGACCCAAACAAATTTCCTTGTACTTGACGGTACGTTATCATGGAAATCCATCTTTAGCGTGCGTGTACAAAATACACACGGTGTAACCTCCCCACGCAAAATAATAAAATAAATATTATGGATAGTGATTCTAATTTAAGTGTAACGTCCCCACAAAATTCATTCCTTTCACTTTTGTAACCTCCCTACAGAAATTCATTCATATTTAACCTCCACACAAAATTTGTTTCCCATTTAATGAAAGCTCGAAACAGAAAAATTCCTAAACCTCGTAATGAAAAATAAATTCAGTAACCTGGTAGAATTTGGACGACAGCAGCGCTGCGTCATGGCCCTGTAAGATCATTCTGAATAAAAAAGGAAAAATTCTTACCTCAATAAAAACGGCGAATATATCTGCTCTTATATAAAAATTTTCCGGGACAGCTCTGTGCAATGCTGGCCGATAGATTTGTCATTTTATGAAAGGAAGCAACTGATTTTTCTTTTGCAACAATAGGAATGATCATGGATTGAAGAAATTAGTAAATTCTTTAAATTGAAATGAATGTTTTTTTAGAAATTACTTTGTATCACGAAGATTATTATTAGGACATTTTTAAAAGATTTACATGGGACTTTACGTAACATTACTAGATATGCGCGAGGCTGCTTTTTACCTTATACAATAATACTCAGGCTCCGGCATCGTTGCACCGCGACCGGCCCAGCCAACATGATACACCAGACTGGAGCAGACAGGCGACTGCTCGCTAGCATCAACTTACTGCTACTGCTACACAGTTCGTACTGCAGTCAACACTGCTCTTTGGTCTCAGATTCTCTTATAGCTTACATCTCGCAGGCAGCACATACCTCTTACAACGGCAACACCTTCATTATCAGTGTGCCTTGTGACATTGCTTTATTTGCAGCGGTATCACCCAGTGAAAACAAAGTCCCTACAAGATCAACTATATGCCATGAAAGATGGATTTTAGCGTGATGTTTAATAAGTAAATCAAGCCCGAGACTTGCTGAGTAACCTTCACCAAACTGTGGCAACATTTCCATGTTGTCGGAAAAAGCCTTAGGGCCAATGCTAAACTTCAGCAGTGTTGTCCAGAGTGAAGTTTTATAATTATTATCAGCTCCACAAAACCTGTATAATGGAGACCCTAGTCTCCTACTTCCGAAGAGAACTAGCACTACGACTTATTCATATGCACCTGAATGTACTAAAAACCTATGTTCCTTGCCAACTACGAAACTTCAGAAGCAGCATTCAGTCTATGCATCTAACTGTCAAATACTGCACATTGTTGGGAAGTTTTTCGACTGCCGATACGTTTGCTTTTGGATTTAACAAGTGCTTTTGCTGATATCGATCTTTCCTTTTCTTATTCCTGCACTCCAGTGTTTTGTGACCCACCCGCCCACACTTGTACCATTCCAGCTGACAAGACTGTTGTTGAACGTGACCCTCAAGTCCACACATGTGACGTTTTATTACTGAAACACATACATATCCGACACCACACTCTCTAATCACTAAATCTATCACCTCCATCTGTGTCACAATGCTAGTAGCTCCATCCTAACCCTATGCGAAAGTTTAGCGGAAATGACACGTAACAATGCGTCGAGAGCCCCATTCTCGGCTTCTCGGCGTAGCATTCAATTGACTTCCTCCTTGTGCGTTAGCTTGTACGTCTGGACGGTGATCTTTCAGATTTTATACTATATAAGAATGATTCAATAGACTTGTTATGCGTCTGAATCAACGTACTCATTTTCTCCCGCTTATGATACCGCTGTCGGAACTCCTCAGCCAGATGTTTGTATGTCTGCACACCCCGAAAGGTCTCTTGGTAAGTAACTTAAGCCTTAGTCTCTCAACTCAACTGCAAACTTGTCATGCGAAGGAAAATTCGTCTGACCAGACACCCAACTCAGCTGCAGCTTAGTCGTCACTGAGAAACACGATTATGTCCTTTGTTGCCGTGCCAGAAAAAAAGGCGATATTAAGTTTGCTACTGCACGATCGACAAAGGGAGAGAGTATAGTCTTAATTTCCCCAAGTTGCCCTACCAACTTCTGCTTCTCGACATGCAGTACCCCTGCCTGGTCCTTCTATTGTACTAATAATTGCCCAGTTTTCTGTTCAAGTGCTGCTTATAATCTAATGATCGATTGACTGATTAATTGAGAGGGGTTACGGTGCCAAACGGCGAGGTCATCAGTCTAACCCAACGATCTGCCCCGTTATTGTGGCAAGAGAATTACCCGTACTAGCTGTGCGTGATTTTACGGGCATTTTGTGTGTTCTACTACTATCCAAACCAAACAATAAACAAATATACAAACGAGAATTACACTTGGTTCACACTACAGAGTACCTAGTGCACAGTACACAACGAGTTACGATAGTTTTTCCGGCGCATTGTAACCAATCATTATTCACTACAGTCTCGCAGTAAACTACCGTAAGTGAAACATATGGCTAGCACAGCCACCATGCTCGACAACTAGTGCCTAGAAAGAATGCAAAATGCACACCTGACGGGTGTTACAAGCGACTCGCGACAGTTACCCTTAAAATCAGGCAAGTCAGGAGGTACACACAGTTGTGTAACAGTTACTTTCAGATTAAAATGAACGTCCCTACGATCCATCATGGCCAATGAAGCACACAATGAAAACTGCCGCTTACAAGGTAATCAAAATGCTTCACAGTCACTGCCCTGCATTGTGCGAAACATTGACTGCAAGATGAGAGAAGCTGCTGTGTTGATGTCAGCAACGTCAGAAACTGGCGCCGGTGTTAGTGGCGTTGGCGTGAGGCCCACTATTGATTACCAGTTGTGTAGGAGGCTGAGCTCAGGAGCTTATGTGGGTGGAAACAGTAATTTATGACTTGTGATTTTACAGGACGGATGTTTTCTCCAGCGCAGTAGAAGGTGTGACAATTCAAAAACTCGAGTGTGATAAGGTATGCGGACAGTACTTTGTCGACTCCAGCCGTTGCGCAGGTCATATCCAGTCTCGAGGTCGCGTGGGATTCTGGAAGAGGAGTCTGTAGCTGCACGCCTACCGTCGCTCCCTGGCAGCTGGTGCAGGCCACTACAGCTCTCTCGAAGATGGATGTGCCCTTCAGCGGTTGTCAGCAGCATATCATGGACGGCAGCTGTCGTAAAGATGGAAGCCCAGGACCCAAATTAGCAAACAGAATGTATAGCCAGGGAGGCGGTACTCAGGTGTCTCAGTCAACAGCGTGTGGGTGGTAGTTTGCAATCACTTGTTATGGCCTTCACCAAGAGAAGGCCCATTCCTCACAAGCGTCCTCTAACCAAACTGTGTGGATATGGAATATCGCCTCAGTTGTGCGACTGGATTCGTGATTTCCTGTCGGAAAGGTCATACACAGTTCGTAGTAATAGACGGAAAGTTAACGAGTAAAACAGAATTAATATCCGGCGTTCCCCAAGGAAGTGTTATAGGCCCTCTATTGTTCTTGATTATGTTAACGACATAGGAGACAATCCTGAGTAGACCTATTAGAATGTTTGCATATGATATTGTCATTTACTGTCTTGTAAAGTCAACAGATGACCAAAACGAATTGCAAAATGATTTAGATAAGATATCTGTGTGGCGCGAAAAGTGGCAGTTGACCCTGAATAAAGAAAAGTGTGACGTTATTCACATGAGTACTAAAAGAAATCCGCTAAATTTCGATTAGGCGATAAGTCACACAAATCTGAAGGTCGTATATTCAACTAAATACTTAGGGATTACAATTAAAAATAACCTAAATTGGAACGATCACATAGATAATGTTGTGGGTAGAGCCAACGAAAGACTGCGATTGATTGGTGGAACACTTAGAAGCTGCAACAGGTCTACTAAAGAGACTGCTTACACCACGCTTGTCCGTTCTATTCTGGAGTATTGCTGCGCGGTGTGGGATTCGCATCAGATGAGACTGACGAATGACATCGAAAAAGTACAAAGAAGGGCAGCTCGTTTTGTAATATCGCGAAGTAGGGGAGATAGTGCCACAGCCATGATACGTGAATTGGAGTGGTAATCATTAAAACAAAGGCGTTTTTCGTTGCGACGGGATCTTCTCACGAAATTTCAATCACCATTTTTCTCTTCCGATTGCGAAAACATTTTGTTGGCACTCGCCTACATAGGGAGAAATGATCATCACGACAAAATAAGAGAAATCAGGGCTCGCACAGAAAAAATTAAGTGCTCGTTTTTATCACGCGCCGTTCGAGAGTGGAACGGTAGAGAGACAGCTCGAAGACAGTTCATTGGATCCTCTGCCAGGCACTTTATTGTGAATAGCAGAGTAATCACGTAGATGTAGATATTCGGCCACAACTTCTTCAGTCGTGGTAGTGACCAGACAGCAGTGGCAGCTTGGACAGGTAAGTTCAATCACAGGCAGCTGGTTGCAGTCTCGAAGGCGAAGTGTTCTCCCACAGCAGCACATCACGATTCGTTAACCAAGTTATCCTGTAATCAGCGAGACTATCACTCCGTCGGAATCACAGATTCAGACGGGATGACCAGACGCTGAAGCTGAGGCTTCTGAAACGGAAGTATTTAAGCGGGACATAAAGACGTCGCGGCTGGCGATGCATTCAGTTGCTCAGTTGCTCTCATTATCCGGAGGTGTCAGAGGACTTTTTCCCACTGTGCTGTCTCAATTACCGTCGGTTCGCCTTGCCTTCGCTCTTTTCCTCAGCGCTAGGACGCCGTAGAGCGGCTGAGCGCAGAGGATACATATTAAGGCTTCGTACTGCAAGGCTCGCAGAATAACGCGTTAGGTACTGGCATACTCCACAGTTTACACTCCTTGCTTACGACTCGGCTCTATGTGGAAACGTATTGCGAGTGGCACCCTGCCTTCTGCAACATTGCACTCCTTGCGTGCCACAGATACGGGTTGTGACACACAGTACGAGCCGGATCTGATTCTCTGCCGTCTGCGCAGTTGATAACTTTAAAAATTTATATCTACACCACGGGAGCTGGACCTGCTACAGCAGTTACCTTCTGTTATGAAACTCATCAGCCGACATAGAACTGCAAGGAATTATGTGAATCTTTATGCAGACACTTTGATGCATATCATGGTACACATTCGAATAGAGCATTTCCAAACTGAAGGAGACAAAAAAGCTGCTCATGCCAGACAGCAGAAGTAATTTTTCAACCACTAGCAGCGTTTCGAAACAAAGATGGGTCAAATGGCTGTGAGCACTATGGGACTTAACATCTGAGGTCATCAGTCCCCTAGAACTTAGAACTGCTTAAACCTAACCAACCTAAGGACATCACACACATCCAGGCCCGGGACAGGATTCGAACCTGTGACCGTAGCAGTCGCGCGGTTCCGGACTGAAGCGCCTAGAACCGCTCGACCACCGCGGCCGACTCGGAACAAAGACACTTACCGGTTCCATATTGTAGTCGCTGAAACATGATGGTATCATTCGACAACATGATGGATGTAAGGGATACTGTGCCGATCCTGAATTTTGCAGGACACCATCGGAAGAGCTACTAAACGACTTTATTCCACTTTTTCCTAATAGGCGTATTAGTCCAAGGAACAAGTAGCATCTGCTGTGAATTCACTTTCTGGGCACAAAGCCATTAGGCGTTATTGTGTTGGAATGATAGTATAATCTACGAGTTGCTACACTACAGACTATTACTAAGATCATTCGTGTTCCCCAGCGTCGAAGACTGGTCACGCCTGCCATTCACCTGCTGTGTTGCTTCAGGATGCAGACAGAAATGTAATAGCCGCATAATGGGCAAGTGTAACTCATGTTAACTGAGAACTGCCCTAAACGCAATATCTTTCTGAACCTCGTCTGCCAGCTTGTACTTCGGCAGTTTCTGTAATTTAATCGTCTACAGATGAGAGTCACTTACTCGAATGTGATTTTGGGGCATTATATTGGATCGATATCTAGCTTGATACTACCGAACGCCGCTGTTTATCTCCTTTGATCGCGATTCACTACAGTCGCCGGCTCAGAAAGTTGTAAGGGTCGACGTTACACATTCTAATAAGAAAGATAAACGTTTTATTAGAACTCTGCGCCAACTACGAGCTCGGATGACTATTTACTCGACATCCGTACATAACATAGAAATGGATGGATGTATATGTGTGTATGTTCCACGTCTCCTCGTAAATCACTGGACCGATTTCAACAAAACTTGGTACACATATCTCTTACTGTCGGGCAACAATCGCTGTAAGTATGACGACCACCTTCCTGTCATATTTCTGGAGAGATGTCATAAACAGTGAGATACGTGAAAAACTGCCACAACTGTGAATGACGTTTAAATTTATTCTTTTACTACTAACTCTATTCCCAACACATTTTGCGTACAGTACTCACAAATGCGCTGAATGTGTCTACACAAATACACACACCAAAAAAAATTTTTTACGTCACTTCGGTTCAGAGAGTTCTCAGTAACCCTGACAGCAACGCCACCAAGTTGAATAATGCTTTTCTTGCAGCCACAGGACGTCGACTTACGACTCAGCTGTGCGCAATAGGCTGCATGACACCAACTTCACTTCCGACGTCCATGGCGAGGTCCATCTTTGCAACCAGGACACCATGCAGCGCGGTGCAGATGGGCCCAACAACATGCCGAATGGCCAGCTCAGGATTAGCATCACGTTCTTTTCACCGGTGAGTGTCGCATATGCCTTCAACCAGCCAATCGTTGAAGACGTGTTTGGAGGCAACCCAGTAAGGGTGAACACCTTAGTCACACTGAGCAGCGAGTGCAGCAAGGTGGAGGTTCTCTGATGTTTTGGGGTGGCATTATGTGGAGCCGACCGTATCGGCAGCATACTGGCGAGGTATTCGTCTTTATGGACGGCAATTCGCGTCCCCATCGTGCACATCTTGTGAATGACTTCCTAATCCAAACGAACATGCCTGGGATAGACTGAAAAGAGCTGTTTATGGACGATGTGACTCACCAACCATTGAGGGATCTACGCCGAATCGCCGTTGAGGAGTGGGACAATCTGGACAAACAGTGCCTTGATGGACTTGTGGATAGTATGCGTCAATGCAAGATGACGTGCAACTCGGTATTAGAGGTACCACTGTGTACAGGAATCTGGTCCACCACTTCGGAAGATCTCGCTATATGCTGGTATAACATGCAATGTGTGTTTTTCATGAGCAATAAAAAGGGCGGAAATGATGTTTATGTTGGTCTCTATTCTAATTATCTGTACAAGTTCCAGAACTCTCTGAACCGAAGTGACGTAGGTAGCGGTCATCCACTGCAGTTGAAGCCCTGGGGCGGCCTGAACGAGGCACGTCATCGACAGTTCCTGTCTCTCTCTCTATCTCCTCCATGCCCGAACAACATCGCTTTGGTTCACTCCGAGACGCCTGGACACTTCCGTTGTTGAGAGCCGTTCCTGGCACAAAGTAACAAGGCGGACGCGATCGAACCGCGGTATTGACCGTCTAGGCATGGTTGAACTACAGACAACACGAGCCGTATACCATCTTCCTGGTGAAATGACTGGAACTGATCGGCTGTCGGACTCACTCCGTCTAATAGGCGCTGCTCATGCATGGTTGTTTACATCTTTGGGCGGGTTTAGTGACATCTCTGAACAGTCAAAGAGATTGTGTCTGTGACACAATATCCACAGTCAAAGTCTATCTTCAGGAGTTCTTGGAACCGGGGTGATGAAAAACTTTTTTTTGATATGTGTATGTCATTGTACGACAGATAATTCAAGAGATATTACTTTATAAACACCTAAATGCGTGAAAAAATATCGTATCGTGCATGAGGTTTCCATAATGTATTCTTTACTACTAAGACACTCCTGCAGTCCACTCAACTCAAAGAAATCTGTGACATCTGCCAGCGCTTTGCACAGCTTTTAACCGCAAGAGCAAAAGGCTATAGGCTAAAACTATAGCCGTCTATAGAGCTATGGGAGGCGTTGCCATACACACGTTTATAAAATCGCGTTCTAGGCCCGCGAAGCAGCAGTGCCCAGCTTCATGTAACTAGAAACAGTGTTTATAATAAAGTTCTGAGTTAAATAAACATTACAGAGAATTAAGTATTTTACATACTGTTTTGTAATCTGGATACTGTACTTATACGTTTGTACATTATGCAAGTTTCTTTGTATGAGTGTGTCATAATTTCAGAGGTGTTTTGACGAATACAGGAAATGAAATTTTTTCGATATTACGCTATAAACACAGTTAATTCTTTGTTTTCGTTTGTGGTAGAAAACTGGTAAAATGAACACCCAGGAAGTGCCGGGTTGGTCAGGCAGTACAGTTAATAAAACGAGAAAAACCGTTTTCATTAGTAGAACTGCCTCTGAAAACTCTCTGTGTATTGTATCTGCAGAGTGTGAGAAGTTTCAGTAAAGGCTTTCAAGCCCGCCCGGTTAGCCGTGCGGTCCCCCACAGGGGATCGAACCGCACAATAACCCTGGGTTCGGTGTTGGGCGGCGGTGGAGTGAGTGGACTGCTGTAGCCTGTAGTGGGGTTGTGTACCGCCGGGGGCTACGGCGGAGACGAAGCCTCTCCATCGTTTCTACGTCCCTAGTTCAATACAATACAAACGCTTTCAAGGAAGCAATGATGCGTTTAGATTGGATATAGGCCTAATTATCCGCAGCCACGCACGTGAGAGGTCCAACAGATACGCCCACGGAATGTTTTCATACAACACACAAAACGAATCATTAAAAAAATGTGTAATTCATTAATCTAAAGTCGTGACTGCGTTATTTTAAAAACATGAGAGCATTGTAGCTCCGGCTCCATCGGGAAGTTAATCAATGCAATGTTCTACGCTTTTAATAACAGTGAAAAAAAAGAAAAGGCTTTATTTCTGAAACTTCCTGGCAGATTAAAACTGTGTGCCCGACCGAGACTCGAACTCGGGACCTTTGCCTTTCGCGGGCAAGTGCTCTACCAACTGAGCTACCGAAGCACGACTCACACCCGGTACTCACAGCTTTACTTCTGCCAGTACCTCGTCTCCTACCTTCCAAACTTTACAGAAGCTCTCCTGCTCTCGCACTTGCCCGCGAAAGGCAAAGGTCCCGAGTTCGAGTCTCGGTCTGGCACACAGTTTTAATCTGCCAGGAAGTTTCATATCAGCGCACACTCCGATGCAGAGTGAAAATCTCATTCTGGAAACATCCCCCAGGCTGTGGCTAAGCCATGTCTCCGCTATATCCTTTCTTTCAGGAGTGCTAGTTCTGCAAGGTTCGCAGGAGAGCTTCTGTAAAGTTTGGAAGGTAGGAGACGAGGTACTGGCAGAAGTAAAGCTGTGAGTACCGGGCGTGAGTCGTGCTTCGGTAGCTCAGTTGGTAGAGCACTTTCCCGCGAAAGGCAAAGGTCCCGAGTTCGAGTCTCGGTCGGGCACACAGTTTTAATCTGCCAGGAAGTTTCATATCAGCGCACACTCCGCTGCAGAGTGAAAATCTCATTCTGCTTTATTTCTCTATATACACATTCAGACCCTGAGATGCTTACAAATGTAAATACAACAGTAGCTAATTTATAACGTATCTATGTATAACGTCTTATCTTAGCATTCTGCTGCTGTTACGTTTATGTCGTGAACTTTGCATACTGTATATTGTTGTATAAGACGCTTTATTGCTGTCGACTCCGAGTTACGGTACTTAGTCCTGCCTTATGAATAGTATCGCTATACTTCTTAACAATCATTACACGTGTAAGTTGATCTGTTTTTATGTTTATTTAAGTATCTTGGAGCACACATTATTATTTATTACTCAGACTCTGATTGGGAAGTCGTTTATGTATATATTTTTGATTTATTAAGCAACTTCGCTGCACATAGGGGAGCTAATTTTGCAACACATAGTGATCAATTAATACATGCGTTATTCCTTGTAAAGTAAACTGATAATAATAATATTATGATAAAGCAGATAAAAAAACCATTAAAAGCAACTAAGCCGGCCTCTGTGGCTGACCGGTTCTAGGTGCTTCAGTCCGGAACCGCGCTGCTGCTATGGTCGCAGGTGCGAATCGTGCCTCGGGCATGGATGTGTGTGACGTCCTTAGGTGAGATAAGTTTACGTAGTTCTAAGTCTAGTGCTTAGAGCCATTTGAACCTTCTTTTTTTTTTTTTTTTTTTTTTTTTTTTTTTTTGGGAAATCTACTGACCTAGTCGCCTTCCTGTAATGCTCAAGGTGGTGCTGAAAGGTAATGCCTCCGAATGTTTTAAAAGAAATCTCTTAAAGTAGTTTAAACAATATAAATTTTGTCAACGTTCCACATCTTTTTTCTTCATGTCTATATGTTTATTTCTCAACATAGTCACCTTGGCTGTTGCGATGGGAGTCGGCAACTGTTACGACCCCGTTGCTAATGATAAATGGGAGGAAGGTGGCGAAATGATCAGTCGCCGTAGGAATCTGGACAGGCAACAAAATATTAGTACACAGTAACGCAGATTGAAAAAATACACTCCTGGAAATGGAAAAAAGAACACATTGACACCGGTGTGTCGGACCCACCATACTTGCTCCGGACACTGCGAGAGGGCTGTACAAGCAATGATCACACGCACGGCACAGCGGACACACCAGGAACCGCGGTGTTGGCCGTCGAATGGCGCTAGCTGCGCAGCATTTGTGCACCGCCTCCGTCAGTGTCAGCCAGTTTGCCGTGGCATACGGAGCTCCATATCAGTCTTTAACACTGGTAGCATGCCGCGACAGCGTGGACGTGAACCGTATGTGCAGTTGACGGACTTTGAGCGAGGGCGTCTAATGGGCATGCGGGAGGCCGGGTGGACGTACCGCCGAATTGCTCAACACGTGGGGCGTGAGGTCTCCACAGTACATCGATGTTGTCGCCAGTGGTCGGCGGAAGGTGCACGTGCCCGTCGACCTGGGACCGGACCGCAGCGACGCACGGATGCACGCCAAGACCGTAGGATCCTACGCAGTGCCGTAGGGGACCGCACCGCCACTTCCCAGCAAATTAGGGACACTGTTGCTCCTGGGGTATCGGCGAGGACCATTCGCAACCGTCTCCATGAAGCTGGGCTACGGTCCCGCACACCGTTAGGCCGTCTTCCGCTCACGCCCCAACATCGTGCAGCCCGCCTCCAGTGGTGTCGCGACAGGCGTGAATGGAGGGACGAATGGAGACGTGTCGTCTTCAGCGATGAGAGTCGCTTCTGCCTTGGTGCCAATGATGGTCGTATGCGTGTTTGGCGCCGTGCAGGTGAGCGCCACAATCAGGAGTGCATACGACCGAGGCACACAGGGCCAACACCCGGCATCATGGTGCGGGGAGCGATCTCCTACACTGACCGTACACCACTGGTGATCGTCGAGGGGACACTGAATAGTGCACGATACATCCAAACCGTCATCGAACCCATCGTTCTACCATTCCTAGACCGGCAAGGGAACTTGCTGTTCCAACAGGACAATGCACGTCCGCATGTATCCCGTGCCACCCAACGTGCTCTAGAAGGTGTAAGTCAACTACCCTGGCCAGCAAGATCTCCGGATCTGTCCCCCATTGAGCATGTTTGGGACTGGATGAAGCGTCGTCTCACGTGGTCTGCACGTCCAGCACGAACGCTGGTCCAACTGAGGCGCCAGGTGGAAATGGCATGGCAAGCCGTTCCACAGGACTACATCCGGCATCTCTACGATCGTCTCCATGGGAGAATAGCAGCCTGCATTGCTGCGAAAGGCGGATATACACTGTACTAGAGCCGACATTGTGCATGCTCTGTTGCCTGTGTCTATGTGCCTGTGGTTCTGTCAGTGTGATCATGTGATGTATCTGACCCCAGGAATGTGTCAATAAAGTTTCCCCTTCCTGGGACAATGAATTCACGGTGTTCTTATTTCAATTTCCAGGAGTGTATATTGTACTCGAATTATTCTGAAGAACTGTTACACTGAAACTTCCTGGCAGGTTAAAACTGTGTGCCGGACTGAGACTCGAACTCGGGATCTTTGCCTTTCGTGGGCAAGTGCTCTACCAACTGAGCTACCCAAGCACGACTCACGACGCCTCCTCACAGCTTTACTTCCGCCAGTACCTCGTCTCCTACCTTCCATGCCTTACAGAAGCTCTCCTGCGAACTATTACTGGAAACTGTTACACTGTTGACAACTTGCTGCAGCCGTGGCTAGCAATGAGCACAGGCCTGGCACAGAATGTTTGCCTGTAGAGCTAATTATCCACAACTTGGAGTAGTATTTGGCTCCGACTAGCAACACGAAACTCTCACTAGAAGCACGGAACTACAGCTACAAGTAGAAGCAGAAGCAGAAGACTGGTGGCCAGCTGGCCGCCGCTTATAACACTGCCCTGACGGTCTTCATTGGTCGGCGGTCTGAAGGTTCTTCATTGGCGGCGATGTTCAAAGCGCCACTCGCCGTACCCGCAGCAGTCATCGAGGCGCCGGCTGTGGTAGTGTCGATAACCTACGATACTTTACTTCCCGCCTCCCTCCCCCTCTTTCCCCGCCGCAGGATTCACCACACCATCGTCGTGTTGTAGTGATTACTGTAACTACGGGGAGGGGGGAAGGTTTGGTGGGGGGGGGGAGGCGTTGGCCTTGTGACCGACACGGAGGTCGCGACCCTGCATACAGCGACAGTGCGAGGTCGTCCGGTGGTCGACCGCAAAGGCATCTTCGAGTGGTGCGGCGGCCCCCTGGTCGACCGCGAAATCAAGAGGTCCATGGTCTGTAGCCGTCTGCTCTCCACTGGGAGACGGACGAGGTGTAGAGGCCAGGTCAATCTGTTCGCGGACAGGTGATGGCGACGCCAGAGAGGACGAGGCTACACCATCCGGACATTCCATGAATCTGGGAACAAAGGTTCAGCTGCAGTATCACGCCATTTACAGGTGCGAAGGTGGTTCAGGTGCTGTCGCTGCAATCCGCCCGGACCCTGTATCAAATACATGCAATTGCCAAAAACCTACACTGGCGACGAACACATCTGTTCCAACGAGAAACCAATACCGTCACTGTAGAACGTTTACCTTCGTTGACAGAGCCACAACATCACCTCTGCTTACACTGCTTCATCACTATCAAAGTGAAGTCTTCGAAGGAGCAGTTTGTCTTGGAAACAGATGAAAATCAGGGGCCAGGTTGGGACTGTATGCAGGATGATCGATGACGGTGAAGCCAAGGCGTCCGACTGTTGAAGATGTCGCAGCGCTCGTGTGTGGTGTGGCATTGTCATGCTGCAGGAGAGGATCTTCCATGTGTGGACGAACTCTTTGAATTCGAAACTCGATTAAAGCACACTGTTTCTAAGGCCCTGAATTAGTTATGCTACACACCGCCATGTTGGGCATTACAATTCTGATCCCTATAGCGGGGGAGGGCTGCAAATGTGTACACATGAAGAATAGAGACGTAGAATGCTAATAAGAGTTCATTAATTTAAAAAGTATAAAGAATTTTCACGTAAAAAATTCGGACACATTACATTTCAGCACACCCTAATACTAGGTATCCGAAAAAATTTTGGACATCAAACAAAGCTACACTGTTGGCCATTAAAATTGCTACACCAAGAAGCAATGCAGATGATAAACTGGTATTCATTGGACTAGAACTGTCATGTGATTACATTTTCACGCAATTTGGGTGCATAGATCCTGAGAAATCAGTACCCAGAACAACCACCTTTGGCCGTAATAACGGCCTTGATACCCCTGGGCATTGAGTCAAACAGAGCTTGGATGGCATGTACACGGTACCACAGTTCATCAGGAGTAGTGACTGGCGTATTGTGACGAGCCAGTTGCTCGGCCACCATTGACCAGACGTTTTCAATTGGTGAGAGATCTGCAGAATGTGCTGCCCACGGCAGCAGTCGAACATTTTCTGTATCCAGATAGACCCGCACAGGACCTGCAACATGCGGTCGTGCATTATCCTGCTGAAACGTAGGGTTTCGTATGGATCGAATGAGGGGTAGAGCCACGGGCCGTAACACATCTGACATGTAGCGTCCACTGTTCAAAGTGCCGTCAATGCGAACAAGAGGTGACCGAGACGTGTAACCAATGGCACCCCATACCATCACGCCGGGTGATACGCCAGTATGGCGATGACGAATACACGCTTCCAATGTGCGTTCACCGCGATGTCGCCAAACACGGATGCGACAATGATGATGTTGTAAACAGAACCTGGATTAATACGAAAAATGACGTTTTGCAATTTGTGCACCCAGGTTCGTCGTTGAGTACACCATCGCAGGCGCTCCTGTCTGTGATGCAGCGTCAAGACTCAGGGTAACCGCAGCCACGGTCTCCGAGCTGATAGTCCATGCTGCTGCAAACGTCGTCGAACTGTTCGTGCAGATGGTTGTTGTCTTGCAAACGTCCCCATCTGTTGACTCAGGGATCGAGATGTGGCTGCACGATCCGTTACAGTCATGCGGATAAGATGCCTGTCATCTCGACTGCTAGTGATACGAGGACGTTGGGATCCAGCACGGCGTTCCGTATTACCCTCCTGAACCTACCGATTCCATGTTCTGCTAACAGTCATTGGATCTCGGTCAACGCGAGCAGCAATGTCGCGATACGATAAACCGCAATCGCGATAGGCTACAATACGACCTTTATCAAAGTCGGAAACGTGATGGTACGCATTCCTACTCCTTACACGAGGCATGACAACATCGTTTCACCAGGCAACGACGGTCAACTGCTGTTTGTGTGTAAGAAATCGGTTGGAAACTTTCCTCATGTCAGCACGTTGTAGGTGTCACCACCGGCGCCAACCTTGTGTGAATGCTCTTAAAAGCTGATCATTTGCATATCACAGGATCTTCTTCCTGTCGGTTAAATTTCGCGCCTGCAGCACATCATGTTCGTGGTGTAGCAATTTTAATGGCCAGTAGTGTAAAATGTGACTTTCGAAGTTGCTGCAGTGCAGTGGATCATTTATATTTGTGGACGAAATTTCAGAGCGGAGCAGTGAGTATGAATTACTACTTCGCTTGGGATTCGATTTCAAGAAAACCTGTATTAAAGACCGTTGAAAATCAACACGTTTAACCGACAGCAGTATATTGAGAAACATACAGTAGTGCCACAGCTTTCGTTAGAGTGCATAAGGATAGTGAGAAACCACGAATAACCTTGACTATTTTGTCCTTCACAGCTGAATAACGTAAATGTTAATAAAACACTGTTGTATTTCACGTACTTTTACTTACGCCAAAACTGAATTCATTACAAGTGGATAACTTTAGGTGACCTGAAGTTCAAGAGACAACTACAACCTTCCAGTTTAACCATTCAGTTGCTTTACATGTGTAATGACAATGCGATCGTTTGTAAAATAACAGACGCCTCGAGTTCATATAACTGTTTCGCCTAGATGGGCACTGGATCCACCTTTTACAGTGCGGATGCAAAAAGACGTCCGACCTCCTGCCGGAGTCCCAGAGCAGCCTGCTTGGAGTCAGTGGACAGGAAGTGCAGATAGGAGGCGCTCGTTGAGAATATGGATCGGCCGTGAGGCGTCCCGAGGTAGTCCTCGAACTTACGATGACGCTGTCTCCCGAATGTCGCAGTGGTTGATGCACCTGCTTAGTAAGCAGGAGATCCCAGGTTCGAATCCCGTTCTGGTACACATTTCCACTCGTCACAGCTGATCCTGCGTAATGTCCCGATGCAGTTGACATCAGTAGTCCCTTTCCTCCTTTTTCTCCCCTCTTCCACTTTCACTGTACATATTACATATCACAGCTGCAGGTTTCGCGTTGTGTCTATTGTTTCGAAGTGTCCGGAAGAACAGATGCCACGGTTGGTTGGTTGGTTTGGGGGGGATTAAAGGGACCAGACTGCGACGGTCATCGGTCCCTTTTTCCAAAAAAAGTAAAACCACCCAAAGAGAATAAAAAAAAAACGAACAACAGGAAAGACGTCAGACGACACAGGACAAGAAATACTCCTACAGAGATCAGACGAAACAAATTAAAATCACACAGAGTGTGACAGTGGTTGGCCGACCATAGAGATAAAAAGGAAAAGCCAACCACCGAGAACACATTAAAAACTCAGCGTAAAATCGTAGGCCAATGGCCAGAATCAACACAAAAGAACAGAACAAACACTCAGAGTAAATAATAAAAACCCCCTGCCCAAATAAAACGGAAAACTAAGTCAGCCATACCAGGGTCATCACATAAGAGGGCAGGGAGCGTATCAGGCAGCGCAAATGTCTGCCTGACCACAGCTAAAAGGGGGCAGGCCAACAAAATGTGGGCCACTGTCAAAGCCGCCCCGCAGCGACATACAGGAGGGTCCTCCCGGCGCAGTAAATAACTGTGTGTCAGGTGGGAGTGGCCAATGCGGAGCCGACAAAGGACGACAGAGTCCCTGCGGTTGGCTCGCAGGGATGACCGCCACACAGTCGTCGTCTCCTTGATGGCACGGAGTTGATTGGGCATGATCCGATTGCGCCATTCAGCGTCCCAAAGCGCAAAAACTTTTCGGCGGAGGACTGCCCGCAAATCAGTCTCTGGGAGGCCAACGTGCAGAGACTGTTTACTCGTGGCCTCTTTCGCCAGGCGGTCAACATGTTCATTGCCCGGGATACCGACATGACCGGGGGTCCACACAAAGACCACAGAGCGGCCGCAACGCGCAAGAGTATGCAGGGACTCATGGATAGCCATCACCAGACGAGAACGAGGAAAACACTGGTCGAGAGCTCGTAAACCGCTCAGGGAATCGCTACAGATAACGAAGGACTCACCTGAGCAGGAGCGGATATACTCTAGGGCACGAAAGATGGCGACTAGCTCAGCAGTGTAAACGCTGCAGCCAGCCACCAAGGACCATTGTTCGGAATGGTCCCCTAGAGTTAGCGCATACCCGACACGACCAGCAACCATCGAACCGTCGGTGTAAACAATTCCAGAGCCCTGATACGTGGCCAGGATGGAAGAAAAGCGGCGGCGGAAGGCCTCTGGAGGGACCGAGTCCTTCGAGCCCTGTGCCAAGTCGAGCCGAAGGCAAGGGCGAGGAACACACCACGGGGGTGTACGCAGAGGCGCCCGGAAAGGAGGTGGAACTGGGAAAAACCCAAGCCCGCAGAGAAGCTCCTTGATGCGTACGGCGATCGGACAACCCGACCGGGGCCGGCGGTCTGGCAGATGGACGACTGACTGCGGGAACAGGACACGATAATTTGGATGCCCGGGCAAGCTAAAAACATGGGCAGCATAAGCAGCCAGCAAACGTTGGCGTCGGAACCGCAGTGGAGGTACACCTGCCTCCACTAGGACGCTGTCCACAGGGCTGGTGCGGAAAGCACCAGTGGCAAGGCGTATCCCGCTGTGGAGAATTGGGTCCAGCACCCGCAACGCAGATGGGGATGCTGAGGCATAAGCTAGGCACCCATAATCCAGGCGAGACTGGATTAACGCCTGGTAGAGCCGCAACAGGGTAGATCGGTCGGCGCCCCAGCGGGTGTGGCTCAAACAACGCAGGGCGTTGAGATGCCGCCAACACGCTTGTTTAAGCTGCCGGATATGAGGCAGCCAAGTCAACCGGGCATCAAAAAGGACACCCAAAAACCTGTGGGTCTCCACCACAGCAAGAAGTTCGTCGGCAAGATAAAGCCGCGGCTCAGGATGGACCGTTCGGCGCCGGCAGAAATGCATAACGCGGGTCTTGGCAGCCGAAAACTGAAAACCACGCGCTACAGCCCAAGACTGCGCCTTGCGGATTGCGCCCTGTAGCTGACGTTCAGCTGCTGCAATGCTAATAGAACTATAGCAAAGACAGAAGTCGTCAGCATACAGGGAAGCGGAGACAGAATTTCCTACTGCCGCAGCGAGACCGTTTATTGCAATTAAAAACAGGCAGACACTGAGGACAGAGCCCTGGAGTACCCCGTTCTCCTGGACGAGGGAGGAACTATACGAGGCCGCGACTTGCACGCGGAAGGTACGATACGACAGAAAATTTCTGATAAAGATCGGCAGAGGGCCCCGAAGACCCCATCCATGAAGCGTAGAAAGGATGTGATGACGCCATGTCGTATCGTACACCTTCCGCATGTCGAAAAAGACAGCGACCAGGTGCTGACGGCGGGCAAAGGCTGTACGGATGGCCGACTCAAGGCTCACCAGATTGTCGGTGGCGGAGCGGCCTTTACGGAACCCACCCTGAGACGGAGCCAGAAGGCCCCGAGACTCCAGCACCCAATTTAAGCGCCGGCTCACCATCCGTTCAAGCAACTTGCAAAGAACGTTGGTGAGACTAATGGGACGGTAGCTGTCCACCTCCAGAGGGTTCTTTCCAGGTTTCAAAATGGGGATGACAATACTTTCCCGCCATTGCGACGGAAACTCACCCTCGACCCAGAGACGGTTGTAAAGGTCGAGGAGGCGTCGCTTGCAGTCCACTGAAAGGTGTTTCAGCATCTGACAGTGGATGCGATCTGGCCCGGGAGCGGTATCAGGGCAAGCGGCAAGGGCACTCTGAAATTCCCACTCACTGAATGGAGCGTTGTAGGGTTCAGAAGCGTTGGTGCGAAAAGAAAGGCTCCGACGTTCCATCCGCTCTTTAATGGAGCGGAAGGCCTGGGGGTAATTCGCAGAAGCGGAACTCATAGCAAAATGCTCTGCTAAGCGGTTTGCAATGACGTCGGAGTCAGTACAAACTGCTCCATTCAGTGAGAGCGCAGGGACGCTGGCAGGGGTCCGATAGCCGAAGACCCGTCGAATCTTGGCCCAGACCTGCGATGGAGTGACATGGAGTCCAATGGTGGACACATACCGCTCCCAGCACTCCTTCTTGCCTTGGCGGATAAGGAGGCGGGCCCGCGCACGCAGCCGTTTGAAGGCGATAAGGTGGTCCATGGAGGGATGTCGCTTGTGAAGCTGGAGCGCCCGCCGGCGATCTTTAATCGCTTCAGCGATCTCAGGCGACCACCAAGGCACAGCCCTCCGCCGAGGGGACCCAGAAGAACGGGGAATGGCAGACTCGGCGGCAGTGACGATGCCGGCGGTGACCGATGTAACCACCGCATCAATGGCATCAGTTGAGAGAGGCTCAATAGCGGCAGTGGAGGAGAACAAGTCCCAGTCAGCCTGATTCATAGCCCATCTGCTAGGGCGCCCAGAAGAGTGACGCTGTGGTAGTGACAGAAAAATCGGAAAGTGGTCACTACCACACAGGTCGTCATGCACACTCCAGTGGACAGATGGGAAGAGGCTAGGGCTACAGATTGAAAGGTCAATGGCGGAGTAGGTGCCATGCGCCACACTGAAGTGTGTGGAGGCACCATCATTCAAAATCGAGAGATCGAGTTGCGACAATAAATGCTCAACGGTGGCGCCTCGACCTGTTGCCACTGACCCACCCCACAGAGGGTTATGGGCGTTAAAGTCGCCCAGTAATAAGAAAGGTGGCGGCAATTGGGCTATCAGCGCAGCCAGGACATGCTGCGCGACATCACCCTCCGGTGGAAGGTAAAGACTGCAGACGGTAAGAGCCTGCGGCGTCCACACCCTAACAGCGACAGCCTCTAAAGCTGTTTGTAGAGGGACAGACTCGCTGTGAAGAGAGTTAAGGACATAGATGCAGACGCCACCAGACACCCTTTCATAAGCTGCTCGGTTCTTATAATAACCCCGATAGCCACGGAGGGCGGGGGTGCGCATTGCTGGAAACCAAGTTCCCTGCAGAGCAATGCAGAGGAAAGGGTGAAGGCTGATAAGTTGGCGGAGCTCAGCTAGATGGTGGAAGAAACCGCTGCAGTTCCACTGGAGGATGGTTTTGTCCATGGCTGAGAAAGGCGTGCCGGGACTGGGACGGCAGATTACGCCGCTGGGTCACCTGCTGCCTCCGATTGAGCACCCGTGCTAGTGCTATTGCTATTCACGGCGTCTGAGGGACCGGCGAGATCGAGGTCCTCAGCGGACGCCAGAATCTCCACCTCGTCCCCAGACGCAGAGCTAGAAGGTTGCGATGGGGTGGCTACCACCGCGCGTTCCTTGGGCTTAGAGCTGCTCTTCTTTGATTTCTCACGCTGCTCCTTGGGTTTAACTGGCTGGGAGGGCTTCACCGATTCAGTCTCCGGGACTGAGGAGGATCGGGAAGCCCTTCGACCTGCAGATTGTGGGCACTTACGCCACCGTCGATCGTCAGCCTTCCCGCCGGTGGAAACCTGGGAAGGGATGGACCCAAGGGACCCCTTGCGAGCGTGAGAAGCCGAAGAAGTTGGACACTTCTCTGGCTTAGAAGCGGGGACCGACGTCCCCGATGGGGGGGATGGTGTTGCTCCTGAGGTAGGTGGCACAGGAGCAACCCAGTGGGTAGAGCCCCCCACTGGCAAGGGGGCAGGAGGAGTTGTACCACTCGTCGATCCGGCCGGAAGGCGCGAAACTGATGGGGCTAGCACAGGTGTTGTAGCAGCGGCGTAGGAAGTTGTCATTCGCACTGGATGTAATCGGTCGTATTTCCGTTTGGCCTCAGTATAAGTCAGTCGGTCCAGGGTCTTATATTCCATGATTTTGCGCTCTTTCTGGAATATTCTGCAGTCTGGCGAGCAAGGTGAATGGTGCTCCCCGCAGTTGACGCAGATGGGAGGCGGGGCACATGGAGTATCGGGATGAGATGGGCGTCCGCAATCTCGACATGTGAGGCTGGAAGTGCAGCGGGAAGACATATGGCCGAACTTCCAGCACTTGAAGCACCGCATCGGGGGAGGGATATAGGGCTTGACGTCACATCGGTAGACCATCACCTTGACCTTTTCCGGTAACGTATCACCCTCGAAGGCCAAGATGAAGGCACCGGTAGCAACCTGATTGTCCCTCGGACCCCGATGAACGCGCCGGACGAAATGAACACCTCTACGTTCTAAGTTGGCGCGCAGCTCGTCATCAGACTGCAAAAGGAGGTCCCTATGGAAAATAACACCCTGGACCATATTTAAACTCTTATGTGGAGTAATAGTAACGTTAACATCCCCCAACTTGTCACAAGCAAGTAACCTGCGTGACTGGGCGGAGGATGCCGTTTGTATCAGTACAGAGCCAGAGCGCATTTTAGACAAGCCCTCCACCTCCCCAAACTTGTCCTCTAAATGCTCGACGAAGAACTGAGGCTTTGTGGAGAGAAAAGACTCCCCATCAGCTCTCGAGCAAACTAAGAATCGGGGCGAATAACTGTTACCTCCATCCTGGGACTTACGCTCTTCCCACGGCGTGGCCAGGGAGGGGAACGTTTTCGGATCGTACTTCTGAGCATTAAATTGAGCCCGAGAACGCTTAGAGACTGCTGGCGGCTGGCCGCCAGCGAGAGATGATGTACCACGCTTCATTGCGGGTCATCCGCCCTGATGCCACCTACTCCGACCAAGGGCCCTCCCCGCGGGCGCCACCCAGCCACAGCAAAGGCCACCTGGCAGGATGGCCGTTGCCGGGAGTCCTGATACCCCAGGAGGATAGGCATCTACTCCTTGGCATACGTGGGGAGTTAACGGCGCAGGCATCAGTAGAGCGATCCCTGTGTTGTCAGGGGGCTACAACCAAGAGGGTACATGGCGGCCCCACCACAACGGACTGGCTACCGTGCTGGATCTTAGGTGCAAAACTGTCCAAGGTCGTCGTCGTAGTTAAAAGAAACACTGCAGAGGGCAGCTTGGTAATCGCACCCAGGGACGTATCCCCGCCCTAAAGATCGAAAACGAGCGGGACACCATTGCAACGACGTGAAAGCCGGCTAAAAGTCTAATTGCACGACGGATACAGTGCACCATGTAAGGCGCCCTTCCCCAATTGGCTCGCTCTTCGGAATAATTTAGAAAGATGGAGGTCAAACCCGAGAGGGGACCATCACATAAGGCCAAAACATGTGAGACTCCTTTTAGTCACCTCTTACGACAGGCAGGAATACCGCGGGCCTATTCTAACCCCCGAACCCGCAGGGGGAGAACAGATGCCACGCATTCATATAAAAGTTACAATAACGATGTATCAGCACTATATTACTTCAAATGGCTCTGAGCACTATGGGAGTTAACTTCTGAGGTCATCACTCCCCTAGAACTTAGAACTACTTAAACCTAACTAACCTAAGGACATCACACACATCCATGCCCGAGGCAGGATTCGAACCTTCCAGACTGAAGCGCCTAGAACCGCATGGCCACAACGGCCGGCCTATATTACTCTTTCCATTATTCTGTTCATAATTCTGCCTGATATGTCTGATCTAACTTCGTTGTTAACGATACGACTGAACCCATCTAACAGGACAACTGAAATGTTTGCATATATAATGAGAACATGACTTTTTGCAATCTTTTTACATCCTTCGGTCACTTTCGTTTTGTGTAATAACAGTTAGGTCTTTACATATGTAATGGCGATACAGCATTTTAAAAACGCTAGTTTGTACTCTTCTTGTATTACTCACAATTGTTCTCTCCTACTTTTATTTCTGTGCAGTTTTTCATATTATTTTAATAAATATATGGCATCTTTTATACACTTATAATTCGTTGATCCAAAGCATTTCATTTACGCATTCATGGCCTAAATAATGTGTTAAATAATTTTGCATATTCTTTTAGGCTGCGCATGTATCTGTTTGCATTGAAACTTCTTTGTTTAAATGTGTGTGCTGAATGAGTGAGACCCACAATATCCTAGCGCAACGCAATCTGACTACTCAAAAAACTTAAAACCCGACTTCAAATAATTAATTTAAAAGAGTGGCCCTAACTAAAAAGAAATCTTAACAATAACCTATACATTTAACTAAGCACTTACCTCACAAAAATCTTCATTACGCGAACTACTGCAATACAGCGAGCGTCAATACTGCCAGCTAAATAAAAGATTCCAACTACTAAAGCCACTGGCATGTGATTAGCAAAGGAAAGATTTTGTTGTAAATCAAATAATGTATTTTTTACCTCAATAATGTGACGTCCACTTCAAACACGAATATGAATTGTCATTGACATCCAGTACAAAGATATATAAACATGAATAATATTCAATCTCCAAGTCGAACATGTACAGATCGTTAGCCTACGCTACCATTTCAGACCTCTACCCGCCATCAATGCTAACTTCTCCCAGCTAACATCCATCACTGCTGGCTGTTCACCTCCAACTGCCCAACAGTAGTTCCATCACTGCTGGCGACTAACTTCCAGCTGCCCAACGCTACTGGCGATTAACTTCCAACAACGAGTCCAACCAGCCACAGAGTCTCGTACACAGAAAGCGCAGTCAGAGATCCAATGGAAAGCGCTAACACAGAAGCAGGCCACTTACAGCATTTATTACAGACTTTCATATTTAAGGTCATTACCTTTGTCTGAAACGATTATAACTTGCTACAATCAATATATCCTACCCGACAGATACGGAGAAAAATGTTTACTGCTTTCGCTGAGTGACCCAGTACAGCGCAGTACGTTGTTGTCTCCCTTGCACGTACTGCTGGCTGTGCTAGTACTAGGCATTCTGCAAAGTGTGCTCATTGTGTGTCAGAATGTCTTTTTATAAATTATGTCTGTTGATTAGGCATTTTTGAGAAAAGTGCCAAAAGTGAACGTTTTAGTATTGAACTGCAGGTCACCTGAAGATATTCGTTGAGATCGTAACCGGTTGTAGCTTAATAAACGTACCTGACATAATGATGTGATGGTTCTTATTAACATTTAGAAATTGTGAATTGAACGAGTAATGAAGCAAGGTGGAGCTAAATCTCCAAAGCAAGTTTACAGTGGCCCTTGAGAAAATTTGCAGATTCGTAAACCGGGAAAATTAAAAGGCATTCGTGTCTATGGTGCACAAAAGAACTATCAAAAGTGCAGATGAACTCTGGAAAGGAACGAAAGAGCTCAATAGACACATTTTAAGCGAAATCTTGAAGGTCGATTATGATAAGACTAAAATGACGCATTATCGGTGCATTAAAAAGAAAATTACGCAAATAGAATTAAAAACGACCTAAAGTATTTTCTGAACTAAATAGAGTTTTCAAGAATAAGCATTCATTATTTTGAAGGGGAATGTTAACAATTAGTGGGCATTACCAGACGTGGACTTTCAACGCGAACACTAAAAAACTGAAGGTTATTCATCAGGTAGTGGAGAGAAACGTGTCCGTAATTACTAAGAATGACATGAAAACAAACAAATGAAGTGAAACACTTAATTATAATTGAAATAAAGAAGAAAACGACGTGGGCATACCATGTAATGAGGGCAAGAATTTTTTTTTCTGATTACCAGGATATACGACGTTATAGAGAAAAGACCTAATAGGAGGTTGATATCTCATTTTAGAAAACATGCAGCAGCGACATGTATGCGACTGGAAGAGAGAGATCCTACATCTTTTGTGAGCCTACTTAGAAACGTCTTTTAGTGAAGAAACTACGAATATTCGTCAGCTACTTGCTTATCTGTTCCACAGAGTACGTTCAACTAAAATTCCGCATGCAACAGCTCCCACGGAGACAGGGCACTAGCAGTCATTCTTCCATGCTCCAGCCAAGAATGGAACTCGAAGGAACCTTAAAAAAAAAAGACCATTATGTGCAAAACGTAAGGACGAAAGTAAATTTCGCATGATATGTCTCTACCAAATAAAATAACTCGATGAAACCTGGGCCATACGCAGAAAGAAGTGCTACACTATAGTACAGAAGCTAAATGAAAGAAATTACGTAAGGAGACAAACAGAAATGACACTTTTATTCGAAGATAATAACTACAGTGAAGTCGCCGTGATTTTGATGGTCTCCTGGGCACTACGTCATGTGAGATGGTTCTTAATAGGGTGTGTGATCGCCATGGATGGCAGTGTATGCTCTGCAACGTCCTTCCGTGCTGATCACAGGGTTGGTAACGTGTTCTTGTGGTACAGCGTTTCACGGATCCACTGGAGCGTTTGATAACTGCTGGATGGTCGTTGGCGAATGCAGATACGCTGCAGTACATCTCCTGAACGCAGCCGCTAGATCTGTGAGTTTTGACGCGACAGAACAAGCGGGCCAGTCCATTTTCCGAATATTCACTCGTTCCAGTACCTCCTCCACCCGCGGAGTTCGACGTGGTCACGCATAAAAATGAAATCAGAATCGAATACACCCCTGAAAAATGCGCACATGGGGAAGGACTACAAAGTCACAGTAACGTTGGCTGATGAAAATTCGGATCTGAGTTCGCCCATGGTACACTATGTGATCAAGAGTATCCGGACAGCGGGCTGAAAATAACTTACAAGTTCGCGCCGCCCTCCATCGGTAACGGTGGAATTCAGTATGGTGTTGGCCCACCCTTAGCCTTGATGACAGCTCCCCCCCTGGCAGGCATACTTTCAATCAGGTGCTGGAAGGTTTCTTGGGGAATGGCAGCTCATTCATCACGGAGTGCTGCACTGAGGAGAGGTATCGATGTCGGTCGGTGAGGCCTGGCACGAAGTCGATGTTCCAAAACATCCCAGAGGTGTTCTATAGGATTCAGGTCAGGACTCTGTGCAGACCAGTCCATTACAGGAATGTTATTGTCGAGTAACCACTCCGCCACAGGCCGTGCATTATGAACAGGTGCTCGATCCTGTTGAAAGATACAATCGCCATCCCCGAATTGATTTTCAACAGTGGGGAGCAAAAAGGCGCTTAAAACATCAATGTAGGCCTGTGCCGTGATAGTGCCACGCAACGCAACAATGGGTGCAAGATCCCTCCGTGAAAAACACGATCACACCATAACACCACCGCCTCCGAATTTTACTCTTGGCACTACACACGCTGGCAGATGATGTTCACCGGGCATTCCCCATACCCACACACTGCCATCGGATCGCCACATTGTGTACCGTGATTCGCCATTCCTCACAACGTTTTTCCACTGTGCAATCGTCCAATGTTTACGCTCCTTACACCAGGTGAGGCGTTGTTTGGCATTCACGGGCGTCATATGTGACTTATCGATCGACCATCAAATCCAGGTTTTCTCACCTCCTGCCTAACTGTAATAGTACTTGCAGCGGATCCTGATGCAGTTTGGAATTCCTGTATGATAGCCTGGATAGATGTCTGCGTATTACACATTACGACCTACTTCAACTGTCGGCGGCCTCTGTCAGTCAACAGACGAGGCCGACCTGTAAGCTTTTAAGCTGTACGTATCCCTTCAGGTTTCCACTTCACTATCACATCGGAAACAGTGGATCTAGGGATGGTCAAGAATGTGGAAAACTCGCGTACAGACGTATGACACAAGTGACACCCCATCAACTGACCACGTTCGAAGTCTGTGAGTTCTGCGGAGCGCCCCATTCTGCTCTCTCGCGATGTCTAATGACTACTGAGGTGGCTGATATGGAATACCTGTCAGTAGGTGGCAACACAGTGCACCTAATATGGAAAACGTATGTTTTTGGGGGTGTCCGGATACTTTTGATCAGATAGTGTACACTATACGACCTACACCGTAACTTCTGGACCACCAAGACGATCATGTTCGACAACGTTGGATTTACCGTAATCTGACGGGAAGTAGGAATACTCAAAGCACCCAGGAAAGTTCTCTAACACGATCGTTTTGCAAGTGACACTTCATGAGAAACTTACTTTCGTCCTTACGCTTTGTAGACCAGTGTACATTGGTATAATGTTAATGCCCTATGCCACACACTTCATAGTTAGTCGCGGAATGTGGATTTAGATGAAGGTGGTGCATATATAGGACTATGGGGCCTTTATTCGTCAGAGTATGACAATTCGTTATAGATGATTCTGAATTAGAAAGTAATTAAAATTGAGATTGTGCAATTGAAGACAGAACTCGCGAGACCCCTCACCTTTTCGTTGCGCTGAACTGCAGGGTTTTACCTGCCGTTGCAGAGCATAATAGGCAAGAAGACATTGTGCTACCAGTGTAGTATAACTTGCCCAAATGGGTCCCTGCTGTAACTTACAGGAAACAAAATGCGAGATATATTTGGGCCGAAGTTAGGAGTCAACAAAGGAAGAATTTTAGTCAACAATTGTTAAAGAAAAATGTACATTATCATCTGTGGTAAAAAAAAGGAAGTAAAATTGTTATCTACGAGCATTACAGCCAATAATAACATTCTTCATGATGTGCGCTTTTATATGATATAATGTGGGCCTCTTAAATCTGCAATTTTATTTTTCCCCTCTCAGCGTTTTGAGCTCTTCATAGTGACACATGCCTTACTATATGCCTTCCATCAAAGTTTTAGCGAATGAAGACAGCCATCTGCAATTTTATTTTTCCCCTCTCAGAGTTTTGAGCTCTTCATAGTGACACATGCCTTACTATGTGCCTGCCATCAAAGTTTTAGCGAATGAAGACAGCAATAACACTTGAAGTGCCGCAATCCCGATGTATTAGATATTCCTGACACATTAGAATGAATCGGTGCTTACATTGCATGGAATTCCGTGAATTAGATGGTGCAGAAGACTATCTGCAATAGCTACTATTTAGGTTTCTGTCACCTTGGTCACACCACAAAGAGAAAGAAAAAGTTAACTACGTTGCCAAGGAGCCGATAATGATAACTACAGAGAAGAGTGAGACGAAATCCGTACGCATATTTGTTTATCAGTATGAACTTGATTTTATGTCTATACGCAAAACATGTTATGTCGCAACGTAATCGTCGTAACTGCGCTAAGATACAGAAGAGACTTTCCTGTTGTTCCTAAGTGTCAAACGCCTTACAGCCTCTGTCACGAAGTGCCAGAGGTCACACAACCTCTGAATATACGGACAGCACATGGACGGAGGGGGGGGGGGGGGGGGGAGGAGGTGTCGTGCAGTCGGTCAGTCGGTTTTAGCTAGTAACAGACAGCCGTCAGCTGGCTTGATTTGCAGCTCGGGAGGTAACATTTTTTAATAGAAGAAGCGTAATATTAACCTACTTCATTATCTCCCCATCTACGTTTCTTCTGTAAACTTTTATGTTGTGAAAGCGTGCATAGTGAAAACCCATAGCCGGCCGCTGTGAACGAGTGGTTCTAGGCGCTTCGGTCCGGAACCGCGCCGCTGCTACCGTCGCTGGTTCGAATCCTGCCTCGGCCATGGATGTGTGTGATGTCCTTAGGTTAGTTAGGTTTAAGTAGTTCTAAGTTCTAGGAGACTGATGACCACAGAAGTTAAGTCCATAGTGCTCAGAGCCATTTGATAATAGAAGAAATACTTCCGTTAATTGATGAAAGAAGGGAACACAAACATGCTCGGGGTCATTCAGGAACACAGAAATGCAAGTCGCCGTGGATGAAATAAATATTAAGTGCAGGTAAGGTAAGACGAAATGGCTGCATGAAAAATGTGATGAAATCGAAACACAAATGATTGCCGGAAGGAATGGCTCAGCATATAGGACAGTCGAAGCGACCTTTGGTGAAATTAAAAGCTGGGATGGTAACATTAAGAATGTAACGGGAATTCCAACGTAAAATGCGGAGGAGAGAGCGGATAGGTGGAAAGACTACATTGAAAGCCTCTATGAGGGGGAAGATTTGTCTGATGTGATAGAAAAAAAAAACAGGAGTACATTTAGAAGAGATAGGGGATCCACTATTAGAATCTGAATTTAAGAGAGCTTTGGAAGACTTAAGATCAAGGCAGAAGGAATAGATAACATTCCATCAGTATTTCTAAAATCACTGGGGGAAATGGCAACAAAATGACTATTAACATTGGTGTGTAGAATGTATGAATCTGGTGACATACCACATGACTTTCAGAAAAATATCATCCACACAATTCCGAAGAGTGCAAGAGCTGACAAGAGCGAGAATTATCGCATTCACGCATCCAAGTTGCTAACAAGAATAAATATACAGAAGAATGGAAAAGAAAATTGAGTATGTGTAAGACGACGACCAGTTTGGCTTTAGGAAAGGTAAAGGCGCGAGATGTTGTGGTTGATAATGGAAGCAATAGTAAAGAAAAGTCGAAATACGTTCATACGGTTTGTCGTCCTGGAAAACGCTTTCGACAACGGAAAATGGTACAGCATGTTCGAAATTCAGAGAATAGTAGGGTGAAGCTGTAGGGAGAGACAGGTAATATACAATATGTACAAGAGTCAAGAGGGAAAAATAAGAGTGGGTGACAAAGAACGAAGTGCTCGGATTAAAAAGCGTGTAAGACAGGTATGTAGTCTTTCGCCCCTACTGTTCAATCTGTACGTCGAAGAATCAATGATGGAAACGAAAGGAAGGTTCAGGAGTGGAATTAAAATTCAAGGCGAAAGGGTATTAACGATACTGTCGCAGAAGGAGCTGAGTAGCGCAGTCACTCTAGGGTAGTTTTTATGAAAAACGAGTTCGAGTACATTCTAGAAGTATCCACAAATGTCAAGAAACATTCTACTGGAATGTTCTGTAACTGTATATATACCGTATGTGTTCTGGCCGGAGGCAGTTCACTCCGCGCTCTTGTACGTGGAAGTGCTGAATAAAACTTCGATAAGTGAAGTTAGTGTTCGTCATTCACCTAATTACGCCTTCGTCTACGGGACTTTATTCTGGTGGAGACTCTGGGTGTTGGAACTTCTGATAGCGTGCATTATCGACGACACAGTGGCTCCCATCAGGACACGACAGAGAAACGCGAGTTCGAGCCACATTCAACAGATCGCAGTCTATCGGAGACAGAAGACGAAGAGGACGTTACGATGACTGCAACTGTGTGCCACCACACGAGACATCCTTCCGGGTTCTCTGGTTACGATGGCCAAGATCGAAACAAGTGGCTGAAGGTATATGGGCGTATAGCCAAATTTAACAAATGGGATGACACCGTGTGTTTGGCTAACGTATTTTTCTACTTGGAGGGCACTGCCAAGCTATGGTATGAGAACAACGAGGAGAAGCTCTCAAGCTGGGAAGCATTCCGAGCGGAGCTGCGCAAGTATTTCGGCGACACACAACGACAAAAGTGCAAGGCTGAAGATAAAGTAAAGTGCAGGGCACAGCGTCCAGGAGACGTCTTGGAGCTGTGTAAAATAGTGGATCCCAGAATGAAGGAGGAAGAGAAGGTTGCGTATCTCATGAAGGGTGTTGCTGAGGACATGTATCAAGCCCTACTCCTTAAGGAGATTGCGACAACAGACGACTTCATAAAATGGTGCCAGTATATCCAGACAATGCATAAAAACAGAATTACACGCAAGAAGTCTGAACGGCTTCCAAACGTCGTATCGATGTCTGTGATGGAGGAAGAAACTGCTTTCACAAGAAGGTGTCTCGGTTTTTTTGCTCGTCGTGGAATCCAAGTTCCTTTTGAACTTCCTCTCTCACTATCTGACGAAGAACACTTGTGAAATCAGTTTCTTCTTCCATCACAGCCATCGATACGACGTTTGGAAGCCGTTCAAACTTCGCTGATGACATTGCTGTCCTGAGTGAGACTGAAGAAGAATTATATGATGTGCTGAACGGAATGAACAGTCTAATCAGTAAAGAATATGGACCGAGAGTAGATCCAAGAAAGACAAGAATTATGAGAAGCATCAGAAATGCGAACAACAGCAAACTTAACGAAAGGTTTGATGGTCACGTAGTAGAAGAAGTTAAGGAATTCCACTACTTGGATAACAAAATAACCAATGACGGACGGAGCAAAGAGGACATCAAAAGCATACTAGCACTGGCAAAAAAGGGCATTCATGGCCAAGAGATGTTTATTAGTATCCAACACAGGCCTTAATTTGAGGAAGAAATTTCTGAGAATGTGCGTTTCGAGCACATCATTGTATCGTAGTGAAACGTGGATTGTGGGAAAACCGGAACAGAAGCGAATCGAGGCATTTGAGATGTGTTGCTACAGACGAATGTTGAAAATTAGGTGGACTGATAAGGTAAGGGATGAGAAGGGTCTCCTTAGAATCGGAGAGGAAAGGAATATGTGGAAAATACTGACAAGGAGAAGGGGCAGGGTGATAGAACATCTGTTAAGACGTCAGGAAATGACTTCCATGGTACTAGAGGGAACTGTAGAGGGCAAAGCCGTAGATGAAGTCAGAGATTGGAATACTTCCAATAAATAATTGAGGACGTAGGCTGCAAGTGCTACTTTGTCATGAAGAGGTTGGCACAGGAGAGGAATTCGCGGCTGGACGCATCAAACAAGAAGACTGATGAATTAAAAAAAAAAAAAAAAAGAAAATGTGCAGATATACCATCATGCCGATGATACTATTTTGTCAACAACGTGAACAAGAAATACTGTGAGATAAGACATGCTTACGCGGAAAAATCTTGTAAGTATCAAAACACCATTCAAAAGTTCTATGATCGAGAACATATATTATTTGTTACTGCAACTGCCATTTACATGTTGATTCTCTTGAGCCTTTACCATAGGAAGTTTTCAGTGCCATTGCGGATGTGGAAATACTTGTCGGTAAACTGGAAGACGTTGTGACGATGGCAGTAACATGGAATAGCCATGGACTATCATGAAGATTTCTTGTTGTTGTTGGGTAGTACGTACGGTGGTGTTAACGCCTCTAAAACATGTGATAAATGTATTTAATACACATAAAATATCAGGATAACTATGTTAAATGAATGCTAAAAGCGCTTTTGATTTCATTTACGCTCGGTGGCACACATACACAACGAAAGAAATAAATGGATGAAGCTAGAGGTGTCTTGATGTATAAGATTTCGGAAAAATATGGGCAGAAAAGAGCTGAAAGAGCAGTCTGAAATCGTGGCACGAGACATGGCGGTAGATCAGTCGCTCCGAAAAAAATAAAAAACTACGTATAGAGTGCGTATAACGACCTCCGCCGAGACGAAAATAGCGCTGTGGATGAGGCGCCGCTGAGCCCAATGTAACGAGCAGTGACCGGCACCGCAGCGTTAACTACAAACGCGGGGCACACCCAGTCAACCGTGCTGCTAATTCCAGCTAAAAGAGCGTGGAGAGATAATGCCTGCACGCTGCATTTGCCTCCTGTTGAACCTCAAGCTCTCGCTAAAACCGCGCTGTTATGTAACGACCGTTTGCACAACTAATGACTGCGATCCGAAGGTTTAAACTCTGTCCTTGACCGTATCGGCTTTATACAGGGTCATCCATTTGCGTGAAAATTTTACTAACTACTACGAACATAGCTTGCACACAAACACCGACATAGTATCAGTTACTTCATGGTGCTTCCCTCACGCATTTGGATGGTTGGTCTGAAATCACCATAACACCACGGAGAACTTGTAACTAATTACAACAGTTATTTTACTGTGGTAAATTTTCATACTCTATTATTTCACATGTATATTGCACACAGGACGCGATCTGGACAGACATAATAGAGGAAAACAGATTCTGAGTCGTAGCTTGCAGTTGCATCTGACCACTTTAATTGTAATTGCATTCTTAGAAACAACACACTACGGATATGTTGCTATGTCGCGAAAGTATGGCAGTCTCATATGGATCTGTGCATTGTATTGAAACTTCCTGGCAGATTAAAACTGTGTGCTGGACCGAGACTCGAACTCGGAACCTTTGCCTTTCGCGGGCAAGTGCTCTACAAACTGAGCTACCCAAGCACGACTCACGGCCCGTCCTCACAGCTTTACTTCTGCCAGTACCTCGCCTCCTACCTTCCAAACTTTACAGAAGCTCTCCTGCGAACCTTGCAGACCTAGCACTCCTGAAAGAAAGGCTATTGCGGAGACATGTCTTAGCCACAGCCTGGGGGACGTTTCCAGAATGAGATTTTCACTCCGCTGCAGAGTGAAAATCACATTCTCGAAACGTGCATTGTATTGTTTGTAAATACGTTCTGGGTGAACTACTAGAGAAGCGACGTGACTAGATGTGACATGTTGTCTAATGCAACGGCTGTCTAGACCAGCAGCCTCAGTTTAAAGTTGTGTACCACATTTCAGCAAAGTCATGGCTAAGGTGCTCGCCGTGGGTCTCTAAACTTCCACAGAGCCATGCCCAAACACAATCTACCTAACTAAAATGAGTTGCTTCACAAAGTGTATCTGCAAGCCATCACTGCAAACAAAGGGAATGATATCTGGTTGCGAGTACCAGGACACGTAGTAGGCGCCAGAACACCAAAACCTGTGCAACTCGTGATCAAAAAATATAAATATAATGTGCGTAAATATTATATATATATAGCAGGATCGTTTAGTCGCTAGCTGAGAAGGGACTGCTTCTAAAACTTTATGTAAATCGTCATAGTAGTCCAGGAACTGCTGTAACTGTTTCACAAAAGAATGAAACTTCACGCCGTATAATTCAATCAGCCACTGATACTATTTGTTTGTGCTGCCACGTAATATTTAAATATATGTTCAAACTATTTCTCTACTAAAATTTCAATTAATGCTTTCCGTGAGAATGTGTAATTTGTTATTACTCAAAGTTATATTGTTTACTTAAACGTCAAACACATATCGAACTTAAGCAATTATTGAGGAATTACCACAGATTCTATGACTTGAGACAAAGTTCACGTAACCGTAATGTTTTGATATTAACACGTGAGCTACCACCATAGTCAAATTTCTGCTCAAGGATTTAACTGAAACTATTTCAAGGGATTCTTCACAATTTGTCACTTTAAAGAAATTAAGGTTTCCCTCTTTCTGTTTTCCCAGAATTACGGTTCGAACACTTTTTCTCAAATTAGTTAGTTCTGATTTACTGTGCCTAGATGAAACTTCCAGTATATGCTCACTAATAACTTAGAAACAAGCGTTAATTGTTCAACAACATTCAAAATTAAAGCTCTTTCCTTTAAATAAGTATCCAAATAGGCTTTTACTGTATTAAAAAATCACTAAAATTGCAAAACCTCTTCCGTGCTTGTTGACAGAGTCACTGCGCTACTAAAAATGTGTAGTCGACACAAATTTAAAGTAACACACATTTTACCAACATCACAATGACATAATATACAGTAATCATTATACGTTCAAGATCTGTTGTGAACCACCATGTCATACGTAAACCAGTTTTTAACATAGATTTAATATTTTTGTAAATTATAGATTTCAGTGATCAGTCGTCCTTTTTAAATTTTTATTCAATGAACTGTGGATGAAGCCCGACCAACAGGCATTACATGCATTGAGCAAAAATAATAGCTGAAATCTAGATCTTCCAATAAAAATTTAAAAAGGACGACTGATCGCTGAAATCTATAATTTACTAGTCAATATAACAGTCGCTGAGTGCAACAGCTTTCTGAACGGAAGGTAGCCTGATATACATTTAATAAAAACGTGTAGAGAAGATTTGACAATTATGGCACAATGTTCTCGTCATCGCGAACCATCGGCACACTTTTGTTTAGTGATCCACACTGCTGATTTCTTCGTCGGCAGAACAGTTTGCTTGCATCTTCACTGTGCGACATGAAATAGGAGAAAACAACATTTTAGTACACGCATCGTGCGCAAATCACATAAGTGAATAATACACTTTTTTGCCTGCCTGGCGTTGCCCAGGTGGAAACTAAGGACGCTGCTGCTTACTAAAAGAAAGAGGGGAAAGAGGGGAAGAGGAGATGGACAAAGAGACGAAGAGGAGGAGCTGTCAGCAGTATCTGTGCCTAAAGATATGCAGGTGAAGCTGTACGTAAACAGCTAGTACATATATAAACATAGATATGTGTGTGTGTGTGTGTGTGTGTGTGTGTGTGTGTGTGTGTGTGTGTGTGTATGTGTGTGTGTGGGGGGGGGTGGGGGGGGAGGCGATCTAGTAGCGTACGCGAGATTGTTTACTTCCCGCGAGCGTGACTCGCTTACTACAAGTTCATTGAATTAACATGGCGAACTCCTATGGGAAGAACACTATGAAGATTACATTCCAAGCCGAATATCCACGACCGCGAGCATATGAAGTAGAAAACTTCTTGCGTGTTGAACTACGTCCAGATCCACAGGACATCACTGATGTTCACTTTTCAATCACGGTCAGTGTAGTCAATGTTAATGTGATAAGTGAAGAAGGGACCACGAATGTGGTTACCGGTGCTGCCGGCAAACTACAGTTTAGGCACTCAGATGGACATACCGGCGTTGTTAACGTCGAACATACGGACCTAGGCATGAGGACCCTCCGGGTATTCGAGTTACCTTTTGAGGTACACTCTGAGTCCGTTATCCACGCTCTTAAGTCTTACGGGACTGTATTAATTACGTGGCTGAGAAGCGGCAGACTTCTATAACGTATCCCGTACTCAATGGCGTAAGACAGGTCAAAATCGAACACACGAAGCATATTCCTTCATACTTAAATATTGCCGGCTATCGTGCAATTATCATGTACGATGGACAACCACGCACATACCCAAGATGTGGATAAGAGGCTCATGTTCGCTCTACATCTACATCTACATCTACATCCATACTCCGCAAGCCACATGACGGTGTGTGGCGGAGGGTACCTTCAGTACCTCTATCGGTTCTCCCTTCTATTCCAGTCTCGTATTGTTCGTGGAAAGAAGGATTGTCGGTATGCCTCTGTGTGGGCTCTAATCTCTCTGATTTTATCCTCATGGTCTCTTCGCGAGATATACGTAGGAGGGAGCAATATACTGCTTGACTCTTCGGTGAAGGTATGTTCTCGAAACTTTGACAAAAGCCCGTACCGAGCTACTGAGCGTCTCTGCTGCAGAGTCTTCCACTGGAGTTTATCTATCATCTCCGTAACGCTTTCGCGATTACTAAATGATCCTGTAACGAAGCGCGCTGCTCTCCGTTGCATCTTCTCTATGTCTTGTATCAACCCTATCTGGTACGGATCCCACACTGCTGAGCAGTATTCAAGCAGTGGGCGAACAAGCGTACTGTAACCTACTTCCTTTGTTTTCGGATTGCATTTCCTTAGGATTCTTCCAATGAATCTCAGTCTGGCATCTGCTTTACCGACAATCAACATTATATGATTCCATTTTAAATCACTCCTAATGCGTACTCCCAGATAATTTATGGTATTAACTGCTTCCAGTTGCTGACCTGCTATTTTGTAGCTAAATGATAAAGGATCTATCTTTCTGTGTATCCGTAGCACATTACACTTGTCTACATTGAGATTCAGTTGCCATTCCCTGCACCATGCGTCAATTCGCTGCAGATCCTCCTGCATTTCAGTACAATTTTCCATTGTTACAACCTCTCGATACACCACAGCATCATCTGCAAAAAGCCACAGTGAACTTCCGATGTCATCCACCAGGTCATTTATGTATATTGTGAACAGCAACGGTCCTATGACACTCACCTGCGGCACACCTGAAATTACTCTTACTTCGGAAGACTTCTCTCCATTGAGAATAACATGCTGCGTCCTGTTATCTAGGAACTCCTCAATCCAATCACACAATTGGTCTGATAGTCCATAGGCTCTTACTTTGTTCAATAAACGACTGTGGGGAACTGTATCGAACGCCTTGCGGAAGTCAAGAAACACGGCATCTACCTGTGAACCCGTGTCTATGGCCCTCTGAGTCTCCTGGACGAATAGCACGAGCTGGGTTTCACATGACCGTCTTTTTCGAAACCCATGCTGATTCCTACAGAGTAGATTTCTAGTCTCCAGAAAAGTCATTATACTCGAACACAATACGTGTTCCAAAATTCTACAACTGATCGACGTTAGAGATATAGGTCTATAGTTCTGCACATCTATTCGACGTCCCTTCTTGAAACCGGGGATGACCTGTGCCCTTTTCCAATCCTTTGGAACGCTACGCTCTTCTAGAGACCCACGGTACACCGCTGCAAGAAGGGGGGCAAGTTCCTTCGCGTACTCTGTGTAAAATTGAACTGGTATCCCATCAGGTCCAGAGGCCTTTCCTCTTTTGAGCGATTTTAATTGTTTCTCTATCCCTCTGTCGTCTATTTCGATATCTACCATTTTGTCATCTGTGCGACAATCTAGAGAAGGAACTACAGTGCAATCTTCCTCTGTGAAACAACTTTGGAAAAAGACATTTAGTATCTCGGCCTTTAGTCTGTCATCCTCTGTTTCAGTACCATTTTGGTCACAGAGTGTCTGGACATTTTGTTTTGATCCACCTACCGCTTTGACATAAGACCAAAATTTCTTAGGATTTTCTGCCAAGTCAGTACATAGAACTTTACTTTCGAATTCATTGAACGCCTCTCGCATAGCTCTCTTCACACTACATTTCGCTTCGCGTAATTTTTGTTTGTCTGCAAGGCTTTGGCTATGTTTATAATTGCTGTGAAGTTCCCTTTGCTTCCGCAGCAGTTTTCTAACTCGGTTGTTGAACCACGGTGGCTCTTTTCCATCTCTTACGATCTTTCTTGGCACATACTCATGTAACGCATATTGTACGATGGTTTTGAACTTTGTCCACTGATCCTCAACACTATCAGTACTTGAGGCAAAACTTTTGTGTTGAGCCAACAGGTACTCTGAAATCTGCTTTTTGTCACTTTTTCTAAACAGAAAAATCTTCCTACCCTTTTTAATATTCCTATTTACGGCTGAAATCATCGATGCCGTAACCGCTTTATGATCACTGATTCCCTGTTCTGCGTTAACTTTTTCAAATAGTTCGGGTCTGTTTGTCACCAGAAGGTCTAATATGTTATCGCCACGAGTCGGTTCTCTGTTTAACTGCTCAAGGTAGTTTTCAGATAAAGCACTTAAAAAAATTTCACTGGATTCTTTGTCCCTGCCACCCGTTATGAACGTTTGAGTCTCCCAGTCTATATCCGGCAAATTAAAATCTCCACCCACAAGTATAACATGGTGGGGAAATCTACTCGAAATATTTTCCAAATTATCCTTAAGGTGCTCAGCCACAACAGCTGCTGAGCCAGGGGGCCTATAGAGACATCCAGTTACCATGTCTGAGCCTGCTTTAACCGCGACCTTCACCCAAATCATTTCACATTTCGGATCTCCGTCAATTTCCTTCGATACTATTGCACTTCTTACCGCTATAAACACGCCTCCCCCTTCACTGTCCAGCCTGTCTCTGCGGTATACACTCCAATCTGAGTTTAGGATTTCATTACTGTTTACGTCTGGTTTCAGCCAACTTTCTGTCCCTCGTACTATATGGGCGTTGTGACCGTTTATTAATGAGAGCAGTTCTGGGACCTTTCTATAGACGCTCCTGCAGTTTACTATTAGCACATTAATATTGTTATTCCCTGTTGCATTTTGCCTACTCCTACCTTGCCGCGTCTCAGGAGGCGACTTGTCGGGCCTAGGGAGGGGATTCTCTAACCTAAAAAACCCCCATGTGCACTCCACACGTACTCCGCTACCCTTGTAGCCATTTCCGGCGTGTAGTGCACGCCTGACCTATTCAGGGGGACCCTACATTTCTCCACCCGATAGCGGAGGTCGAGAAATTTGCACCCCAGATCTCCGCAGAATCGTCTGAGCCTCTGGTTTAAGCCTTCCACTCGGCTCCAAACCAGAGGACCGCGATCGGTTCTGGGAACGATACTACAAATAGTTAGCTCAGATTCAGATTCCACCCCGCGAGCGAGGCTTTCCGCCTTCACCAATTCCGCCAACCGCCTGTACGAACTGAGGATGACCTCTGAACCCAGACGGCAGGAGTCATTGGTGCCGACATAGTTTGCAGCGGCGGATCACCCAGATTCCATCAGGAGAAGCGGTAGAGCATGTTCCTCTTTCGATTCTGCCAATTACTTATGAACAAGTGGTGGCGCCTACGACATCTGACGTTGGAGATCGGGATAGGCTACCACTGCAGACAGACGGACACGTTATTGATGAAGCACACACTGTAGTGGACTGACAAGACAGCCAGTCCACAGTGACGGGTAACCGAAAGGCACGCGTACACACACGCCGACTGGCGTGAAGTCTGGAACAGGATACGTTATTAATGCATTAAAGAAAAGTACGTAGCGTCCGTTTACTTAACTTTAATTCTCCTTGTGGTACATCGCTCTTGACTATACAAATGAGAGTCTTTAATACAAGCACTGTAAGGCTAATGGCGCCTTGCTAGGTCGTAGCCATGGACTTAGCTGAAGGCTATTCTAACTGTCTCTCGGCAAATGAGAGAAAGGCTTCGTCAGTGTAGTTGCTAGCAAAGTCGTCGTACAACTGGGGCGAGTGCTAGTCCGTCTCTCTAGACCTGCCATGTGGTGGCGCTCGGTCTGCAAATACTGACTGTGGCGACACGCGGGTCCGACATGTACTAATGGACCGCGGCCGATTTAAGGCTACCACCTAGCAAGTGTGGTGTCTGGCGGTGACACCACACACACCACCCTTTTGCTGCAGAGGGAGTCGCCAGATGAACCCGAACAGCAACTGCAGCCGTACAACGGGCGGATAGATGTTGATCCACGAGTCGTGCCAACCCAAGCTTTTCTATCGGAAGGTGCAGAGGAGTCAGATCTAGTCTCACATTCTGACACGAAGACGCGCGTCCGGAAGCAGAGTTCCCTCGACAAGCACAAGAAACGCCGAAGGATGGCGTCTCAAGACTGTCTCTCGCGGACACATACACACGATCGTACTGATTTAGAGTGTGTCGTGGACGCTCCTGCTATGGAGGCGTCGACCGACACTGCTCCCTCTTTGGGAACTGAGATGATGGATCATGCTGTTACTGGACACCCGTTCGGAGATGGAGGGGGCGATGGAACACCGGCTCAACCGCGAGCAATCACAAGGACCTTTTTGGTAGTCAATGCAACACAACGACATCCTCTTTTCAGTGACCCGTGGAAGGTGGCTCTTTGGCGGGCACATCACTTGCAGAAGATGGGAAATTACACAGTCCACCATCCTCCTGCGGACAGCATAATATTAGAGAGACGACAGGGTGGCATTGGAGTGACCAAACCGTCGCCACTGCGTATACAGACGACTGCCGCTGCCTTCAAAGGCGAACGACAGTCATATCGATTCGCGACTATCAACATCAGTATCATCCGGTCGCATACAAAGCTGTCATTGTTACGCGACACACTTTATGCAGCCGAGGTATATGTTCATGGCTTTCTGTACATCCCTAGATGCACGACATGCATATCGCATGCGTTGAATACGGCAGTTGCGCCGCAGTACTATCAAAGAAGGTTTAATAACCTCCGAGGTACGTTACCTGCCGAATGGCATTGGCATGGCGCTTACGGTGCAAGGGATACACCTCGTCAATGTTTCCGCACAGCTTTTTACCATCAAGAGGCGTGAACGTTCGCAATTCTTTACTGAGGAATTAACGCAATTATGCCAAGGCACAATAGATGATATAGTGATTGGGCGCGATTTTAATTGCATAGAATCTCCCAACGCCCAAATTCCTCACCATTTGCCTTGCCCCGCACTCGGCGCTGAAATTCACGAGCTCGGTTTGGTAGACACTTACAACATCATCCATGTCGACAGAATGGGTTTCACGCACTTCACGCAACATTCGTCTAGCAGAATTGATAGGATATATACGTCCCACTCTCTCAGGGATGCTGTCACGGCAGCAGAGTTGCGACCAGCAACATTTACTGACCACTTTGCTTACATCTCTGCCACCATGCCTCGCCGCCAAGAAGTGTGGCGCAGCCGCAGCGCATGGGAACATAGAACCGCTCACCTGACCTCACCAGAATGTCAAGGGGCAGTGGGAAACACGATGACGACGAGGGGCGTATACAGTAGTGGCTGGACCGTGCCCAGCCGAGCCTTCGATGCACCTTGAACACGTTTAGTAGGGAAGCTGTGGCATGGAGGTGCAACACTACAGAATTCTACTACTCCATCCTCAGGAAGTGTTCCATTATGTCCCCATCACCAGACCACCAGATGATTGTTAACCAAGGAAAAGCGATGACTGTGACACTGACCCATCAACGCTTGGAAGGGAAGATCAGCGTACACTGCAGAAGGTCGGAATCACCAACGACCAGCACTCAGTGTACATATAAACATGGAAAGAAAGCGCAGACACAGGACATCGATCGATGAGGTGACGATAGACATAAACAATTCATACTTTTATCTTACCAGAACGCGGAGAAGAGAAATGATCCAGAGATAATTGCTGCTGTCGCTGGTTTGACGCACGGTACAGTTACTCTGGAATTATAACAGAAACTGCTAGAGCCAGTGACTGAAGAAGTCGTGTTGGATATAATAGGAAAAAGGGCATCCAATAAGTCAGCAGGACCGCATGGATTACCCCTGGACTTATATAGGACGTTCCAGAGGCTATTGGTATCCTATTGGACTACTATATATCAAGAGCTCATGACGCCAGAGGTGCAACTTCCGGCTACCTTTATGGAAGGTGTCATCATTCCAATCCGTAAACCTCGCAGAAGATCACGAATCACGGACTAGCGACCATTAACTTTGTTGAACTGTGATATGAAAATATTCACACCTCTACTCGCAGCTCGAATTCGGTGTACGACGTCTCGTTCCTATCAATGGATCAGACATCAATGGGCGGTACTCAAAACATCCGCGCCACCTGTGGGAGCGATGGCTGCTATAGACTTCAGTAACGCAATTGATCTCATCAATCAAATGTATTTAACTGATGTTCTTCAGAATATGCATTACCCGGGCGCTTTCGTCGAGGTGGTACTCCGTTTTCTATGTGGCGCAATATCAAAAGTTCTTGTCAAAGCTAGACTGTCGAACACTTTCGCCGCCCTGTTAGGCTGGGATGCCCCTTATCGACAATACTATAGCTTTAGCATTCTTTGTTGTGCGCTCTGCGACTCCGCCTCACGGGTTTGTCTCTTGGTGGCTTCGTTTTTATGTGCGTTGTGTATGCAGATTATCTGATGTTTACTCTTTGTGAGTCATGGGTGACTGGAATTCGGTAGTAGGAAAACAGAGAGAAGGAAACGTAGTAGGTGAATATGGATTGGGGCTAAGAAATGAAAGAGGAAGCCGTCTGGTAGAATTTTACACAGAGCATAACTTAATCATAGCTAACACTTGGTTCAAGAATCATAAAAGAAGGTTTATACATGGAAGAACCCTGCAGATACTAGAAGGTATAAGATAGATTATATAATGGTAAGACAGAGATTTAGGAAGCAGGTTTTAAATTGTAAGACATTTCCAGGGCCAGATGTGGACTCTGACCACAATCTATTGGTTATGAACTGCAGATTAAAATTGAAGAAGCTGCAAAATTTAAGGAGATGGGACCTGGATAAACTGACTAAACCAGAGGTTGTACAGAGTTTCAGGGAGAGCATAAGGGAACAATTGACAGTACTGGGGGAAAGAAGAACAGTAGAAGAAGAATGGGTAGCTCTGAGGGATGAAGTAGTGAAGGCTGCAGAGGATCAAGTAGGTAAAAAGACGAGGGCTAGTAGAAATCCTTGGGTAAGAGAAGAAATATTGGATTTAATTGATGAAAGGAGAAAATATAAAAATTCAGTTATTGCAGCAGGCAAAAAGGAATACAAACGTCTCAAAATGAGATCGACAGGAAGTGCAAAATGGCTAAGCAGGGATGGCTGGAGGACAAATGTAAGGATGTAGAGGCTTATCGCACTAGGGGTAAGATAGATACTGCCTACAGCAAAATTAAAGAGACCTTTGGAGAAAAGAGAACCACTTTATGAATATCAAAAGCTCAGATGGAAACCCAGTTCTAAGCAAAGAAGGGAAAGCAGAAAGGTGGAAGGAGTATATAGAGGGTCTATACAAGGGCGACGTGCTTGAGGACAATGTTATGGAAGTGGAAGAGGATGTAGATGAAGATGTAATGGGAGATACGATACTGCGTGAAGAGTTTGACAGAGCACTGAAAGACCTGAGTCGAAACAAGGCCCCGGGAGTAAACAACATTCCACTAGAACTACTGACGGCCTTGGGAGAGCCAGTCCTGACAAAACTCTACCATCTGGCGAAATACCCTCAGACATCAAGAAGAATATAATAATTCCAATCCCAAAGTAAGCAGATGCTGACAGATGTGAAAATTACCGAACAATCAGTTTATTAAGTCACGGATGCAAATTACCAACGCAAATTCTTTACAAACGAATGGAAAAACTGGTAGAAGCCGATCTCGGGGAAGATCAGTTTAGATTCCGTACAAATATTGGAACACGTGAGGCAATACTGACCCTACGACTTATCTTAGAAGCTAGATTAAGGAAAGGCAAACCTACGTTTCTAGCGTTTGTAGACTTAGAGAAAGCTTTTGACAATGGAATACTCTCTTTCAAATTCTGAAGGTGGCAGGGGTAAAATACAGCAAGCGAAAGGCTATTAACAATTTGTACAGAAACCAGATGGCAGTTATAAGAGTCGAGGGACATGAAAGGGAAGCAGTGGTTGGGAAGGGAGTGAGACAGGGTTGTAGCCTCTCCCCGACGTTATTCAATCTGTATATTGAGCAAGCAGTGAAGGAAACAAAAGAAAAATTCGGAGTAGGTATTAAAATCCATGGAGAAGAAATAAAAACTTTGAGGTTCGCCGATGACATTGTAATTCTGTCAGAGACAGCAAAGGACTTGGAAGAGCAGTTGAACGGAATGGATAGTGTCTTCAAAGGAGGATATAAGATGAACATCAACAAAAGCAAAACGAGGATAATGGAATGTAGTCGAATTAAGTCGGGTGATGCTGAGGGAATTAGATTAGGAAATGAGACACTTAAAGTAGTAGAGGAGGTTTGCTATTTGGGGAGCAAAATAACTGATGATGTTAGAAGTAGAGAGGGTATAAAACGTTGACTGGCAATGGCAAGAAAAGCGTTTCTGAAGAAGAGAAATTTGTTATCATCGAGTATAGATGTAAGTGTCAGGAAGTCGTTTCTGAAAGTATTTGTATGGAGCGTAGCCATGTATGGTAGTGAAACATGGACGATAAATAGTTTAGACAAGAAGAGAATAGAAGCTTTCGAAATGTGGTGCTACAGAAGAATGCTGAAGATTAGATGGGTAGATCATATAACTAATGAGGAGGATTGGGGAGAAGAGATGTTTGTAGCACAACTTGACAAGAAGAAGGGATCGGTTGGTAAGACATGTTCTGAGGCATCAAGGGATCACCAATTTAGTATTGGAGGGAAGCGTAGAGGGTAAAAATCGTAGAGATAGACCAAGAGGTGAATACACTAAACAGATTCAGAAGGATGTAGGTTGCAGTAGGTACTGGGAGATGAAGAAGCTTGCACAGGATAGTGTAGCATGGAGAGTTGCATCAAACCAGTCTCAGGGCTGAAGACCACAACAACATCAACAACAACAACAACAACAACTCTTTGTGACGAAAATTATGTCCACAGAGCCTTGGTTTGGTCGGTCACTTATGGTGCTGCTTCAGGGAGCCGTATAAATTTGCATAAATCGATGTCCTTTATTACTGGCACTAGAATGACACCTGCAAGCGTCGCCCAGCTTAGACTGTGCGATAAAATCCGCTGTCTTGTTATCGACTTCACGGACGAAATTTCACGCGCGACGTCCCTTAATAATCGGAGCCTCTTGCAACATATCCATGCTGGACTTATGGATCATCATCTCCGTGCTTTGGACCTTCATTAACGGACTGAATTTATTTATCTCTATGAGGCATCACGAATTCTGCATGTAGCGCAAACGCTACCGATGCCTCATCATGCATCATGGTGGCATTCGGTTCATATGTAAGCGCTGGAGTGATATTTAAGGTTCATTACGACTCCCTCACTCTTCCTGAAGAACGGGACGGACTTGACGTTGTCAGTGTTCAGGATCGAGCAGTGTCTCTATACACTGGTATGCACCTCAAGCTCCGGTGGAGACGCCCGACCAGACTCACTGGCTTACTGATGGAGGCTATGGCATCATCTTCCGTTGACAATCTGGTGGCGATTACTGAGATACCGATACCATTTTCATTCTTTGGGAGGTTTTATGTGGAGTATAGCTACCTATGGGACGTTCTTCCTCTCTCTAGCTTACCAACGGCCATTGACATCTATCGCACACTACTTCGCCGCCAGTCTCCTAACGTCATCGAATTGATACGGCCTACCGTGCACTGAAACGTAATACGTCACACTGTCAGCACGGTAAATTCGGGCCTACGGTCGATATAAAACAGATTCCACAGGATCCATCTTGCAGATTCGCCTTTGTGTGTCTACGGCAATGTTCGGGATACAGACGAACACTGGATACACTGTGGACCGGCGGAAGAGATCTGCTATTTTGTGCGTCAAATTTTGGCTCTCTTTTTACGGACGAAGCTACTTATGTCAATTGACGCACTCTCCTCTACCCTGAAGCTGTTTATTACCCGAGAACGAAACAACGCTGTCACGTCGGACAGAACTTACGTGATTCATTATTTGTTTGGAAGTGGTATCACAGGACTTACGGATTTTTGGAACTACTTTAACGATCGTCATTGTGCTATTGTGAAGAGCCCTAAGTAGAGCTAATACTTATCGAACTTCTTGGGGAGCATTTTCCACGGTCCTCCCCGTAGTTGGATTATTCATCCCAGGAGACAGATTTGATACATCCACACGTAGGCGATTGAGGAGATAACGGTATCTCCATGACATACTATGAAGACGGAGCGGCGGCGTCTGTGGAGTATCGACGCCGCATATGTGTGTTACAGAAGTGTAACTTCGTGTTTTGTTTTCTTTTTCAGAGTTAAGTCACGGAGACGGTGGATTTGCCAACAAATAAATGAATATTCTCCTGCCGCTATGTACATCTCCCGTATGTCCCTGTTTGGTGCCGGAGACATCGTGACCAGGACTCGTAAAATGATCCACGTCTACTTTGCCCCCGTGACCATTCTTTCTATAAAAAAAAGAAAGTTGTGTACTTGATTAGTAATCAGAAACGTCCTCGGTAGCTGGTTCGAACCCTGTCACTGCTGCTTAAATTTTGAATAAAAAGCATCATAAATTGCGGCCGAATACTTCCAACATAAGAAGCACCTTCAGTCAGCCAGTGGCTTTCTCAAAAATGGTGGAGGAGTGGACAGAGGTTCAGGGATCTCTCTTCTACTTGTGGTGCGAATCTGCCCCTAAGAGACTGTAGAATCAATGGTGATCAACAGAAAGCAATGGAAACCAGTGATTAAAGACATTCAACGTGTCATGATCCTCTCTCCATTCGAAAAAGATTTTAGACTAGTCCTCCATTCGGACCACTGGGAGAGGCTGCGAAGGAGGCTGTCAATATGAGAACAACAATGAGTAACCAACGAAAGGATAATGTTCTATGTGTCGCAGTGTGGAGTGTTAGAAGTTTGAAGGTGATAGGGAAGCTAGAAAATCTGAAAAGAGAAATGCTAGTGCTCAATCTAGATATAGTGGGCCTCAGTGAAGTGAAACGGAAAGAAGACAAGTACTTACGGTCAAATGATTACAGGGTAATATCAAATACAACAGAAAATTGTATAACAGGAGTAGGATTTGTTATGAAGGTAGAACAAAGAGTGAGTTACTGTGAATAGCTCAGTTATAGGGTCATTCTCATCAGAATCGGCAGCAAACCAACACCAACAACAGTAGTTCAAGTGTACATGCCGACGTCACAAGCAGAAGATGTAAAGACAGAGGAAGTATATGAGGCTGTTGAACGAGGAATTCAGTTCGCAAACGGAGATGAAAATCTAGTAGGCATAGGGGACTGGAATGCGGTTGTAGCGGAAGGAGTAGATGAAAGTGTTACGGAAGAAAATGGGTTTGGTAGTAGGAATGAGAGAGGAGAAAGATTAATCTAGTTCTGCAGTAAATTTCATATGGTAATAGCGAATACTCTCCACAAGAAGAGGAGGTACACTTGGAAAAGGCCGGGAGATACAGGAGGATTTCATTTCGATTACATCGTGGACAAGCAGAGATTCTGGAATCAGATATTTGGAAGCAGTGCGTACCCATGGGCAGACATAGACTCAGATCACAGTTTGATAACGACGAAGAGTAGGCTTTAATTTAAAGACGAGTTAGGAAGAATCAATGCGAAAAGAAGTAGGTTACGGAGGTGGCTGTGAGGCTATAGATTCTTCGATAAAGAATATCTCGGTAGACAGTTCAGTTGAAGACGAATGGACATCTCGAAAAAGGCCAATCACAGAAATTGGAGAGAAAAACGTAGGTCCAAGGAGGGTAACTGCAAATAAACCATGGGTAACAGAAGAAATACTTCAGCTGATGGATGAAAGAAGGAAATATAAACATGTTGAGGGAAATACATGAATACAGAAATACATGTCACTTAGGAATGAAATAAGCAGCTAGTGCAGGAAAGCTAAGGGGAAATAGCTGCATGAAAAATGTGAAAAAATCGAAAGAGAAACGATTGTGGGAAGGAATGACTCAACGTATGGAAAAGTGAAATGCAAGGACGATACCATTAAGAGGACAAAGGGAAATCCACTGTTATATGCAGAGGAGAGAGCAGATAGGCGAAGAAAGTACATTACTAGCGTCAGTGAGTGAGAGGACTTACCTTTAACGTTATAGATGAAGAAACGGGGGTCGATAGAAAAGCCATAGGAGATTCAGTATTAGAATCAGAAATTAGAAGAACTTTGGTAGACGTAAAATCAAACAAGGAAAATGGATAGATAACATACCGTCGGAATTTCTAAAATAATTGGGGGAAGTGACAACAAAACGACTATTCACGATGGTATGTAGAATATATGAGACTGACGGTATACCATCAGACTTTCGAAAAAACATCATCCACACAATTCCCAAGATTGCAAGAGCCGACAAGAGTGACAATTATCGCACAAACAGCTTAACAGCTCGTGCAGCAAGTTGCTGACAAGATCAGCATACAGAAGAATGGAAAAGAAAGTCGAGGATTTGTTACATGACTATCAGTCTGACTTTATGAAAGGTAAAAGCACAATGAGACAGTTCCGACGTTGCGACCGATAATGGAAGCAAGACTGAAGAAAAATCATTGACACGTTCATATGTTCTGCCGACACGGAGAAAGCATTCGAGAATGTAAAATGGTGCCAGAAGTTCGAAATACTGAGAAAAATTGTGGTAAGGTATACGGAAAGACGGGTAATATACAGTACTTACAAGAAGCAAGACAGAGCACAAACAGTGCACGGATTAAAAACGGTACAAGACAGGGATGTGGTCTTTCGTTTCCGCTGTTTACTCCATAGTCGAAGAAGCAATGACGGGAATAAAAGAAGGGTTCAAGAGTGGCATTAAAATTCAAGGTGAAAGGATATCAGTGTTAGGATTCGATGATGACATTATTATCCTCAGTGAAAGTGGAGAAGAATTACAGTATGTATTGAATGGAATGAACAGTCTAACGAGTACAGAATACGGATTGAGAGCAAACGGAAGAAAGACGAAAGTAGTGGAAAGTAGCAGAAATGAGGACAGAGAGAAACTTAACATCACGAAATAGATGAATTTAAGGAAATTGCTACCCAGGCAGGAAAGTTACCCATGTCGGACGGAGTAAGGAGGACATAAGAAGCAGACTAGTACTGGTAAAAAGGCCACTTCTGGCCAAGAGAAGTCTACTAATATCAAACATAGGTCTTAATTTGAGGAAGAAATTTTTTAAGAATGTACGGTTGGACCATGGAATTGTATGACAGTGAGACGTGGACTGTAAGAAAACCGGAATAGTAGAGAAGTGAAGTGTCTGGAGGTTGAAGCTACAGAAGAATGTTGAAAATTCGGTGCTATGAGGAGGTTCTCTGCAGAAACGGCGAAAAAAATAATATTGGAGAATACTGACAAAAACTAGGAGCAGCGTGATAGTACATCTGTTGTAACACCAGGGAATTACTTCCATAGTTCTAGAGAGAGCTGTAGAGGGTGAAAACAGTAGAGGAAGACAAGATTGGGGTACATTCAGCAAATGATTGAGTACTTAGGTTGCAAGTGGTACTCTGCATCTACATCTATCTACATCCATACTCCGCAAGCCACCTGACGGTGTGTGGCGGAGGGTACCTTGAGTACGTCTATCGGTTCTCCCTTCTATTCCAGTCTCGTATTGTTCGTGGAAAGAAGGATTGTCGGTATGCCTCTGTGTGGGCTCTAATCTCTCTGCTTTTATCCTCATGGTCTCTTCGCGAGATATACGTAGGAGGGAGCAATATACTGCTTGACTCTTCGGTGAAGGTATGTTCTCGAAACTTTGACAAAAGCCCGTACCGAGCTACTGAGCGTCTCTCCTGCAGAGTCTTCCACTGGAGTTTATCTATCATCTCCGTAACGCTTTCGCGATTACTAAATGATCCTGTAACGAAGCGCGCTGCTCTCCGTTGGATCTTCTCTATATCTTCTATCAACCCTATCTGGTACGGATCCCACACTGCTGAGCAGTATTCAAGCAATGGGCGAACAAGCGTACTGTAACCTACTTCCTTTGTTTTCGGATTGCATTTCCTTAGGATTCTTTCAATGAATCTCAGTCTGGCATCTGCTTTACCGACGATCAACATTATATGATCATTCCATTTTAAATCACTCCTAATGCGTACTCCCAGATAATTTATGGAATTAACTGCTTCCAGTTGCTGACCTGCTATTTTGTAGCTAAATGATAAAGGATCTATCTTTCTGTGTATTCGCAGCACATTACACTTGTCTACATTGAGATTCAATTGCCATTCCCTGCACCATGCGTCAATTCGCTGCAGATCCTCCTGCATTTCAGTACAATTTTCCATTGTTACAACCTCTCGATACACCACAGCATCATCTGCAAAAAGCCTCAGTGAACTTCCGATGTCATCCACCAGGTCATTTATGTATACTGTGAATAGCAACGGTCCTATGACACTCCCCTGCGGCACACCTGAAATCACTCTTACTTCGGAAGACTTCTCTCCATTGAGAATGATATGCTGCGTCCTGTTATCTAGGAACTCCTCAATCCAATCACACAATTGGTCTGATAGTCCATATGCTCTTACTTTGTTCAGTAAACGACTGTGGGGAACTGTATCGAACGCCTTGCGGAAGTCAAGAAACACGGCATCTACCTGTGAACCCGTGTCTATGGCCCTCTGAGTGTCGTGGACGAATAGCGCGAGCTGGGTTTCACATCACCGTCTTTTTCGAAACCCATGCTGATTCCTACAGAGTAGATTTCTAGTCTCCAGATAAGTCATTATACTCGAACACAATACGTGTTCCAAAATTCTACAACTGATCGACGTTAGAGATATAGGTCTATAGTTCTGCACATCTGTTCGACGTCCCTTCTTGAAAACGGGGATGACCTGTGCCCTTTTCCAATCCTTTGGAACGCTACGCTCTTCTAGAGACCTACTGTACACCGCTGCAAGAAGGGGGCAAGTTCCTTCGCGTACTCTGTGTAAAATTGAACTGGTATCCCATCAGGTCCAGATGCCTTTCCTCTTTTGAGCGATTTTAATTGTTTCTCTATCCCTTGGCGTCTATTTCGATATCTACCATTTTGTCATCTGTGCGACAATCTAGAGAAGGAACTACAGTGCAATCTTCCTCTGTGAAACAACTTTGGAAAAAGACATTTAGTATTTCGGCCTTTAGTCTGTCATCCTCTGTTTCAGTACCATTTTGGTCACAGAGTGTCTGGACATTTTGTTTTGCTCCACCTACCGCTTTGACATAAGACCAAAATTTCTTAGGATTTTCTGCCAAGTCAGTACATAGAACTTTACTTTCGAATTCATTGAACGCCTCTCGCATAGCCCTTCTCACACTACATCTCGCTTCACGTAATTTTTGTTTGTCTGCAAGGCTTTGGCTATGTTTATGTTTGCTGTGAAGTTCCCTTTGCTTCCGCAGCAGTTTTCTAACTCGTTTGTTGTACCACGGTGGCTCTTTTCCATCTCTTACGATCTTGCTTGGCACATACTCATCTAACGCATAATGTACGACGGTTTTGAACTTTGTCCACTGATCCTCAACACTATCTGTACTTGAGACAAAACTTTTGTGTTGAGGCAACAGGTACTCTGAAATCTGCTTTTTGTCACTGTTTCTAAACAGAAAAATCTTCCTACCCTTTTTAATATTCCTATTTACGGCTGAAATCATCGATGCCGTAACCGCTTTATGATCGCTGATTCCCTGTTCTGCGTAAACTTTTTCAAATAGTTCGGGTCTGTTTGTCACCAGAAGGTCTAATATGTTATCGCCACGAGTCGGTTCTCTGTTTAACTGCTCAAGGTAGTTTTCAGATAAAGCACTTTAAAAAATTTCACTGGATTCTTTGTCCCTGCCACCCGTTATGAACGTTTGAGTCTCCCAGTCTATATCCGGCAAATTAAAATCTCCACCCAGAACTATAACATGGTGGGGAAATCTACTCGAAATATTTTCCAAATTATCCTTCAGGTGCTCAGCCACAACAGCTGCTGAGCCAGGGGGCCTATAGAGACATCCAATTACTATGTTTGAGCCTGCTTTAACCGTGACCTTCACCCAAATCATTTCACATTTCGGATCTTCGTCAATTTCCTTCGATACTATTGCACTTCTTATCGCTATAAACACGCCTCCCCCTTCACTGTCCAGCCTGTCTCTGCGGTATACACTCCAATCTGAGTTTAGGATTTCATTACTGTTTACGTCTGGTTTCAGCCAACTTTCTGTCCCTCGTACTATATGGGCGTTGTGACCGTTTATTAATGAGAGCAGTTCTGGGACCTTTATATAGACGCTCCTGCAGTTTACTATTAGCACAATATTGTTATTCCCTGTTGCATTTTGCCTACTCCTACCTTGCCGCGTCTCAGGAGGCGTCTTGTCGGGCCTAGGGAGGGGATTCTCTAACCTAAAAAACCCCCATATGCGCTCCACACGTACTCCGCTACCCTTGTAGCCGCTTCCGGCGTGTAGTGCACGCCTGACCTATTCAGGGGGACCCTACATTTCTCCACCCGATAGCGGAGGTCGAGAAATTTGCACCCCAGATCTCCACAGAATCGTCTGAGCCTCTGGTTTAAGCTTTTCACTCGGCTCTAAACCAGAGGACCGCGATCGGTTCTGGGAACGATACTACTAATAGTTAGCTCAGATTCCACCCCGCGAGCGAGGCTTTCCGCCTTCACCAATTCCGCCAACCGCCTGTACGAACTGAGGATGACCTCTGAACCCAGACGGCAGGAGTCATTGGTGCCGACATGAGCAACAATTTGCAGTCGGGTGCACCCAGTGCTCTCTATCGCCGCCGGTAGGGCCTCCTCCACATCTCGGATGAGACCCCCCGGCAAGCAGACAGAGTGAACACTGGCCTTCTTCCTCGACCTTCCCGCTATTTCCCTAAGGGGCACCATCACCCGCCTAACGTTGGAGCTCCCAATAACTAATAAACCCCTCCCCCCGTGTGTCTGCTCGAACCTTGCTGAAGGAGCAGCCACATGTCCATTCACAGGCAGAGCGGGCGATGCCACAAGGCCAGCCTGCACATTGACCCTCCGCCTCGTGCGCCGCGAACGCCGCTGAACCCGCCACTCCCCTTGGGGAGAGGGTGGCCCAACCGCGCCCGGTACCCGCGAAGATGTCTCGACAGCAGGGACAGTGGGTGAAGCATGTAACATCTGGGGTGTACCTTGCGACGCACCAGACTCCCCACTGCCGCTACAATCCGAGGCAGCAGCTTGAAGACGGCTGACCGCGGCCATCAACACGCTCAGCTGTTCGCGAACAGTGGCCAGCTCCTCCTGCGTCCGTTCACAGCAGTCACACATCCTATCCATCCTAAGGAATCAATTTACTGAAGAGAGTTAATCAACCTTTAACTAGACTGCTAATTCACTAAAGGCGGCTGTTTATTCACTACACTGTGGTACTAGCCACTTCTTGTAGAAAACAATGAAAATAGCACTACCTGTCTCTGGACTGTACTGAAAACAAACACTAGCACTACTGGCACTATGGTTGACTAAAGGGACTCTCTCTGACTGTATTCAAAACAAACACGAAATCTATGGAACACTATTAATAGCACCCGACAATTAAAGCTTCCTAAAAGCAAATACACACGGAAGAAGAAGTGACAAGTAAGAAAAATACAGTTAATACTTAAATTAAGGTAGCTCGCTGCACAGTAGACGTGAAGCAGACGACAGTTACGACGACACTGACACTACTGGTACTATGGCTGACTAAAGGGACTCTCTCTGACTGTATTCAAAACAAACACGAAATCTATGGAACACTATTAATAGCACCCGACAATTAAAGCTTCCTAAAAGCAAATACACGTGGCGGGTACATCAGACAAGTCAAAAGAATGATGACTAAAAAAAAAAAAAAGTACTGGAATGCATTTCAGTTGCTATATGTGCGTATGGACCTGGCTAAGCAGAGGAAGAGAGAAGAAAGGTGTGGATACTGAGAGGGAGAGGATGAGGTGGATAGAGAAAGTGAGGAGGAAGAGATGAACAGAAAGAGAGAAGGGAGGAGGAGATGGACAGAGAGAGAAGGGATAGGAGCAGAGTGGTAGACAGAGAGAGGGGGGAGGTGGAGATGAGTAGAGGGAGTGGGAGGGGGAGGAGGAGGAGATAGACAGAGACAAGGAACAATTGATTGAGAGAGAGAGGGGGGAAGGGAGGTGGACCAACAGAGAGAGGAGAGGTAGAGAAGGACAGAGAGATGGTTAGGCAGAGATGGACAGACAATAACTATCTTCACTATAGGCTCAGAGCTTCTGGATCAGTTCTCAAATGAGTTATTGTATAATAGAGTCGTGAAGGCATCCAGATCTCTGTATGGAACATTTATTAATTTCTCTGTTATTCGGATGGGCAACTTGGCTTTCAGAATGTGAAGCACATCTCGACTCACATCACCTTGTCCCAATACTTTGTCTTGTTTATGCAGTTTCTGAAACAGTGCGGGAGGGTACTATGACAGTTAATATATTGTTTGAGGTATTACAGCATTCTCTTGGCACAGTATTTTGCAAGGAACGACTTTCCAAAATCCTAGACGTTTGACAGTATTCTGTGGGCTCAGTTGGTCAGAGTGCTGCATTACCCTTCATATAACCATTAACGAATTTAATTGTTTGTACCCACATCCACCACTGCTGGAGGCTCACCTCCAACTGCACAACGCTACGCGCTGTTAACAGCCAACTGCCCAACACTACAACAGCAAATTCCAACAATGCCAACCAGCCACATACTGCACACAGCACAGCCAGTGATTTTCATACAGAGCGCTACGTGGCGTTACCAACATAAAAACCTAAACAGCCTACTTACAGATGGTCACCATAGTCTCGGGCAGTGTTTTGAGGGCGGATGATCTGGACGTGTGTTCATCAGAGACAGTAAATTTGTAGGACTCGATGTCATGAACTGATATATATATGTTATGACTTTTGAACACTATTAAGGTAAATACATTGTTTGTTCTCTATCAAAATCTTTCATTTGCTAACTATGCCTATCTGTAGTTAGTGCCTTCAGTAGTTAGAATCTTTTATTTATCTGGCAGTATTGGCGCTCGCTATATTGCAGTAGTTCGAGTAACGAAGATTTTTGTGAGGTAAGTGATTCATGAGAGGTATAGGTTCTTGTTAGTCAGGGCCATTCTTTTGTAGAGATTATTGAAAGTCAGATTGCGTTGCTCCAAAATAATTGTGTGTCAGTTTAGTGATGATCAGAATAAGTAAAGAGAGAAATGTCTGAGTACGTTCAGTTTTGCTCATCTGTTTGAAAATCAAATAACGTAAGGGGTTTACCAGCACGGTAATACACTAATTTTTCTAAGGGGACGTTACACATCTTATACCTCTCATCCATTCTCCACGTGATTCAAGGGTTGCGTCGGGTCCGCTCTCTCTTAATCATCACTACAAGCGATGACATGGTTACCGAATTCAGTAGGTACGCTGATAAAAAGCTTTCATTACAAAGAACTACATCGCTTTGTATTGCAATGGGATCACAGGCCTCACAAATATGGCAAGAAAAGCTAGGAGCACGTTATCAGTTAATAAAAATCACTGACAAACAAAGTTGGAGCTCAACCACAAGGTTCGTAACAGAAGAAATGCACTCAACTTTAAAAACAACAGCACACCGCAAATTTCCGGGCATGAATGGAGTACCTGTAGAGTTTTTTGCGCGCTAATGACATTTCTTTGTCGACTTGTTCACGGAAATAATTAACGATCTGCTTCAGGATACGAACATACGAGTATTTCACTGAGGGAATCACAGTACTCATTCCCAGAACGGCGAAAGCCGTGACCACAGATGCTCTGCAGTCAGTTACCTTCTTAAACTCCGACTTTAAGTTGCTGACGCGCACTCTTAACAACAGATCGAAACCTCTTTTTTGGTGTGTTTCGGGGTCGCACCGACAAATTTCCCCTGATGGGCGACCAGTGACGAACATTCTAGCGTCCATACCATTAGAGATACCTCATATACATGACCTAGCAGGCGAACATATCAGCCACCATCGCATTTTTAAACCATGAAAGAGCGTATGGCCGAATAGTTATTGTTATCTGTTGCACAAAATGTCTGCTCTCTATTATCACTCCATCTTCACTGACCTCATCACCTCGCGTATCAGCTGCACATCCTAAAGAGTAAAAATAAATGAAACACTCACGAAACCAATCTCTTTCCAAAGAGGATTTAGACAGGGTTGCCCTGTTGCTAGCTTGTTCGCGTTCACCATGGAACTCTGGCTGCAACATCTCCACCACACTCTATTGGGTATGAACCATATGGCCTCGAAACACTCATCCGAACTTACGCAGATGATGACTTTACATTCCAAGATGACAGAGACACACAGCTTACCTAACATATTCTAGATAGCTACCAATAATACAGCGGTGCACTCCTGAACATTCACAAATCTGCAATATTACTAATAGTTTGGTATTCGAACGAACTGGAACACCCTTGGTCACCGCGAGTAGACGCTGGAAACGTCTGGGAATGTTCTTTATTGCCTCCTCAGATGATATGATAAGGATCAACTGGCGCATTAAGGTGCAAATTATAAAAGCCATCTCTACGTCGGCTAAGGATGAGGTACCACATTGCCCCAACAAAGTCTGTTTCGTCAATGGTAATACTCTTACACGATTTCAACATACAGCACCAATGCTAAACAAGCCTAACGCGATCACCGCCAGACCCAGCAAGCTAGGGGGACTTGGACTTAAAAAGCCACGCATTTACTACAGAGTGATTCTCGTCAAAAGTGCTTACAAAATCTTCAGTAATATTAACAACAGCATAATTAAACACCCCTATGCATCCTTCCACCAGGAAACCGTTCCGTTGCTGCCTCCAGAGGTCGCTGCTAATTTTGAAGCAGAATATGTTGACGTTCTACTACTTATCTAGATAATGCTCAACAGTATAGCTCGACAAGAACGGAACTGTTTCGTGACATCTTGTGACTAGTTTTCTTTTCGTTCACCATGGAGCATATAATGAACATATTATTATTATTATTTCTTTCTTTTCTCCCTAGTTATTTTCTTTATATATATATATATATATATATATATATATATATATATATATATATATATATATATATATATAACATTGACATAAAAAAAGAAGAGGTAAAGAGATGCTCTTCAATCTTTTAATTGCTTTAGAATCGTCTGTTTGTGTCTATACGTGACAGCGAGCGGACGTATTACGAGCCCTGGCGAGTTAATATTGTTAAGTAGTAGAGGGTGGACGTGTGACGAGTTCCGCCGCATTGGTATTGTCCAGAAATGTGTATTCTGATTGTGCGTGAGAAAGTATTAAAGACACTTATCGAGATAGCAAAGTTTATTCGTTCATTCATATCGACGATACCCGTCTGTTCATCTCTCCGCGACGCACCGAGGATCCTGCATCAAGAGGATCGAAGCAGACAAGAAGAATTCACATGAGCAGAGGAGGGGCGATCCGGAACCAATATTGTCATACCCATTTCCGTGCACAATGGCGGTAAGAAGAAAAGGATGTACGTAAACTTACGAATGTTAAATGCTGATTGAAGGTCTGTTTGTATTAGAGCCAGTTAAAGTTCACTGAGGATATGTATACGTTCCAATTTGTTTTCAATCATTCATTCAAAATTTTCCTTTTAATTATTTAAGCAGCAAATTTTTATTCAGTTTTCAATGTATATATATCACATTCTTAGTCCCTCCGCTACTATTCTATGGCGACCATTCAAAGGACGGCGTCGAGCGGACTATCAACAGACCTGTCAGTTGCTGAGAAAAAAATTTTTTTTGAGATAAATGATACATTATATCGTTACAAAGAACTAATGAGGACTTTATTGCATCTGTTACATGTCCGTGATGTTGGAACTATTAACAACTTGAATCAACAAATTAAAAATTAAATACTGCCTACGAACGAGACGCACCGGGAATGCAGATTTCAACAGTTAAGGTAGGAAGCTGCTACGCTGTATGCTTATATGGCCGCGCTTGGTGCAGCCTCTCTCTCAGTAGATAATCTCTTTGCCTACCAATTAATATTCTTCACAGAAAGTGCATTTCTCCCTATAAAAGACAAAAATCTGTATAAAGTCCACATTAAAGTGCAAAATAATTCTTTCATCTTCTGTAAGACTATATAAATAGGACTACATCAGAAAATAATTAGGTGCATTAATGAAAACGCACATACAGCTGCTATAATTGAAAGATACCGATTTTAACAACAGTTCATGTTTAAATTTTTTTCTTTTTATTATTTTTATTAGGCACTGTTCTCAATAGGGTTAAAGGAAAAAAAAACAGATTGAGTCCCATTATTAAAAAATGATGACACTGCTAATGTAACTAGTCATGATGCCACTTTTATGACGCTCGATGAGACAATTTCTCAGGACTTACCGGGAAGCATTTTCTCAAACAGTGAAACTGAAGCGCGCGACAGCGAAAATTCCTTTGATTATCTGCTCACGATGTCGCGAACGCGAGCACAGGAAACAGTTCACAAAAGTTATGCAAATACTAGTGCGACACACACTTTGAAACATTTAATGCAACTAATAATTCAACAGTTTGCACAGAGAAACCAGGCGTTTAACGATTTCTAGAATATTATTTGTCAACAGTTCAGTGAGGTGAGCAAAAATATACGCACTGAATTATCTGACGAATTATCCGGTAAGTTCACAGAGCTCGGTAAACAACTAAAACAAGAAACAATTACCTACATGTCCCACAATATAAATACGTTAACGGAAAAGATACCATCCGTAGATTGTAAACAGGAACAACTGGCAGGTGAGTTGCAAAACCTCAGTGAAGCATATTCTCAAATCCAGGAGACGCAATCCCAAGTGGATGCGTCGGTAAAAAATGTGACGAACGCAGTCATCGAGCTGCTAGACGTATGCAAAAACCTACCTACAGAAATACACAATTTGAGTCTAAGAGTAGATCATTGAAGTTTAGAGTCAGAATTTGCCAAAAAACCGAGAGATAAGTTATGTGCAGATGTAAAGGAAATAACTTAAAAAGCTGAAGCCGGGATGCTGGATAAGGGCTGAACCCTTGCTGAAAAGATAGTAACAGAACGCAAAATTTATGTAGATACTGTAGAAGAAGCTCTAAAAGAGAAGGAAAGTCACCTTCTAGCTAAAATAGACTCGGGTTTAGAGGACGCAGAAGAAAGGTTGAGAGGCAGTGTCAAAACTATTGACATTCCAAAACAACATATGACAGAAAACAAACCTATGCTTTTGGAGAAGTTAGATACCTTCACTGGTTACCCACAATACAGGGTTAGCATGTCGAAGGAAAATACCGAAGGTTGCCCAATGCAACAACTCTTGCCCGCAGTTGCACCTGTCGAGCAAGCGCAGTTGCCATGCGCTACCGCGCAAGCAAACATAAACACGCCTGTTACTGACAGCGCGGCGTGTTTGTCAACATTACTTGCAGATGAGGGACTACTTAGGCATCGACAATTCCCGGTATTTACTTCCGAAGGGACAAGAACACACCCGGTGGTCTTTATCAGAGCATTTCGAAATGTTTTACCTCGTACCTGGACCGAAGCCCAGAAAATTAGATTTGTTGTTGGATACACAGGAGATGACATTCTACGGACGTGGCGGAACCTTGCCAGTATTATGAACAGTTCGAGAGGGCATTTCTGGATACGTATTGGTCTGAGGCCGTACAAGAGATGCACAGACGTGAAGTATTCAACCCAGCTCCGTTCAACAGCTAGTATGAAAGCCTAAGGGGCTATTTTAAAAAAATATTTGAATAAAACCAGATACTGGACGAATCCTGTATCTCAAGTAGACGTGCTGAAAATCATAAAGAGCCGTCTTCCTGCCCACATTAGGGAAAAACTCATTACCATCCCGGAACACGATACCAAATACTTTCTATCTCTACTAGACTCAATAGAGTTAATATATGAAGAGAGACCAGTACAACAGAAGCCTGTTAATACGCCGATAGCGACACAGAGATTTACTGATCAATAAGTAAACAACGGATTCGTAGTACCACACGGGTGGTAACCTTACCCCACACAGACCTATGGTAATGGTAACGGTAATCACAACGGCAATGAAGAAAGCCGTAAATACAAAGGTGGATATAAAGGAAAGGGGCAAAAACTTAGCAAAAACAATTCCAGTGGGCGAGTAGCATATGGCCAGCTTGTACAATATGTACAGACACAAGCTACTGGCAATAATGAGACGATCGCTTGGCAAACGCAAAACGGTAACAGACAACCGAATAACCCATAAACAGTGGAATTCGGCCATCAAAGTAACACACATATGCCGAATAACACGCAGAGGCAAAGAGAATTTTAGTCGAGAGCCTCTCAGGACACTAATTGGCGTAACGAAACACAAAGTGTCAACATAGTGGAAGTTACGCCTAACCTAGAGGTCGATGCCATTGCGGCACCGGAAAACTTGAACCGGTCACGGTAGGCCGTCGTTCTGTGACCTTGGAGGGATGTGGGGGCACGAGCTTGATCGGCACTTGTTTTATCAGATGTGATCATGGTAATGATATGAGAGACGATCTGTATCAAGTTAATGAAGATACGCAGAAAAACTTGACAGAGAGCACGGTAAAAGCTACTATTAAAGCCAAAATATTTGACCTTGATGCACCCATTGTGTTTGACACAGAGACTACGACTAATTTGATGTCAAAAGGATTCTTTCAAGAATTGAAGAAACGTGGACGTATACCTACACTGCCAGTGCAAAAGTGCAAGGTAAAAACTGTCACTGGTCAGAAATCGAAATGAGTCAAGATACAAGCCTTAATTCCCGTACGATTCCGTTAGGACAGTTTTCTGTACGATGCAATTTTTTGATTGTAGAGAAATTACTTGTTGATAGTTTAATCGGTACGGATACATTTAGGACATACCAAGTACAAATTGATACAGTAAAAGGCCAATGTCATTTCACTGTAAATAACCAATTATTTGTAATAGACCTGATCAGGGGAAGTACTAATAGATGTAAAACTGAAGTTACTCACGACCTTGAAGTTCAATCGATAAATCACATAGTTTTGTTTGTCAACACATACAATAATGAATCGTCGTCAGCAGAAGAAATAAACGTCGACACAATAATCACAAAGGTAAGTGAATCAAAGTGCTTGTCTAAAGGACAGCAAGCGGAACGTAGGGAACTGATAATTGCTTATGTAAATGTATTTGAAAGAAGACCAGGTATTATTAAGGTTTTCGTGTACAAAATGGAAGTGTTATTAACATTTCAAAGAAGAGGGTGTGGCCGGCCACGGTGGTCTAGCGGTTCTAGGCGCTCAGTCCGGAACTGCGCGACTGCTACAGTCACAGGTTCGAATCCTGCCTCGGGCATGGATGTGTGTGATGTCCTTAGGTTAGTTAGGTTTAAGTAGTTCTAAGTTCTAGGGGACTGATGACCTCAGTATTTAAGTCCCATAGCGCTCAGAGCCATTTGAACCATTTTGAAGAGGGTGTGCAGCCATTTGTACACCTCTAAGTTGTACATATGCATAGTAATATTAAATTTAGGATGCTGGAAATTCACAGTCCAGAATTTATGTTGTTAGTTGATAATGAAAATGTTTGTTTAGGTTTTTTTCTTAAATGTCAAACGTATAAATGATAAGGTAAGTGGATGTAACAAGGAAGAATTTTACTTTTACGTGTCTAGAGACGACGATACTTTAAACACAACGCTTCACCTTGTGCGTAGCCCAGATGTAAATTAACAAATGAATGTGTGAAACACACGGTAGCAGGAACTGCAATACACAACTCGCCGCGACGTTAGTGGTAACAGAACGACGCAGCGCATGCGCATTGGGGAGAAAGCTAGTCAACAAACCACAGGCGCGTGCGCGCCAGACACAGCTGAAGGTTTTGGAGGACCTAAAACAAACAAACTCTATTAGTTACGGCCTACACAAGCATTTCTAGAGCGTATTGCATAAACTGTGACAGAAAATTAAGGGAGAGTCTATACCAAAACTATGACTATCTACACAATACAACCAAACAAAGATAAGTTAAGGGATTATATACACGGAAAGGGAATCCTAAACTACGAGCTATTTACTGAAGTTACGGTACTATGTACATCAATATATTTACAAATTTAAATATTGAAAGTACACGTACTAATTATAATTAAGAGACCATCAAACCTTTGCTGCAGGTACATAAGCGAGTAAAATATGAGTGGCAAACTGAATAAGAGGTCGCATTATGCCTATAATACACCATATCTTTCAGACTTACAAGGTAAGTAGAGGCACACACATGACATTAAATGAGTTTGTAAAAGCACGACTGCACGCTGAAGTAAAGGAATATATGGTCGAATATATGAATGAGGTATTAGTGATCATCCAGCCACCGTACACTTATCTATGAAGATTTAGTTTTAAGTTAGTATTAAGTTTTTTCTTCCAGGGAACGATGCATCGACACCTCCTAAAGGTGAAGAAAAAAATGGCTCTGAGCACTATGGGACTTAACATCTGTGGTCATCAGTTCCCTAGAACTTAGACTACTTAAACCTAACTAACCTAAGGACATCACACACAGCCATGCCCGAGGCAGGATTCGAACCTGCGACCGCAGCAGTCACGCGGTTCCGGACTGAGCGCCTAGAACCGCACGGCCACCGCGACCGGCAAAGGTGAAGAAACATAAATGCTTGTCGAGTGTTAGGTACCATATAAACATAAGAAAGGGTGCACCGCAAGTAAATATAGTTGTACGTTAATGATAGGTATGAATGTGATAGTGTGAAAATATGTATAGAAGAATACAACTACAGTACGTCGCATATAACTATGCTAAACTAAGGTGGAGCACTACCAAATAATCAAGGGGTCAAAACCTAACTACTGTGAGCATCGACTACTTATGAAAGCGTCAAACACATGATTTACATTGAACTTTTTTTTCACGTTTGTTACTTTTATAAACACTATTTTACGCTTGTTGTACATGACATGTAGTTCTGATGATACAGCTCTGTATACCTCGGCATATGAAATGGTTATGATTTAGACGATAAATAAAGCAAGTGAATATTGAGGTGCATTTTAAACACTGAATAAGTAATCGATACGTTTGGTATCGTCAGGTTTGCGTTATGTTTACAAACAACAAACTATTTTTGTTCTGGGAATAACAATTAAGTCTAGTAAAGAGGCACAACTGAGCCTTTCCGTGAAATTTCCTCAACCCTGTAGTGTGTAGATCTTTCCTGAAGAAGGGTAGAGAGGCGAGGCCATGCGTAGTTATTTAAGCACCGCGTAGAAAATGTTGTAACGACTGTTGTTTACTTCTTTAATTCTTTGAACTTGATGAATACGCTACGACAAGAAGTCACTGTAAATTGAAATGAAATGTATGTCAATTTATGCCATAAAGGGAAAACGAATCTATTGTTGTATAAATGTTATAAAAAGAATGTAAATCCAAACGAGAGTAAAAAGTGTACTCATATAACTGGAATTGAACAAAGTAACGAAATTATAGTTTAACAAAATGTACTAAAAAAAATACAGTCAGACAGTAATGTATATAAGCAACGATAATGACATGTCAGCAAATGATACGGATAAGTTTATTTTTGTAATTGTATTTTTATTTTTATTTATTTTTTGTTGTGTGTGTAGTATATGGAAAGGATAGCAGAAAAAGTTTGTGTAATGCAACGGTATGATAGACGCTCAAAAACAACGCTCAAAAACATACGAAACCTGCTTGCAAAATGTTTAGTGTGCGTGTGAGATATGTGGGTGTGCGCGTGATGAACTAAAAATAATAGTAAAATAAACAAAGAAAATACTTCGTAAAAATATGAATTTTCTGTGCTCGACATAGTCGGAGAAGCGGCAAGAAACTTATCTTGTCGGCGGATGTCGGATGTACGGCTGGTATCCCCACTGAATAAGTGTGAGCGACGAGGTGAAATACTTTCTTCGGGTCGCTGATATGGAAACCATTTGTCACCGCATCGAAGATTTCACAAAGGATCATGCCGCTTATCACGAGCTTCACGAATTTGTGCAGTAAAGACTATGTGGACGCACGACATGAGCACTAGTATAAACACGCGAAACCGAGCGGGAACGGTAACGGACGTCGATCTGCGCGCTCATGCTTCTCAAGCTAAACACTGGGCAGATACTGACTGACAATAATGGGACTATGTGCTTACAGCAAACACTTTGTTATGAAGGAAAACTTACGTATGTATGTGTTAAGAGAGGTGACATGCGTATATAAATTGGTAATCGTAGAGGATAATTCCAATGGCCGAAAAATAAAGGCTGTGCCCATACCAGCCAGGGTTATCAACCCATAAAAAGAGAAATAAGCTCAGACACTGTGCACGAAGGACATTTTGAACATTTCCTGTAACAAAGTGTTTGAAGTCACGCTGGTACGTTCTGTTGCTGTGTGTTTCCATTCCATGATTAATGTGATTTGACGAGAAGTAATAAAATGAGCTCTAACATGGAAAGTAAGCGTTTCCGGACACATGTCCACATAACATATTTTCTTTCTTTGTGTGTGAGGAATGTTTCCTGAAAGTTTGGCCGTACCTTTATGTAACACTCTGTATACACAGACGAATAGTGCTAATATTAATATTACTGAAATTTTTAGTTCTACACATGCAACTACATTTAGAGGTACAATTTTTTTATTACCAGTTTTGAAACAGAAACTCGTGCATGGAATAGAAGGAGTTGTCCATAAGAAATGATTTTAAGCTAGATTTTAAACTTGATCTGCTACCTACCAGACACTTTATGTTGTTGGACAAATGATCAAAGATTTTTGTTGCTGAATAATGTACTCCTTTTTGAGCAACTGACAGCTTCAATAACGGATAGTAAAGGTCATTTTTCTCTCTAGTATTGTACACATGAACATCACTGTTCTTTGCGAATTGAGATGGATTATTTATAACGAATTCCATTAGCGAATATATGTACTCTGATGGTGCAGTTACAATACCTAACTCCTTGAATAGGTGCCTACATGACGTCCTTGGGTGAACACCACTAATTATTCTCACTGCTCTCTTTTGTGCAATCAATACTTTATGTCTAAGTGGTGAGTTACCCCAGAGAACTATTCCACAGGACATTATTGAGTGGAAATGTGCAGAGTACGTAAGGAGTCTGATCTGTTTATTACCAAGACTAGCGATTATACGAAGAGCAAAAGAAGCTGAACGTAATTGTTTGAGAAGCTCAGTAATATGCTTCTTCCAGTTCAAATTGTCATCAACTTGAACACCCCAAAATATGGAAAAATCTATCCTGTTAAGTGAGCCCTGTTCATATGCTACATCAATTGTCGCTATGACTCTATTCGGTGTAAAGAACTGGATATAGTGAGATTTTTCAAAATTAAGGGAGAGTCCATTTACTGAGAACCACTTAATAGTTCTTTGAAAGACATCCTTAACAATATCTTCAGCTGCTTTTTCAGGAATGGGATTTATTATAACACTCGTGTCATCTGCAAAAAGTACTAGTTCTGCTTGCTGAACGTTAAGTGAGAGGTCATTCACATGAATAAGGAACAGCAGAGGACTCAAAATTGAAACCTGTGGGACTCCCTTTGTAATAACTTCCCATACACTAGAATTTACCACCCTCCCAACATTATTTGAGTTATTTTGCTCTTTGTTCGTTAAGTATGATTCAAACCAGCTGTGTATGTAGCCTTCAGTTCCATCCTACATCTATCTCGGTCCCTCGATTACTACCACAGGCCCCATGGAAGCTGATGTGATTATCCCCCACACCATAATATTGTTCCCACCCGCTTGCGTCCATGACGCGATACGTGTTTCGAACAACCCGCCTCGATGATGGCGTATCCAGACACAATCATCGAACTGGTGTAGCAGGAAACGAGATTCAGTCAACCAGGCAATCCGTTTCCTTTGACCCACGATTTAATCTCTATGATCTCGTGCCCACGGTAATTGTAATTGACGATTTCATTGGGAAACCCTTCCGTGACGTCTTCTGATGCAGAGTCCCATGTTCAGCAATGTGCGTTGAACGGTGTACCCTGGAACACTTGTGCCGGCACCTATGCTGTTTCACTTTCGTTACAGAGTCATGTGCCCCCATCGCAATTAGGTGGCATTCATTGTCGCTGTGGGCAGTGCGCAGTTTCTTTGTCTCATCAGTGAACGATTATACACCTTCATAACGTAGCCTTGTTGATTAAAAGAACAGACGACTCAGATATCAGTATGGCAGTGCTCTTGTGGAGGAACCACGGACAGTGTTCTGAGTGCTGGTGTAAGCTAGGTTTGCTCAGCGCCCGTGACCTTTTCAACTGTTATTGGCACAAGGCACGGTTATGCAAAGTATTCATCAGAGACACGTGACTTGAAGATATTCCACATCCACACGAACAGCCAGTACTTAGTTTTTTCCGCACACGGGACGATATTCTCCTCGAGATTTCCTGTGTGATGATTGCAGTCCGAACAGAAATTGCTCCTTAAACAGGTGTTCTACTTCACGTCCATTTGCCATTAGCGTGACCATCAATGAACAACAGGCCACATTCTTCATGATTTGATTGCCCGATCCAGTTTAACATGCGCCAGGTCTTTGGTCTGTTGCATCGTTCACTACTCACTGTTTTTGAGGAACTGCATAATTTTGCCCGTACGCCTCACACTGTTAACGCGAATGACAGGATGTGTTATGTGTGTGTTACATAGTAAGATTACATGCTCGCTGGCACAACAAATGCGACAGAAATACATGCTGCCACATTTTTTGCAGAAGATGTAGGAATGTTTCAGCACGATGAAAATATGTTTTCCCTTGTTTCCCTTAAAGAGTATTTTCATCTGTGAAACATGATTTTGATGAATAATACAGATTCATTGTAGATGATCAGTTAATGTTATTCATAGTACGCACATAAAAAAAAGTTTTGCATCACCTCGGTTCCGGGAGCTTCAGAAACTGTACAGAAAATTGGAATAGAGATCAACATAAACATCATTTCAAGAAATGGTTCAAATGGCTCTGAGCACTATGGGACTTAACTTCTAAGGTCATCAGTCCCCTAGAACTTAGAACCACTTAAACCTAACTAACCTAAGGACATCACACACATCCATGCCCGAGGCAGGATTCGAACCTGCGACCGTAGTGGTCGCGCGGTTTCAGACTGTAGCTCCTAGAACCACTCGGCCACCAGGGCCGGCATAAACATCATTTCCGCCCTTTTTATTGCTCATGAAAACCACAAATTCATGTTGTGCCACCATACAGCAGACCTTCAGAAGTTGTGGACGAGATTGCTGTATACAGCGGTACCTCTAATACCCAGTAGCACGTCCTCTTGCACTGATGTATGCCTGTATTAGTCGTGGCATACTATCCACAAGTTCATCAAGGCACTGTTGGTCCATGTTGTCCCACTTCTCAAAGGCGATTCGGAGTAGTCGTCCGTAAACAGCCCATTTCAGTCTATTCCACGCATGTTCGATAGGGTTCATGTCTGGAGAACATGCTGGCCACTCTAGTCGAGCGATGTCGTTATCCTGAAGGAAGTCATTCACAAGATGTGCACGATGGGGGCGCGAATTGTCGTCATTGAAGACGAACACCTCGCCATTATGCTGCCGATATGGTTGTACTATCGGTCGGAGGATGGCATTTACGTATCTTACAGCCGTTACGGCGCCTTCCCTGACCCCTGCGGCGTACGTCGGCCCCATATAATGCCACCTCAAAACAGCAGGGAACCTCCACCTTGCTGTACTCGCTGGCCAGTGTGTCTAAGGCGTTCAACCTGACCGGGTTGCCTCCAAACACGTCTTCGACGATTGTCTGGTTGAAGGCATATTCGACACTCATTGGTGAAGAGAACGTGATGCCCATCCTGAGCGGTCCATTCGGCATGTTGTTGGGCCCATTTGTACCGCACTGCATGGTGCCGTGGTTGTAAAAGGTGGACCTCGCCATTGACGTTGGAAGAGAAGTTTGGGCATCACGCAGCCTATTGGGCACAGTTAAGTCGTAACACGACGTCCTGTGGCTGCACGAAAAGCATTATTCAACATGGTGGCGTTGCTGTCAGGGTTCCTCCGAGCCATAATGCGTAGGTAGCGGTCATCCACTGCAGTAGTAGACCTTGGGCGGCGGAGCGAGGCATGTCATCGATAGTTGCTGTCTCTCTGTGTCTCCTCCATCTCCTAACAACATCGCTTTGGTTCACCCCGGGACGCCTGGACACATCCGTTGTTGAGAGCCGTGCCCGGCACAAAATAACAATGCGGACGCGATCGAACCGCGGTATTGACCGTCTAGGCACGGTTGAACTACAGACAACACGAGCCGTGTACCTCCTTCCTGGTGGAATGACTGGAACTGATTGGCTGTCGGACCCTCTCCGTCTAATAGGCGCTCATGCATGGTTGTTTACACCTTTGGGTGGCTTAAGTGACGTCTCTGAACAGTCAAAGGAACTGTGTCTGTTATACAATATACATAGACTTCGTCTGTCTTCAGGAGTTCTGGGAACCGGGGCGATGCCAATCTTTTTGTGATGTGTGTATTTATTTGCCGGAATATACGAGTTTGCGTAACAGAAGTTGAGTTTAGACACGGGGAGTCGAGGTTTGGTTCAAGCACGTATTGCCATTTTTGGTTTTATTTCCATAGTTTTCTCTCATGTAAATAAAACCTTAAACATCCACAATACAATAATATTCTGAATCATTGTAATCTGCGAATTACGTCCTACAACTACTGAAGCACAGAAGTTGCCGAAAGCGGAATGACGAGCGGAACACCTACATTGATAATGCTCAAATACGATAATATTCGGTTTCCTGAAAGCAATAGAATAAATATCACAATTCAAGTCGTGTTGATTAACATAGATATTTAAAATAGAGACTTAGTAATAAAATAAAGATATAACTGACGAAAAAACTGTTGATTTCGTTTAAGAAAAAGATTATAGTCCCGTGGCAGATCATGTCTCCCACTTTGTAATTAATATAAGTTGTTGGGGTTACATTTGGCACGCTTGAAACTACCAGTCTTCTTTCTTATTATATCTATAATTCATGTGTTCCCTCTTGTTATCACGTTAGAAACAGTTTTGGTTTCAGCCTTGCATAAATGTTTAAGTAGTCGTTGGTGAGTAAATGTTTCTCTTATCTAGAATATATGATTGTGATAAAGAGGTATATGAAGTTGTTGTACGTATTAAATAACACGAGCTGAAGACAAACTAGTAGATGTCTTCAGCAAATATACAAAAATAAGTTTGTGTGAAATAGTCGGAAGACTGAACAAAATTTCGCAGTCAAGTAGACTGGCAGAAGATGTAGTAGCCTAACAAGTAAAGGAAGAATCAAGTAATAAGTAACTGAATCTCCTGCCCCCTGTCTTCCTCTTAATATTATCAGCCGTTTTGAGCACAATGAGTCGTTGACTGAAAATCAGAGATCGTTTTTACAGAATGCAAAGGCCTATGTGTTCACATAGATGTCACATAACCAATAGTCGTTCTGCATCCTCATTCCGAGCCAAACTTGAATTCTCCTCTACATAATATACTGCTCACGGAGAATGGACACACTTGATTCACTTCTGCCGGCTGGAGTGGCCGAGCGGTTCTAGGTGCTAGGCGCTACAGTCTGGAACCGCGCGACCGCTACGGTCGCAGGTTCGAATCCTGCCTCGGGCATGGATGTGTGTGATGTCCTTAGGTTAGTTAGGTTTAAGTAGTTCTAAGTTCTAGGGGACAGATGACCTCAGAAGTTAAGTCCCATAGTGCTTTGAGCCATTTTGATTCACTTCTATGGATCGAGGTGATGCAGTAGTTATGTTACCGGGCTCGCATTGAGGTGGAGTAGAGTCCAGGTCCCTTCCAGGCCTTCCCACTTCAGGCGTGTTGCGTTATCCTTAGACCACTTGTTTTTCAGTGTGTTCAGCCTAGTTTTCCAACTGACGACCATCAATTGCTACCTCCAGCATTCCTTTCCTCAGTTAAAGCTTAATCTGTACTCTCCGGATTTTGGTTATCGTTTAATGTGCATATTTGGTGAGATTCCAAACTGTAATCAATACTCGAAGCTTGCTGTGTAGGGTTGTTCATACATACTTTCCAGATTTAAGAAGACAACTCCTCGAAAACTACAGACAGACAGAAAAGCGACACATGTCAATGGATAAAACATCTCTCCCAGTTTCGACTCGCAACGGTGGAAATGCAGAGCGAACCGTGTGAGAACATGTAATCAAATCATCCGTTCCGTACTGTAGCATCGAATTAGTTCGCACATGCAGAAAGGCAACCCAATGAACAGAATTCCAAAGCGGGCTGCTGTGTTGCGCCAACCCAGTCGCAGCAGAATCGACTTCAATTACATGCAGGTACTGACGTCTGCTGCGTCACAGAGGTGCCCATGTTGGGGAGGTTTAATGTGAGTTTAAAACGTGGAGAGATGTTCCATCCACTGGTCTGTGCCTGTTTTCTGTATCTGTTGTAGCAATGTCGCAGTCGTATTCTGAAAGCCCAGAGGTAGAGATACTTATCAATAACCATGTATTTTGTGCAGTTGGCTGTCACCAGCTACTATGTCTTGTGGCCGTTGGGGCTTTGCTGTATGAATTCACATTACTCAATTCCAAGGTTCGATAGCATTATTGAGATCTGGTTAGTGTAGCTGAGTCATACACTATCTGTTCAAAAGCATCCGGACACCCCCAAAACATACGTTTTTCATATTAGGTCCATTGTGCTGCCATGTACTACAAGGTACTCAATACCAGCGACTTCAGTAGTCCTTAGACATCGTGAGAGAGCGGAACTCACGGACTTCAGACGTGGTCAGGTGATTGGGTGTCACTTGTGTCATACGTCTGCACGCGAGATTTTCAGTGTTTCCGATGTGATTGTGAAGTGCAAACGTGAAGGGACACGTACAGCACAAAAGCGCACAGGCCGACCTCGTCTGTCGACTGAGACCGCCGACAGTGTAAGAGGGTCGTAATGTGTGATCGGCAGACATCTATGCAGACCATCACACAGGAATTCCAAACTGCATCAGGATCCACTGCAAGTACTATGACAGCTAGGCGGGAGGTGAGAAAACTTGGATTTCATGGTCGAGCAGCTGTTCATAAGCCACACATCACGCCGGTAAATGCCAAACGACGCCTCGCTTGGTGTAAGGAGCTTAAATATTGCACGATTAAACAGTCGAAAAACGTTGTGTGGCGTGACGAATCACGGTAGCCAACATGGCGATCCTAAGGCAGGGTGTAGGTATGACGAATCCGAGGTGAAAGTCATCTGCCAGCGTGTGTAGTGCCAATAATAAAATTCGCAGGGGGTGGTGTTATGATGTTGTAGTGTTTTTCATGGAGGAGGCTTGCACCATTTGTTGTTTTGCGTGGCACTATCACAGCACAGGCCTCCATTGATGTTTTGAGCACCTTCTTGCTTCCCTCTGTTGAAGAGCAATTCGGGGATGGTGACTGCACGTTTCAACACGATCGAGCACCTGTTCATAATGCGCGGCCTGTGGCGGAGTAGTTACATGACAGTAACATCTCTGTAATGGACTGATCTGAATCCTATAGACCACGTTTGGGATGTTTTGGAACGCCAACTTTGTCCAAAGCCTCACCGACCGACATCTATAGCTCTCCCCAGTGCAACACTCTTTGAATAATGGGCTTTCATTGCCCAAGAAACGTTCCAGCACCTGATTGAACGTATGCCTGCGAGAGTGGAAGCTGTCATGAAGGCTAAGGATGGGCCAACACCCTATTAAATTGCAGAATTACCGATGGAGGGCGCCACGAACTTGCAAGTTATTTTCAGACAGGTGTCCGGATACCTTTGATCACGTAGTGTATTTGTTTTCAATATGAGCTGTCTCTACTAAAAATTTTCCTCTCGAAGAGTTTCGTTGGTATCCACTATGAGCTGAGCATACACTGTAGTGAAAACTATGCGTAGCTGCTTGTTCAGTTGTTCTGAAGCTAAACGAAGGAAAAAAATAAGAAACGGAATCAGTCCTCCTTACACTATTAATACTGTACAGTACAACAGAGGCAATTTCGGACGCCATCCATTGATTCTACTATCGCTCTTTAATCTACTGGATTCCCTTGCGTTTAACGCTATATTTTTAATTTATACTGCTATTTTAAATCTCTAATGAGACGTAGTCTCTTGATGTTGAAGGTTCGCGCCATTTGTGCTTCTCTCGACTTCTATTCTGCCAGCTGTGGCCAGGTAGTCTTCTCGTGTCTTACCCCAACTGTCTGCTTTGTGAGCGGTTGCTTTCCCGTGGGCTGGGCTTGAGAGCCGCCCACCTTCCATCGTCTGTTCTAGCCACATGTCCCGCCCAGTTCCAATTCAGCAGCAGAAACCCCTCTAGTAAATCACTGATTTTGGTCACTGCGCGAATAGTTGGCTCTTCTCTGCACATTTCTCAGTTTCCCTATCAAGACTTAGTTTAACGCCCGTATCCCGTAGTCACCAATTAAGCGGCAAGAGTTCACTGCTCGAAGACTCTTTCTTTCAAGTCTACTGGCATTTTGATTTGAACAAACTAAGTTTTTTTTCAAATACCCTCTGCCTTAGCTTTTTGTGGAGGAGATGCTTTATTGTTCAATAGCTGACCATGATTTTACACTGTCTATAGTGTTTGTTCCCATTATAAGATTTTCAATCTACACTGACGTGTGCAAAATGTGTTTTTTATATGCAACTTACTCGCATTTTTTTCCAAGGACGAAAACTATAGACTGCAGTTCCTCTAAGTCATTAGAGACGAGCAAAACTCCACCAAGCGTACGTAGAAGACGAACTGATTGTAGGCCTTGTCAAAGCTTTGAAGTTCATTTTCTTACGTTCAGGAGTCACGCTAAAATTGCATTTAGTAAGGTAATAAAGATGAGTGCATTATTTCTTGAGCTAACTGTAGCTCCTGACAGAATTTGTAGTGAAAGCTTTACAAATAAGTTATTCAAAAAAAAGAGGCAGACATAGTTGCTGTCTTAAAATGCTACTTTTCTGAAGGCACTTTTAAACTCAGATTCATTCCGCAAGCGAAGCTAGAAAGTATGTAAATACATTTGAGTTTGTTTTTGTCGGACGTTCTCCAGGAAGAGACATCTATCAGAATTTTCTGAATACTCGTAATTATGAAGATAAAAAACAGGAAACATACACTGCGCAACGGAATTAAAGAATCAGTTTTTTGAAGCCGCGTAATTGTCTACCGTTCCAGCGTATAAGTTTGAAATTTGACTCGAAAGTGCTAAAGCCTAGCTTCGTAGCGCTGCAAAAGCGTGGCGCCCTGAAACGCCGCCCTCTGGCTCGACTGCGCTTCAAACAGCGCAGTGTTCGACACGTGCGAAGGAAAGGGCACAGCTCAGAAATGCAAGTGACGTCTCAAGTGGCTTAATGATGTCACATTGGCACCAAATTTCACCACAATTGTGCCCGACGCCGCATTGGACGTGTCACATTGTAGAAAGGTCCTCACATCCCATATTACCCACATTTCACTCCTTTTTTAGACGCCTCTGTGATGGAGTTCAGAACCGCGACGCCCAGAGATCAGATCACGCAGTTTTCTTGTGGGTAGCCGAGGGAAACGTTTTAGACACTCCGCCACTCAGAATGTAAACGAAAAGGCCGCAGGAGCTGGCATAAAGGGCGCCAATGAAACCAGCTTTTTCCCTAGGTCGTTGAGTCCCACACTTCCACACGTATCGCTGTCAGAAACGTCAGTCTGAAGTGCGATAAGCAAGGGAACCTTTGATACTCCTCGCATCCTTGGACGTTTCAATTCTTCTCTATGGACGTTGTGGGGCTGCATCCCCATTGTACTTTATCACACCCCTTTGGAGTGTAACGCCACCGCAATTTTTGCTGTCGTGTACAGGTTGGAACCAGTAGGGAACGTTCAAGCTCATTCGACGAAATATGAAGTGAATACGAAGCAGCAAAGGGTCCTTATGTGTTCTCAGAGCTCCTGTTTCATTCGCTGCTGTGGCGTGATCGGGGAGGGGTGAAACATTGACACATGCGAGAACAGAACGGCAAAGGGTCCATCTATAATGCCCCAGTTCGCTAAAGCCCTCGATGGCATCCACCCAAATTTAGTGAGAATTTTAAAACTATACTTTCACAGATGTGATCTGCAAAGTAGCCCGAGGCGCCTACAGGCTGCTACCTGGCCTCGGAGGTGTGTTAAGTGGCTGTCTCAATAAACGTGGGTGGATGCCATCGATGGTTTTGGCGAACGTGGGTGTTTTATAGGGACCCATTGCCATTTTATTCTCGTATCTCTCAATATTGCACTCTCTCATGATCGTGCCACAGGACGGGGTGAAACAGGAGCTCTGAGCACTCATAAGGACCCTGTGCTGCTTCGTATCACGTTCAGATTTCGTCGAACGTTTTTTAACGGTCCCTAGTGGTTACAATCTGCACACGACAGCAAAAATTTCTGTCACGCTGCACTCTAAAGGGGTGTAATCATGTTCAACATGGATGCAACCTCACAATGTCGACAGAGAAGAATTGAGACGTCCTAGGGTGTCAGCAGTGTCAAAAGTTGTCAACAACGCCTCACTGTTGCTCGTCGCACTGCGTAGTGTCCGTTTTCGACTGCGAAAAGTGTGGGAAACAACGACTTAACTCAAAGGTTTGTTTCATTGACGCCCTTTATGCCACCTCATGAGGTCTTCACGCGTTGCTACTGAGCAGGGGTGTCTGTAATCTTTCCCTCAGCCATCCATAAGAAAAATTGCATGATTTCAAGGCTGGGTGTTGCGATTATGACCTCCATCGTCCATCGCACAGAGGGGTCAACAGAAGGAGTAAAATGTTTTTGATGTTTGGTTTTTTGGGGCGCTCAACTACACGGTCATCAGCGTCCGTAAAAAGTCTCAATTGTTACTCAGTCCAATTTTTATTTACACAGTCCGATCTAGCCACAGTCACAAATGATGATGATGATGAAATGATGAGGACAACACAAACACCCAGTCCCGGGCTGAGAAAATTCCCAATCCGGCCAGGAAACGAATTCGGGACCTCGTGATCCAGAGCCAGCAACGCTAGCCGCTAGGCCACGAGCTGCGGACTGGAGTGAAATACAGGGCGTTTCAAAAAGAAAGAGCAGATTTCAAACATTTATTTCTCAAAAACTACAAATGATAGAAACACAATTCAAACGTTTCTTGTCAGAGAAAGGTTCAAAGTTTTTCAATGGTCCGCGCAGAAGTTCCATGCAAATCCGCAGTGGCGCTGGCGTTTGTTTGTAGGAAAATGGCGACGACACCACAGGAACGATCATTTTGTGTGCTGCAATTTGCAAAGTTAGAGTCCATTGTTGGTGTGCAACGTGCATTCCGCCGTCAATTCAACAAACAGCCGCCTCGTCATAAGCAAATTTATGAGTGGCATCACAGATTCGTAGAAGATGGTTGCATCTGCAAGCGAAAAAGCACGGGTCGTCCACGCACATCGGATGAAAATGTCGAGCGTGTCCGTGCAGCTTACGAAAGGAGCCCTAGAAAATCCACGACACGGGCAAGTCACGAACTAAACATGTCTAAAACAACGGTATGGCGCGTTCTGAGTAACCGTCTGCACATGAAGCCGTACAAACTGCAGTTATTGCAAGCATTGCGTCCTGACGACCACAACAAAAGGTTCGAATTTTCAACTGCAATTCTACAGGACATGGAAGAGGACAATTTTGCCGAACGATTAATTTTTTCAGATGAATCAACGTTTCACATTTCTGGTAAAGTTAATCGGCATAACGTACGAATTTGGGCGAGTGAAACTCCGAGGGACGTTATTCAACATGAAAGAGACTCACCAAAGGTTAACGTCTTTTGTGCAATTTCGGTAAACAAAGTTTATGGACCTTTCTTTTTCATGGAGAAAACTATCACAGGAACCATTTACCTGGACATGTTAGAAAACTGGCTATTTCCTCAACTTCAGGAAGATTCAAATCACTTCATCTTCATGCAAGATGGCGCCCCACCACACTTCTCTGAACCTGTACGACGGTACCTAAATAACACCATTCCAGGACGGTGGATTGGAAGAGCAGGAGCACAAGATCAATGTCATCGTCTGTGGCCTCCCAGGTCACCAGACCTTACTCCCTGCGATTTTTATTTGTGGGGGTACATAAAGGACTGTGTTTATGTCCCACCTATGCCCGCTACTCTTCAAGAGGTACGACATCGAATTGTTGCGGCCGTGAATTCGGTAACTAAAGACCAGTTGCGTCGTGTGTGGCAAGAAATGAGATACCGGTTTGATATTTGTCGTGTAACAAATGGTGCTCATATTGAGGTACAGTTTTGATATTTGTTGTGTAACATTTGGTACTCATATTGAGTGAAGGACCGTTGGAATTGTGTTTCTATCATTTGTAGTTTTTGAGAAATAAATGTTTGAAATCTGCTCTTTCTTTTTGAAACGCCCTGTATAAGAGGGGCTGTGACGACCTTCCTATAGTATGACACGTCAACAGTTGCGTCGAGCAGAATTGTTGTGAAACTTGGTGCCAATGTGACATCATTAAGCGACTTTATACGTCACATAAACTTCTGAGCTGTTGCCTTTTCTTTGCATGTGACGTCACGTTGCTGTTTGAAGCGTCATCGAGCCACAAGATGACGTCACAGGGCACTACGCTTTTGCAGCATTACAGACGAAGGTTGTAGGCACTTTTGAACCAAATTTCAAACTTACCCGTTGGCACTGGAAATAATTTGATTCCGTTGCGCAGTGTAGTATCAAATTAAAAACTGGGAGTCAGAACTGGATCTAGAGGTACACGATTAGCGAGCAACACTTTGTCATCCGAGAAATGCGATCGTGCCTAAATATTCAATCTGTCAGTACTTGTCTCTCATTTATACATAGTCCAAATAATCTCTTCTGTATACCTTCCCTATCTAGCTTTCATTAGAGAGAGAACTTTGATAGATAACTGCTTAATCACATGCTAATGGTTGTTTCCAGAATCACAATTTCATTCCTTAGGGGGATTTACGTAAGAGTCTTAGTCTTCATAAAATTTAGTTATAATTTCGATAAAATGAAGACACGTAAATTTTTATTTTATTTTTAATTTTCTTAAATTTTTTGTAGGTAAATATTTACTGTTGTGGTATACATGCATCCGAATCCCCGCCTCACAGCACCGAAGCATGCTGGTAGAGCAGTCAGAACTAAATGGCGCAGCCCAAATTACGAAGTGGAGTATCGTGTTTTAACTGGTTTTCTGCACTGAAGGAGAGCAACGCTGGGACAACCTACATACAGGGTGAGTCACTAACTATTGCCACCTAGAATAACTCCGAAAGTATGATAGGAGCTGAAAAGTTTGTGGGACAAAAGTTGCGTGGGACAACGGGGGCCATAAGATGACGTTGGGTTTTTGTTGCTGGGGTCGCTTCAGAGATATGAAGGTCAACCTTGCTTTTTTTAAATGGGATGCTATAGTTTGGTACTTATTTTCTGCTAGCGGCTATCGAGACGAATCCAATGAAGTGTAGCAGTAAGGTCTTTCAAGGTCAACGAAGGTCAAAAAGATGGCATGAACGGCTATTTACAGAAGATGTTCGAAGTAATGAACATTGGTATCAATGCAGTGCTGCAATCTTTATATCATGGACCGAGTATTATTCGTTATAGCTTCGGCTCTTATCGAAGCACATGCTCTGACAATTCTCTCTCGTATATTGTGCAAATAGTAAATATTCGCCAAATACGGCGAATCCATCTAACGTGCCATTGACATTTAATACCATTCGACGGTTTCGCAATACAACACTAATAGGAATGGTAAGACTAGTATCGTCAAATCAAGTGAATGTGAATGATGTATTCCTTCGAAGAACAAGTCGATATGCTTCTCATTTACGGAGAATGCCAACTAAATTCAGTGAGAGCTAGAGACTTGTACGCTGAAAGATAACCTCAACGCACTCACCCTACACGTCGTACATTTAAATATCTGTTTGATAAATTGAGAACAAATAGATCTTTAACGCATCGAAAACATATCTGGCAAAGGAAAGTTACTAACGAGGAAACGGAAATTGGTGCTCTTGCCACTATGGTTCGAGATCCTTGTGTTAGTTCGCTTCAAATCGCAAGGGAATCTGGCATGAGGCAGAGTAGTGTTGTTCGTATTCTGCATAGCCATAAATAACATCCTTACCATATCAGTCTCCACCAAGAATTAACTGGTACGGATTGTATGCGTCGCATTGAATTCTGCCGATGGGCTCAATTTCACATTCAGAGGGATGACACATTTATTAGTTTGATTTTATTTACTGACGAGGCTAACATGCATAACATGCACTATTGGGCAACTGAAAATCCATGTTGGCTGCGGCAAGTTGCACACCAAAAACTGTGGTCGGTGAATGTATGGTGTGGGACTCTGGAGGACAGAATTATAGGCCCCCATTTCATCGAAGGAAATCTTAATGGTAGGAAGTACACGACATTCCTTCTAGAAAAATTAGATCTGTTACTGGAAGAAATACCTTTAGGAACAAGGAACAGAATGTGGTATCAACACGATGGGTGTTGCACATTTTTCGCTGATGGCTGGAAATGAGTTGCAGAGATAATTCCCAAATCGATGGATTGGTTGCGTAGATGTCTCGTGGCCGGCTCGTTCGCTAGACTTGATTCCTCTGGATTTTTTTCTTGTGAGGATTCGTAAAAGACATTGTTTATAAAGACGTTCCAACTACGCCTGAAGATATGTGAGAGAGAATTGTCAGAGCATGTGCTTCGATAAGTGCCGATGTGATAAGGAATACCACTCAATCCATGATAAGAAGATTGCAGCACTGCATTGATACCAATGGTCATCACTTCGAACACCTTCTGTAAATGGACGTTCATGCCATCTTTTTGACCTTCGTTGACATTCAAAGACCTTACTGTTACACATCACTGGATTCGTCTCGACAGCAGCTATCAGAAAATAAGAACCAAACTATAGCATACCATTTAAAAAAAAAACAAAGTTGTCCTTCATATCTCTGAAGCGACCCCACCTAGCAACAAAACACCAACGTCATATTATGGCCCCCTGTGTCGCATGCAACTTTTGTCCCACAAACATTTCAGCTCCTGTGGTATCGATAGTAACGATACCACATAGTTCGAAAGGTTGGCACTACCACGAGACACCGACGGCAGCGCCCTCTAGCTGGTGCTGTGCAGCTCTACGAGCTCCGCTACAGATTCTGCCCATTTCATCAGGTGCAGCCAGCCAGGAAACTTCGCTTCAACTTCGCACCACCTTGCAAGTTATGTATTCTTATTGCTTGAGTAAAGCGAATTTAAATTCATACAGCAGTACCGACGCGTTTTACCTTTTCCTGATCCAACCCACGCGCCGCCTTCCAGGCGGGATGCAAAAGCTCTTATCATATTTTCGGAGTTTTTCTTGGTGGCAATAGTTAGTGACTCACCCTGTATAGTAGGCACGCGTATACAACTGTAATGCTTCACCCATGAAACGCTGTGGTTAGGCGGCGCAAATGTGTCCAGTGTGCTCAAACAAGTGTGAATGACGAAGAACGAAATGGTAAACAATGTCTCTGTGAAGAATCGGGAACCGAAAGAAAAGTGGATTCTATGGTCCTTAAAGATTGGAACGGGCGAAATATGTCATGGATCATTTTTCAGTATCTTGCACGACATGTTGAACATGATTTTTTTTTTTTTTTTTTTTTTTTTTTTTTTGCGGCTGTTATGGGGGCGGTGCTGTGCTGTAACAGATTACGCGCGTCAGTGGCGAACCGTGACTGGAGCACACTGCCGAAATACACTCTTGGAAATGGAAAAAAGAACACATTGACACCGGTGTGTCAGACCCACCATACTTGCTCCGGACACTGCGAGAGGGCTGTACAAGCAATGATCAAACGCACGGCACAGCGGACACACCAGGAACCGCGGTGTTGGCCGTCGAATGGCGCTAGCTGCGCAGCATTTGTGCACCGCCGCCGTCAGTGTCAGCCAGTTTGCCGTGGCATACGGAGCTCCATCGCAGTCTTTAACACTGGTAGCATGCCGCGACAGCGTGGACGTGAACCGTATGTGCAGTTGACGGACTTTGAGCGAGGGCGTATAGTGGGCATGCGGGAGGCCGGGTGGACGTACCGCCGAATTGCTCAACACGTGGGGCGTGAGGTCTCCACAGTACATCGATGTTGTCGCCAGTGGTCGGCGGAAGGTGCACGTGCCCATCGACCTGGGACCGGACCGCAGCGACGCACGGATGCACGCCAAGACCGTAGGATCCTACGCAGTGCCGTAGGGGACCGCACCGCCACTTCCCAGCAAATTAGGGACACTGTTGCTCCTGGGGTATCGGCGAGGACCATTCGCAACCGTCTCCATGAAGCTGGCCTACGGTCCCGCACACCGTTAGGCCGTCTTCCGCTCACGCCCCAACATCGTGCAGCCCGCCTCCAGTGGTGTTGCGACAGGCGTGAATGGAGGGACGAATGGAGACGTGTCGTCTTCAGCGATGAGAGTCGCTTCTGCCTTGGTGCCAATGATGGTCGTATGCGTGTTTGGCGCCGTGCAGGTGGGCGCCACAATCAGGACTGCATACGACCGAGGCACACAGGGCCAACACCCGGCATCATGGTGTGGGGAGCGATCTCCTACACTGGCCGTACACCACTGGTGATCGTCGAGGGGACACTGAATAGTCCACGGTACATCCAAACCGTCATCGAACCCATCGTTCTACCATTCCTAGACCGGCAAGGAAACTTGCTGTTCCAACAGGACAATGCACGTCCGCATGTATCCCGTGCCACGCAACGTGCTCTAGAAGGTGTAAGTCAACTACCCTGGCCAGCAAGATCTCCGGATCTGTCCCCCATTGAGCATGTTTGGGACTGGATGAAGCGTCGTCTCACGCGGTCTGCACGTCCAGCACGAACGCTGGTCCAACTGAGGCGCCAGGTGGAAATGGCATGGCAAGCCGTTCCACAGGACTACATCCAGCATCTCTACGATCGTCTCCATGGGAGAATAGCAGCCTGCATTGCTGCGAAAGGTGGATATACACTGTACTAGTGCCGACATTGTGCATGCTCTGTTGCCTGTGTCTATGTGCCTGTGGTTCTGTCAGTGTGATCATGTGATGTATCTGACCCCAGGAATGTGTCAATAAAGTTTCCCCTTCCTGGGACAATGAATTCACGGTGTTCTTATTTCAATTTCCAGGAGTGTATTCTGTGAAGGTAACAGGAGGCTATCACGACGAAGTGTTGCGGGAAGCTGTCCAAAGGGTACTTTTGCTCCACGACAACACGCCAGCTCATTCTGCGCAGGACACATTCACACATACCGCTTCGTTGGGTTGTCAAATGTTGTCTCAGCCCCACGTATTCTCATGAGATGGCAGCCATGGCCCTTTCTTACACTGCAGGCATTTCCATAATTATGACGGGGTGAAATTCGTGGAGGAAAGTTTTCTGAACAGAAAAACTGAAGACTTCTACAACCAATGTTCTGTCAAGTCATCCGTTGTTGGGAAAAATGTGTCGCATTGAGGGGTGAACATGTAGAGGAGGACTTACAGCAACATCATATTTGATAGTCACAACAGGATTTTTTCGATATGGTAATTAAAATGTTATGACTATCCTTCGTAGTAATGAAACTTCAAGAAAGCTACCAATCCAGGAGTCGTGTCCAGAAACATACGTTCTGCTAGCGTGAAGCTATTTTTTGTAAACGAGGGAAGATTTCACGGGGATCTTGTGTTAGTACTTTGCACATTATAGCAATGAACCACAGCCTTTTACTAATGAATAAAAAATGGATACGTCTTTCAACAGATTTCCGTATTAGGTGCTACTTTGTTATAATTGCAGCTCCGTCGAACCTGAGCGTGCTACCGGCTCTAAGTGCTTAGCAGCATGGAATAGCTTCATGTACGATGACACAAGGCACTCCTACAAAACCTTTCAACGATCAACACAAACCGGGACGTGCACAAGTTAAACCCGAATGAAACAGATAAAATCCCGAATTTTGTTCAGGGATATTCTTTGAGTATTTTGGAATACAGTACAGATGGTCTCCAGTGACTCATTAGAGAGTAATAATGCATTAATGATTTATTTCGTTTGCGACATTAGTTGCCTTTTTCTCTACGAAAACATTTTAACATCAGTGAAAAAGCCTGTAAATGCAATTACCAACCCCTATAACACAAAACACAGATTACTGTGATAATCTTCAGACGAAACACGTACTCTTTTACCACAGTATGTTCAAACTATTCTGTCAATATACAGTACGGTACGTAACAAATACAGCACTGTTCCCTTCAAATGTCGACCGCCAAGGTCACGGCAGAGTGTGCAGCGACTATCTTGCACTCTCAGGAATCCCAGGAGTTTGGTGTACTGTATCCGCGGCTGCAACAATTCTAGCAACCAAGTCCATGTCCGCATCGACAGGTTTCTTCTGAAGTTGGTCATTCATTCACACGCCCCCAGAAGAAGAAGTTCATTTGCGTCATCTCTGGTGACCGAGTTGGACGTCTTTTACAGAACCGAGCTGCACGGAATGAAAACTTGGAGGCGATGACTTGAAGTGGGCGTTACTGTTCTTAACAGATAATGCTTTGAGTGATTGGACCAAGTATGATTCATAGTCCATACCGTCGACATTTGCACTGCTACGCTCATGTTTTAAGTACAGTTTACGCACAAAGGTAAATAGGGTAGGAAATCAAATGAAATGCAGTTAGTCTGTAACAGGCCGTCGGTAACCGAGGGTCTGCACTAGCAAACAGACTGAAGTATTGGCCAGCTCTCGTGAACACGTAGAACGGAGAGGACTTAAGGGAATCCTATAGAGATGGCAGGCTAAATAAGGCAGAACCCGAGAGCAACTCCTGCTTGACGCTGGATCTCCACCAAATGGCTTCCCTCCTCCTTGCAATACCCAGGTTCCGCTCGACAGGACCTGGAGGAGCCGTGACTCACTATCAGGTGCGGTATTGCGTGCGTGTTCCTTCCTCGTGTCAGTGAGGCAACAAATAATAAAATGGCTCTGAGCACTATGCGACTTAACTTCTGAGGTCATCAGTCGCCTAGAACTTAGAACTAATTAAACCTAACTAACCTAAGGACATCACACACATCCATGCCCGAGGCAGGATTCGAACCTGCGACCGTAGCGGTCACGCGGTTCCAGACTGAAGCGCCTAGAACCGCACGGCCACTGTGGCCGGCGCAACAAATAATAAGTCGCGTGAATCACACCTGTTATGTGGTGCTTTAGGTCAATCGAAGGTCGTGTGAAATGTATTATGTAATAATCCAGTGACACTAAGCATTTGTTCAAATGCATTGAGCTCTTTAATGTTTATTGTGATTGACAATTCTATGATGCAACTTTAGGTTTCTGGATTCCTCTCTGCCGTAGGAACATTGTTCAAAACAGTACACAAATAAATTACACAAACAGTCCCTGACGATACTTCTAAATACGGAACATCATTATAAAACTTGGCGTTCCTTGTTCGCCGTGTATTAAACAAACTAGAGTCATAGTCAGACAGCTCGTAGACAGTAGCAACGCATAATGGTGATATAGCTCCCAAGGGCACAATTCGCCACGCTGCCAGTGACAGAGATGGCTGGCGACTTTTTTCCTTAAAATGGAACTAGAAGTACGTCAGTTGCTGTATAGTTAAAGATATGAGTAATAGGTCCTCACGTTAATGGGCATTATAAATATTCTATATTTACAACCCTTGAAATTCCCTGTGCAAAGAGGAAATTATATCTAGATATTCTAAATTTTCTTAGTTTTTCCACGACGAGAGACTCCTAATTTCCCGTACTTAATAAGGGGTTATACCTTATTTTCCGACTGTATGAAATCTTTTGCAGGAAAAACGCGTTTCGCGTTGTTCCAAACACCTTCAGTTATCACTATACACGATCATTTTCGCTCCTGCATTATTTCCATGTGCTCTTCTATTCACAGGAGTGGATGTGCAGTAGGTGCTGCAACAGGAACGAAAATGAAACAAAAGACGATCGCATTCCGCGCCGTCGGAACAAACAAAGTGCACGAGGTGTACGGAGGCATATAAAATAAATGAGAACGAGTAAATGTGTGTCAGCGCAGGGCAGAGTGTTAAAAACCGCACGGCTAGTGCGCATAGAACTAATGTAGGAGATAAAAAATGTGACTAATAAACATGTAATTTTGTACGTGATAACTGTTTATGATCTCGTTCCACCAATTTGTGAACAAAACTAAAACTGTTATACTCCATGTTGAAGATATTTTAAGTGAAGTGAAATTCATTTTGCCCAAATAAGATCTTATACAATGGAAAAAGACCGCATCACTCCCATAATACTTGTGAAACTGTGACTGCGAAAGAGCAATACGTCCGCCGCAGAGCCTGGTAATCAAAAAGAAACAGACATTTATGATTCCTTGCTGTATTGCAAGTTATCTATCTTTAGACAGCGTAGGGTGGTCCAGTTAGGAAGTTCGCGCTGTGAACATCCCTTGTGCCGGAACTAGTAATGGGAACGCAGAGGCATCTTCTACACTACTGGACACTAAAATTGCTACACCAAGAAGAAATGCAGATGATAAACGAGTATTCATTGGACAAATATATTATACTAGAACTGACATGTGATTACATTTTCACGCAATTTGGGTGCATAGATCCTGAGAAATCTGTACCCAGAACAACCACCTCTGGCCATAATAACGGCCTTGATACGCCTAGGCCTTGAGTCAAATAGAGCGTGGATGGCGTGTACAGGTACAGCTGCCCATGCAGTTTCAACACGACACCACAGTTCATCAAGAGTAGTGACTGGCGTATTGTGACGAGCCAGTTGCTCGGCCACCATTGACCAGACGTTTTCAATTGGTGAGAGATCTGGAGAATGTGCTGGCCAGGGCAGCAATCGAACATCATCTGTATCCAGAAAGGCCCGTACAGGACCTGCAACATGCGGTCGTGCATTATTCTGCTGAAATGTAGGGTTTCGCAGGGATCAAATGAAGGGTAGAGCCACGAGTCGTAACACATCTGAAAAGTAACGGCCACAGTTCAAAGTGCCGTCAGTGCGAACAAGAGGTGACCGAGACGTGTAACCAATGGCACCCCATACCATCACGCCGGGTGCTACGCCAGTACGGCGATGACGAACACACGCTTCCAATGTGCGTTCGCCGCGATGTCGCCAAACACGGATGCGACCATCGTGATGCTGTAAACAGAACTTGGATTCATCCGAAAAAATGACGTTTTGCCATTCATGCACCCAGGTTCGCAGGCGCTCCTGTCTGTGATACAGCGTCAATGGTAACCGCAGCCATGGTCTCCTAGCTGATAGTCCATGCTGCTACAAAAGTCGTCGAACTGTTCGTGCAGATGGTAGTTGTCTTGCAAACGTCCCCATCTGTTGACTCAGGGATCGAGACGTGGCTGCAGGATCCGTTACAGCCATGCGGGTAAGATGTCTGTCATCTCGACTGCTAGTGATACGAGGCCGTTGGGATCCAGCACGGCGTTCCGTATAACCCTCCTGACGCCACCGATTCCATATTCTGCTAACAGTCATTGGATCTCGACCAACGCGAGCAGCAATGTCGCAATACGATAAACCGCAATCGCGATAGGCTACAATCCGACCTTCATCAAAGTCGGAAACGTGATGGTACGCATTCCTACTCCTTACACGAGGCATCACAACAATGTTTCACCAGGCAACGCCGGTCAACAGCTGTTTGTGTATGAGAAATCGGTTGGAAACATCACTCATGTCAGCACGTTGTAGGTGTTGCCACCGGCGCCAACCTTGTGTGAATGCTCTGAAAAGCTAATCATTTGCATATCACAGCATCTTCTTCCTGTGGGTTAAATTTCGCGTCTGTAGCACGTCATCTTCGTGGTGTAGCAATTTTAATGGCCAGTAGTGTGGTTGCTGCGTACGCTGCAGCCCGTTCGTCGGAGCAGAGTGTTATACTATATGAGATATCAGTCTCGGGACAAAGTCAGAGAAAATCGTTGGGCCGTTTAGGGCTTCAGATTTGCGAGACAGCAGCTTGCTTCCGGAGGGTGTGTAAAGACACAAACTGACACTTTACAATAGTATCACGCTGTTCTAACGTACGCATCTATCATGTTTGCCGAGCTGCGTATTCTTCTCGCGCATTTAGACAAGTACGAACAGATAAAGTGCACTCTACCTATAAATCCTCGATCTCTACCTACTGTAGCCTAATGTGAAGACAACACCATAAACCAATATACATTTTTTCAGTTTTTAAATAATATTTGTCATATTCTATGATTTTTTTTTGTATTTTCACTGACTCTAAGATACTAAACAGTTTTATTTATTTCGCTGCTTGCACTGATATAATAACGTGTTATTTCTTGATTGAAACTTCCTGGCAGATTAAAACTGTGTGCCCGAGCGAGACTCGAACTCGGGACCTTTGCCTTTCGCGGGCAACTGCTCTACCATCTGAGCTACCGAAGCATGACTCACGCCCGGTCCTCACAGCTTCACTTCTGCCAGTATCTCGTCTCCTACCTTCCAAACTTTACAGAAGCTCTCCTGCGAGGGACCGGGCGTGAGTCGTGCTTCGGTAGCTCAGATGGTAGAGCACTTGCCCGCGAAAGACAAAGGTCCCGAGTTCGAGTCTCGGTCGGGCACACAGTTTTAATCTGCCAGGAAGTTTCATATCAGCGCACACTCCGCTGCAGAGCGAAAATCTCATTCTGGATATTTCTTGATTAATATTTGTTGCAGTCAAGTGAAAAGTAGACAGATGGAAAAAGTGTAAGAAAGCTATTTATTAATTCAAAAGTAACCGGCGTAACTGTTAATACATTTTTCCAACTGTGAGACAAGATGAGCAATGCTTTTATAGAAAAGTGTTTGCGGTTGCTTACAGAACCATAATTGCATCCAGGCGCGCACCTCATCGTTGGTTGGCTGGTTGATTTGGGGGAGGGGATCAAACAACGAAGTCATCGGTGCCATCGGATTACGGGAGGAAGTCAGCCGTGCCCTTTCAAAGGAACCATCCCGGCATTTGCTTGAAGAGATTTAGGGAAATCACGGAAAACGTAAATCAGGATGGCCAGACACTGGTTTGAACCGTCTTCCTCCCGCATGTAAGTACAGTGTGCTAACCAGTGCGCCACCTCGCTCGGTGCACCTCTTCGTCCGAAACAAATCTACGTGCACTTTTTTTTAAGGCTCCATAGGCATGTAAATCGAATTGCAACGTGCGGGCAGGCCCACATTCGTGACCGTCGATTAGCTTCAGGTGAAGAGGTGCACGCCTGGATGCAATCATGTTTCCGTAGGCAACCGAAAACATTTTTTCTTGACGGCATTCACTGTGTTGTCTCACAAAAGATAAATTTATTAACTGTTGTGGCGATTACTTTTTAATTAACAGATACTTTACTGACTTTATTTATCTGTCTCGTATTCAACAGAATGCTCCATATATTTACGTGTGTTCAGACTGCATGTTTGTTACAGTCTCTGCTCCAAGGAGAAAAATGGACTGTTTGCAATCAACCCATTGTACAGTTGCAGTTCTTTTGAGCCAGTTACCAGGCGAGATGTTGAGGGGAGAGAGGATTACCACTTCTGGCATTTACCTTACAGTCAAGACAAACCTCCCAGAAAAACTTGATTAGAACCGGGGACTGGGGGGAATTGGACGATGAGTCTTATATATACTGGGTGGAGCGAAATTCGCGCACTCGGGCTTCGCAGCGCGGCTCCTCACATGCCAGCGATAAAAAAATGTCTGTCACAAAATTTCGTCTGGTGAATACATCCGGGAGAAAAAGGACGTTAAAGAGTGGCAATCTGGCGACACTGAAACCTCATGTATGGTAACTACCTCTGACAGCACATTTCAGTTGTGCAATGCAGTTGGTACAGTGCGTAGGGTTTTGGCTTAGCATGCAGGATGTGGATGGTTCGATCCTGGGTCGATGCATACGTTTTTTATTTGGTAAATGTAGTCCAGGTGGTATGGTATCTGGCATCTTAACCGTCGTAGTACAAGTTTATATGCCATCTAGCTCTGCCGATGACGAAGAAATTGAAGAAATGTATGATGAGATAAAAGAAATTATTCAGATAGTGAAGGGAGACGAAAATTTAATAGTCATGGGTGACTGGAATTCGTCAGTAGGAAAAGGGAGAGAAGGAAACGTAGGTGAATATGGATTGGGAGTAAGAAATGAAAGAGGAAGCCGCCTGGTAGAATTTTGCACAGAGCATAACTTAATTATTGCTAACACTTGGTTCAAGAATCATAAAAGAAGGTTGTATACATGGAAGAAGCCTGGTGATACTGAAAGGTTTCAGATAGATTATATAATGGTAAGACAGAGATTTAGGAACCAGGTGTTCGTCAGGATAGAGGTCAGGAGCGGAGGGCGTTGTGAAATGAAAATTAATTGAAGTGGAACGGACCCAGTTTATTCTTGTAATGATGGTACAGTGGTGCCTACGCAGGGCCGAGCAGTCCCAAGAGGGGTTGCCGTCTGCTCATCAGAGAGGCAGAGGCTAGAGGAGCGACTACTCGGGGCCGAGGTCAGAAGCTAAGAGAGCGCGGAGCTGTTTCCAAGCCGCCCTCGCCGCTCCCGGCCGTGTCCCCACGTGATCACACGATTAGTCTCTGATTGGAGGATTGATTCCGCCAACGCGCCTTGCTAGTAGCGTACCCCCGTCAGCGCAACCAACCCGTGGGACTTGAGTCTGACCGAGGAGCACGTGGCAGGAATGTGCCGACCATGGTCTTCCGGCCAGCACCTTCCACCACAGTATGCCCAAGGCCGAACATTATGCATAAAAAATTTATTTAATAAAATTTTGTCGGCAATGATCCCGCTTGGGGGGTCTCCTCCCTGCACACAGGTTTTAAATTGCAAGACATTTCCTGGGGCAGATGTGGATTCTGTCCACAATTTATTGGTAATGAACTGTAGATTAAAACTGAAGAAACTGCAAAAAGGTGGAAATTTAAGGACATGGGACCTGGATAAACTGACCAAACCAGAGGTTGTACAGAATTTTAGGGAGAGCATAAGGGAACAATTGACAGGAATGGGGGAAATAAATACAGTAGAAGAAGAATGGGTATCTTTGAGAGATGAGGTAGTGAAGGCAGCAGAGGATCAACTAGGTAAAAAGACGAGGGCTAGTAGATATCCTTGGGTAACAGAAGAAAGATTGAATTTAACTGATGAAAGGAGAAAATATAAAAATGCAGTAAATGAAGCAGGCAAAAAAGAAACACAAACGTCTCAAAAATGAGGTCGACAGGAAGTGCAAAATGGGTAAGCAGAGATGGCTAGAGGACAAATGTAAGGATGTAGAGGCTTATCTCACTATGGGTAAGATAGATGCTGCCTACAGGAAAAGTAAAGAGACCTTTGGAGAAAAGAGAACCTCTTGTATGAATATCAAGAGCTCAGAGGGAAACCCAGTTCTAAGCAAAGAAGGGGAAGCAGAAAGGTGGAAGGAGTATATAGAGGGTCTATACAAGGGCGATGTACTTGTGGACAATATTATGGAAATGGAAGAGGATGTAGATGAAGATGAAATGGGAGATATGATACTGCGTGAAGAGTTTGACAGAGCACTGAAAGATCTGAGTCGAAACAAGGCCCCGGGAGTAGACAACATTCCATTAGAACTACTGACGGCCTTGGGAGAGCCAGTCCTGACAAAACTCTACCATCTGCTGAGCAAGATGTATGAGACACTGAGATTTCAAAAAGAATATAATAATTCCAATCCCAAAGAAAGCAGGTGTTGACAGATGTGAAAATTACCGAACAATCAGTTTAATAAGTCACAGCTGCAAAATACTAACGCGAATTCTTTACAGACGAATGGAAAAAGTAGTAGAAGCCGACCTCGGGGAAGATCAGTTTGGATTCCGTAGAAATATCGGAACACGTGAGGCAATACTGACCCTACGACTTACCTTAGAAGCTAGATTAAGGACAGGCAAACCTACGTTTGTAGCATATGTAGACTTAGAGAAAGCTTTTGACAATGTTGATTGGAATACTCTCTTTCAAATTCTGAAGGTGGTAGGGGTGAAATGCAGGGAGTGAAAAGCTATTTATAATTTGTGCAGGAACATGAAAGGGAAGCAGTGGTTGGGAAGGGAGTGAGACAGGGTTGTAGCCTCTCCCCGATGTTATTAAATCTCTATATTGAGCAAGCAGTGAAGGAAACAAAAGAAAAATTCGGAGTAGGTATTAAAATCCATGGAGAAGAAATAAAAACCTTGAAGTTCGCCGATGACATTGTAATTCTGTCAGGGACAGCAAAGGACTTGGAAGAGGAGCTGAACGGAATGGACAGTGTCTTGAAAGGAGGATACAAGATGAACATCAACTAAAGCAAAACGAGGATAATGGAATGAAGTCGAATTAAGTCGGGTGATGCTGAGGGAATTGGATTAGGAAAGGAGACACTTAAAGTAGTAAAGGAGTTTTGCTATTTGGGGAGCAAAATAACAGATAATGGTCGAAGTAGAGAGGATATAAAATGTAGACTGGCAATGGCAAGGAAAGCACTTCTGAAGAAGAGAAATTTGTTAACATCGAGTATAGATTTGAGTGCGAAGAAGTCGTTTCTGAAAGTAGTTGTATGTAGTGTAGCCGTGTATGGAAGTGAAACATGGACGATAAATAGTTTGGAGAAGAAGAGAATAGAAGCTTTTGAAATGTGGTGCTACAGAAGAATGCTGAAGATTAGATGGGTAGATCACATAATTAATGAGGAGGTATTGAATAGAATTGGGGAGAAGAGGAGTTTGTGGCACAACTTGACAAGAAGAAGGGATCGGTTGGTAAGACATGTTCTGAGGCATCAAGGGATCACCAATTTAGTATTGGAGGGCAACGTGGAGGGTAAAAATCGTAGAGGGAGACCAAGAGATGAATACACTAAGCAGATTCAGAAGGATGTAGGTTGCAGTAGGTACTGGGATATGAAGAAAGTTGCACAAGATAGAGTAGCATGGAGGGCTGCATCAAACCAGTCTCAGGACTGAAGACCACAACAACAACAATCGTCAACAGCGATTGCAACGGGTCCTCTAGAAAACATTTGCACTGACATACTGCAATCGTATAAATGGAAGATTAGTCAGCTTTGAAAGTAGCTCTTTCCACGTCGTTTGCGTGAATTTATTCACAACACTTTATCCTATAGATGCGAAACCTGTTTTCTTTGTACCCTCCTCCAGTGGTCCCATAAATTAGTACCAACTATTCTTCTTGCCTAGTTCAGATACATTACCTTTAGTTAGGCCTTACGTTACCAGTAGGACTAGCAACGTGCTTTGCGAATAATGTCCAAACTCGGTTACTATTTGTATGTGTCATCACCATGGTCGCACTAATTATGCCGTTCATCATTGTGCCTGGTAACCGCATGCTGTTTAGTACGTTTCTCAATGCATTATAATAATTATTATTATTATCATTATTCTATCGATGGGACTGTGGAAACATCACGTCTGTTACCATTAGGAAAACAGTGTAATTCGAAACTGAACATTTCACAATTAGCGATGTCGGGATGAACCATACAGAACAAGATCTGTCAGAGGAGTAATGCCGTCAGATGGAACAACGCGCAGGACTGACGGCGTGTTTATACTGTATGCGCTGTCCAGCAGACAGGGACTAGTTGCGAGCGAAGTAACGCGCCCATAACAGACTCCATTGTACATGCGTACGCGTATCGATTTTTCTCATTGTAAACCTCTAAACCAGTTTGGCAGACGTATGGCATGCACAAACGATGAATATGTGGACGTGCTTCTCGTCCTTGGTTTCATCTGATAACCGGGCTGGTGTTGCGACTCGTGAATATGCTGCTGGATATCCTCATCGACGCCATCCAGATAAAAATGTGTTTCGTCGTCTGGAGCTGCGCCTTCGGGTGTCAGGTTCTCTCCTTCCACCAACGTGTGACAGTGGTCGTCCACGGACACGCCGTACTCCAGCTACTGAGGAAGTTACTCTGGAAGTCATAAACCAAGAACCTCAGCGAAGTACACCTAGCATAGCAAGGCAGCTGCGTGTCTCGCAATGGACGGTCGTTAATGTGCTGCACGACCATGGGCTGAACCCCTATCATTATGCTTTCACGCAACACCTGCATCCTAAAGATCGCCATCAGCGGATGCAATTCTGTGAATGGTCCCAACAACAACAGGAAGCCAACGATGGCTTCGTGAACACCGTAATATGGTCGGATGAAGCAGCATTCACTCGTGAGGGTGTCTTCAATATAAACAATGCCCACTATTGGTGTGAGGTGAAGCTGCATGTCACCCTCGACTGTGGAAATCAAGTTCGATTTGGTATCAACATCTGGGCCGGAATACTGGACGACAGGTGTTTGGGCCTCTACATGTTGCCTGACTGGTTTACTGCACGAAGGTGTCATGCATTCGTCTCAAACTATGTGTCTGATGCACTGGAAGATGTTACACTACATTTTCGGCAGGAGATATGGTTCCAACACTCTGGAATTAATGTGCGACAGTATTTGGACAGAACATTTCCAGGGAAATGGCACAGACGTGGAGGTCCAGTTGTATGGGCACCACGTTCACGCGACCTAAATCGCTTGGGTTTCTTCCTGTGGGAACACCTGAACGTGCACGTGTACTGTACTCCGCCGACGAATGTGGAAGAATTGGTATGGCGTGCTCATGCTGCTTTTGTTACTGTGGACGCAGGCTATGCAAACGAAAGTTGAAAGGTCTCCTTGTGTCGCATGCCTTCTTTTCTATTCAGGATAACGTTGCCGTAGTGGATAAATTTCTCTAAAATGTGTTGTACATTTGTAAATTCTCATCATTTTTTGTGTTTTATTAATTCTTTAATTGTTTTGTTTATAAATTTACCAATCAGCGCTCTGGTAAACTACTTGCTGGCTGATTCCATGACCAAGCAGCTTTGGCTCGCATGTTCCCACAGAAACTGAAGAATAAATACATAAAAATCTTAACTCTGGTTCAGTATGTTTTCGTAAATGATCGATTACCCGAAATATCAGTGTCTCTCTGTACCTCCATTTTCCGATAGACCATGGGATGACGACCGTAACTACACTGCCGGAAAAACACGCAACAGTCTCACGAAATGTCTTCAGTGGCACCAGGGTATAACATGTGCATACTGAGGGATTGTAATGTTAGTGATTCATTTCTCGCGGTCATCAGGAATCAGATGTTGCTCTGAAGGACTGTATGTACGCTTTTGCTTTGACTCTGCAGGCTGTAACTGTGCTCAGTTTAAAGGTGAATAGTGTTCGCAACATTGATTCTAGGGTACAGCCATGCCCCGCCGACTAGTATGTGCTCCTTCCGAAAACCAGAAATTTGAGAAGGGAGACATTATTGGGCTGCGGGAAGCTTGACGAACGCATCGACGGGTTTCTGCACATGTTGGACGCGATACGTCAGTGGTGTGTCGCTGCTTTCAGCAGTGGTCGGTTTAACATTCCCACACCTGCAGACTAGGTTCTGGACGTCCAAGTAGTACAGGCGTACTGTAACGCCGGAAATGCATATCCTCCTATTTCCATCTATTGTACTATAAATTTTTTTCCTTATTTTGTTACCTGAAGATGTGACATTTCTGTGTCTTTATATATTGTAATTGTTTTACGATGTATAGTTAGTTTTTTTTGTAAATATTATTTGTATTTTTACGCTGGGTCTGGCTGGCCTAGGGAAAACTATGCTATCGAACGATTACATCGATAGGTCGTGTGGAGAACCAAAGTGTTTAGGATCTTTGGTAGTGTTAACTCTGCCGCATGGAGCGCGGGCAGAGGGGGTCTGGCTGGAGTAGGGTGGTGGAGCAGGTGAGTTGTGTGACGCTCCCGCGAGTTGCCGCCCTTTCGGGGTTTGGCAGCATGTAATTGCGCTCGACTTGCTACGATAGTTTCTGACACGGTGTCGCGGACGGGAAGCATTAGCTGGCGCACATCAAGAGCCCGTTTCGCCTGGTGACCGTGTCGAGAAGAAGGCGCACCAACATCCAGCTTCTGCAACAGCGACGGCCGACAATGAGTGACTGTCGCCACCTCCTCGATCGACGACCTCAAACCTTCAATCAACCAACAAGGAAGACTGGAAGCACGTAAAGTTTTAGAACTGTATGGCAGACCTCAGCTTTTCAAACTGTTCAATTTGCCTCACAAAATTACAGCAACGTAGCATGAACCTTTGTTGCTCATTGTCCCAATTGCATTACCAAGCAGGGTCCCTTCCTTTTCCGGAATGAACCCAAGTGTCGTTGAAATTCAAACGCCAGCATTAAAGTAATATCATTCCATTTCACTGCTTTAATTTCAAAGTTCAGTTAAAGTACTCATAGCTGACTACAATATTTAGATTACACAAGCACAAATTAAGAGTGCGAGTTTTGTTACCATATTTTAGCTTACCTGTGACTGCAAAAAAATGGTTCAAATGGCTCTGAGCACTAAGGGACTTAACTTCTATGGTCATCAGTCCCCTAGAACTTAGAACTACTTAAACCTAACTAACCTAAGGACATCACACAACACCCAGTCATCACGAGGCAGAGAAAATCCCTGACCCCGCCGGGAATCGAACCCGGGAACGGGAAGCGAGAACGCTACCGCACGACCACGAGCTGCGGACCCTGTGACTGCAGCTCAGCTTGGTACGTACTAAATTTTACTATTGTTAATTGGTCAGAATCATTTAATTCAAGTTCAAAGTTAAATCTCTTATTTCTAAATTACGTTGATTGAAGTAGCTTTTGAAGTGATTGTTGAGGTAGCCCAAGACTAACCTTACTTTATTGAATTTCGTAGTGCTTCAGAAACAAAGTACACTATTAATTTCAGTCACTAAATTAACTTTCAATTTTCCGGCTTTATTAATTCTTTTGCTAAATTAAGTCAGAGTGTAGCGAAATTTATTACTTCTGACAAACATTCAGTTTTCACAAAACACGTGTCAACCTTCAGTTGCCACACTTTTAGTGCTAATTATACGTGAATTAATCTTTCATTTTCATTTATTATAGTAGTTGTCCATAGAACTGGCGACTGTAATTTTCCCCAAATCTCAAATATCTAATTAACGCCAATTAATTGTTAACGTAACGACAGCACATTTACTTTCTTTATTAATTTTACCCTTTTCTAAAAATTAATTTCCACCAATTTCATTTGCATTTTTCCTTTCATTTAGATGTAACCCAGAAACGTCCCCTTAGAACAATTTTAGAATTACTCTGCTGATAAACCTCTTACATTATTTGCTTTTCAAACAGCTGAGCAAAACTGAACGTACTCAAACATTCACTAAAGTGACACATAATATTTTTAGCGCAACGCAATCTGACTTTCAAAAGTCCCTACAAAAGAATGGCCCTGACTAACATTAACCTATACTTTTCACAAATCACTTACCTCACAAAAATCTTCGTTACTCAAGCTACAGCAATACAGCGAGCGCCACTACTGCCAGCTAAATAACAGATTCAAAGTACGGAAGGCACTAACTACTAGTAGGCATAGTTAGCAAATGAAAGATTTTAATAGAGAACAAACAATGTATTTACCTTAATAGTCATCAAAAGTCATAATATATACAGCAGTTCATGACATCCATTTTTACAAATTTCAAAACTCCGCCATTTCTCTCCCCACATCCACCACTGCTGGCGGCTCACCTCCAACTGCGCAACGCTACGCGCTGTTAACATCCAACTGCCCAACACTACAATGGCAGACAACAATGCAAACTAGCCACAGACTGCACACAGCACAGGCAGTGATTTTCATACAGAGCGCTACGTAACGTTGCCAATATGAAAACATAAACAGCCTACTTACATAGCCCCCATGCTCCCCACAAAAAATTTTACAAATTGTTTTGGGCACTGGCCAATACAGATTTGAAAAAATTTTTCACCAACACTACAATGGCAGACAACAATGCAAACTAGCCACAGACTGCACACTGCACAGCCAGTGATTTTCATATAGAGCGCTACGTAACGTTGCCAATAAGAAAACATAAACAGCCTACTTACAACCCTTTCCTCCCTCTTTACCGACAAATTAACTTCGGTGACGATTGCTTTTCCCAACTTTCCATTAGGTGCACGCAGTTTAATTTTTCACTGTCATTAAGGTCGATAAGTGAGGGGGAGGTTACAGTACATCGAGATCGACGCATAGTGAGAGCAGCGGTGACCTACCGAACCTCATCCAAGGAAGACATCTGAGTCCATGTTGCACCTGATATGTCACCGAGGCTGCTTGCGGAAGGACCAAACTCACGTGTGCCTCAGGCCAGGCTACCCGTGACACCACGACGTCGCCAAGCACGGATACTCTGTTGTGAAAGAACTGGCTGCAGAGTCGATTGTGTTTTCGGTGATGTACGTAGGTTCTGTCTGTATGCAAGTGGTGGTCGTACACGAGGACCGCGTAGACCGGGTCAGCGGCCTATTCCGGAGTGCATCCGCTGACGACTCACCGGCCCCATCGCAGGCTTCATGGTGGCCTCGTCTGATGTCTGTACAGAGCAGTGACCGCTACATTCTACAGGTTGTTGTACCAATGTTGTTACTATTTCTTCGACAGGGAGGTAATGAGCTTATTCAGTACGACAATGCACGTCCATATACGGCTGCTATGACTTAACGTTCAACAAACAAAAATGATAATTTTTGCAGACAATAGGCAATATGGTATCTGTTCTTTCGGAACAGATACCTTTCATGATCTTGCAGCTATCGAAGAATGAAATTACAATGAGATCCAGACCATTAGCTGCTTACAGTCGTTGATAAATATCAACGGGGAGAGCTGCAAATGTGTGCTCCGATCGGGACTCGAACCCAGGATCTGCCGTTTACATGGCAGGTGCTCTATCCGACTGAACCACCGAGGACACTGAGCTCAGTCGAATACAGTGTCTTCCATGTAAGCAGGAAGTCTCAGGTTAGAGTCCCGGTTAGGGGACACATTTTCAACTGTCCCTCTTGATATTTATCAACGACTGTAAGCAGCTAATGGTCTGGATCTCGTTGTAATTTCATTCTTCGAGAGCAGCAAGATTATCAATTGTACCTGTTCTCTCGGACATGTCCGAAAGAACAGATACGATCTTCATATAGATAAGACTTACTGGCCAATGATCTCCTTCAGAGCGGATGCACTCACATTGCTCAAACTCTTAGGGAATCGGTAGACTGACTGCCACGAGTAATGAGTATAGTGGGCAGGGGCATTACAAATGTAGTGTGTGGACAGTAAGTTGGAACTGTGGGTCTCACGGGGAGCGTGCCAGAGATACGTCCCTGCAGTCGCACTATCCTCTGTCTCTTTCGTGGCTCAGTCGGATAGAGCGTCTGCCATGTAAAAAGCAATCCTAGGTTCGAGTCCCGGTCGGGGCACACATTTTCAACTGTCTCTGTCGATTTTTATCAACGCCTGTAAGCACCTAATGGTCTGGATTTCATTGTAATTCCATAGACAATACTGGTGTTATAATAAATCACATTTGAGGGAAGCAACAGAAGAGTTAGTAAATGGTATTTTGGACAGAGTTATTAAGTGGTTCTCTGAAAATGGACACTCTCTGAATTTTGAATTTAAAAAAAAAAGGAAAAATGCTACATTCAGTTCTGTACAACAAGTAGAGCAACACCAACAATTGAGGTAGCACATAAGCAGGAATCGGTAAGTAGAGTAGAATGCTCCACATTTTTGGGTGTACGCATTGATGAGAAATTGAACTAGAAGAAGAAAATTAATGAGCTAAAATAAGCTAAGTGAGAGCTCGCACGGAAAATTGTAGGAGTTTGTTTTTTCCGCGTCTATACGAGATTGGAATAACAGACAATTATTGTGAAGGTGATTCGATGAATCCTCTGCCAGGCACTTGAATGTGGTTTACATGTACATGTACAATTCCTCATTCTCCAGGGTCTGCAAGAACTAGTGCCTAGTTGCAGGAAAGTGTTCAAGATAATTGGAACAGTCTGTCAGATGATGCCATTCGGCATGTTCACGATCATTTGCATGCGGGAATACACGCCCGCGTAATGGGATGTTACGAAGTGTATTTATGCAACTGTTGAGGCACCACTTGTGTGTTTCACTTGCTCTGAATTTGTTATCATATACTCCAACAATGATGAACTGCCTGTCAACTGCTTCTCAATAAAATGTTGTTATGCTTGAAGGTCTTGTATATTTTTACGGCAGTGTATACTTTTACGTGGTTGGATAACATATTCAACTGTATTTATAGGTCTTATTTTATTTGCAGTCGACTTCAAGTCCTTGACTGATACCAGGTGATCATGTGGGTACTGGGTAACCACCATGATGCATGTCTCAGAAGGTTTTGTCGATCCCATCCTCCCCGGTAGGGGAGGGAGTTCTACAGCCCATTTGGGTACTTTGTCTTCATTGTTGCATTATCTGATGTGATACGGTAGTGCTTGCAGTAGTGATGATACAAGACTACGATGAATCGGTTTACACTTACAAAAGCAGAGCAGCCTAGCAGAGCGATGTGCAGCATTGCCCCTACCAGAAAGAGTAGGACGGACAAGGCCAACTGCTGCATGTGCGCCGAGGTACGTGACATGCTTAACACGTGTCGTACACTTTTGGAATATTTCCCAACATTTAAGGTCCAATGGGTCTTACATTAAAGGATTGTATCGTACTGAATGTTAACCGGGGACCTAGAAACGACGGAGAGGCTCCGTCCCCGCCGCAGCCGCAGTGGTCCACAACCCCACGACTACCGCAGTCCACTTCACCCCTCCGCCGCCCCACACCGAACCACTCTTTCAGGGTTATTGTGCGGTTCGGCCTTCGGTGGACCCCCCCCCTCCCCCCAACCCCACCCCAAGGAAACGATTCACACCAGATGAGTGTGTTTGCCGGCTGGAGTGGCCGAGTGGTTCTAGGCGCCACGGTCTGGAAACGCGCGACCGATACAGTCGCAGGTTTGAATCCTGCCTCGGGCATGGATGTGTGTGATGTCCTTAGGTTAGTTAGGTTTAAGTAGTTCTAAGTTCTAGGGGACTGATGACCTCAGAAGTTAAGTCCCATAGTGCTCAGAGCTATTTGAACCATTTTGCGTGTTTACGTGGTAGAGTACTGTTGGTGTAATGGAGAACTTGTTTGCGCAGCAATCGCCGACATTGTGTAGCTGAGGCGGAATAAGGGGAGGCAGATGGAAAACCGCCTAAATGCCATCCACAGACTGGCCGCTTGAGCGGACCTCGACACATATCCGCGGGGCGGATTCGTGCCGGAATCCAGGCGCTCCTTCCCGCCCGGAAAGCCGTACGTTAGACCGCACGCCCAACCGGGTGGGCTACATTATAGTACTTGTCTCAGGGTGATCTACATCGATTTGTTTTTTTCTAATGCTGATCATCCAGGGTCTACATGATCTCCTGGATCATACAGGTAGCTCAAGATGGTGTAGTATGGCACTCAAATCAGAAGCAAGACCCATAAACGCAGCTGAAGGTCTGGTCCCTATTAGGTAAAGAAAAAGTTCTGGTCCGCCCCCATGTGTTTCGCGCAGTCCATGCTCCAGCGTGTTGACAACACTCGGAGAAGGCGGAAGAGACGCGCCCAGCTGGCGCGACGAGCTGTCAGCGCGGCGCCAGTGACGCCACCAGACGAGCCGTCGGGCGCCGCGAGTGTCCCGCACGCTGGAAGGCGGCCGCCGTGTCGCGCCGGACCTTGCACCCCGGCGTGTCAAAGGGCGTCGCCGTCGCCGCGGCCAATCGCCGGTCGCGCCCATATCCTCGCCGCTGTCTATCTGGCCCGGCTGGCCTCCCCCACAGCAGACCGCGACCGGCCGTCGAGCGCAGAGCATCTCCAGCCACCCGGAACACAGCCACACAGTCCGCCCGCCATTCATCGGCTCGAGCGGCTCCCGCGATAACGTTTCACGGCCAACTCCCGCGGCCCGGCGACGCGTCCTCTGGTCTCTTTCCTCTCCTCTCTCTCTCTCTCTCTCTCTCTCTCTGTCTCTGAACTTGGGCCAAAGAGCTGCCGGCCTAATCTCTGCGCGGGCGACACGGTAGCTTGCGTCCCCGCCGCGCACAGCCAGATCTGGGCCAGAATCCCGCGCGAGTCCACAGAGGGCGCCAGACCCAGAGAGCCGCAGCGCGCTCGCCCGCCCGACCCGACGCCTCGCCGGTTTGCCCGCCCCCGTGGGACATGCTCGACGTGGTCGCCAAGCCCATTAACCCCAGGTCGCGCGGCGAGCGCACCCGCCGGAGGATGCACCGCTGCTCCAAGTACTCGCTGCACGGCGCCTCCAAGATGTGCGCCGTCTACAACGAGAAGAACCAACTGCTCAACGGCGCCCTCAACACTGACTCGGGCAAGGTGAGTCTTCCCTCGTTGTTCTGTCACGTTTAATTCCAAACAGATCAGCTAGTCCTCTGCCGTATGTTCTGGCAAGGATGCCTAGACTAAGCCAATGATTTTGCTCGAATGATTTTGCTGGAACCCATCAACCATCATGTTGTTGTTGTGGTCTTCAGGCCGAAAACTCCTTTGATGCAGTGGCAGGGCTAAAATACAGGGAACGAAAGGCTATTTACAATTTGTACAGAAACCAGATGGCAGTTATAAGAGTCGAGGGACACGAAAGGGAAGCAGTGGTTGGAAAGGGAGTGACACAGGGTTGTAGCCTCTCCCCGATGTTATTCAATCTCTATATTGAGCAAGCAGTGAAGGAAACAAAAGAAAAATTCGGAGTAGGTGTGAAAATCCATGGAGAAGAAATAAAAACTTTGAGGTTCGCCGATGACATTGTAATTCTGTCAGAGACGGCAAAGGACTTGCAAGAGCAGTTGAACGGAATCGATAGTGTCTTGAAAGGAGGATATAAGATGAACATCAACAAAAGCAAAACGAGGATAATGGAATGAAGTCGAATTAAGTCGGGTGATGCTGAGGGAATTAGATTAGGAAATGAGACACTTAAAGCAGTAAAGGAGTTTTGCTATTTGGGGAGCAAAATAACTGATGATGGTCGAAGTAGAGAGGATATAAAATGTAGACTGGCAATGGCAAGGAAAGCATTTCTGAAGAAAAGAAATTTGTTAACATCGAGTATAGATTTGAGTGCCAAGAAGTCGTTTCTGAAAGTATTTGTATGTAGTGTAGCCGTATATGGAAGTGAAACATGGACGATAAATAGTTTGGACAAGAAGAGAATAGAAGATTTTGAAATGTGGTGCTACAGAAGAATGCTGAAGATTAGATGGGTAGATCACATAACTAATGAAGAGGTATTGAATAGAATTGGGGATAAGGGGAGTTTGTGGCATAACTTGTCTAGAAGAAGGGATCGGTTGGTAGGACATGTTCTGAGGCATCAACGGATCACCAATTTAGTATTGGAGGGGAGCGTGGAGGGTAAAGATCGTAGAGGGAGACCAAGAGATGAATACAATAAGCAGATTCAGAAAGGTGTAGGTTGCAGTACTTACTGGGAGATGAAGAAGCTTGCACAGGATAGAGTAGCACGGAGAGCTGCAATAAACCAGTCTCAGGACTGAATACCACAACAACAACAACAGCAGGTCTCCATGCTACTCTATGCTGTGCAAGCCTCTTCATCTCCGAGTAACTAATGCAGCCTACATCCTTCTGAATACACTTACCGTACTCATATCTTGGTCTCCCCTCCAGTAATAAACTGGTGACCCCTTGATGTCTTAGAATGTGTCCTATCAACCACAGCCTTCTTCTAGTCAGGTCGCGCCACAAATTTCTTTTCTCCTGAGTTCTGTTCACTATTTCCTCATTAGTTACGTTATCTACCCACCTAACCTTCAGCGTTCTTCTGTAGCACAACATTTCAAAAACCTCTGTTCTCTTCTTATCTAAACCGTTTATCGCCCATGTTTCACTTCCATACATGGCTAAACTCCATACAAGTACTTTCAAAAAATATTTCTTCATACTTGAGTCTGTACTCGATGTTAACAAATTTCTCTTCTTCAGAAACGCTTTCCTTGTCATTGGCAGTCTACTTCTCTACTTCGATCATGATCAGTTATTTTGCTGCCCAAATATGAAAACTCATTTACTGCTTTAAGTATCTCGTTCCCCAATCTAATTCGTTCAGCATCACCTGGTTTAATTCTACTACATTTCATCATCCTTCTTTTGCTTTTGTTGATATTCACCTTATATCCTCCTGACGAGACACTGTCCATTCCGTCCAACTGCTCTTGTAAGACCTATGCTGTTGCTGACAGAATTACAATGTCATTGGCAAACTTCAAAGATTTTAATTCTTCTCCCTAGGTTATAGTTCCTTCTCCTTCCTTTACTGTCTGCTTAATGTACAGATTGAGTAACATCGGCGATAGCCTACAACCCTGCCTCACTCTCTTTCAACTACTCCTTCCCTTTCATGCCTCTCGACTCATAAATCCCCTCTGGTACAAGTCCTGAATGGACTTGCGTTCTGTTTCATCTCAGATACCTTCAGAATTTCGAAGAGCATATTCCTTTCAACATTGTCAAAAGCTTTCTCTAAGTCTACAAATGCTAAAATCGTAGATTTGCTTTTTCTTAACCTATCTTCCAAGAGAGAGTGTAGGGTAGCCTCACGTGTACCTACATAAATCAATTAATAGTGTGGACATCAGAAGCTCTTGGACAGTATGAGTCATTATTGGGTAAATTTACGTTGATATTTAAACATAGGTTGTTATGTATTATTAATTTAGCGTATGGCTTGCATCACATCACACGAGAAAGAAACAGGTTATTTCTTTCTCGCACAGTGGATGCAAGTTCTGGTACAATGATGCTCGTATCTCCGCCTGCTTATACTGATTAAGGTCTTCTATGTCATACCGCAACCGTTTCAGATCATACTCAGCAAATGTCCTTTAACGTGCCACTGCTTCTTCTACGACTGTTCTTTCTCGAATGAGCTATTGAGATCTTTCTGATGGTATACGTGTGTATAGCTGGATTGCGGAGGAGTGTTAATCGAAGTAAGAGTGAAGATCGAAAACGTTCCAAGTGACAAGTCTCACATCTGTCAGGAGAATCTAAAAACAATGTATCTCTTTTTTGTACATACTTTGTTTTTATCCAAAACTGTGCGAAGGTATTCTGCTACCACAGAATTATGCTGCCCACCTCACCAGCACAAAGAAGAATGAGACAAATTAGAAAATAAATACGTTATTAAGAACGTTCTAAGTGCTACTCCGGAAACTGACGTGTTGCAATTGCCAATAAGAATGCTTTTGCTTCAAGTCCCATTAATAATCTTGAACTACGCTTTCTTTGTGATAATACAAGTACAGAAATGCAGCAGCAATACTTTAACTACTTAAACTGTAGTCAACAAAAACAATATCTCATTTCTTCTATATTTTTTAAAGAAACGATAAATTCAGGAGAAAAGCTGTTGACCAATCATTTCTGTTTCTTCGGCAATTCCATTCTTGGAATCAGGTGTTTCAAAATTTACTGTAAAACTTCCTGTGCTGTTGAGGAAAAAAATGACAACATCGTCAACTGGTCATTCTGTGTTGCAACTGGGATACATAGCTGGTGTTTCATATGGAAGTACTGCACGGTGTATATCTACAACCGTCTTTCCTCTTTTGAACATATTGACATTTTTCCATTCTGCTGATTTGGAGTAACAACTTTAAATAGCTATTTGAGATGAATGGCACATTTATTGCAGTACATTTGGAGATCTTACACGCCTGCGCTGAAAACAAAGCTTCAACAGCATCTTCAAATTCAAAGAAGTCGATTGTACGCGATGATATTACCCGGAATTGGTTCACTGCTTTGGTTAACTGAAGAGGCTTATGTAAATCTTGCAAACAATGGCCTTGCTTATCTTCCTTCGTTTTTCTGTAATTGCAAAATATCTGTAGCAGATCAAAAAGCTGTGTCCACTCATCAAAACCTTGTATGTTGCCGCATCAAACCATCCCATGGCACTTGGAGCTCGATTGGGAAGCACTGCTTTGCTCACAGACCAAGCGCCATGTGGTAGTGAATGTATGAAACATTTTCTCCGTGGTTTGACACTAGGAACCAGGCTAGGGACATTTAACAGATTACCAAGAACGCAATGGCATTGAGAACGTGTTTTGCATTTAGCATGTTTTCAAGTTCTACTCCTAATGTGTGCAAGTTATTTGACATATGTGCATTAATACAATCTACACTCCTGGAAATTGAAATAAGAACACCGTGAATTCATTGTCCCAGGAAGGGGAAATTTTATTGACACATTCCTGGGGTCAGATACATCACATGATCACACTGACAGAACCACAGGCACATAGACACAGGCAACAGAGCATGCACAATGTCGGCACTAGTACAGTGTATATCCACCTTTCGCAGCAATGCAGGCTGCTATTCTCCCATGGAGACGATCGTGGAGATGCTGGATGTAGTCCTGTGGAACGGCTTGCCATGCCATTTCCACCTGGCGCCTCAGTTGGACCAGCGTTCGTGCTGGACGTGCAGACCGCGTGAGACGACGCTTCATCCAGTCCCAAACATGCTCAATGGGGGACAGATCCGGAGATCTTGCTGGCCAGGGTAGTTGACTTACACCTTCTAGAGCACGTTGGGTGGCACGGGATACATGCGGACGTGCATTGTCTTGTTGGAACAGCAAGTTCCCTTGCCGGTCTAGGAATGGTAGAACGATGGGTTCGATGACGGTTTGGATGTACCGTGCACTATTCAGTGTCCCCTCGACGATCACCAGTGGTGTACGGCCAGTGTAGGAGATCGCTCCCCACACCATGATGCCGGGTGTTGGCCCTGTGTGCCTCGGTCGTATGCAGTCCTGATTGTGGCGCTCACCCGCACGGCGCCAAACACGCATACGACCATCAGTGGCACCAAGGCAGAAGCGACTCTCATCGCTGAAGACGACATGTCTCCATTCGTCCCTCCATTCACGCCTGTCGCGACACCACTGGAGGCGGGCTGCACGATGTTGGGGCGTGAGCGGAAGACGGCCTAACGGTGTGCGGGACCGTAGCCCAGCTTCATGTAGACGGTTGCGAATGGTCCTCGCCGATACCCCAGGAGCAACAGTGTCCCTAATTTGCTGGGAAGTGGCGGTGCGGTCCCCTACGGCACTGCGTAGGATCCTACGGTCTTGGAGTGCATCCGTGCGTCGCTGCGGTCCGGTCCCAGGTCGACGGGCACGTGCACCTTCTGCCGACCACTGGCGACAACATCGATGTACTGTGGAGACCTCACGCCCCACGTGTTGAGCAATTCGGCGGTACGTCCACCCGGCCTCCCGCATGCCCACTATACGCCCTCGCTCAAAGTCCGTCAACTGCACATACGGTTCACGTCCACGCTGTCGCGGCATGCTACCAGTGTTAAAGACTGCGATGGAGCTCCGTATGCCACGGCAAACTGGCTGACACTGACGGCGGCGGTGCACAAATGCTGCGCAGCTAGCGCCATTCGACGGCCAACACCGCGGTTCCTGGTGTGTCCGCTGTGCCGTGCGTGTGATCATTGCTTGTACAGCCCTGTCGCAGTGTCCGGAGCAAGTATGGTGGGTCTGACACACCGGTGTCAATGTGTTCTTTTTTCCATTTCCAGGAGTGTATAACTACACTCAAAAACAAAAATGGTTCAAATAGCTCTGAGCACTATGGGACTTAACAGCTGTGGTCATCAGTCCCCTAGAACTTAGAACTACTTAAACCTAACTAACCTAAGGACAACACACACATCCATGCCCGAGGCAGGATTCGAACCTGCGACCGTAGCAGTCGCGCGGTTCCGGACTGCGCGCCTAGAACCGCGAGACCACCGCGGCCGGCCACTCAAAAACAGCTGAAGGTTGAACGGCAATCGATTGTGGTGGACAGGTTCGATTAACAGTTCGATCATTAGGTATAATTCATACTTCCTTCTTTTTTCTGAGACCTTTAGTGAAATCTTACTCGAGGATAAACCATTTGGTACATAAATCAATAAGATTTCCATAATTATTACAGCCTCTGACTATGTGTATCGATCTTTTCGAGTGCTAGAATTGAATAATAACTTTTTCCCACATTTGTTTTGTTATCCCTTGTGTTCAAGAATTCACTCGAAACGATGACGTATAGTACATCATTTCTAGTTCATATTAAGTCAATGCGAGTTTATCACGGTAAGAAAGACGTAACCTATGTTTAGCAAACAAAGGAAATTACTGAGTCATGAGCCGCCAATTATCAAGCGGCCCTCTACGATATCGTTGAAGCAACAACCGTGAATAAGCTCTCAAATGTTTGTTGATGGATTTCGCCCCTTGTCTGTAGATTCCTATGACTAGCTGTTCTCATTAGCAGTTTTATTCCTTATTCAATTGACTGCACTTTCGAGATTCCCACAGATCATCTATTTGCCTTCTTAGACTCTGTCGTAAGAACTGCGTTTAATCACTGGCGTCTGCGCATGAAGTCAGTGCAGCTGTTTTTCATCTAGCAACCAAGTATAATTTTACCACGATTCACAAAGCCTTCCTTGCCTCTCCTTCTCTCTCTCTCTCTTTTTACCGTTAATGCACTGTGTAATTTATCACCTGGAAACAAATAAATGACCGTCGACAATCTCGAGTGCCACAAGTGTTCAGCCTCTCAATAGACAGAGCGTCAAGAAAAACTCTTCTAATTGTTTGGAAGTGCATGTTTACTTGACAAACCGAGCCCTTCCAGTAATTCTGAAGAAGAAGTCGCGTCTTTATAAGTCATCAGTGTTCAGTAATGTTTGCTGCATTCATTCATTCAATTTCGTTCCATATCCGTCTCGCCATTTCTCCACATATGTTACAAACTGGTTCAAATGGCTCTGAGCACTATGGGACTTAACATCTGAGGTCATCAGTCCCCTAAAACTTAGAACTACTTAAACCTAACTAACCTAAGGACATCAAACACATCCATGCCCGAGACAGGAACCTGCGACCGTAGCGGGTCGCGCGGTTCTAGATTGAAGCGCCTAGAACCTCTCGGCCACAAGTTACAGTAGAACTTGTAATTACGTACTCTATTGTCCGCGTTCGTAATTAATCTACTCACTCCGATAATAGGTTATCTAGTACTTCCAGTGATTTAGGATACGTTACCTATCATCTCCCTACTTTGTAATCTGATACAGAATTGTATGTAAACTCACTTCAAGATTATTTTATTCTCTTTATTCTAACACTGGCCACCCGCCCCGACTTCTCACGGGTAGCATTAAAACCGGCAAGGCCTGCGACACCCGGCTCATATTTGGCAGGTCGCTTGCGTACACCTTAAAATGAAAGACTCTACGATATTCTGGCTCCAATCCCCCCTTCCCTTGCCACCACCTGTTTTTGAGGAAACCACCTCTAAAATTCATGACGCGTAATCGACGGGGTCGATAGTTAACTGAAAACTGCACATTTTTCATTGTCATATGTGGGAATTCCAAAAACGTATTTCCCTAGAATTAAGGGCGAGAAACTCCGGCTAATGTACCCATTTGGCAAAAGCTGTTCAACGAAAGTGCTGCTGCTGTAGGGACCAATGCATCTAGCTGGGGAGGAACGTGTTTTCGATTCCAAAGTGCATTCCACAATTCTTTTCGTTTGTATTCATTTGAGTATCGAAATTGGCAGCAATAGGAGGATTAATAAGATAATGTGTAAGAAATAATAACAAGGAAGGAAAGTAGACTTGGATTAATAAGGAATAAAAATTTTAATTGTGTTTGCCTTACAATGGCTCTTTCAAACACTCTGTTACACGCTTCATGGACGATACTTTTCATATAAACATTCGAAACAAGTATACTCGCTGCACCGTATATATCTAATCGGTGCTCATGCGACAGCATGCATACCTAATATGTTCCAAAACGCATCGCATAAAACGGGATTTTCAGTTTTCAAATCTTGGGTTCTGTTGGTGATAAAAAAAGGAGGTAAAGGGTTTTGGATAGCCTTTGCGCTAGGTATCACTTGAAAACTAGCAGAAGAATCGTCCTAGTGTCACTATCCCGCAGTACGGGGTCAAAGTATGGATCGTACACATTTCCTCCTCCTTGGGCAAATGGAGCAAAAGGTTGATTCTTTTTTCACTTGTTGTGGTCTACAACGGGCTTGATAGGACTTACAGAGGCACCGTTAGTTCATGGTCGGTTACTCGGAAAATCCCACAAAAAGGGTTTTTTTACTATATTTTCCACGTTACCAGCGGACCAAAATCCAGCCGAGGATTCCAAGATGATTATGCACAGAAAACAGCTCAAATTTTTACGGTACATTTCTAAGATCCAGATCTCAAACATCCTTGAAAATAGTCTCGATATCTTTATCTGTTTCTGAGATACAGAGGTTCAAAGTCACCCTACTTGTACATGTGAAACGGGCACCTAAAATTCGATGTGAGACGAATAGTAGTTTGTAAAGTGATAGCAAGGAGAAATATGTTGTTAAGTGTCTCCCTTATCATGTGGAAGCCACAAGTTGTAGTGCTCAAGCACATGCAAAACTTTTTTGCACGTAAAATACCGTCTGAGGTGTAAAGTTAGTTTCGCTTTATTCCAGTTTCACATAAGTGAATTATCTAAATTTTACTGACAAATTCGTTTCTTTTCATATGAGTTACGTGTCCTATTGCAGCAGGGACTCGAAGGGAAGCGGAAGAAAAATGCTCCTATTGAAGCACAAAAATTGTTAATATTTTCCTGTTTATTTGAAATACTCTGATTGAAAAGTGGGCTACCAACTGCATTTTTGCGCTGGTGAATGCAATCTTCGCCCAACTACATCGTTACTTACGAGGATTTGGCGTAAACCACACATGGTTTACAGTTAAAAATACTTTTTTTCGAAAATTAATTTTAGTGCGTACCACTCGTAACGTAACGTTGCTCGAAAAAGGCGGGCAGAAAGCTCATAAATTACGCTATGGATTGTTACTACGTCAGCGCAGTTGTGTACTTCCCGCACACTGGAATTCTGAAACCTCCAAATAAAATTCTGTACCGCGTCTCGCAGTTAACAAATTTTGTACGGTCAGCTGTCTGTGGTCCCTCATAAATCCGAATACAGTGAGGCCTAAAATTTTGATTCGTTCCTAATCTAAGACGACTGAGAAACATATTTACCTATCACGTCATTATTCATTATTGATTACTTTATTAACTCTCTTCTTCCTACCAATGCGGCCACGGACAAAATGCAAACAAGAAAAACCCCACACCATGAATTGAGAATGGAGCACAAGTTCCATACTCCCCAGCCAGATGGCTTGTCGCTTCGCCAACGTTACTCTCGTTGGACAGCGTTTGACTTATGGAGCCATAAGCGGAATTCCAAACAGTTTCTCCCCTCGATTTCTAGAAGAACACGTGTTTGCGGACCCCATACATCATCACGAAAAATGCTAAGTTTTCAATTATCTACCCACACTGTCAATTCTGAGTCGAATGTGCGTCATAAACTGTAGGGGATTGGAGCCAAAATATCTTAGAGTCTTTAATTTTAATTTGTACGTAAGCGACCTGCCAAATATGACCTGAATCGGTTGGACGTGGCAGGTTATCCCCTTGTAACTATCTACGGCAGGATGACTTGTCTCGATTAGCGGTAATTAAATTAAACATGCATGAACCTGCCTCGCGAATCACTCTGTCCCTTATTACAAACAATAAATTACGTAAATAAATCTTCCTCGTGAGTCAATCTATCTATTAGTGGAAACTGTACCAAAATCTCTGCACTAGCCTAAGACTAGTCTTCACACAAAGACAGAAAAACGCGGCGTGGACTTGAGGACTTTATAATACGTGCAGATTTTTCTGCACCTTAACATTGGAAGCAACTCTACTGCTTCTTTGATAATGTCTTTGTTATTATCAGTTCATTTCAGTACTGTCATAGATCTATGAGAATGCAAAATTTCTTGTAGGGGGTACAGTTCGTAATCCTATGATATTTCCTAATTGCCTTGAATTTATTTATAATGTACTGTGGGCCATTCCGTCTACTGAGTGCAAAAACAACTCAACACCTTCTAATTTTTCCTCACACACACATTAAGTACCCTGTAATTTGGGATTACTTTCATTTTCAGAGTTCAAGCAGCTACCAACATTAGTCCTTCATAGTTTATTTATGTCTCAACACCTGTCTAGGATCATTTCATACCACATCATTCTGAATCCCGTGACGACCTCTCGGCAAGTTTCTCGCGGAATAACAGCAATGTTTAAGTCTATCACATGTGGCATCGGTAACTTTCGAGCCATAAATGCTTGAAGTGTTGTCCTAACACTAGTCTGAACTCTGTGATTTTTCCGTTTCTTGCTTTTTCCCAACCAGAATGCTGCAGTAACAACTAGATATCAGTTGGTAGTGAAACTGAACTTTTGCCCGACCTTACTCTTCATGGCATGATGAGTAGTAATGTAACGTATAATTCCAAAAGTATATCGCCTTACAGCGATCTTTTGACGGTAGCAACTGGTCATCGACAGTGCGGTCTGGATTCTGGTTATGCTTGCCGTTCTAGAAGTTGAATACGATTTATAACTGATTTATCGTCGTAAGTTCAATAATTCTCATCTAACAATTATTTATTCATTATTTGAATTAAGAACGATAAACTTTTCTGATTTATATTAGAGCTTAGTTTTTCCAGGACGATTTTCTTTCCGATAATGAAGTCTTACACAATAAGCTGTTTGTTGTTGTTGTTGTGGTCTTCAGTCCAGAGACTGGTTTGATGCAGTTCTCCATGCTACTCTATCCTGTGCAAGCTTCTTCATCTCCCAATACCTACTGCAACCTACATCCTTCTGAATCTGTTTATTAGAGACAAATTATAGAACAAATATTACGCAACGAAACCGCATTTTGTAACGGACTGTGACGTCCAGAATAACGCTCATAAGGTATAAATATACCGGACCTTGGATCAGTTACGTGTCTATAAAGCCACGTCAGTATGTGGTGTGTGTGGCATTAGTTATGACACGAAAAATCAGTGATAACAATACTATTTTTGATATTTCCTACTTATTTTAATTGCGCACTTACACGATGTAGATGTTTGAACTTCCAGTAGCAAAGTTCTGATTACACATGAATGCCTCAGAATCAGAAATACCCCTACAGGTTAAAAAAAAAAAGTAGCCGAGAAACGAGTAATTAACGCGTTAACTTTTTTCTTTTTTACTTTCAAATTTTTGGCACTGCTGGAACTGCCTTAGGTTTCAGACGCACATCTCTCTAACAAGGCCAAAGCGTCCTCATACGCACTGATAACATTAAAAATTGTATTATAGTAAAAAACAGGCGGGTTGTCCGACTACATTAGGCATAATAAAAATTCAAACTGTCTTACTGACTGACACAACCAATTTTTAAAACTTAGGTTATCATTTTTCTCTGTCAGTTAATACGCTCATCATAAAACAGAGAGCCATTTGATTAATCCGTGTGATGGGACAGTCACGGGCTGATTTTACATTTAACGCTTATTACTTAGGAACTGTCTCTGTGACAGCTAACTTTGCCATCAGGCGCGGAGAGTCACGATATAGTCAGGCTAACGCCTTCGAAATGTCGTGTTATCTGCTTACAACACTCCGTTCTGGTTTCCGGAGGACTGTAAGCGGGTCGTTAGCGCAACAGGGACCTTGGGATGGTCAGTGGCCGTTACGGCGCTCCTCTGGCCACTTGCATACTCACCAGTTTATCACAGCCTCGAGCGCCAGCTCAGTGGGATTACGATCATCTGCCTTTGCCTTTGGTTCTACGGTCCGGGAATTACCATCTACGCTTCAAGGTTCAGTTTAAAAATAACGTAATAACATGAGCATTAACAACATCCTCGACAGTACTCTGTGTTTCCCTCTAAAAGGGCCATGTACCTCAAACTTGAATCTTGACTTAGGAACGTGGGACATGTTTATGGAGCATGCTGCTCGTTGTGAGAACGTAGAATTGGATATTCACAATTTGAAACTGTTGCTTCTAGTCGAACAAACATGGTTCAAATGGCTCTGAGCACTATGGGACTTAACATCTGTGGTCATCAGTCCCCTAGAACTTAGAACTACTTAAACCCAACTAACCTAAGGACATCACACACATCCATGCCCGAGGCAGGATTCGAACCTGCGACCGTAGCAGTCGCGCGGTTCCGGACTGAGCGCCTAGAACCGCGAGACCACCGCGGCCGGCTACAGTCGAACAGTTGAAAGTGTTGCAACTATGTGTAACTGAGACATACCATTACGATTGGAATGGTTTCACCATCAAATCCCCACATTGTGAACAATGTCAGCGAACCCTAATCGTAAGACAGTAACCGTTTATCCCTTACAATCCCATCTTTAGGAAATAAATATCTAATTAACTTTTCTATCTCACCATAAACAGCACAACTTAATTAATAGCAAAAAACACATTATAGAAAAAGGCAAAAGAGCAATTTGAAGCACGTGTGGAAGATCTATGTGAAACGTCAGCCGCGAGCCCTTGAAAAGCTTTAGATACTAAGTACGCTACTGGTCATTAAAATTGCTACACCAAGAAGAAAAGCAGATGATAAACGGGTATTCATTGGACAAATATATTATACGAGAACTGAAATGTGATTACATTTTCACGCAATTTGGGTGCAGAGATTCTGAGAAATCAGTACCCAGAACAACCACCTCTGGCCGTAATAACGGCCTTGATACGCCTGGGCATTGGGTCAAACAGAGCTTGGATGGCGTATACAGGTACAGCTGCTCATGCAGATTCAACACGATACCACAGTTCATCAAGAGTAGTGACTGGTGTAATGTGACGAGCCAGTTGCTCGGCCACCATTGACCAGGCGTTTTCAATTGGTGAGAGATCTGGAGGATGTGCTGGCCAGGGCAGCAGTCGAACATTTTCTGTATCCAGGAGGGTCCGTACAGGACCTGCGACATGCGGTCGTGCATTATCCTGCTGAAATGTAGGGTTTCGCAGGGATCGAATGAAGGGTAGAGCCACGGGTCGTAACACATCAGAAATGTAACGTCCACTGTTCAAAGTGCCGTCAATGCGAACAAGAGGTGACCGAGACCTGTAACCAATGGCACCCCATACCATCACGCCATGTGATACGCCAGTATGGCGATGACGAATACACGCTTCCAATGTGCGTTCACCGCGATGTTGTCAAACACGGATGCGACCATCATGATGCTGTAAACAGAACCTGGATTCAATCGAAAAAATGACGTTTTGCCATTCGTAGACCCAGGTTCGTCGTTGAGTACACCATCGCAGGCGCTCCTGTCTGTGATGCAGCGTCAAGGGTAACTGCAGCCACGGTTTCCGAGCTGATAGTCCATGCTGCTGCAAACGTCGTCCAACTGTTCGTTCAGATTGTTGTTGTCTTGCAAACGCCCCCATCTGTTGACTCAGGGATCGAGACGTGGCTGCACGATCCGTTACAGCCATGCGAATAAGATGCCTGTCATCTCGACTGCTAGTAATACGAGGCCGTTGGGATCCAGCACGGCGTTCCGTATTACCCTCCTGAACCCACCGATTCCATATTCTGCTAACAGTCATTGGATCTCGACCAACGCGAGCAGCAATGTCACGATACGATAAACCGCAATCGCGATAGGCTACAATCCGACCTTTATCAAAGTCGGAAACGTGATGGTACGCATTTCTCTTCCTTACACGAGGCATCACAACAACTTTTCACCAGGCAACGCCGGTCAACTGCTGTTTGTATATGAAAAATCGGTTGGAAACTTTCCTCATGTCACAGGTTGTAGGTGTCGCCACCGGCGGTAATCTTGTGTGAATGCTCTGAAAAGCTAATCATTTGCATATCACAGCATCTTCTTCCTGTGGGTTAAATTTCGTGTCTGTAGCACGTCATGTTCGTGGTGTAGCAATTTTAATGGCCAGTAGTGTAATAGTCTGCGAAACTGTTGTTCCATGATTATTGACTACGAGGGCGTGCAGAAAGGTAATGCATCCTAGTTTTGTATTCTGTACTCAATATCGATCGAGGTATTACATATCATGCATGTTACATGGCCGACTTCCCCGCTTCACTGACGCAAGTTGCAATAGTTTACCCGTAGAGGGCTCCGAATTGTAGGGTCTAACATGTCTATACTTCGAGCATCCACTCCTTGAGCATGACAATGGTAGACCACACATGAGCGCAGCGGCATCTACAAGTCGACGTCTTGGGTTTACTGTCAGCGATCATCCTCCATACAGTCCCGACTTGGCCCCATCTGATTTCTTCTGTTTCCAAAATTTAAAGAACATCTTGGAGGATTTCACTCTGACAGTGATGAAGCGGTGCAAGCAGAGGTCAGGTTGTGGCTCCTTCAACAAAGTCTATCATTCTAAAGTGGCGGTAACGACAAACTGATCTTTCGCTGGGAGAAGTATGCTCGTCGCCAGGTTGACTGCGTTGAGAAATAAATATGTAGACATGAAGAATAAAGATGTAGAATGTTAATAAAGTATGTTTTATTTAAAAAGCTGTAAGAGTTTTCGGATAAAAATCCGTAGGTATTACGTCCTCGTGTTAAACGTGTTCTATCGGGAGCAAATGTGAGCTACTTTTACTTGATACTCACTATGGTCGATATTGTTATGAAACTATTTTTCTGCTCCTCCATAATCTCTGTTGACGTCATCGGCTCGCCTCGCTCCAGTGGAGCTCGAATGCCAACGGAGACGCATGCGCGCTCCTAGCATCCTGACGCTGTTGCCAGCGTCCGTGCTGTTTTGAAAACGGCTGATCGAGTGTTGAGTATCCCAGTACTGGTATCAAGCAGAAAGAGCACGTCAGAAGCACGAGATGATGCGTTAGATGTGTGTAACAAAAGAACTCATTCTCGTTAGCGGAAAAGACTGATTTTTTTTCGCAAACATTTTTCTTCAACTAGTTGAGCGTCTTGAAGCAGCATTTCAACGTTTTCTTCGGATTACATATTCGACTACATATGTAAGCAACACGAGAAAACTGATCTCATTTTTGGACAGGCTCTACTCATGCAGATGACTCCGATCTGGCCTTTCAAAAGCTATACCATCACCTGAAACTTTCTGGCAGGTTAAAACTGTGTGGCGAAGCGCGCATCGAAACTGGAAAATGTTGCATTTTACCACCAACTGCTCTACCGACTGATCTACCCAAAGACGACTCACGACCAGCCCTCACGGCTTTACTCCTCCTGTAGTTCGTCTCTTAGTTTCCAAACTTCACAGAAGTTCCCCGGAATAACTTCGAGACCAGCATTCCTGGAAGAAAGGATACTGCGAAGTAACACGCAGCATAGTGATTGTTTCCAGAATGAATTTTCACTCAGCAGCGGAGTGTGTGCTATATTATTTCTTCTAATTAATTTACAACATTGGAAATTATGATCTTGAGCTCCTACTCTGCTATTAAATTGTATATAAGTTTAAATACTATAAATTAATGGGACATATTGTTAAATTCATCTCCCTCCCACCATTTAAAGAAATCTCTCCACACAAACTCCCCCACCCCCTCCTCTGTCTGCCTGTCTGCCTCTCTCTCTCTCTCTCTTTCTCTACCACACACAAAAATTGGTGTCTCCTTAAATTCCACCTGCGGACCACATAATCTAACAAGATGAAGGGACAAACTTAGAATGCAAAACTTTTGCCAAACCTAATTCTATCGCGTATTATCGTAAGTATTATGTGTGGGTGAAAAACAAAGATAGTAAAATAATATTTATGGATAATATATCCGTGCGCGTTCCAACTAGCTACAGAAAAACGTAAACTGCAGTACTCCCTCTGCAATAGTTAAAAAAATTTGAAAAAGACGTGAGTTTAATTTGATACTTCTCCTTTGATTGTAAAGAATGACAGTGCTTGAAAAACTCTTACGTTATTTGATTTTCAAACAGTTGAGCAAAACTGAACGCACTCCGACATTTTTTTCTTTACTCATTCTGATCATCACTAAACTGACACACAATATTTTTTTTTTAGCGCAACGCAATCTGACTTTCAATAATCCCTACAAAAGAATGACCCTGACTAACAATAACCTATACCTTTCATGAATCACTTACCTCACAAAAATCTTCGTTATTCAAAGTACTGCAATACTCCCAGCTAAATACTACGGAAGGCACTAACTAATGATAGGCATAGTTAGCTAATGGAAGAGTTTGATAGAGAAAAATGTATTTACCTTAATAGCGTTCAAAAGTCATTATATATATATATAGCGTTCAAAAGTCATTTTATATATATATATATATATATATATATATATATATATATATATAATGACTTTTGAACGCTATTAAGGTAAATATATATATATATATATTTATATATATATATATAATTTTGTGGCATCCAATTAAACAAATTTCCTTTTCCTGACGGACACATGTCTAGATCGTGCTTTCTTAGTAACCTTTCAAAACTCTGGCATCTCTCTCCCCACATCCACCACTGCTGGCGGCACACCTCCAACTGCACAACGCTACGCGCTGTTCACATCCAACAGCCCAACACTAGACAAGCGAATATTCCAACAACGAGTCCAACCAGCCACAGACCGCACACAGCGCAGTCAGCGATTTTCATACACAGCACTACGTGGCATTACCAACATAAAAACCTAAACAGCCTACTTACAAATTAAACTTGGGCAACATTTGAGTGATTATCATCGAAAACTGATTTCACTTTCCCGGCTTCCTGTTCTAATCTTGTACACACATTATCTTATCAGAAGTGTCCGGACACCAATGTGTAACGCGGAAGTGGCCACTAGATGTCCCGAGAGGCGCACCCGTCGTATAGAACAAGGCGTGGAACATTGAGTTGTCAATAGAGACGCACTAACACCAAAATGGACAGGTCAGAAGAGCTCATTGCCTACGAACGTGGACTCATCATTCGGTGCCACCTGAACAACAGACCTATGATGCACATTTGAACCTTTCTAAAGCTACCTAAGCTGACTGTTGGTGATGTGATTGAACGTGGAAACGCTACAGCTAAATCGGGACCAGGCGGACCCCGTGCAATAACGGCATGCGTCCGTCGGGGTGGCTGTTCAAAATCGCATTAAATCAGCAGAAGGGAACCACTCGTAAGTACTGAAGTGCTACCAGCAGCCCACCTAGCACAATGAATGTGCGTAGGAGATTGAAAGGAATCGGGTGCAATGGTCGAGTAGCTCCTCATAAGCCACACACTCCTGCACTCACAAGGGAACCTCCCCATCGCACCCCCCTCAGATTTAGTTATAAGTTGGCACAGTGGATAGGCCTTGAAAAACTGAACACAGATCAATCGAGAAAACAGGAAGAAGTTGTGTGGAACTATGAAAAAATAAGCAAAATATACAAACTGAGTAGTCCATGTGCAAGATAGGCAACATCAAGGATAGTGTAAGCTGAAGAGCACCGTGGTCCCGTGGTTAGCGTGAGCTGCTGCGGAACGAAAGGACCTTGGTACAAGCCTTCCCTCGAGTGACTAGTTTAATTTTTTATTTTCAGACAGTTATAATTATCTGTCCGATGCGAGGTAACTGCGCCATAGTATGGGGACGCTACACATAAACAAATATCGAAACACACGACGTCAGTAGACTACAGCGCAAGGATGAGAGAGTTTCCTGCTAACGAGGCTCCCTGGCTGGCAGTTGACTGTTCGCTACTTTGGACGAGAGTGCATTAAATACGTGAGATGTATTCCGTGGACAATATGAATCCAGCAAATATAGCTCGCGACTTCAATAAAAATCGCACGGTTTTGCGGTGCGGTCGCAAAACACAGACACTAAACTTATTACAGTGAACAGAGACCTCAGTGAACAAACGGACAGATCATAACTTTGCGAAAGTAAAGAAAGTAAACTTTTCACTCGAGGGAAGGCTTGAACCAAGGACTTCTCGCTCTACAGCTGCTCACGCTAACCACGAGACCATGGCGCTCCTGAGCTCACATTATCCTTGATGTTGCCTATCTTGCGCATGGACTACTCAGTTTGTATATTTTGCTTATTTTTTTCATAGTTCCACACAACTTCTTCCTGTTTTCTCGATTTATCTGTGTTCAGTTTATCAAGGCGTATCCGCTGTGCCAACTTATAACTAAATCTGAGGGGAGTGCGATGGGGAGGTTCCCTTGTCAGTGCTAAGTTACACGTGAAGAGGAGCAAAGAGCAACACCACTGACAGTGGATGCCTGGAAGCGAACGATTTGGAGTGATGAATCGCGTTATATGCTGTAGCAATCTGACGGAAGGCTTCGGGACTGGCGAAAGCATGGCCAACGTTGTGTGCCATCATGTGTAGTGCCAAACGTGTATCACGGAGTAGCTGGCGTTTACGGGGGTATTTTTCGTGGCTAGGGAGTGGCCCCCTCATTGCGCTTAAGATGACAGCAAATGTGGAAGGATATTAATATGTTTTACAGTAGAGGAACATTTCGAAGATGATAATGGAGTGTATTAACATGACAAAGCAGCCTGTCATAAAGCAGGAGCTATTAGGCAATTGTTTGTGAACAACAGCATTCCGTAAATGGACTGGCCTATCCACAGTCCCGATCTGAGACAAAATGGTTCAAATCGCCCTAAGCACTATGAGACTTAACATCTGAGATCATCAGTCCCCTATAACTTAGTACTATTTAAACCTAACTAACCTAAGGACGTCACACACATTCATGCCCGAGGCAGCATTCGAACCTGCGACCGTAGCAGCAGCGCGGTTCCGGACTGAAGCGCCTAGAACCGCTCAGCCACAGCGGCCGTCATCTCAGACCAAGGGAACATCTTTCGGATGAGTTAGAAAGTCAACTTTCCTTCAGGTCCCAGCGTCCAACATCATTGTTTTTCGTGGCTAGGGAGTGGTCCCCTTATTGCGCTTAAGATGACACCAAATGTGGAAGGACGTAGAATTGGCTGTCATTCCTCCACAGGAATTGAGACACCACACTGAAAGTGTCTCCAACAGAGACGTCGTGAAGGCGAAGGTGGACACGTCTCAAATTATTGTCCACTAATATGTGTCCGAATACTTTTGATCACTGTACTTAGGACATACGGCGGCGAATGCTATCCTTGAAAATGCGTGAAGTAGTAGACACCGGAACAACACAACACACGATGTATCTATAAGATAAACGATATAATTCGAATTCCTTTTTAAAACTTACAAACCGTCTTAGCTGGTTACAACAACCATTCCAAATATTTCTGGCCAAAATGATCTCTTTACTGAGCAAGCTTAACACCTACATAATACACTATTATTGAAAAACATGGAGCATCAGTGGCTCACAGGGTGTGTAGTTTCTTCCTAACCTCGGAAGCCGCTCTGTTCAGTGAATTGTAAGTACCTTCCCCATCAGCTGTGGCATCGTCGTTAATGGAACTTTAATAACTATGAAAGAAGACGTGTTCATCATCTTGCGGGTGACTATATACTAGACGATTAAACTGTCATAACGCTGTAAACACGCCTCTTTATATCGTGTTTCTTCTTTTTGAGAGACATCTTGAATAGATAATGTTTTCCGTGGCAGCGAGAGTACCACAGCCTCATACAATCATTACAGAACTATTCAACAGCAGTTATCCTGGGCGATCTTTGACATGCCAGCATACTCTTGTACTAAAAGAACGGAACACGTATGGGTGGTAGTCATTGCGCCTCATTACATGAAGTAATATTTGTAATAATAACTGGTGTCCATGCCGTGTTTGCTTTTTCTCAGTACCAAAGCAATACGGTAATATTGTACGCGGAGTGGCCGAGCGGTTCTAGGCGCTACTGTTCCTCTGGCTGCAAATTCCATAGCCTTGGTTGAACCTTAAGGGGAGGTTTACTATCTTTTGGTTCAAAAAATCGATTTTTAAATTGTATTTTTGGATAAAAGTGTTTATAATCCACCCCTGAAACGGTTTTTCCGAATACGGAACAGAAATGTTTGTTATTCGCGATTGAACAAAAAAATACAACTGCCTGAAATCGGTCTTTTTCATGTAGCAGGTTCTTTCTTTCGGGGGACGAGTTATTGTACCGGTACTTGGGAGGAAACACACAAAATTCAATTGAAAGTGTCGGCCCCGGAACCGCGGGACTGCTACGGTCGCAGGTTCGAATCCTGCCTCGGGCATGGGTGTGTGTGATGTCCTTAGGTTAGTTATGTTTAAGAAGTTCTAAGTTCTAGGGGACTTACGACCTAAGATGTTGAGTCCCATAGTGCTCAGAGCCAATTGAAAGTTTGAACGCGTGTGTTTGGAAGTTAGCCCCAAAGCATTTGCATTCTGGTGTGAAGACTGTGGAGATTGCGACTTTCCTGGCAATGAGCAGCTTCAACGAAGGGTATTCAGCAATTCTGAAAACCATGACAACGATGGACGTCACTCTGGGACTCTATTCGACGCAGTTCGCCAAGCATTCGGGAGACCACCGGATTCAAGCGGCCCAGATCGAACAGAACGCCCTCTATGAGGAAGAGGAAGGACTAGTTTATGGACCCGGAATAGCAGATTGAACGTAAGTTGCATAATTTTGCATTTATATGCAGTCAAAACTTCAAACGCGTTTTTCTCGAAATGACTTTTTTTATCGCGCGGTATGGTAAATTTGAATCTACTGAACTGATTGGCATGATCCTTTGTTTACGACGTAGCCAACTAAATTGTCTAGGAGTTGTACCACTTTTATTCCTATCCATCAACTATAAATATTTTTACTTGGCCGAGGAAGTCGAAAAATCGATGAAACAAACCCTATTTTTCCAGATGGCCGCCATTTTGTTTCCTATGGTCCAAAAAACTTAAGCGAGGTACAACTCGTAAGAAGCTTATATAATTCGCTAACGTCAACTCAGTTTTGATTTCAGACGAGCCTGGTGACCTGTGACATACCGCGCGTGGAGGTCTACATCGAAATTTTGTTTCGCTCCGAGGGCACTTCCCCTTTGCTCTTCGACATTTCTGGTCGAAAAAATTTCAGTTTGTAGAGGAAATATCAATAAACATTTTGAGTAAATGTGACATTGATACCTATAACACATCCGGAGAAAAAAAATCTCAAAGAACATGCTTTTTTCGGGCCAAAGGTAGTAAACCTCCCGTTAAATGGTAGGAGCAAGGGTAAAAAAACGGCGAAACACGTACGCCTTGGGTGTCAGAGACAACTTTCTGGCTCACCTAACCGCCCGTTTCGTTAGGCGAGCTTGGAGTGAGCCAAGGCTGCGTGGTCGGATTCTTGACCTGTGAGTCTCTGCAAGGTGGGATGAATGAGGGAGCTGCGAGATGCCTATCGTTGCCTACGTGTCGCGTGAAACAGGGAACACAGCTGACGCATTATACCGTAAATCAATGTTTGTTTATCTTCCGCGTTACTGCCTCCGTCCTTGAGCGTATATTTCTCCGACTGCTGTCTAGATGCAGGTGCGTATAAAGAAGTTCTCAGTACAAATGCGCATTTTCTAGCGACGTGAATGTTACTGGAGTCAATACGCAAGAAGAGATTAATGCAATCTGAAGTTGATATCGTTGTCATAGATGAAATCCAGAATTCAGTACAATTCATACTGGACGCTGTTGAGACACACTTGATGCATATAGCAAAATGAAAATGAATTTCAAAACTAATATCTTAGTTACGAGGAAACACAATCTAGAGGCAAGTGTATCCCCGAACGGGCAGAATCTATAACATGTGCACGATTTTTGTTTGCCTAGAAAATTGAATAACGTCAGATGGACACAGGATGTAATAAGAGGACTAAATCTTGCCGAGGTAGCTTTCTGCAGAGGAAAAGTCCCTTTTCATTAGATACACTTAACCTACTCCAGAGGAGAATGAGATTTTCACTTTGCAGTGGAGTGTCCGCTGATATGAAACTTCCTGGCGGATTGAAACTGTGTGCCGCACCTTTGCCTTTCGGGCACAAATGCTCTACCATCTGAGCTACCCAAGCACGCCTAACAACGCGTCCTCACAGCTTCCGTTCTGCCAGTACCTCGTCTCCTACCTTCCAAACTTCACAGTTCCCCTGCAAACTTTGCAAAACTAGCACTCCTGCTAGCTCAGATGTTAGAGCCCTTCACCGCGGAAGGCAAAGGTCCCGAGTTCGAGTCGGTTGCAGGTCCTCTACGGGCCATTTTGGATACAGAAAATGTTCGACTGCTGCTCTGGCCAGCAGATTCTCCAGACCTCTCACCAATTGAAAACGTCAGGTCAATGGTGGTCAAGCAACTGGCTCGTCACAATACGCCAGTCACTACTCTTGATCGCTACTCTTAATGAGCTGTAGTATCGTGTTGAAGCTGCATGGGCAGCTGTACCTGTACACGCCATCCAAGCTCTGTTTGACTCAATGCCCAGGCGTATCAAGGTCGTTATTACGGCCAGAGCTGGTTGTTCTGGGTACTGATTTCTCAGGATCTATGCACCAAAATTGCGTGAAAATGTAATCACATGTCAGTTCTAGTATAATATATTTATCCAATGAATACCCGTTTATCATCTGCATTTCCTCTTCGTATAGTAATTTTAATGGCCAGTAGTGTATTACTACATCCATTTAATTCTGTTGTATGTACATATTTCAGTGTGAGGTATGAAGATGGTATAAAACAGACCGAAACCTGTAACCTCATAAAAAAAGAAGTTTCCTGCGGCTGTGACTGTTCATGTTCATTTTTAAGTAATTAAAAAAAACCGCTGTATTCCAAAAGAAATGTTCTCAAAATAAGATCTAAAATTACGCATTAGAAATGTTCTCAATTTAAACTGGTGCATTAGTTCATAGTCTGGTGCTCAGAAACTGAACTTTGGCAGACTCGGATCCAAGGGCATATTGTAGGAGGGATTAGGAGAAGAGTTCAGAGGGGAGGATGGAGCAAGAAGTCATAGTTCGTTAGTCTTCCCCACCCCCATTCGCGCTAACTTAACCTGTGATTCAGCCGCGCGGGATTAGCCGAGCGGTCTGAGGCGCTGCAGTCATGGACCGTGCGGCTCGTCCCGGCGGAGGTTCGAGTCCTCCCTCGGGCATGGGTGTGTGTGTTTGTCCTTAGGATGATTTAGGTTAAGTTGTGTGTAAGCTTAGGGACGGATGACCTTAGCAGTTAAGTCCCATAAGATTTCACACACATTTGAACATTTTTTTTAACCTGCCATTGCCAGCACATTTAACTTGCCGCTAGTGCCTACGATTACAGTAAGTAAGTAGTCCCGTACTTAGGGTGCGAGCGTAGGGGAATAGAATCTGGAATGCTGCCAATCTGACGCACCGGTCTCTGTCAACAGTGTCACGTGTTCTCACTTCATGAGGCACTGCGGAAAGTTTTGAAATTTAATCCAGGACACTGGGGCGTATACTCGAGATCAGGAACTTCACACCACCACTTGTGTTCCCCTTGCTAGCCAAATACTGGCAGAGAAAATTTCGTTCACCACCAGGATTCTAACTGGCTTACCACCGAGTCAACCGCCTTAGCGATCTTGGCTTTAGAGGCGGGTACGATTATAATAGTATCAATAAGCCACATAAACTGTTTTAATATAATAATAATAGTAATTTGCTTAAGTGAGTGCTTAGGACATCTCTTCGGCATAACTTCCAATAACCTGCAATCCAAAGACATAAAATATTTGAAAAGCAGATGTCCACTTATTTTAAAGTACATGTATTACGCAATTATCTTAAGAGCTACGAGTGTAATAACAACATACTCTCACAAGTTTGACACTACAATTTGCAATATGTAAAATCGATGTGTGTATTCATTAGTACATAGCACTACTACTGTGAACACAGTTCTGCACTCTAAGGCTTTGCGAATGTGTAAATGAGAGCAAAGTACTTCCTTTCAGACATTTCCGCTTACGTTCAGTAAGACAGGCCCTCTCTTATTTATTTAACAGTGTGGGGAAAGAGGGGGGCAGACTTTCCCTTTCTCCCTCAGCTTAAACAGCTAGCTGTGGTATCAAGAATGAACTGTCGCTCTTCAACGGAATATGTGCTGATAACGAAGTTCCCTGTCATATTAAAGCTCTGTGCCGAACCGGGACGCAAATCTGAGAAGTTTACATTTGGCAGACAAGTGCTCTGTCGACTAAGCTATCCTAGCTGGACTCACCAGCTGTCCTCAAAGCTCTACTTCAGCCAGTACCCCTCTCCTACCTTCCAAACCTCACAGAATGTAGAGCTGCGTGGGTGGGTGGTGAATCGAGCTGGGATAGCTCAGTCGGTAGATCACTTGTCCGCGGTAGCCAAGATCCCAAGTTCTAGGCCAGATCCGGCATACAGTTTTAATGTGGCACGAAGTTTATTGCAGTTTGCCAGTCCTACCTGTCCACTGTCGAACCGCGGCGGATATGTTCTGTCGCCGGCAACGGTTATGGTCAGCTTATGAAAGGGCACACTCACCTGGCTGGAATGATCTCCGTAGCTAGTCAGGACAGAATCTCATTCAAACGACAAGAAACTGAAAAGTATGTAGTCTTAGTTTGTGATTAAATAAAATTCCTTACCAGTTTCGAAATTATTAGTTTTCAAACTACTTTGTTCTCTGAAAGTTATTTGACAAATCTGGAAATTCATAGAGAGTGTTTGATAATGACATTTAAAAAAATTTGTGGACGGGTTCCTTATGCCAAAACAAGCAATAATATCCAGTTAACATGGACTCTAAAATGCATGCCTTAAGAGCTATGAGCACTTGTTCATCTCCAATACTGCGAAAAACGTCTCTTCTACTGGTAGTTCTTTGGTTTCCATATTTTTGAGATTTTTTTTTTTTTTTTTTTTTTTACAATAGCGAACATGAACAATTGCTCATAGCTCTTAAGATATACATTTTAGAGTCCATGTTTACTGGACTTTTTTTTCGTTTTAAGCGTAAGGAACCTTTCCCCAAATTTTTAAAACGTCATTCTGAAACGCTCTGTATTTGGAAGAATACAAACGCTTTTACTAAGATGTTCTTTTTGGGAGAGTCCATGACATCCAAGGCACGCCTTCGCCCCCCTTTCCCCCTCTCTCACTCTCTTCTCTTCTCTCTCTTTCTCTCTCTCCCTCCCTCTGTCTCTCATCCATCCCTTCTCTCCCTCTCCGCAGTCGGATACGCGCCTGACCTTAGGCTGTCACCTCGCGTTCCTCTGTCGACAAAATTTCGGTAGTGAAGATTTTTTTAAACCATCCTCCTTCCGAGTGACTATTCTGGGGCAACCATCATCGCGTTAATCAACTTCGGGGACAGGCTATTTGTCGCTTAATACACACAGGCACCATAAATGATACATTCGGTTTCAAAACTTGATATTTTCCGAAGTGTTACATATGCAAATATCATTGATGCATGAATAGAACGGTAAACTCGCCGAGTTTACATTGTGCCCATCAGCTAGTGTTACAAATGCAGAGTCTTTACGGAATGGCAACAAAGCAAAATAAAGATTTCTTGTATATTGGAATATACGAGATTCTTATTTGTTACTGAGGACGTTAAGCTAAGCGGCCCCCTTGGTTCTCTTCGAGAGGAGTAGACTATGCCAGCACCCGGCTTTACCCTCTCCCTTCCCTTCATCCATAATAACACAAAACCAACACTACACAATTCAAGCACTCTTAACAGTGATCCACACGACACAGATGAGAATCCTAATGCTCGAAGGAAGGCAACGGCAAACCATCTCCACTACGACCGCACCATGAGCGGCGGTGTAGGATCCTTGCATATGCTCTCCCTACGCTCGTTCTCTGAGCTCGGGAGTATGTATTTATTTATTATTATCCCTTACTACAGTGCTGAGTGCATAGAGAAGGAATTATGGAGAAGATGGTTCAAATGGCTCTGAGCACTATGGGACTTAACATCTATGGTCATCAGTCCCCTAGAACTTAGAACTACTTAAACCTAACTAACCTAAGGACATCACACAACACCCAGTCATCACGAGGCAGAGGAAATCCCTGACCCCGCTGGGAATCGAACCCGGAAACCCGGGCGCGGGAAGCGAGAACGCTACCGCACGACCTATGGAGAAGAACCACCATGTAAACAGAACATTATGTGATGTATTGAAAATTTAATAACATTGGTTGCCCTTGTTTGCTACTGCCGTTAGATTTGAAACCTTACCGCCTGCATCTCGTGCAACAATACAAACCGGAAGAGTATGGCCGGCACCTTCAATTTTGCATCACACTGCAGGAAGACCTCAGAATGAACATTTCGCCTCCAGCGACGACGCAACCTTCCATTATCTGGAAATGTTAATGGCCACAATACGTAAGTGTGGGACACCGAAAATCCTCATGAAACTATGACTCACGAGCGAAATTCGCCGAAGGTTAGTGTTCTGCTGTGCAATGTCATATACGAAACTGTACGAAACCGTTCTCCTTCAGTGAGCAGACTGACGGGTGCGTCTTATCTTCATATGTTGCAGATTTGATTGTTTACCCTACTAACGGATGATTCCGAGAATTTCATCTTTCAAGAAGACGGGGCACCGCCTCATTGGAGCATCGATGTTCGTCGCTAGCTAAACGACAAACTTCCGCATGGCCGGTTCAGGCGTAGTGCTGAAACTGATAGGGCTCTGTTACTGTGGCCTGACAAGTCGCCTAACCTAATGACTTGTGACGTTTTCCTTGCGGAGTACGTTAAGGACCGTGTTTACGTACCTCAGCTGCCAAGGACATGAAACAGCTCATAGGACGTATTAACGCTGCTTTGATGACCATTGACAAGATGTTGCTACATAAGGTGTGGAACGAACATGACTACTGTTTGGTCGTGTGTCATGTGACTACAGAGGCACTCATAGAAAATTTGTTGAGTGCAAAATGTAAACTTGGTGAATTTACGGTCCCATACATGCATCAGTCACACCTACACCCTACACTCACTCTAACTGCCTCACGGCGTTTTGGATATTTCGTCACTTGCTGAATCTGAAAGCAAGGATGGGGAAACCAAAGCCGTTTGCTCATATGTACAGAGAATTCATTTTTACACAGCTAAAAGCTGCTTGTAACAATTTACAAAATACAGATTTTTGTAAATGAATTAATCGTTTATAGTAGCTCCATTTATTTAAACAAACACGAATATGCAGATCACTGAATTCGAGTACCACTGGAGCTCAGAATCTTCTACCTCGTGGGTATTAAGCGGTCCCTTGATTATCAACAATATTAGTCAATGATATTGTACAGTATATTAACGGATACCAAAGTGATATTGTGCAAACTTCATATCAAATTTCTGAGTTGAAAATGCCAAGGATATGGACGCCAGCTGTTTTTCAACCCTTGCGCTGGGTTTGTGCTTGCATAAAGAAAAGAAGACGTGGCGTAGTGGATGAAGGAAGGAGTGATATATGAGGGTAGAGAGACCAACACATGAAAATTTACTAAGGACCTTGATTATGTGCGGGCCAAATAACTATCGGAACTTTCTGACCACAGACTCTCGCTCATTTCATGTACTTTTGCAGATGGCTACACCTGTAATGTGCGAGACATTAATTTTGTAAACCAGCGCCTCTCATTCTTCAGTTGAAACTTCCGGGCTGAGAGGCCGTGGTCGATATATAAAAATTCCACCTAAAATTTCCTCTCTATCTGCGGGAGACTTCTGAGGTCGTCCCGCAGATGGAGACGAAACGTTAGGTGGAAATTTTATACATCGACCACGGCCTCTCAGCCCTGAAGTTTCAACTGAGGACAACACCGGCAATGAAAGGCTACATTGTATGATTCAGCGCCTCTCAGTTACCTTACGGTATGTGCCAACAGGAAACTGTTTTGAAAACTAAACTTCATAAGTGCAGTATCACCACAGTCGATCCCAACAGTAATGGAAAAGCGAACAGCTATTGCAGCAAACTCAAAACATTACATAAATCCAAAGAAAGGTGTATACAGGCTGAGTTACGTAAGACGTAACACCCATTTTATTTCGTGAACGGTTACCCATATCAAAACTCGGTTTTCAACAAATGTTAGAGCGTCGAGGAGCACGTACGTTTTTCTTTCTTTTTTTTTTTTTTGATTAATGTTTTAAACGCTGGTATCAGCTGAGATATACAGGGTGTTTCAAAAATGACCGGTATATTTGAAACGGCAATAAAAACTAAACGAGGAGTGATAGAAATACACCGTTTGTTGCAATATGCTTGGGACAAAAGTACATTTTCAGGCAGACAAACTTTCGAAATTACAGTAGTTACAATTTTCAACAACAGATGGCGCTGCGGTCTGGGAAACTCTATAGTACGATATTTTCCACATATCCACCATGCGTAGCAATAATATGGCGTAGTCTCTGAATGAAATTACCCGAAACCTTTGACAACGTGTCTGGCGGAATGGCTTCACATGCAGATGAGATGTACTGCTTCAGCTGTTCAATTGTTTCTGGATTCTGGCGGTACACCTGGTCTTTCAAGTGTCCCCACAGAAAGAAGTCACAGGGGTTCATGTCTGGCGAATAGGGAGGCCAATCCACGCCGCCTCCTGTATGTTTCGGATAGCCCAAAGCAATCACACGATCATCGAAATATTCATTCAGGAAATTAAAGACGTCGGCCGTGCGATGTGGCCGGGCACCATCTTGCATAAACCACGAGGTGTTCGCAGTGTCGTCTAAGGCAGTTTGTACCGCCACAAATTCACGAAAAATGTCCAGATAGCGTGATGCAGTAATCGTTTCGGATCTGAAAAATGGGCCAATGATTTCTTTGGAAGAAATGGCGGCCCAGACCAGTACTTTTTGAGGATGCAGGGACGATGGGACTGCAACATGGGGCTTTTCGGTTCCCCATATGCGCCAGTACTGTTTATTGACGAAGCCGTCCAGGTAAAAATAAACTTCGTCAGTAAACCAAATGCTGCCCACATGCATATCGCCGTCATCAATCCTGTGCACTATATCGTTAGCGAATGTCTCTCGTGCAGCAATGGTAGCGGCGCTGAGGGGTTGCCGCGTTTGAATTTTGTATGGATAGAGGTGTAAACTCTGGCGCATGAGACGATACGTGGACGTTGGCGTCATTTGGACCGCAGCTGCAACACGGCGAACGGAAACCCGAGGCCGCTGTTGGATCACCTGCTGCACTAGCTGCGTGTTGCCCTCTGTGGTTGCCGTACGCGGTCGCCCTACCTTTCCAGCACGTTCATCCGTCACGTTCCCAGTCCGTTGAAATTATTCAAACAGATCCTTTATTGTATCGCTTTTCGGTCCTTTGGTTACATTAAACCTCCGTTGAAAACTTCGTCTTGTTGCAACAACACTGTGTTCTAGGCGGTGGAATTACAACACCAGAAAAATCCTCTGTTCTAAGGAATAAACCATGTCCACAGCACACTTGCACGTTGTGAACAGCACACGCTTACAGCAGAAAGACGACGTACAGAATGGCGCACCCACAGACTGCGTTGTCTTCTATATCTTTCACATCACTTGCAGCGCCATCTGTTGTTGAAAACTGTAACTACTGTAATTTCGAAAGTTTGTCCGTCTGAAAATGTACTGTTGTCCCAAGCATATTGCAACAAACGGTGTATTTCTATCGCTGCTCGTTTAGTTTTTATTGCCGTTTCAAATATACCGGTCATTTTTGAAACACCCTGTATCAGTCGACAACGACAGATGTCAGCGCTGGGTTTTCTTCTGACGGTTACTATGCTTGTTTGATTTTCCACGCCATAAGGCTAGCAAACCGCTGTAGCCTTCCGTAATTTTAAAATGAATATGCCGTCCACAGATTTCCATCCACATCCACAATTCGGTTTACACGCCACAACAAACCTCGCAAAATGAACTGTTTGTCATAGTGCCATACGGGACTGAATTATACAGGGTTCAAAAATGGTTCAAATGGCTCTGAGTACTATGGGACTTAACACCTGAGGTCATCAGTCCCCTAGAACTTAGCACTACTTAAACCTACCTAACCGAAGGACATCACACACATCCATGCCCGAGGCAGGATTCGAACCTGCGACCGTAGCAGTCGCGCAATTATCCAGGGACTATACAGTACAACCGGTTTGCGCAATAAAAATCTCTCAATACATTGTGCACTATATTGGCTGCCCTACAATCTTATCCATGTTGTAGTTGTGGTCTTCAGTCCGAAGACTCGTTTGGTGCGGCTCTCCATGCTACTCTATCTTCTGCAAGGCTCTTCATGTCCACATAACAACTGCAACCTACATCCATTTGAACCCTCTTGCTGTGCTTGTTTCTTGGTCTCCCTCTACAAATTTCACGCCCCTTACTTCCCTCCAATAGTAAACTGAAGATTTTTTGATGTCTCAGAATGTGTTTTATCAACTGTACCATTCTTTTTGTCAAATTATACCACAAATTCTTCCCCCCAATTTTATTCAGTAAGCCTTGATTAATTACGCTATATTCAACATTCTTCTGCAGCACCACATTTCAAAACCTTGTTCTCTTTCTTGTCTATTATGTTTCACTTCCGAACAAGGATCCACGGTAGACAAATATTTTCGGAAGAGAGTTTCTAACACTTAAAGAAAAATTCGGTGATAACAAACTTCTCATTTTGAGAAACGCTTTTTGGCACATTGCCATTCTGCATTTTATATCGTCTCTACTTTGGCCATCGTAAATTATTTTACAGCCCCAAAAAACTCGTCTATTCATTTCGTAATCTTTTCCATACATGGTCAATAATATTGCATAACAGAAAACAATATTTTTTTCGTTTATGTCCGCGCAAACTAAGTTGACATGCGGCGGTGTGGCTGATGTAAACTACTATAAATGCACTTCCCATGTAAGGTCGTTTGCCAGCTTCGTAGCTAACCCCTAGCGCAGCGGCCAGTTGGCGCCTGGCGTGTGTGTCGCAGACGACGGCGGCGCGGCGGCGGCGGCGGCGGCGGCACGGTGATTGCCGGCTGCCGCTGTGGAGTGCGGCGCGGCGCGGCGCGGCGCGCGGCGACGCCCTTTTATGAGCGCCGGTCGATACCTGCGGCTCCTGCCCGCTCCCCCAGCAGCTAGCGGGCAGGGTAGGAGGGCACTTCGCGCGCCCACATTACGTCCGCCAGGCCTGCCCTGGGAGCCGGGGCCGCCAGCGAGCTCTCCAAACGTCACACACGTTCATCACTGGCAGTTATGCGCGCTCCACTACTAGCCCATCTTTGTAGGAACTGTTTGTGATGATTCCACTTAGCTCAGTGTACAAAATTCTACTCACATCGTTAAACCTTTACAGATGCTGATAAATATCCAATCTACATCTACATTTATACTTCGCAAGCCACCCAACGGTGTGTGGCGGAGGGCACTTTACGTGCCACTGTCATTACCTCCTTTTCCTGTTCCACTCGCGTATGGTTCGCGGGAAGGACTGCCGGAAAGCCTCCGTCCGCGCTCAAATCTCTCTAATTTTACATTCGTGATCTGCTCGGGAGGTATAAGTAGGGGGAAGCAATATATTCGATACCTCATCCAGAAACGCACCTTCTCGAAACCTGGACAGTAAGCTACACCGCGATGCAGAGCGCCTCTCTTGAAGAGTTTGCCACTTGAGTTTGCTAAACATCTCCGTAACGCTATCACGCTTACCAAATAACCCTGTAACGAAACGCGCCGCTCTTCTTTGGATCTTCTCTATCTCCTCTGTCAACCCGACCTGGTACGGTGGGAAATGAGGCGAGAAAAGTCATGGGGCAACTCCTATTATCGTATCGAACCTCCTTCTTCACGGCGCAGTGCAGCGACTCGACGTGGCAGGCACTCAACAAGTCGTTGCAATTCCCCTGCAGAAATACTCTATTGAGTCACATATTAATGTCATGTCTGCGGACGCCCATGTTCGGGATAAGTCGTGAAGTTTCACAGATAGCGGAGATATCAGTAGCATTCACCTATTGTTCTGTATTTCACACAGTGCTACAACGCATTTCAAAAAAACGCTCGTTAACAGATTTTCGGCACTTAGCTCATACGACTGAAACACTAAAAACATACACTACTGGCCATTAAAATTGCTGCACCACGAAGATGATGTGCTACAGACACGAAATTTAACCGACAGGAAGAAGATGCTGTGATATGCAAATGATTAGCATTTCAGAGCATTCACACAAGGTTGGCGCCGGTGGCGACACCTACAACGTGCTGACATGAGGAAAGTTTGCAACAGATTTGTCATACACAAACAGCAGTTGACCGGCGTTGCCTGGTGAAACGTTGTTCTGATGCCTCGTGAAAGGAGGAGAAATGCGTACCATAACGTTTCAGACTTTGGTAAAGGTCGGATTGTAGCCTATCGCGATTGCGGTTTATCGTATCGCGACATTGCTGCTCGCGTTGGTCGAGATCCAATGACCGTTAGCAGAATATGGAATCGGTGGGTTCAGAAGGGTAATACGGAACGTCGTGCTGGATCCCAACCACCTCGTATCACTAGCAGTCGAGACGACAGGCATCTTATCCGCATGGCTGTAAAGGATCGTGCACCCACGTCTCGATCCCTGAGTCAATAGATGGGGACGTTTGAAAGACAACAACCATCTGCACGAACAGTTCGACGACGTTTGCAGCAGCATGGACTATCAGCTCGGAGACTGTGGCTGCGGTTACCCTTGACGCTGCATCACAGACAAGAGCGCCTGCGATGGTGTACTCAACGACGAACCTGGGTGCACGAATGGCAAAACGTCATTTTTTCGGATGAATCCAGGTTCTGTTTACAGCATCATGATGGTCGCATCCGTGTTTGGCGACATCGCTGTGAACGCACATTGGAAGCGTGTATTCGTCATCGCCATACTGGCGTATCACCCGGCGTGATGGTATGGGGTGCCATTGGTTACACGTCTCGGTCACCTCTTGTTCGCATTGACGGCACTTTGAACAGTGGACGTTACATTTCAGATGTGTTACGACCCGTGGCTCTACCCTTCATTCGATCCCTGCGAAACACTACATTTCAGCAGTATAGTGCACGACCATATGTTGCAGGTCCTGTACGGGCCTTTCTGAATACAGAAATTGTTCGACTGTTGCCCTGGCCAGCACATTCTCCAGATCTCTCACCAATTGAAAACGCCTGGTCAATGGTGGCCGAGTAACTGGCTCGTCACAATACGCCAGTCACTACTCTTGATGAACTGTGGTATCGTGTTAGAAGCTGTATGGGCAGCTGTACCTGTACACGCCATCCAAGGTCTGTTTTGACTCAATGCCCAGGCGTATCAAGGCCGTTATTACTGCCAGAGGTGGTTGTTCTGGGTACTGATTTCTCAGGATCTATGCACCCAAATTGCGTGAAAATGTAATCACATGTCAGTTCTAGTATAATATATTTGTCCAGTGAATAATCGTTTATCATCTGCATTTCTTGTTGGTGTAGCAATTTTAATGGCCAGTAGTGTACTGTATTGAGTCACTTGTTAATGTCATGTCGGCGTATGCCCATGTTCGGGGTAAGTAGTGAAGTGTCAGACCTAGCGCTTATGTGTCGATGAGAGCGGGTGTTCAACTTAATCAGTAGGATTCACCTATTGTTCTGTATTTCGCACAGTGCTACAACGCATTTCAAAAAACAGTTAACTCATTATCAGACTGTCGGCACTTAGCTCATACGACTGAAACGCTAAAAAACTCTAACAACATATTTTCATCGTTTATATAAGTAAATAAAATGCATTCGACTAAGAATCCTGGTCTTAATGCACTCCTTCAGGCTGTGGCATTAACAGTTGTGAAGGCATCTTTTCTTGAAGTTGACAGCATTCCTTTTCCCTGCATATGCGGAACAGTTGCCTTTGTTAGCAGCTCATAAGAATGTTTCTCAATTACGTTGACCAACCAACACTACAGAGACGAAAAAAAAAGATATTGCAACGCCAAGAAGGAGTTGTGCGGTATCAATGAAAGTGGGTAGACTATTTCTACATCTACATGTCTATTCAGATTTCGCACCAGCCGCATTTGAGTGGCGCTAATAGCGCCATTATGAGGATGCACATCATGTTTGCTTTAAATATACGCTGTAACGATCGTGAGCGTTGGCTACCTTTGAGACTGGACGTGGTGTGTTGATGTTAATCAAGAATTCCTTTAAAGCGACAAAGACGGCAGTAGCAACATTTCATTAGTTTGAACGAGATCGTGTAATACGGCTACGAGAATCTGGCCATTCCTTCTGCGATAATGCAGGAAGACTTTGCAGCAACGTAGCCACTGTGAATGATCGCTGGAAGCGGTGGTCACGGGAATGTAGGGTCACAAGAAGACCGGCTTCCGGACGACCACGTGCAACTACCGAGAGGGAAGACCATCGTGTTCGGCGTATGGCTCTGGCGCATCGTCTGCGTCTGCACCAGCAATTTAAGCAGCAGTTGGCACCGAATTGTTACAAATCGGTTAATTCAAGGACAGCTCCGAGCCAGTCGCCCTGTAACGTGTATTCCACTAACGGCAAACTGACTCTTTTTCCGACTTCAGTGACATCAAGGGAGAGCTAATTCGAGGGCAGGGTTGAGGTTTGTTGTGTTTTCTGATGAAAGCTGATTCTGCGTCGGTGCCAGCGATGCTGCGTGCTTGTTAGGAGAAGGCCAGTCGAGGGTCTGTAACAAACCTGTCTGTGTGCTAGACACCTGGGCGAACACCTGGAGTTACGGTCTGGGGTCAATTTCGTATGGCAGCAGGAGCAGTCTCGTGGTAATCCCAAGCAACATGACTGCAAATTGCACGGCAGTCTGAAGATTCAACCAGTTGTACTGCCGCTCACGAATAGCAGCCCAGAGGCTGCTTTCCAACAGGATAACGCGGGCCCACATACCGCTGTTGTAACCCAACATGCTCTACAGAGTGTCGACATGTCGCCTTGGACTGCTCGATCACCAGATCTGTCTCTAATCGAGTTCGTATGGGACATCATCGGACGACAACTCCACCGTAAGCCACAACCAGCATTAAACGTCACAGTATTGATCGAACAAGTGCAAGAGACATGGAACTCCGTCCGACAGACTGACATCCGAGATCTGTAAGACACAATACACGCACGTTTGTATACTTATATTGAACATTCTTGCGGATACATCTGTTATTAATGTACCAGTATTTCAAATTTGCAATGGCTTATCTCGCGCTTACATTAACCTATGATCTTGCAATGTTAATCACTTAAATATGTTGTTGTTGTTGTTGCGGTCTTCAGTCCTGAGACTGGTTTGATGCAGCTCTCCATGCTTTTCTATCCTGTGCAAGATTCCTCATCTCCCAGTACCTACTGCAACCTACATCCTTCTGAATCTGTTTAGTGTATTCATCTCTTGGTCTCCCTCTACGATTTTTACCCTCGACGCTAACCTCCAATACTAAATTGGTGATCCCTTGATGCCTCAGATCATGCCCTACCGACCGATCCCTTCTTCTAGTCAAGTTGTGCCACAAACTTCTCTTCTCTCCAATTCTATTCAATACTTCCTCATTAGTTGGTTGGTTGGTTGTTTTGGGGAAGGAGACCAGACAGCGAGGTCATCGGTCTCATACGATTAGAGAAGGACGGGGAAGGAAGTCGGCCGTGCCCTTTCAAAGGAACCATCCCGGCATTTGCCTGGAGCGATTTAGAGAAATCACGGAAAATCTAAATCAGGATGGCCGAACGCGGCATTGAACCGTTGTCCTCCCGAATGCGAGTCCAGTGTCTAACCACTCCGCCACCTCGCTCGGTCCCTTATTAGTTAAGAGATCTACCCATCTAATCTTCAGCATTCTTCTGTAGCACCACATTTCGAAAGCTTCTATTCTCTTCTTGTCTAAACTATTTATCGCCCACATTTCACTTCCATACATGGCTACACTCCATACAAATACTTTCAGAAACGACTTCCTGACACTTAAATCTATACTCGATGTTAACAAATTTCTCTTCTTCAGAAACGCTTTCCTTGCCATTGCCAACCTACATTTTATATTGTCTCTACTTCGACCATCATCAGTTATTTTGCTCCCCACATAGAAAAACTCCTTTACTACTTTAAGCGTCTCCTTTCCTAATCTAATTCCCCCAGCATCACCCGATTTAGTTCGACTACATTCCATTCTCCTTGTTTGCTTTTGTTGATGTTCATCTTATATCTTCCTTTCAAGACACTGTTCATTCCGTTCAACTGCTCTTCCAGGTCCTCTGCTGTCTCTGACAGAATTACAATGTCATCGGCGAACCTCAAAGTTTTTATTTCTTCTCCATGGATTTTAATCCCAACTCAGAATTTTTCTTTTGTTTCCTTTACTGCTTGCTCAATATACAGATTAAATAACATCGGGGATAGGCTACAACCCGGTCTCACTTCCTTACCAACCACTGCTTCCCTTTCATGTCCCTCGACTCTTATAATTGCCATCTGGTTTCTGTACAAATTGTAAATAGCCTTTCCCTCCCTGTATTTTACCCCTGCCACCTTCAAAATTTGAAAGAGAGTGTTCCAGTTAACACTGTCAAAAGCTTTCTCTGTCCACAAATGCTAGAAATGTAGGTTTACCTTTCCTTAATCTATTTTCTGAGATAAGCCGTAGGGTCAGTATTGCCTCACGTGTTCCAATATTTCTACGGAATCCAAACTGATCTTCCCCGAGGTAGGCTTCTACAAGTTTTTCCATTCGTCTGTAAAGAGTTCGTGTTAGTATTTTGCAGCCGTGGCTTATTAAACGGATAGTACGATAGTTTTCACATGTGTCAACACCTGCTGTTACCTAGGTGAATATATTTCCGAAATTTCATTTATCTACATTAATTATTACGATCTTTTCCGTCAGTGTATATTCACCCTCCCACAACCTTCCACCGCGTGCCACAGACACCAAAAGCTCGTACAAGTCCCATACTTTCCTTCACGTAATTTAGTTATAGGTAATATTTCATCTGAAAAGGAGGAAAGACTTGTGAATCACAAACTCGTGGTATTGTGTAAGTAATCCACTAGTTTCAGTAAATCAATGTAATTTTCATTTACACTGAAGTGCCGAAGAAACTGGTTTAGGCATGCGTATTAAAATACAGAGATATGTAAACAGGCAGAATACGGCGCTGTGGTCGGCAATGCCTATATAAGACAACAAATGTCTGGCGCACCTGTTCGATCGATTATTGCTGCTACAATGGCAGGTTATCAGGATTTAAGTGAGCTTGACCGTGATGTTATAATTGGTGCACAAGCGATGGGACACAGCATGTCCGAGGTAGTGATGAAGTGGGGATTTTTCCGTAGGACCACTTGACGAGTGTACCGTGAATTTCACGAATCCGGTAAAGCATCAAATCTCCGTCGTCGCTGCGGCCGGAAAAAGATCTTGGAAGAACGGGACCAACGACGACTGAAGTGAATAGTTCACGTGATAGAAGTGCAACCCTCCCGCAAATTGCTGCAGATTTCAGTGCTCTCCGATCAACAATGGCGATCGTGCGAACCACTCAACGGAACATTATCGATATGGGCTTTCGGAGCCGAAGGCCGACTCGAGTAGCCTTGATGACTGCACGAGACAAAGCTTTACGCCTCGTCTGGGCCCGTCAATACCGACATTGCACTGTTGATGATTGAAATATGTTGCCTGGTCGGGCGAGTCTCGTTTCAAATTGTATCGAGCGGGTAGAGGTGTAGCCGGCCGGTGTGGCCGTGCGGTTCTAGGCGCTTCAATCTGGAACTGCGTGACCACTACAGTCGCATGTTCGAATCCTGCCTCGGGTATGGATGTGTGTGGTGTCCTTAGGTTAGTTATGTTTAAGTAGTTCTACGTTCTAGGGGACTGATGACCACAGATGTTAAGTCCCATAGTGCTCAGAGCCATTTGAACCGTTTTTGATGGACGTGTGCGGGTATGGACACAACCTCATGAATCCATGGACGCTGCAGGTCAGCAGGGGAGTGTTCAAGCTGGTGGAGGCTCCGTAATGATGTGGGGCGTGTGCAGTTGGAGTGATATGGGAGCCCCGATATGTCTAGATACGACTCTGACAGGCGACACGTACGTAAGCATCGTGTCTGGTTCAAAATGGTTCAAATGGCTCTGAGCACTATGGGACTTAACTGCTGAGGTCATCAGTGCCCTAGAACTTAGAACTACCTAAAGCTAACCAACCTAAGGACATCATACACATCCATGCCCGTGGCAGGATTCGAACCTGCGACCGTAGTGGTCGCGCGGTTCGAGACTGAAGCGCCTAGAACCGCCCGGCCACTCCGGCCGGCCCATCGTGTCTGACCACCTGCATCAGTTCATGTCCATCGTGCATTCTGACAGACTTTGTCAAATCCAACAGGACAGTGCGACATTCCATACATTCAGAATTGCTTCAGAGTGACTCCAGCAACACTCTTCTGAGTTTAGACATTTCCGCTGGCTACCAAACTCCCCAGACATGAATGTTATTGTGCGTATCTGGGATGCCTTGCAACGCGCTGTTCAGAAGAGAGTTCAACCACCTCGTACACTTACGGATTTATGGACAACGCTGCGGGATTCATGGCGTCAGTTCCCTCCAGCACTACTTCAGACATTAGTCGAGTCCATGTCACGTCATGTTTTGGCACTTATGGGTGCTCTCGGGGGCCCTACACGATATTAAGCAGGTGTACCACTTTCTTTGGCTCATCAGTGTAAAATTGGTCAACATTAGGAGTAGTTATGGAACATGGATAGAGTGTTATCTCATTATTTGAGGCTGAGAAAACGAATGCTGAACAACCTCAGAAGTTTCACTGAAACCCCGCACCGGCGCCCGCGTTGCGCCGCTGCCTGTATCAGACTGACCGGCCCGCAGCAGCCACCTTAGCGGCTGCGCGGCGCGGCGCCGCGGCCGGCCGACCCGCGTGCCCCCGGCTCGCCTCTAATTGCCTCGCGGGCCGCGCAACTGGCCGCGTCCGGTTCTCTGCCGCCGCGCTCTTCTTGTTTGTTGCGTAACCGCAGTCGTCGTTATCGCCGGCGCGGTCTATTATTAAAGCGACGCGCTCAAAAAACAAACCCTCCTCTTGTTTACATAGCGGCCCCTATTTTAAATTCAAGTGGCTAGTAAATACGACCTGCAAACTCACATTGTTTTTTCCTAGAATGCAACAATGAATAATAGTCGACGTTCGCCGGCCGCTGTGGCCGTGCGGTTCTAGACGCTTCACTCCGGTCGCAGGTTCGAATCCTGCCTCGAGCATGGATGTGTGTGATGTCCTTAGGATAGGTTTAAGTAGTTCCAATTCTAGGGGACTGATGACCTCAGATGTTAAGCCCCATAGTGTTTGTCGCCATTTGAACCATTTCCGATAATCGACGTTGCAATGATCTAAACTACTGGCCATTAAAATTGCTATACCACGAAGATTACGTGCTACAGACGCGAAATTTAACCGACAGGAAGATGCTGTGATATGCAAATGATTCTCTTTTCAGAGCAGTCACGCAAGGTTGGCGCCGGTGGCGACACCTACAACGTGCTCACATGAGGAAAGTTTCCAACAGATTTCTCATACACAAACAGCAGATGACCGGCGTTGCCTGCTGAAACTTTGTTCTGATGCCTCGTGTAAGGCGGAGAAATGCGTACCATCACGTTTCCGACATTGATAAAGGTGGGATCGTAGCCTACCGTGATTGCGCTTTATCGTATCGCGACATTGCTGCTCGCGTTGGTCGAGATCCAATGTTTGTTAGCAGAATATGGAATCGGTGGGTTCAGGAGGGTTATACGGAACGCCGTGCTGGATCCCAACCGCCTCGTATCACTAGCAGTCGAGATGACAGGCATCTTATCCGCATGGCTATAACGGATCGTGCAGCCACGTCTCCATCCCTGAATCAACAGATGCGGACGTTTGCAAGACAACAACCATCTGCACGAACAGTTCGACGACGTTTGCAGCAGCATGGACTGCGAAACCCTACATTTCAGCAGGATAATGCACAACCGCATGTTGCAGGTCCTGTACGGGCCTTTCTGGATACAGAAAATGTTCGACTGCTGCCCTGGTCAGCACATTCTCCAGATCTCTCACCAATTGAAAACGCCTGGTCAATGGTGGCCGAGCAACTGGCTCGTCACAATACGCCAGTCACTACTCCTGATGAACTGTGTTATCGTGTTGAAGCTGCATGGGCAGCTGTACCTGTACACGCCATCCAAGCCCTGTTTGACTCAATTCCCAGGCGTATCAAGGCAGTTATTACGGCCAGAGGTAGTTGTTCTGGGTACTGGTTTCTCAGGATCTATGCACCAAAATTGCGTAAAGTGTAATCATATGTCAGTTCTAGTATAATATATTTGTCCAATGAATACCCGTTTATCATCTGCATTTATTCTTGGTGTAGCAATTTTAATGGCCAGTAGTGTACTTCAGAATAGTGAAAGAAAACGGGCTGGGCGATCTTACAATTAGGGCAGAGAAGATATAGACCGCGCCTGACGTCATTACTTTGGATCTAATATTTGTATCAGCCGACTGGTGGCGGCACGCTCCCAGGAGACTACTTTTTTATTTTAATTTTAGTATTTTCAAAAGGTTTGTTAATTCTTATTTTTCTTGCTGGATTTACGGCCTTTTGATGGGCCTTGGTCTGCTCTAGGACATCATTCCATTCGTCCCTGTCCAGCGTCTTGCGTCTTCGTCCTCTGATACCAATACTTTTTAAATCTTATTTTATGTCATCCGTGTATCGAAGTCTTGGTGTTCCCTGCTTCTTCGGCAAGAACATTTCAAGAATATTGTTTTTGTTGCGTTCTCATGCTCTGTACGAAAAACATGGCCGACAGATTTCAGGCTGTTTACTTTAATGAACTTCATTATTTACAGCTCTTTATATAATCTGTAATGTTCAACATTATGTCGCTTTCGCCATGGTCCATTTTCATTAGTCGCTTCATAGATATTGCGTTCAAAAACATACCATTAGCAATACACACTGTTGTGTCAGCGTCCACGTTACTTAACCTTACGTTAATGCTGGACGTATTAAAGTTTTATATAGCTGACATAAACTGTGGTGCCACCCTTTTATAGCATTTATTAGCTAGGTGCATGCTCCACTAACGTCAAAAAATGGTTCAAATGGCTCTGAGCACTATTGGACTTAATGTGGTGTCACCGCCAGACACCACACTTGCTAGGTGGTAGCTTTAAATCGGCCGCGGTCCATTAGTACATGTCGGACCCGCGTGTCGCCACTCTCAGTGATCGCAGACCGAGCGCCACCACACGGCAGGTCTTGAGAGACGTACTAGCACTCGCCCCAGTTGTACGGACGACTTTGCTAGCGACTACACTGACGAAGCCTTTCTCTCATTTGCCGAGAGATAGTTAGAATAGCCTTCAGCTAAGTCCATGGCTACGACCTAGCAAGGCGCCATTAACCATTTCTAGAGAGAGTCTCGCTTGTATCATCAAGAATGCTGTATTAAAATGATGGATTAAAGTTAAGTATTCCAGCAGCTACGTACTATTCTTTATAGCATTCATTACGTATCCTGTTTCAGACCTCACGCCCATCTGCGTGAGCTTAACGCGTGCCTTTCGGCTACTTCCGAGTGGCGTGGCTGTCTTGCTACGCCACAACACTTAACATCTGAGGTTCAAAATGGTTCAAATGGCTCTGAGCACTATGGGACTCAACATCTTAGGTCATAAGTCCCCTAGAACTTAGAACTACTTAAACCTAACTAACCTAAGGACATCACACACACCCATGCCCGAGGCAGGATTCGAACCTGCGACCGTAGCAGCAGCGCGGTTCCCGACTGAAATGCCTAGAACCGCTTGGCCACACCGGCCGGCTACTAACGTCATTCTGTGATGCTACTAGTGTTCCCAAATTGGCAAATTCACTAACAGATTCTATTTGCGCCTGGTCATTTTCAAACATTGTATTTACCTCTGGTCGTATTACTCTCATGTATTTGGTTTTTCTGATGTTCACTTCCAGTCACATTTCTACCTCTGCTGCCACTTGTGCCCTATATGTTTCTTTAGCAACCAGTTTTGTTCTTGCAATAATATCTGCATCATCTGCAAAGGCTAGAATCTGTACCATTCCAATGTAACCTGTGCTTGTGGTGTTGATATGAGCTGTCCTTATTACCCTCTCTAGTACTACGTTAAAATGCATACATGAAAGTGCATCCTCTGACCTCAGTCCACACTTACTTTCAAAACTTCGTGTTAAATTTCCTTGTATGCGTACTTTACACACTACCTTTCCCGTAGTTAAACTTATGAGGCGTATTAAATGTTGTGGTATACCCATTTCATTCATGGTTTCAATAAGCTTCTTTCTTTTTATGGTGTCGTATGCTGTTCTAAATCAACAAATATATTATATATTTCTTTATTGAATTCCCTTGTTTTTGTTTTTTTTTTTTTGTTTTTCTTTTTTCAATTTCTGCCTGACGGAGGATATTTTACCAATAGTTGATTTTCCATATCTAAAGCCTGCTTGATATCCTCCAACTGGCTTTTCTGCTAAATATTTTACACGGGTATAAAGCACGAAGAGAATACTTTATATGCAGCGTTCAATAATGTAATTCCCGTATAGTTTGTACATTCGACGATGTCCCTTTTATTACGTGCAGAACACACGAGTATTACGCCAATATTTTGATCTGAGTTGACTTTTTGCGTCCATATATATGAGCTCAGTGCGTGCATTCGTCTAACTAGGTGTTCTCCACCACACTTAATAAACTCAGCTCGCGTGTGTCATTGCCAGGTGACTTATTGTTGGCTAGTTGCCTTATGGCTAGCTAAATCTCTTGCATCGAGGGCATTCCATTTCCCTCTCCTTGCACTTGCCGGTTTTCTGTTAGTTCCCATGCTTCAGGATTCTCTGAGTATAATTATTCTTCAGAGTACTCTCCCCACTGATCTAACACTTCTTCCTGCGATTCTATTAGTTCACCATTTTTCCTCTACATTGTGTTGTTTTGTTTAAAATTCCTTTGTAAGTTTACTGACTACAGAATTTCCCGCTTTCTTTATTACAACAGTCATAATGCCAAACAGATTTTCGAATTCAAGAAAACAGTGCCAGTAAGGCAAAAAAAAGGACAAATTGAATATAAATAAGTGCTAAATACAAAAGTTCATGCATGATGGCAAGCTGGAAGGCATAACTAGGAAATTGAATAACCAAAAAAGTATACGAAATTAACCCACTTCAATTTTCTATTGCTGTCTTCTACATATATTTACTTTTGTTCACGTAAGAGCTTCAGTGTTGGGAACGATTCATTCAGCACAGCTTCGTCTCAAAACACATTTCAGATGATAATCTGATACGGAATATTTCAGTTGTATTTTATACCGTTTTTTTTAGGGAATGAAGCTGCTCACAGTTGAATGTTGATCCGAACAGACTAAGTATCGGTTCCGCATGTCTTTAAAGTTTCTTGTAACTCTTCTGGGACAAATGTTCCCAAAAGTCATTTAAAGCCTTGCTGTTCAGATATTTGTCTTTCAGTTCCGAATCGCACTGAGGATCTATGCTCTCCTTCTGGAGAGGGTGCCTTGCATAATCCTCGAGCACAGACTACGGAGTAACAAAAATTCTTGAATATGTTTCAAGAACTTCCCGAACGCAGGCACATACGGCGGAATGGAACAGCAATGATCTCATTTACAGCTCACATGTGTACAGACTGTACGGACAATTCTACTGCTTAGTGAAATACTCATAATGGTGAGTGCACACTTCCATTCGTAATTGTGTTAATTATGAGACTGACAAAAGTTGAGAGACGTTGTTGCTGTCGTAGTTCTTAAGTTAATTACATCACACATGTGCGACTCAAAAATTCTGATGTGTGATTTTCCAATTACATGTACCTCTGATTTGCAATTTCTTGGATAGCATACTAATGCGACGTCCTAAGCACTGATGTAAAAAATTATCATTATTATTTTAAAACTTTTCATAATTTTATTGTTGTTGAACAATGCAATATTATGATATTTAAACATTTGTGTATTTTATTTTTCTTATTATTAAAATAATCGTAGACATACGTGGTATGAGAGTGACAGCAAGTTATATTTGGCGTGTGTGTGTGTGGGGGGGGGGGGGGGGGAGCGAGGGGGGCTGGAGAAACAGTAACAAACGCGATTTTCGACCAAGTTACTTCACCAGGTGGGGTTCGCCGAATAATTGTGTGGCAGCTGCATCAACTTCTGTCTTGCTTGTTTCTTTCTAGGTCTAATTAGTTCACCATCAATTCCGTCACGTCCTCCAGCAAATGAAGTCATCTGTACCGTCAGCTGATGCGATAGTTAGCGTATGGTACTGTGTTATTTTCTTTTTTTTGCAATCTTATGTAGCTTGGCCATATTGTTAAGTGGAGTTCATTTGCTCTGGCGGAAACAGATGGCAGTCTTTTTTTCATCGTGAGCTGTAATTACTGCGTGCACCTGACTGGTGTCCACACGTGACAAGTGTGCCGAGTAGCCTCATTCCTTTGCCCAGAAGAGTAGCCGGTGTACAGCTGCCTTTGATCTCTTCTGTAGATTCTACATCCTAACCAGCCAGAATGTGAAAATAAATTTCTTAATAGCGTATTGTTGAATCTCTGACGTGCCAAAAGGGGAACCAGCTACAGTTCGTTTGTCATAATACTACCATTCGGTAGTACGTGGAAGGAATTAGATGATACCAAATCATTGTGGCTGCACAGTCCACGCTCGTCCTGTATATAACGAGGTCTTGGTTTGCGAGTTCTCAGCTGCGGTGCACTGCTGATACTTTGGACAGGGAAATTTGGGGTCAGGATATCGACTGGGATTCTCAACACGATCTTTGACTCATTTCAGGACGTTTCTATTCTCGTACGTTGTACTATTGTCCTTCTTGAAAATGCCATATCTGTGGGGCAAGAGATCAGTCGATATCGGATGTGCCGGCCGTAGTGGCCGAGCGGTTCTAGGCGCTACAGTCTGGAGCCGCGCGACCGCTACGGTCGCAGGTTCGAATCCTGCCTCGGGCATGGATGTGTGTGTTGTACTTAGGTTTAAGTAGTTCTAAGATCTAGGGGACTGATGATCTCAGCAGTTAAGTCCCATAGTGCTCAGAGCCATTTTTTATATCGGATGTCTCTGTGTAGCAACAATATTCAAATCGTTCATAATGCTGAAACCTCACGAAACTAATAATTACAGATTTGGAATTGACAACACGTGAATCTATCCATGAATCCTGCTCATATAGCGAAATTAGTAGTGCTCTGTTGGCAAAAGGCTAGTTCCCGAATTAAAAACAGTTTCTACTTACCGTCAGTTTCCTGGCAGCCCATATGTCGCTACAGAATGAGAAAGGAGTTTCTTCATAGTTTCTTAGAACTGGGGTCCACAGTCTCTATGAATTCATTAAGCTTATCATCTTTCCACAACTAGGCTGCGTTTACTATCTGCCACGATCAGATAATTCCACCCTCTCAGGTCGTTATCAGTCATCATCATTCATTATAATAAGTTTGTTGGTGTGGTCATTATCGGCAGCGAAGCGCTTTATTCTTGACGTTTCAATTTGGAGACGATTACCATTTAGTACGTCTGTGGTCTGAACACAGCCTTGTAAATTACTGACTGTAGAAATTCACTGTTTGGTGCTAAAGAAACTTCAAATTACACGCTGACTGCTGATACATTTCTGTATAGATACTGAGAATGTGGATGTTACACGTATTATTATCGGTTGTGTGTGCATACTTAATAGAGACCGAGATGAGATGGTCTTAGTAGACTAATAAATACAGCCAAATTAAGAAAATGTAATTGACTATATAATTTGTTCGATTTACAACAATCAAAGATGAATTTGTTGGTGCTCTAACGATACAAGCTGAATCAAGACAGCGAATACAAGAGAAACAGTCAATGTAAAACGGCTTAAATCCTTGGAACAAGGTAAGGTACAGTACTCAGGAATGTAAAGATTGTAAGTATAACTACGATGAAGAAAGTCAGTTTGCAGCGTATGTCCAGGTACGATTTCGGGAGAGTGAAGAGAGCGACAGCCGTAGCAGTGCACCGGAAGACGAGTCCTATGCGGCCATTACGCATGGTTCAAATGGCTCTAAGCACTGTGGGACTTAACATCTACCGAGCGAGGTGGCGCAGTGGTAGCACACTGGACTCGGCATTCGGGAGGACGACGGTTCAATCCCGCATCCGGCCATCCTGATTTAGGTTTTCCGTGATTTCCCTAAATCGCTCCAGGCAAATGCTGGGATGGTTCCTTTGAAAGGGCACGGCCTACCTCCTTCCCCACCCTTCCCTAATCCGATGAGACCGATGACCTCGCTGTTTGGTCTTTTCCCCCAAACAACCCACCCCAACTTAACATCTGAGGTCATGAGTCCCCTGGACTTAAAACTACTTAAACCTAACTATCCCAAGGACATCACACACATCCATGCCCGAGGCAAGATTCGAAGCTGCGACCGTAGCAGCAGCGCGGTTCTGGTCTGAAGAGCCTGGAACCGCTCGGACACAGCGGCCGGCGAGGCCATTACGTGTTCGGACACTAAAGCTGAGGGCAATTTGCTAAACATTGACGGTAGCTGGTTGCATTGCACTGAGGTGACAAAGGTCATAGGATAGCGACATGCACATATACAGATGGTGGTAGTATCGCAGACGCAGGGTATGAAAGGGCAGTACATTGGCGGAGCTTTCATTTGTACTCAGGTATTTATAAAGTTTTTGAGGTGGCTGACTACGAATTAGAAGCTGAAATTCCCGTATTGAATTTTATGATCCGATAATGTACATTTTAAATCGAAATACGTCGCTTTCGTCATTATCGCTATTAGAAGTTTTGCTGTCGGGTTTTCCGCTGGTAGATGTTTTACCTCAGGTGGCATTTGTTCATCTTCTTCAATTGCCATTTTCTAAAATCTAGAGATGAGTGGACCTGCAAATTCCAGATACCGATGGAATGTGTCTTGCATCTTTTTCTCATGGAAATACTTGCGCGTAAAATCTACTAGTTAACAGTTGATATCCTTGTTCCGAGCTTCCTGCACATCTTCAGGTAGCCGAAAAATCGGGAACGGGGCAGCTTCAATTAAGGCATATCTGTGCATGAAAATTACGTGTACTGATGGCGGCATCGGACTTGATTGCAGAAACTTGTGGATTATGTTGCACTGCCGCGCAGTAGAAAAATTATCATTCCGCTAGAAACACCCAAATGTGTGCACGCAAATGTTCTGATGTTCAGAAAAAGAAAACGGAACACCTTGAACGACTAGAGACAGTACGTTCATATTCACAGGACATGCACGTTAGTATGTTCTGCAGAAATGATTAAGCTTTTGAACCATGTCGACCCGAGGGTTTATGGTCAACAGCATCTACCGGCAAAATGTGCCTGCGGCCCTCGTTGTAGTTATAAACCGAAGGTAATGGATCAGTGTGACTTGAGCAGGTGTGCAGGATGCCTCGCAGACGTATGCGTGAAACGTAACGTCAAATCAGTGAGTTTGGAAGATGGCGCGTTGATGGAATGAAAGAACGTGATGCATGCATCGGGGAAACTGCTGCTTGTGTGGGACGAAGTGTTTCGGTAGTGCAACGGATGTGTGCAGAATGGTTTACGGAAGGCAGTAGAACACGACGAGATGGGACAGGTCGCACCACCCAGACCACCACCCGAAAAGGTGTCGACGTCAGCTGAAAGACATTGCAGAACAGATCTGCGTCCTTCTCAGCTCTGACGCAACAGTGGAACACATCGTACACTAACAGGGGTGACAGTCCGTCGCTGTTTATTACGGCATGGATTACGTGCTTGTCGTCCACTTCTGCGCCCACCTTGCCGGCCGCGGTGGCCGAGCGGTCCTAGACGCTTCAGTCCGGAGCCGCGCTGGTGCTACGGTCGCAGGTTCGAATCCTGCCTCGGGTATGGATGTGTGTGATGTCCTTAGGTTAGTTAGGTTTAAGTGGTTCTAAGTTCTAGGGGACTGATGACCTCAGATGTTATGTCCCATAGTGCTCAGAGCCATTTTAATTTGCGCCTACCTTTGACGAGTGCGCAGAAACATGCTAGACTGCAATGGTGTGTGGAACTACGTCACTGGGGACAGTAATGTTTTCGGACGAATCCAGGTTCTGTGTGTTTGAAAATGATGGCCGCATTTTGGTTCGCCGCAGACAGGGGGAGCGGCATTACAGTGACTGAATTCGCACTAAACACACAGCGCCAAATCGAGGTCTTATGGTGTGCGGTGCTGTTGGCTATAACCACAAATCACAGTTGGTGTGTGCCCAGGGCATTGTAGCCATGGTGACCTGCTTGAATGATTTTCTGTGACCCGCAGCCATTTCCTTTCTGCACTACGCCCAGACGCCATTTTTCAGCAAGACAATGCGCGACCAAATGTTGCTGCACGAACACGTACTTTCTTGGTGTCACAGGCTTTTGGCCTGGCCCATCAGATCACCAGACTTGTCGACAGTCAAAAATATGTGGAATATGTTGAAACGACGGGTGCAGCGCTGCGGTCCAGTGCCAACCGCCACAGACGAATTTTGGAATCAGGTGAGTGCAGCATGGATGGATATACCTCAGGACGCCATTCGCGTCCCACATGCGTCGATGCCATCACGCATGGAGCAAGTTATCAGGGCCGATGGCGGACCCTGTGCCTACTAGGCCTGAACCGAGGTGACTGAAATGCTAATCATTTCTGCTGAACATACTAATTTACTTGTCCTGTAAATATGAACGTCCTATCTCTATAGTCATTCAAGGTGCTCTGTTTTTTTCTGAACATGAATGTAGATTTGAACTTGCTAACTAGCACGCACAGGAAATTTGCAGCCATCGATTTGGTATAATATCGGTAGTAGTTTAGTTTTAAGTCGATATTCGTCATTACATCGGTTAGAGATTTCATAAACATACCTTCGGAGTGCTGTCCATCTTGTTTTATACTAGCAACTGGGCAGGATCGCTGTCATATATTAAATAGACCACACAAAACATATCTGACAAATACGTGGACGTCCGATTCACCTTTTACCGTCACCTATCACGCCACGTATCATATCAACTTGTGAGTGGAATGCGACCGCAGCAGTAGACAACTATGCATCAATGCAATCTGCACTAAGGTGGAAACGAGCGCCTTTTACTACGAGGGTCACTCCAAAATAAATGCACACTATTTTGTTTAAAATCCATGTCTGAACGTTTTACAGTGTGTAGATACATCCTTTAGGAACAATATTTTCATTTCTCCACATAATTTCCATCCATCTCAACTGCCTTACGCCATCTTGGAACCAGCGCCTGTATACCCGCACGGTAAAATTCTGGACCAACCTGTTGGAGCCACTCTTTGGCAGCGTGCACAAGGGAGTCATCATCTTCAAACCTTCTTCCACGAAGAGAGTCTTTCAGTTTCCCAAAGAGATGATAGTCACATGGAGCCAGGTCAGGACTGTAAGGCGAGTGTTTCAGTGTTGTCCATCCGAGTTTTGTGATCGCTTCCATGGTTTTTTTTTACTGACACGTGGTCGTGAATTGTCGTGCAACAGCAAAACATCCTGCTTTTGCCGATGTGGTCGAACACGACTTAGTCGAGCTTGAAGTTTCTTCAGTGTCGTCAAATATGCATCAGAATTTATGGTGGTTCCGCTTGGCATGATGTTCACAAGCAAGAGTCCTTCGGAATCGGAAAACACCGTAGCTATAACTTTTCCAGCAGAAGATGTGGTTTTGAATTTTTTTTTCTTGGGTGAATTTGCATGATGCCTCTTCGTATCTGCTGAAAAATGATGGAGCCATGTTTCATCACCTGTCACAATTTTTCCAAGAAATTCATCCCCACCATTCTCGTACTATTCCAAAAGTTCGCTGCATACCGTTTTTCTTGTTTCTTTGTGAGCCACTGTCAACATCCTGGGAACCCACCTGGCACAAACCTTTTTTAACGCCAACACTTTCAGTATTCTGCAAACACTTCCTTCCCCTATCCCAACGTAGTGCGACAATTCGTTCACTGTAATGCGTCTGTCAGCAGTCACCAATTCGTTAACTCTCTGCACATTGTCTGGAGAGTGTGCAGTACGAGGCCTGCCGCTGCGAGGAGAATCCACAATATTGCCGTGCCCGCTTTCATCATGTAACCTGCTTGCCCACCGACTAACTATACTGCGATCGACAGCAGCATCTCCATACACCTTTTTCAACCTCTTGTGGATGTTTCCCACTGTCTCGTTTTCACAGCACAGGAATTCTATGACAGCACGTTGCTTCTGACGAACGTCAAGTGTAGCAGCCATCTTGAAGACATGCTGTGACGGCGCCAATAAGGGAACAGGTTGAACTAAGTTTGAAAATAAGTGGGAAGGCTGTATCTACACACTGTAAAACTTTCACACATGCAGAATGAAAACTGTATTTTTACAAAAATAGTGTGCATTTCTTTTGGAGTACCCTCGATTTTCTATTCCGTCCAGGTTTTGAAGCGAGCTGGCCCAATGTGCGGCGAGCTGAAACCGACCGACAGAGCATCACGAAAAAGTTATTTAGAATTCATAATTTTCAATTTCGTTAACGCTGACATGCGCCTGAATAATGGACCTGATACAGACCCCACCGCTGGCTGTGCGCTGCCGGCTGCCGTACGGCTAGTGTTGCCTGGGTGCTCAGCTGCGCAGCTCGTTCTGATTCGCAGCGAGGGAATAGCGTCCGCCGCTTATCTGGCGATCCATTCATTATCTGTCCCCGAGATAGCGGCCCGCAGCGCTGGCAGGCTTCAGTGTCGGGCCACGCGCTCCGCTTAACTACCGCTGCAAAAGGCCAGCTAGCAGAGAGGTATTCGTCACTGTGTTTCCGGTGGCGAGATGCAGCACGTAATCCTGGGACTGGACAACTGAACACTGGTTCCAGACTGCAGCAATGCAGAATACGCCGCCTGCGAAAGCAGGCACAACGGTACGTAGCGAGCCCTACTGTGTCATTTCTTCTGCTCCAACACTCATTTGCATGATTGCTTAAACGCGTGTGTGAGAACGTTTAGTGGAGGATTAAATTTACTTGAAGTTTGTTTCTTATTTGATAAGCACTTTTGTTTCGCCGCATTTTTCTCTTGCTCTACGAATTACTCACTCTATCTGTCAGAGACGTTTGTTCAAAAAGTTTTCGTGCATTTGTGTTACGTTGGAATCCTACTCCAGCTTTCCTGTGACAATGTTTAATATATCTGCAGACGTATTTTTGAGGGGGATCATTTTCTGTTTCACAAATTGTTATCTGTCAACCTTTCGCCATCATTCAACCTAACGTTTCTGATAATATATACGGAATGTGTCGAAGGCACTGGGAAATACATTAAATTCGGATTTCTTACGTGAAAATAAGACTCAGTGAGTCCGTATTCACACGAATTCTCCAAAATGCCCAATTTCAGCCTGGAAACTGGCTTCATTTCGCCATAATGGTGGCTTCCTAATACCTTGTATAACACGTAGTGTCTTATGTTCTCCTGTAACTGTCGCAAGAAACGATGAATCATCAGTGACTGGCATTAAACGTAAACCATCGACATAACAAAACCACACAGAAAGGAATTAAATGTCATCTGAACGTCGACGTCTCAAATTGGGCCACTGACCAATGTACACAAAAATGAGGGCGACATCGTGCTTGTTGTACATCCCATTGTGGAATGTTGGTGCTAAGTTAGCCAAGAAGTTAGACAGTATGTCACTTAAGAAAAGTTCATAGTTCAACCGTGTACTCTGGTGGAGTATCAACAGGCGATCACTACCAATACTGGCTCAATGTTCACTGAAAACCTCTCTGGGTTTGAAGTTCTTCTTTTTGGTTGTATGGTGGAAGACCATTATATGTAACAAGAGCAAGAATGGACTCATCCCTGTAGTACACCTGTAGTAATTACTTCCTACTCTGAAGACGCAGTTTCATTATGTATACACCCTGAGTTTCTTATTGCTAGGCTCTACCGGAAATGTCTTTCTAACTGCGTTAATGATGAGTGTATTTATGAACAGGCGTAGGACGGGAAACTAGTACGTTTGAAAGAGCCGCTGTCGTAGGTGCCCGTCGATTAGTCCATACACACTCAAAAATTTCAAGAAAAATTCAAATAGTGTGTTCAACGGTGACAGATGGTATCTATGAAACGAAAGCAGTGGCGCATTGAAAGCAACCAACCACGGAAGACGCAATGAAAAACACTGAGAAGAGAACGATTATCGTGTCTCCAGTGTGTTCCCATCTTTGTAGAACTATTTGAACATTGCATTGTGGTCGAAGTCAGCTTAGAGAGTTTTAGTAAAAAATCGCTGAATGATTATCAGTTTCTTTCGATCGTGAGCCTAAAAATAGTCAATTCGTTACCGACAAAATTAAATCAATGGATTTACAACTAAAACAACCCGTTGAAGTCGAAACGATTTTGGAAGAGGCACACTCCCACGAGTAAATGAGAGAGGTGGCAACTCGTTCTGACGACTGACAAGAGACTTTTATTCATGCAGAAATATCTTACAGGCGACTCCTTCAGAAGTGCCGATGAGTCACTACAACTCTCTGGCCTTATAACTAGATAATATCAGCTCGAGAGAAATCTTATCTGCCAAGCGCGGCACGTTAACCAAAGTCGCGCAGCAATATTCGCGTACAATAGAGCTGCTTTTGATCCGTCGCAAAACAGATTATGTTTCTTTATTTTCGTGATCTGCGGTATTACGCCGTATATATGCTACTTCTATGTCTGCAAACAGGCACACAAGTTTACTTGCTTAACATAATACTACTCGATTAACGCTTCCTTCAGTCTGTCTGTGTATTATTATTATTATTATTACTATTATTATATCAGTATTTGTCGTGAAAGTCAACCAATACCTACTTTTGCTTCTTCCATATCACAGACCAATCACACAAATTTCGAAAATGCCTCAGTTAACAAAGGCGTACTCTTTTGGGTCTTGTGGTACCTCTAATTTTCTTTTATATAGTATACCAACGTTTGTCATAAAGATTATTTTACTGTCGAAACATTTTTCTATTTATTACTTCATTAGTGTTAGTTCGCGTATCACGCGCCTTCAGTGTGGATAGACGCTAGAGAAAGCGCGTGAGTGAGAGGAGGGAATAAAAAATCGTTCAAATGGCTCTGAGCACTATGAGACTTAACATCTGAGCTCATCAGTCCCATAGAACTTAGAACTACTTAAACCTAACTAACCTAAGGACATCACACATATCCATGCCCAAGGCACGATTCGAACCTGCGACCGTAGCAGTCGCACGGTTCCGGACTGAAGCGCCTAGAACCGTTCGGCCACCGCTGCCGGCTAGGAGGGAATATACCATAAGTAATCTGCTGTTATGCTCACAACAGTTAAATATTTTGGTATACAGTTAATAAGCAGATCGAAATCATTTATTCAGTTGCTCAGTGGTCATACTGGTGTCGAAACGGACTTTGACAGAAGAAGGCCGAAATACTGAATTTGGTCTTCCCAAATCGGTTCCTCCTTTCAACCTTCCAATGCAAATCGGAACGGCAGACTAACATAAGTGATTGCGGAACAGAAAGTCAACTTGTTCTTCTTGTTCTTGCTAGCTCTACAATCCTTAATGGATCTTGGCCTTCTCAGACACATTATCCTATTTGTCCCTGTCCAGCGTCCTCTGACAACAATAATTTTTAAATTTTCTTGGACATCATCCAAGTATAGAAGACACCTTCTTGCCCTTCTTCTTCTTCTTCTTCTTCTTCTTCTTCTTCTTCCCCGTGGGCTTTTTAATATCACTATTTTTGTTGGGTTGTCGTGTCCCATAGGAGAAACACGACAGACGCTTTTTAATGAACGTTATTATTTCAAGGTCTTTATACAATTTGTAAAGTTCAAAACTATATCGTCTATACCAAGCTCCATTTTCATCAGCCACCTCATAGATTTTGCGTAACACTTTCCACTGAAAAAAATCATGTTTGCTCTTCAGAGTGTTGCGTCAGTGTCCAGTTTTCTGAGTCTACGTCAATACTGAACTATTAAAATGTAGCACAGTTCACACTTTGTTTTCCTGCGCGGATTGTTGAATTAAAAAATATGTATGTCGTATGACTTGGGCCTCCCGTCTGGTAGACCGTTCGCCGGGTGCAAGTCTTTCGATTTGACGCCACACCGGCGACTTGCGCGTCGATGGGAATGAAATGATGGTGATTACGACAACACCACACCCAGTCCCTGAGCGGAGAAAATCTCTGACCCAGACGGGAATCGAACCCGGGCCCTTAGGATTGACATTCTGTTGCGCTGACCACTCAGGCTACCGGGGGAGGACATTGTTGGACTTAAGTTGTGGGTAAACTACAATAGTACTTATTAGCTAAGTGGATGCGTCGCTTTACTTCCGCATTAATGTGATGTTGGCAGTTCACCCTAACAGAATATATTCGTGCCTGATTTCTAGCATCATATTTAGTTGTGATCCTATTATTCGCATGTATCTGGGTTTTGTGATGTTCACTTTCAGTCCTGTTTCTATTACTGCTGCCACTGGCGACCAAAGTTTCTTTAGGAGCTAGTTCTGTCCTTGCAATAAGATCTACATCGTCGACATAAGCCAGAATCTGCGGCATTCTACTGAATCTTGTACCCGTCGTGTTGATTTAAGCCGACCTTGCCCGCCGGAGTGGCCGAGCGGTTCTAGGAGCTTCAGTCTGGAACCACGCGACCGATACCTTCGCAGGTTCGAATCCTGCCTCGGGCATGGATGTGTGTGGTGTCCTTAGGCTAGTTAGGTTTAAGTAGTTCTAAGTTCTAGGGGACTGATGAGCTCAGATGTTAAGTCTCATAGTGCTCAGAGCCATTTGACCATAAGCCGACCATATTACTCTCTATAGCGCTATGTTAAAAAAGCATACGTGAGCGTGCACCCACATGCTTCAGGCCATAGTTTAGAAACATGGTTATAAATTTCTGTGTATGCGTAGTTTACGGACTACGTTTTTCATTATCAGACTTATAAGGCGTATGAACTGTTACGGTATGCTGCGTCCATGATGGCTTCAATAAGCTATTTCTCTTTATGGTTTCATAAACTGCTTTAATATCAACAAATATATGATGTACTTCAATACCGTGTACCGTTGGATATATATATATATATATATATATATATATATATATATATATATATATATATATATATATATGCCCCAGGGTGGATATTTGCTTAATAGCTGACTTGCCAGAACTAAAGCCTACCTGATATCTCCCGACTCCATTTTCTGGAATAGGTTTTTCACGGGTACAAAGCACGGAGGAGGATATTTTATATGCGATGTTCAACAACGTAAATCCTCTATCGTTTTTACATTGCAGGATGTCCTGTTTCTTATGTATAGCACATATTACTCCCATATGCCATTAATCTGGGATAATTTTTTGCATCAAATACATGTGAGATCGGGGCGTGCAGTCATCTAACAAGGTGAATCCGACCACACTTAATTGAAAAATCAGTTACAATCGCTTAGTAGTGGAAACGCATGTAGACCGGACAAGTTACCTGTCAGGTTATACAGAAATTATGCGAAAAAACTTGTTCCCCATCCAGCTGTGATATATTGTATGTCACAGGAACAACGAGGAATACCTGACGACTGGGAAAAAGCGGTCTTCATTTCCGTTTTCAGGAAGGGTCGCGGGACAGCTGAATATAATTATAGGACCCCATCGCTGACGTCAATTAGATGCAGATTTATAATACATCTTTTATTCTCAAGAATTATGACGTTTTTTCAAGAAAGAAAATCTTTTCTATAAAAATCAAAATGGGTTCCGCAAATGGAGATTGTGCGAAACTCAACGCGCTCTGTTCCTCCGTGAGATGCAGAGCAGCGTACACATCGGCGCCCAGGGTATGCCGTGGTCCTCGACTTCAGCAGGGCATTTGACACCGTCCCGCGCTGCCCTTTAGTGGAGAAAAAAAAAACCCGAGCGTACCCACTATCGGACCAGATTTGCGACTGGATCAAGACTTCCTTGCAGATAGAACTCAGCACGTCGCTCTTAACGAAACAAAATTGGAAAACGTAAAGATCAATTGCGAATTACCCTAGGGAAATATGAAAGAACAGTTACTGTTTACAGTACAGAAAGCGTCAGAAGCTCGTTAAGGCTGTTCGCAGATGACGAGGTTATCTATGAGAAAGTAGCAACACCAGAAGACTGTAACAAATTGCAGGAAAGGCTTTCACGACCGGATGGTGCTGTTGTTGATAATTCTTCCGGGTTTTATGGCCGTGGTCCATGGAATTCTTCTATTCCTAACGTTTCGTCCAATACTACATTGGACATCCTCAGAGGTATGGCTGGTCCTACTGAGTCCTGCCGACTGACGAGTCGGGCGTCGGAGAGCGGCCTAAGTGATTTTTATCTATGACGGACTACTATCAATAGTTACATTTTATCTTTGACTAGCTTTTTCTCTGCTACTATGTGCAAGCTAGACCACGCCCACTTTCCCCGGTATTTAGGCCGCTCTCCGACGCCCGACTCGTCAGTCGGCAGGACTCACTGGACCAGCCATACCTCTGAGGATGCCCAACGTAGTATTGGACGAAACGTTAGGAATAGAAGAATTCCATGGATCACGGCCATATAACCCGGAAGAATTATCAACAACAAATTGCAGGAAGTTCTGCAGAGAATCGATGATTGTTTCGGAGACTGGCAGTTGATCCTGAATGTAAATGAATGTAACCTGCTTCGCATAAACTGGCGAAGAAATCTACTACAGTCCGACTACACTGTTAACTTCAGATCACTGGAAAGAGAAATTACCATAAAATACCTAGTTTTGTATTCCGCCTGGAAGGCGGCGCATGGGTCTGCTCCTGCAAACTGAAGGATAGACCGAATGTAGGAAGTGAGTAGGAGCAGGAAAAGGTGAAATGCTTCGGTACTGCGTTTAAGTCAACAGAACATTTAATAGAGAATATTAGACAGTGACATACGTAACTTTGCACTGAAGATGAGCACGTAGGTGCGAAGCAGTACATAAATCAAACATCGGTTAGAAGGTACAAAGGCAAAATCTGTAGTGTCTCGCCCACTAGGAAATAGAAACAATGTTGCTAGGTCGTCTACTCGGAATCAAATGGATAGAATCTGGAGCGGCGCTCGTAGAGCTGCACAGCGCTGGCTAGAGGGCGCTGTCGTTGGTGTCTGTGTCATAGTGCCAATCTACGAACGCACCTTCGCCATGGCATCGTAGCTATCGATACCACATCTACGAGTGTCCATTCAGAGCGACCAAAGTCGGAATGTCCACTTAAAACAAACGGTAGGATAAGGAGATGCTAAGCTGAGATTCATTGGAATGATCTTAAGGAAATGTAATTCATCCACGAAAGTGACTTACAAAACACTTCTTCGACCGACTCTTGAGTACAGTTCATTTTGGGACCCCTACCATGTTGGATTACCAGCAGAGATAGACAAGATCCAGCGACGAGCGACACATCTGCTCAAGCAAGAGCGTAACAGACATTTTCAACAAACTTCCGTGGTTGGCACTACAAGAGAAGCGTTGTGCATCACAGACAGGTCTGCTGTTGAAATTTCGAGAGAGGACGTTCCGGGAAGAGTCGGGCAACATAGTATTTTCTTTCACATATGGTTCAAAAATGGTTCAAATGGCTCTGAGCACTATGGGACTTAACAGCTGTGGTCATCAGTCCCCTAGAACTCAGAACTACTTAAACCTAACTAACCTAAGGACACCACACACATCCATGCCCGAGGCAGGATTCGAACCTGCGACCGTAGCAGTCGTTTCACATATGTCTCATGAAATAACCTCGACGAGAAAATTCGAGAAATTAGGCTAAATACAGAAGCTTACCGACAGTCATTCTTCCCGGGCACCATTTGCGAATGGTGCACGAAAGGTCAGAACAAATAGTGTGGTATGATGTATCAATACCTCCTTACCGCGGTATCACAGCTGGCACCGAATTACTAGTTTCCGTCCAGTGCTGACGATCGTCGTGTGGGATACAATAGACCCAACGCAGCATGCCCACTACCCACACTTCCAGCAGTTCTGGAGTACGAGCGCACTCTGCCTCCACAGTATAGGATGGCCAGCTGCGGCGACTCACCCCACTCGTGCACATAGGTCCTTCACTATGTGTTGCTGTGCAGACGACGCCATAAATCTACATCTACATATGTACGGATACTGTGCAAATGACATTTAAGTGCCTGGCAGAGAGTACATCGAACCACCTTCACAATTCTCTATTATTCCAATCTCGTATGGCACGCGGAATGAATAAACACCTATATCTCTTCGTAGTAGCTCTGATTTCTCTTATTTTATCATGGTGATAGTTCCGTCCTATGTACGTCGGTGTCAACAAAATATTTTTGTGTTCGGAGGAGAAGGTTGGTGATTGGAATTTCGCGAGAAGATTCCGTCGCAACGAAAAACGCCTTTCATTTAATGATGTCCAACCCAAATCCTGTTCCATTTCTGTGACACTCTCTCCCATATTTCGCCATAATTCAAAACGTGCTGCCTTTCTTTGAACTTTTTCGATGTACCCCGTCAGTCCTATATGCTAAGGACCGCACACCGCGCAGCTGTATTCTACAAGAGGACGGACAGCCTAATGTAGGCAGTCTCCTTATTAGGTCTGTTACATTTTCTAAGTGTCCTGCCAATAAAACATAGCCTTAGGTTAGCCTTCCCAACAACATTTTCTATGTGTTCCTTCCAATTTTAGTTGTTCGCAATTGTAATTCCTAGGTATTTAGTTGAATTTACGGCCTTGAGATTAGACTGATTTATCGTATAACCGAAGTTTAACGAATTCCTTTTAGCACTCATGAGGATGACCTAACACTTTTCGTTATTTAGGGTCAACTGCCAATTTTCACACCATTCAGATATCCTTTCTAAATCGTTTTGCAGTTTGTTTTGATCTTCTGATGACTTTATTAGTCGATAAACGAAAGCGTCATCTGCAAACAACTGAAGACGGCTGCTCAGATTGTCTCCCAAATCGTTTATTTACATAAGAACAGCAAAGGGCCTGTAACATTACCTTGGGGAACGCCAGAAACCACTTCTGTTTTAGTCGATGACTTTCCGTCAATTACTACGAACTGTGACCTCTCTGACAGGAAATCACAAATCCGGTCACATAACTGAGACGATATTCCATAAGCACGCAATTTCACTACAAGCCGCTTGTGTGGTACAGTGTCAAAAGCCTTCCGGAAATCCAGAAATACGGAATCGATGTGAAAAATCTTGTCAATAACACTCAACACTTAATGCGAATAAAGAGCTAGTTGTGTTTCACAGGAACGATGTTTTCTAAACCCATGTTGACTGTGTGTCAATAGACCGTTTTGTTCCAGGGAATTCATAATGTTAGAAAACAATATATGTTCCAAAATCCTGCTGCATATCGATGTTAACGATATGGGCTTAGGACAGCAAGTCTCATCCTTGTTGCTACTGTATGAGCTGGACTGAATTTCTTCTTGCACCATTTTTATTGAGTCTTCGTTCGTTTGGTGAAATACAGAATAAGTAAATTTTCTGTCCATTGTGATATCTTGTTCGCTAATTATTTCTGTTCCTGTACAGATTCGCTATGACGATAACAGCTGCGTCACTCTGTGGCCCCTCTCTCCTCGTACTGTGGCTCAACGAGTATACCGGGTGTAAATTTTAAGTTGACAAATCAGAATAACCTGTAAAATAAGCTTCATACGAAAAAATATGTAGAATTCAAAGTTGATTTTTTCGAGTGGGACATCTGCTGGTGCTAAAATTAGCCCACCATCCTAGCCCCCTGAGGTTGAGGCGGGAAGCAACTTCAAAATTTCAAATAGGAACCCCCCATTTTTTAATGCAGAATCAGAGTGTACATAAAAAACTACGTACATTTTTTCTTAAACATTTGTTTTGACTCTTGGTATTTGGCGCTGTTCTCATTTTTGCGTGGAAAATGGTTACGGATAAATAAAAAATACTTATTTAATTCGTAGGCTGTTTGGTTAGTTAGTTAGCTAGTCAGATGACTTATTTGATAATTAATAGTTGTGTGGTCTCATGACCACGAAACAAACAAAACTTATCCGAATACGCGGAAAAAAAATTAATATTTATGTCAACATTTGTAAAACTCTAATTGCTCTGTCTCAAACCCCACCGTATGGAGAGAGTTTTAGTTTTAACGAATCAAAATTTACGAAGTAAATAAGTATTTTGTATTTATCCGTAACTAACTATTTTCCACGCAAATATGACAACATGGATTTTCTTGAACTGCAGTGCCAACTACCAAGAATCAAAAGAAATGTTTAAGACAAAATGTACGTAGTTTCTTATGTAGAATCTGATTCTGCAATAAAAAAATGGGAGTTCCCACTTGAAATTTTAAAGTTGCCTCCCGCCCCACCCCCAGGGGGCTGGGGTGACAGGCTAATTTTAGCACCAGCAGATGTCCCACTCGAAAATAATCAACTTTGGACTCTACACATTTTTTCGTGTGAAGCTTATTTTTCGAGGTATTCTGGTTTGTCAACTTAAAATTTACACCCTGTATATGTAAATTATGAAGCGACGTGACATGGGACAAGTGTGTCCATTTCCTCTTTCCGATAAATGATCTTATGCGTTAGAGTTCTTGGTGAATTAAGATAGTGTAGTCACAAATGAGCGCACGTAGAAGAGCGTTGTTCCTTAAACTGCAAAAGGCGAAGGTTACGACATATCCATTTTCAGCAGTCGGCATTATCCAGACGGCGAACTGCGTGCAGTCGTACTGCTGCCTTGACTAATGGGTCGTCAACAGCGGCATCATTAGAGACGGAGCAGGAGCCATACGAAATCATGGCTCAGGCCTGCGTTAAGAATTGTTCCAGCAATTTATGGAGGTGACTTACCGAGACGCGGGAGGAAACCTACCAGCTCGGGTAGACTGAGGTCTGATTATCGTTCTGTCTCCATAATCGTTCGTTCACAGTAATGCTGGATCACTGCCTTTCACACGCTGTCACAGAATATGGAACTTGTATCAAATATCTTATATTTACGAGGACCAGATGGGAGAGGGTATCTGGAAGTTTAGCACAATGAATATTGTCCAAGGGTTTTAAAAATTAACAGATTTCTTTCCTTAAATGTGATTCTAGAATGTCTGAAAAACACCCGTCTGTAGCCGTCTACAGCTGCTCCAATCCCTTCAGTGTACGGAAATGTTTTGCACTTACAAACGTCTTTAGATGTGGGAATAGCGGAAAATCAGAGACATATATGGTGAGTGGTGTGGATGCTCGAACAATCTACACTTAATACTCCTTACTTTTCCACTGTCCTCAGCCGGCCACTGTGGCCGAGCGGTTCTAGGCGCTTCAGTCTGGAACCGCGCTGCTGCTACGGTCGCAGGTTCAAATCCTGCCTCGGGCATGGATGTGTGTGATGTCCTTAGGTTAAGTTAGGTTTAAGTAGTTCTAAGTCTAGGGGACTGATGACCTCAGATGTTAAGTCCCATAGTGCTTAGAGCCATTTGAACCACTGTCTTGATTAAAGACGATTTTTTCCTTTCCTTTCCCAGTAAAAGACTTAGTAAATCTACTACTTTTTACTTTAGTAATTAAATTGTCTCGTAGTAATCAACGCGCTTCTTTTTTTCATATATGGAGTCTGGTAGTCAGTATCTCGTTAATATTCTGGTCCCTTCAACACCACCACCCCCCCCCTTCCCGCTAATTAATATTTTCTCCTTTTTTAGTTCCTTTTTATGTAAACTCAAAACTTTTGTGCGACTTTGGAGTCCACGGCATACATAACCTTCGTAAAGTTCCCCATATTGTGCTAAAGAACTTTACGTCAGTAAGGTAAACGACTAAATATTGAGGAAGACCATAGGAGGGTTTAAACCTCGCACTTGCCTAATTCTAGCAATATCTGTTAACCAACATGCCCCTTTGCTTCGTGACTGGAAATCACAGGTATAATGTAACGATAAAGATGTGTAATTTTTTGCTTTGAAACATCGTTCACAATTTCGCATTCGAGAGACTCTGAAAAAAAAGACTGGATTAAATTTCGTGATAAATTAAAAAGAATTTCACCTGTGAAATGCTTCTATAGCTACAGAAATAGAAAGTCAATAGAAAACTTAAAAGAAATAAAAATATCTGTACACCTTTCTTATAAATTCAGATTACAAGTTTTTTGTTTCCTTCTGACTACCTAGATGCGGCACACCACGAACTCCTCGCCTGTGACAGCCTCTTCATCTCAGAGTAGCAGATGCAACCTGCGTCCTCCATTATTTGCTGGATAAAATCCACTCTCTGTCTTCCTGTGCAGTTGTTACCCTGTAAAGCTCCCTCTGTTACAATAAAAGTTGTTTCATGATTCCTTAACACATGTCCTATAATCCTGTCCCTTCTTCTTGCCAATGTTTTTTTCATATATTCCTTTTCTCAGCAATTCTGGGAAAAACCTCCTCATTCCTTACCTTACCTAATTTTCAACATTCTTCTGCAGCAACAAATCTCAAATGCTTCGATTTTCTTCTTTCCCTGTTTTCCCGCAGTCCATGTTTCACTTCCATACAATTCTGTGCTTCAAACGTAAATTCTAAGAAACTTATTCCTCAAATTATGTCCTATGTTTGATACTCGTAGACTTCTCTTGGCCAGAAATGCCACTTTCGCCAATTCTAGTCTGCATTTGTGTTCTCCTAGCTCCAACGGACATGGGTTATTTTGCTGTCTAGGTAGCAGAATTCTTTAACTTTTTCTACTTCGTGACCATCAATTTTGAATTTAAGTTACTCACTGTTCTCATTTTTGCTACTCCTCATTACTTTTGTCCTTCTTCGATTTACTCTTAATCCATATTCTGTACTCATTAGGCAGTTCATTCCATTCAATAGATCCTGTAGTTATTCATTTTCACAGAGGATAGCAACGTCATCAGCGAATCTTATCACTGGTATCCTTCCACCCTGAATTTTAATCCCGATCTTAAACTACAATTTTCCTGAAGCAGTTAACATTAATTATGACTGTCATCACACGTTACCACTGAGACCTGATAAACTACACACATTACGTTCCGTCATGCAACATTCTCCTTAGTCGTATTATTAATTGGTGCCTTGGAGAAATAAAGTAAACTAGAGAGTCCCAGTGAGACTGGCATTAGGCCAGTGCAGTTAATTATGTTACTGAAGTTAAAATTTGAAAGCTATTGTACGAGACTAGAATCTCGATGAGAGAACTTGGCTGTACATCTCATCGTTAGGTCATAGAAAGAGTGAATGTGTGTGTCTGTGTGTGCGTGTGTGTGTGTGTGTGTGTGTGTGTGTGTGTGTGTGTGAGAGAGAGAGAGAGAGAGAGAGGGAGGGAGAGAGAGGGGTACTAGGCGGGACGGGGAGCAACACTAAAGATGGATATGGAAATGAGGCTGAAAACCAAGTAACAAAAAATTCAGCAACAGGACCAAAACTAAGCAATGACTTACTACAGAAAGCTTTAGCCTTCGTAAAGGCAGAAGCGGAGGTGGAGTGTAATGAGGCGGGCACTTGTTAGATGACTTCAAGGTCAGCCGACTGAAAGGTCATCTTAATAACAAACGAAGTGCATTGAGTAGAAAAACGAAAAGAAAGACGTATTCCGACACGTAAATGCAATTCATTAACGAATCCAGAGATAGTAATTACGACACCGTGAAAATATTGCTCACAACTACTGGCACGGTAGAACAACTAACAAGCAACGTCAACTAATTTCCATCGTATAATATTGTCCATAATTATATCACTTAAGCAGAGAGGAGCAATTAACGTGACTGCACTTTAAAGCACTATTCATAACTACAGGTTGAAGGTGCTACTTGAGACAGATTAATAACGAACCAGTCTTTCATAGATTGGTGAAATCAAAAATGTTCAACTGTGTGGGAATTGCTAAAGGACCAAACTGCTGAGGTCATCTGTCCTTAGACTTACATACTACTTAAACGACATTATGCTAAGAACAGCACACATGCCCGAGGGAGGACTCGAACCTCCGGCCGGAGCGGCCGCAGAATCAGTGACATGGCGCGTCTAACCGCGCGGCCACTCCGCGCGGCTTGGTGAAGTCCCATTGACAGCATATCACACGGCCAATAAAGAGCAAGTGTGTCCAGAGTGAATCTTTCACACCGCAGTGAAATGTACGCTGTTTTGAGATTTTCTGTCAGATTAAAACTGTGTTCGGACTGGACTTGAACCTGAGCTTGCCAACTGAGCTTTCCAGGCAACCCTCATGACCCGTCCACAAGTATTAATTCAACTTAAATCTGGTAAAACAGCGTACGCCGCGCTGCAGATTAAAAGATTCATTCCGAAAACAACCCAAGTCTGAGGTTAAGCGTGGCCGAGCGCTGCAGTCTGGAACCCCACGACCGCTACGGTCGCAGGTTCGAATCCTACCTCGGGCATGGATGTGTATGATGTCCTTAGGTTAGTTAGGTTTAAGAAGTTCTAAATTCTAGGGGACTGATGACCTCAGGTGTTAAGTCCCATAGTGCTCAGAGCCATTTGAACCATTTCTGAGGCTAAGCCATTTTCTTCAGTATCCTTTCCTCCAACAGCGCAAGCACCGCGAGGTATGTGGGAGAACATCTGTGAAGTTTGGGAAATGGGAGAGAGATACTGACCAAGTTCAGTGAGGACGTTTCGTTAGATATGCCTGGGTAGCTCAGCCGGTAAGGGTATTGCCCACAAAAGGCAATTTTCCGGGCCCGATAGCTTTCCGGAATACAGTTTTAATCTACCAGGAAGTTTTAGCAAATACATAACAAGAAGTAGTTTTCTTTTAATTAGCGACACTGGTGGAAACGTTTTGATGGGTGAAGTAAATACGAAAATCTGTAGGCCGAGTGTTCATCATAAATGTAGAAGGGCATTTTTTTAAACCTCTAATAGGTCGTGAACTAAAGACAACAGTAGAAACAGATGAAGCTTTACGCAGATGTGCTGCACATTGTCTCTGCACGTCTGTACGTCTATAGCGTGACGTTGCGCTTTTCAGTTCTGAGCGAACAGTGAGCATGTAAAGAAGCCTACGACACTAGTGTCTCCTGTCAAGAGTGAAGTGGATGTTGAGGGGTTTCGCCTGATTTCATGCCATCCACATAACGTAACTGCCATGCATTTCCTTCTTCATGACTATCCTCTGCCGCACACTGTAAGGGCAACGAAGACGGTCTTGCAGAGTTTTCGATGGGAAGTGTCTGATCACCCAATGCACGAATCGGATTTGGCTCCCTCTGATTTTCACCTCTTCGTTCACATGAACCGCTGGCTATGAGGACAGCATTTTGTCACAGACAACGAGCTGCAAACCAAGCGCAAGGAATTGGCGGAAATCGCAGGTTCTGTGAGACGGGTATTGGGAAGCTATTACCACACTTCGACATACGTCTAAGTCTGAGCGGCGACTATGTTGAGAAGTACATTTAATGTATTCGCAATTGCGGATAATGACAACCATCAACTGTAGACTGGAATGACGACAGTGAAAATTTTTGCCGCATCGGGACTCGAACCCGTATTACCCGCTTATTGCGAGCGGTCGCCATAGCATTTGGCTATCCGTGCACGACTCATGGCCAGGCCCAAACTTCCGTATGTCGTCAACCATGCGCCTACGACCTGGACTCGTGCATCCATCATGTATATTCCTGTACAAGTCAGACTTTGTACTTGCCCGGTGTCAGCAGAGAAATACCATATTGCAGTGCCTTTGTTATTCTGATTACGATGCAAAGTTCCTTTGGACATGCATGTATGTAGCTCGAAGGTCTAGCTAAACGTTGCAAATAAAACGTTTTCGATTTTCACTGTGGTTCTCATTTCCTTAACGATCGGAGGTTGAAAAAGAAAATAGCCCTCATAATATGAATCGTTCCCCATTCAAGAGAGATAGCAATACTCGTATTTTCAATACTGTATGTGGAAAAATCCTATCATGTAGAGTGAGATTCGGTGTAAGAATTTATGCTGACGCTGCTGCTGTGTGAACGTATCATCACCGAACTTTTATTAGTTCATCTTTCAATTTGTTCGATGCATGAATTCCTACGTTGTGCCAATGCTTTCATCTCCAAAATATCCATTACATAAACTTTATCTCTTTCCCCTCATTTCAATACCAAGATGCTTTAGGAATATTCCTCCCAGTTTGTTCGTTCTAATAGCTCTCGATTTTGTGTTGTACCTGTGTACTTAATTAGTAACATATTTCCGATGAATAAAATTTTAAAAATTACGTCTCGCCTTTTTACGGATTCGCCACTGCTCGTGTTTCACTTGTACACAGTGCTACTCCTCAAACACACTTTCAGAATATACTGTCTCAGTTATTTGACGGTTGTAGAATATGATTTATTGCCCAACAAATTGTTCTTTGAGTTGACCTTTCTGCTTCTGAGCTCTCTCTTGTGTTTCAAGTTTTGTCAAACTTGGTTGCTACGTAGCTGAATTCTGTCACTTAATCTAACGTGCCTTGCCTCATTTTGATTTGTAACAAGTGTCTACTCTCCTTTCTACTACTCAACACTTTAATGGTAGCTGTAATGATAGTTAATTGAGGTTATTTATTTTCACTGTCAATTCTTTCCACGGTTACAGTACGTCTTCATATTTTCGAGTAGATGATATATATATATCTGTATATTTTAGCACTGGAATTTATCCCCTTTGTACATTTATTAGTCATGTAAAATTTTCTTTAACTTTCTTCGTCTCTTGTCTGACATATAGTTTTAACGACAGTGACGATCATGTGCTACTCCTGTGTGGTTTTAGGTTTTCCCAGCGTAGGAAAATCTTGAATTCGCCACTTGGGTTCAAGATCGGCCGAATTCAAGATCTGCTATTGTGTCTCACACGCTTTTCAAATAATTTATTTCGGTTGTGGATTCGGTTGCATCTACACTATGTAATTTCTCCCCGTTTTAATTTGCACACTTTTTTTGTAATCTCCTACATCTCTAGTACGTGGCTGTACTTCATTGCCCTTATTCTAAGAATTCTGTACATTTTATTCGCAGTATACTGTTTATGGCTTTGTGTAAGCTCACAAATGGCATGGAGATCCTCCTCCTCTCGCAAGCTGTCTTTCTAGTACTAACGAGAGAAGTGCGTTATCTCGAATGCTCAAAGCCGCATGAAAATGAGATAACAATATAAATCCGTCATCCCAAAACAGTGGTATGAGTCATTAACATGTAAAACTGCGCGTCTTACTACGAGAAACATATGGATGATCACCTATTGAAGGCCTAGGAGAGGAACTTTGGTAATGCGAAAAAAGAAAATATGGATATAATAGCCAAAATCGCACTAAAGCTGAACACCATGAACCATGCAGGGTTGCCCATAAATCCGTAAGAGTACGAGGGGGTGGAGATCTCTTCTGAATAGCATCCCATAAATGATCAATAATGTTCATGTCTGGGAAGTTTGGTGGCCAACATGAAATGTGTTTAAACTCGGAAGCGACAAACTTTTTCTACTGGGACAATAATGCCGGACAGCTATTCAGTCTTCAGAGTGCAGGTATGGTGTTCCAAAGAAGTGGTGAAAGCAATGGAACAGAATTAAATGCACGTATAACTAAAGCCATTTTTCACATTGAACAGCAAATCCGCATTCAAGGAGTACACTATCAAATGCTACATTACGTGATGATATTGGTACGTCAATGACATAACCTGCCTTTTGCAAGACTATTGTAACATAGGCTTGTACTTCGGTGCAAAAAGTTGTTTGCGCAGCACAGGCTGAAGTCTGATGGTAAAATATCGATCGTAAAAATTTACCTGTGGTTTTTAACATTGTACTCTTACCAAATCAACTATCCTTCTCATGTATGCTAGGTACAGAAATACACATAAATACGATGGCGATATTTTGTTTCCTTCGGTGTGTTTTTGGTCATATTGTACCGATACTGTATTAAACAGATGATCATTCAAATATTTCTCGTGGTAAGACGCGCAGTTTTGCTCGAGAAAGGTTCATCCCACTGTTTTAGGGATGGGCGATTTACACTGAGTAGCCAAAGAAACTGGTACATCTGCCCAACATCGTGTAAGGCCCCCGCGAGCACGCAAATGTTCCGCAACACGACGTGGAATGGACTCGACTAACGTCTGAAGTAGTATTGGAGGGAACAGACACCGTGAATTCTGCAGGGCTGTCCATAAATCCTTAAGAGTACGACGGGGTGGAGATCTCTTCTGAACAGCACGTTGCAAGGGATCCCATACATGCTCAATAATGTTTATGTCTGACGAGTTTGGTGGTCAGAGGAAGTGGTTGAACTGAGAAGAGTGTTCCTGGAGGCACACTGTAGCAATTTTGGACGTGTGGGGTGTCGCATTGCCATGCTGGAATTGCTCAATTCCGTCGGAAAGCACAATCGACATGAATGGATGCACGTGATCAGAAAGAATGCTTACGTACGTTTCACTTTCAGCCGTATCAGGGGTCTCATATCACTCCAACTGCACGTGTCCACACCATTGCAGAGCTTCCACCAGCTTGAACAGTCCCCTGCTGACATGCAGGGTCCATGGATTCATGAGGTTGTCCCCATACCCGTACACGTCCATCCACTCGATACAATTTTAAACGAGAGTCTTCCGACCAGGGAACATGTTTCCAGTCATCAACAGTCCAATGGCGGTATTTACCGGCCCAGGCGACGCGTAAAGCTTTGTGTCGTGCAGTCATCAAGGGTACACGAGTTGGCCTTCGGCTCCGAAAGCCCAACCAGGAATTTGCAGAAAGGTTGCACTGCTGTCACGTTGAACGTTTGACTTCAGTCATCGCTGGTCCCGTTCTTGCAGGATCTTTTTCCGGCCGCATCGATGTCGGAGATTTGATGTTTTGCCGGATTCCTGAAATTCAGCGGTACACTCGTGAAATGGCCGTACGGAAAAATCCCCAGGTCAACGTTACCTCGGAGATGCTAAGTCCCATCGCACGCTCGCCGACTGTAACACCGTGTTCAAACTCACTTAAATCTTGATAATCTGCCAGTGTAGTAGCAGTAACCAGTCTAACAACTGCGCCAGACATTTGTTGTCTACATAGGCATTGCCGACCGCAGCGCCGTATTCTTCCTGTTTACATATCTCTGTATTTTAATACGCATGCCTATACAAGTTTCTTTGGTGCTTCATTGTATATTCTAAGTGAGTTTCGAGCGTTCCTCGGCATTCTAGGTCACGCCCTTCCCTTGTAAACGCAAGCTTTGAATTGTTTCATCGCTGCCTTGCTTGTTCTACAAGCGAACTACTTGTTTTGTTATATAAATAGAGCCATTTGCGAGTAGTGCACTGACGCTGCGGCTCGGCCATACTCGGCAGCCTTTACCTGCTCGTGGCAGCCCAAATGCTCAAAATCAGCAATCTCTTCCAAACATGAACGGAACAAGTGTACGAATTCCGCCACCATTTACAATGTTCTTAAAGAGTATATTATGCCCTGCTCACGATTTCTTTGCATGAAACACACTTAAAAACTTCTAATTTGCCAATTTCACCATTTCTGAGACAAACTACACTCCTGGAAATGGAAAAAAGAACACATTGACACCGGTGTGTCAGACCCACCATACTTGCTCCGGACACTGCGAGAGGGCTGTACAAGCAATGATCACACGCACGGCACAGCGGACACACCAGGAACCGCGGTGTTGGCCGTCGAATGGCGCTAGCTGCGCAGCATTTGTGCACCGCCGCCGTCAGTGTCAGCCAGTTTGCCGTGGCATACGGAGCTCCATCGCAGTCTTTAACACTGGTAGCATGCCGCGACAGCGTGGACGTGAACCGTATGTGCAGTTGACGGACTTTGAGCGAGGGCGTATAGTGGGCAAATTAGGGACACTGTTGCTCCTGGGGTATCGGCGAGGACCATTCGCAACCGTCTCCATGAAGCTGGGCTACGGTCCCGCACACCGTTAGGCCGTCTTCCGCTCACGCCCCAACATCGTGCAGCCCGCCTCCAGTGGTGTCGCGACAGGCGTGAATGGAGGGACGAATGGAGACGTGTCGTCTTCAGCGATGAGAGTCGCTTCTGCCTTGGTGCCAATGATGGTCGTATGCGTGTTTGGCGCCGTGCAGGTGAGCGCCACAATCAGGACTGCATACGACCGAGGCACACAGGGCCAACACCCGGCATCATGGTGTGGGGAGCGATCTCCTACACTGGCCGTACACCACTGGTGATCGTCGAGGGGACACTGAATAGTGCACGGTACATCCAAACCGTCATCGAACCCATCGTTCTACCATTCCTAGACCGGCAAGGGAACTTGCTGTTCCAACAGGACAATGCACGTCCGCATGTATCCCGTGCCACCCAACGTGCTCTAGAAGGTGTAAGTCAACTACCCTGGCCAGCAAGATCTCCGGATCTGTCCCCCATTGAGCACGTTTGGGACTCGCTGAAGCGTCGTCTCACGCGGTCTGCACGTCCAGCACGAACGCTGTTCCAGCTGAGGCGCCAGGTGGAAATGGCATGGCAAGCCGTGCCACAGGACTACATCCACCATCTCTACGATCGTCTCCATGGGAGAATAGCAGCCTGAATTGCTGCGAAAGGTGGATATACACTGTACTAGTGCCGACATTGTGCATGCTCTGTTGCCTGTGTCTATGTGCCTGTGGTTCTGTCAGTGTGATCATGTGATGTATCTGACCCCAGGAATGTGTCAATAAAGTTTCCCCTTCCTGGGACAATGAATTCACGGTGTTCTTATTTCAATTTCCGGGAGTGTAATTTCTCGTAAATAAGTTATACAAAACTGCAACCAGTCACTTTTTTGAATAATAATGTTTTACTCCATGAACCGGTTTTCGAACCTTTTCAGGTTCATCTTCAGATGGTATCAGGAAGTTACATCATTATTGCTAGCATAATGCTGGGTGCTGGCTGTATGACAAAAAGAAGAACAAATTACATCTCTGTGCAAAGTAAGCCATCTCTTTCTGTTAAGATCTTTGTTACAAGCAACAGTTTTAAAGCGCATGCTGGATGCTGGAAAAGTCTCGCTGTCAGAGTGTAAATTAATATAGTTTGTGTGGAAGTGTGTGTAGTCATATAACAACTGGACATCAAAATGGAGGCAGACAGATGGACACTAACCGAAAAAAGCCGCCTATACTGTCGCAGTAAGTAAAAAACTAAATTTGCATCCATATCAAATTGGTGCAAATAGCTCTGACCACTATGGGACTTAATATCTGAGGTCATCAGTCCCCTAGAGCTTAGAACTACTTAAGCCTAACTAACCTAAGGACATCACACACATCCATGCGCGAGGCACGATTCGAACCTGTGACCGTAGCAGTCTCACGGTTCCAGACTGAAGCGCCTAGAACCGCTCGGCCACACCGGCCGGTGCGCATCCATATCGACAGATAAGCTATAGTCATGGCGATACATTAAAGTGTGTTCCATCTTTTTGTCATAGAGCCAGCACCCAGCATTATGCTAGCAATAATGATGAAACTTTTGAAACCATTTGAATATGTACCTGAAAAGGTTCGAAAACCGGTTCATGGAATAAAACATAATTATTCAAAAAAGTGACTGGTTGCAGTTTTGTATAACTTATTTACGTTCAATATACAGTCACAGTTCTAAAATATCCATAATGGATAAGCATAAACTAATTTATGTTGTAGAGAAGCGTGACTTTTCCTGGTTTTTGAGTCCATGTTGATGATGTGGCCATTTTTTGGAGACTTAACTCTTATGTCGATATTCGATCTACATCTACATCTACATTTATACTCCGCAGGCCACCCAACGGTGTGTGGTGGAGGGTACTTTACGTGCCACAATCATTACCTCCCTTTTCTGTTCCAGTCGCGTGTGGTTCGCGGGAAGAACGACTGTCTGAAAGCCTCCGTGCGCGCTCGAATCTCTCTAATTTTACATTCGTGATCTCCTCGGGAGGTATAAGTAGGGGGAAGCAATATATTCGATACCTCATCCAGAAACGCATCCTCTCGAAACCTGCCGAGCAAGCTACACCGCGATGCAGAGCGCCTCTCTTGCAGAGTCTGCCACTTGAGTTTGCTAAGCATCTCCGTAACGCTATCACGCTTACGAAATAACCCTGTGACGAAACGCGCCGCTCTTCTTTGGATCTTCTCTATCTCCTCCGTCAACCCGATCTGGTACGGATCCCACGCTGATGAGCAATACTCAAGTATAGGTCGAACGAGTGTTTTGTAAGCCACCTCCTTCGTTGATGGACTACATTTTCTAAGGACTCTCCCAATGAATCTCAACCAGGTACCCGCCTTACCAACAATTAATTTTATATGATCATTCCACTTCAAATCGTTCCGCACGCATACTCCCAGATATTTTACAGAAGTAACTGCTATCAGTGTTGGTTCCGCTATCATATAACCATACAATAAAGGATCCTCCTTTCTATGTATACGCAATACATTACATTTGTCTATGTTAAGGTTCAGTTGCCACTCCCTGCACCAAGTGCCTATCCGCTGCAGATCTTCCTGCATTTCGCTACAATTTTCTAATGCTGCAACTTCTCTGTATACTACAGCATCATCCGCGAAAAGCCGCATGGAACTTCCGACACTATCTACTAGGCCATTTATATATATTGTGAAAAGCAGTGGTCCCATAACACTCCCCTGTGGCACACCAGAGGTTACTTTAACGTCTGTAGACGTCTCTCCATTTATAACAACATGCTGTGTTCTGTTTGCTAAAAACTCTTCAATCCAGCCACACAGCTGGTCTGATATTCCGTAGGCTCTTACTTTGTTTATCAGGCGACAGTGCGGAACTGTATCGAACGCCTTCCGGAAGTCAAGGAAAATAGCATCTACCTGGGAGGCTATATCTAATATTTTCTGGGTCTCATCAACAAATAAAGCGAGTTGGGATTCACACGATCGCTGTTTCCGGAAACCATATTGATTCCTACAGAGTAGATTCTGGGTTTCCAAAAACGACATGATACGCGAGAAAAAAAACATGTTCTAAAATTCTACAACAGATCGACGTCAGAGATATAGGTCTATAGTTTTGCTCATCTGCTCGATGACCCTTCTTGAAGGCTGGGACTAACTGTGCTCTTTTCCAATCATTTGGAATCTTACGTTCCTCTAGACTTCCGGTACACGGCTGTTAGAAGGGGGGCAAGTTCTTTCGCGTACTCTGTGTAGAATCGAATTGGTATCCCATCAGGTCCAGTGGACTTTCCTCTGTTGAGTGATTCCAGTTGCTTTTCTATTCCTTGGACACTTATTTCGATGTCAGCCATTTTTTCGTTTGTGCGAGGATTTAGAGAAGGAACTGCAGTGCGGTCTTCCTCTGTGAAACAGCTTTGGAAAAAGGTGTTTTGTATTTCAGCTTTACGCGTGTCATCCTCTGTTTCAATGCCATCATCATCCCGGAGTGTCTGGATATGCTGTTTGAGCCACTTACTGATTTAACGTAAGACCAGAACTTCCTAGGATTTTCTGTCAAGTCGGTACATAGAATTTTACTTTTGAATTCACTGAACGCTTCATGCATAGCCCTCCTTATGCTAACTTTGACATCGTTTAGCTTCTGTTTTTCTGAGAGGTTTTTGCTGCGTTTACACTTGGAGTGAAGCTCTCTTTGCTTTCGCAGTAGTTTCCTAACTTTGATGTTGAACCACGGTGGGTTTTTCCCGTCCCTCACAGTATTACTCGGCACGTACCTATCTAAAACGCATTTTACGATTGCCTTGAACTTTTTCCATAAACACTCAACATTGTCAGTGTCGGAACAGAAATTTTCGTTTTGATCTGTTAGGTAGTCTAAAATCTGCCTTCTATTACTCTTGCTAAACAGATAAACCTTCCTCCCTTTTTTTATATTCCTATTAATTTCCATATTCAGGGATGCTGCAACGGCCTTATGATCACTGATTCCCTGTTCTGCGCTTACAGAGTCGAAAAGTTCGGGTCTGTTTGTTATCAGTAGGTCCAAGATGTTATCTCCAGGGGTCGGTTCTCTGTTTAATTGCTCGAGGTAATTTTCGTATAGTGCACTCAGTATAATGTCACTCGATGCTCTGTCCCTCCCACCCGTCCTAAACATCTGAGTGTCTCAGTCTACATCTGATAAATTGAAATCTCCACCTAAGACTGTAACATGCTGAGAAAATTTATGTGAAATGTATTCCAAATTTTCTCTCACTTGCTCTGCCACTAATGCTGCTGAGTCGGGAGGTCGGTAAAAGGAGCCAACTATTAACCTGGCTCGGTTGTTGAGTGTAACCTCCACCCATAATAATTCACAGGAACTATCCACTTCTACTTCACTACAGGATAAACTACTACTAACAGCGACAAACACACCACCACCGGTTGCATGCAATCTATCCTTTCTAATCACCATCTGTGCCTTTGTAAAAATTACGGCAGAATTTATCTCTGGCTTCAGCCAGCTTTCTGTACCTATAACGATTTCAGCTTCGGTGCTTTCTATCAGCGCTTGAGGTTCCGATACTTTACCAATGCAGCTTCGACAGTTTACAATTACAATACCGATTGCTGCCATCTAACCTAAAAAACCGCCCAGTCCACGCCACACCCCCTGCTACCCTTGCAGCCGCTTGCTGCGTGTAGTGGACTCCTGACGTATCCAGCGGAACCCGAAACCCCACCACCCTATGGCGCAAGTCGAGGAATCTGCAGCCCACACGGTCGCAGAACCGTCTCAGCCTCTGATTCAGACCCTCCACTCGGCTCTGTACCAAAGGTCCGCAGTCAGTCCTGTCGACGATTCTGCAGATGGTGAGCTCTGCTTTCATCCCGCTAGCGAGACTGGCAGTCTTCACCAAATCAGATAGCCGCCGGAAGCTAGAGAGGATTTCCTCCGATCCATAGCGGCACACATCATTGGTGCCGACATGAGCGACCACCTGCAGATGGGTGCACCCTGTACCCTTCATGGCATCCGGAAGGACCCTTTCCACATCTGGAATGACTCCCCCCGGTATGCACACGGAGTGCACATTGGTTTTCTTCCCCTCTCTTGCTGCCATATCCCTAAGGGGCCCCATTACGCGCCTGACGTTGGAGCTCCCAACTACCAGTAAGCCCACCCTCTGCGACCGCCCGGATCTTGCAGACTGAGGGGCAACCTCTGGAACAGGACAAGCAGCCATGTCCGGCCGAAGATCAGTATCAGCCTGAGGCAGAGCATGAAACCGGTTCATCAGACAAACTTGAGAGGCCTTCCGTTCAGCCCTCCGGAATGTCTTTCGCCCCCTCCCACACCTCGAGACGACCTCCCACTCTACAACAGGTGAGGGATCAGCCACAATGTGGGCAATATCCCGGACAGCCACAGTCGTAGTCCGATCGGGGGATGCGTGGGACGATCTGGCCATCCCCAACAAACCCCATCCAGACCACTACAGTGCTGCCCATTGGCAACAGCCTCAAGCTATGTGACCGAAGCCAACACTGCCCGAAGCTGGGAGCGAAGGGATGCCAACTCAGCCTGCATCCGAACACAGCAGTTGCAGTCGTTCACGCTTCAGGCTTTTCACAGGCTTTGAAGGTATCTGGATCAGGAGATTCACACGAAGCACTGAAACGGTAATGATAGCTTCCACAAGCGTTTGTCGTTCTCAGTAACGAAGAGCCATCTGCTGTACAAACTTGAGTAGGAATTACTGCATCTTGCGGCAGAAGAAGTGCACGTACTCGCTGTTGTTGTTGTCTTCAGTCCTGAGACTGGTTTGATGCAGCTCTCCATGCTACTCTATCCTGTGCAAGCTGCTTCATCTCCCAGCATCTACATCCTTCTGAATCTACTTAGTGTGTTCATCTCTTGGTCTCCCTCTACGATTTTTACCCTCCACGTTGCCCTCCAATACTAAATTGGTGATCCCTTGATGCCTCAGAACATGTCCTACCAATCGATCCCTTCTTCTGATCAAGTTATGCCACAAGCTCCTCTTCTCCCCAATTCTATTCAATACCTCCTCATTAGTTACGTGATCTACCCATCTAATCTTCAGCATTCTTCTGTAGCACCACAATTCGAAAACATCTATTCTCTTCTTATCTAAACTGTTTATTGTCCATTTTTCACTTCCATACATGGCTACAATCCATACAAATACTCTCAGAAACGACTTCCTGACACTTAAATCTATACTCGATGTTAACAAATTTCTCTTCTTCAGAAACGCTTTTCTTGCCATTGCCAGTCTACATTTTATATCCTCTCTACTTCGACATTCATCAGTTATTTTGCTCACCAAATAGCAAAACTCCTTTACTACTTTAAGTGTCTCATTCCCTAATCTAATTCCCTCAGCATCACCCAAGTTAACTCGACTACATTACATTATCCTCGTTTTGCTTTTGTTGATGTTCATCTTATATACTCCTTTCAAGACTCTGTCCATTCCGCCTCTGACAGAATTACAATGTCAGCGGCGAACCTTAAAGTTTTTATTTCATCTCCACGGATTTTGATACCTACTCCGAATGTCGCTAAACTCCTCCAAATCTGAACTGATAAAATGCACGTCTTCCCCAGATATTTACAACGTTCTTAAAGAATGTATTTTTGTTTATGCATAATTTATTTTGCTTTATGTCTGCTTCATTCGTCCAGTATTTACAATATTATTTAAGAACCTTGTAGATAGTGGCGGAGGTCGTACGCTTGCTCCGTTCAGATTTGGAAGAGTTTGCCGATTTTGTGCAGTTGGTCGGCGACGAGCAGGAAGAAGCTGCCGAGTTCACGCGTAGCGCTCAGGAGGCGCTTTGGGAAGAGTTGCCGAATTCGAGTGTTCCCTTTCACAGTACACTCCTTGTGGTTAGTAAAAGTTTCGGAGTTCGAGCCGGCCCAGGCGTTGTAGCCCTCGCAGGGTGAGCGCCGCTGCCCCGCTGCTGGGGGCCGTGACCTACACAGGCGGCGGGGCTTCGGCGACGCCTTGTATGGGCGCAGCTTCCTGTCAACACCACCGCCCCCACCCCGCCCCCGCCGCCGCCACGGTGACGCATCGCATCGATCACGGTCGAGGCACGACCGCCGCCCACGGGAACTTCCCGGCGCTCTCGCCTTTCGCTTCCGCGACTGCGGAACAAACTTTTCCAGCTTCTTAATTTCCTTGCTGTCGCAACTAACTTCGCCACGAGACTTATTTCATTACCTTGGAAACGGACCTGAAAACCTTCTGATCGCGTTAGTTACCGTTTGTAACTACTGCAGCACCGCTATGGTAACATCGTCATTATGTCGGCTATGTTCCTTTTATCTTTCGATATTACCTAAATCAAAACAGATGTGAATATCGCAAACCTTCTATGTACAGATACTAAATACATGTATTGGTTTTTTGAAAATCCACCTTATGCAAACACTATTTGTTTCATTTTACACACCCAGAGACGTTTCAAAACCTATGTGTCTTCAAGCCATACGAAATTTATATACATATATATAATCTTCTGTGTGTAAAATTTTATTTCTGTAAAGTATAATGTAAAGTTCATACTCATGTATCATTATAACGTATGCATTTGGTTTGGTTTGTTTCGATTCCTCGCCTGAAAATTACATTGCTAGTGAAACTGCGTTATTATAGACGAGTTTTGTGCAATTTTTTGTCGTTTTCCACAGCATGTCATCTGCAGACCAGTCATGAAGTAAATTCTGTGTCCTTTACTGAAGCACTATTTCGTTGGCAGTGGTTATGTATGTTACTGTACTTATATTTTCCGTTCTGTTGCGTATCTCTGGTGCATGTCTTTCTCCACTGCTACTAAGTACACTGTCTCCACACTGTTATTTATAAAAGTTCGCTCACTATTTCACTTCACGCGTATTTTCCACCAAACGTGACAAAACGTGATTTGGGCAAACTCCATGCCCATTGAGTAGAAAGAGATATCCGCCAGAGATACGCAACGAGACAGAAAATGTAAGTACATTAACATACATAACTGGTACCCAGGTCGCAGGTTCGAATCCTCCCTCGGGCACGGATGTGTGTGATGTCTTTAGGTTGGTTAGGTTTAAGTAGTTCTAAGTCTAGGGGACTGATGACCTCAGATTTTAAGTCCAATAGTGCTTAGAGCCATTTGAACCATTTGAACTGGTACCCACGAAATAATGCTATAGAAACGTACAAAAAAATTTTCTTCATGACTGCTTTGCAGATGACATGGTGTCAAAAACGACAAAAAAAAAAACAGTCAATAACAAAGCAGCTTCTCTAGCAAAGTAATTTTCAGGTGAGCAATCGAAAAAAAAGCGTACAAAATGCATATGCTATAATTTTAAGTATAAATAGATAAATGATTATAAACTTTATATTATACTTTACAGAAATAAAATTTGACCCACAGAAGATGATTCTTAGGTGTCGAAACATGTCTGGGTGAATAAAGAGCAATAAATAGTGTTTGTATGAGGCAGGTTTTTAAAACGACCCATATTTTAAATTGCAAAGACGGAAAAATGTCAAGAGAGACATCAAACCTTAGTAAGATAAGTGTATGGACAATGTTTCAGAGGAGTTACCTTGGGGATGAGGTATTTATCTTAACTGAATGAGATTTCCTATGTCCCCTACAAAACAGCCTGCTGCCTATCTGTTCGTCGAGACCTGTCGTCAGGGTGTCTTGCAATTTCCTCTTCTGAGCTGAAACGTTGTACCCAACCATATCTACATATGCGGAGAAAGATGGAAAATCATTGACTCTTGTTTCTTGAGCTGAGTCTTGTTGTGAATTTTGTTCTGTTTGACCTTGACGACAAATTTTAGACAAGATGACGATGTTCTCAAATGGCTCAAATGGCTCTGAGCACTATGGGACTTAACATCTATGGTCATCAGTCTCCTAGAACTTAGAACTACTTAAACCTAACTAACCTAAGGACATCACACAACACCCAGCCATCACGAGGCAGAGAAAATCCCTGACCCCGCCGGGAATCGAACCCGGGCGTGGGAAGCGAGAACGCTACCGCACGACCACGAGATGCGGGCAACGATGTTCAGTTTTATCTGACTGGGAATCCAACAAACATCTGCACAAGTGTCTAGCATGTAAACGAAGACTTCTTTTTAACTTATGAGAATAGGTGCGGAAAATAGGTTAGAAACTTAATCCAACTGAAAGCTTATGTTAGTGTTGAGGAGTCGATGATGAGCTGCACGAGTACTTTGTCAACACACAGAGGCGTTGCACCGTACTGTATTTCACTGTCTTTTTTGAGAGAACTTCGTTGTTTGGAGGCAGCTAGCAGCTCTATGAGTATTCGTTATGGGCGAATCACCCAGCAATGAAAGATGCTGCTCTCTGTTTGTAGGGTACTTCCTGAAACAGTTTCTCTTACTTCTTTTTGTGGTTATGTTAAGATGTGTACTGTTTCGATGATGATCTGCATAGCATTCAATAATCTCCATCGGGCGTTTTACGAGCCTCTACAGCGGAAGTAGATCCCGACGATACACGATATCTCCCATAGGCCTGCGCAGCAATCGAAGAAGCCGGTAATGGGATGGAAATAAAACTATTTCCGGAAACTAACCTGTAGCTTAATGCTAAATAAAGTGACAGGACTCACCAGAAAATGCCAGGAATGTAGAACTACTGGGCTTGTATCACACGTATCATGTTTAATGGATTTACAGAGCATAATTTCTCCATTACTATAACACATCGCCAGAGAAGCACAAGTGGGTTCTTTTAGTTTGTTCATAATATCGTATTGTCACTACACTGGAAGTGAAATCTCTGCAGTAAGGCGATTTCGGGCTACCCATGTGCGCCATACCGTATCATACATTGTCACGTAGGCAGAACGGATTTTCCTCAGCCTTCTCATACGCCGCATTCCATCCGTACACGCGATATTGCCACTGTAAGAAGAACCGAGGTAAGCTGTTTTTGAGGTCCCACTATCTGCTGTTATCGATGTCGAGAGTATTACGCTTTCTGTCATTTACTACTCAACAGATATCAGTTTACTGAACAACTCATCAAGATTTCTCGTCATTGTGATCATATAGCAGTACTGTGATATGGAACGTTATTTACTGTAGAGAGTTTTCAAATGGTTCAAATGGCTCTGAGCACTATGGGACTTAACATCTTAGGTCATCAGTCCCCTAACCTAACTAACCTAAGGACATCACACGACACCCAGCCATCACGAGGCAGAGAAAATCCCTGACCCCGCCGGGAATCGAACCCGGGAACCCGGGCTTGGGAACCGAGAACGCTACCGCACGACCACGAGATGTGGGCTGTAGAGGGTTTACAGACGCGATGAAGAATAAGTCGTATTACTCACAACCTAGAGGAATCCTTCGGACTTGATGTCGTTTAGGCAGCTTGCATTCTGTGTCCGTGCTTCTTTATCCATTCCACCTGACGGTGCTGAGTGTACCGCGCCCCAGACCATTCCTCTGGAGGAAAATCTATGATGTTCCCTAGGAATCGAATTAAAGACTTCCGCAACAGTAGTCAAACAAAACAGCTGCAATGTATAACATTAATGAATTATAGAGTCACCCACTACTTAACGCACAAGTTGTGTACACATCACGATCTTTGTTACAACTTATTATATATCATAAATCGTTTCTCCGCGACGCATATTCCGTTTCCTTTACGTATCCTAGTTTACGGCATTTGCAGCAGCCGTTGATTTCTGTATGTGTGCCTCAGTTTATGGAATGTTTTGCCTTTTGAGGCTACACATTGCTTCATAAGAATCTGATCTTACTTTATTTCACTCAGCAGTTTCCTTTTCACTCCTCCTTCTCCTCCAAAAAAACAAAAACAAAAAAAGAAATCCTTAACTACGTTCAAGTGAAGACTTCCTCCTTATCCTTGTATAAGTAGAGTCATTGTATAAAACTAATGCAGTGACACGATAGCTTCCTCTGCCTCACTTCTGCATAACAGCGGTAAGCAGCTTGCCTCGTCTATTGGTGAACTGTGTAAGTATTCTGTACTATTAGCCGTTGTATACATTCGTGAATCGCGTAAGTAAAAATGCAAGCTAAGCGCTAGTCCGCCATGTGAGAAAATCATACGCATAACATTCAGGTAATGGTGTCGTTGCCTAGCTCTACTGGACAGGGATGCCTTAACAACAATATTTCTCTGTCTGAATGTTAACTCTATGTGCAAAATATTAATGTTAACCCTCTATCGAAGAGCTCAACAAATTTGTAACACACTACATTGTTGTTTCTGCACAGCGAGAAACATTTTCTCGCAGTCGCCATGCGTAGCAGATTCGTAAAGGTTCAGGCTAAAAGATGGGATGTTCCGCTCAACCGTGACAATTTCTTCATTTACTTGAACAGTTGCATCTTCGGAGTTCCGTGAAGCCTGGACACGTGTATTGTAGCTGTTGATATTTGTTTACACTGAAAAACGTAACTTATTAACTTCTTAAATATCATATGATGGAGGTAATTTCGAGGTATATCTGGACAAAAAAAATGGTTATGGTACACGTTATTTCTAGAATATCTGAGAAAATTTTTTAAACTTTACAAATTTGCCAACTTTGGGATTCGCAGCAAACTGTTCTTGTTCCAGATAACGAATTCAGCAGTATATTACGGAAAGATGCAGAGTGTTGTCGCTCGCGGGGCTGGTGGAGAGAGTTGACTGTTGCATGAGTGTCTACAGATTGCGTAAGAAGGCCAAAGAAAGGCCTGAAGGTTATTCTTCTCTACAATGAGCTTATAGGCTGAGTGAATGTTTTAGAATCACTAACTGAATTATACAGAATCAACATGAGATCAAAGAAGTAGTACCATCGGCTACTACTTCACTTCCTTCATTTGATAGTAGTAAATCCATGGTTGTCGCGCAGGAAGGGTTGTGACTCTTCTGGTGTACCATAAAACAAGCAGATGCCATCTGCCAGTTCATAGCTTAAGTAGCTGATGCCCAGTGCAAAATGAACAAGGATGTAAGTGAGAGGAATAGAGGAAGATCTTCTCCAATTTTAGATACTGAATGTGCAAACAATTAGAAAATAGGGCACGTATCAAATCCACTTCCCAAACTCGTTGTTCGTCAGGACAATTTTGGACATTGGCCAATCGTGTCTGCAAATAGAGGGAGATACGAGATGCTAAACTGCAAAGGAAGTCGATCGCTTATCTGAGAGACGTGAAATGTTAACTTGTTTTCTGAACTTTCATAAAGTACATCAACTATGAGGGTCCCAAATCTGAAAGTCTTAAATCTTTTCATATCTCAGAGAAGTATATTAGTCTCATTATTCACAAGCCAGAATTTAATTTATCTGTATCCTTAAATACCTAACGTAACTAATACGTAACGCTACAAAATATACAGGGCTATTTCAAATGATTGAAGCGATTTCATAAATTCACTGTAGCTCCATTCATTGACATATGGTCACGACACACTACAGATACGTAGAAAAACTCATATAGTTTTGTTCGACTGAAGCCGCACTTCAGGTTTCTGCCGCCAGAGCGCTCGAGAGCGCAATGAGACAAAATGGCGACAGGAGCCGAGAAAGCGTATGTCGTGCTTGAAATGCACTCGCATCAGTCAGTCATAACAGTGCAACGACACTTCAGGACGAAGTTCAACAAAGATCCACCAACTGCTAACTCCATTCGGCGATGGTATGCGCAGTTTAAAGCTTGTGGATGCCTCTGTAAGGGGAAATCAACGGGTCGGCCTGCAGTGAGCGAAGAAACGGTTGAACGCGTGAGGGCAAGTTTCACGCATAGTAATGTGAAAGATTCAGTGTTTAAACCTCCTCTACCAAGAAACGTGCCAGAACTGCGAGCTCGCATCAACAATGCTTTCGAACTCATTGATGGGGACATGCTGCGCCGAGTGTGTGAGGAACTTGATTATCGGCTTGATGTCTGCCGAATCAGTAAAGGGGCACGTATCGAACATTTGTGAATTCCTAAAAAAACTTTTTGAGTTTTTGTATGTATGTGCAAAGCATTGTGAAAATATCTCAAATAATAAAGTTATTGTAGAGCTGTTAAATCGCTTCAATCATTTGTAATAACCCTGTACGTGTAAACATGACTTAATGTATTTTTATCAGCATATGATTATCGTGACCCTTAAGTAAAACAAATGCAGCATTTAAAATTTTTTGTCTTCGTTGCTTCCTAATTCTGCCCATAGGGGGTTCTGTGTGGCAGAAGAGAAATGACATGGTTCCCTTTGGCTGAAGCGGTGATTTGGATATAGGTTGGGCAAGAGCTCAATTTGTCCGCGGGAAGCTGATCCAGGCCTCCGGCCGGAGCTCCGGTTACAGCGAAAGTGTCCGATCCCGCAGCGGCGCGGTGGCCCGAGCCAGGTCTCTTTCCACCTGCTCTCGATAGCGCAGTCTAGTTTCACCGACGAAGTCAATATATGACGAAACGCCTGTTTTACGACAGTCGCTGTATCCCGTTTCTCCTACGTTTGTTTCTGTCTTCTACGCAACAACGCTTTTGGGCGCCACCGCTCAATGTAATAGCGAGTATCAGTTTCTAATGACGCGGCTCTGTACGGAGAACAATATCCAGTAACGAAATAGAATGACCAAAAAGAGGAAAATGAGTGCTTCAGAGTTTTTCGCGGTGGCATCTGTTTACTTAACCGTTCTGTGGAGCAATCTCAAGCAAAATCGGTTACACATTAGTTAAATATTGTAGCGTTCCGTCCATAAGTGAAAATTAAAGAAACTCTACGTTCAGTAGAAGACTGATTTGGTGGTACTAGCAGTTTGTGGTGTGTACAATGTGCCATGTGACTGCGGCGATAATTACGCAAAGCAGACAAACTGCACTGTACCCGGGCGGTGAACTGAGCGTAAATTGATATCAAATTTCGATGTATTGAACTTCGTCTTCCACAAAAAAGAATGTATATCAAGCTTCTTGTGGTGGCCATTTTCGCAGCAGTTGCATATAAATAGTAGTAGTTTAAAAGAAAAACGCCTTTTGCACACTGCACATTAAGTTTTTTATTTAACTTCCACTGAGACGGGTAACTTATAAGGTATCTCCAGTGGTTGTGGGATCAGCATCTAATTCATTTTTATAAGCCAAACAGCTTTCTCTCAAGTGGCAAACTGGCTGGAAGCCTTCAGATTTTCTGTGGCCACTGTTTCGCAATATAGCACTGCAACTGTGTTCTCAGAAAATGACAGTTACAGTGCCATATTTCGGTCGGAAACAGTGACCTCAGGAAAAAGTGCAAGCTTTCAAAAAGTTTGCCACATAAGAGAAAGCTGTTTGGCTTATAATTACATGCTGATCCACACTCACTGAAGATGACATGTAATTAGGTGAAACGCGTCTGGGTGCACAAGTTATATAAAAAAACCCTTAATGTGCAGCATGCAAAAGCCGTTTTAAACAGCTTCAAGTATGTGTTGCTTTTCTTTCGCCCAAAAATGTTTCTATACCTATGTGCCACCTTCTGTAGGCCTCGATATATTTCTTTAAAAATATTATACAACTCGCATGATCATTTTTCTATTTCAAGTCTAAAACTTCTAATAACTTGTGCGTTTTTTATTTCGTTTTGATTGTTCAACTGAAATTGTGAAAGTAATTCAGAAATTGTAGAAGTGAATTCGTACAGGGCGACTTGCATTTGCGCCATATTATAGTTTGACAGTATGACATATGCTTAAAATGTTATTAGTTTTGAAATACTTTTCCTGGAGCAGTAGTAGCGTATGTCCAGTACCATTTTTAGTGTTTTTTTATTCTGAGTACATACTGCTTTGCACACCTTTTACGTTTCATCCTGAGCTGATATCAAATGTTTTCATTCGAAAAAAAAATATGTGGAAGTAAACTTATGTTTTCGTTTTATCCTGTGTGGTGCTAGTTTTGAATTTATGGTGCGAGTTTTGTGGTCTATCTGCAGGGGAGACACTTATTTGATTTGTGTGTGTGTGTATGTGTGTATGAGGCAGAGAGAGAGAGAGAGAGAGAGAGAGAGGGGAGGCAGGAGAACGAAGAGATTGAGAAGCAGAGAAATGTCTTTGTATAATCCATTAAGTATTTCAAACACTTGTGCTGTTTCTCACTGCAAACGAACTGGTGTTTTCCTTATTCTCTTAGTAACTGAAGGCATGTCTTCAGAAAAATGTTCCCTGTGCTCAGTGTACTTTCTGCATAAGGTTTTGATGAAGAATTGGTTCATAGCACTGTCTGACCATATTTAGAAAACATATTCAAGAGTAGTTTATGCTTACTTTGCAAGATGGAAAGAACTGTACCCTTAAATGGGTATTTGAATGAATGTTATGACCACAGATACTTCTACGAATTTTATAATCTGATTTGGAGAACAGATATCTCTTCCATCGTATAGGTGAATCGCGTGCAGTGATCTTGCATGGCCCCGTCTCATTACCTAATAACGCCTTCCTGTACAAAACCTGAAACATAAATATCCAAAGCATTCACTTCGAACATCGTACGACGAACAACAAGCAGTCTCGAAATCACCACATCATCACTCAATTTGCAGAGAGCAGAAAAAGGTTTATTCTGCTGATTACAGTTATGAAATATGTTTATACTCACTGCAGTTATATCTTACACGGACTAACATTCCTGCTAAAGGCAGAAGTTAAGTGCAGAATGCAAAATGTATAAAATGTATGCACAGCCTCGTAGCTATCATGAGCGTTAGCGGGTTACGGCCAAAAAAAAAAAAAAAAGTTCAAATATGTGTGAAATCTTATGGGACTTAACTGCTAAGGTCATGAGTCCGTAAGCTTACACACTACTTAACCTAAATTATTCTAAGGACAAACACACACACCCATGCCCGAGGGAGGAATCGAACCTCCGCCGGGACCAGCCGCACAGTCCATAACTGCAGCGCCCTAGACCGCTCGGCTAGGTTACGGCCAACTGAAGTAACTTCACACGGTTCTGGGGGTTGAAAGGCCTCCGGGTTGGAATGATTTTGTGAAATCGAGACTCACGTGGCAGCCCTCGCGAGGGCAGAATGGCTCCTGTGGGGGCGGAGCTGACGTTTTGAAAGTGTTGTGCTTATGAAGTAGGAGAGTGAGATCCTTAGTGATCAGGAAAGTTGCTTTAGTGTTTTTTGGGACAAAGGGAATGACTTAATGACTGAGCATTTGCTTGGTGCACAGAGGCCTCATATAGAACGTGGCGTCATTTGACAGTCCGCGCAGTGTACGTTTGTCGGTGCGCAGTGAAGAATTTTCGTCCGAATCGGTAGGCGAGCTCGTTTATTTGTGCGGAAATGGAGGCTAACATTGTTTGTCCCGCTTTCGGCTGGTTGGCGATGCACTGCGCTCACAGACTCGAGGCACATGGCCTGCATTCTTTCTCAGATCATTTTACAGAGACTGTTCGGTAAAAAATCTGATTTTTGTGTTACTTATAGCTTTATGTGTCAGCTACGTGATGAAGTGCCCATGATTTCGTAAATGGTCGTAGTTATCGTGATATTTTCACTTAAGTAAGGCACTGTGTGAAATTCGAAAGAAATTGCTATGATTTTGCGTTTGGTGCATATTACATAACTTGTTACTGCATATGAAATTTAGCTAAGGTATTGAACTTTTCTTTAGATTTGGGTGGAGGTATCTGTCACCACTCTCAAAACAGTTGATTTTACGTAGCACACTCATTAGCGGTTGCTGGCGCCAGAATGAAATATCCCCAATATTGCTCATATCTCATATACCCGCCAGGGTAGCCGAAAGCGTTAACGCGCTGCTTCCTGGACTCGGGTAGGCGCGCCGGCCCCGGATTGAAGCTGCCCGGCGGACTAACGACGAGGGCCGGTGTGCCGGCCAGCCTGGATGTGGTTTTTAGGCGGTTTTCCACATCCCACTAGGTGAATACCGGACTGGTCCCCACGGTCCGCCTCAGTCACACGCCTCGCAGGCATTTGAAAAACGTTCACACTACTCCATGGCTTACACTAGACAGTGACAGCTGGGGTACACTGATTCTATGCCAGGGGTATACAGGGAGGCGATAGGAATGGCATTTGTCCACCCATTACGATTAACATGCCACGTCCGTTTAACTATAACAGCAGACTCCGCAAGTCGGGATTAATGCTTGGAAAGAGAGAGATTGCTCATATCTCACAAATGGTTTGAGATATCAAAACGAGATTTAGGAAAATGAGAGCACACAAAACGGAGAGTATTCTGCCTTATTGTTTATATGTGAAACTTCATTATCCACCATGTTATTTCAATAACTACAGACTGTTTCGATGAAACTGTGTAGTTTTCAAGGGCCGTTGATTGCTGGTGAAACGAAAATTGCTGTGGGTTTTGGAACAATGTAAGTGAAGACCTTCATTAAACGCTTATTTTTGTACTGAGAATGTGCTTCTTCTTAAGTTGTTGACCTTACTTGTACTCAGTTTCTCACTTAATAAACTGTTTCTGGATTCTGTCACAGGTGTGCCTGCACAACATCTTAGTGAGTTGACGTTGCATAAACTCCACTATGTTCTGGTAAAAAAAGCAATTTTTAACATGGTGACTAGAGAAATTATGTTTTACTCAAAATTCGCACTCGTGATGCATGTCTTAAAGTTACAAATCGTTAGGCGAAAATAAATGAAGCGTTGCCGGTTCGCTAGCAAAGCCCCACCACTACCGCTGTCCCCTTGCATGCCCAGCCGAATGTCCATTTACCTGCCACGCTATTCTGCATGCATCTTTTTCTGTTTGTAGGTAGTGTTTAATAGCAAAGAGTTGGAAATGTCGAGGTCTTACAGAAGACAATAAATTCCTTTTGTACTCGAGTAAACTTGCGATGTTTTTGTGTGTGTTTTCATCCCTTTTAACTTTAGATGGTTATCCCGCTTTTGTGTACAGTGATGATACTATAAACCGGTTGGAGGCTGTGTAGCTGGTAAAGGTTTCCTTTTCTAACCCAATGGTCGGATCTGACGGTCTTCAGAAAGTAGTTGGACTGCTACTGTGCGCTGATTCAAAGTGACTATTTTAACCTGTCTCGTGGATCAAAGCGAAGCTGGCGATCCTTATTTAGAATATGTGTAGAAGTTCATAGAAGTAATCTGGGCCTGCCAACAAGCGTTTACGCCCAAGTCTACGTAGGATCACGTCGCGTTATTTGTCTCGCGCACCGCTTGGCGCCGTCAGCACACGGACCGCTCTTTCGAACTTCAACGTTGAGCGCGCCGATTTCAACGTGCTGTTGGACGATCAGAAACGATGCGACTTACGCTTGGGGTACGTGTACCTCAACGTTGTAGACACGATCGCAGCGCGGTCTAGTGGCAGTTATCAGCTGTAACTGGCTCAAAAATCACGCTGTTTACGAACTGGACGGGCGTAAAATTCCTAAGTCAGCTCTGTCCATTCACTGGTCACATTGTTCCGTTTGTAGAATACGTAAATAAAAGCAGTGTCCCTGAAGACGTTACGAGGCAAAAGGAAAGTACAATGTCCAGTCAGTAAGGACATCGGCTTATAAAAGTTTCATTGCAAATAATGCGATGTGAATTTATAACAGTCCTTCTCATAGGATAAAAATCATTAAATCATTCCCACCTTTTAGTAAAACCCTAACCTCATTCTTAATTGACCATTGCTCCTATCCAGTGGCAGAATCTTTACATCTTTAAACAAGAAAGTGCAAAATATCTTTCTACATGTAGTGCAAACCGTCTTGTAGATAAAGGCAATCGAACAAACCCGCACCTCAGAAAGAGCGCTCTTGTATCTACATAAAATCGAATATTCTTCTATTAAACTAATAAGAAAGTATCAGAATTAATTAGAAAACGATAAGGTTTGTAACAAGGTATTCGGATCCAGTAGGACTCCAACCAGCAACATATCCTGTGCTACATTATTGATCTGCGTCCCTACTCATTACGCGACACCTGCCTCAATTAATTTACGACCGTACTTCGCATTTTACCAAGTCGTGAAAGCTTTAGTCGTCGATATAATATTAAATATTTAATTATAACAAATCTGACCCAGAACAATGACTTATTGAAGGGTCCTTAACATTCCGTTGCCTAATACGGCATACTTTCATACTACACAAGCTGGAATAATTCTTGAACCACCAAGATGACATTTCATGTCATTTTATTACAAAAAACCACTGGTATTCGACAGATCCGCAGTTTCCTGGTACTTAGACTTCCATTGAAAGCCAAAATGGCGTCTAGCGACTCTGAACTGAAGAGAGATAGCGTCGTCTAACGTACGTGGCTTTCTTCCATCTCATTGGTCTACGTTCAAACACTCTTCGCACATACAAAATCTCCCCAACAAGCTTTTTCACGCTATGACGTCATAAACCCGGCATGCTCTACGCTCGACGTACGAATGCACGGTCGGTGAGCCGACCAATTAAAGAGTGCATGGATTCTGCCCTCATCCGCGAATGGGGCTTCGGCAGACGCTGCAGAAACTCCAAGACGACAGAAGAGAAGGATCGTTTCAGAAGTACATATGTTTCCAACGTTCTTTACTCTGAATGTAAACGCGTTTCCAGTATCTACATCTACATCTTCGTGATTACTCTGCTATTAACAACAAAGTGTCTGGAAGAGGGTGCAGTGAACCACCTTCAAGCTGTTTCCCTACCGTTCCACTCCCGAACGGCACGCGGGAAAAACGAGCACTTAAATTTTTAGGTGAGAGCCATGATTTATTTTATCGTGAAGATCATTTCTCCCTATGTAGATGGGTGCCAATAGAATGTTTTTGCAATCGAAGGAGAAAACTGGTGATTGAAATTTCACGAGAAGATTCCGTCGCAACGAAAAACGCCTTTCTTTTAATGATTGCCACTCTATTTCACTTATCATCTCTGTGGCACTATCTCCCCTACTTCACGCTAATACAAAACGATCTGCCCTTCTTTGTACTTTTTCGATGTCATCCGTCAGACCCACCTGATACGGACCCCACACCGCACAGCAATACTCCAGAATAGGGCGCACAAGCGTGATGTAAGCAGTCTCTTTAGTAGACCTGTTGCACCTTCTAAGTGTTCTGCCAATGAATCGCAGTCTTTGGTTTGCTCTACCGACAACATTATCTGTGTGATCGTTCCAATTTAGGGTATTTGTAATTGTAATCCCTAAGTATTTAGTTGAATATACAGCCTTCAGATTTGTGTGACTTATCACTTAATCGAAATTTAGCGGATTTCTCTTAGTACTCATATGAATAACTTCACACTTTTCTTTATTCAGGGTCAATTGCCACTTTTCGCACCATACAGATATCTTATCTAAATCATTTTGCAATTCGTTTTGATCATCTGATGACTTTACAGGACAGTAAATTACAGCATCATTTGCAAACAATCTAAGACGGCTACTGAGATTGTCTCCTATGTCGTTAACATAGATCAGGAACAATAGACGGCCTATAACACTTCCTTTGGGAATGCCGGATATTATTTCAATTTTATTCAATGACTTTCCGTCTGTTACTACGAACTGTGACCTTTCTGACAGGAAATTACAAATCCAGTCGCATAATTGAGGCGATATTCCATTGCGCTGCATGCTATGAACGTGAGTCCACTGTTTGTTATGGTGATGAAGACAGTCCTGCATAGTAGGCAACATAACTTCCTAGGCGTACAATGATATGTGTCTCAGAAAAGAGCAGTTCTTTCTCAGTGCGGGGTCTCGTCTGCCTAGCGAGCTGCTGCATCTGAGCACTTGAGCGTATTGCACTGTTATTCTTGGAGAGTGGTGGTCGTTGTTGGGGAGGGGTAAGGGGGAGGGGGTGACGGGAGATGTAGGGATAGGAGGCCAGAGTCTCGGAGACGACGAGGCGAGCGCAATCTTCCGAAACAGCCAGCCGCCGCTGCAATATTCCGGAAGTACACACATTCTGGGATGGAACATCTGCAGAAGGGGACTGCGCTGTCAAGAGAACGGAATAAATTTAATGTGTTCCACCTAGCAATGCCAGCCGGTTCTGGCGCCTGCTACATATTTCCAGCTTTAAAAATATGCTTCTTAACATTTACTGAAAACATGATAATATCTTTAAATAACACACGTTGGGATCTTCTGTAACTTATCGAAGGCGTCTGACTGTGTCGCTCATAAAATTCTACTACAGAAGTTAAGCTTTTACTGAAACACATTGTTCAATACATACATGGTTTAGCTCTTATTTAATAAACAGAATGCAGATAGATACCCTAGGTTTTGCATCAACGCAATGAGGGATCCCACATCATCTGCATCAGGAGATATTACAATGGGTGTCCCATGCGCCCACACATTTCCACCAACCAGAAGTTGATGATCTCCAAAGAAATAAAACAGTAGCGTCGCATCACATTCTTTTCTCAAGTACCGACAAATGCTCGACTAGAGAGCCAAAGAAACATTCTTAAGACATTAGCAACACAGACAAGAAAAAGAAATATGGAATGTGGCAAAACCCGTTTCAGCTTCACCACCTACTTCGTTGTTTGTTGGTGTTTTGATGGCTTCGTGAGTTTCTGGCTCTGTTGGTGGTTCAAAATGGTTCAAATGGCTCTGAGCACTATGGGACTTGACATCTGTGGTCATCAGTCCCCTAGAACTTAGAACTACTTAAACCTAACTAACCTAAGGACATCACACACATCCATGCCCGAGGTAGGATTCGAACCTGCGACAGTAGCGGAAACGCGGTTCCAGACTGAAGCGGCTAGAACCGCACGGCCACACCGGCAGGCTCTGTTGGTGGGAATTCTCCCTCAAGAACTTCTGGTACTGCTGGAAATTTTTATTTAACCTTCGGAACTGGCCTGTTTGAGGCACTATCAATCGCAAATTTGCTAGTATTTCACAATCAATTATCCTTTTTCTTTAAGCCTGTTAAATAATAGTGAATAATGAATAATTATCTTAATAACAAAGTGTAGTGATGGTAACGATAGTATTTATGGCACAATTGAGTGATGAAATTTCGTGTTAGCCGCTGAGAAACAGCGTCGTTTAGAAACAACATTTCGGCATGTATCCTGTGCGTCATCGTAAGATGACGATTTCATTAAGTGGTAATTAGTTGTGGGTCACTTTTGTTGTTGTTTGATCTTCTAAAAAAAACATTTTTCGTAAATGAACCTGCTTCTTACACAATCTTTTAAGCAAAATTTTGAACATGGCTGCACGTTCAGAGACCGTGAATAGTTACAACTGAAAGAAAACAGCCCTCGGTCACTATTTTTAACGAATTAATCGGGTTTCAATACTGCTAGGAGTGTCTTCCTCAGAATTTGGTCTATAACCTGCAACCGCATTCGTAACGAGCAGCCCTTAGGGGCTTGCCATCACAATATTTTATCTTAAATATCTTTGTTACAAATGACCTTCTGGCATATTTATTGTTTTATAAATGACATATAAGTACTGCCAGTCTTTCACCATGATTCTGTACTTTTACTCTGTGCCATACGGTTTTAGTCATAATTGTGTGACCATGTTATAGACCATTCTTTGATTTAAATTCTGAGGAAGACACTCCTAGCAGTGTTGAAACCCGGTTAATTCGTTAAAAATAGTGACCGAGGGCTGTTTTCTTTCAATTGAATCTTTTAAGCATTCAGAATTGTTCTACCCTATTCGGTGTAAGATCGTTTCAGCTTTCTGCCATCTGTTGATACATTTAATTGGAACTCGCGCAGAAGCGATCGTGTTCTGAATTCAAGGAGACCGAGCGGAGGAAGGAGAGCGGTCGCCCGTATCGCGTTTCAGTGACAAGGCCGGCGGGCGGCGGGCGACGTGAGCGATCACCGGGCGCCTCTTGCGGTTCCGGACCCCCACGTCGTCCGCCTGTGGTCTCCCTCGCGGCAGAAGAAATACGGCGCTCTGCACCAGCTTCGCGACAGCCCTGTTTTGTTTACAGCGTTGGTCGCCCAGTTTCGAAGCTTGCGTGCAGTTCCGACCGGACCGCAAGAATTACACAGCTTCTTATTTACGTACGGGTTGTGGTTCGCTGACGGCAGTGATTTACGAATCGGTGTCAGAGGTGTAAGGCGATCCTAAGTTTCGAAACACCGAGCAACCAAATAAATACAAGGTGTCGTTGCTACAAAGGGATTTTATATCTCTGATTACTGTTAAAATAGGTTTGGTAGAAGAAATGAAAAAATGATGGCACTGGATACTTGACTTTCCGATAAAGTACGCTGTGAACTTGTGTGGTGATTGACTCACTCTTCGTTATTTTCCTGTTGATTTATACGTAACGAGTTCACTATTTCCCATGGAATATTTCTGGCTACTACTTACTACAGCGCGCTCTCTCTCTTAACGACGCTGACTATCCACAACGTTACGGCGGTTGGCTGTACACTGAAGAGTTCCGGGTTTAATACTCTTCAGTTCCCTCCTGACACAATTCCTCACTAAGCCTGTTGCTCAACTGCATCTTCTCCGAGAACTCAAAATGGCTCTGAGCACTATGCGACTTAACTTCTGAGGTCATCAGTCGCCTAGAACTTAGAACTAATTAAACCTAACTAACCTAAGGACATCACACACATCCATGCCCGAGGCAGGATTCGAACCTGCGACCGTACCGGTCGCTCGGTTCCAGACTGTAGCACCTAGAACCGCGCGGCCACTCCAGCCGGCTCCGAGAACTCAGACAGTGTCATTGAGGCACCACTATTTCTCCTAAAAATAACTCTGGGCGCTGATGATCAGACAAGTACAGTGAGTAGAGTTTGTATTCGAACTCTATGAGAGTTTTACTTTGTACCATCATAACATTATTCTTAACAAAACAAACAAATAACATAGCCAAGTAATATATTAAGTTATATTCCTTGCAAATAATAGCATCAACTTTATTAATATATGCTACAAACGTTCTATAAAAATGCGTTTTAAAACATACACGGTCCTATTTTCACGTTACTTTAATATTGGGACACTTTTCAGAGCTAATTACTTCAAGGCAGATTTTTTTAAAGAAATATATGTTCCAAATTTTGTCGGATATCCATTCTGTTGTATCACTTCTTTTAAATATTGCGGTCTATTGCTAATGACCTTTATTAAATGGTCACTACACAAACTGTCCCATTCTTATTTTTATCGACGCTTCAAAGTTTCTTTGAAAGATATAAGTGCTTTTCTAATACGTCGATCTAGTTCTCCCCAAAAATTCTCAATGAGATTGAGGTCTGATGACAGAGACTGTGGTTGTAAGACTTTCGGGCAATTGTAAAACGAGTATTGTTGAACAACGCGAACCTTACATTCCGGGTCATTGTCCCGGCAAAACTTGAACATGTTTGATATCCCCATTTTTATCACTTTTGCGTAAATTGTTCAGATAGACATTTTTGTCCATAATACTGTCGACGAACGCTAATGCCCTGTCCAAATATGGATCTACAACCCCAGACAAGAACAGTGCCACCTCCTTGCTTTGCAGTCGAAATAAAAAAAAACAGTGGCTCTGAGCACTATGGGACTTAACATCTATGGTCATCAGTCCCTTAGAACTTAGAACTACTTAAACCTAACTAACCTAAGGACATCACACAAAACCCAGTCATCACGAGGCAGAGAAAATCCCTGACCCCGCCGGGAATCGAACCCGGGAACCCGGGCGCGGAAAGCGAGAACGCTACCACACGACCACGAGCTGCGGACTGCTTTGCAGTCGGCCTAACATTTGTGACTTAAGATTCTTCATTCTTCCGCCACACCATCCTTCGTCCATACGACCCAAAAATGTAAAATTTACTTTGGTCGATAAAATGATGTCGTTCCACTATGTCTCTTCCATCGTAATAAAAGTCCAATCTCTTGTTTCGAGTTTGTTCATTGATATACGGTTTCTTCCTAGCGACTCTGCCATTGTAGCCTCTATCTTCCAATGCTTTGCGAGTCGTTTAAGGATGCACCTTCTTTCCAGTCTCGTTTAGCAGCTCACTTGTCGATTTGGGTGCACTGAGTGTAGAATCCTTCTTTATTTTTCGTATTAGGTCCCTCTTGTCACGTACATCCAACTTTTTTTTTTGGTTGGCCCTTTTGAGGTATAGAGTCTATACGATCTTCGTCTTTGAGTCGTCTGACGATATCTGCTCCAGTACTCTTATTTATGCTGTGCATGGCAGCAGTTTGTCTATAATATTTACCTTCCGCGTTATGAAAAATCACAATTTGTCGTCTACCAAAACCTGTATTACTTTTGCGTGGCGTTATACCGTCTGGACATTGGACAGCGCTAGTAAACAAACTCTGCTTTCTGACTCACAGTATGTAACTTGGGTGAATGATCAAAAAAGTGCTATACTGCAACTGTTCAAGTATTTAAGCAACGCGCAAATAGAAAAGAGTTTTATTTAAATCTTCTTAATTAACAACTGTAATAAATTGCCTAAAATATTCATACTATTATTACTGGACACATACTTAAATATAATACTTGATTATTTTTTATTTTTGTTTTGTCAAGAATAAAAATACGATGCTAGAAAGTAAAAATGTCACAGTGACCGAATATTAATGTTACTGACTGTAGATGTTTACCATAGACTTCAGAAGGGTGCATCTGGCGTTTCAGCACGAATCATGAAACTAAATCACATAACACACTCCCTCAGATGCATAGAATATTTGCACCGATGAGTCACAATAATATGACCAACGTGCTTAATAGCGTGTTGGCCCACCTTTGTAACGCAACACAGCCGCGATGCTCCTTGGCATGGATTCGACAAGTCGTTGATAGGCGTGAGGCATCAGCCGTCTGCGCACAGGTCACGCAATTCACGTAAATTATGAGCCGCTGGTTTTTGGGCGCGGAGCTGGCAGCGTTCCAGACGTGTTCCAGCGTGTTCCAATCAGGCGAATTGGAGGCCAAAACATAAACGTGAGTTCACCATTACGCTCTTTAAACCTCTGTAGTACCTTGTGACACGGACAGCTACCCTGCTGGAAGATGCCGTCACCATCGGGGAAGTCAAGCTTTTGAGAATGAATTAACGTTCACGTAGTCCGTAGCCGTCATGGCACCTTCGATTACTACTACAGGTCCCATGGAAGCCCAACTGAATATCCCTCATAGCACAGTACTACCCCAGCCTGCCTGCGTATGTAGCGCGGTGCATGGTTCGCGCAACCGATCGCCTGGTTGTCAGAGTATCTAGACACGACTGTCGACTGGGTGCAGAAAGAAGCGAGATTCATCCGACTAGGCGGCGGGATTCCACTGATCCATGGTCCAATCTCGGTGATCCCGTCTCCACTGCAGTCGTAACTGACGATGTCATTGTGTCAGCGTGGGAATAAGTGGCGGTCTTCTGCTGTGCTAGGCACTGCTCATAATGTTTTGTCTCATCAGTGTATGTGTGGGAGAATGAAGGGAGTAAAACGCAGTTTTACGGTTGAGTATGCACAAAATTTAAATCACAACCTAGAATATCCAGTCTTTATTGAGTTACAGTAATACCGTAACTCTTAAAAATGCATGCAAGTTAGTGTATAGAGTCGTGCAGCTCCCAGTCTGACCATCCTGAGTTAGACTTTCACAGTTATTAATTGCTCACAGTATACTGTTAAATGATATTTTCGCTTTATGCCTTACCTCCGACGTTAGTTTCGTCTCAAAGCATGTGGGTAATATTTTTTTTTTTCGTCTAGAGCCGAATATTAGTTTCAGAATCTAAATGCAAAGATATCTGGAATGAGAATACGATCTACAAAAACGTATCTCTTTTGTAATTAACTGGATCTTGATATTTGTCTAAATGCTGCAAACAACACGTCTGCTCACCAGATCAGTGGCCTTTTCTCCAACATGTGGCCCATATTCTGCTTACTCACATTCAACAACTACCAAATGTATAATACGCACATCGGTCATAAAGTAAGTTATCCACATGGAGCATGAGCCTAATATCGTGTAAGACAGAATCCACCCTAGATAATGGTCTCAGCTCAGAGACGAAGAGAGTACACAAATTTTTTCACGTATGCCATACCCAGCTGAAGGAACTCATTGACGATTAGGTCCACCAAATTTCGAGAATGATGACTGCTATGTTTCAGCCGCTGTTCCTAATAGTCCCAGGTTTCTTTCTACGGAATTAAGAGCGGATGATTCTGTAGGCCACTCGGGGTGCAGTAGGGTGCCCGAGCTTTCGTCGAACTAGGAATGTATGCGTGCAGTTCTGTGAACACGCTGTTGTCATCTTGGAAGATGAGAGTATCGACAGCTACTACATCAAGAATATGTAGAGCAAACGGCAACACTTCGTCAATAAGAATGTTGAAATAAATATTCTGGTTCAAGATCAAATCCGAATAAGTAGGCCCACGTCCTGGTACGAAAATCACCCGCCGATCTGAACTACGCCCTTCACCCACTGCGTGTTAAATGCCTCATTGGGTAATCTGTTCACTCGAAGCCAGCATCGATTGAGAAGAGGCCACACTACTCGCTTGCAGTCAGCTGATGTACAGTATCTGTGTTGTTTGCTTACTGAGGAAGTGCAACTGTACGTGCCGCTGTGGACAATACTTTTTTGCGAAGTACCCGACTCTAAACGTCGATTGTATAGGGTATTCCACAATTCATGTTAAACACTTATAGAGGTTACAGAGCGTCAAAGTTGTAGGTACCGACACATCTAAATGTGTACATACACATGGTGATAACTTGATGATTTTACAAACTTTCGAGGATGATGGAGAAGGATATATGTATGCATTCCGAAACGAACGTGTCAAAAGTTACAAGCGAAAATCAGCATCAGTACTGTTCTCACTTTCAGAGATGGTAGTGTGGACCAAGACAAGAAAAAATGTTCAGTAAACATGGGCTCTAAATTGCATACCTGATGTGCACTTGTTCATCTTTGCTAGTGTGAAATACATACTCTATTGAAGAGGTGCTCGAAGCTCCTCAGGTATGCATTATAGAGCCCATGTTTATTGGACGTTTTTCCTTGCCTTGGTCTATACTACCACCTCTGACAGTTTCATACCCTACAGTCCTAGCAACAACAGTATCGGTACGTGTATTCCAGTGTCAGATGTATCAGAATGGTTTTAGCTTATAGCTTTCGACTCATTCGTTTCTGAACCAGAGATCTTACTTCAAACTGATACATTCAAAGTTCGTAACATCATCAAAGAATCATCCTTTATATACATGCATTTACAGGTGCCGGCGTCCATACCATTGACGCTCTGTAGCGTCGTTGGATGATGTTTACGGACATGGCTTCCCATGTAAAACTGGATCTACTAGGTCCCCTCTACAACCTCTAGAAGCGTGTAACATGAACTGTGAAACACCCCATATACATAGAGTTGTCTTTGCAATGTTCGTTCGAAAACCGATTGGCATGGATCTTCCTCCTCTGACAACAGCATTTCTTGTCTGGTTTGAAACCGATTATCAATAACAAGCTGTGATACACATCTCTGTTCCCTATCGGTTACGATCTACATCTACATTCATACTCCGAAAGCCACCTGACGGTGTGTGGCGGAGGATACTTTGAATACCTCTATCGGTTCTGTCTTCTATTCCAGTCTCGTATTGTTCGTGGAAAGAAAGATTGTCGGTATGCCTCTGTGTGGGCTCTAATCTCTCTGATTTTATCCTCATGATCTCTTCGCGAGATATACGTAGGAGGGAGCAATATACTGCTTGACTCTTCGGTGAAGGTATGTTCTTGAAACTTCAACAAAAGCCCGTACCGAGCTACTGAGCGTCTCTCCTGCACAGTGTTCCACTGGAGTTTATCTATCATCTCCGTAACGCTTTAGCGATTACTAAATGATCCTGTAACGAAGCGCGCTGCTCTCCGTTGGATCTTCTCTATCTCTTCTATCAACCCTATCTGGTACGGATCCCACACTGGTGAGCAATATTCAAGCAGTGGGCGAACTAGTGTACTTTAACCTACTTCCTTTGTTTTCGGATTGCATTACCTTAGGATTCTTCCAATAAATCTCAGTCTGGCATCTGCTTTACCGACGATCAACTTTATATGATCATTCCATTTTAAATCACTCCTAATGCCTACTCTCAGATAATTTATGGAATTAACTGCTTCCAGTTGCTGACCTGCTATATTGTAGCTAAATGATAAAGGATCTTTCTTTCTATGTATTCGCAGCACATTACACTTGTCGACATTGAGATTCAATTGCCATTCCCTGCACCATGCGTCAATTCGTTGCATATCTTCCTGCATTTCAGTACAATTTTCCATTGGTACAACCTATCGATATACTACAGCATCATCCGCAAAAAGCCTCAGTAAACTTCCGATGTTACCCACAAGGTCATTTATGTATATTGTGGATAGCATCGGTCCTACGACACTCCCCTGCGGCACACCTTACTTCGGAAGACTTCTCTCCATTGAGGATGACATGCTGCTATCTTTTTAGGATCACTGTACGTCCAACACGTCATGTGGCTACGGTCAGTTAATATTCCTTGCAGACATGTAGTACAGTCCGCCTTGTTAGAAATCTTTCAAACTTCATTTATTTCTAAAATTCATTTACGTTATGGTCATGGATCCGTTCGGACAGAGTAACTCCTTTCTGCTACTCTGCCACGTTGCACGTCGACTCATAACGTTGCACTGGTTCTACAGGACTAACTGACACATACACACTACTTCACTTCCACGATCTACTGGGGGTGTACAAAAGTATGGAAACACCAAAGACGCAGCATATTACCATGCCTAATACAGTGTAGGAAAAACAATGGCATTGAAAACAGGTTTTTGTCGTTTTTCAATAGATAAATACAGGTCCTGTATGTTTTAAAGGGGATCTTGTGCCATTCTTCCCTGCAAAGTAGTGGTAAGTAAAGATAACGATGATTGAGCTGGATAGCGATAACACACCCTTCTCTCCAAAGTAAATCTATGGAGCTTAATAATAACAAAATGACGACTGGTGGCCAGCGGAGATGCGACAATTCATCCTCGTGCTGACAAAACAAATCCTAGACGATGAGAGCTGTGTGGGCAGTGGCTTTGTCGTCTTGCAACACAGCATTACCATTGGGTTATAAAAATTGTACTATGGGGTGGACCTGGTCAGCCAAAATGGCCACACAATCCTTGTCAGTAATGCGACATTACCCAGTAACCATGGGCCAACGGAGTACCACGAAATGGCCACCCAATTCATCACCGAACCCTCACCAGGTTTCACTCTTGGGACGTGCACTCGGCCAGAAGTTACAAATTGTGTAAAAGAGGACTCCTCCGACCAAATGCCTTCCTTCCATTGCTCTATACTCCAGGTTTTATGACTCCGCCATCACGTTTTCCTTTTAAGGGTATTTGCTTCACTCATGAGTGGTTTTGGAATTAGATTTCGCTCTACTATTCCTTGAGGCAACGGCCTTGCCGCAGTGGATACACCGGTTCCCGTGAGATCACCGAAGTTAAGCGCTGTCGGGCGTGGTCGGCACTTAGGTGGGTGACCATCCAGGCCGCCATGCGCTGTTGCCATTTTTCGGGGTGCATTCAGCCTCGTAATGCCAATTCAGGAGCTACTCGACCGAATAGTAGCGGCTTCGGTCAAGAATACCATCGTAACGGCCGGGAGAGCGGTGTGTTGACCCCAAGCCCCTCCTAACCGCATCCTCCACTGAGGATGACACGGCGGTCGGATGGTCCCCGTAGGCCACTATTGGCCTGACGACAGAGTGCTACTATTCCTTGCCTATGGAGCTCCCTTCGTGTCGTTTACATACTGACAGGGTTCGCGAGTGCGATTCTCAGTTCAGATGTGACTTTCGCAGCTGCCGTCATCTTATTTTGTCGCATTCCTCTTCAATGACCACCTGTCACGATCGTGCAACACACACGTTCGTCCGCGTGGTGACTTAGCGGATGACATTTTCCCACTTTACCGATATCCAGTATGAATGTTCGATACGGTATCTCTTGAAACAGCAAACAAATTATGGCTCATACACTACGGAACTTGACATGTGAGGTCATCAGTCTTTTAGACTTAGAACTACTTAAATCTAACTAACCTAAACAACATCACACACACCCATGGCCGAGGCAGGATTCGAACTTGCAACCGTAGCAGCTGCGTGGTTCCGGACTGAAGCGCCTAGAACCGCTAGACCACAGCGCTCGACCAAATACTTCGGCTACGTTGGTTACGGATGCACCCACTATACGAACACCAACAATTTTTCCACCTTCGAAGTCACTTAGATTCGACATAAAGCACTCGCAACAAAAGAGAACGTTGTTCTGACCACTACTGACACTTGCAACGTGTTGAGGTCATTGCACAGACGACAGTCGTGGTCAGATGTAACAGTGTAACCTGCAGTCTTCGAGAACATCTGTTTCCATATTTTTATCCAATGCTTGTCCGTCAGCTGTGGAGAGTTACTTGACCGCCTGGAACCAGTCCTACATAACCTAAAACGCTCGAAAGCATCCATTTTCTTCATTTAAGGGTGTACCAAGCGTTCCGAGCGCTTAGCTTTCCGTCACAGAGACGTAACCCGCAAGTCGATTACGATAGACACATGCTTCCTACAGCGGCGGCGGACCAATGTATCTGCAACGTTCACGTAATTCGAGAGTGTTAGCCGTGGCGTGCGGTGCATGTGCACAGGCATGTCAGCAGGTTATGCGTCGTGTCGTACACGGTGGCCGTAGTGAATAAACACGCAGAGTACTGCGGCGTCACGGGAGCGCCATGTGAAAGACTCGGCGGGTGCATTCACGGATCGCCAGGGGCGGCTTTCAGAGCAGCCGGCAGGTGAGTCCTGCGCTGAGTAGCGACTCGCGATTATGTCGCGCACTTGTATCTCCCCACGCACGGCTGCGGATCAAACCCCGCCACTTCAGAGGGCAGCCGTTCCGGGCACCTGCTCCCATGCTGTTGACTGTTCGCTTCCGTACTAACACGTAACACGTGTCATGCTTTAATAAACGGCCAGTCTACTGTGCCATGATAACTACTGAATATTTCAGACATTAAGTGAAAACGTCACGTAGTACATAATGGTACGAGGAAACGGTGTGTTTCCAAGTACACTACTAGCCATTAAAATTGTTACACCACGAAGATGACGTGCTACAGACGCGAAATTTAACCGACAGGAAGAAGATGCTGTGATATGCAAATGATTAGGTTTTCAAAGCATTCGCACAAGGTTGGCGCCGGTGGCGACACCTACAACGTGCTGACATGAGGAAAGTTTCCAACCGATTTCTCATACACAAACAGCAGTTGACCGGCGTTGCCTCGTGAAACGTTGTTGTGATGCCTCCTGTAAGGAGGAGAAAAGCGTACTATCACGTTTCCTACTTTGATAAAGGTGGGATTATAGCCTACCGCGATTACGGCTTATCGTATCGCGATATTGCTGCTCGCGTTGGTCGAGATCCAATGACTGTTAGCAGAATATGGAATCGGTGGGTTCAGGAGGGTAATACGGAACGCCGTGCGGGATCCCAATGGCCTCGTATCACTAGCAGTCGAGATGACAGGCATCTTATCTGCATGGAAGCCACGTCTCGATCCCTGAGTCAAAAGAGGGGGACGTTTGCAAGACAACAACCATCTGGACGAACAGTTCGACGACGTTTGCAGCAGCATGGACTATCAGCTCGGAGACCATGGCTGCGGTTACTCTTGACGCTGCATCACAGACAGGAGCGCCTGCGATGGTGTACTCAACGACGAGCCTGCGTGTACGAATGGGAAAACGTCATTTTTTCGGATGAATTCAGGTTCTGTTTACAGCATCATGATGGTCGCATCCGTGTTTGGCGACATTGCGGTGAACGCACATGGGAAGCGTATATTCGTCATTGTCATACTGGCGTAGCACCCGGCGTGATGGTATGGGGTGCCATTGGTTACAGGTCTCGGTCACCTCTTGTTCGCATTGACGGCACTTTGAACAGTGGACGTTACATTTCAGATGTGTTACGACCCGTGGCTCTACCCTTCATTTCAGCAGGATAATGCACGACCGTATGTTGCAGGTCCTGTACGGGCCTTTCTGCATACAGAAAATGTTCGACTGCTGCCCTGGCCAGCACATTCTCCAGATCTCTCACCAATTGAAAACGTCTGGTCAATGGTGGCCGAGCAACTGGCTCGTCACAATGCGCCAGTCACTACTCTTGATGAACTGTGGTATCGTGCTGAAGGTGCATGGGCAGCTGTACCTGTACACGCCATCCAAGCTCTGTTTGACTCAATGCCCAGGCGTATCAAGACCGTTATTATGGCCAGAGGTGGTTGTTGTGGGTACTGATTTCTCAGGATCTATGTACAGAAATTGCATGAAAATGTAATCACATGTCAGTTCTAGTTTAATATATTTGTCCAATAAATACCCGTTTATCATCTGCATTTCTTCTTGGTGCAGCAAGTTTAAGGGCCAGTAGTGTAGTAAGGCTGTTTTGTAATTTCGGGTTTCGTTAGTCCAATACGCGGCATTTTTTGTTGTTCTTTTGGTAAACGCGACTATAAAGTACCTGTACAGTGTTAGTCACGTCCATAATTTAATTTGCCACAACTGTTGCATGTGGGTTGGTAGTATCGGCTATTAATTATTTTGTATTAAAACAGTACAAAGAGTTTCCACTAAATTTGTCTATAAGGACAGAAAAAAGCAGTAGCGATTTATAAATATTAAATATTGCTTTTGTTGAGTCTAACGTGAGTAAAACAAGAGTTTACGAGTGGTATGAGCGTATCTAAGCGGCCAGGAAAGACGTCAGATGACGAGCAGCCTGGACAACCCAGCACGTCACCAATTGGTGAAGTCGTTGAGAAAGTGAAACAAACGATTATGAACGATTGTCGGATCACGATCAGAGAAGCAGGTGGTGTAGCAAAATTTGTTCAAAAATTGTTGAATTTCAACGAAAACCAGAGGTGGAGTCATGTTGCTCAGGAGTCGTTAGGTGAAGTAAGCAACGACTCAGAACTACTGAAACCTAGCTCAACACGTTATTTTTTAAATATGGATTTACGGATCTGACGTCGAAACTAAGCTCAAAAATCCGACTGGAAGCATTCTGCGTCGCCGAGACGGAGAAAAGCACGGGAAGTTAGGAGGATGTTACCTGCCGTCATGTATAGTGCCAGCACTGATATACGGAGCAGGCGTTATTACGGTATACGGTAGTTTTCGTGGTTATGGTGTGGTTTTCTTATTGTTGCCTAAATGAAGAAGAATATGAACACATTTTGCAGCATTTTTTACTCCGTACACCAGAGGAACAGTTCGAAAAAATGATTGATTGCTTCAGCATGACAATGCACTCTGTCCGAAAGCTGCACCTGTGACGCACTGGTTTGTGGACAGTAGCATTCCTGAAATGAACTGGCCTGCCCAGTGTCCAAACCTGAGCTCAATGGAACACCTTTGGGATGAGTTAAACAACGATTTAGCTCCAGGCCCCAGCGTCCAACACCATTAGCTTCTCTGCTTTCGACTCTTGAGGAAGAATGTGCTCCCAGTCCTCCACAGACATTCAGACACCTCACCGATTGCGTCCTCAGCGCAGCTCAAGCCGTCAAAACGGCGAAAGGTGGACGCACCGCACACCGATGTCCACTATTAGGTGTCTGGACACTTTTCATCATATATCGTATACCACCGGCACTTCCCTCGCTCCCCGTTGCAGTTGTGAATGGTGGAATGGAAGTTGTGAGTCCACGTGTGACCTCGACACTATTGTGACAAAGCTGGTTTGGCCCCCACCATCCTACTTTGTCTGTTATACTCCTAATTACAATAGCTAGGATTTATTCAAGTTTTTTTTCCTTTTCTTGCTGTTATTCTTCCCCAAGATTTTGATGACAGAATTCATTACCTGAGCACATATTAATCAATCTAAAAACTAATGTAAATTAATTTCCCCTGTGAAACCTATTTATTCAGATTATGTAATTCACTGTTCTGAACATTTGTGTTAGTTAGTTTGCTGGAAATGATATGTTTCAAAAGTTATTGTATTCTAAAGTTTTCGATCTAGAGAGCATCCATAAAAATGTAGTGAGCTGATAAATAGATTAAAAAAATAGATTATCTCTAAACTGTAGATCAATTTTTGCTTATTTCAAAGACATGTATATTTTAGCTCAAACCTAATTAATTCGGGAGACATAATTAATTAAAAATTTCAAACGGCCCAAATTTTCAGCTCATATTGTGACCAAACCATAATAAATTTCTGGAATATGTTAACATACTATTGATGGCTAAATTTTCTGCACCCAACGACGCCAGTAACAAATATGTAATTTCCGTAATTAAAAATTGCGTAATTATTAAAATCCAAATTTTAATAAGCAATACGGATGCCATACCTAAAAGACAGGAATTTCCATAGTGTAAGCATAACTTGGTTCTATATATTTAGTAGCTACTCCATATTGGTAATTTTATAGATAAAGTCTGACAATAATTATTACATCTATTTAAGAAGGAATAATTTGAACTATGGAATTTTCAAATAATAATCAAATAACCAAAATCACATAATATTCTAGCTAGCGCCGGCCGCGGTGGCCTAGCGGTTCTAGGCGCTTCAGTCCGGAACCGCGCTGCTGCTACGGTCTCAGGTTCGAATCTTGCCTCGGATGTGTATGATGTCCTTAGGTTAGTTACGTTCAAGTAGTTCTAAGTCTAGGGGACTGATGACCTCAGATGTTAAGTCCCATAGTGCTCAGAGCAATTTTATTCTAGAGCGCGTCTGTGTATGAACGAAACGCGAGCAATTCCGTGATTATTACGCTTCTTGTTTTTCTTGGAGTTAAGTCTTGGTTAGTATGTAATAGGCTCCGGGATTTCAGTATTGTCTAGACTGTGTGCTCTAGTGGTGTTGCTTGAAATAGTCTCTGGATTATTCGAGGATATGAGCAGTGACTATTAGAATCAGTGACAGACTTAACAAGTAAAATCTGTAAACATGCCACTGTACTTTAACAAACTATTATCATAATACAGTGTGCCTTGTAGATAATTTGTTAATCTGCTATAGGAAAAATTAATTCATAATTCTCATCTTTTTGGCAGAATATAATGTAAAGTTATCCGTCAAATGTGAGTACAAGGTGACCTGCAAAAAAGTTTTTGATCTGTAATGAGGCCTGGTCTTTAGCGGTAGGAATCAAACTCTGTAAATAAAAATGCGAAGTGATTACGTGTGAACATTTGAAACGACCTACTTCTCTTCCTATTCATTAAGTGATACGATCCTATCGCTAACATTTTCAGCTAAAGGACCAATCGCGCAGCTACTGAGGGGCAACATTAATCTACAGATAGGTCCCTCCTTGCATCCTCCCATTTCAACCTCACAGTTTTTTTCTCGACGTATGCGTAGGAGGAAGCAATACAGTGGTTGGCCCTTCTAGGAATTTATAGCAGCAAACCGGAGAGTCATGCACGACGTCTCTCTTGTAAAGTCTGGCACAGTCTAGCACCTCCAACGAACGTCGCCGCAAAGCTTCTGAAACTCTGGTTCATCTGTGAAAGCAGTCGCCGGGGAGAGTTAACAGGCCCACACTTTCCTGTCGCGCGAATTGGGGAGTGGTATCAATTTGGCTCTCGCTCTTTCTCCCGCAGGACTCGTGTGCTGGAATCTCGCACAAATTAAAACACCGCGCGCTGCCCTCAAATCTAGCATGGGCGCTTCACTGGAAACGCAGAATTCGCTTCCACATCCGAGGATCGTCTGCAAGTCTACCACTAAGCAGCCTCCATAGTCAATGTGTTTTTGCAAACATTGTTTCATGTCCTTTGTAAGGGTTATATTGTTTCCTGCACCGTATGCTACGCTTGATCTAACGTGATACGGCACTTACTGCTTGATGATATTAGACTATTGGCTGTGTCGATACAGGCGATGCTCTCGAATACTCTCCACATCCGTCAGTGCGCAGTGATTTGGTTGCTCCAAGTAAAACTTCACTGTCATGAGTTTTTTCTTCGTTTTCTTCTTCTTCCTCGCCTGTTCCGATGTCAGTTCAGCCCATCTCTTCCGTGGTATTCCGGCATCACGTTTCCCATGTGATTTGTAGATCAGTACTCGTTTTGTTAGCCTTACCTCTGTCGTCCTATTGATATGTTGTAGCCACCTTCCTTTCATTTTGTTAATTCGTCAACTGAATAAATTCCCAAATCGTCTCTGATGTCTTCATTCGTTATGTGATCGCTCGGACTCCAAAGTTTCACGCGTCTCACAAGTTTCATATCAGTCGTCCCTATAGGCATTTCGTGTAGCTTTTGTATAGTCCACAACTTTGAGCCATATATCGCAACAGGTGTAGACATCACTTTCAAAAATTCTATTTTTGTTTCTTCGCGCACTTTGTTCCCTAATACCGTGAATTGTACCACGTTTCATCTGACATTTACTGAACTTGTTCTGTATGTCATTTACAAGGTGGCAGCTTACATCACGAACCTATAACTCAAAATAAGAAACTAGTTATAGAACATGATCATTTAAAACTATTTTGTACGTAAAGCCCCTTTTAATTCCAAAGCTATAGTCTTAGTCTTACTCTGAGGAACTGTAGTCCTTACGTATCTGATCTACGCAATAAAATGCCCTATGAAGATCGTTATCGCTCGCTTGCAAGATTATTTAGTTGTCAACGAACATCACGGTTTTTACTCCTTATTTGTTACTATTTTGCTCCGTTTATTGGTCTTAGTTTTCCACTGTCTAGCAACGTCGTCAGCACAGGTATTATGAACTGTGGGCGTACGTTACAACCTTGCCGCACACCCCTATGTATTATTACGGTTCCAATTTCTTCATACCGGCTTTTAATAACTTACATTAAGTTTTAAAAGGGTAGTCCCGTGTTTCAGAAATACTCAATAAAATATGACGTCTGGTTCCTCGAAATCTTTCTTGTAGTCTACAAAACAGTCGTAAGTCCTGTTTCACTGGTAACGTCTATAGACATTTAGCACATATCGATAGACCACTGTGGGATATGAGAGCATAGAGAGAAAGCAATATACTGTTGGATCCCAGTGAAGTGAATGAAATAATACATTAATTAAGACTAGGAACTCGTATTTGGCCGCGTTAGCATCCAAGCCCGATACAATAATGGTGATATAACTATTTCTTAATTTCCTCCCATTACTTTCATTATCGCTTCAGGTGCCCATTAAAATCACGGGCTATTGCTTTTCTGATCGGCATTCACGGTTGTCTATCGCGTTTTCGCTCTTATACCACTTTCATCTATTCAGAGCATTATACAACGCATGGTTTATAGTCCGCCCACAACAGATGTAATAACTCCGTTATGTCGATCTACAGTATTTATTTTAGCCGAAAGATAGGAAAATAATATAAACTGTCGGAAAATAAAAATGCAGTGCCCTCAAGGACAAGGGTAGTTGATTGATAGGTGGTGTGACAACTAAGTTATCATTGAAGGAGTATATGTCAACAAATTCAGGGCAAATGAATCACACGTGTCACAGTAAAGGTTCCGCAAACACTCGCATCAACATACAGTATACCCCTTTCTGCAGCAACGCAGGAATGTTTTCTAGCATACAAGCAAACATAAAGGTGCCGAACGGCATCCTAAGATTGTTCGTCCCAAGGGTCTTGCACCTTTTGTTGCAATTCGGCAATGGTTCTTGCAGGTGTGGGAAACAAGGAAGTTTCCGTTTCATAATGTCACGTACGTATTCAATTGGCAAGAGATCTGGTACTCTTGTGGCCAGGGCAGTAGTTGAACTCCACGAGCAGCAGGTTGCGTCGCTGCAGGCGTAAGTGAACGCGCATTGTCCTGCTGAAAAAGCACATTCACTTTCTGTGGAAGAAAGGGTAGGGACACGAGGATAACAGTTTGTGCAATGTAGCGGATACTGGTTACTTTATCCTGCAGAAACAGCAAAGGAAGTTGTAACTAAAGGCCGCCCACACCACGAAGCCTTACCTGGAACCTGTGTGTCTTGTGCGGATGCCCTCCGGAATAGGCCGCTCACCAGCTTTACGCCATACGTGTGTACGACCATCACTTGCACGTGAACAGGACCTACCCTCATCACTGGAAAAAACAGAGTGCCGTTCCATTCCCGAGTATAATTTCACGACACTAGGGGGGGCCGTTCTTGGCGGTGCCTGGCCAGAGCCACCCGTGATTTGAATCGTGCTGCAAATAGACTTTTCCCAGTGGTACTTGGTGACTCAGCAAGTACAGTATGCGCCCGTATTTCTTCACTGGATAAGGGTCGATTCTTGACTTCAGATATATGCACGACATTCTAATAAACATAGGCTTTACATATTTTTTTAGACACAATGGACAGGTTTTCTGTTAAAACAGAGTGTGATAAAGAAAATGCTGTGCTGTGCTATGCTATCTTGTACTATGAAACCGTGCGGTTTCTGTTTCTTTCTCGCAACTACTACAACTGGGTATTTAAACCATGAGACAAATTGTTTTTCCCATATAAATATTTTTCCTCGATGTATAGACAATTTTTAAAGGATAACTATATACAAAACAATTTGATTTTTTGTTTTCGTTCTCGAAGTAGTTTTTAAGTATAATAGCGTAACATTTAAACAATTAGATAAACTTCTTCTCCCATACGATTTTAGGAAAAAGAAAATCACCCAGTCTCTTTTCCCAAAGCAGGCTATTATCTGTGACCAAAGATTATGACTTCCATACATTTCTACGAAGCGACAGCATATGCTGTGAGGCGATCTCTAGGGTAAATAAGCTTTTGTACATTTCAAATGCCGGATAACCTCAAGGCTTTTTTATGCATCATTATTGTAGTACATATATGTCATTCGCCCGACACAGATGTCTGTATCTAATTTGTTCTATGTTACTACAGTTCCCCAAAGAATGCAACACATGTTGCCACAAAACTAACTGTGTTACAAATGCTACAATTAGAGTCCTCCAAACGATAATATAGAGCGATAGAACTTACCGATCTTTCTAGAACATTCTGTTAGAATAACGCTAGCTTGTTTTCCTGTTTGGTAATACATTTCAGATTTAATTTAGTGATTGTTTTTTCACATTGTTTATATGGTTAAAAATTTGTAAGATAGTTAAATATCGATTTCGCTGTCGATCTTCAATATATATATATATAATTCATGACGTATGTTTTGACTGATATTATGAATTAGTGTTAAATGTAACATTGACAATCGTAGTTTGTTCTGATGAATTTCTGAAAAATAATTTTTAGAGTGTGTGTCTCTGTTTGGTAGAAACTATCAAAAAGTAAAATATATTTATAGTTATGGAAAATTTTGGTGTTCAGGAGCTAGATACTTTCATAAGAATCAGTAGAAACAGTTTATATAATTTGACAACAGAAACAAGTTCAAATCGTGCTGGATTTTGAATGGTATCGTAAACTTCACCTATTCAGCAAAAGGTTCCGTTAGACCCTTTCCTAGTATACTATGCATATACAAGTCTCTGTTATGTATGCTATGGCCTCAGCGGTAAAGGACGCATGGTAACTCGAGATGTCAACCCAGTTTCTAGTAATGTTTTTCCGACGGTTCGTGGGTACATCCCGCCGGTAACGTTTTCACGTATTTCTTATTCGTCAGAGCCAGTCAAAAAATCCTAGTATCTTCTCGTGGTGTGGTTCATCGGGAAGAGCCGTTGCCTACCATACCTGCCATCCTGTCGTCCCGAGTCCATTCCGTCACGCCTCACTCTGTAGTCACTGCACTGTAGTCAGCTGTGTATGCGATATGTCGACACGATGCTTCACGTCCGTCACGCCAATGATTCGATCTTTATCAGACTCCTAAAGATTAAAATAAGTTGCTCCTGTATGTTGTCTGTGCATGCTGTCTTGCTATCTCCATCTGAACCTTTCCGGTAACGTTAGACATCATGTACTCGCACTATTCTTTATCTGTAAGAATGGCTTGCTTCTGCACTGGAATTAAGACAGAGATTCCGGAACCAAGTTTTAAATTGTAAGACATTCCCAGGGGAAGATGTGGACTCCGACCACAGTTTATTGGTTATGAAGTTTAGATTAAAACTGAAGAAACTGCAAAAAGGTAGGAATTTAAGGAGATAGGACCTGGATAAACTGAAAGAACCAGAGGTTGTAGAGAGCTTCAGAAGGAACATTGTGGAATGATTGTGGAGAACAGGGGAAAGGAATGTAGTAGAAGAATGGGTAGCTTTGAGACATAAAATAGTGAAGACAGCAGAGGATCAAGTAGCCAAAAAGACGAGGGCTAATGAAAATACTTAGGCAACACAAGAGATATTGAATTTAAATGATGAAAAAAGAAAATATAAAAGTGCAGTAAATGAAGTAGTCGAAAAGGAATACAAACTTCTAAAAAATGAGGTCGACAGGAAGCGCAAAACAGGTAAGCAGGAATGACTAGAGAGCAAATGTAAAGATGTAGAAACATATACGGTATGTTTAGGGGTAAGAGACCTTTGGAGAAAAGAGAATCAAATGTATGAATATTAAGAGCTCAAATGGAAACCAGTCCTGAGCAAAGCAGAGAAAGCAAAAAGGTTGAAGAATTATATAGAGGATCTATACAATGGAATGTACATGAGGGCAATATTATGGAAATGGAAGAGGACTTAGATGAAGATGAGTTGCGAGATATGATACTGTGTGAATAATTTGACAGTTGAAGACCTAAGTAGAAACAAGGCTCTGGGAGTAGACAACAATCCGTTAGAACTACTGATAACCTTGGGAGAGCCAGTCACGACAAAACTCTTCCATCTGGTGAGCAAGATATATGAGACAGACAAGATACCCTCTTACTTAAAGGAGAGTATAATAACTCCAATTCCAAAGAAAGCAGGAGTTGGCAGGCGTGAATATTACCGACATTTACATTACAGTCTAATAAATCACTGTTTCTCTGCCTCGTGATGACTGGGTGTTGTGTGCAGTTCTTAGGTTAGTTAGGTTTAAATAGTTCTAAGTTCTAGGTGACTGATGGCCATAGATGTTAAGTCCCATAGTGCTCAGAGCCATTTGAACCAATAAATCACGGTTGCAAAATACTCACACGAATTCATTACAGAAGAATGGAAAAACTGGTAGAAGTCGACTTTGGGGAAGATTAATTTGAATTCCAGAGAAATGTATGGACTCACGTGGCAATACTGACCCTACAACTTCGCTTAGAAGACAGATTAAGGAAAGACAAACATATGTGTGTAGCATTTGTAGAGTTAGAGGAAGCTTTTGACAATGTTGACTGGAATACCCTCTTTCAAATTCTAAAGGTGGCAGGGGTAACATATAGGGAACGAAAGACTCTTGCCAGTTTGTACGGAAACCACCTGGCAGTTACGGGTCGAGGCGCACAGAAGGGAAACAGTGGTTGAAAATGGAGTGAGACATGGTTTTAGGCTATCACCAATGTTATTCAATCTATATGCTGATCAAGCAGTAAAGGAAACAAAAGAAAAATATGGAGTAAGAATTGAAGTCCAGGAACAACAAATAAAAACATTGAGGTTTGCCGATGACACTGAATTTCTGTTAGAGATAGCAAAGTACTTCGAAAGGCAGTTGAACTAATTGCACAGTGTGTTGAAAGGAGGAGAGAAGATGAACATAAACAAAAGCAAAACGAGTATAATGGAATGTAGTCGAATGAAAATCAGATGATCCTGAGGGAATTAGATTCGGAAATGACACACTTAAAGTAGTAGATGGGTTTTGCTGTTTGGGCAGCAAAATAACTGATGATGGTCTAAGTAGAAAGGATATAGAATGTAGATCTCAATGGCAAGAAAAACGTTTCTGAAGAACAGAAATTTGTTAACACCAAGTATAGATTTAAGTGTTAGTATGTCCTTTGTGATATTATTTGTATGGAATGTAGCCATGTTTGGAAGCGAAACATAGACGGAAAAAAGTTTAGGCTAGAAGAGAATAGAAGCTCTTGAAATGTGGTGCTACAGAAGAATGCTGAAGCTTGGATGGGTATGTCATGTAACTAATGAGGAGGTACTGAAAAGAATTTGGGGGAGAAGAGGAATAGGTTGGTAAGACACATTCTGAGGCATCAAGGGATCACCAATTTAGTACTAGAGGGAAGCATGAGGGGAGGGGTAAAAATCGTACAGAGAGAGACTAAGAGATGAATACAGTAAGCAGATTCAGAAGAACGTAGGTTGAAGTAGTCACTCGGAAATGAAGAGGCTTGAACAGTTTAGAGTAGTGTGGAGAGCTACATCAAACCAGTCTTTGGACAGAGGATCACAACAACAACAATAATACAATCTAAATCAACAGGTATGGGCACTGGAATGCACACTGAAGCGCCAAAGAAAATGATATAGGCACGGGTATTCAAATACAGAGATATAAAAACAGGCTGGATACGTCGCTGCGGTCTGCAACATCTACGTAAAAGAAGTGTCTGGCGCAGTTGTTAGATCGGTTACTGCTGCTACAATGGCAGGTTATCAAGACTTAACTGAGTTTCAAAGTGGTGTTATAGTCGGCGCACGAGTGATGGGGCACAGCATCTCCGAGACACAGATGAAGTGGGGAGTTTCCCGTACGACCATTTCATGAGTGTACCGCAAATATTATGAATACGATAAAACATCAAATTTCCGACATCGCTGCGGCCGGAAAAAGATCCTGCAAGAACGGGACCAACGGCGACTGAAGAGAATCGTTCAACGTGACAAAAGTGCAACTTTACCGCAAATTGTTGCAGATTTCTCTACCTCAGACATTAGTCGAGTTCATGCCACATCGTGCTCGCGGGGGTCCAACACGGTATAATGCTGGTGTACCAGTTTCTTTGGCTCTTCCGTGTAAATGATATGCTGAGATCTATAAGGGCCTGGAGTATACCATGTCGATTTTGAGATTTTAGCATGTTTGCATGCTCCTGACATCTGTTGACCTTATGGTGAACCAGCTTTATCTATATCCGTAGGTGTACAGTATATACATGAACATTCATGAAAAGCTGTCTCACCGATTTCTCGGATATTTATTTACATGTGGGCCCAAAGCACAAAGCTGCTCTGCACTTCTCAGAATTTTTATCTGGGATTGCCAACGTAATTTAGTCTCTACATCATCTACGCAGTAGTAGTACTTCGTAATCGGGTGTACATCGGCGGTTTTCTCTGGACGTCAAACCACGGAATGTTTTTAATGAAAATGATGATAGCGAGGATCATGAAGTATTGGAATAGGTCGTAATCCTGTGTGTGGTGAATTTAGTATTTATTCTTTGTGTTCTGATTCTAGTGCCACGTTAATTACAATCTTTACAACTTTCTAGAGACGCCATATCACTAGCAAACGTACGGAAATTTTGGAAATCAACATTAATAATAAATACTAATTAATATTTCATAACAAAATGTGGGTATATTATTTTTTTCATGGGAAATATTGGATGTGTAGAATTTGTTCAAAACAGTCAGACCTATGATATGGCGATTTGCCTAAAAATTGATTCTGACAAACACTTGTTTTTCTCGAACCTTTGTTTTTGTGCTTTGGGCCCTTATGATTTTCAGTGCCTGAATTTTGTATTGCTCGCTCAAAATGTTGCAGGAGTGACACTTCCCTTCGACGTATTAAGGATAATACGCAACTTCTCCTCTTAGTTTCTGAGATACTAGCTAATCAAGTTTTTTTTATTTTTTAAGATAAAGAAACAGCTGTTGAAGTATAATTTCTATGACTGTGAAACTTTTACAGTTCTTAACACAGCTCCAAGTTAAAAAGTACGTTGTATATTCCACTAACAAATCACAGTGTTCTTGCTAATGAGCAAGAGTTGAAAGAGCCTGTAAGTTTATGTTATTCTGCCATTACTAATTATTGCCGTCATTTATCCTTGTTATGATTTCTTGTACGCATGCTTTTACGCCTGTTAGCAAGATTCCTGACTCCATAACATACAGTTTTTCTTTTTTTAAGTACGCAATCAGTAACGAAGCTGGTACTAGCAGCAAATTTATAATTCTACGGGAGACTGCCTGTCATGTTTTTGCTACCTGCAATTTATTAAGACATTCTGGTACTCCGCTGAGCCCATAGAAGCTCCTCACAAGACAGGCTGCATAAGACAATATTGACAATGACACTAACTCTGACAATGACACTAACTCTGGGCTAAATAATGCAGTCCACACGACAGCAGAGCTCCCCATAATTTTTCAAGTATGTCTGTGAGAGCGTATCTTTAGAAGTGACGTACTTGAAGCATACCTTTCTGTACCGGTGCAATATGTAATGAGTTCATCCTGTAAATAGAAGGCGAATTTATACAACAGTTAAGAAGCGAGCGCATGGAAAAGTGAGATCGACTACCCGATGTGAACCCCACAAGCCGTGCTTGGATTTCTCTTGGCACGTGTTACTATGTTCGGTGTCGTCCTTGCCCAGTAGAGATGGATTTAAAAAAAAATCATTTAATCTATTCAGTTATGAATAACATTTACAGATCGGCGCTCGAGTCAGAGATAACTGGTTTGAATACTGAAGAGGGATGAAGTTTTTATCTCCTGTGTTTGGTCGAAAATGGGAAGATAATTAGAGTCGTGAAGTTCTTGATCACCAGACTAAGCACCAATGTAGATGAATATGCTCCAAAAGTCTTCACCGAGTCCCATGAAGTGTGGCTTTATGATATTTGATGTCTGCGCTCTCTTGCCATAATCACCTACAGTAAACTGTTGGCCGGCCGGGGTGGCCGTGCTGTTCTAGGCGCTACAGTCTGGAACCGGGCTACCGCTACGGTCGCAGGTTCGAATCCTGCCTCGGGCATGGATGTGTGTGATGTCCTTGGGTTAGTTAGGTTTAAGTAGTTCTAAGTTCTAGGGGACTGATGACCTCAAAAGTTAACTCCCATAGTGCTCAAAGCCATTTGAACCATCTGAGTAAACTGTTATTCTTAAAGCCTTTGACACACAAGTCGCTGAAATGTTGTCAACTGGATAGGCTAGAATTAAACAGTGAGACCGACGAAGCTATGAATCATCATTACGTATATAATAAACTTTTTCACGTTTAATAACTGTATCTTTAGTTTTGCTTTCTACGTAGCAATGTATGCCAATATATCGATACAATGTACAAATCAATATCAGTAATATATTTACCACTAACAAAAGTGCAGATCTTTTAAAGGCCCTTCTCGCTTCATTAGCTCTATCTCAAACCTTTAATTAATCTTTAGCTTTCGAAAGGGTCGTTTCGCATTTGCTAACATTACTGACCTTATTATAACTTCGAACTGCTACAGAGGCGTGAACTACGCAAACGGATAGCTCAGCAATGCGACACTTTAAGTCAGTTGACGATCACGTTTAGTAGAACCATTATTGACGATCTTACTTTTTTCAAATGGTAGCCGTGATCTAAAACTCGATCGAACTATTGCAAAGGCTATCAAGTTTTCAGAAGCAGATAATGATGTTCCCGTTGTCGAAGCACTTTTCACTATTACTTCACAGGTTACGTACTTTATCTTTCAGATAGTTTTACGTTATCTATTACACATCAGTTCCAGTATTCACAACTGTTATAAGAAGCAAAACAATCTTACCTTACGTAAATCCTCCTGTGAAAATATTAAATAATAAGGAAAACGGTCGCCAGTCCTGAAGAGACAAATAAACATTCTCCGTGTCTTGACTAAAAGGTCACTGGCTGAATCTGGCATGAGACTTCACCGTTTACTTTACTGAGAACCAAGATGATTTAAGCACGCGAAATTTCAACACCTCTACAGATTACTAAGACTTGGCATAATGATTTGTGAAAATTTATCTAATTCTAGTTGCCATTCCAAGGTATCGTAATAATTAATACGTGAATTTTCAAGTTTGATTACTTGAGGAGGCCAATGAAACTTACGTAATTCGAGAGGTACGTTGCCATAGATGTGTATAAAGAAAAAACCATGAGTGTACGTACATAGTGAGAGTGGTAAAAATAAATAGATGCTTTCACATTCATAACTGTGATAACACCTCCTGTGACGTACATTAAAGTCCCCAATAGGCGAACATCGAAAACTGAAGTACTACCAACTTCTGTCCTGCATACCGATCAGTTGCTATAGTGGAAATGACACACGAAATGGTCAAAGTTTCATGAAATCGGATTCCGGGGACGTTCATGTTTACATGTTTCACTTGCAGTGACGCATGCATACCGCGCAGCTACAATGCAACAACCTAGAGGCCGATAATGTTGTCAGCCATGGAAATCAAAATACCGTAGTAACGAAACCTGTAATCTTTAATTTCTTGATTTTGAATAACTACGACTTCCGACTTCCTTTATTCCACCACGGACATAATTTTTTTTAGGGTGTGCCTAAAACGAGAACGCTAACGGTTCGGAGTGAAAGGTGCAGAGCTAGACAGACAAACTTTTTGAAATGAGAAAATAATAGGAAGGATACATTCCTAAAGGCAATGCAACTGTTTTATTTAACGTCACATTTAAATGTGCACTGAAGGTAATCCACATAATTTTTACAGTTACAATTGTGATTTGTCGATTTACATTACAGATTTTGTAATGGAAAACATTCCGCATCAGTGGTTAATGTACAAAATAGAATGACATTCACATTGTGAGGTCATAATCGAAAAGTTACTTTGCTGGTATAACAAAGAATTTATTTTTCTACTTTCTTTTTTTACTTATCAAGGAAGTACTACAAGAATTCAAGAGAAATCAAAGAATTATTTCAATAGTACTTGTAGTCACTATCAGCATTTGCTATGATCAGTTCTGATGCAAAATTTCAGATATAGTTTTATTGTAGTGTATCACACAAGACATTATCTTTCAGAGGTCTAGTTCAATAACAAAATTTGACTTGCGTTACATTATAAACGCAATTGGTCGAATTTGGACCGCAGGCGATGTTAGTTAATACGAGGGTTGACTGAAAAGTAATGCCCCCACCTTCGTAACTCTTCAACAGTTGACAGCATTGGTATGCGGCAGGTACTGGCTTGTTCCGTAGCCTCTTCTCTACAACACCAATTGAAGGGAAGCTTTAGTATTGAACGGTTGTGTTGTTACAGGGTAAGTATGGAACACCGCGCAGACGGTCGGTCAATGCGATTTAAGCAACGTGCAGTCATTGAATTCTTGACAGCAGAAGGTGTCTCCCCAAAGGACATTCGTCAGAGGATGAAAGCAGTTTATGGTGATTATGTTGATGTGAGTACTGTGCGTCGTTGGTCGAGTATGTTTAAAGGTGCTGAGGCGGGAAAATCTGGCCTTGGACGTCCTGTGGCAGCAACCACCGGAGAGAAATTGCAAGCACAATTGGCATTTCACAAGAAGGTGTGGGTCCCATTATTGCTTTGCTTGGCTATCGGAAGATCTGTGCACGATGGGTACCCCGGATGCTTAACTCCTGAAATGATTGCGCACAGACTTGAAATTTGCCAGGAACTCTTCTCGCGTTACGAGAATGAAGATGACGCCTTTCTCCATTCAATTGTGACAGGAGACTAAACGTGAGTACACCTTTACGACCCGGAGACGAAACGTCAGTCTATGAAATATCGACACGAAGACTTGCCGCAGAAAAAAAAAAAAAAAATTCAAGGCGCAGTCCTCAACTAGAAAAATCATGGCCACAGTGGTCTGGGACGCAAATGGTGTTATCCATGTTGATTTCCTTGATCGTGGAACAACAATAAATTCAGAGCGTTACATCACAACGCTGTGAACTCTGAAAAGACGGCTAAGAAGCAAGGGTCCGAAAGGAAAAGGGAAATGTCTTCCTGCAGCATGTCAATGCCAAACCACACACTTCACGTGCCACCAAAGCAGAACTTCAGAGACTGAAGCTCACCACCATACGGCATCCTCCATACAGTCCAGATCTGTTCCCGATAGTGAAGAGACATCATTATGCTTCGGATGAAGACGTTGGGAGATCTGTGAGACTGTGGTTGCGGAAACAGAGTGTGGACTTCTTCCGTGACGGCTTCAGAAAACTTGTTCATTGTTGGCAGAAACTGGCTGGTGATTATGTGGAAAAGTGAATATTGATAATTAAATATCACATCCTAAAGATTATTTCTGCGTCTGATTTATTAAAATATTCCCATCAAAACCCAATTAACGAAGGTGGATGCATTACCTTTCATTCAATCCTCGTAGTTAATCGACCATAAAACTACTGCCACTGCAACAATTCTTCACAATGAAATAAATGTATTGGCTGTATTATAAGCTGCGGCTCTTACGTTTACCTTGCTGGAATACTAGAATAATAACTTGGTCTAGAGCCAGTGGCCTTGCCGCAGTGACAACACCGGTTCCTGTCAGATCACCGAAGTTAAGCGCTTTAGGGCGTGGCATGCCTTTGGATGGGTGACCGTCCCGTCTACCGAGCGCTGTTGGCAAGTGTGGTTGACTACAAGTACTATTGAAATAATTCTTTGATTTCTCTTCAATTCTTGTAGTACTTCCTTGATAAGTAAAAAAAAAAAGTAGAAAAATAAATTCTGTGTTACACCAGCAAACTAACTTTTCGATTATGACCTCACAATGTGAATGTCATTCTATTTTGTACATTAACCACTGATGCGGAATGTTTTCCATTACAAAATCTGTAATGTAAATCGACAAATCACTAAGCCCTTGGAAAGCCAATTGGGGAGCTGCCTGACTGAGAAGTAGAGGTTCCGGTCACGAAAACTGACAAAGGTCGGGAGAGTGGTGTGCTGACCACATGCTCCTCCACAGCCGCATTCAGTGGTGCCTATGGGCTGAGGCTGACATGGCGATCGGTCGGTGCTGTTGGGCCTTCTAGGCCTGTTTGGACGGAGATTGACTATACGGAATAAAAATTCGTATAGCCACATCTACGTTAAGCAGTGATCAGCCTCTTAGTATCAATGACGTACGCAAATTGCTGTACAACATAAATACTTTGGAAACATATAAAGTACTTTCCAAGCGAAGCATTACCATAGGAAACTGTGAAAGGTTAAGGAAAGCTGTAGGCAATGCTTTACATTACTCCAAACAGTTGGGAACAATATCAATTTTAGGTAATCCCTCTGCAATAGTTCTAATAACTGAACGAGAGTAATCGGCCATCATATAGCACTATCTTCACGTCACTTAAAACAAGCTCGCTATGGTTGGTTTTCCGTAACCATCACGTTTTCTGTACTTTTTGAAAATTGTGGAATGAGCTACATTAACTTTTTATTGGCTCAAAAATCCAGCATTCGGGGTGACAACATGAAAGAGAAGACTTATTACTGTAATTTAAGGCATTTGGAGCCTTCGCTCAACGCTGCACAGCACTGCTCGGAAGGAGAACACGGCAGGTGCCGTAACCGGATTTCCCAGAAACTTCGCTCAGCGGGACAGGGGCAAAAATAAGCGAACACGTGTCTCAAACTATCTGTAGATACTCGACCGTTTCTCAGAAAACGACGGTCAATATTTTAGACGTAACTGAGACCCTTTTAGCGCGCGACCAGCTCTGCTCACTTGGTGGCACAGTGGCTAGCGTCACGTTCTCTCGCTTTTGCGCCCTGTGTTCGAAACCCGATTATTTTTTTATTTTAATTTATTGTATTTCTTTCATTTATCAACTATGCCCTTAGAAGGCTACCACACGAATGGTCCTTATCAGCTTAGGGGATAAAAGAAGTTCTATTAACCGTAAAGCTACAACTGGGTTTCACACTAACTCTTCTTCTTTTCCTTTTGCCTTTGTCCTACAGTTTCGCAAGGTCGGCATGGTTAGTGGTAGTTTTGGCAGGACTAATTTAAGGGGTGGCCGGATGCTCTTGCTGTCGCCATCTCGATACGCGAATGATGATGAGGATGAAGAAATGATGTGGACAACGCAGGGACGACACAAGCACCCAGTCACCGGGCAGAGAACAACCCTGCCGGGAATCGAACCTGGGACTCCGTGATCCAGAGGCAGCAACTCCAGCCACTAGACCACAAGCTGCGGACGGGTTTCACACTAACTGCTATACATTTATTATAGAATATATATGTGTACGGTATTTACAGGGAGAACAATGTTCTTAAATTCACATAATCTCATATTTCATTCTTATATCAATTCTAATGTATATTCGTTAGGTTGCTTTCGTGCATTCCCTTGGATGATACCGATCGTAGAAACATTCCAAACACAGAAATTATGAACAGCGCGAGAATCGTGCGAAGCCAGATTTACATTTCTTAGTAAGAATCTTACTTGGGAAAGATACGTTGTTAACACCGTTGGAGATTTCAAGCATTGGCAATAATTTAGTGGAAAATCATGCTTACACATAACTTTTCTGAAAACTGGAACTTGCAGTTGATTATGAATCAAGATCCACTACAGGAATTTCACTCAAAACAATTTCAAATATTTTTCCATTCAATTAGTGGACGTATAAGTATACCGCCAACCCACTACCCACTTGAAAACATTAATGTAGTAACCTTCTACGGACATGGGAAGATAAATAAAAAATAAAAATAGTAGTAGATGTGTGGCTAGGGCCTCCCGTCGGGTAGACCGTTCGCCGGGTGCAAGTCTTACGATTTGACGCCACTTCGGCGACTTGCGCGTCGATGGGAATGAAATGATGATTAGGACAACACAACACCCAGTCCCTGAGCGGAGAAAATCTCCGGCCCAGCCGGGAATCGAACCAGAGCCCTTAGGATTGACATTCTGTCGCGCTTACCACTCAGCTACCGGGACGGAAAAAATAAAAATAATAGTCTGGGTTCGAACATGGGGTGCAATAGTGTGGAGCCGCGACGCTAGCCATTGCGCCACCAATTCAGTCGAATTAAACGTTCACTTAAAAGGCACATAAGGTACCTAGAAAAATTTGACCATTTCAAAATAGTCGCGTAGCTACAGATAAGCCGAGACTTGTGTTCGCTTATTTTGACCCTACAGTCAACGTGTAGATTCTGGGAAATCGGGTTATGGCACTTGCCGTGTTCTTCTCGTCGGCGCACGCTGCAACTTCTCCTCAATCGCATCTGCTGCGACTCTCTTCCATAAGCTTTTGCGTACGACCGACTACGAGATCTCCAGTAACGTTGCGCTCCCAGGCAAGAAAATGAGTAAAATAAGAATCGTTGTACTTTCCTCTACTGTAGTTCTAGAAGACCTGTCCAGAAATGGTATCCTAATCCCATACTCAAGCTTTCGACAAACTCAACAAATCCTTTTTATAATGATAGAAACGTCGGTTTGACAATTAACGAATATTACACATACGTGACATATACAGTACACGTTATGTATTCGATTTACAGAATGTCTTTACACAGGTCATAATCGATACGAAACTGAAATTACAAAATATGAAGGAAAAGAAAAAAATGTGTTGTTAGGTTAAAAGTTCGTTTAGAAAATCTCCACAATCGACGCAGAAGAAATATGCACATATAAATGTGTAGTGACCGGCTTCTATACCGGCTGGTGATGGATATTGAGTCGTGGCGCTTGGACAGGTGATTCGTTACTCTAGGTGGCAGCTGCGGTGCAAGGTCGTTTTATTCGGCCGAGTAATCAGTCATAGAGCCATGGCCATGTCCTCCCGAGTAACGGCGTAGCTCAGAGAAACCAAAGCAACATCCGTCATGTCTCTGCACGGAACAACACGAACACCGCCGTAAATGAAGCAGGAGACTGGAGAGCCTTGCGCTAATGATGTGTCTGCACAGCATAAAATACCAGCACAGTAAGCGAGTTGAGTCATCAACTAACTTTACGTGTAGTAAAGAAAACAAAAATCGTTTTTGTGTAAAGAACTGCCCCGCGTTCGTATAAATACAATCTTTTATTTTTTTTTTTTTTTTGGTCATCAGTCTACTGACTGGTTTGATGCGGCCCGCCCGCCACGAATTCCTTTCCTGTGCTAACCTCTTCATCTCAGAGTAGCACTTGCAACCTAGGTCCTCAATTATTTGCTTGACGTATTCCAATCTCTGTCTTCCTCTACAGTTTTTGCCCTCTACAGCTCCCTCTAGTACCATGGAAGTCATTCCCTCATGTCTTAGCAGATGTCCTATCATCCTGTTCCTTCTCCTTATCAGTGTTTTCCACATATTCCTTTCCTCTCCGATTCTGCGTAGAACCTCCTCATTCCTTACCTTATCAGTCCACCTAATTTTCAACATTCGTCTATAGCACCACATCTCAAATGCTTCGATTCTCTTCTGTTCCGGTTTTCCCACAGTCCATGTTTCACTACCATACAATGCTGTATTCCAGACGTACATCCTCAGAAATTCCTTCCTCAAATTAAGGCCGGTATTTGATATTAGTAGACTTGTCTTGGCTAGAAATGCCTTTTTTGCCATAGCGAGTCTGCTTTTGATGTCCTCCTTGCTCCGTCCGTCATTGCTTATTTTACTGCCTAGGTAGCAGAATTCCTTAACTTCATTGACTTCGTGACCATCAATCCTGATGTTAAGTTTCTCGCTGTTCTCATTTCTGCTACTTCTCATTACCTTCGTCTTTCTCCGATTTACTCTCAAACCATACTGTGTACTCATTAGACCGTTCATTCCGTTCAGCAGATCATTTAATTCTTCTTCACTTTCACTCAGGATAGCAATGTCGTCAGCGAATCGTATCATTGATATCCTTTCACCTTGTATTTTAATTCCACTCCTGAACCTTTCTTTTATTTCCATCATTGCTTCCTCGATGTACAGATTGAAGAGTAGGCGCGAAAGGCTACAGCCTTGTCTTACACCCTTCTTAATACGAGCACTTCGTTCTTGATCGTCCACTCTTATTATTCCCTCTTGGTTGTTGTACATATTGTATATGACCCTCCTCTCCCTATAGCTTACCCCTACCTTTTTCAGAATCTCGAACAGCTTGCACCATTTTATATTGTCGAACGCTTTCTCCAGGTCGACAAATCCTATGAAAGTGTCTTGATTTTTCTTTAGCCTTGCTTCCATTATTAGCCGAAACGTCAGAATTGCCTCTCTCGTCCCTTTACTTTTCCTAAAGCCAAACTGATCGTCACCTAGCGCATTCTCAATTTTCTTTTCCATTCTTCTGTATTTTATTCTTGTAAGCAGCTTCGATGCATGAGCTGTTAAGCTGATTGTGCGATAATTCTCGCACTTGTCAGCTCTTGCCGTCTTCGGAATTATGTGGATGATGCTTTTCCGAAAGTCAGATGGTATATCGCCAGACTCATATATTCTACACACCAACGTGAATAGTCGTTTTGTTGCCACTTCCCCCAATGATTTTAGAAATTCTGATGGAATGTTATCTATCCCTTCTGCCTTATTTGACCGTAAGTCCTCCAAAGCTCTTTTAAATTCCGATTCTAATACTGGATCCCCTATCTCTTCTAAATTGACTCCTGTTTCTTCTTCTATCTCATCAGACAAATCTTCACCCTCATAGAGGCTTTCAATTTATTCTTTCCACCTATCTGCTCCCTCCTCTGCATTTAACAGTGGAATTCCCGTTGCACTCTTAATGTTACCACCGTTGCTTTTAATGTCACCAAAGGTTGTTTTTACTTTCCTGTATGCTGAGTCTGTCCTTCCGACAATCATATCTTTTTCGATGTCTTCACATTTTTCCTGCAGCCATTTCGTCTTAGCTTCCCTGCACTTCCTATTTATTTCATTCCTCAGCGACTTGTATTTCTGTATTCCTGATTTTCCCGGAACATGTTTGTACTTCCTCCTTTCATCAATCAACTGAAGTATTTCTTCTGTTACCCATGGTTTCTTCGCAGCTACCTCCTTTGTACCTATGTTTTCCTTCCCAACTTCTGTGATGACCCTTTTTAGAGATGTCCATTCCTCTTCAACTGTACTGCCTACTGCGCTATTCCTTATTGCTGTATCTATAACGTTAGAGAACTTCAAACGTATCTCGTCATTTCTTAGTACTTCCGTATCCCACTTCTTTGCGTATTGAATCTTCCTGACTAATGTCTTGAACTTCAGCCCACTCTTCATCACTACTATATTGTGATCTGAGTCTATATCTGCTCCTGGGTACGCCTTACAATCCAGTATCTGATTTCGGAATCTCTGTCTGACCACGATGTAATCTAATTGAAATCTTCCCGTATCTCCCGGCGTTTTCCAAGTATACCTCCTCCTCTTGTGATTCTTGAACAGGGTATTCGCTATTACTAGCTGAAACTTGTTACAGAACTCAATTAGTCTTTCTCCTCTTTCATTCCTTGTCCCAAGCCCATATTCTCCTGTAACCTTTTCTTCTACTCCTTCCCCTACAACTGCATTCCAGTCGCCCATGACTATTAGATTTTCGCCCCCCTTTACATAATGCATTACCCTTTCAATATCCTCATACACTTTCTCTATCTGTTCATCTTCAGCTTGCGACGTCGGCATGTATACCTGAACTATCGCTGTCGGTGTTGGTCTGCTGTCGATTCTGATTAGAACAAACCGGTCACTGAACTGTTCAAAGTAACACACCCTCTGCCCTACCTTCCCATTCATAACGAATCCTACACCTGTTATACCATTTTCTGCTGCTGTTGATATTACCCGATACTCATCTGACCAGAAATCCTTGTCTTCCTTCCACTTCACTTCACTGACCCCTACTATATCTAGATTGAGCCTTTGCATTTCCCTTTTCATATTTTCTAGTTTCCCTACCACGTTCAAGCTTCTGACATTCCACGCCCCGACTCGTAGAACGTTATCCTTTCGTTGATTATTCAATCTTTTTCTCATGGTAACCTCCCCCTTGGCAGTCCACTCCCGGAGATCCGAATGGGGGACTATTCCGGAACCTTTTGCCAATGGAGAGATCATCATGACACTTCTTCAATTACAGGCCACATTTCCTGTGGATACACTATAAGACAGAAAAAACGACGCACCTCGAATGAATTATCCGAATAGTACGGAAATTGGTTGTCGCGACGTACACTTACAGACGAAAAATGATTACAAATACAAAAAAAATGGAAGATTTATTTAAGAGAAAGAGCTTCACAAATTGAGCAAGTCAGTAACGCATTGGTCTATCTCTGGCCCTTACGGAAGCAGTTATCCGGTTTGGCGTTGATTGATAGCGTTGTTGGATGTACTCCTGAGGGATGTCGAGCCTAATTCTGTTCAATTGACACGTTAGATCGTTAAATGTCCCTACATGGTTAGGTTTGTTTATAAATAACTCATCTGCTACCATTATCTTTATTTTATTTTTCGCACGACGCGTTTCGGGAAATGATTCCCATTTTTAAGTGCGTTTTTGTGTTTGTTATGTCATTCCTATGTTATGGTGTCGATGTGTGAGATTCTGCTTCAGTTCGTTGACTTTACTGCAATATATAAGAAAACACTCGATTTTTAGTTGGTTGTCGATCTTTTTGTGAAGTTAGAAGAATTTGTACTTACAGTTTCCTTATGGTCCATTTGTGCAGTCTCTCACACACACTAAACGTCACACACAACATGTTGTACACTTTTAAACATTGAAAACATTTTACAAAAACAAGACAGTGACACAGATGTTCTAACAAGTAGTCAACAGAGATGACATTATAGGTTTTCCACAGAGTATGATATGCTTTTGTGTAGAGGTTATTTAGAAAAATCTTTGTATTGGGGTTCATGGAAGATTCCAGAAATTCCTCTGACAAATGTTCACTTACCAATGTAGAACACATTCTACACATCATCCAAGATACATGTTAGGTTTGAATTGGGAAGTATGACTCCGATAGTCTCTTTCTGTTGCAATTTCTTTTAGAACAACTATCACTTAAGTTACAATATTTAATTATTTCGTGAAGCCCTCAAAATTGTAATAAGTGCTTCCCCAACAGATTCACCCCAGCCTTATTAATCCTGCCAATTTCCTTAAGTGAACATGATCCCATACCCCGGGCCTATCAGAATGTCTTGCCTTTCTATAGAGCTTAGCTTCCTGTCTGTGGGGTGCCTGAATGTCATTGGACCAAAATAAGATAGGAGTGTGTTCAGTCGAAAAGTACACATAAGCCCGGAGAAATGTCCTTACGTGCCTCATATTTGGCAGTGTTGAAGACATTCATTACCCACTCCAATGCCTCATCCCAACAAATATGGTGTTCGTGGTGGCACAAAATTCGCATAGGATGAAGGACCCGAATGACTTTCTCAGTAAAGGAAGGATCTGGATGTTACGGAGTGGCGGTAGAGTTCCCCAACCCTACCACAAAACGAAACTGCTTGAACGCACTGGAAGTGAAAGCAGTAACGTTATCTGATACCCAAATCTAGGATGTACCAAACAAACGTCTCAAACAACTAGCAGCCATCTGTGCCGTAGCTGGATGGGTTTGGAACAGCGAAGAAAACGTATCCACGCAAAAAAATACGTGCTTGTTTCCCAAAAGTGACCGAGGAAATGGTCCTATAAAACCCACATGTACAAGTACTTATATAATTGTCTCTCCACCGACTACAAAGCCATATTACGCCGCTTGGTATCCTGATGGTTTTATTAAGAGTATAAGTTCTACAAGCCTGCACCATCGTCCTCATGTCGGAATCCATACCCTTCCAAATAAACTTTTCAAGTATATTATCATGAGTTCTATAGTCTCCTACACTACTGGCCATTAAAATTGCTACACCAAGAAGAAATGCAGATGATATACGGGTACTCATTGGACAAATATATTATACTAGAACCGATATGTGATTACATTTTCACGCAATTTTGGTGCATAGATCCTGAGAAATCAGTACCCAGAACAACCACCTCTGACCGTAATAACGGCCTTGATACGCCTGGGCATTGAGTCAAACAGAGCTTGGATGGCGTGTACAGGTACAGCTGCCCATGCAGCTTCAACATTATACCACAGTTCATCAAGAGTAGTGACTGGCGTATTGTGACGAGCCAGTTGCTCGGCTACCATTGACCAGACGTTTTCAGTTGGTGAGAGATCTGGAGAATGTGCTGGACAGGGCAGAAGTCGAATATTTTCTGTACCCAGAAAGGCCCGTACAGGACATTCAACATGCGGTAGTGCATTATCCTGCTGAAATGTAAGGCTTCGCAGGGATCGAATGAAGGGTAGAGCCACGGGTAGTAACACATCTGAAGTGTAACGTCGACTGTTCAAAGTGCCGACAATGCGAACAAGAGGTGACCGAGACGTGTAACCAATGGCACCCCATACCATCATGCCGGGTGATAGGCCAGTATGGCGATGACGAATACACGCTTCCAATGTGCGTTCACAGCGATGTCACCAAACACGGATGCGACCATCATGATGCTGTAAACAAAACCTGGATTCATCCAAAAAAATGACGTTCTGCCATTCGTACTTCCAGGTTCGTCGTTGAGTACACCATTTCAGACTCTCCTGTCTGTGATGCAGCGTCAAGGGTAACAGTAGCCATTGTCTTCGAACTGATAGTCCATGCTGCTGCAAACGTCGTCGAACTGTTTGTGCAGATTGTTGTTGTCTTGCAAATGTCCCTATCTGTTGACTGAGGGATCGAGACGTGGTTGCACTATCCGTTACAGCCAAGCGGATAAGATGCCTGTCATCTCGACTGCTAGTGATACGAGGCCGTTGGAATCCAGCACGGCGTTTCGTATTACCCTCCTGAACCTCTTGTAGTTTTTCTGCTAACAGTCATTGGATATCGACCAAGGCGGGCAGTAATGTCGTGATACGATAAACCGCAATCGCGATAGGCTACAAACCGACCTTTATGAAATTCGGGAACGAGATGGTACGCATTTCTCCTCCTTACACGAGGCATCACAACAACGTTTCACCAGGCAACGCCGGTCAACTGCTGTTTGTGTATGAGAAATCCGTTGGAAACTTTCCTCATGTCAGCTCGTTGTAGGCGTCGGCACCGGCGCCAACCTTGTGAGAATGCTCTGAAAAGCTAATCATTTGCATATCACAGCATCTTCTTCCTGTCGGTCAAATTTCGCGCCTGTAGCACGTCATCTTCGTGGTGTAGCATTTTTAATGGCCAGTAGTGTAAGTGTCCGCCCGTACGTGACTAGTGACAGTAAGCAAAAAGCACCAGAGTAAGCATGGTGAGATCTTAGGGAGACGATCATTCCTGGCCTTACGATACAAAATCCCATCCTTCCTACAAATATGGCTTAGCCTCTTCACATCTAGCCAGTCTGTCTCAGGTTTTCCTTCACATCCGGATATCTATTCATACTCTTAAACAGTGCCAGAAACTTCCCTACAATCTGATTAACTACAACAGGTTTGGGGAGCTGCTTCCCCATTCTCTCGATTCCATCTCCTTTAGAATCTGAAATAGTCCACCTGAAACTGTACTGTCCATGCTCCTTAGAAGCTAGACTTCCAAACAGAGTTCTGAGATCCGACAAGCCCATCTTGCTATCCTACCAATAGTTTTAGGGCTGACCAAAATCCAACTCAAGGAGTATAACTGGTCAAAGACAAATAATACACCTGTAGATCATATACAGAATACTTTTTTCGAGTGGTGACAACCCATGAGAGGCATAGGATACAGGTCACCTATCATCCTGACTTCTTGTAGTACGACAACGTTAGAAAATATTTCTCATCACACTGTAGGAGCACCAACACTGGAACACACACCAAAGCTTCCCTAATCCCTTCGAAAGTAGCCTGCTGAGAGTCTCTCCATTCAAACTTGCATCCTTTTTTAGCAATTGCTGAGCAAAATTAGAAATGAATTTTCCAAAAATTTGACTATACGAATGAACCTTGGCACTTCGTTTGGATACCTCAGCAGTGGCTACTGCCTTATTGCCTGAATTTGACTTTGGTCAACCCAAACTCCACCTACCGGAGACCACCTGCCTCAAAACGCCATCTCTGGAAATGTAAACTTCACTGAGAAGCCCACTCTCCTTAATCGAGCAAACACTTCGCTCAGACACATATTTAAATGTGATATCCAAAAATATCATGTATAGTAATTGGGACAGGACGGCAGCTCCAGTCGCGAGATCGGAGGGTACTTGATTGAATTCGAAATGATTCCAATCACTAGCGAACGCTGTAATGCGTTTGATACCCTAATAGAAAGAAATCTGGTAGTAAGCTCGTTGAGACCCAAGATCGTAAAAACTTGTGCACCTGCAAACCAACCAAAACAGGAGTGGAGATCAGGCAACGGAACAGACCTAAGGGCCACCTTCTTATTTATCTCACAATAGTCCACCACGGGCCTAGACTTGCTAGAAGCCTTCAGCACTAAGAAGACAGGTACTGAATAGGGTGTTTCGGAGGGATGGATCACATCCTGTTCTAACATTTTCTCTATGGGACTCCTCAACTTTTTTTGTATAGGGATGGGATAAACGATAAGATTGCTTTCTCACTTGAACCGTATCCGTAGACTCAACCATATTCTGAAATTCCTTAACCCCACCTTACCAGCCAACACATCGGCCAATTTTCTACGTAATACACCCTGATCTAACAGCAAATGATCAGACTGAGCACTTCTGTCAACACCCCCTCTTTACTTGGACAGTAGCTGACGAATAATCCATATGTCTGCAAAACGACAAAACACGGTGTTTACAAAATTCAAATGTTAAATATTCCTCCCCACAATTCGCGATTAATCCGGTACTACTGATGAAATCTGAGACTAAAATGAATTCGGTAGACAACAGCTGAGCCATAGATAATTTAATAACATTTTTAATATTACGAATACGCAGTTTTACCTTCACCCTACCTGACACGAATCTAGAACAGACCTAACGATGACCTCAGTGACGACATGCGAACTGCCAATCCGCCAGCCGTACCTGTTGTTTATTTCCTGTGCGTATTTGCTGTGACCCCAGGTGTTGCGGCTGCTGAAGAGGGAACTACGCGACCTGCAAATACACTCCTGGAAATTGAAATAAGAACACCGTGAATTCATTGTCCCAGGAAGGGGAAACTTTATTGACACATTCCTGGGGTCAGATACATCACATGATCACACTGACAGAACCACAGGCACATAGACACAGGCAACAGAGCATGCACAATGTCGGCACTACTACAGTGTATATCCACCTTTCGCAGCAATGCAGGCTGCTATTCTCCCATGGAGACGATCGTAGAGATGCTGGATGTAGTCCTGTGGAACAGCTTGCCATGCCATTTCCACCTGGCGCCTCAGTTGGACCAGCGTTCGTGCTGGACGTGCAGACCGCGTGAGACGACGCTTCATCGAGTCCCAAACATGCTTAATGGGGGACAGATCCGGAGATCTTGCTGGCCAGGGTAGTTGACTTACACCTTCTAGAGCACGTTGGGTGGCACGGGATACATGCGGACGTGCATTGTCCTGTTGGAACAGCAAGTTCCCTTGCCGGTCTAGGAATGGTAGAACGATGGGTTCGATGACGGTTTGGATGTACCGTGCACTATTCAGTGTCCCCTCGACGATCACCAGTGGTGTACGGCCAGTATAGGAGATCGCTCCCCACACCATGATGCCGGGTGTTGGCCCTGTGTGCCTCGGTCGTATGCAGTCCTGATTGTGGCGCTCACCTGCACGGCGCCAAACACGCATACGACCATCATTGACACCAAGGCAGAAGCGACTCTCATCGCTGAAGACGACACGTCTCCATTCGTCCCTCCATTCACGCCTGTCGCGACACCACTGGAGGCGGGCTGCACGATGTTGGGGCGTGAGCGGAAGACGGCCTAACGGTGTGCGGGACCATAGCCCAGCTTCATGGAGACGGTTGCGAATGGTCCTCGCCGATACCCCAGGAGCAACAGTGTCCCTCATTTGCTGGGAAGTGGCGGTGCGGTCCCCTACGGCACTGCGTAGGATCCTACGGTCTTGGCGTGCATCCGTGCGTCGCTGCGGTCCGGTCCCAGGTCGACGGGCACGTGCACCTTCCGCCGACCACTGGCGACAACATCGATGTACTGTGGAGACCTCACGCCCCACGTGTTGAGCAATTCGGCGGTACGTCCACCCGGCCTCCCGCATGCCCACTATACGCCCTCGCTCAAAGTCCGTCAACTGCACCTACGGTTCACGTCCACGCTGTCGCGGCATGCTACCAGTGTTAAAGACTGCGATGGAGCTCCGTATGCCACGGCAAACTGGCTGACACTGACGGCGGCGGTGCACAAATGCTGCGCAGCTAGCGCCATTCGACGGCCAACACCGCGGTTTCTGGTGTGTCCGCTGTGCCGTGCGTGTGATCATTGCTTGTACAGCCCTCTCGCAGTGTCCGGAGCAAGTATGGTGGGTCTGACACACCGGTGTCAATGTGTTCTTTTTTTCCATTTCCAGGAGTGTAATATCGCCATACTCTCCGCTTCAGCATCCAGGTCACTGGAATGGCGGGAGACCAAGAAGTATTTCTGACTGCTCAACTTCTCAACTTCCAGTAGGACTCGGTATATTCGAACGAATTTTTCTCCGTTCGAGTATCCTTACGTGAAATTGCGCCTTGTGTACCCCAGAATGATTCTTTGTGATTGCAGTACGTCTCAGTTACAATGGTTCCTACTTGCTTCACTTGCTACGAGATGCTGCTTGTTTCAATGAATTCGACAATAGATGCCGACAAGTGCGTCATTCCATGCCGTCCACTTTGTGAAGGGGAAATGCGGCGCTTGACGTCGTAGGGAGCGCGCCGGTTAGAGCCCTTTCGTAGTCGGAGCACTCCATATTTCGATGCTGCTAATGGATCTGGAGCGCACAGAACTGTTTCAGTATGAAAGTTCTGCCAAACTGAGGGGCCAGTTACGCACCAGGTGCTCTCATTCCAACGCATGCGTGGTATTTGAGTTTAGAGCGTATGTGTCGTTTGCAGTGACCGTCGAGACGATTGAACATCAAATCCTCGTAAGTAGCATAAAGGAAGCCTCCAGGATTAATATTCCTTTCTCATACACTGCGTGTAGGCTGTATTATCTTCTTATTTCTTTAAGACAGTGCGGCGAGATTTGCAAATTAATCCAGGACTCTGTTACACGAACTGTTCGACAATACTCGTCAGCTTTCAGTCTGCATTCCAGGGGCTAAACTTCATGGTTTACTGAAGGAAGTCATTGACAAGATGTGCACGATGGGGACGCGAATTGTCGTCCATGAAGACGAATGCCTCGCCAATATGCTGCTGATATGGTTGCGCTATCGGTCGGAGGATAGCATTCACATATCGTACAGCCATTACAGCGCCTTCCATGACCACCAGCGGCGTACGTCGGCCCCACATAATGCCACCCCAAATCAGCAGGGACTCTCCACCTTGCTGCACTCACTGGATAGGGTGTCTAAGGCGTTCAGCCTAACAGGGTTGCCTCCAAATGCGTCTGAGACGATTGTCTGGTTGAAGGCATATGCGAAACTCATCGGTGAAAAGACCGTGATGCCAGTCACGAGCAGTCCATTCGGCATCTTGTTGGGCTCATCTGTACCGCGCTGCAATGGTATCGTGGATACAAAGATGGACCTCCCCATGGACGTAGGGAATCATGTTGGATTTCATGCAGCCTACTGCGCACAGTTTGAGTCGTAACACGACGTCCTGTGACTGCAAGATAAGCGTTATTCAACATGGTGGCGAGGCTGTCAGTGTTCCTCCGAGCCATAATCCGTAGGCAGCGGTCATCCATTGCAATAGTAGCCCTTGGACGGCTTGGTCGAGGCATGTCATCGACAGTTCCTGTCTCTCCTCCATGCCCGAACAACATCGCTTTGGTTCACTCTGTGATGCCTCTACACTTCCCTTGTTGAGAGGGAGCACAAAGTATCAATGCGGACACGATCGAACCTCGGTATTAACCGTTTAGGCATGGTTGAACTATGGACAACATGAACCGTGTACCTCCTTCGTGGTAGAATGAACTGATCGGCTGTCGGACACCCTCCGTCTAATAGGCGCTGCTCATCTACATCTACATCTACATCTACATACATAATCCGCAATCCACCATACGGTGCGTGGCGGAGGGTACCTCGTACCACAACTAGCACCTTCTCTCCCTGTTCTACTCCCAAACAGAACGAGGGAAAAATGACTGCCTATATGCCTCTGTACGAGCCCTAATCTCTCTTATCTTATCTTTGTGGTCTTTCGGCGAAATGTAAGTTGGCGGCAGTAAAATTGTACTGCAGTCAGCCTCAAATGCTGGTTCTCTAAATTTCCTCAGTAGTGAGTCACGAAAAGAACGCCTCCTTTCCTCTAGAGACTCCCACCCGAGTTCCTGAAACATTTCCGTAACACTCGCGTGATGATCAAACCTACCAGTAACAAATCTAGCAGCCCGCCTCTGAAATGCTTCTATGTCCTCCCTCAATCCTACCTGATAGGGATCCCAAACGCTCTAGCAGTACTCAAGAATAGGTCGTAGTAGTGTTTTATAAGCGGTCTCCTTTACAGATGAACCACATCTTCCCAAAATTCTACCAATGAACCGAAGACGACTATCCGCCTTCCCCACAACTGCCATTACATGATTGTCCCACTTCATATCGCTCTGCAATGTTACGCCCAAATATTAATCGATGTGACTGTGTCAAGCGCTATACTACTAATGGAGTATTCAGACATTACAGGGTTCTTTTTCCTATTCATCTGCATTAATTTAAATTTATCTATATTTAGAGTTAGCTGCCATTATTTACACCAGTCACAAATCTTGTCCAAGTCATCTTGTATCCTCCTACAGTCGCTCAACGACGACACCTTCCCGTACACCACAGCATCATCAGCAAACAGCCGCACATTGCTATCCACCCTATCCAAAAGATCATTTATGTAGATATAAAACAATTGCGGACATAACACACTTCCCTGGGGCACTCCAGATGATACCCTCACCTCCGATGAACAGTCACCATCGAGGACAACGTAATGGGTTCTAGTACTTGAGAAGTCTTCGAGCCACTCACATACTTGGGAACCAATCCCATATGCTCGTACCTTAGTTAGGAGTCTGCAGTGGGGCACCGAGTCAAACGCTTTCCGGAAGTCAAGGAATATGGCATCCGTCTGATACCCTTCATCCATGGTTTGCAAGATATCATGTGAAAAAGGGCGAGTTGCGTTTCGCAGGAGCGATGCTTTCTAAAGCCGTGCTGATGCATGGACAGCAACTTCTCTGTCTCAAGGAAATTCATTATATTCGAACTGAGAATATGTTCGAGAATCCTGCAACAAACCGATGTTAAGGATATTTATCTGTAATTTTGAGGATCCGTCTTTCTACCCTTCTTATATACAGGCGCCACCTGCGCTTTTTTCCAGTCGCTCGGGACTTTACGTTGGGCAAGAGATTCGCGATAAATGCAAGCTAAGTAAGGAGCCAATGCAGTAGAGTACTCTCTGTATAACCGAATTGGAATCCCATCAGGACCTGGCGATTTATTTATTTTCAACCCATTCAGCTGCTTCACAACCCCAGGGATGTCTATCACTATGTCCTCCATACGGGAATCTGTACTAGACTCAAACGGTGGTATGTTTGTACGATCCTCCTGCGTGAAAGATTTCTCAAATGCTAAATTTAAAATTTCAGCTTTCGTTTTGCTGTCTTCCGTTGCCACGCCAGACTGATCAGTGAGTGACTGGATGGAAGCCTTCGACTCGATTACCGATTTTACGTAAGACCAGAATTTCCTTGGGTTTGCAGCAAGATCTTTTGCTAAGGTATGACGGTGGTAGTGGTTGAATGCTTCGCGCATCGCTCTTTTTACAGCAGCACGAATCTCTACTAACTTTTGCCTGTTATTCTCCTGATCTTTCTTGTACCGAATTGCGCTGTTAAACCACGGTCGGTCTTTTCCGTCCGTTACCCACTTTTTTGGCACGTACTTGTCCAATGCGTGATTTACAATGTGTTTAAAATTTGCCCATAATTCCTTCACGTCCATCGTACCGGATGTAAATGAAGTCGATCCATTTACTAAGTGGGATGCTAACAACTGCTTATCTGCTCTTTCTAGTAAGAATACTCTCCTAGCCTTCTTGACTCACTTTTTAACTTTCGTAACCATGGTCGTAATGACGTCATGATCACCAATCCCTGTCTCAACACTGACACCGTCGATGAGGTCTGGTCTGTTCGTGGCTACCAGATCTAAAATATTTCCATTACGAGTTGGCTGTCGATTTAGCTGCTCAAGACAGTTTTCGGATAATGTGTTCAAAAGTAATTCACACGACGGTTTGTCTGTACCACCTGTAATGAATCCATAGACATCCTAGTCTATACTAGGTAGGTTGAAGTCGCCTCCGACTAATAAGCATGATCTGGGTACTTCTGCGATACAGAGTGTAGACTCCATTTGAATGATTCTAGAACTGTCACGGTGGAACCTGGTGGCCGGTAATAACACCCCACAATTAACTTTATTTCCCCTAGCCCTGTTAAAAGTGTCCAGATAACTTCACAATCACACTCTACTTCGACCTCAGTAGACACAATATTTTTGTCAACTGCAATAAAGATACCACCTCCTACGGTGTCTAATCTGTCTTTCCGATACACGTTTCAACCCTCACTAAATATGTCAGAACTTCCTATCTCATGGTTCAGCCAGGTCTCAGCCCCGAGAATAATTTGCGCGCCACACGCTCCCTGGAGGACAGTAAATTCAGGAACTTTATTCCGAACACTCTGAAAATTTACTGCTAATATCTTGATAGCTGAAGTGTCTTTACACTGAGCGCGTCCTGATTTCCCTGCCTGCACGTCGATTGGTGAGTGTTCATCAGGACACCTCGCACTACTGCCTAGCCTAAAAAAAAAACCATGTGCACGCCATGTTCATGCATTGTTATTTACATTTACATCTTTGGGCGGGTTTAGTGACGTTTCTGGACACTGAAAGGGAGTGCGTCTGTGATACAATATCCACAGTCAACGTATGTCTTCAGGAGTTCCCGGAAACGAGGTGATGCGAAACTTTTTTCATGTGTTTAGAATTTCAAGTCTTTCGTGCTATAATTCCAGCTACGGCGTCGCAAGAACGCCTGCTTTTATGTGTACGGAATTGTAATTTATTCCTTTAAATCTGGTTTCTGGAACTTTGTAAGTAAGTTTTCACGGAATAGTAAGTGGCATTTATCTTCAAGCGTCTGCCAGTTCAGCTCTTTGAGTATTCTTGTGACACTCTCCCATGGGCCGAACAAAGCTATGATTATTCTTGGTGTCCTTCGTTGTGTATGTTCAAGTCGCCTGTTAGCCCCATTTGGTACTGGTCCCACAGTGTTATTCTTGGACAGATCGCTCGAATGTTTTTTGTGCGGTCTCTTTTATACACTTACTGCATTTCCTTAGTATTCTACCAACGAACCGCAGTCTGTCACCCGTTTTACCTACAACTGAGAATATGTAACCATTTAATTTCCCTACAATTTGTATGAGTTCGTCGATTCCATCTGTGACTCATTGATGTTGTAATCATAAGATACTACGTTTTCCCGTTTTGTAAGGTGTACATTTTTGTGTTGCTTAACAGTGAGAGCAACTTGTCAACTATGCACTACTATGAAATCTTACCAAGACCTGACTGAATATTTGTGCAGCTTCTTTCATAAACTAATTTATTATAGATAGCTGCGTCACCTGCTAGAAGTATGAGGTCACTGCCAATACCGTCCACAATGCATTAATAGACAACATGGAAAGAAACGGGCTCACACACTTCCCTGTCGCACAACGGCAATTACCTCTACATCTGTCGATTACTCTCCATCCAAGACTACTTGCTGCTTTCTCTCTACCAAGACACCCTAAATACAGTCACAAATTTCGCCTGATATCCCACATGAAGGTAGCTGGTGGTTATAACTAAAGTGCAGTTAATCACGGAGGTACATAATGGGTTTTAATTGCCGTATGGCAGCGAATCTTGGTGGATATTCTAATTCTACATAACGTGGAACCGATTTAAGCTGGAGAAAATTAGTTCTAACTTTTGCCACGGGGTGCAAATCTGATGATGCGAGAACAATAAAGACGTATAAAATGTTACTGTACACGATGGATTAGGAACGGGACGTGAACATGAAAGGTCAAGTGAGAAATACGTAACGTTGATTTTATTATTAATCACCGCTTATACATTTTGTTCAATATGAACACCGGAGACGTGGACGAGATGTGCCGAATTTGTATCTGGTAGCCTAAATGGGGCTATTTTTTCAGCGTAAATCGGTTCCACATTAACGCAATAGTTTGTCTACCAAGTCCCGCTGCCATACGATAATTACATCCCACATAGGACCACAGTGAGTAGCTACCCTTTAATTATAACTATCCGGTGCTTCTGATAATGAGAGTAGACGTGGTGCAGAGTCTAATGCTTTCCGGAAGTCAAGGAATGCTGGATCTAGCTGACTCCCGTGATCCATGGCTTCCAGTATGTTTCAAAATAATTAGAACAGCCTAGATCGCAAGGCACATTTATTGAAAGGTGACCGATTTCGATCATCGCATCATCGATTTCTCTCTAAATTATATCCTGTATTATATTACAGCTGTAGGTCTGACGAAGACCATTTGGTGATCGAAACCGGTCACCTTTCAATAGTATGCCCTGCGATCTGTACTGTTATAATTATTTTCCAACATTATATTTTTATCGTTGATATCTGCAATAATGTTTTCAAAAGTAATTACTTCCAGTATAAGGAATCAAAGAAGTTAAGAGCTGCTTCAACGTATCCTGCAAGGTAAAGATACATCATGGACGAAGAAGAATTTCCTGGCTCGACGACCTTAGATCTTGGTTTAATACTAGCTCTGAAGAACTGTTTCGCATTGCAACTGATAAAGACAGAATAGCCATGATGATAGCCAACGTCCGAATCGGACAGGCAAGCTAAGAAGAAGAAGAAGATTTGCCTTGAGAAAACTGCAAGTTGTTTTTCACGTGACCGATGTTTTTGGAGTCCTTGTTTGTTGTCGTGAAGAAGGTAAGTCTTTTCGAGATACCTCATTAACTGTGAACTCAGAATATATTCTAAAATTCTACAGTAAATGGATGTAAAATATATTGGGCGATGGCTCAAATATGTTGCTCTTCTTGTAGACGGGTGTGACGTGCGCTTTCTTTCAGCTGCTGGACACAGTTTTTTTTAGAGATCTACGGTAGATTATAGGCAGAAGAGGTGCTAACTTATCCATTATTCAGTATAGAATCTGTTAAGGATTGCATCGGACGCTGGAGCTTTATTCAGTTTCAACGATTCAGCTGTTTCTCAACGCCACTGACACCCATATCTATTCACCCATCTTCTCAGTGGTACAGAAATTAAATTGAGGCAACGCTCCTGGGTTTCCTTTGTAAAAGGACATTTGAAAAAACAGATAAGCATTCCTGCTTTTGCTTTGCTACTCTCAATTTCAGTTCCCGTCTCACTCATACGCGAGTGACTGAACACACTCTGCTGACTCTAAGAGTCCTTACGTACGACCAAAATGTCTTTGTATTTTGTGACAATATTTTCACAATGGACACTGTTATTTTCCTTGATTTACTGGACTTTGCAAACCATGACACTCTTGGTATAAACGACTCTTACATTATTAATTGAATACGTTTTCCGCAACCCATTTTCAGGAGGGAAAAAGTCGAAGAAGGTCAAATATGTCCTGGGCAGAGATAGGAACGTAAAAGAAGGGAACTAGCTTTTCGACTCACCTGTGAGTTTCAAAGAAATTTAAATCAAAACATCTTGACATACTAAAACTTTTGTATCTTTTTGGTATTAGTTCCCGTTTCCGATAAAAGTAAAGTAAAATAACATAATACACGATGTCATGCGGCATACCATGACACATGCCATCATGTCGTCGAACATGGAATTCGTCATGTCGTGCAGTATGACGTAGCGTCATTAAAGCTTAGGATGCATGTATCTACAGTCTGGGATACTTCCAGATATAGATGCACCGTCTCGGATACCTCCTATTGTAAATTCATCCCACTCTCTAGAAGCACATAAATTTGTATCTATTTGTTCTTACACACCTCACTACACATTTAACATGGTATAGGTCTAAGAGACCTCATTGCTCTGAAAAAACTGGGCTAACTCGTAAAAAAGCGCGAATATGTCAGGACGTTTTGATTTAAAAGTCTAAAGCTGCCAGAAAAGTCGAAAAGCTAGTTCCCTTGCTTGAAATCCCTAACTCTGCCCAGGACGTATTCACCGTTCTTTGTGCTACGATAGAAGCATTTTTCACTCTAGTTCCCAACTTTTACTCTGCTACGGTCGCAGGTACGAATCCTGCCTCGGGTATGGATGTGTGTGATAGGTTAGGTTTAAGTAGTTCTAAGCCTAGGGGACTGATGACCTCAGATGTTAGAGCCATTTGAGCCCAACTTTTACTGTACCACATTCCTAACATTAGACCGCTAACTTGGCAATCGATGTAGATTTTTGTTGATTCGGGAGACGACTGATCCGGTATAGGTCTTTCTATTGTCTTTCGAAACATATTGCTTATATCATGGCAACGGATAAAGTTTTCACAAACCAACAGGGCTACCATTAATTACGTGTATTCGTTTACCTTCTTTCAAAGTTTGAACCAATTCGCACAAGTTTGAAACACAGATTTGGTGTGCGTAAAAGAAGTCGCAAAAAACGTTTTACACCTAAAATCCGAATGAAGCTAGATTTTTGAAAGCGAGTTTTCAGTTTTATGGTAAGAATGCATTTTTTTAAATTTAATTTTCTTTCAACCGTTTCCGCGCATTCAGTTCACGTAAGAACGAACTTTACGCGCTACACTTAGCTCGACTTTGAACCATCGAATCTCGACCACGGAGAAGGATTATTGTATAAAACAAAATTAATTTTGAGTTTATCAGTTCATCCACCTTCGTGCTAAATTTGAACCGATTCGTTCGAGTTTAAAGTACAGAAGTGATGCGCTTCATAAACCTCCCAGAAAAGCGTTAAACAATCGTATCCTGGGCCGGCCAGTGTGGCCGAGCGGTTCTAGGCGCTTCAGTCTGGAACCGCGCGACCGCTACGGTCGCAGGTTCGAATCCTGCCTTGGGCATGGATGTATGTGATGTCCGTTAGTTAGGGTTAAGTAGTTCTAAGTTCTAGGGGACTGATGACCTCAGATGTTAAGTCCCATAGTGCTCAGAGCCATTTGAATCATTTTCGTATCTTGAAAGCGGATAAAGATTACTGGATACAAAATTTCATTTTGACTTTCTCCATTTATCTACCTTCATCCAGAGTTTTAACCGATTCATGTAAGTTTAAAGTGTAGAACTGGCGCATTAAAAACCTCCCAGAAAGTTTTTGCACGTAAAATCCAAACGAAGCAAGATTTTTTTTTTTCCAAACGGTTGAAACTTACCTTAGACCAAGGTGCGGTACACTGAGGCCCAAATTTGATCCATCAGATTCGCTCCAGTCCGGAGTTATTTAAGGGTGAGTGTGTGTGTGAAATCTTATGGGACTTAACTGCTAAGGTCATCAGTCCCTAAGCTTACACACTACTTAACGTAAATTATCCTAAGGACAAACACACACACACACCCATGCCCGAGGGAGGACTCGAACCTCCGCCGGGTCCAGCCGCACAGTCCATGACTGCAGCGCCTTTAAGGGTGAGTATTTCCGCTAGTGAAATCCGTGTGGTAAACATGCAAATGGTGGCATTATCTGAACATTAATTTGAGTCTAATTCAGATCTTTTGCAAAAGGAATTCATCGATATACATGGGCGTCAGCTCGTAGTTCAAGCCGTGCTTAACAAAGCTACATTAAGACAGATGTTTCAGTGGCTATAAAAATGGCTGCTTGTCCGGGCTATACCAAAAATTTTCATCCCCGTTCGTTGCTGAAATAGGAACCGAGCACCAAGAACAAACCCCGCCTCCCGCACCCCCCTCCGTCAAAGCGGGATTCTGCAATCGACCTTTTTTCAGACGTATTTGGTACAGCGCTTCCCCACTGTAGCGACTGTACAAGTGGCCCCGGACACACCCGACGAAGCGCCAATGTTGACCGCGGGTCATCAGATGTGGGAGCTAGCAAGTCGGGGTCATGCCTGGCGCGCGTGTTGCCGCACTGGGCGCATGTTGACAGACCGCCGTCACTGGCCGCTCCGCCTAACTCGGATTGGCCGCCGCCGCCCGCTATCTGCTGTGGGTCGCCTCGGCGCGGCGATACAGTCTCCGCGTGATTCCGCTGCCGACTCTTGGCTGTTGGCGATGGCTGACGTGCTCCACTCCTACTACCGATATTTCCGGCACTCAGTCTCCGACCAGGTCTGTAGCGCGCGCTCTCGCTTTTCGTTCTCTCTGCGATAGTTATCTCGGTCACGTATCTGCGCATGCGCCGACGTGTCAGCACTTTACAGCCGTCTCTTGCTGTGCACACAGATAGCCGCACTTCTCTCGTGAAGGCAGCTGTGCAAACGACTAGTCCCGAAGCTCGTGAGCACTGCTGTTCTTGTACAGAGGGCTCTAGACAACTTTTTGTCAAGAGAAGAGGTGTTGCACACTTAGAGCCTCTTGTTTGGATTTGGATTAGATTGTTTCACATCAAAATACTCTAGTGGTATGTTTTCGGTAGAGATGAAGGCTTATCTACGGTTGCCTTTACATCTGCACCTCGGATGAGAACTACTGTGTATGTGGTAGCAGTACTTAGTGAATCAAGAAAGCGAGAACGTTAACATCGAAGACTTCAGAGACGATACACTTACTCAGCTGTTCAACGAGAGTTGTAGCCTTCAGGGAGATATACCTTGTTCACTAACGAATTTCGGAGTATCTCTCAAGCTAGTCCACATGTGAATGTTTCCCACGAAGAAAAACTGTTCTCTGGCGACCCTAGAGGACCGAACTTACGTGATTTAATTTGTTTGATCATTGGACATGTTTTATTGAATCAGAAGCGCTTTTCGCTTCCCTTCGCTTCATTCAGTTCTAAAGCTTCCTCAGTGGCCCGTAACACATTCTGCATTAATACAAGCACAGTTATGTGAAATTTACTTGTGGAAAAGATTTCTTACGATTAGGTTTTGTCATTAGCCTCTGTTCACACATTGTAAAGAAGATTTGGCAGATGTTTCCTTTGTTTAAGCATTATGTTTCTAACTTGCTATTTTTCATAGTATATGACATATTTGTGCTGTGCTCGTCTCCTTCTGAGTGAAAGAAACACCAAACTAAGTTTGAGTAACACTCGACTGCAAACGTCATTGTTTTATAAGTTCACATGGAATTAATTCACTCGTGCGTCTCTTACAAACTTACTAGTTACGTAGTAGTGCCAGTTACGTCACTGCATCCTTTTTTCCCCATAATTTGCGCTATTAGAACATTCTCTCTCTCTTTCTCTGATGGGCGTGCCTACGCAAACACACAAACACACACACACACACACACACACACACACACACACACACACACAGAGAGAGAGAGAGAGAGAGAGAGAGAGAGAGAGACAGAAATAATAAACTTTCGAAGATACATAACAAGCTTACTGACGGTATCTTTGTGCTTGAAAGTGCTACATAAACCTAGTGAAGTGTATCAGTAATTCAGGAACACGTCCAGTACAGTATAGTGCAGTATAGTAAGAAAAATAGAACACTAATAATGTTTAAAAGATACAGAAAACAAGTGTGATAGCAGTTCGTAACCTTCATACAGACGAAAATTGCAACACATTTTTAGCGACTGAGGGTTAATGGTATATAGGGTAACACAGGAATGAAGGTTAAACGTCAGGAAGTGTCATAAACGTGTTATATATGTTACGCCCACGAAAGGGTTTTCTTCGTTATTTGTATTTAAACTCTTATTTATTTATTACTGTTGTTGTTGGGGTCTTCAGTCCGTAGACTGGTCTGATGGAACCCTCCACATTTGTCTGCCTTGTGCAAGACTCTGCAACCTGCTTGCTGTAGTCACGTCTTGGTTTCCCTCAACAGCTTTTACTCCCCCCCCCCCCCACTCCACACACACACACACACACACACACACACACACACACACACACACACACTCTTCTCTACTCTACGAAACTGACAATTCCTTACTGCCTAAGGATTTATCGATCATTCCCTTCTTTTATTCAAGTTGTCTGATAAATTTCTTTTCTCTCCAATTCTATTCACTGCCTGTTCGTTACTTATCCGATCTACCCATCTAACCTACAACATTCTTCTGTACTACCACATTTCAAAAGCCTATATCCTCTTCTTGTTGTAACTGTTTATGGCCCACGTTTCACTTCCGTACAAGTCTTCTCAACACTTACATGTATGTTCTATGTGAATTATTATCATGCCTAAATATCAGAAAGCACCTTCGTTGCATGGCACAAGAGGATAATAAGAACAAAACGAAAATACTTCCTTGATGTTCTGCAACAATTATACTATCCATGAAAAGGAAGGTGGATTTTAATTTATCGCCTCCCTACAAGTAGGTCATAATCTCGAAATGAGGGAGGAAATTGATAGTATCCTTTTGAAAGGAACTATACCGGCGTGTGCCTTTAACGATTTATGGAAACATCGAAAACCAGAATTCCGATGGCCGTACAAGGATTCACCGGCTTGTCAAATGCGAGTCTAATGCCTTGGCACTGAGTCACCTTAATAACTCGGTGGAGCACATCACAGGCACGTGTGTGAGGAACGTCAAACAGAACTGGTTGTTACTGCTTACAACGAACAGTGAAATTTTCGAGACGTGCCAGAGGACCCTCTTTTTATGCAGACTGAAGTACAATGGGTGGCTGGACATCGATTAACTCTTTGAACATCCAAATGCAGAGTTTCGAGTGAGATGTCCTAAACATTCATTTCAGCGCCCATGTACCGAGAGTTGTCACTTTTTCGCAAGCTGTTTACTAAATGGAACGTGAGGAGATTATGAAATAACTTCATTAAAAAAGAGTAAAATGTGATGGAATGTTGCAGAAACAGTTGCACTTTTCCAATTTAATAACAAATTAATGTTACGGTTCAAATGGCTCTAAGCACTATGGGACTTAACATCTGAGGTCATCAGTCCCCTAGTCTCAGAACTACTTAAACCTAACAACACACATCCATGCCCGAAGCACCTGCGACCGTAGCAGCAGTGCGGTTCCGGACTGAAACGCCTAGAACGTTCGGCCATAGCGGCCGGCTAGATGTGTCCGACAACTATATTAATTTCAAGTAATAAATGTCACAGGAATCAGTCGTAACTAATGTTACTGCGTATTTAGATTTCGGTCACAGTGTGGTTATTTTCAGTGCAGTAAATGTTAGTTAAAGCACTAAAAACACGTATACGTGCGCATGGATGACCGGGTGACCGTCCAGTTGGGACTATGTGTATATACAAGTGTTCTTAATGTTTCAACTTATATTTATTGCACTGAAGATGGCCAAACAGTGGCGAAATCTAGATACGCAATAAATATTATATGCGACTGATTGACAAAACAATGACATGCGCTGTGACGTAAATATTACGAAGTTCGATGGCTGAGGCATTTTGTTTTATTATGTGTGTAACGGGAACTCAATACAGACTAGAGGCTTATAACAGAGGCTTTTCGCACTGGAAAAGCAAGTTGATTTATAATTTTTTTCAGTTTCAAGTTAATAGCTTTTTAAATTTTATTGCAATGAGTATTACAGGATCTACAACTAAACTACAAATGGCCTACGAGAAAAAGTTAAAATATCGCAGAACGAACAAGGTAGGCTAGCCATATTAACACATGGCCTTTAGTGCGTATAAAATAGCCTTAAGAGATTTAAGGAAACCACGGGAAACTCAAATCTCGTTTTCCACACGAGGACTTGAATCGCTGTCTTCCCGAGTACTAATCTAGAACCTTACCACTGCGTCTACTGCGCGTGAAGGAAACAGAAGCGTTCATTTGCGACACGCCAAACAGAAATGCCAATAAGCCATATACCTGAATGTTACTGTTAGAAATAAAGTCTTGCAAAAATATTATTTTATGATGCACTGTGTGGGTTACGTAAGTCTTAACATTTCAGTGTAATTTTTCTCCCAAGAGACAGGCAGGAAACTTTAGAAGTTATAACAAACAATTAGTATTCCTCTTGGGTTCACAGTCATGATTCCCGCTGAAGCTATGCCAATAAATTCTGTAGCCAGCTGCATGAAAATATGCAGCAAGTGACAACATAAACTGTTATTAATATAATCGGTCAGTAATATTTCATTGGCGATTTTCCAGTCGGATGTACGCGTTATATAATTTATTAATTTGTGTCTCGCTTTGCAAACTTCGTTTTGAAGGATGACTTTTTATGGGTGGCAACTGAATACAGTATAACAATTTATGAACGTTTTCCTGCATATTACAGTTCCTGGTGGGATCCATTACGATTAAATACGTGAGCGCACCGCTGCTAGAATGTTCCTCCGAACCAAAATGCATAGATACGATGCTTTGCAGTGAAAGCGCCAAATATGCAATGCAACAGTTTACATTATCATTGATAAGGACTTGATGCTCTGGAAAACTCTGCCAAAACGATGACAAATAAGTGTAGGATGAACAGTAAATCGCGATAAAAGTAGGAGAGGTGCTACAGAAAAGAAAATTATTAATAATTTTAATATGTTTGTCGTAATTAAACTCGGATCCCTGTGCCCCTGTTTAAGATGACACTTTTGGTTACGATTATGTACATCCAGAGCAATCATCAGATCTCCTATTCTTTCGTAATGTGTTTTACAATTGTTACTTGTAATATGCATTGGTTGACATAAAAAGCGAACCACTCAAAAGTGGAGGAGGATAAGAAATGAAACTTCATGGGTTGAGAGAGTATGTGAGGTTATTTCTTCTTCTTTCGTTTTGGCCATCTTAGGACCACGTTAATTCGCATCAGCTTCGTTTCTTCTGGTCTTTCTTCTTTCCAAATATTCTTTCACTCTCGTACTTTGCAACCTTCTTCGTTCTTCTGTCCAAGATGATTTTGTTTTGGGTCTGGTTCTGTCCTCGAAAGCCTCTACACACACATCTCAAGCTCTCTTACTTTACTCTCTCGATCCCGCACGCGACATTTACGGTAGAGGATGCATCATGGGCGCACAGAAATGCTATACGGTTTCGCGACAAAGATGTTCTCACTCTTCCAAGGAACCACATTTAAGTTCCTCAAGCATTTCTGTTACACTTGCGTATGGGCTGTATCGACTTGTTACGACAAGGAAAGTTTAATAGGGCTTATATGCAGTTTTAGAGCACGGAGTGTTGCAAATCACAGATCACTTGTGGTAAATAAAGGGCTCTGTTTTTCACTGTCATTCCAGTGATGGAAGTGGTGGAAGCCAGGAGGACGGGCACGGAGAAAAATTGTGGGCCTTTATCAACAGTCCTGGTACACTAAAACATGAGAGGCCTGTTACAATTCTAAAAATGAAATAAATAAGCTGCCACTCAGTTTGGAAATTTGTGGTAAGGTCTTATGGGACGAAACTGCTGAGGTCATCGGTCCCTAAGGTGACACACTACTTAATCTAACTTACTCAGTTACGCTGAGGGCAACACACACACACCCATGTCCGGGGAGGACTGGAACCTCCGACGGGGAGGGGGGGGGGGGGAGCCACGAGAACCGTGACAAGCCCCCCCCCCCTAGACCGCGCTGCTACCCGCGCAGCCCACTCGGTTTCCGTATGTTCAAGCTCACCGGCCTCATAAATTATTAGTAGACAGAACTTCACTCAATATTCCTAGGTATTGAACTGTTGAACACAGCCGAACCTTTCCGTCACGCGTTATCTTAGTCGCACTGAACACAGTTTTTCAGAAGTTGCGACGGATCTTTTATTAGTGAAGTGCATTATGAGCTACCTTAAGGACTGCATTAATGACCCACCTGAGGAGAATAGGCACAGTAAAAATGTAACCTCCACGTCCGCTTTCCAAGTCAATCTTTAGCACGTCACACAGAATTTATTATCACAACAGCTTGACGTCAAAACACAACTACAAGAATGCGACTACCTGGTTGATCCCAGAACCAAACAGCAGTAGACCTCACAATCACAGACATACGAAAGAGAAGGCAGATCCTTGAATGTGGCCGTCGCAGACCACAGTAAAAGATGAAAGCAAATCAAGCACAGAATTCAACAACAGAATATGTTTCGGCTATTTACCGTCGTTCCCGCTGAGTTATTAAAGAATGGAGGCTCACAACTGGAATTAGAAATACAGGCGTTAATAGAAACAATTTGGGAGACGGAAACCATTCCTGCATATTGGAAAACTGCAATGTGTGCCCCATATTTAAGAAGAATGATCCACTAGTTTGTCATAACTACAGAGGAATTGCCTTACTGGATGTCACCTACAAAATCTTATCAAGCTGCATATTAAACAGGCTGATACCAATGACAGAAGAACTGATTGGGGACTACCAATGCGGTTTCCGCAGAAACAGATCCGCATTAGATCACTTATTCGTCCTAAGACAAGTAACTGAGAAGGCGTGGATATTCAATGTAGATGTCCACATATTATTCGTAGATTTTAAAAAGGTGTATGATAGCATACACCGACAGACACTCCTAAATATAATGAAGGAATTTAAAATACCATCAAAATTAATCAGATTAGGTAAAATGTGTATCGACGAAAGTTTGTGTCGCATAAAGACACTGGTAGGAGAAACTGAAGATTTTAAGGTGTACACTGGACTGAGACAAGGGGATGCGATTTCACCTATTTTATTTAACCTTGTCCTAGAGAATTTTATAAAACCATTCCACAAGGAATCCAGCTGCAGGATGTGAACATTACAGGACTTGCCTATGCAGATGATGTAGCACTAATAAATGGTTCCAAAAGAGAATTAATCAGAATGATGCAAAATTAGTACAAAATTGCTGAGAAAACAGGATTACATGTTAACGAAGAAAAGACAAAATACCTGCCCATAAGTAAGAAAACCAGAAAAGATGCACCTCTGACTGTAGATGGATTCAATTTCAAGACTGTTGACCACTTCAAGTACCTAGGAAGTATTGTTAGTAATAACAACAGAACAGATATAGAAATAGATGCCCGTTCATCAACAGCAAACAAGACACTTTTTAGTTTCATGAAAATTCTAAGAAAAAGATCACTTCAAAATCCGCTTATATCAATCGACCATTATACCTGTGATGTTATATGGATGTGAAACATTAATATTTAGAAAGAAAGATGAAGAAAAACTATTAATATTCAAAAGAAAAGTACAAAGGAAAATTTTTGGACCTGTATGCGACGAAAATAACATGGAATGGAGAATAAGAAGAAACGAAAAATTAAGAGGGCTGTACAAACGCTGTAAAATCGTCGAAGTGCTCAAGAGGAGAAGGTTGAATTGGGCAGGCCATATAGCAAGAATGACAGAGAATAGACTACCCAGAATGGCAATCAGCAGAACAACAGAAGGAACGAGAAGAAGAGGGAGACCCAGAATCAGATGGCGGGATAACATTCGGGAGGCCACAATGAGGATGAACAGTAGCAGCAACTGGACAAACAGCGCATTGGACAGGCAGAAGTGGAAGAGGCTCATAGAGCAGGCGTATGGTCGATAAGGCCCTTGCCACATGTAAAGTAAGTAAAGTAATTTACCGTCGTTTCCGGGGAATGGAAAACGCTGGTGAAGGTGCAATCACCACAACGGTTCGGATGTGAGTGTGGTTTTTTAAGTGCAGAAGTCGGCCCCTGTGTGCTTATCGGCATTCATCTGACACTTTTAAGTTGGAAAGCGGCGAGTCGTCGTCCAGATGAGGTGCACGAGGTAAGGCGGGTGGCGCTGGCGGCGTGGCGTGGCGCCCGGCGGTCGCTCGGTGTGCTGACAGCCGGGCAGGCGGGCCCCCTGCGTCTTTAGCAGCTGGCCGGCGACCTGGGCGCTGATTACATCCGGCTTGCCGACCTGCCCGCCGCTCCGCCTGCTCATCCCCGGGAAAGCTCCGTCCTCTGAATAGGCCAGCAGCTTACATCGGGACTTACCAGAGCTGTGTACACGGCACCGTTATCGCAACTGCCCCTGCGGGCAACTACCTCAGCGCGAAAGACTACAACCAAATCAAATTGGTTTTAAGTTAAGGAGAAGTGTCTGTTCTACCACCCACCAAAACTATTCGTCTGTATAACTCTGCATTTCATAGATAATAAATCTAAAGGATACTGAAATCTGGTTTTGCAGGATAGAGCGGATCAGTTTATGGTTGTGGAGGGGGCCGTATAATCAGTTACTGTTCAAAAAATGTTCAAAATGTGTGTGAAATCTTATGGGACTTAACTCCTAAGGTCATCAGTCCCTAAGCTTACACACAACTTAACCTACATTATCCTAAGGACAAACACACACACCCACGCCCGAGGGAGGACTCGAATCTCCCCCGGGACCAGCCGCACAGTCAGTTACTGTCAGCTGCACAAAACACACAAACTTTTATTTTCTTAATACCTACCTGATTACACATTGCCTTAAAAGGATCAAAGTAAAACTATATGGCTGAAGGCCTAGTTAAGTAAACTTCAGATACCTCCTGGGCTGAAGGTCCAAAACCACACCATAAACAAGAATGGCTGAAGGCCTGAACACAAGTTATAAAAAATTTGCTTTAAACAATACACGTGACTAAAAGCCTTACTTAAAAAATATTTCACTTAAATACTCGGCTGAAGGCCACACACTGAACATTGAACAACTCAGGGCTTAAGCCCTGGATAACAAGAATTTCAGATACAACAAACTTTCGAAATTTAGTTTTAAACAGACCAATCTTTAAATTTTAATTTAAGTCGGCTGAAGGCCTTAGCTTAAAAATATTTCACGTAAAAGCTCGGCTGAAGGCCACACACTGGACATTGAACAACTCAGGGCTTAAGGCCTGGATAACAAGAATTTCAGATAGAACGAACTTTCGAAATTTAGTTTTAAACCGATCTCGTGCGGTAGCGTTCTCGCTTCCCGCGCCCGGGTTCCCGGGTTCGATTCCCGGCGGGGTCAGGGATTTTCTCTGCCTCGTGATGACTGGGTGTTGTGTGATGTCCTTAGGTTAGTTAGGTTTAAGTAGTTCTAAGTTCTAGGGGACTGATGACCATAGATGTTAAGTCCCATAGTGCTCAGAGCCATTTGAACCATTTTTTTTTTAAACCGATCAATCTTCAAATTTTAATTTAAGTCTGCTGAAGGCCTTATTTCAAAATTAAAACAAACTAAATTAATAGACGGCTGAAGGCCTCGCACAGTACTTCAGACTAAAATGAAAATCACAGTCTAAAACCAACGGAACAGTGGTGCTCAGGAGTGTTCCAAGGGTCGGCCTGAGAAGGTAGCTCTAACGTAAGATGAGGTGAGACAGGCAGCCAAAAGTAACGTTAAACAATCGGATGACAACCCGACCTAGGGACAGCTGAAAGGCCGACCACCAACCTAACCAATTCATTTCCGCCCGATCAACGGCACGGCAACAGAAAGTCTCAGCTGAGGACAAAGATAGCAGCACCACTACATCTTCAAAATTGGAGTCTAAAAACAGCCATGGCACAATAACCACTCTAAGAAAAATATATGAACAAACAACTAAAAGGCTGTCGAACTACACGACGTGCAGGACAGCATCAACACGGCGAGGAAAAACACACCGCCGGAAAACTATGCTAACGATCAGCGCCGGTAACTGGGTCGTTAACGGCCACAAGTCAGAAAATACCGCTGGTGCACTTCACCGATAAGTAACAACCAATTTAATAGTATAAGACCATACAGGAAGACGGCTGCAAAATTTCGTCGACTCCAACACATCATACGTTGCTGCTAGCCAGAACGGCCCAGGAAGCAACAACTGGCCACGAACACAGAGATGTCACAGCAGTTGAGGTTTCGTAATAGGTTAACTGATCACTCAACTTCAGTGTCCATGTTCGGTGGGCAATGAACTTTGTAGCTCTCGCAGCTAGCGCCTCACAATCCGACTGTGCCTGCATGCCGCCAGCGGTCCTGGCCTGACCGCGCGTCGCAGAGACTTCCTCGCTGCTCTGTCCCAACCGACTGACTGCCACACACACCACCACACAGAAATATAGCGGTTACACCAAATATGGTACAGAAGTACTGGTATCGATAAGTGCTGCTGCTGCCACTGACGGAGGCAAGTCAGAAACTCATTGTGGCAGTAACTTAGGAAGAAATAAGACGCCACTCGATTGTGACAAAATGCCAAAGAACAAACGGCATCAACGGCAGCCGGCCACAACTCAGGTACACAAGCACATGTTGCTGTGGAAATGCACTGAGGTGACGAACGTCCTGGGGTACTTCCTAATATCTTGGCGAACCGTTTTTTGCCTGGCGTAGTGCAGCGACTCGAAGTCGCATCCACTCAAAACGTCGTTGGAAGTCCCCTGCAGAAATACTGAACCCTGCTGTCTCTTTCGCCGTCTACAACTGCGACAGTGTTGCCAGTGCAATATGTTGCACACGAGCTGACCTATCGATTATGTTCGATGGGATTCAAGCCTGGCGATTTGGGTGGCCAAACCATTCGCTCGAATTGTCCAGAATGTTCTTCAAACCATTCTCGAACAATTGTGACCCAGTGACATGGAGCATTGTCATCCGTAAAAATCCGTGGTTGTGTGGAAACATGATGTCCACGAATGGCAGCAAATCGTCTCCAGGTAGCCGAACATAACCGCTTCCACTGAACGACCAGTTCAGTTCGACCAAAGGACTCGCTCCATTCCAGTCGTACGACCATAATCACTTCGGAATCCTTTTTACACGAATCACATGAATACAAATGACGGCTCCCTCAATGTACAGTCCTTCTATATCTTGTGTACGCGATACTAGCGTTAACAGGGTATGTGCATATCGCTATCCCGTAACTTTTGTCGTATCATTGTATATAATGCAGTTTAGCAGGCAGTTATCACCAGCAGCTTCACAACATCATACATGAAATATTATTTGTGAAAAAGCTTAACATTTGAATGAAACATCTAGAGGTCATGGAACGCGTCATGAGGAACAACTTTTGTTAGAGAGAAAATGTAAGCTGACTCTTCGTGGTGAAGCTAGGTGTCTTTTATAACTGGTTATGCAGCTTAGGAACGGCAGGATGTAGGCACTCAGCTGCATGCGTATGCCTTGTGTGTTGCCTATATTCCAGTCATCTGCTCCATGAGAAAGAGGATAGCCCCAGGAAAATTTAGGTTCCTGGTTCTCTTCTAAAACATCGTTCCCCACTTGGAGATTCTCATTCTTAGGGGGTTCTTCTCGAAAATGATTGTGTTAATTTACTGGGGTAGGTAGCGTGCAACACACCTGGTTAGTAGACCCCCAGCTTACCTGGTGGAATCTCGCTGTCCCAAGGCCTTTTACTAAAGGACGCCTCGGTTCAGTAGTAAGGCAAGGCGGCTTCTTAGTGTCGGTTGCCTACATCAGGGGCAAGCATACATTCAGGGAAGATGTCGACGTCATGCCTCGATCTATTGTTCTGCTTCATGTCACCTCTTAACCAATTGTTCTCTTTTGACTGACAGGCTCTACGCCACTTTGTATGAAATAGGTATCGAATTAATTCTATAAATTAATTAAATTGACCAGTTAATAACCCCACTCCCTGATGACAACATGGGTTTTCTCTGGCGGGCACTTGGGCCCCTTCCTCCAACCATCTGGGAAATCCTGAATCCTAGCCTACTCCTTCCCTCTCTCCTCTCACATTCCCACTCCCCACTGACACAAGGGCATTTTTTGAATTTAGAGCTTTTGAAAGGTGTTTCCGGCGCACTCTCCTTGTAACTCCCTTAACCAATTGTTCTGTTCCGTGTCAACACTTTGATATCAAATTAACTGACTAATTAATTAAACTGATGTTCCGATGTCCACAGCGCCCCAAGCCAGATGTCGCGCACCGCTGGTTGCCGCCGTGGACGCGCGTCTCAGCGATCGTGCCAGAACTGCAGTCGGACTCGAACCGCTAGAAAGGTGTCCACGATGATTCGAGTGGTAGGACTCGGATGTTATCAGTGCGTCCAGTACTAACGCTTGTCAGTGGTCGATACTGAATCTTCTCAAACATCCGCGTCAAAGAATACTAGCAACACACGAGATCACAAAGGCTGCCCAACACAAAATGGTTCACATGGCTCTGAGCACTATGGGACTTAACTTCTGAGGTCATCAGTCCCCTAGAACTTAGAACTACTTAAACCTAACTAACCTAAGGACATCACCCACATCCATGCCCGAGGCAGGACTCGAACCTGCGACCGTAGCGGTCACGCGGTTCCAGACTGAAGCGCCTAGAACCGCACGGCCACACCGGAGGGCTGCCCAACACACACCGTGTATTAGTTCGCTATTCACCAGCCCAGAGAGCGACACGGTTAAGTCAACTGCATTCCTGTTCCTCGACTGATTAGTCGGGAGACTAAGCAACAGCTCGCACCTGATGCTGGAAATGTCAGTTCGTTCCAGTCACTGGCTACCTCCACCATGCACCCGGGCGGCAGGCAGAGTCGTCCTAGGAAAACAGCCACATATTTATCAGTGTAATTACAACTGCATATTAAGATTGCAGCCCCAATCTGCTATCATTCAACAGTAAGAGAAATATCGGAAATATATCCTCTTCCTGATGGTTGTGGCTCTTGAAATACCAACAGCCCGTGTAAGTCTATATGCTTCCTATGACTGGACATAATTCTCCACATAAAATATTTCAACCTCCTTACGTCTATCGATGCGCTTAAATCACAGTTTTCCTCTCCGCATCCATACCTCCCTTACGACTGGACATAGTCATTTTCTTTGCATATGTCGGAAGACTGACCACAGTAATATTACACTCCAACACATATTTTATAGCCCTGCTGATCACAGCGTATCAATGACACATCCCCTACTAAGTATAATGATTCCCCAATAACTGAATACTGGTGGCACTAAACAATAGAGAGCGAAAATGCCTCGATGGATGGACATGCTCCATTTGTTTCCTTGCGAGTGGTACCACTGTCTTAGGAAGAGAGACATATTCGTCTTATAAGCGACCAGCTACGATCGCAACGATTATGTGACTGCAAAAACAGCGGCCTTGATTCTACAAGCACACACAAGTATTGCTAACGCTATCCATGTTAAAAACTCGACATGCTTTATAAATAAGGTGTGGTATTGTTCCTGAATGAAGTGGTCTTCCACACGAATACCACGACATCGTATATAGACAGTGATCGCTGGGGTGTGTATTATCAGTCGGAAACTACAGACGCACGTCGTCAGCGGGGTAAACTCGTAATAAAATCACCCTTCTCGCCGAATTTAGAAAGTGATTCGGCTAAAAAACGTGGCAATAAGCCGATATTTGTAGCTCCATATAATCGCTGCTGGATATTTCTCACAGTATTTGTAACGCGTTCCATCTCTGTGCCATATAGAAAGAGTAACAGAGATTCTGCGATATATCCACGGGCTTATAGGCGAGGGTGGACGATGGTTGACTGAGAATGATCACATACAGTAGATAGTGCGCTAAGCGACAAATCACTCAAAAATGCAACGCTAGATGGAAGTTGTAAGAAATATACAATACAATGGATTTTCAGATCTATAGTATTATGCTTTCTGATAGAAGTGCTGTCAGTGATTTGAAATCAGGTCTCTCCATTGAACCACACACTTGCGTGGGATCCTATCAAGATGTCTTTCAATGATTACAGCTGCTGGTGAATCATATTCGTGGCACTCTCATATCTCGAAATGAGTCGCCTTTTTTCGAACCTATCTGCTAAGGATCTCATTCAGCAAAACTGCAACGTGGTTTTAGACAGTACTTATGCATCTTGTAACTGTTCCTCAGTCTCTGCCCCGGCCTCCCTGCAGCTTCGTTCATGTGATCGTTCCAACTTAAGTCGGAATGGAGCGGAAGTGAGAGAGCGATGCATCTACCACCTTCTGCATCCCTTGGACAAACGGAGTGAGCTGTGTTAATGCGACAGACTGTTTTTTGCCCACTCGGTGGAAATGGCAACATGCTGTCATAGCTCCGCCAACTGTGTGCAATGTGTACCCACTGCTTTGCAAGAACACCTTGCCCTACGAAAACCACAAGTAGTCTGCTATCTGCGATAAACCACATGTATGTTTCACACGGTCAAAGTGCAATGCGGCAGAAAGTGGGTAGTTGGGAGACCTGGAAATGTAGCTGAAACTAGGTAGCCGAAAGTATAGTAACCCTCGTTTCTTACCTATATGAGACAAGCTCTCTCATGCGTCAGAGCAGTGCACGGGCTATTTCCAGATGTCGAGTTTCCAATACATAATCATCTGCACCACTCGTTGAACCTCATATAGTTACGAAGCGACAGTCACTATATTTTCATGATAGTTCTATCCAAAATGCATGAATGTGGATCATAGAGGAGAGAGGAAGCTTTAGGATTTTTTATTAAGTTGGTGTATAGGACACGCAAATATTCTGTTAGAAAATCAAACAGCACTCTGGTATGTCAGCGATATGACCATATATACATGAAAAACTGTCGAAACATGTGAAAAATGACATAAAATCGGTACAGTTCGAGGAAAACTTGGTATACCAACGGAAAATTCACGTGAAATACGTAAAATTTTGGGAATAGATGCAATACGTAACATCGCGAAAACCTAGAAAAATTACGGAAATTGAGTGACAATACATAAAATTAGAGAAAAAATACCGTGAAATGAGTACTGACTGAAATTAATAAAATTTCGTGTTATGTAGGAGAGTCGACTGATGCTACATATACTCATCTTAATAGTGGAAAGAGGAGGCATTCTAAAGACATGGGTGTAAAGGCGAAAGGCCATATTACCCCACACATGAACAATACAGTCTGACATCAGACCATGACTTGTGAGTGCAACAGGAATGTTACTAGGGGCGGTGTTAAACTGAGATAATACTGTTACATTTAATGTTTTGAACGTGGCTGTGATCCGCAACCGTAATTAATTACAATGTCACAAATTTACAGCCAACTGGTTGCAAATAGAATTTAAAATTCTTGAACTAGTTTTCAACGCCAACTAGGGGGGGCCTTCTTCAGAAGAAACTGTTACCTGATCTGTGTTGATGATCTTTTTCCTTACATCTTTATATTTGGATACAGCCTCGGATACTTGGGCAGGTAAAAATCGTAATGTTACATTTCCTATGGCTACTGATCATGGTGTTTATTTCCTCGTAAGATGCCGCTGTTTCTTCGTAAGCATTTTCAGTGGGCGACGATCATTTATAGGACTGATGTGAACATATCATAATTTCACAACCATCATCGGGTTTGAACTTCGTAAACAGCAGGTGTCATAAGCCTCCGGAAACGTAAGTAGTAGTGATTTAAACGCAGCAGACTAGAACACTGTGCGCACTTAACGAGAGCAACATGTGGATGGGCTTATCATTTTCAGTGCATCTGCACTGCAGTAGTGCAGTATCAGAAGCCACAGCTATCACATTGCCCATATACAGCCTCGGATACTTGGGCAGGTAAAAATCGTAATGTTACATTTCCTATGGCTACTGATCATGGTGTTTATTTCCTCGTAAGATGCCGCTGTTTCTTCGTAAGCATTTTCAGTGGGCGACGATCATTTATAGGACTGATGTGAACATATCATAATTTCACAACCATCATCGGGTTTGAACTTCGTAAACAGCAGGTGTCATAAGCCTCCGGAAACGTAAGTAGTAGTGATTTAAACGCAGCAGACTAGAACACTGTGCGCACTTAACGAGAGCAACATGTGGATGGGCTTATCATTTTCAGTGCATCTGCACTGCAGTAGTGCAGTATCAGAAGCCACAGCTATCACATTGCCCATATGTTAGCCACAAGCTGTTCCATACCGCTGTGTTTTCATCACTTCATTGAAACTCCATATCTAGAGCACGTGACTCCGTATAGTACTGCAGATGTCAAAAGTTTTGTTTCAAGCAAATGTTTAGTTACTTGCAGACGATTCTACAGTTAGAATTCTTGCGACTCCGCTGGTTGTGGCTGTCTGTTAGACGGTATTGTTTCTTCAGAGACTTGTGGTTCGATAACTTTTGGATTAGTTAATCTTTGAACGTAAATGGCGCACAGATGTAGAGTCTTACGCCTTGATGGGTGGTAGAGCAATGACATCTCATTACTTTAGAATAAGTTTTATTCGAGAATGAGATTTTCACTCTGCAGCGGAGTGTGCGCTGATATGAAACTTCCTGGCAGATTAAAACTGTGTGCCGGACCGAGACACGAACTCGGGACCTTTGCCTTTCGCGGGTAAGTGCTCTACCCGCGAAAGGCAAAGGTCCCGAGTTCGAGTCTCGGTCCGGCACACATTTTTAAACTGCCAGGAAGTTTCAAGTTTTATTCGGTTTAAGCCGTTCGAACTTCCGTTGTGAGTGAACTCTGGAGGGCCATAAGTGGCCCCTTCCCTTGAAATTTCAGTCACCGAAGGTTTTATTTCGATTGTCTTCAGCCTGAAGTAGTACCCCTCTCTCTCTCTCTCTCTCTCTCTCTCTCTCTCTCTCTCTCTGCCCCTCCCCCCCCCCCCAACCCCCTCGTTCCCCCATCCTTCCCGTTTGTCATTCAGGCGGTTACATTCCCCATAAAAGTTTTAACGCATAATTTTGAAATGAGCAGTTATCACAGATCATTCAGTCTGATTTCTACGGTAGTACAGACATTTGAGCGCCAGAATTTCATCTTATGTCGACGAGTACTTCACGGAAAATTGCATTTCCATTATCAAGTTTCAGGAGCATTGTTTGTATCTTCATCTGGGAACATGCACTAACAGTTCGTATTTTCACTGAAACAAATAATATTAGCTAGAGGGCAATGCTTTTTCTACACGTTACTACACACAACTGTAATCTGGAAGTAACCTTAGAGCGTATGTGTGTCATTTGGTATATCTCCGTATAAGCCCAAATTTCTCAGAGTTTATTATCATAGACATTTCACGAGACTTAAAAAGTAATAATCTGTTTTCTTTTCGTGGGACGTGCATTCTCGGATCTTTAATAACAAATTTAACAGTGGTGCACAGCGCCCTTCGCGGTGTCTGACGCTGTAGTTTGAAGATTACTACCGAGACCCTCCAACGGTGACGAAACGTACCTGAGATAAAATTTGCAGTTTTTTTATTATCTCCTCTATCTGCTGAGGATGAACACAAATCAAAAGCTGATGGAACTTGTGTTTTACAAGCCATTTCCTTCGCGACTATATTACCCCGTCAGTCGACTTTCGAGATTGGACTACCATTACCAATATAGGAAAGTTTAAAGTGTGGCTTTTCTGCTTCAGGTGTTCCACACACACACGCACAGTTGATAACAACGCACAGAACGTTCACACAACCAAGTGCAAGTGAAACTGTCAGAAATATCCTTCTTTGAGACGTTGTTCAAGACGTACGTCACACTCACTGGAATGTCGGTAATGTCGTCAATGTGTGTGACCTTCATGTGAATTACTGCACTTTCTCCTTTTGTGGTAGGTTCTTATTGATAACGCCATGTCTCGTCACCCGCGATGGTTTTTTTTTTCAGAAAGGAATGGTCAGCTTTTGTTATTTCAACAAAGTCGCTACAGATGTCCACGCGTCGTTGTTTTTGTTTGGGAGTCAAGGTGTTCAGTATAAACTTTGCGCGCGCTTTTCTCTTCTTCAAAACGTTCTGGATAATCTCTTGTACACCTAGTTTCGGAATGTTGCTCCATCGCCGGCCGGGGTGACCGAGCGGTTCTAGGCGCTACAGTCTGGAACCACGCAACCGCTACGTTCGCAGATTCGAATCCTGCCTCGGGCATGAGTGTGTGTGATCTCCTTAGGTTAGTGAGGTTTAAGTAGTTCCAAGTTCTAGGGGACTGATGACCTCAGAAGTTAAGTCCCACAGTGCTCAGAGTCATTTTTTTGTTGCTCCATCGCGATTTGTGACACAACAACGTTGGCACACTACGGCCACACGTCCAGTACAAAACACTGCCAGCTAAAATGTGACTGGTGTCGTTCACAGTTGTTAGTTGATGCAGACACCGTGGATACTGCGCTGATGCCCCTTATACGCCACGAATAAAATCAGTCTCGGAACTCTTTGGACGGGCCATATAAACTATATTAGAATACTTCCAGTTACTTTCAGTGTAGCATCTGAATTCCCACAACCGGTTTATGTGGGAGATCCACCTCAATTTTCTCCCAGATATGTTTCGAATCTCTGTGACTGAACACTGGCGCTTGAGTCAAAAAGTAATGGCCCTTCCGTGCACATATTAAAGGAGCTTCCGTCGTTATGCATCAGGTCACTCGGATAAACGGTCCCATACTACTATCTAGGTGTACGACTGAAGCTGGCTTCATGTTTATGTTCCTTTAAGATCTGCATGCTGAGTTCTAAAGGCTAGAAGGTCTTAAGTCCAGTCACAAAAATGCTTCGTTATTCCGTAGTTTGCTACACAGGCTTCAGTGCTGGAAAGGCTAAATCAGAAGCCTTACCGTTTACAATTGCTACAAGCCCTGACACCCATTGACAAAGTCAAACGCTTTGAATTTTCGGCGCGGTTGCAACAGGATGCGTTCAATGCGAAACTTGTTTTCAGTGATGAAGCAACATTTTTTCTTAATGGTGAAGTGAACAGACACAATGTGCGAATCTGGGCGGTAGAGAATCCTCACGCATTCGTTCAGCAAATTCGCAATTCACCAAAAGTTAACGTGTTTTGTGCAATCTCACGGTTTAAAGTTTACGGCCCCTTTTTCATCTGCGAAAAAAACGTTACAGGTCACGTGTATCTGGACATGCTGGAAAATTGGCTCATGCCACGACTGGAGGCCGACAGCGCCGACTTCATCTTTCAACAGTATGGTGCTCCACCGCACTTCCATCATGATGTTCGGCATTTCTTAAACAGGAGATTGGAAAACCGATGGATCGGTCGTGGTGGAGATCATGATCAGCAATTCATGTCATGGCCTCCACGCTCTCCCGACTTAACCCCATGCGATTTCTTTCTGTGGGGTTATGTGAAAGATTCAGTGTTTAAACCTCCTCTACCAAGAAGCGTGCCAGAACTGCGAGCTCGCATCAACGATGCTTTCGAACTCATTGATGGGGACATGCTGCGCCGAGTGTCGGAGGAACTTGATTATCGGCTTGATGTCTGCCGAATCACTAAAGGGGCACATATCGAACATTTGTGAATGCCTAAAAAAACTTTTTGAGTTTTTGTATGTGTGTGCAAAGCATTGTGAAAATATCTCAAATAATAGAGTTATTGTAGAGCTGTGAAATCGCTTCAATCATTTGTAATAACCCTGTACTGAATGTCTTCCAGAAATGAAGGAACTTGGCATGCAGTAAGATCCCTCCTTGTAGTATTTCTGAAAAACTATCTTACAGATCGTTTAGATTCGCGTATACGATTTATGAGTTATGACTTTTGGAGGTCAATGGTTAATTAGTGGCCTTCTTCTGTACGTTTTAACTGGCGACAATTAGGTCAATAAGGGGGCCAGGCAAGAAGATGTGCAGAGGCCTATAGCCGTGCCGCAGCGCTCAAAATACTGCACTCACATTCTAGAGGATCAGTATTAAAATTCACGCCAAGCTCTCATGATTTACGTTATTTATGGTTTTAAAAAAAATCAGTTGAACGTCAGGTCGGCTATAGCACGACTGTCACTTTTTACAGCTGATTTACTTGCATGCAGGGACTTCAGAGAGTAAGTTACTAATGTTTTCCGACGCTAAGTGCAGCAAGAGTGGCGCATTGTCAGAAGAGAGAGTACACGTTCCGGCCTTCCTGCAGACAGTTCTACTGCGGTACGGATAACACGTGCGTCACAGTGTATGAATGAAATCCCATGGCAACTGGAGACGCATTCCAAAGTTGAAGTAGGCTGAACATTATGATTCTTGGCAAAACGTTTAAATTGCACACAGATTCAGCCTGAAATTCTGGCTGTATATGTACTAAATGCTGTATCGCGTCCAGCGGTAGTCAAATGGTGCCAAAAAATTGACCCAGGCCGCACGGACGAGAGCGATGGACATCAGGAGGACCAGATTTTGCACCATGCGATCTTCATCTGTTCGACAAGCTGAAAGGGCATTTGCAGGAGAATGAGATTTTCCACCGATGAGGACGTTCACACAGTGGTTCTAGAACGGCTCCGTGACCGAGGAGCGGATGTCTGCAGCCGAGGAACTGAACGACCTGTAGGGTAGGACGTTCCGACTGTTGTACACCGATAATCAAATAGTTATTAACCTGGCCCCCGCGGCGTTGGAAGCCGGCTGGTGACGTCATGGGAACGTGGCGCAGAATTGAAGTGTGTAAGCGGAGCAGACACGGACGGAGGACTGCAAATGGAGAAATCCATTGAGATAAGCAGCTTTGACGAAAGCTAGATTATTAAGAAGCAAACTGCGGGCTTGTCTGCTCTGTGAGTAAGACAGATGGTGATCTGTGGCATCTCTGGCGAAAGAGCACAATGCTGGTGCACGTACAAGTGTTTCTACTCACCGTTCATCGCACACTGTTGAACATGGAGCTCCTCCACAGCAGACACGAGGTCAATGGGCGTCTGCACTAGCGCCGTCATCGAGGTGAACGGCGGCTCGAAACGTGCAGCGCGCCACAGACGCACACCGGTGGGAACAGTATTACGCTATGGCAGACACGCTCCTGCGCTTGCATGGGACTTGTGATAGTAATCCAAGACACGCTAACAGCTGCGATCCGTCTGTGTCCCTTCAAGCTTGATGTCTTCCCCGACGGCGATGTCATCTTTCAGCAGTATAACTGTCCGTGTCCCGGAGCCAGCAGAAACGTGCTACAGAGATTTGAGGAACATTACAGGGAAGTCCCGTTGATCTCTCGGTGACCAAATACGACTGATGTAAATTGTGTGGAACCCATCGGGACCGGTATCTGGCGCCATCAGTGCGTACGAAACTCTGCGCCCCGTTACTTACGCCAATTACACGACCTTTACATAGACATCTAATGTCGGATTCCTTATACGCAGAATCAGTGATGTACGAGGGTTGGAACTTTAATAGTGGCAACTATTAATTAACAGCTCGAACAAAAAGGTTTACTGACCTTCAAAGTAGTCACCAGTATTGTGTATAACCCGTTGCCAGCGACGTGTCAGTTGTGTTGACAGTTCGAGCTGCGCGGTCTATTACCTGGCGGATTTGAAGCAGTTCTGAAGCGAAAACCTTGAAGTGTTTCCTTCAGTTTAGAAATCGAGTTGAACTCACGTGGGCTTAAGTCAGGGGAGTGCAGTAGGGGGTATAGCACTTAGCAGCCCCATCACTCAAACCAATCAGTACACTTTGTACTGTACGTGCTTGAGCATTGTCCTGCAAAATGATGGTCAGGTCCCGCACAAAGTATCATCACTTTTGTCTCTAAGCTGATCGTAGGTTGTGTCCCAAAAATGAACAGCATAGAGACAGAAGTCACGACACTTTCTGCATGACCTGACCATCATTTTGCAGGACAATGCTCAAGCACGTACAGTGCAAGCTGTTATGATTTGTTTGACTGATGCGGCTGCTAAGTGCTATACCACCTACTATACTCCCCTGACTTAAGCCCTCGTGAGTTCAACTCGATTTCTAAATTGAAAGAAACACTTCACGGCATTCGCTTCAGAGCTGCTTAAAATTCGTCGGGCAATAGACCGCGCCGCTCGAAGAGTCAACACAACTGTCACTGGCCACATCGCTGGCAACGGGTTATAGACAATGCTGGTGACTAGTTTGAAGGTCAGTAAACCTCTGAAACAAGTATCTATTTTGTACGTGCTGTAAATAAATAGTTGCCACTATTAAAGTTCCAAACCTGGTATTTCGTTCCAAAAACGGACAAAAAAGCTATTAAGCAGGTGCTCATAATGTTTTTGTTCATCAGTGTATACTGTACTTTTTTTTTAATGATAAAAGATCGAAAATTTCATAGCCGATGAAGCCACCAAAATAAAAGCTCATACTCTGACACATCATGTTATCGCTAATATCGTTGAAACATAACGATTTGCTACAGCTGGTCTTCCCTTTATGTGACTAAATGGATGGAGGTCTGAGCTGTTTCCAAAAGCGAGTACTTTCTACAGGATGACTGCTGCTTTACATAAATTTATCCGTGTTGTACGAAATATTTTGAGAGCTGCTGCTCTGCTGTAAATTTGTGTTCAGTAGCATGCTGCCTTTATCAGGTACACTACAGTTACATTTACATTATCTGAAGTGTGATTATGTTCACTTGCTGTTTCTGCCAGTGAGATTATGTATCCACAGATAACCCCCTACAGAAAGATAAATATATGTCTATATTAAGTGATTTGCAGGTTCACATCATTTCTTTAGTACATTTATTTACATATTTGTCGGAAAATTAGTTGTCTGACACACAGAGCGCAGCAGCTTACACATCTCAGCTTAACACTTTCACATATACATGTTTACATAATTCTAAAGAGTCTTAACTACTAAGATAAACCAGTTTCAATTGCTAAAATAGTAATATGCAGTGAAGGTGAAATCTTTCCTATCTAAATGTATTTTTCGTCATGGTACGTATTAGATATAATTATTACTCGGTAAAGACGAATTTTATTGTTAAGGGCAATATTTTCAATGAAATAAGCATTGAAAATTGGAGGAGCTTCTGAAGAAATTAATGTTTGTTGCTTCCTAGCTTATGATTTAGTAACATGTTACAATGTACTGTGCAATGAATGAATATTTCTAATTTTTCATGTTAGTCCATTTTGTGTCCCTTCTGCATTTTGTGTAATACGCGAAGATTATTTACGATATCGTGAAATAGGTGACAGGAGTTGTTTATGTGGGTGGCCGTTGTTGAGCTATTTATATATTCATTGTATCTTTTCTGGAAGTATCTCCCAGTTTTCCCTATGCAGAGGGTTTTGAGTGAAGGACTTACTATTTTATAAATGCCTGATTGTCTGTGTTTATCTGTCTATGTGTTTATGTTGTGTCTCAGTGTGTGTTGGAGTTTGCTATGTGTTCTGAAGGCAAATAAACTTAAGCACAGTTTAGGTTAATATTATGTAAAGGGAACTGGAGTGCACCTGATGGCAGCATGCTTCTGAAACGCGTCATGCAAATGAAGTATATAAAAAAAGTGACTGACTCACTATAAGTAATTTCATAAATAATGGTGGTATTTACTAACACCATTTGGGAAAGAAACTTCTGAGAATGTTGGTAGGAGGCATCTCCTTATAGCAATTACTATGAGCGATGGCAGGAAACGGCCAATTGAAATGCCTACATTCTGGTCTGGAGGCCGATTAGCTGGAAGACCTGCATATTAGAATAATTTCTCCGAGAGGTTTAGAGCTCGCGAAATCGGTGAATCAGCTGACAGCTCCCGAGAGGATGGGACAGGAGTCGCGGGACCTGTAGGCTGGAGCTGAGGTTAAAAAAGTGTTCCGTAAGTGAAATCGGCAGTGACAGATCTTCAGTGATCAATAAAGTAGTTCTCTGCTACGAGAAACTCGAAGAGCAGGCAAGTGCGTTTCCTGCGCACGGGATCACAGCCTCAGCAATGTACTGGTTTCAATGAGCAAGGGTGTGACTTCGTGAGCCAGCACTTTCTCACATCGGCCAGCAAGAGGTGGTGGTCGTTAACGAAGCGTACATGGTTTGGTCTTCTGGAAAACAGCACATTCCATTTGTTTCAACGGATATCTGCCTTATGGTTGTTGTGGGTGTGAACCTTTTGACTTAAAACTGCGAGCCTGTGTTGTTTGTAGAGGAGTTGATAGAATCTGTTTCGGAAGGGTATAGTGACTGTTTGCGGCGATCGTTTTCCACAATAATGGCGGGATATGAGAGTGTTTTGAATTAATCCCAATCCTCCAGTAAACGGTTCCGAGAAAGTCTGCAGGGCGGTAAGTCGCGTAGTTTGTTCGCGCTCCGCACAGCGCGCAGTATGTACGATGTGTAAGAATTCTAGTTGCGACCATGATCGCGACTTCGTCCGACACCACAGAAGTTCCAAAGATGGACCAGAAAAGACGTTTCATACTAATACGTCTACAGTAATGACATCGACGACAAGTCTAACTCCAGCCGTAAAACAACCTCACAGATTAAGAGTGGGTGCCTGTCCCGAGCAATGCTCCTACAGAGTGAGCTGTCCAGGCGCGAAACAACGACATTTTTCGTCTGCTAATACGTCTCTCCTGCTTACCAAACTTCTCAGATCCTCTCATGCATATCTTGCTGCATTAACATTCATTAGTGAAACGGTGGGATTGCTTCAAGAATTAATGTTTTAGCTGGAGGGAAGTTCGTGCAGTTGTAACACTTCGTGAGGCCTTGAAACTGTGTACCAAACCAAATATGTAATTTTTCCTAGATGTAGTATTTCAGTAAGACATACAGCTCATTGTGACAATCTAGAGCGACATCGATGTCGAGGTACAACGCTGCATTACACCTACCCTTCATTTAGTATACCATTCTCACAGGAACGCAAGAGCGCAGCAGACTTTACAAATTTTACTGTTCATTCCACCAATTTCATCACGTGCTGCGTGCGTGCAAATGTAGCATGAAGTGCTTCTTGATGTGCAGGACAATGACCTCCGTCTGTCGATCGTTGTAATTTTTTACCCTTTTATTGCGAACTAAATCTCTAAATTCTTTCTGTACGGTATTGTAATATCCCTTCATAGCAAAGTTTCAGTACCCATCGCTTATGCGACAGCGTGACTGCCGGCCTATCTGGCCGAGTGGTTCTAGGCGCTTCAGTCTGGAACCGCGCGACCGCTACGGTCGCAGGTTCGAATCCTGCCTCGGGCATGGATGTGTGTGATGTCCTTAGGTTAGTTAGGTTTAAGCAGTTCTAAGTTCTAAGGGACTGATGACCTCAGATGTTAAGTCCCATAGTTCTCAGAGCCATTTGAACCATTTCGACAGCATAATAGTTTCCCTGCGGCTCCCCCCCGTCGGAGGTTCGAGTCCTCCCTCCGGCATGGGTGTGTGTGTTGTTCTTAGTGTAAGTTAGTTTAAGTTAGATTAAGTAGTATGTAAGCTTAGGGACCGATGACCTCAAGCCGGCCACTGTGGCCGAGCGGTTCTAGGCGTCTCAGTCCGGAACCGCGCTGCTGCTACAGTCTCAAGTTCGAATCATGCCTTGGGCATGGATGTGTGTGATGTCCTTAGTGTTAAGTCCCATAGTATTTCGAACCATTTTTTTCTATGACCTCAGCAGTTTGATCCCATAAGACCCTACCAAAAATTTCCAATTTTTTGCGTAATAGTAATTGAGAATTCCTATCCCTCTCTTCTGCCATTTCCATTCATTTTTAAAGGGTTTTGACGATAGATCGCTGAACTGTCTCGTTTTGAGAAGACGTCTGCTGGAACTGAAAATGTCCTTCGTATCGCGAACAAGTAGCGAAGTGTATACAGCGATGACACCACGGTCCTGGAAAACTGAATAGAGTTGTGCCGACCGAAAAATGCAACGCCACAATACCAAATGAAATGTCGTGCTGTACTTCCGGCAAGCAACAAGCAAAGCAGAGGAATGTGGAGCCGTGGCCCACACACCCGGCTTGTGTGGTATTTGGCACGCCGTGGCCGGCCCTGACACAGATTATTTACATCTTGCGAATAGCAAACGTCATTCCCGATTTTCGATGGCTCTCACTACTTCTGTAAGCGTGTGAGGCCTCAGAGCCGGACTTCCGTCAATGTCGTGCGCAACACGGGGCCCTCTGTGATTGACAATGGCTATATGGACACTGCGTGTCAACTGCTCCAGCTCTTTGACAACATGCTAGGTCCTGTTGAAAAATACGGTGCCAGCAAGAAAACAGCAGACTGTTAGGATGCGCACTATAATCTATTGCCACTCCAAATAGTCATTCGTAGGAAAGGCTATGTCCGTCTCACATTTTCTGAAGAAATTCGCCAGATCTATTAGGTTGCCTACACCTCGATGGTCCCAACCGCCAACCACCTCCCAGGAAGGTATTCCTGTGCTCCTGCCTTTTTTAAACCAACAACCCTCTCTAACAGTCACCGCCATCTTGGTGAGCATTAAAATTAGCCTTTACCGAAATGGCTGCTGTACAGAGAAAATGATGATACGCATTCACTGACTCTCGTGTCGGGAACACGTGAAAAGCTAGGAGACAAAGTTTTTTTTTTATTTTAGTCTGCAACTTAATTCCATAACAAATAAACATAATATCACGCTATACCATCAACACCCAAGGTCTACAAAAAGCGCCGGCCGGAGTGGCCGTGCGGTTCTAGGCGCTACAGTCTGGTGCCGAGCGACCGCTCCGGTCGCAGGTTCAAATCCTGCCTCGGGCATGGATGTGTGTGTTGTCCTTAGGTTAGTTAGGTTTAATTAGTTCTAAGTTCTAGGTGACTGATGACCTCAGAAGTTAAGTCGCATAGTGCGCAGAGCCATTTGAAGCATTTTCTACAAAGAGTGCAGATCGACAGAATTCAAACCACTGCCGTCGTAAATCAGCTGAGACGATTGGGATATGTTTGCCGTGTGAGAGAAACAGATCTTCTTCCTCAGTTGATTTACAGTGAACTGTGCTGCGGTCGAAGATGTTACGTTGCTTCTATTAGAGGCTTTAAGGAATGTCTTAATCGCATAATGAGGACTGTCAGTAACAAAACGAAAATTATCAACGCCTACCACAGAGAGATCTATGAACAACTTGTTTATCTGTTGTTAGTAACCCTTGCACATCTTACTGAAGCACGCAGGAGTGACCTCGGACTGTAAACAACTCTTGAAACTTGTAGTAATTACTGGTACTACAAATCCGTTTAAATTTCGGAGTACACAGCTATGTGATTATAGGCTGAATCGCAGATATGTAATGAAGTTAATCCTTTCAGAAGTATTATCACTTCTGAGACCACATCTCAAGCTGTTTTCAGAAGAAGGTAAAAGCCGCTTGGTCATGCATTTTACGTAATTACACTGATGAGCCAAAACATTAAGACCACCTACTTAACTGCATGTTTGTCCGTCTTTGTAACAAAATATTTCACTGATGCTGTGCATCAGGGATCCGACAGTTTTTTTTATAGGTTTGCGGAGATATGTGGCATTATATGTCTACGCAAAGGTCATGTAATTCGTGTAAATAACGCGTAGCTGATTTGCGTACGTGGTGATGCCGCCAGGTAGCGACCCATATGGGTTCCGTAGGATTTGCATAAGGCGAATTTGGTCGCCGAGACATCAACGGGAGTTCACTATAATGTTTCTCAAACCACTGTAGCGCGGTTCTGGCTCCGAGACACGGACAATTACACTGCTGAAAGATGACATCGCCATCAGGGATGACATCAAGCACGAAGCGATACAGGTGGATCGCAGCTGTAGCGTATCTTCGATTACTATCGCAGGTCCCATACAAGCGCAGAAGCATCTCTGCCATAGTCCGCAGCTCGTGGTCTAGTGGCGCCGGCACTGTAGCTCAGCGTTTTCTGTCAGAGGGTTACCTCCCCTCTGTAACAAAAAAAAAAAAAAAAAACTGAGTTAATGGATCAACGACGAACATAAACGGGTGTTTTAGGACGTCCACCCCGAACAGATCCACCGAACGAAGACGAACAAAATGACATTAAAAAAAAGTGGCTAGTGTTGCTGCCTGTGGATCACGGGATCCTGAGTTCGATTCCCGGCAGGGTTGGCAATTTTCTCTGCACGTGGGCTGGGTGTTTGTGTTGTCCGTATCATTTCAACATCATCATCATCATTCGTGACCGTGGCTAGATTGGACTGTGTAAAAATTGGGACTTCGTACGGGCGCTGAAGACCGCGCAGTTGAGCGCCCCACAAACCAAACATCATCATCATCTCTGCCATAGAATAACACAGCTCCCACCAACCTGCGTCCTCGATGCGCTGCACGTTCCGAGCCGCCGTTCATCTCGATGACACGTTTCCATTGATGAACGGTCGAATCCCGATTGTCCCGTGTCCACTGAAATCGTAATTGACGGTGGCGATAGGTCTACGTGTGAACACGTAAGGGTGATCTGCTGAGGAGCCCCATGTTCAAAAATGTTCAGTGAACGGTGTGCTCGTAAACACTTGTGCATGCACCAGCATTGTTGTCTTTTGTCAGAGATGCCACAGATAATCATCTACCATACTTTACAGTGCAGACAAGCCTCCAAACCACAAGTTCTGTGGAGAGTTGTGGACATCCAGCCATTTAGGGCCTAATGGTAGTTTCACTGTCCTTCTACCTTTTTCCGTAGATGCTCATGACTGTAGCACGTGGACATTCGACCAGTTTCATCGTTTTCGGGATACTCCTTCCTCTGGTAATACTAATCTGCCCTCTGTCAAAGTCGCTCATCTCAATGGACTTCCTCATTTACAGCACATATCTTCACTAGGGTGATCGTCCATCCGTGTCTGCTCCACTCGCATACTCTTGTTACTGCGTCACGTGCCCGCAGCGCCACGAGGCAGTATCCATCGTCGCGGTTGGCAGTGGTCGTGATGTTTTGGCTGATCGGTATGCGTAATTAAAGCCATGGAGGTTTACGAAAACCGTGACTACGTCTAGGATAATGAAAAAAATCACTAATCATAAAAAAATCACAAATGATAATCTTTTAAGTTGTAAAACCGGTTTCGACCTGGTGGACAGATCACCTTCAGGTGCGAAACTACTGTTGCAAAGAGGAATTTGTCCAACAGGGTGAGAGTGCAATATTCACAGCAAAAAGGATAATCCATTATTTTGTAACTCGTTAAGAGTATTACCAACAACTAACAAATCAGAAATGGAGCAGCAGCTCAAACAGCTCGAAGGCCTGCTCAGAGTGTCGCTTGTAATATTGAATTTTTAGACTGCATTTAAATTATCAATGACATGTGCAGGGAACGTTAGATTATTAATGTTTGTTGTTGTTTGTTTACTTATTAGCAATTTTACAATTGCAACTGGGTTATAAATGTTCTGTAGTTACGGGGTGACTGGATGTAGATTGTGAATTATTGGATTGGATGTAGATTAACAGCTACAACTGAAGGTAATATATATGTTATAACACGAAAATATTGGAATAAACCCCACACACTGCTAGCGTAGTCATATATTAAGATAATTGATCCTCGAATACCAATTTACATGTTCCATAGTAGCACCTAGCATTAGCATTACACATGGAGATAACTGAAACAGAATTAAATCTTTCAAGATTTTTTTACATCAGTATCGAATGAATAAGTCGTGTTTAATTGTTTCCAGTGATTATAACTTCTCTGTTGCGTACGTCTGCATGTATGCATCTCGAAGTAGAACGTCACTGACCCACTTGTTTGCAACATTTATCAGCATGTTACAATTCTCGCTACAGTAGGTGTGAAGCTTCAGATTTTCCTACATATTCTGAAAGAATTCAACATAGCTTCTATTTCTTGATGGCAGCTTCCAACGACCTATTTCCGTTTACCTGCTGATACACCATCCTACACCATCTCCGGCACGGGCCCACACGCACGCACGCACACACACACACACACACACACACACACACACACACACACACACACACGCCCGCATGCACACGATCAATACCACCAATAAAAAAAGCTAATCCAACATGTCACCTTCAGCTGTTTTCCTTGCAAAAATGTTATTGTTCAGCACGGTGCAGCAAGCTGCGAGTTACTAACTGCCGGCCGCGGTGGTCTAGCGGTTCTGGCGCTGCAGTCCGGATCCGCAGGACTGCTACGGTCGCAGGTTCGAATCCTGCCTCGGGCATGGGTGTGTGTGATGTCCTTAGGTTAGTTAGGTTTAAGTAGTTCTAAGTTCTAGGGGACTTATGACCTAAGATGTTGAGTCCCATAGTGCTCAGAGCCATTTTAGCCAGTTACTAACTTCATTGCCAATCTCTTTATTGCCACGCCTCGTGCTACAAAAAAGCAAATCAACGTGATGTGCATTTCTGAATGTAGGAAAATCTTAATTTTTTGCTAAAGTTTTGCTTAACCTACTTTCGATATCAAGCATAAACTGGCTTATACACTGACGGTAAAAAGTCGCAGCTCTCGTGAGGGAAGATCACCGTGTTCCGCGTATAGCCCTGGTGTATCACACTGCATCTGCAATAGCAATTTGAGCATCTGCAAAAGCAATCTGAGCAGCGGTTGGCACCACCGTGACACAACGAACTGTTGCAAATCGGTTACTTCAAGGACACCTCAGAGCCAGATACGCTGTAGCGTGCATTCCACTGACCCAAACAGTCGCTATCTGCGACTTCAGTGGTGTCAAGCGAGAGCTCATTCGAGGACAGGGTGGATGTCTGTTGCGTTTACTTACTGTAGTGGTTAATAAAAAAAAGAAAAGAGAGAATAAAAGAAAAAGAAAAAAAAGGTTGAAAATGTGGGAAGAAATGGTGCATAAAAAGGGGTTTTTAAAATCGTAAATGACCGTGAAAAAAGGAAAGAATGAAATGCAAATCGGACTTCGTAGTACAGAAAAGGTATAGTTGGGGTGGTCCTTGTGGCGTTTTTGAGCAAAAGTAAAACCAATTTCCACTACAAAACTTACTGAAAAGAAACAGAATAACAGAATGTAACTGACAGGGGGAAGTGGCGTAGATGAGAGATCATCCTTTACCAGGTTAACTTATCTTCTTTCGGGCGGTGTCCAGGTCTTCAAAAATCTCCTTTATTTCTGCGTGAAAAGTCTGCTCCGAAATCTTGCAATAGTCCAGGAACCACTAATTTATACCAATTAAAATCATCTTGATACTGTATGCAATTTAATTTACTTTGCTACTTCCATCCTCCGAATTTCTTAACAACTTCCACAACATGTCTACACATTACAATCAGATCAAGACTAGCTAATAAGTTTTTTTTTAACGTGTTCATCAGATAACGTCTGCCTTAAGCTCCGGCTATCAAGAGACAATTAAGAAACGAATAGAAAACAAAAAAAAGTTACAATTTTAGTAGTTTCTCTGCCGTCGAGCGCTCATACCGCTGCGACGGGATATTTTTTATCTGAGGGAACGAGTGTAGCGCGGCGAAATTCAAAGTCCCGCTACATTATGAAAGCCGGTGACAGTGATGGCCATGTGTTGGCTGGGAAGAGGCCACTTGGATGCTTGCAACCAATTCGTCTGATGAGCGATTTCGTATCATAGCATTGGCACTCTCGTAGTTATCCCACCCATCCTGGCTGCAAATTTGTGACTCTGTCTGGTGATTCGATATGTTGTACTGCCATTCATTAATGGCATTCCAGGGGTGTTTCCCAACAGTATAACGCTCGCCCACACTCCGCTGCTGTATCCTAGCATATGGTCTACAGATTGTCGACATGTTGCCTTGGCCTGCTCGAACACCAGATCTGTCTTCAATCGCGCGCATATGGGACCTCATTAGACGACATCTCCAGCCTCATCCACAAACAGCATTAACCGGCCCTGTACTGACCGATCAAGTGCAACAGGTAAGGAACTCCATCCCACAAACTGATATCCAGCACCTAAACAACAAAGTGCATGCACGTTTGCATGCTTGCGACCAGCACTTATCGGTTAATAATGTACCAGCATTTAACATTTGCAATGTCTGATCTCGCATTTACTTTAACCTGTGACCTTACAAAGTTAGTCACTTACCTAGACAAAAACCGAGCGAGGTGGCGCAGTGGTTAAACACTGGACTCGCATTCGGGAGGACGACGGTTCAATCCCGCGTCCGGCCATCCTGATTTACGTTTTCCGTGATTTCCCTAAATCGCTCCAGGCAAATGCCGGGATGGTTCCTTTCAAAGGGCACGGCCGACTTCCTTCCCCGTCCTTCCCTAATCCGATGAGACCGATTACCTCGCTGTCTGGTCTCCTTCCCCAAAACAACCCAAACCCTAGACAAAAGTCCTCCAAAAATTTGATTTCTCTACATCAATTAATTTTTTGATGCTACGATTTTTTCCCGTCAGTGTATTTTTTGAAACGTGCAGTAACGTCTGGCGCTTACATTGAATTTTTTTTGTAATTTGTATGAAAGACAACACCACGTACTAACTTCATAGTGTACAAATAAATGTACAACTGAGGTCCGCACAGTGAATCCTAAGATGTGTTAGTATGTGTCGGTGCAGAACCGCTGTTCATTCGTCTATTATGTCTTCTAACTTCCCCGCGGTAGTATTTCATGACACCGCAATCTTTTACGACAAGGTTGACTTCAATGTTGAAAACAGAAAACGCTGCTTCCCCTGGAGGCATCCGAACTACGATTAAGAAAACGATATCGTCGAAATTTTTATGGATCAGGGCGTCATGGATCGGGGGTGCTTGTTGGTCATCCTTCACGCTTGAAGTGGAGGAGGACTCTACGCCTTGGCCGACGCTATCGCTACAGACATTGTGGATCGCCGCACTTGGCAGGAAGGGGTCATTGTCTGGGCCTCGTCTCCACTCAAGGTCGTCCGCAGATAAAGCTCTACTTTGAGACACGAATACTTGAATTTAAGGCTCCAGCAGAGGAGCATGAAAATGACGCTAAGCAATCTCGGGAGACTGGCTGCTCGTCAACATGAGTCGACTGTTGGAAAGCAGCCTCTATCCATACTTCCATAGTGTAAATCCAAAAGCAACTCTGTTACCATAAAATGGGGCTATATGGTTTCAGAGACCTTTCCAAGTCTCAAATATCTAAAATGCATGTATGCAGACTGAAGCGACGACCGAAAATTTGTATGGAGGACGAGATTCGAACCCGGGTCTCGTGCACTTGGCAGATGCGCTTATCACTGCGCCAGTCCAGCACAGTGGCTTTGCACAACTGCAGGGACTACCCTCGCAAGCCCCCTCCTCAATCTAAATTCCTAGTCATGCCTCAACCCACATGGTATTCCCCCAAAACTCGAAAAGTATTTTCATATGTCGCTCCCATCTGCATATATACGTCATAAAAGTTTGAGGCTTGGAACCGTGTAGTTTCATTTGATTAAAGCATTTATGCTTGAGTTTCAGGCATGATAACTCGTTTCGTTGGATGCTGAGGTGCTATTCCAATACAGTTGGAGAGCCGTTACAATGCTTTTCAAGTTTGGGGGTAATATCAAGTGTCCTGTCTAGTGAAGGTTACCTTTGACTGAGGAGGGAAGCGTGACAGGGTAGTCGGTGCAGCTGTGCAGGGTCACTGTGCTTTATCTGAAAACTACCTTGAGCAGTTAAACAGAGAACCGACTCGTGGCGATAACATATTAGACCTTCTGGTGACAAACAGACCCGAACTATTTGAAAAAGTTAACGCAGAACAGGGAATCAGCGATCATAAAGCGGTTACGGCATCGATGATTTCAGCCGTAAATAGGAATATTAAAAAGGGTAGGAAGATTTTTCTGTTTAGAAAAAGTGACAAAAAGCAGATTTCAGAGTACCTGTTGGCTCAACACAAAAGTTTTGTCTCAAGTACTGATAGTGTTGAGGATCAGTGGACAAAGTTCAAAACCATCGTACAATATGCGTTAGATGAGTATGTGCCAAGCAAGATCGTAAGAGATGGAAAAGAGCCACCGTGGTTCAACAACCGAGTTAGAAAACTGCTGCGGAAGCAAAGGGAACTTCACAGCAAACATAAACATAGCCAAAGCCTCGCAGACAAACAAAAATTACGCGAAGCGAAATGTAGTGTGAAGAGAGCTATGCGAGAGGCGTTCAATGAATTCGAAAGTAAAGTTCTATGTACTGACTTGGCAGAAAATCCTAAGAAATTTTGGTCTTATGTCAAAGCGGTAGGTGGATCAAAACAAAATGTCCAGACACTCTGTGACCAAAATGGTACTGAAACAGAGGATGACAGACTAAAGGCCGAAATACTAAATGTCTTTTTCCAAAGTTGTTTCACAGAGGAAGATTGCACTGTAGTTCCTTCTCTAGATTGTCGCACAGATGACAAAATGGTAGATATCGAAAGAGACGACAGAGGGAAAGAGAAACAATTAAAATCGCTCAAAAGAGGCAAGGCCTCTGGACCTGATGGGATACCAGTTCAATTTTACACAGAGTACGCGAAGGAACTTGCCCCCCTTCTTGCAGCGGTGTACCGTAGGTCTCTAGAAGAGCGTAGCGTTCCAAAGGATTGGAAAAGGGCACAGGTCATCCCCGTTTTCAAGAAGGGACGTCGAACAGATGTGCAGAACTATAGACCTATATCTCTAACGTCGATCAGTTGTAGAATTTTGGAACACGTATTGTGTTCGAGTATAATGACTTTTCTGGAGACTAGAAATCTACTCTGTAGGAATCAGCATGGATTTCGAAAAAGACGGTCATGTGAAACCCAGCTCGCGCTATTCGTCCACGAGACTCAGAGGGCCATAGACACGGGTTCACAGGTAGATGACGTGTTTCTTGACTTCCGCAAGGCGTTCGATACAGTTCCCCACAGTCGTTTATTGAACAAAGTAAGAGCATATGGACTATCAGACCAATTGTGTGATTGGATTGAGGAGTTCCTAGATAACAGGACGCAGCATGTTATTCTCAATGGAGAGAAGTCTTCCGAAGTAAGAGTAATTTCAGGTGTGTCGCAGGGGAGTGTCATAGGACCGTTGCTATTCACAATATACATAAATGACCTGGTGGATGACATCGGAAGTTCACTGAGGCTTTTTGCAGATGATGCTGTGGTGTATCGAGAGGTTGTAACAATGGAAAATTGTACTGAAATGCAGGAGGATCTGCAGCGAATTGACGCATGGTGCAGGGAATGGCAACTGAATCTCAATGTAGACAAGTGTAATGTGCTGCGAATACACAGAAAGATAGATCCTTTATCATTTAGCTACAAAATAGCAGGTCAGCAACTGGAAGCAGTTAATACCATAAATTATCTGGGAGTACGCATTAGGAGTGATTTAAAATGGAATGATCATATAATGTTGATTGTCGGTAAAGCAGATGCCAGACTGAGATTCATTGGAAGAATCCTAAGGAAATGCAATCCGAAAACAAAGGAAGTAGGTTACAGTACGCTTGTTCGCCCACTGCTTGAATACTGCTCAGCAGTGTGGGATCCGTACCAGATAGGGTTGATACAAGACATAGAGAAGATCCAACGGAGAGCAGCGCGTTTCGTTACAGGATCATTTTGTAATCGCGAAAGCGTTACGGAGATGATAGATAAACTCCAGTGGAAGACTCTGCAGGAGAGACGCTCAGTAGCTCGGTACGGGCTTTTGTCAAAGTTTCGAGAACATACCTTCACCGAAGAGTCAAGCAGTATATTGCTCCCTCCTACGTATATCTCGCGAAGAGACCATGAGGATAAAATCAGAGAGATTAGAGCCCACACAGAGGCATACCGACAATCCCTCTTTCCACGAACAATACGAGACTGGAATAGAAGGGAGAACCGATAGAGGTACTGAAGGTACCCTCCGCCACACACCGTCAGGTGGCTTGCGGAGTATGGATGTAGATGTAGATGTAGATGTAGACAGCGTAGCGGTTAGCCCATCTGCCTGGTGAACAGCAGACCCAGGTTAGAATCGTGACCTTCGCACTAATTTTCATATGTCGTTTTAGTCTGCAAATACCTGGACCTGTTACGTCGTCACAACTAAACCGCTGAACCTATTTCGATGAAATTAGGTACGAAGGTAATTGGAACCGCGAGGAAGAATATAGGCATTTTATGAAGTGTTTAGTACAAGTTATTTATAAATTTAAACAATACAAAGCGAATTATGGAAAAATATTTACTATTTGAAAAAGCTCTTTCCTTCCTGAGTCTTTCAGTAGAAGAGACGGCTTCCACAGTAGTGAAGATGAAAAAGTACAAACAACTCTTAAGCTATGCGTTTTAGAGCCCACATTTACTGGCCTTTTTTCTTGTTTTGGTCCATACTACCTCCTCCAAAAATATGGAATGCAAAGAATTTGTAATAGAAGAGGTGAGTTCCACAGTATCGAAGATGAACAAGTGCTCATAGCTTTTAAGGAATGCCTCTTATAGCCCTTGTATATATGCACTCCGTCTTCAAGCCACAAGTGGCCCATCGGGCCCATTCGACCGCCATGTCATCCTCAGGTGAGGCTGCGGGTAGGAGGGGCGTGTGGTCAGTACACCGCTCTCCTGGTCGTTATGATGGTTTTCTTTGACCGGAGCCGCTACTATTCAGTCAACTAGCTCCTCAGTTGGCATCACGAGGCTGAGTGCACCCCCAAAAATGGCAACAGCGCATGGCGGCCTGGATGGTCACCCATCCAAGTGCCGCCCACGCCCGACAGCGCTTAACTTCGGTGATCTCACGGGAACCGGTCTATCCACAGCGGCAAGGCCGTTGCCCTTATAGCCCTTGTATGCAAAATACTTTTTTCTTGTTCTGGTCCATACTACCACATCTGGAATTCGTGCACCGCACAATCTTAACAATAACGGTGTCACTACATGTACAGTATTCCATTGTCAGAGGAATCAGAAAGATTCTCGCTTGTAGCTTTGACTCGGTCGTTCCCGGTCCTGGGTCCCTTCCCTAAATTTAAGCATTTACCTTCCTCCTTCATCCCTCAACGTTTGTAGCATCATCACGTAATCGCACTGTATGTTGTTAGTTCTGACAAAATGAATTGCTATACTCATTATCAGATAAGTTTTATTCCGCTAAACTGACTTTTCAGTTTCAAATGTGATAGCCTATTAACCTGAGCAACGTGGCCGATTTTGCGTGTTATCTGAATATACGATTATTAATATTGATGTCATTTTTACGTTGATCGACCTGCTAGTATAGTTGCCCAAATTAATCGGATATGTTTCTCTAGAAAGCATGTGAAGTTCTGAGCGCCCGGACAAGCACTACTAGATTAATTTTTTCGCTAAAGAAGAACTTGCAAGTCTCACTGTTGCATTCACTCATTGCATGCTGAACGAGATGGCAAGGAAAATAAACCGAATGTTACAAACACCAGACAGTAAAATGTTGTGCTCTAACGAACTACTAATAGCTTGGAATGTCAGAACGTTTGAATTTCTGTAACATAACCGGTTTTAAGTGTGCGGCGCGCATTTCTAAGTTGCTTTCATTGGCATCTGCAACAGGAAGATCGTATTTCAATGACATCTACGACATTCATAAGCAACTCACCTACAAAATAGACCGGTTCTGCTGGCTCCTCCGGCACATGAGGAAAGGTCGTGGTTTTATGGCTATTCGTCCACCAATCGGAGAATCAGAAGCGAATTCTATCAAGTTGTCGCTAACCTTCATGAATCAAATTAGAGGCCAGTCACGTTTATCGGCTAATGGGTCCATCCTTGCTGTCGCCACAGGTTGTTGAGTTCGAACTTAACAGTACATGGTCTAATTGTGAGAGACGTGAGCATTTGTGTCTTCCTTCCGAAAACGTATTTTTTGAACTTGCCCGTTTACTGTATTAACATCATAACAGTCACCATTCCTATTTGAAATACACTGCTGAAGAAAGGCTTACTCTAGTCTCCTCCATGCACTGCAGTCTCCAGCTACACGGATCCATGTTGCCGCTGTTTGTTAATTTGTTAACATCGAGTGCAGATTTAAGTGTCAGGAAGTCTTTTCTGAAAATACCTAATTGGAACGTGTATCTATGAATGGAAGCGAAACATGGACGATAAATTGTTCAGGCAAGAAAAGAACTGAAGCTTTCGAAATGTGGTGCTACTGAAGAATGCTCAAGATTGGATGGGTAGATCACGTAACTAATGAGGAGATCCTGAATAGAACTACGGAGAAAAGGAATTTGTGGCACAACTTGACTACAAGAAGGGAACGGTTGGTAGTACATGTTCTGATGCATCAAGGGATCACCAATTTAGTGTTGGAGGGAATCGTGGAGAGTAAAAATAGTAGAGGGAGACCAAGGGATGACTACACTAATCAGATCCCGAAGGATGTAGATTTCTGTTGTTATGTGGACATGAAGAGCCTTGGTTCAAATGGCTCTGAGTACTACGGGGCTCAACTGCTGTGGTCATAAGTCCCCTAGAACTTAGAACTACTTAAACCTAACTAACCTAAGGACAGCACACAACACCCAGCCATCACGAGGCAGAGAAAATCCCTGACCCCGCCGGGAATCGAACCCGGGAACCCAGGCGTGGGAAGCGAGAACGCTACCACACGACCACGAGATGCGGGCGAAGAGCCTTGCACAGGATAGAGTAGCATGGAGAGCCGCACCAAACGAGTCTCCATGCTGAAGACACAACAGTAACAACAAAAACAACTGATGAGAAATACAGGGTTATTACAAATGATTGAAGCGATTTCACAGCTCTACAATAACTTTATTATTTGAGATATTTTCACAATGCTTTGCACACACATACAAAAACTCAAAAAGTTTTTTTAGGCATTCACAAATGTTCGATATGTGCCCCTTTAGTGATTCGGCAGATATCAAGCCGATAATCAAGTTCCTCCCACACTCGGCGCAGCATGTCCCCATCAATGAGTTCGAAAGCATCGTTGATGCGAGCTCGCAATTCTGGCACGTTTCTTGGTAGAGGAGGTTTAAACACTGAATCTTTCACATAACCCCACAGAAAGAAATCGCATGGGGTTAAGTCGGGAGAGCGTGGAGGCCATGACATGAATTGCTGACCATGATCTCCACCACGACCGATCCATCGGTTTTCCAATCTCCTGTTTAAGAAATGCCGAACATCATGATGGAAGTGCGGTGGAGCACCATCCTGTTGAAAGATGAAGTCGGCGCTGTCGGTCTCCAGTGTGGCATGAGCCAATTTTCCAGCATGTCCAGATACACGTGTCCTGTAACGTTTTTTTCGCAGAAGAAAAAGGGGCCGTAAACTTTAAACCGTAGATTGCACAAAACACGTTAACTTTTGGTGAATTGCGAATTTGCTGAACGAATGCGTGAGGATTCTCTACCGCCCAGATTCGCACGTTGTGTCTGTTCACTTCACCATTAAGAAAAAATGTTGTTTCATCACTGAAAACAAGTTTCGCACTGAACGCATCCTCTTCCATGAGCTGTTGCAACCGCGCCGAAAATTCAAAGCGTTTGACTTTGTCATTGGGTGTCAGGGCTTGTAGCAATTGTAAACGGTAAGGCTTCTGCTTTAGCCTTTTCCGTAAGATTTTCCAAACCGTCGGCTGTGGTACGTTTAGCTCCCTGCTTGCTTTATTCGTCGACTTCCGCGGGCTACGCGTAAAACTTGCCCGCACGCGTTCAACCGTTTCTTCGCTCACTGCAGGCCGACCCGTTGATTTCCCCTTACAGAGGCATCCAGAAGCTTTAAACTGCGCATACCATCGCCGAATGGAGTCAGCAGTTGGTGGATCTTTGTTGAACTTCGTCCTGAAGTGTCGTTGCACTGTTATGACTGACTGATGTGAGTGCATTTCAAGCACGACATACGCTTTCTCGGCTCCTGTCGCCATTTTGTCTCACTGCGCTCTCGAGCGCTCTGGCGGCAGAAACCTGAAGTGCGGCTTCAGCCGAACGAAACTTTATGAGTTTTTCTACGTATCTGTAGTGTGTCGTGACCATATGTCAATGAATGTAGCTACAGTGAATTTATGAAATCGCTTCAATCATTTGTAATAGCCCTGTATTCAAGTTCTAGTCGAATGAGTATTCTGGAAGCTAATTCCTTTGTTGATGTACTAAATTTCCTGAGGATTCTTCCAATGAATCTCAGGCTGGATTCTGCTTTTCCTGTGATTATTTTTATGTGGACGTTCGATTTCAAACCTCTCCGTAAGCCTACTCCTACGTATTTTACGGAAGTAACTGCTTACAGTGAAGGTTCTGCAATCATCTACTCACACAATGGTGGCTTTTTCTGCCTATGTGTACGCAATACGTTGCATCTGTTTAAAGTGTGGGTCAATTGCTACTCCCTGCGCCAAACATCGATCCTCTGCTCATCTATTAAACCTTAACTATAGCCATAACCACATCTCGCTCTCCAGTCTGTTCCCTGACCCATTTGTTTGCTTTACTGTTTCTTCTAATAATTCCCAACATGCGTCTCTTCATTGGATGCTGTGTAACCCTCATGTTTTCAATGGTTACGGTTCTGTCAAAAAATGTCTCATTTGCTGAAATATGCAGGGTGGTTAGAAACAGTCTGAAAAGATAGGAAGCATATTGCAGGGTTGCTTCTGCCAAGAAATAATTGCCAAGAAAATATATTTGATACGTTCCTCCATTTCTGAGTTAATTGGCATTGAAGATAGCCAATAAGGCTGTTGTACACCCAAATTCGAAGGACAAATGTATTCTTCATTTGGTTTCCTGAAACCAAATAAGAGAGCAACATAACAATTGGACATTGGATGATAGTAAAGATCGAATCTGAGCTAAATCTTTGTAATATTTTTTTCTTTATTACTTTGGGGGATTAAAAGGGAAACAAAGCCAAAATACGTCTTTAAAAGTGGAATAATGAGAACTATTTTACTGTCATCGTACTAAATAATTACACCTGTTTTTTAGAAGACGTACAGCAATTTACTTATAACAGTTAAGAAGCCACCAGATACCATATCATGCAATATGAAATAAGAAATTACAGAAATTTATATCTAGATTTATACTCTTAATTAGCGAACTCGAGTGTTGTAACGCAAAACTTTACCCACTATACTAACTGGCCAACAAACATAGCAATACAGTATTGAATGGAGATACTTATCGAACGTATGATTACAGATCTGCCATACTGCCTGTCTTTGACGTGCACTTTTTTAAACCAAAAATACGCGCGGGACGAAATTTCATAATGCGCGTTTTTGCACTGTAAGCATGCTGTGACACCAGAATGCCTCAATTTTGGTTCCAGTACGTGACATACAGCTTTTTTTTAAACACTGTCATTATGGTCGCTGGAAAAATTTATAGTCGTTTGATGTTCAGCAACTCAACTTTACTGGCTTCTTTCGAGTAAACTGATCCTCAGAATATCAAAGGAGGTAGGGGGCTTCACACAGACGGTATGGCGTCATGCACAAGTACCAATATCAGTGTACTGTTGTACTTGTACAGCGACCATAACAGCAGTGTGTATACAAAAATCTCCGAAGCTATTAAATGGTTGCGTCCATTTACGTGACAATATGTCACACCTAAAATCCAGTAAATGAGACTTTGAGAAAACTGTTCAGAAACTAAGGGTTACACAGCGTCCAATCGAAAAAAAGCAAAGGAAGATTAGAATTTAAACGTACCATCGACAGGAAATCGAACGTGTCCGTTCCAAAGAAACGATATCGGCAATATACAACGGAGAGACGGATGTTGGTAATAAGTGTAAACAAATCATCGCCCGACTACACTAAGTTACCCCTACTTTTTTTCAATGTCATTTTGAATGGATGACACAATGGTTCTCCCCTCAACTTTATCCAGTACTAGATAGTTCCCTGCCAATAATGACCTACCCACATCGATGGTATATTGAATTCTAATCTTCTTCCTTCCTCGAACAGAGAAAAATGACTGTTTTTCACAGTAAGGTTTAGATAAATACTTTGTAATCTACATCTACATACATATGACTAATCTGCAATTCACACTTAACTGCCCGACAGAGATTTCTTCGAACCACTTTCGGACTATTTCTCTACCGTTCCACACTCTAAGGGTGCGTGGGAAAAATAAGCACTTTAATCTTTCTGTACGACCTCTGCTTTCTTTATTTTATTTCTTCCTATTAGGCTAGCGACAGTAAAATATTTTCATATCCGGAGGAGAAAGCTGGTTATTGAAATTTAGTGAAAAGAAATTGTCGCAACGAAAACTGTCTTTGTTTGAATGATTGCCGCCCCAAGCCGCTTACCATATCCGTGACACTCTCTCCCCTATTTCTCAATAATGTAAAACGAGATACCTTTCTTTGGATTTTTTCGATGTCCTCCGTCAGTCCTGTCTGGTAAAGATTTTATACCGCATAGCAATACTCTAGCGTATTGCAGGCAATATCTTCAGTAGATCTGTAGCATCTTCTAAGTGTTCTGCCAGTAAAATGCAGTCTTTGGTTTGCTTTCCTAGCAACGTTGTCTGTGTGATCGTTCCAGTTTAAGTTGTTCGTAATTGTAATTCCTAGGTATTTAGTTGAATGTGATTTATCGTGTAACCGAAATTTAGCGGATTTATTTTTGTATTCATGTGGATGATCTCACACTTTTCTTTATTCAGAGGCAACTGCCACTTTTTGCATCATACAGCTATCGTGGCTAAGCCGTTTTCCAATTGGCTTTGATCTTCTGATGACTCTTCTAGCCTATAAATGACGGCATGACCTGAAAATATTTCTAAGAGTACTGCTCAGATTGTCTCCTAAATTGTTAATATTCATTAGGAACAGCACAATGCTATAACACTTCCTAAGTGAACGTCAGATATCACTTTTCCTTTAGTCGATTATTTTCAGTTGATTACTACTTACTGTGACCTTTCTGCCAGGAAGTGACGAATCCAGTCGTATAACTGTAGCGATACGCCGTAGGCACGCAATTTTAGTGGAAGTCTCTTGTGAGGAACGGTGTCAAAGACCTTCGGGAAATCTTAATATATGAAGTCACTTTTAGATCCCTTGCCAATGGCGCTCATTATTTCGGGAGAATAAATAGCTAGCTGCGCTTCACAAGAACAATATAGCCGGCCGAAGTGGCCGTGCGGTTAAAGGCGCTGCAGTCTGGAACCGCAAGACCGCTACGGTCGCAGGTTCGAATCCTGCCACGGGCATGGATGTTTGTGATGTCCTTAGGTTAGTTAGGTTTAACTAGTTCTAAGTTCTAGGGGACTAATGACCTCAGCAGTTGAGTCCCATAGTGCTCAGAGCCATTTGAAGAACAATATTTTCTGAATACGAGATGACTTCGTGTCAATAGACCATTACCTTCGAGGTAATTCATAATGTTCGAACACAGTATGTGTTCCAAAATTTTACTTTAAATAAACTTCAGTGATAACAGATTGTAATTCATCAAATTACTTTTATTTCCTTTCTTAAGTAGTGTGACCTGTGTAACGCTCCAGTCTTTTGGTACAGTAATCTATAAGTAAGTAATCAGCCACTTGAAATGTCAGCCTGTAATACTGTTTTCCTTTCCTTCGTATTTTTTCCAGCATATCCACGGCATGTAACAGCCTCATGAATATGTTCTTTATTTTACTCTGGAGGACGACGGTTCAAATCCGCGCCTGGCCGTCGTGATTTAGGTTTTGCATGATTTCCCTAAATCACCTAAGGCAAATGCCAGGATGGTTCCTTTGTAAGGGCACGTCCGATTTCCTTCCCCATTCTTCCCTAACCCTACGGGACCGATGACCTTACTGTTTAGTCCCCTCCCCGAAATCGGCCAACCAATCAACAATTAATTCATAAAATCTTGGTGCCCTTGCAATACTTCTCCCCTATCGATCCATGTAGTGTCACGTTAATTACTCGTAAATGCTCTAGGAGATGCCCCACAAGCGTACGCCACCTTTTTGTAAATGATTTCCCAAAAAGTTTTTCTTTCTCATCCCTTTGTAGTATATCTCCACTGTGTGTTTCACATCTGCACATAACTGCTGATGTTCATCTGCGTCATCATACGTCAAATTCTCCGACTTTCCTACGGTTGACGTTTCACTTTCGCAATGTGATCTGTTTACGAAACTCCTCAGGCATTTCTGTTTCATTAATTGATACTAGTAAGACACTTTTGCTGAACTCACATGAAGCAGACTGAGACTTTCTCTGCATGAGGCAGACTAGTGACACGAAGACGGAAGTCTTTCAGCGGAAACGAAGCCTGTTCTTCGCAAGAGCCCATTTTTAGCATGACGAATCGCTGTGAGTCGCTGTGGTTTAGTGACAGGTTGGTGTTCCGAAACATTCAGTAAGTATGATGTCTTGGTTGACACTAGCCGTTACTAGTGCTCACTGATTAAATTATGAGCATACATGACGATGAATATATGCGCTCTCAACGAGTACCGTCCACTGAAAAGTAATTGTGTGGAATGTTTGACAAGGTGGATCTACAGCCATTTTCTGCAGTGTGTCTACGATACTGATTATCTGATTACTTCGATATCACCTAGAACAGTACGTATCATAGGTGTGTGGTATGAAATTGTACTTCGTCATGTCACCAAACACAATTCTCATACTCGAACTACTCTTCCGTGTTAGGCAGTATGAAGCGAGCGAAATATCGCTGTATCTCTCAGCTGTGTTATTAACATGAAAATCAACGAGTTATTCACTAGAACTGGCATACATTGCATTTCACCTATCTGCGAGTTTCGTATTAGCTGCACTTGACAACAACAAAATTTTCCGGTGGAAATCACAACCAGAGATGAAGTTCGGTACAGTACTGACGTGAATGACATGCAACATCCCGTATTTTCTCGTTTGCTTAGGAACATGCAGAAGAGGAAATAACACGCCAAAGAATACACAAACTAATCCTGTTACATCCAGATCTATTACAAAAAGGCGCAGATATATATATATATATATATATATATATATATATATATATATTTATTTATTGCAATAGGATATGCTGGTATTGTATATAGTGTATGATAACTGATTACAAGTAAGTTCATAAATGGTCATTCTAGCTCAAAACAAAGCGCTGGCTTTATATGTAAAGTGTCTCATGTTCGATCCTTGAGAATTTTTTCCCCACCATACGAGACGCAGTATTCTGGATGAACTGTTTGTTGTCCTTGAAGTTCTCCATTGTTCTATATGAAACACTTTTCGATGATTTCCAGCTAATTTCTCGCAGAGGATGTGAATCAGTGGGAGTTTTTCTGGTGGAGGACGACCTGCTTGGAGTTGGAAAAATAAATTTACAACCTCTATTTGGCATTCCGCGAGAGAATTATTCAACAATTTCATTAATATTACACGGTGTAGACTGACAGCCTGTCGCTGCGAGTTACGTCTGAAAGCGTACCGCTCGTGCTATACTAGTTAACGGCAGAACACGAGCAAGATGAAATATTTGCACCACATTCCTTCCTGTCGAGTCACATTAGTCATGCGTCGAGTCACATTATTCAAGCGCTATGCCTCACGGCCAGTAGGCTAGTCGTGACCGCGTCGTTGTGCTTAGGGAAGAAGGAATTTGAGCGCGTCGGAGGCCGTGACACAGCATGGCATTCCTGAGTGCACTGCGCGAAGTTGATTAAGACGTTGTCGGGATACTGGAAAATCTAGTAGGCGTGTGGAGCATTCATTTTGACGTGTAACAACACCTGTCCAGAATAATGAACCTACCAACGCATCATGGCGAAATCCTTTTTTAAACGCATTGCAGCTGAAACATACTTCTGCGCTTCCCGGCTCGTTGAATACGGTTCAACACTGGTTTCGGGAGGCCAGATTACTTAGCAAACGTGCGGCTGTCAATTATCATGAGGAGAACGATGTCGATCGTGACTGGCGGAATGTGATATTTTCCGACGGACTGATATTGTCCTCAGAGAATGATGGTCCAGTACGAATATACAGGCCTTGTGTCTGTGGTGATTTCAGGCTGGATGTGTTTCCGTCGACTTGGAATGTTCTGCAGGATAGGTGGTCGAAGTTATGTTGTACTGTACATCCATATTGTTAGTACTATCATGGTCCCATTACTGTCACAAGTATATCCTGAGGGAGTAATCTTTTTCCAGCAGGACCAGTCTCCTATACACAAGTCAGCGAAGGCGCAGGAGTACTTTCCAGAACAGAATCAGATTTCTCTTCTACTGGCCTCCTTCTGCATCAGACCTAAACAGTCTTGAAAACATATTGGCAGGGACAAACGGACCATGCGAGAAAACTGGCCTGACTCCGCGCCCCAAAAACCCGTGATGACCTTTGGAACTTCACCCTAGCTGCCTTGAAGGAAGGGGCAGAAAATGAGAAATTTTTTACCCACCTCATAGACTTCCTTCTTCGCAAATTACAGACATTCATTGAAGGTGAAGTACTTAGGACGAGATATAAAGTGATAAAGAAGCCACTTGCTGTGCCCTTTTGAGGAATGAAAATAACTTAATTAGAACCATGGACTGTTCGTTATGTTAATTTAATTATATCTGTTGATTAAAAAAACTACAGAAAGCCAGATAACGAAGTACACCTTGTAGCTAAGCAGTTGCCTTCCAGATTGCCAACTGTCACTGAGTAACGAACGCATGATATACACATCAAATAAAATTTTTCATCTCCCCAGTTCCCAGAACTCCTGAAGATAGACGTAGACTTTGTATATTGTATCACAGACACAGTCCCTTTGACTGTTCAGAGATATCACTAAAACCGCCCAAAAATGTAAACAACCAGGCATGAAGAGCGCCTATTAGACGGAGGGGGTCCGACAGCCGACCAGTTCCAATCATCCCACCAGGAAGGAGGTACATGGCTCGTGCTGTCTGTAGCTCAACCATGCCTAGACGGTCAATACTGCGGCTTGTTTGTGTCCACATTTTTACTTGCCATGAAGGGTTCTCAACAAGGGAAGTGTCCAGGCGTCTCGGAGTGAACCAAAGTGATGTTGTTTGGACATGGAGGAGATACAGAGAGACTGGAACTGTCGATGACATGCCTCAGTCAGCCCAAGGGCTACTACTGCAGTGGACGATCGCTACCTATGGACTATGGCTCGGAGGAACCCTGACAGCAACGCCACCATGTTGAATAATCCTTTTCATGCAGCCACAGGACATCGTGTCACGCCCAAACTGTGCGCAATAGGCTGCATGATGCGCAAATTCGCTCGCGACGTCCATGGTGAAGTCCATCTTTGCACCTACGACACCATGCAGCGCGGTGCAGATGGGCCCAACAACATGCCGAATGGACAGCTCAGCATTGCCATCACGTTCTCTTCACCGATGAGTGTCGCATATGCCTTCAACAGACAATCATCAGAGACGTGTTTGGGGGGCAATCTGGTCAGGCTGAACGCCTTAGACACACTGTCCAGCGAGTGCAGCAAGGTGGAGGTTCCCTGCTCTTTTGGGGTGGCGTTATGTGGGACCGACGTACGCCGCTGGTGGTCATGGTAGTCGCCGCAAAGGCTGTACAATACGTGAATTCCATCCTTCGACAAATAAGGCAACCATATCGGCAGCATATTGTCGAGGCATTCGTGTTCAAGAACGACAATTCGAGCCCCCATTGTGCACATCTTGTGAATGGCTTCCTTCAGGATGACGACATCGCTCGACTAAAGTGACCAGCATGTTCTCCAGACATGAACCCTATCGAATATGCCTCGGATAGATTGAAAAGGGCAGTTTATGGACGATGTAACCCACCAACTATTCTGAGGGATCCACGCCGAATCGCTGTTGAGGAGTGGGACAATCTGGACCAACAGTGCCTTGATGAACTTGTGGATAGTATGCCACGAGCAATACAGGCATGCATCAGTGCAAGAGGACGTGCTACTGGGTATTAGAGGTACCGGTGTGTACAGCAATATGGACCACCACCTCTATGCTGGTACAACATGCAATGTGTGGTTTTCATGAGCAATAAAAAGGGCGGACATGATGTTTATATTGATCTCTATTCCAATTTTCTGTACATGTTCCGGAAGCCTCGGAACCGAGGTGATGCAAAACTTTTTCTGATGTGTGTACTATACTGCCGACATTTAGATACTTCTTAATGCTCTTGACTCCACGTCACGAAATGAAGTGCGTTTACTAAGTGTGCAATGCTAAGAATGACGCGGCTCAGTTTTCTGTCGTACTTTCGGAGGGTGCGATCTCGTGCTAAGAGTCAGAAAGGTGTTGATTGTTCTACTACACTCAACATTACAAGTGTTCGGTGCTTTTACGAGCGGATCTGTACACCCCATAAAGTAACATTGTGGGTAATTCAAATTTCAGCCACAGCCGTTTTTGTGCTATCAAGTGTACAATTCGAACTTGTAGATACCGTTTACAATTCATCCTCAAATTACTATTTGTTTACCGAGAAACATTACGGTCATAATTTGATGCATTAAGACATATAATTTTTTCCATTTTTAGTGCCCATGGTAGACATGTTAATTGTATTTATCAACGCTCACCGTTCTCTCCACACGAAAACTTGCAGAATTATTTTTCAGGTCACTTTGGATCGTGCATTCTGCGTTACTTACATCTATTACAACTTTTTTTTTATAGTGAGCAGAGCTGAAGCATCGAACATCCTGCAGTGAAGTGGTATCGAATCAACGTGCTGGAAATCTATACGCATCACATAACAGTCCAACATGCCTCGTAACAACTGCAAACGCTATACGAAAGTCCTACATAGTACGTGACCTAGCTATATCTACAAATAGTTTCGCGACAGTTATCCAAATACCTCTATTCGTATAACGGACATAGGCTGAATAACTACTCTTATTGTCTCATCGTATACGGGTAATGATTACAATTATGTAATTAAAAGTTGACCCAATCAAGCGATATTTTCACTAACTCAGTAGAGTCATAGATGACTATGTCACCATCTCAAATGGAACGTCTTGGGTGCGACGTCGCAAAAGGCCAATGATGTTTGCAGCATTCGACGCCCCACATATTGTCTATCATCCAACCACAATATTGGTTGCTAACTGCAACAGGGGGCGAGACCGAATGTATCCAATTTTGGGCACCGCTTGAGGCTACAGAGCGTAGTTTAACTGCGCAGTCGACGAGTAATCACAACAGTACTGCAGTGCTAGTGGTGTCAGGAAGAAACCCAAGGAATTTCGCACAATTGGAAAGAAGAGGCAGATGAAATATTAGCGTTGCTGCAAGATAACTCAGTGGAATGTATTTCGTTGTATACGCTCGACTACGTAGACGGTGTGCATGAGGAGTACATAGATGCCGATAGATACTGAACAAGTGAGATTGATATTGAAACAGGTGTCGAACCATGTAGCTCAACATCATTGTCGGACAGGGACCACAAATCCCATCTCCAGTGAAACGTCGTAAAGAGCAGTGGTTGTCAAGGAACGGGTACTAAATATAATTACGTCCACGGATAATCATCAGCAGCATAGTACTCGTATAGAAACAATTGCGAACAGATTTCGAATAAGTCTGCAGCAATATGACCGCGTAGTGCATAACAAAAACTATTGATATTAAAGAGAGGAGAAGGCACACCTGTTACCAAACCTGGTGTTTGCGAGTTTGAAGGATGCTCGATGCAATTTACAGGATGTGCATTATAGCGACCTACTACGTTATGCACATCAAATTGCGGGCGACATGGATAACAGTGACATCAAGGGAAGAAGTGGATGCTTGCATAACTTCAAACAATGCTACAGAATTGGAAGACGTACGATAACGAAATTTCAAACAAAGCGTCAACTTGACGATGCACATCAAATTGCAGATTTGTAGATGAGATAAACAAACTTATCCCATCGTTCAGTAAGCAATTTGTTTTAAACTCCAACAAGTCGAGATCTGAAGAGGACAAGCATACGAAAGGAACCCCAGAAATTAGAGGTACTAAGAGAGTTGTATCAAGATCAGCTAACATCAGTGCCTTAACGCACTTGTGTACAATAGTGCCGACTGTTAATCTGGATAGTAAATTGACTGAAAAGTTGTTTATAGTGCTCCTAGAAGTTCGAGGTGCTCTGCCACGTACGATTCTGTCTTGTGTGCGTGGTCTTGCGAGGGCAGGAAGGAATATTTACTTCACAGCAAGCAAGAGTGGGAAAATGGGCGTACGAGAATTGTGTGAGCACTGCTTTCGGCAATAACTGTTCAAAGTAAATTGCTTATGCTGGAATCCTGGTCTGTGTATGAAAAGCGCACGCGTTTAGAGCAAATTATCCCTCCAGAAACGTGTTTGACATTGCAGTTCATACTACCTGGTGCCAATGGACAAATTCATCTCTTGAATGCTTATTTATCCCGTGCCTATAAAACATATTATTGCACTATCTGCAGCTATGCGTTAAAGGATGGTCAGTTTCACGATAAACTTCACAACAGACTGTTTCGCATTTGGTTGCATGCCATCACATCTCTTCGGTTCTTATCGTCACGTTACATCAATATGTTTCTGTATGCATTCTTTAAGAGTGGATAGCTAGCTGAGCGTCCCACGCATTTTGTAACGCCCGAGGAGCTCGCCTTCGATCTTGATGTTAGAACCTTTGTGATCACTTTGGCGCGCCATTTTTCATTCGGTTTCCATGGTGCATATTAATGGTTTGTTTTGGAAACTTCCTTAGTGGTCGACGATGTCCGTTTTGTGAAGTTAATATATACATCCCGTAGAAGGTTGATTTCTGCATCTCCCGGACACTCACTTCTTTCTGTCGCAATCTGATGCACATGGTGAGTAATTAGCAGCTAATATTTTTTTCTTTCGTGGATGTTAACACAACACTTTCCAATGAGCCTTAGTAAAGACTGAACTTGCGACCTCGCTTTCAAGGCGCTCTTTGTCAGACAGAGAAAAATTTGAACGAGCACTGTTACCGAGCAGCTTACACAAGGCAGTAGGCTCGCAAGTTCTAATCGGCAGGAGCGGATTTAAATCGAGCCATCCAGAATCACGGATACCGTAGTGTACCTTAATCATTAAAGCAAATGCACGAACGTTTCTCTCGAGATGGTATGGTGGTTCTCTAAGTCTATTGCAAAGGCATATATAGCACTGATCCCGACCGCTAATGTTCGGAATTAAATCTAAGTATATCTGTATAATACTGCTTGGATTAACCATTTCTTTTAAGCAGCCTGATTAAAAATCATAAATTCCTGCACAAAATACGTTACTGGGATCAAACAAGTATCTGACTCAGTCATGTTAATGTTCTGTCACTTGTGTCATCAAACAAATATATTAAGCCATGACATTCAAAAGAACATTAATTTTAGGTCAGTTATAATTTTTCGTTTCAAAATCTTACATCACTTAAAAGCAAATATGAATATTGAAAGCACCTGACTCTGATTAGTTCACACACACTACTGCAATTACAAAGGCGGTATGAAAATAAATAATTAACATATAGTTAATTATTTTTACAAACACTGTGTCTTGTTGTGGACTTTCAGAATATAAACAGTACAATCAAATACTTTTAACCTAGTGCAAGCTAAATTTTTCGTCCCAGTTCGAATTGATAGCAATTAGTGACTGTTTCACAACACAGTCTTAAGTTTCTTTTTTCAGAAAACATTTGCTGGCCGTGGAGGTTGCCTCATCGTATTCCGTGCCCATACTTCATGACGTCCGTCGCTGTTGCATAAGTTTTCCGAGTATGCTGTCCCCATGTGTGCGATGTCGGCTGACGATCTAGGAACTCTTTGTAACCCAATAACATGGAACATGTTGTAACACACAGATCCATCAAAGGAATTTACCCGCTTGTTCCCCTTTTCCTATCACTCACCAAAGGATCCATTTTCTATAATTCCTTTCGTTTTGAATTAATATTTTATGGGTAATCAAACAAGCAGATGCAACTGGATCGTTACACGGGGTATGGCTGCATCCTTTGTCTATTCTTCTCCAATCCGTGCTACTAGTCCGCCCCTAATGACCTCGCCGTCGACAGAATGTTAATCTGCAGTCAACTTTTTTTTAAATGGCATTGTTGACTGGATGACAGAGAGATTTATTTATTTATTTGTAGAAATGTTTGGTCAAATTAAGCATACAGGCATCCATGTATCACAAGATTTTTTGACACACATATTGTAAGGGAGAGTGTCATACCTGCTGGACGGTGTACCTACGTTTTAGGTTGGTGCTTCAGTTCACTCTACTGGCTGAAGGAATGCGCACTAGAGACCGCCATAAGCAGTTTTCGCCATTTTATACAGTTTTTGTTGTTGGACATGAGGCTGTGTTTAGTTATGCATTTGTAAATACTGTATTTCACATTGGACACATTTAAGTGCTGTATAGTATGTTAAAGCTATTTGGAACAGAACGCTAATTCTTCAGGTACAGAATTGTATGGTCGGTAAAACGCTATATATTTTTAGAAATATTTATAAAACATGGGGACAGTTAACCCATACTTCGTAGGTCATGCATCATCTTGTATCTTTAAACACAAGGTTCTTTTTACCATAGAACATGTGATACTAGCAAATGAACTGAATTTTGTAATGTCTTAATGATTTTACCCGTGTTGAAAATCGAAATTGCTCTTAGTTCCCAGTAGCTTCTATTTCAAAATGTACTCAATTTGTAACTAATTTTTGATAACACATTTACTTAATTTGATTTAACTTATTGGTACATAGTAGAATAACGATGTTATAGATAAATGATTAAATAAACTCTAAGACAACAAAAAATCACCACGAAGGAATTATCCAAATTGAACGGAATTCGCTAAATTTGCAGATGGACAAATGATTACAATTTCAGAAAAAATGGATGACTTATTCAAGAGAAAGAGCTTCTGAAATTGAGCAAGTCAATAATGCGTTGGTTCATCTCTGGCCCTTATGCAAGCAAATATTTGGCTTTTTAGAGTAAACAATATTGGCAGGATTTCCTCGATTGCAACGCTTTTTCTTTCACTAAAGCGTTTGTTCCTACGTACATGACCATGAAGTGCCTTGGAATATCTCTTCACATTTGGAAAACCTATATTTTTCCGGAGTAATTTTTGTAATTTCAAAAAAATATTCTAGCACACAAAAATTTAATCCTATCATTTAAAAATTGAATAAGAAAGTATAGTAAACATGTATTACAGCAGCCGTGGCTACAGGCGAAACTTTGAAAATTGTATCAAGCTACAGCTCCCTCCTGTACAACATTTTCTTCATGTTTAAACTACAGTTTTATTGAAATAAATTTACTACATTCGAGGAAATTTTAGCCAACACCTAACACACTCTCTTGTCGGTCGTGGATAGCGAATAATCTACAGCAGTTGGTAGCTCTTGGCCAGATTTTACTTAAAGGTTTAGAGGATAAAGACTATGTGCCGTCTACAAGAAAAAAGAAACATATGGTTCATATCTCATAACACGATTCAATAACCTTGATTCGATGTGAATGACTGGGAAATGAACCTGTGTGAGAGGCTGAATAGCCGCCAAGGTGGACAGGCTTTCATTCTTTCCGCAGTCTTTCGCCTTTCTTTAGAGGCGCCTGAATGTTTGTGTCTTACGTTTAACTGTTAATGTAGACGACTGTGATGACTATATGCATCGTGCAATGCTTTGTTTTTGTTGGTGTCGACGAAAGGGAGAGTGAAAAAGTCCGATGTTAGTAAATAGACAACTCATCTCCAGAAGCACCAACCACGAAAGTCGCCGAGGTTAACACGTCCATTATTCGCCGAAATTAACGTGACGTTACTGACGGGTTTACGGTGTAACCCATGTTACTGTCGCAAAATTCTGTCATTATAATCTTTCATATCTTCTAATTTAGCAGACAACACGCTGATAATTTCAAACCAGGTGACTTAGCGACCTAAGCTTGGATCCACTTCACAATGTGGACACTAATATCTCTACCTGTAATTGATTATCAGAGTGTGTGAAAGGGGATAGTACGGGGTGTTCAAAAAGTCTCTCCGCAGTGCGTATGATTGTTCACCTGCCTGGGTTACTTCCCTTTAAGTGGACTCTCCCAATATTCCACTGTTTCATTACCTCAGCTAGCGTCAGTAGCATCGTTGGTGTGTGTCGTTACGTGTTGACGTGAACGTTTAAGTTTAGTTCCTTTGTTTGTTTGTTTCGTTTGTTTCGTTTTTATCACTGTTAAAATGCTAACCATTGAAGAACGTGTGTTTTTAGTCGAACAAGTGTTCAAAGCTGACGGTAAATACAGTTTCACTTCGTCAAACATTTAATTCAGTTTTCCCGGAGACAACATTCCCACACCGCGATACTGTGAGAGATTTGATTAACAAATTTCGAAGTAGAGATGCATGTACCCGGATAAATGAGACCTCGCCTCATCTTTGAAAAACTTTTTATTAAGAATATCCCTGGCGTTTTGTCTGAGGATAAAGTAATCGATATTTCCGATAAGATGTCCATGAGTCCGAACAAGTCAGTAAGAAAACTTGCCCAGTAAATCGATGTTAGTGACGGAACGGCCTACACAGCCGTAAGGAAAAAATTATAACTTTTCCCATACAAAGTGACAGTCGTGCAAGAACTGAAAAATACTGATCATGGCAAGAGACTGCATTATTGTCAATGGTTCAAAAATTTCGTTCAATGAAATGGAAGGGATATTCTTAATGAAACGTTTTTCGAAGATAAGGCGAGGTTTCATTTATCCGGGTACATGAAGTCGCAAAATTCTCGTATGCGGAGTACTGCAAATCCATTGTGTATTCATGAGGAACTACTTCATTCTCTATGAAAATAGAAATTTTCGATTGCAATTTCTAGACGTCGGATTGTGGGTCCCATATTTTTCAACGAAATAATAAACGATACTGCAGTGATTTTCTGTATCCATTCATAGGAGAACTTGTATTAAGTGAAATACTGAACTGTTATTTTCAATAAGATGGTGCAACCGCGAACACAGCTCGCGTTTCAATGTCACTGCTCGCTGATGTTTTTGGTGATCGCATAATTTCACGGGGACTTTGGCCTCCACAATCGCCTGACCTAACACCACCTGACTTATTCTTCTGGGGTGCAGCGAAAGCAACTCTCTACAAAAACCGTCCAAAATCCATCGATTAATTGAAAACTGTCATATCCACTTTCACTGCTTCTGTTACAGACGAAATGTTACAGCTTGTGTTTGGAAACATGATTAGAAGAATTTAATTGTGTATTCAACAACAGGGGGGACACTTCCAAAATTTAATGTGAAAATCTGTAAGTAAAAATGAATATTGAATAAATTAGTAATTTGTATTTCACTGAGTTTCATTTCGGTGTATTCACTGCGGCATACGGCACGTGCGGCTAACAATCATTCGGCACTGCGGAGAGACTTTTTGAACACTCCTTATTAATTGACTTGTCTAGCGTGTATATAGCGAACGGGCTTACAAGGTTTCTTTTTATCTCAAGAGATCCAAGATTTGCACTTTATTGAGTATGAAGACGGGACCACAGTAATTTAAAGCTGAGTAAACAGTCAGCTACGCAGAAAAAATTTCATTCTAAATGAATTAATGTACTGCTTTCTTTCTAATAATCAACTTTTTGTCTTCAACACTTGTCCAAAAAAGTTAAGGACGGAAATAACTTTCGAGTGATGTGTAACTCCAAAGTAACATAGCTCGATGAAACTTGGACCATACACAGAAAGAACTACTTCAGTGTAGTCCAGAAGGTAACTAAAAGAGGAAATACACACTGACACGAACAGATATGAGATATATCTTCAAAGGCAATAATCACAGTGAAGTTACCACGATTTGTGATGTCCCCTGGTTATTGCAAAAGTAAGGACATGGTTCTTAATAGGGTGTGTCATCACCACGGACGGCAATGTACGCTCTGTAACGTGCTCTCATACCAGCCACAGGGTTGGTACGGAATTCTTGGGGTAGGACGTTCCATTCTTCTACCAGCAAATTTTGGTGGTCCATGTGTTATGATGCGGGGAGCCATAATGTTGCATGGCCGTACTGACCTTCAAATCTCTGACCACGGCGCACTCGCCGGTCACCGTTACTGTGACACTCTACTCCTTTCCCACGTGCGTCTTTTCAGGGTTGCGTTCTGCCCTGACTTCATTTTGACAGCTGACAATAAGCGATCGTATCGAACAGAGCACGTGGTGGAGCTGTTGGAACGAGTGCGTGTTTGGCGAATGGACTAGCCTGTTCGTTCCCCCGGCTTAAGTCCCATCGAGCACATGTGTGATGCGATGCAGCGTGTCCAAATGAACCAGTGCCCATCCAGCAGTTGTCAACAGCACTGATAGAGGAATGGAACGCTCTACAACAAAAACTCCTTAGCAAACTAGTGTCCACGATTTAAATACGTCGAGGAACATGGATTGCTGTCCGTGGTGATCAAATGCTTTTAAGAACCATGTCCCACCTTTTGTAATGTACAGTGGACCATAATAAATCACAGTGACTTCTTTGTAATTACTGTTGTTGAATGAAAGTTTCGTTTCTGAGTGTCTCACTGCGTATTTATTTCAACTGCCCTTTGTACTGTGCAGGGCAGTTCTTTCTATGTATAATCCAAGTTTCATCAAGCTATGTTACTTGTCAGTGACATATCAAGCGAAAGTTACATCCGCACTCAAATTTTGCTCACCATTGTACGTTTGCATTATAAAAGGAGCATTTTTAGGGCCTCTTGTTTTTGTATACTAGTGACAAATTTGAGGAAATCCAAGCTCACATTCAGTACGAACCATCAATTTTTTCTGTATGACCATAATTATGATTGGAGGTCTGGGAGACTACCGCCCCTCACATACACTATGTAATCAAAAGTATCCGGCCACCTGGTTGAAAATGACTTAAACGTTCGTGGCTCCCTCCATCGGTAATGGAATTCAATACAGTGTTGGTCCACTCTTAGCGTTGATGGCAGCTTCCACTCTCGCAGGCATACGTTCAATCAGGTGCTGGAAAGTTTCTTTGGGAATGGCAGCCGATTCTTCACGGAGTGCTGCACTGAGGAGAGGTATTGATGTCGGTCGGTGAGGCCTGGCCCGAAGTTGGCGCTCCTAAACACCCCCAAGGCGTTCTATAGAATTCAGGTCAGGATTCTGTTCACGCCAGTCCATTCCAAGGATGTTATTGTGTAACCATTCCGTCACAGGCCGTGCATTAAGAACAGGTGCTCGACCGTGTTGAAAGATGCAATCGCCATTCCCCCAATTGGGGGAAGCAAGAGCATGCTTAAAACATGAGTGTAGGCCTGTGCTGTGATAGTGCCACGCAAAACCACAAGAGGTGCAAGTCCTCTCCATGAAAACCACGGCCACACTATAAAACCACCGCCCCCGAATTCTACTGTTGGCACTACACACGCTGGCAGACCATGTTGACCGAGCATTCGCCATACCCACACCCTGCCATCGGATCGCCACATTGTGTACCGTGATTTGACACTCCACACAACGTTTTTTCACTGTTTAATCGCCCAATGTTTACGCCCCTTACGCCAAGCGAGGCGTCGTTTGTATTTACCGGCGTGATGTGTGGCTTATGAGCAGCCGCTCGACCATGTAATCCAAGTTTTCCCACCTCCCGCCTAACTATCATAGTACTTGCAGTGGATCCTGATGCAGTTTGGAATTCCTGTGTCTGGGTAGATGTCTCCGTATTACACATTACGACCCACTTCAACTATCGGCGGTCTCTGTCAGTAAACAGACGAGGTCGGCCTGTATGCTTTTGTGCTGTACGTGTCCCTTTGTTTCCACTTCACTATCACATCGGAAACTGCGGACCTACGGATTTTCTAGAAGTGTGGAAATCTCGCATACAGACGTATGACACAAGTGACACCCAATCACCTGACCACTTTCGGAGTCCGTGAGTTCAGCGGAGCGCCCCATTCTGCTCTCTCACGATATCTAATGAGTACTGAGGTCGTTGATATGGAGTACCTGGCAGCAGATGGCAGCACAATGCACCTAACATGAAAAACATATTTTTTTGGGGGTGTCCGGGTACTTTTATCACATAGTGTATGTAAGTAAATGAAAGACCTACAGCCGCTAATTTATTCTGTGGCTACCAGTTTCTGAGCTTCACTGCACCGTCTTCAGGCCTCAGGTGATGCTAAAGGGGTTAATACCACCCGTATTCATGACGCCTGAGTGGCCAACATACACTCCTGGAAATTGAAATAAGAACACCGTGAATTCATTGTCCCAGGAAGGGGAAACTTTATTGACACATTCCTGGGGTCAGATACATCACATGATCACACTGACAGAACCACAGGCACATAGACACAGGCAACAGAGCATGCACAATGTCGTCACTAGTACAGTGTATATCCACCTTTCGCAGCAATGCAGGCTGCTATTCTCCCATGGAGACGATCGTAGAGATGCTAAATGTAGTCCTGTGGAACGGCTTGCCATGCCATTTCCACCCGGCGCCTCAGTTGGACCAGCGTTCGTGCTGGACGTGCAGACCGCGTGAGACGACGCTTCATCCAGTCCCAAACATGCTCAATGGGGGACAGATCCGGAGATCTTGCTGGCCAGGGTAGTTGACTTACACCTTCTAGAGCACGTTGGGTGGCACGGGAAACATGCGGACGTGCATTGTCCTGTTGGAACAGCAGGTTCCCTTGCCGGTCTAGGAATGGTAGAACGATGGGTTCGATGACGGTTTGGATGTACCGTGCACTATTCAGTGTCCCCTCGACGATCACCAGTGGTGTACGGCCAGTGTAGGAGATCGCTCCCCACACCATGATGCCGGGTGTTGGCCCTGTGTGCCTCGGTCGTTTGCAGTCCTGATTGTGGCGCTCACCTGCACGGCGCCAAACACGCATACGACCATCATTGGCACCAAGGCAGAAGCGACTCTCATCGTGAAGACGACACGTCTCCATTCGTCCCTCCATTCACGCCTGTCGCGACACCACTGGAGGCGGGCTGCACGATGTTGGGGCGTGAGCGGAAGACGGCCTAACGGTGTGAGGGACCGTAGCCCAGCTTCATGGAGACGGTTGCGAATGGTCCTCGCCGATACCCCAGGAGCAACAGTGTCCCTAATTTGCTGGGAAGTGGCGGTGCGGTCCCCTACGGCACTGCGTAGGATCCTACGGTCTTGGCGTGCATCCGTGCGTCGCTGCGGTCCGGTCCCAGGTCGACGGGCACGTGCACCTTCCGCCGACCACTGGCGACAACATCGATGTACTGTGGAGACCTCACGCCCCACGTGTTGAGCAATTCGGCGGTACGTCCACCCGGCCTCCCGCATGCCCACTATACGCCCTCACTCAAAGTCCGTCAACTGCACATACGGTTCACGTCCACGCTGTCGCGGCGTGCTACCAGTGTTAAAGACTGCGATGGAGCTCCGTATGCCACGGCAAACTGGCTGACACTGACGGCGGCGGTGCACAAATGCTGCGCAGCTAGCGCCATTCGACGGCCAACACCGAGGTTCCTGGTGTGTCCGTTGTGCCGTGCGTGTGATCATTGCTCGTACAGCCCTCTCGCAGTGTCCGGAGCAAGTATGGTGGGTCTGACACACCGGTGTCAATGTGTTCTTTTTTCCATTTCCAGGAGTGTATGTAACTGGTTTTCGCACCGCGATGTTGTCTCTCCAACCATCAACTATCAGCTAGTTGATGGTTGGAGAGACAACATCTGGGTTACAGGTAGTCTTAGAAAAGCAAATATAGATGTTGGCCACTGATCCATCATGTGTATGGATGGTGTTAAACGCGTCTACATCAGCTAAGGTTTGAAGATGGTGCACTGACGAACCGAAACTGGCAACCATACAATAAATGACATCATAAGGACGGCTGTAGGTCTTTCACTTCCTTACTTCACTTCTTTTGGTTTTTTCATTCAAATGTAGTTAGCACTTCGTCCTAAAAAGATCTATCTAAAAGACACGGAGTGTTGTCGAGACCGCGGAAATAGTTTCTAAACAGTTTTCTAATTCGAGTGAACACGTCATGTAACGACGCTTTAGATGGCAACGGAACAGCGACTGTGTTTCTCAATGACCACTCTGAGAAGTTATCTCTCGCGTCATCAGATGGCAGTCAGGTGTAGCTGCCCTCTTAACTTGCAGGAGCGCAGTTGTCCTGGTGGGACGCAGTCCAGCACTTGATTGAATCAGCTTGCTTTCGCTTCTAGCTAACTATCTATGAACACCCAGATTTCCCCTCACGGGTCATCTAATAATCCTAAGGTTTGAAACTCTGAATGATCTGTGTTTCTTTCGGTAGTCTACCTTTGAAGGCATTTTGTTCCATAAATATAAGAAAACTTCGATACACTCAGGCAGTAAACACAATTATACCTATTATCAAAAAGAAAGAAAATAAAAAAAAAACGAATGATGGTGCTGTAACTTCAGCGAAATTGTCTGGGTAAAAAAGAAGAAAATGGTTTTGCTGACGGGGGAACCTATCTAAAAGCAAATTTTATGCAAGCAACCATGGACACAGGGGTAAGCTTCAACCTCAGTATGAATGTTCCGTAAAACTCCGTTCTGAAATGTAATGAAAAATTTTTTGGCGAAAACATTTTTATAAAAATGCGCGAGATAGAACGTATTGCGTGATTTTGGAATAGTCGGCCTGTGTGGCCGAGCGGTTCTAGGCGCTTCAGTCTGGAACCGCGCGTCCGCTACGTCGCAGGTTCCAATGCTGCCTCGGGTGTGGATGTGTGTGATGTCCTTAGGTTAGTTAGGTATAAGCAGCTACAAGTTCTAGGGGACTGGTGACCTCAGATGTTAAGTCCCATAGTGCTCAGAGCCATTTCTGATTTTGGAATATGAACTGTCATAAAACCACAAACGCAGTAAACATACACTGACGTGACAAAAGTCATGCGATACATCCTGATACCGTGGATGACCTGCTTTTGCCAGGCGTAGTGCACCAACTCGGCGTGGCATCGACTCAGTAAATCGTTGGAAGCCTTCTGAAGAAATATTGAGCTACGTTGCCTCTATAGCCGTCCATAATTTTGGAAGTATTGGCGGTGCAGGATTTTGTGCACGAAGTGTCCTCTCGATTATGTACCATAAATATTCGATGGATTTCACGTCGGGCGATCCGGGTGGCCACATCATTCGCTCGAAATGTCCAGAATGTTCTTCATACCAAATGGTTCAAATGGCTCTGAACACTATGGGACTCAACATCTTAGGTCATAAGTCCCCTAGAACTTAGAGCTACTTAAACCTAACTAACCTAAGGACATCACACACACCCATGCCCGAGGCAGGATTCGAACCTGCCACCGTAGCAGTCCGGCGGTTCCGGACTGCAGCGCCAGAACCGCTAGACCACCGCGGCCGGCGCATTCTTCATACCAATCGCTAACAACTGTGCCCCGGTGACATCAGTAAGAATTCAATCGTTGTTTGGGAAAATGAAGTGCATTAATGGCTGCAAATGGTCTCCAAGTAGGTGAACATAACCATGTCCACTCAATGATCAGTTCAGTTGGACCAGAGGGTCCAGCCCATTCCATGTAAATATAGCCTACACCATTATGGAGCCACCATCAGCTTCCACAGTGCTTTGTTGACAACTTCTGTCCATCGTTTTGTGAGATATGCGCCACACTCGAACCCTGCCAACAGAAATCGGAATTTATGTAATAGGTCACGATTTTCAAGCCGCTTAGGGTCCAACCGATATGGTCACGAGCTCAGGAGAGGTGATGCAGGCGATGTCGGGCTGTTAGCAAAGGCACTCGCGTCCGTCATCTGCTGCCATGGCCCGTTAACGCCAGATTTCGCCGCACTGCCCTAACGGATACGTTCGTCGTACGTCCCACATTGATTTCTGCGGTTATTTTATACAGTGTCACTTGTCTCTTAGCATTGGCTATTCTACGCAAATGCCGCTGCTCTCGGCCTGTAAGTGAAGGCCGTCGGCCACTGCGTTGTCCACGGTGAGAGATAACGCCTGAAATTTGATATTCTCGGCACACTCTTGACACTCTGGATGTGGAAATATTGAATTCCCTAAAGATTCCTGAAATGGAATGTTCTGTCCATCTAGCTCCAACTGCCTTTCCGCGTTCAATGTCTGTTAATTTCTGATGAGCGGTCATAGCCATGTTGGACACTTTTTGACATGAATCATCTGAGTACGAATGACAGCTCCGACAAGCACTGGCCTTTTATACTTTGTGTACGCGACACTAACGCCATCTGTATATGTGCATGCAGCTACCCCATGACTTTTGTCACCTCAGTGTATAATTTCCGAGGAGCGTCATAAATTGTAGTCTGTAAGGTCACATGTCAAATAACGGCATAAAGTATGCTTGAGAAATCATTTCGAAGTTGAAGTCACGAAAGACATTCGCTCGATGTGCTGGTGTGTTGTCTTGGCGAAATAGTACACGTGAAGTCTTCTGGGCCATTTCTTATGGAATTCTGGAAGGACCGTTTTCTTCAAAACATCTTCGTTGACTGTATCACTGTCTGTTGACTGTCACCGTAATGCCCTCTGGAATGTAATGAGTAAGGATCACGCCATCCCTGTTCTAGAACATGGTCACCATCATTTTTTCAAGGCTGGTCGTTACCCGAAACTTTTTTGGTGGCATTGTGTGTGTGTGTGTTTCCTTTCAATCTGAATGGCGTTTCGTTACAGTATTGTAGAACGACAGCCATGACTCAACCACTGTCACAATCGGTAAAAAGAAAGCCCCATTAACGCCATCATAACGTACCAACATTGCTTGGCAAAATATCACGCACGCAGTGTTGTGGTCAACCGTCAGGATTCGTGGCACTTACCTGGAGGACACTTTTCGCTTTTTCAGATCATGCAGGATTATGTGCATAGACCTCACGGAAATTCCAACTTTGGAGGCGGTGAGTTCTCCATTCGGCGACCAGAACAGCTTTCTCCACTCGTTCGATCACGTAGCCAGACTGACTGGTCGGAAACAGAGATTGTCTTAGTTTGTTGTCACACTGTGTTCTGCCTTCTCTGAACTGTCGCATCCGTGAACGAACATTAGGCACGTTCGTGACACCATCACTATACGTCTGACGGATTTCAGTCGGCGTTACATGACGCAAATGGAGAAAACGGATGAGTGCCAACTAGTTTTGAAATGAGAACGTCGCCATTTTAAGTATCAAAAACAGCCCTCACTACAGCTAGAGTTCTGTGTGCTGTACAGAGCTCCCATCTCTGTCACACATTACAATGAGTTCACATGCATTTTAAAACAATTCATATGTTTCTATCTGTTTCCAGCTTTGAGGAGAAAATTGGGGGGGGGGGGGGGGGGGTTATAACTTGAATGAACCTCGTACTGGGTAAAAGAACATGAAGACGATGATAAGGGTGGTGATGACGATGATGGAGCCGTTTCCTGGTGGCTGCAGGGTTGGGTATGAGTCTATGCTTAATCTGCTAATGGTCCGCCCCCGGTAGCTGAGTGGTCAGCGCTACAGAAAATCAATCCTAAGGGCCCGGGATCGATTCCCGCCTGGGTAGGAGATTTTCTCCGCTCAGTGACTGAGTGTTGTGTTGTCCTACTCATCATCATTTCAACCTCATCGACGTGCAAGTCGCCGAAGTGGCGTCAAATCGACTTGCACCCGGCGAACGGTCTACCTGACGGGAGGCCTTAGTCACACGACATTTCCATCTCCAAATGGCCGTAATTTTTACTGACATTTATTGCGTCTTTCACCTCTTACAGTGCTTTGTAGATGTGGAAAATTCGTAGTTGCCGTGAAATGGAAGGAACGAGCGCGTAAGGTCGGTTATAGAGAAAGAGGAAGGTCGATTTCGGTTTTATAGAAAAATTCAAGGTAAGTGTAGCTCTTCCATAAAGGACACTGTGTTCAGAAAACTTTCACTAGGATGTGTGAGATCTCAAACACGTCCAGTCAAAGGAAGACATCGAAGTAATTTAGTTGCATCAAGTTACATTGTTACAACTAGATGGTATGCTTTCTGAATCAGATGGGAATCCTTGCTCGAAAGAAGAAGAAGAAGAAGTTCATTCTGCAAAGCGGTGTTGAGAAAGTTTAGTGAACCATTATTTGCGACAGTCTCTAGAACAACTCTGCTGCCATGTACGTAGATTGTAAGCACACTAAAGACAAGGTAAGATAATTCAGGTCTCGTCCAGAAGCATATAGACAGTCGTGTTTTCCTCGCTCCATTTGCATGTGGAACAGGAAAGGAAATTTACTTAGTATTAAGAAAACAGTATTAATTGCGTTTTTTATTTAGTACCGACCGGTTTCAGCCCATCGCAGGGCCCATCTTCAGGGCGAACATATTGTGACATTACACTATATATCTTAGACAAGACTAATGATAACTATCTTAAAAGAGTGGATTACATTAATATAATGTTTTATCCACTGGTTTACCGCGGGTGGCGTCACGTCTATCAAGGTGTGGCAGGAGACTGTAAGGAATTAACCTTATGTTTGTGTTTATATAGCAATCTCTGAGCACGTGAGCGTAAGCAGCGCCTCCAGCGGTGACCAATAGTAAACGTCAAGGCATAAAAATTGAAGTATAAATACAATTTGTGTTAAAATTACAATGTAAAAAGAACACCGCTCGAGGCGAGCTTACGCTCACGTGCTCAGAGATTGCTATATAAACACAAACATAAGGTGAATTCCATACAGTCTCCTGCCACACCTTGATAGACGTGACGCCACCAGCGGTAAACCAGTGGATAAAATATTATATTTATGTAATCCACTCTTTTGAGATAGTTATCATTAGTCTTGTCTAAGATCTGTATTGTAATTTCACAGTATGTTCGCCCTGAAGATGGCCCCTGCGATGGGCTGAAACCAGTCGGCACTAAATAAATAAAAAACGTGATTAAGACTGTTTTCTTAATACTAAGTTAATTTGTATTAATCGCTGTTAATCCATAACCATGTTGTCCAAACAGGAAAGGAAATGATTAGCATAGAGGTTCAAGGTAGCCTGCGCCATGCACCTTATGGTAGCTTGCTCAGCATTAAGTGCAGACGTATGTGTAGAACATCTACATTTATAACTGAACACGCTTAGCAACACATGTCTATACACATACTTTGAACTTATGACTAATGTTATATAACTTAAGTGCGCTCTGTTACAAAAAGGTCACATGGTTTTTGAACGATTGGTTTCGCGGGCTGTCGGAACATTCCAACACTGAGACAAATAAGGAAAATCGCCTGAAGTTGAGAATCTAGCATGGCGGTACAAAAGGCTCTGTCTAGTACGCAATTTTGTACGCTGGGACAGAGACGCACCGGGCAGTGAGGACTTCCACTCAGTACACGCGGACTGCACCCTCCGCCCCGCGCCGTGCAGGGGCTGCGTCCAGTCGTGGGCTGACACTGGAGTCGCTTTCAGGGCGGTCGATAGCACTGTCCACTGTGCGGGAGCGTCGGCCTTTCTGCGCGTGGGTTCCAAAGTTAGCAAGTGTGCCTCCTAAGTATACTGCTCGGATTTTATAAGAGCAAAATCATCATTACAACGTGACCACCACCAGATTCTCGTGCTGTAACTGAACATGTACCGGGAATGTGGTGGACGTACACGTCAAAAATAAATAAACAATTAAATTAAATGATATGGGTAGTGAAGGAAGGGTACAATACTTCGATAAAATTGCCATGCTGACATCAACAATTGCGCCGATGAATAGGTAGCCGATGTGCTTTTTTTACAATTTGTTTAGCAAATGGATTAAAAATATTTGTTTATAACTGTTATACTTCATTTCTTGTTACTGATCGGAGGCCTTTTATTTGCATCGAATGTACGTTACAGGTTATTATTTAATGACTTACGGTCATTCTTAACGAGCGGTCTTAAACTGTAGTTCCTACATTTAAATTTAATACATGTGTTGGGTTTGTTTTCAAGAATTAATAGGTATTATACAGGGTGTAAACTTTAAGTTGACAAACCAGAATCAACTCGAAAAATAAGCTTCACACTAAAAAACGTGTATAATCCAAAGTTTATTGTTTTCGAAGGGGACATCTCCTGGTGCTAAAATTAGTCCGCCAACCCAAACCCCTGGGGGTGGGACAGGAGGCAACCTTAGAATTTCAAATGGGAACCCCCATTTTTATCGCAGAATCAGAGTCTACATAAAAAAAACTGCGTAAATTTTGTTTTAAACATTTGTTTTGATTCTTGGTAGTTGGCGCTATAATTCAAGAAAACCCATGTTCTCATTTTTGCGTAGAAAATGGTTACGGACAAATAAAAAATAATTATTTACTTCGTAAATTTTGATTCGCTAGAACGAAAACTTTCCCTCTCTCCGCATAGGGTGGGGTTTGAGATAGAGGAATAAGAGTTTTACAAATGTTAACCACGAAACAAACAAAACTTATGACAAACTGCGGAAGTAATTAATTTTGGGTCAGCATTTGTAAAACTTTAATTTCTCTCTCTCAAACCCCACCCTATGGGGAGAGAGGGAGAGTATTGGTTCAAATGGTTCAAATGGCTCTGAGCACTATGGGACTTAACATCTGTGGTCATCAGTCCCCTAGAACTTAGAACTACTTAAACCTAACTAAGCTAAGGACATCACAAACATCCATGCCCGAGGCAGGATTCGAAACTGCGACCGTAGCAGTCGCGCGGTTCCGGACTGAGCGCCTAGAACCGCTAGACCACCGCGGTCGGCTGGGAGAGTATTGTTTGGGGACATTCGTAAATAGCTGTTTTGCGTTGGAAAACAGCAGTTTACATTTATTCTGAAAACTAAGGAGTTAGATACTTTCCTCCAACGAGCGGGCTGTTGAGGCCTGAATACTGCCGACAGTAGCTGAAATGATGTTAAAGCTATTTCCGCATTCTCTCATGACTTTGTTAATACTGATGGACTTGTTTGGATGGGCACCACAGCTTCGATAAGTTTAGGGAACAACGTCGTTTCATCTGCCTCCTGCTTAGGTACTTCATTAAGCTGTACTAGAAACTTGTGCTCATTATCAGGTGCACAGCGCACTGGACATCTCATACTCCTAAGTAGTACGCATGACATGATCCTTAATGGAAGGAGCTAAAATCCAGAGACTAATAAAAAAGTGAAGCACCCAAAAGGGGAGGACTGAACGAAATGAAACTTCGGGCCTTGAGAGGGCTGTTATTGTTGTTGCGGTCTTCAGTCCTGAGACTGGTTTGATGCAGCTCTCCATGCAACTCTATCCTGTGGAAGCTGCTTCATCTCCCAGTACCTACCGCAACCTACATCCTTCTGAATCTGCTTCGCCCGCATCTCGTGGTCGTGCGGTTGCGTTCTCGCTTCCCACGCCCGGGTTCCCGGGTTCGATTCCCGGCGGGGTAAGGGATTTTCTCTGCCTCGTGATGGCTGGGTGTTGTGTGCTGTCCTTAGGTTAGTTAGGTTTAAGTAGTTCTAAGTTCTAGGGGACTTATGACCACAGCAGTTGAGTCCCATAGTGGTCAGAGCCATTTGAACCATTTTTTGAATCTGCTTAGTGTATTCATCTCTTGGCCTCCCTCTACGATTTTTACCCTCCACGCTGCCCTCCAATACTAAATTGGTGATCCCTTGATGCCTCAGAACATGTCCTACCAACCGATCCCTTCTTCTGGTGAAGTTGTGCCACAAACTCCTCTTCTCCCCAATCCTATTCAATACTTCCTCATTAGTTATGTGATCTACCCATCTAATCTTCAGCATTCTTCTGTAGCACCACATTTCGAAAGCTTTTATTCTCTTCTTGTCCAAACTATTTATCGTCCACGTTTCACTTCCATACATGGCTACACTCCATACAAATACTTTCAGAAACGACTTCCTAACATTTAAATCAATACTCGATGTTAACAAATTTCTCTTCTTCAGAAACGCTTTCCGTGCCATTGCCAGTGTACATTTTATATCCTCTCTACTTCGACTATCATCAGTTATTTTGCTCCCCAAATAACAAAACTCCTTTACTACTTTAAGTGTCTCATTTCCTAATCTAATACCCTCAACATCACCCGACTTAATTCGACTACATTCCATTATCCTCGTTTTGCTTTTGTTGATGTTCATCTTATATCCTCCCTTCAAGGCACCATCCATTCCGTTCAACTGCTCTTCCAAGTCCTTTGCTGTCTCTGACAGAATTACAATGTCATCGGCGAACCTCAACGTTTTTATTTCTTCTCCATGAATTTTAATACCTACTCCGAATTTTTCTTTTGTTTCCTTTACTGCTTCCTCAATATACAGATTGAATAACATCGGGGAGAGGCTACAACCCTGTCTCTCTCCCTTCCCAACCACTGCTTCCCTTTCATGTCCCTCGACTCTTATAACTGCCATCTGGTTTCTGTACAAATTGTAAATAGCCTTTCGCTCCCTGTATTTTACCCCTGCCACCTTTACAATTTGAAAGAGAGTATTCCAGTCAACATTGTCATAAGCTTTCTCTAAGTCTACAAATGCTAGAAACGTAGGTTTGCCTTTCCTTAATCTGTTTTCTAAGATAAGTCGTAAGGTCAGTATTGCCTCATGTGTTCCAGTATTTCTACGGAATCCAAACTAATCTTCCCCGAGGTCGGCTTCTACTAGTTTTTCCATACGTCTGTAAAGAATTCGTGTTAGTATTTTGCAGCTGTGGCTTATTAAACTGATTGTTCGGTAATTTTCACATCTGTCAACACCTACTTTCTTTGGGATTGGAATTATTATATTCTTCTTGAAGTCTGAGGATATTTCGCCTGTTTCATACATCTTGCTCACCAGATGGTAGAGTTTTGTCAGGACTAGCTCTCCCAAGGCCGTCAGTAGTTCCAATGGAATGTTGTCTACTCCGGGGGCCTTGTTTCCACTCAGGTCTTTCAGTGCTCTGTCAAACTCTTCACGCAGTATCGTATCTCCCATTTCATCTTCATCTACATCCTCTTCCTTTTCCATAATATTGTTGTCAAGTGCATCGCCCTTGTATAGACCCTCTATATACTTCTTCCACCTTTCTGCTTTCCCTTCTTTGCTTAGAATTGGGTTTCCATCTGAGCTCTTGATGTTCATACAAGTGGTTCTCTTATATCCAAAGGTCTCTTTAATTTTCCTGTAGGCAGTATCTATCTTACCCCTGGTGAGATAAGCCTCTACATCCTTACATTTGTCCTCTAGCCATCCCTGCTTAGCCATTTTGCACTTCCTGTCGATCTCATTTTTGAGACGTTTGTATGCCTTTTTGCCTGCTTCATCTACTGCATTTTTATATTTTCTCCTTTCATCAATTAAATTCAATATTTCTTCTGTTACCCAAGGATTTCTACTAGCCCTCGTCTTTTTACCTACTTGATCCTCTGCTGCCATCACTACTTCATCCCTCAAAGCTACCCATTCTTCTTCTACTGTATTTCTTTCCCCCGTTCCTGTCAATTGTTCCCTTATTCTCTCCCTGAAACTCTGTACAACCTCTGGTTCTTTCAGTTTATCCAGGTCCCATCTCCCTAAATTCCCACCTTTTTGCAGTTGCTTCTGTTTTAATCTACAGGTCATAACCAATAGATTGTGGTCAGAGTCCACATCTGCCCCTGGAAATGTCTTACAATTTAAAACCTGGTTCCTAAATCTCTGTCTTACCATTTTATAATCTATCTGATACCTTTTAGTATCTCTAGGGTTCTTCCATGTATACAACCTTCTATCATGATTCTTAAACCAAGTGTTAGCTATGATTAAGTTGTGCTCTGTGAAAAATTCTACCAGGCGGCTTCCTCTTTCATTTCTTAGCCCCAATCCATATTCACCTACTACGTTTTCTTCTCTCCCTTTTCCTACACTCGAATTCCAGTCACCCATGACTATTAAATTGTCGTCTCTCTTCACTATCTGAATAATTTCTTTTATTTCATCATACATTTCTTCAATTTCTTCGTCATCTGCAGAGCTAGTTGGCATATAAACTTGTACTACTGTAGTAGGTGTGGGCTTCGTATCTATCTTGGCCACAAGAATGCGTTCACTATGCTGTTTGTAGTAGCTTACCCGCGTTCCTATTTTCCTATTCATTATTAAAGCTACTCCTGCATTACCCCTATTTGACTTTGTGTTTATAACCCTGTAGTCACCTGACCAGAAGTCTTGTTCCTCCTGCCACCGAACTTCACTAATTCCCACTATATCTAACTTTAACCTATCCATTTCCCTTTTTAAATTTTCTAACCTACCTGCCCGATTAAGGGATCTGACATTCCACGCTCCGATCCGTAGAACGCCAGTTTTCTTTCTCCTGATAACGACATTCTCTTGAGTAGTCCCCGCCCGGAGATCCGAATGGGGGACTATTTTAACTCCGGAATATTTTACCCAAGAGGACGCCATCATCATTTAATCATACAGTAAAGCTGCATGCCCTCGGGAAAAATTACGGCTGTAGTTTCCCCTTGCTTTCAGCCGTTCGCAGTACCAGCACAGCAAGGCCTGTTTGGTTATTGTTACAAGGCCAGATCAGTCAATCATCCAGACTGTTGCCCTTGCAACTACTGAAAAGGCTGCTGCCCCTCTTCAGGAACCACACGTTTGTCTGGCCTCTCAACAGATACCCCTCCGTTGTGGTTGTACCTACAGTACGGCTATCTGTATCGCTGAGGCACGCAAGCCTCCCCACCAACGGCAAGGTCCATGGTTCATGGGGAGGGGGGGGGGCTTGAGAGGGCATGTGCTCTTATTTCAGTGATCACAAAATCGAGTCAGATTTACAAAGAACTTGGCAGTCTGGGTACACTTATCAGTACAACGTTGCAACCTCTCTGGTCTGGATGCATGCACTGGTTCGGTTGGGAAGGGTTTTATCATGCCTCTGTATCCTCTCCTTGAGGTAAGCTGGCCCACAACTGGTGTGAGTAGTTCTTGATGTTCTGAATACCAGCACTTGGATGTGATGTCCAAGCTGGTCTCACACACATTCTCTTGGGGTTCCCTCTTGAAAGATAAGATACCACGATATTTTTGCATGACAGGAAATGCAAGAGGATTCACGATCCATAACGTATTATTGTGCCCTAAGAGTTCCCCCAGTCACTGCTAGCCATGGTCTGAGGTCATACCAGAGAGTTCGCCATGCTATGACGAAAAATGTACTTCTGACCTAACATCGATTCTGAATGCTGGATTCGAGGTCTTTGTTACTCCCGCCTTTCGAGTTCTTCTGATAGTATTTCCCTAATAACTTTCGTCCTCTAACAAAGATTTCTTTAGGAGTCGTATACCAATTTTCACAGATTTGCTATATCTATGAGTTAATATAACGGCATATTTTCATTACAATTTTCTTTTCTTATTTCACACTCCTCCTACACACCAATAGTGATTGAATTTCCAAATAACACAGAAACACGCACTTTATTTATAACGGTGAAGCCAAATACAAATTTTCATAGGGCTTATTTCAAAAAGGCTTTCGTATTAAAATCTTTTCATAAAAATTTTCATCCACTATTTCACACCCTAAGAGGTAGAAATTCCAAACTTACGGAAGATCTATTTTTTATTTCTAACCGAGAAACCAGATATAAATTTTCGTCGTTATATTTTCAAACAATCTTTCATCCCCTCCTTCACCACCTTAGGTATTGAGTTTCGAACAACCCTTATTAAACCTTGCATCCTCCACAAAATTTGAATTTTCTGTCCTTAACAGTTGGGTTGGGGCGATGACGAGTCAGTGAATCAGTCAGGCCCTATTTCGCCCCGTGAGGTGTTGAATTTTTAAAAAAACACCGAAAAATGTTTTTGTTTAAATTTATGACTGAGAAGTCAAATTCCAATTTTTATTGATGTAGCTTTAAAAATGCTTTAGCAGGTCATTAATAACGATTTATTTTCAAAAAAAAGTCATCCACTACCGTGCCTCCATAAGGGTTAAATTCGCAAACTTTCTGAAACACGTAATTCTTTAGTTCTGACTGAGAAACTAAATACTAATTTTCGCAGTTCTTACTCCAAAATTGCCTTAATAGTGGCATATTTTTAAGAAACTTTTCATCCTCTGTTTCACCGCCTTATGGGTGGAATTTCAAAAAAGGGGGTTGGAATTTCTAAAAATACCATCTGAAACGACGGCAACAGTATAAGATCAACCCCCACTCCAAAGTTCAAGTATCTATCCTCAGAGGTTTGGGCTGGGCCATGATGAGCCAGTCAGTCGTTCAGGACATTTTCTTTTATGTATAGCCGGCCGTTGTGGCCGAGCGGTTCTAGGCTCTTCAGCCCGGAACCGCGCTGCTGCGACGGTCGCAGGTTCGAATCATGCCTCGGGCATGGAAGTGTGTGATGTCCTTAGGTTAGTTAGGTTTAAGTAGTTCTAAGTCTAGGGGACTGATGACCTCAGATGTTAAGTCCCGCAGTGCCCAGACCCACTTGAAACATTTTTCAAATATTGCCCACACTTGAAAGTGTATAAAGATTAAGCCTTAAGCCTGGTGACAACACTAAAAAGGAACGACAGTAATGCACTCTGGCGGCCGTTCTACCTATCGCAGAGAATTGAGACTTACTTAGTTCCATAACCGCCAATGGTGCTTATGTGTTCAAAGCTACTCGAAACTGGCTGGTAGCTATAAGTAAGCTACTAAACTAAACTGACAGACCAGTGAAAACAATATACAGAAATTTTTTAAATGTTTGTTACCATCTTGACGTTGCAATGCGATTATAGAACAACCTTCAAATAAATACATGTACAGACGTCACTCGAAGATGCCCAAAACCAGTTTTGTTGACATTACACAGCCCGGTAGCGCCAGTGTATAACATATTTAGCTAGAACGTTATGAACGAATAACTCGAACTACGAAGCATGTCTGAGCGAGCCTGGGCGAAATTGAATTTCGCGTTAGTAACATAAGGGGATGGCGGTTATTGGCCTGTGTCTTCGTAATGGAAGTTACGAGAAACTTGAAGCTACTCTAGAGTGAAAAATCGCTCTCCATCCGACGACCTGCGGGTCCTTTATTCCACTTTTAGCGCTTTTTGGAAGCAGAATTACCTCGTGAGATAGATTGCCGTGGTCCCAGTGCTGACACACGCGTGCCGTTAACGCGGTGCAGTACGCGAGTAGGACGCCACAGGGCGTAAATCGTAGGATTCCATCCCTTTGCGCCTGATAAACCTACCAGCGCGTTATTATTCGCACTATGATTACCTTGCCTGCAGTAAAACAGGTCCCCGAAACCGCCTGAAGAAATGGGCTTCTTGCAGCACACTAGCGCCATATGGAAGCTTACGGAGCAAATTGAAACTACTATAAAACGAGCTGATGGTCAGGGACAAGGGTCATACCTTCTGTGAGCAATAGTTTTTACTGAAACAAATACTGACGGTACGTTTAAAGGTCACACTCACTTGTCAGGTTGGATTTAAACCCTCATCAGCATCAGTTTCCATACAGCTAGAAACTAAATATTTTTTATGATGAGGAACATTAACTTTTCAAAGCGATGATTTCCGTTTAATTTGCTAACGGGTGGGAGCCTCTCTCACGAGACCTCTGCAATAAAATATAAAGTTCCTCAAACTGTCATGATGCAAATACTTCGATGCATAGTTGGCGACAATGTACATCATTGTAAATGGCCTAACACTAGCCTCTGAAAAGAAAATAATTGTCAGCCAAAGCGAAAATAGTTTTGCATCTTACATTTAAACGCAAGTTGACCATAAGTGGTTAAATTTTTGAAGAATGTTTGAACAACTGATAGCGGGAAGGAAAATGTTTTTTCCCCCACAGTGACCATTAGTATGACTTGATGGCAACGCTTCATTTATTTATGTGTGTATTTCAAGAGTTTACGTTCCAAAAAATTACGTTACCTCTCCAAGGCAATTATAGTAAAACACAGTATGTCCAATATTCTTATAGCATTTTGTAGCTTGAGATGTTATATAAACGTTTACGTAGAAGTTACGCAATCTGGTTACTCCCAGCTGTGTGAACAGAGGTAAATTATGCCTGCAAACTGACACGAACACACAAGATTAGTGCACTTTTATAAAAGAAACACAAAAATAAAAGCCTTTGTTAATAACCTATTTCTGACCTATTTTCAAAGAAACAGCTTATCTAATGTAATGTGAAGGTCACTAAGTAAGAAAAATATAATGATATGAGAAGAAAAGTTGCTATTCACCAAATAGCGGAGATGCTGAGTCGCAGATAAGAACAACAAAAAGACTCTCACAGTTAAAGATTTCGGCCATTAAAACCTTCGTCAACAATAGAGACACATAGTAGCCGGCCGCTGTGACCGAGCGGTTCTAGGCGCTTCAGTCCGGAACCGCGCTGCTGGTACGGTAGCAGGTTCGAATCCTGCCTCGGGCATGGATGTGTGTGATGTCCTTAGGTTAGTTAGGTTTAAGTAGTTCTAAGTTCTAGGGGGCTGATGACCTCAGATGTTAAGTCCCATAGTGCTTAGAGCCATTTGAACCAAGACACACACACACACACACACACACACACACACACACACACACACACACTGAGACTGCAGTCGTGTGTGTGAGTTGCGTTTACGTGTGTGTGTGTATGCTTTAACTGCGTGAATCCTTTTGTTGTGCCTATCTACGACTCAACATCTCCACTATATGGTGAGTAGCAACGTTCCTTCTCATAATATTGTCACATTCTACCCTGGATTTTCCACTGTGTGAAAAACATAATGATGACAGTCAGTAGTCAGCCCGACAAATTACAACCAGAGACGGTTTACACATGTCTCACATGCAAGGGGGCCCGCGAATTCAGGCGCCACTTGCCGTACCGCCTATTTTTCTGTGTGAAGAATTAACCACCAATAGTTCTCAACTGAAAGTGAAAGATCTGTTAGGAGTTTATGTTCATGGTCGTGCAGTTTATTAAAAAACTGGAAATAACAGAGCATTGACATAGAATCGTGCTGCAAGACGACCAAGGCCACTGAGATGAGACATCCACTTTATGCAGACGAGACATCACGTAGTGCGGCCAATGGCTCGCCCCGCTGGCGTATTGAACGCGTGTGCACTACAGTAGTTGGTCAATACAGCGTGTACCAGACCCCGACTGCGTGGCTGCTAATTGAAGCGGAACCCGCGTGACAAGCGCCCCATGCAGCCTTATTAATAGAGCCGCGACTTCCAAACGCCGTCCACTAAACGCTTCGAGTCCCAAACAATCTGTGTCTATCACGAACGCGGTGTAATGTGCAGCACAAACATTTATTTTCTCTCGTTATCTGCCACTGTGCCATTCGTTTTGTCGCCCCAGCCGAAGGGAGAAGCAGCGAAACTACTCGCAAGTAGCGGAGCGGAGAAACGCATCGGGAGCGGAGAGCGTTCCTTGCTGCTCAGGTTGAACAGCTATGCAACGCTGAGCGGACACTTCGGTGCGATTACTGACCGGAACGACCTGCTGTCGTTGTTCCTTACTTACCACTGGAGTTGCTTTCGTTGGGACGGCGGTTCAATTCCCCGTCTTCTCATCCACATTTAGGTTTTCCTTCCTTTCCCTACTATGCTTAAGGCAAATGCCAGGATGGTATGTTCGAAAAGGTCACAGCCCATATCCTTCGCTATCCTTGCCCAAGGCGAGCTCGTACTACATCTCTAATGATTTGGTCGTCGACAGGACGTTAAACACTCATCTTCTTTCCTTCCTTTCTTGTTCCTTCGGTACTTGCCTCAGTTTACTACAGTGACTGAGTACGTAATAAGTCGTAATAAAATGACCACTATTTTGGATATTTATACACAAACTTCATAATTACATTTATACTGAGATAACATCTCCATCTTTTGCTGCCTGAACGCTCAGTTGCGCGTAATATTATGCTGATTATTTTCAGGTTAAAAATGGCTCTTAGCACTATGGGACTCAACTTCTGAGGTCATCAGTCCCCTAGAACTTAGAACTACCTAAACCTAACTAACCTAAGGACATCACACACATCCAAGCCCGAGGCAGGATTCGAACCTGCGACTGTAGCGGTCTCGCGGTTCCAGACTGTAGCGCCTAGAACTGCACGGCCACTCCGGCCGGCTTTTCAGGTTAGGTCTGTCTAAATACAATAGAATAAGACCAGTTTTATCATTCCATGAGTTTCTCATCTCCAGTGTTTTGAAAGGCACCATCAGTCGTCTGGATTATACACTTGTTTATTTATATACTATTTTGTTTTACATATTATGCGCTGTACATCGAGGTTAGAAACAGTTCTGACACTTTCTGCTTATTATTTTATTACTTTATGGAAACTGAAGCCAGTCCTGAACAGTGCACATAAGTGCTAAACCACATGAAAAACAAACCCCGATTGTAGATCATGACGATCGTTGAGTCTGTCCGCAGATACTATCTGAATGTCCCCCATCCTCCTGTCCATACGTTCAACTGTATTTGATACCAGCTGGTATTCTGGTTTGCTAACGTACTATGAATTGAGAAACAATCTTCCCTTATTCGTCTTTTAAAGAATTGATGGTTTCTTTCATAATAACCATTCCTGATCCTCCAAAACCGCCACTCGGCACGAAGTTTGCTAATAATTTAATAATTTACTATACTTAACAAGTTCTGTCTTTCCTGCCTGAATTATGAACTGAAATCGAACGAGTGCAGCATTTACATGACTGTATAAAATCTTCTCGGTTTTCAAGCCGCGTCAATTCGAATAGAATTCTCAAGCTTTCGATGGCTGCCTCCGCCACGACAACCAACTTCTTGTACCGCGATGAATATTGTGAAAGGACGGACGGCACAGCAATTGGCTCCCCACTGTCTCCTGCAATCTCGAATTTCTTCATGGAGCACTTTGAGAAGCAGGCTCTGAACTCTATGGCGTTACGTTCGTCTTGCTTCCTAAGGCAGGTTGATGACACCTTCCTGATACGGCCTCATGGTGAAAATACATTGCAGCATTTCGTGGATCACATGAAAGGTGTCCATCCCAACATTAAATTTTTTCATCGAGATGGAGAAGGAATACAATCTACAGTTCTTGAGTGTTTTAGTTGAGCGCAAGGCAGGAGGCCGCCTTGGTCATTCAGTATACAGGAAACCAATGCACACTGATCGATAATTGAATGTCGATAGTTTTAACCACCCTGTACACAAGATAGCGGTCCTGAACACTTTCATACAAAGAGCCAAAGATACTTCCGACGACCATCACCTACAGTTTTAATTGCAGCACTTGAGACACGTGTTTAGAGACAATGTTTATAGTGTGACTAGGGCCTCCCTTCGGGTAGACCGTACGTCGGGTGCAAGTCTTTCGATTTAACGCCACTTCGGTGACTTGCGCGTCGGTGGGGATGAAATGATGATGATTAGGACAACACAACACCCAATCCCTGAGCGGAGAAAATCTCCGACCCAGCCGGGAATCGAACCCGGGCTCTTAGGATTAACATTCTGTCGCGCTGACAACTGAGCTACCTGGGGCGGACATGTTTATAGTAAAAGAGACATTACAAACGCTTTAACGCGTCGCTGAAGAAGGGCCCCTTGTGAATCGGCAGAAGAAGCGAAGCCGGCGGCTTACCTGCCACACGTGAGGTAACGAGCAGCAAGTTATGACGAACAATGCAGAGACATGGATTGAGGACCAGTGCTCCAACCTGTTTCCAAGATCGGAAGTATGTTCCGCCCTGTTAAACACGATAAAGCTATTCGTTTGCCCTGTGTGTATGGTGTCCCTTGCGAAAGCGGCAGCATCAATATTGGCCAGACAAATCGCATAGTTGCAGAGCGTTGTACCGAGCACAAGAGACATATTAAACAAAGAGAGCTCGAAAAATAAGCCATATCTGAGCGTTGCTCGGAAAACGGACACAAAACGCAGTCTGCGAACACGAGAGTATTGGCTCATGCGTCAACATCCTGGGATTCCCTTATAAAAGCCGTTATAAAAAAGGCGGCTGTGATTAGAATGAACAGCAACAATTTTAACAGAGACGAAGGATGCACATTGAGCAGGATGTGAGGACGGTCTTTGGATGTCAAACGAAAGCAACGAAGGATGCTTAATGCTTCTAGGGAGGCGGGAGCGGCAGTTTCAAACGTGGCGCCTTTCCCCGCACCACCTGACGTCACTCGGTCCCGCGGCCAACGGAGCTTCTATGAGCTGCCCAACTCGCCTTCCGCGTAGACCTCGTTTCGGTCCTCCCTGGTGCCAGCGTCCATAATCGTGCCTTTATAAGCGGACAATCGTGCCAGTCCCGGGCTCTCCCCTCCACTGCCTTTCCCGCTCCTTCTCGTGTCCGCCCAGCCCCCGTTTTCTATGTCCCCTCCTCCATCGGCTCCCCCTTTTTTTCTTTTCCTCTCCTCCCCCCTTTTTCCCCTCATAGGTCTGGGTCCTCCCCCCCCCCATCTGCCGCCGTGTCTTCTTTTCCTCTCCTCCCCCCCTTTTTCCCCTCATAGGTCTGGGCCCTCCCCCCCCCCCCCTATCTGCCGCCGTGTCATCTGTATAGTGCTGTTATAAATTGAGTGTTCAGTGTTGTGCGTCCCCTATCAGTGTTGCGAACACCCATCATACTGTCGTTAGTTGTGTTTTTTGATCTCGTGCGAACAGAGACCAGACTGTCGCCGCGATTTTTTAATTGTGCCTGTCTACTTTGTGTCTTCATCCGCATCGTCATCGCAGTGTTTTGTATATTTTAAATTCCTCAACTTACCGCCATTTCTACAGTTTTTTTTACAATGTCACCTTTTTATCGCCTGTTTTTCTTGTTTGTTTATATCCTCATTATGTTTTTTAACCTTTCTGTAGGCTGTACAACAGCATATTACGAAGTCCATGTTTTCGCATTCATTGCGTTGATCGATACTATTTGTTGATTACCATTATTACCGATGAAATATAAGAGTAAATAATTTTCTTCATATTGACATTGCCTCTTCAAAGATGTACTATCTGATTTTTAACAGTACTTATCTCTTTCTTGCAGGTAAGTTCGTGCAAGCATTAGCTACTTCACTGCTGTTTGTTCTGAGAGGTAAGTCACAATAGAACTCAATTTGTGCAGAAGTTTACGACTTTCAGACTTCGTAAAGAGGTATTCATAACATTAGAAGCAAAATTTCTTCTTAGTAATAATGCAATAATTGGTTGTAGTAATGTCAACAATATCATTTAAATCCTGATAGTCGTCACGTAAGTCACTGCTGTATGATTCTAAAAGAATTCTAGAACAAATATAATACAAATCCAACAGCATTGAGCACATAAACGACTTGTGTTGTGTGCGCTTCTTTTGAATGCTAGATGTTGTCGTTATTCTCTCTGGCGTGCCTCCGAAAAATCTATTTACATTCCGAGATAAGTATTGCTTGTATCAATATGACAAACCATCAATACATACTGCACAGTGAGGATGCATTTTCACAACCATATTGTGTCAGTCATGAACTGACGTATTCGTGGACATCGTCAGAACTCCGTAATCCATTAGGAGCCACAGATAAAATTATAATTAAATGATAATATGTACGCACACAGAAAAAGAAAAAAAGAGAGAAACAATTCGAAATGATTCACAGACCTCAGCGCAGTGTCATTTAAGGGTCTGCTAAAAAATAAAAAAAATAGGGCAAAGTTCTAGACAAAAGACTTTAATTACTGTTTCCTAGTGTATAAACTAATTCTTTTGGCGTTATTTGCTTATTTTTCTTCTTCTTCTGCTTGAATCTTGTTTTAGCTTTTGCGATTCTACAAGTCATCTCCAGGCGTCAGCAACCATCCTATATTATTTTACTGACCAGAGACTTAAAGTTGGTTTAATTCTATCTAAACTTTACTACATTCAAATATTTGGATTATCTTCTTATTTACTTTTATATTATATACTTTGTTCATGCCTTCTATGGCCTTTTAGAGAGTGTTTTCAAATTTGGCTAAGATTGCTGTATCATCTGAAAACAGAAGCATTTTTATATTCTATCCAGGTATTCAAAACGTACGAGGAGGATCTGGACTTAAGTAGATCAGGCAGCTGAAACCAGATGCGAAATTGATAACGTGCTGTAGCTCAGCAGACTTGCAGCAAATAGAAAAATTGGATAACGAGAATTGCTGCGACTGAGTCTACGTATTGCGAACAAAAGAAGAAGAAGAAGAAGAAGAAGAAGAAAAAGAAGAAGAACATACCCTGAATATCATGTACTTCTCACCTAGCACGAGGGTGCACAGTGTCGTGGTAGCACACTGACGGAAAAAAATATAGCAACACCAAGGAGGAGTTGTGCCACATAAACGGAAGCTGGTGGTTGTGTTGCTACATCCGAAAGACGATGTATTTTCAGTTTTTGCGCCACTCGAATAAGAATGACGCTAGTAGCTCCATTATGAGGACGCAAATCAAATTGCTTTAAATACACTCTGTAACACTCTTGAGCGTTAGCTACCTTTCAGACCTGACGTGGTAAGTTGATGTTAGTCAAGAATGCCTTCAGGCGACAAAGCAGCCATTATGAGTTTGAACCAGGTCGTGTAATATGGCTACGACAAGGTGGATATTCCTTCTGCGACATTGCAGAAAGACGTGGCAGTAATGTACGACTGTACATGACTGCTGCCAGTGGTGATCACGAGAATGTACGACTGTACAAACAGACCGGGCTCTAGACGGTCGCGTAGCGCTACCGAGAACGAAGACCATCGTCCTCGGCGCATGGCTCTGGCGCATCGCACTGCATCTGCAGCAGCAATTTTAGCAGCATTGGCACCACAGTGGCACAACCGTTGCAAATGGATTATTTGAACGACACTTATGACCCAGACGCCCTGTAGCGTAAATTCCGCTTATCCGAAACAACCGCCATTTGCGACTTCAGTGATATCAAGCAAGAGCTCATTGGAGGGCAGAGTGGAAGTCTGTTATGTTTTCTGATGAAAGCTGGCTCTGCCTCGGTGCCAATGATGGCGTGCGTTTGTTAAAAGGAGGCCAGATGAGGACCTGCAACCACTTGTCTGTGTTATAGACATACTGCACCTACAACTGCAGTTATGGTGTAGCCGGCCGTTGTGGCCTAGCGGTTCTTGGCGCTTCAGTCTGGAACCGCGCGACCGCTACCGTCGCAGGTTCGAATCCTGCCTCGGGCATGGATGTATGTGATGTCCTTAGGTTAGTTAGGTTTAAGTAGTTCTAAGTTCTAGGGGACTGGTGACCTCAGATGTTAAGTCCCATCGTGCTTAGAGCCATTTGAATCATTTAAAGTTACAGTGTAGGATGAGATTTCGTGTCACAGCAGGAGCACTTTCGTAGTTATCCCACGAACCTTGACTGCAAATTTGTTCGTCAGTCTGGGGATTCGCCCTGTTGTGCTGCCAACCATGAACAGCATTCCAAGGGGTGTTTTCCAACAGGATAACGCTCGTCTATATACCATTGTTGTAACCCAACATGGTCTAAAGAGTGTCGAAATGATGCCTTGGCCTGCCCAATCACCAGATCTATCTCCATTCGAGCACGTATGGGACATCATCGCACGACAACTCCGGCTTCATGCACAAACAGCATTAACCGTCCCTGCATTGATGGACCAAGTGCAACACTCATGGATATTCCATCCCACAAACTGACATCCGCCACCTGTACATCACAATGCATACAATTTTCCATGCCTGCATTTAACATTCCGGCTTTTATACTGGCTATTAATGTACCAGCATTTAACATTTGTTATGACTTATCTCGCGCTTACAGTAACCTATGATCTTACAATGTTAATCACTTTAATACGTTACCTAGACAAATGCATTCCCTAAATTTCATTACTCTGCATTAAATAATTTTTGCTGTTGCAGAGTATGTTGCTGTTTTGCAGTGTATTTCGAGTCGTATCTCTGTTGAAATCTACTTCTGAAAGGGAAAGTTTTAGGCTTATCTTCGATATTGCGATACAAATGTTGCTGTGGTCTTCCTGTGCGGCTGGTCCCATCGGAGGTTCGAATCCCCCCTTTGGGCATGGGTGTGTGTGTTTGTGCTTAGGATAATTTAGGTTAAGTAGTGTGTAAGCTTAGGGACTGATGACCTTAGTAGTTAGGTCTCATAAGATTTCACACACATTCTGTTGTGGTCTTCAGTCTGAAAACTGGTTTGATGCAACTATCTAGACAATTCTATCCTGTGCAAACCTTTTCATCACTGTTTACTGTATTAATGCCTTGATCCTGCTCAACAATTTTTAGCCGCACCCTCCCCCCTCCCCTGCCGGCCGGGGTGGCCGAGCGGTTCTAGGCGCTACAGTCTGGAACCACGCGACCGCTACCGTCGCAGGTTCGAATCCTGCCTCGGGCATGGATGTGTGTGATGTCCTTAGGTTAGTTAATTTTAAGCAGTTCTAAGTTCTAGGGGACTGATGACCTTAGAAGTTAAATCCCATAGTGCTCAGAGCCATTTGAACCATTTGAACCCCCTTCCCCCTCCCCCGGTACTCTCTGTTACCAAACTGACGATTCCTTAATGCCGTAGGACGTGTCCTATCAAGAAGTCCCTTCTTTTACTCAAGTTGTACTATAAAATTCTTTTTTCCACGAATCTGTTCTGTATCTCTTTATTAGTTACCTCTCTAATGTTCAGTAGATAGCTCCGTATCTTAAAAGCTTTTATTCTCTTCCTGTCTGTACTAGAAAACAGTATAGACAGCGCGGGATTCGAGAGGCTGACCGGACCTGTTGGCTGCGCAGGCAGCCCTTCCGGCTTTAAGCCAGGGCGATCGATCGCCGGCGGCCTTGGAGAGTCTCCCACGCCTCGTTCTGGCCACACACAACCCGACTGCTGGGGCGTAAATCTGAGCCGGTGTCACGGGCAGGTGAGCAGGTGACTGACTCGTCAATACCTGAGGCGCCGTGCTCCAACTACTGAGGCCGGGCTTCCTCGACAGACTTCCCGTGGCCGGCCGGGCCACGGTGTGGGGAGCGCAACAAGCGCAGAGGACCTAAATAAATCAATAGGCGACGTCTGCATCCCGGCGGCACTTGCCGCCTCGCCGGCCGGCTGCGACCGGTACGTCGTGCCGTCACGCCTTTCCGGCTGTAGGCGGCGGCCACTGGGCAAAGCGTTGTTAACATTCACGTTATGCTGCTCAGTTCCCACATACATTACCGGTCAGAAGTTTTCGATCGCCCATGGAAAAAGCTATATACTTTATTTCAATATACAAACACTTCGTAAAAACTAAATAGACCGTCAAAATAAAAGTTTTCTCTATCATTAAGTACAGTACAATATGATTTAGAATTAAGCTTCTTCAAAGTACCCACCATTTAGCCCGACCGGTTAGCCGTGCGGTCTAAGGCACGGCTTTCCGGACTGGGAAGGAGCGCCTGGTTCCCGGCACGAATCCACCCGGCAGACTTGTGTGGAAATACGGTGAGCCGGCCTGTCTGTGGATGGTTTTTAGGTGGGCCTGTCTGTGGATGGTGGGCCGTAGCGCACAATAACCCTGAAAGAGTGGTTCGGTGTGGGGCGGCGGAGGGGTGAAGTGGACTGCGGTAGTCGTCGTGGGGTTGTGGACCACTGCGGCTGCGGCGGGGACGGAGCCTCTTTGTCGTTTCTAGCCCATCGGTTAACATACAATACAACACAGTACAATCCACCATTTAACCCCAGAACACCTGCACGAACTCTTGGCATTATTAATATAAGATTTTGTGGTGTTTTTGCAGATATTGCAATCCAACAGGTCAGTAAGTTATTCCGTAGATATTCAACATTAGATGACCTCCTTGTTTGGCCTTCCTGTCAAATTCATCCCATAAGAGTTCAATGCGATTTATGTCTGGTGACTGACTTGGTCAAAGCATATTCTTCAGTTCTCCACTTTCTCTTTTCTATTGGTACAACCTCTGCACAATTTAGAAGCCTGTCTGGAATCTTCGTCCTGCTGCAGAATAAACCCACAACTCTCTTCCTTGATGGAACTGCATTGTTCATCACTATCCTGTGACATTCTTCCTTCTTTAACGTTCCACAAATTCTCACCAGACCACCGACTTTATCAGCCGAAAGCATCTACACACCAGGACGGACCCTGCACCACACTTCACGGTTGGCGTGACACACTTCTCTTCATACGTTTTCCAGGAAGTCCACGAACAAACATTTGACGATGGCTTCCAAATACTTCCAACTTAGATTCATCCGTGAATAACACTTTGCACTGTTGCTGGTTTTATGTTATTGTGCCCACTGCAATCGTTTCACCTTATTTTAATTGCGCAATAAAGGTTTTCTAATTGCTATACTCCCCTTTAAACCTTGTTCACGAAGAGCGCATTGCACCGTTGAGATAGAACTCGAAGCTGCTCGCATACTATTTACTTTCTCGCGAATTTCACGTGCAGTACGAGTCCTCTGACATTTCCTCTATACACGTATGAACTGATCTGCCCTGTGTGATGTTATTCGCGGTCTTTCAGATCGCCACACGGTTACATTGGCACGAGTCTGCTCCAACGGCTTCAACGAACACACTGCTATACATTGTGATATGCCTGCTTTTGTTGCTGCTGTCCTACCAGAACAGCCTTCCTGGTCTAGAGCTACAGTTACTGTGCATTTTTCTTTTCCAGTCTCCTGCTTCCGTCCCATTAGGAGTTAATATGGTATGAACCTGATCAGGCATACAAACACGCTGCTAGATGCACACAGTATACTGGAAACTAATGCGAAATGTCTGCTACACAGACAGCTGAAGGACTGAGGCCTATTCGAATGGAACTGTCTACCTGAGACGGGCCTTTATCCAAAAGGCATGTTAGTGTTGCCGTGGATCCTCGTCATTGCTCTTCTAGGGGAACAATCAGTGAAATACGCAACAGAAGTGCTTAGTCTTTCCATGTTTATATTTCTTTTGTTATTAGAATGGAGGTATGAGAGAATATTCAAAACGAAATCCGTGTGTTAACTACAAATCTATAGTTGGGATACGTGATGGGAAGCTTTTGACCGTTAGTGTGCATTCACAATCATTTTCTGTAAAACAGTATAAAGCTAGTTTCCGAGGGTACTTACCATTGTACCACATATTGTGGTTTTTTTCTAGTTGCATTCGCTTATGAAGTGCAGGGAGAACGATTGTTTAAAAAAAAATGGTTCAAATGGCTCTGAGCACTATGGGACAACATCTATGGTCATCAGTCCCCTAGAACTTAGAACTACTTAAACCTAACTAACCTAAGGACATCACACAACACCCAGTCATCACGAGGCAGAGAAAATCCCTGACCCCGCCGGGAATCGAACCGGGGAACGCGGGCGCGGGAAGCGAGAACGCTACCGCACGACCACGAGCCGCGGACAACGATTGTTTAAATCAGTACAATCTTGCCTTCGCGGTGACTACGAGACCGATAGACAGAAGGCTTGTGACAAATTCCCACATTCCAATAAGCACTTTGTGCGCAATCTTGCTTTTCGATTTACTGATGCCCGCATCTCGTGGTCGTGCGGTAGCGTTCACGCTTCCCACGCCCGGGTTCCCGGGTTCGTTTCCCGGCGGGGTCAGGGATTTTCTCTGCCTCGTGATGGCTGGGTGTTGTGTGCTGTCCTTAGGTTAGTTAGGTTTAAGTAGTTCGAAGTTCTAGGGGACTTATGACCACAGCAGTTGAGTCCCATAGTGCTCAGAGCCATTTGAACCATTTTTTTTTCGATTTACTGAATTTTCCTAAAATAACTTCAGGTATGCCCCATGGATGTGCATCGAGACCCTTGTTCTTCATGTTGTCTGTCAGTGCTCTTGCAGACAGTATTAACATTAACCTTATAAGAACACAGCAACAGTTTGACATATTTTAAGAGAGAAAGGTAGACTTGCGAAATATCAGTCCCAGAAATCGATGTGGACCATAATTCCAATAATATGCCGTCACGGCCTTTTAAAGGAACAGCTTTTAAAGAAGCGCTGGCACCGGTTGTCACTGGCTCCGTTCAACACAGAGCACGAAGTACTGTGTAGTGAACTGATCAAGAGGTTACTGAAATACTGGCGCGGCACTGGCACCGGTTGTCACTGGCTCCGTTCAACACAGAGCACGAAGTACTGTGTAGTGAACTGATCAAGAGGTTACTGAAATACTGGCGCGGCACTGGCACCGGTTGTCACTGGCTCCGTTCAACACAGAGCACGAAGTACTGTGTAGTGAACTGATCAAGAGGTTACTGAAATACTGGCGCGGCACTGGCAACATGCTTTGTTCATTATTTCAAAGTGGCGGTTCCTAACATGTTGCTTGTGTCCAAGATATCTTCACTTTGAACACTTCATACCGAATTCACAAATGCGCTCTAAATGAATGAAGCGAACTGATGTATGATTAAAGAAGTAACGGAGTGCTATTTCATTATAAGCGTAATTGTTTTGCGTTATTTCCTTTGGATTTTAAACCTCAAAATATTACACAGAAGTACATTTGCATAAGATGCGCTGTTCTTCAACGTGAATGACGTGATTAAATTGCCAATAGAAAGTTATTAACCTCATTTAATAATAATTCTTGAGTTGCTTGTGTTTCCTCATTTTGATTTCGAGGCATATGTATAGCTGCACGGTATCAGTACCAAAATACTGTCGAAATAATATTGAACGTATTGTGCGTTGTGCGTATAGTTGGCGTAAAACATAATTGTATTACTTACCTATTTTTCACTGTTCTGTGACAAGACTTCATAACAGCTTTGGCAGGTGTTCACGTCCTCCTACACTTCCTACGCCTTCAACATCCTGCGAATAGGAGGTCTCTGGTTGTCACTGCGCTGCACAGTACTTCGCGCTGCTGCGTTAGGCGGTCACAGTGGGGCAAGTGACTGACAAACAACCGGTGCTCGGGAAGTTTAAAACTGTACATTCAGAAGGCCATAACTGCCTGCTGTCAGAATTATAGCTCGAATTTTCACGCGACTTCATTTGCTGGAGCTGATATATTTCAAATGCGCCGTCTTCTTAAAATCTGTCGTCAAGTTAATGATGCTCCCTCGTTAGACTTTTCGTAGGTGGCGCAGTCATCAGTAATGAAATTCGCTAAGAAAAAAGCTGCAGAAATATTCCTTCAGATTTTGGTAAGATTTTAAAGTGCTGCGAAGATCGGCACCTTGCTGTAAAAGTTCATAAGTGTAAAATTGTGCACTTGGCAAAACGAAAATACGTAACATTCTATGACAACAAAGTCAGTGAGTAACGGATGGAATCAGTAAAGTAGCACAAATACCTAGGTGCAAAAAAATTGTAGGGATATCCAAGGGAATGATCACGTGAACTCAGTCGTAAGCAGGACAGCTGTACAACTTTGAGTTTATTGGAAGGTTCAAAATGGCTCTGAGCAGTATGGGACTTAACATCTATGGTCATCAGTCCCCTAGAACTTAGAACTACTTAAACCTAACTAACCTAAGGACATCACACTCATCCATGCCCGAGGCAGGATTCGAACCTGCGACCGCAGCAGTCGCGCGGCTTTATTGGAAGGATACTGGGAAAATGAAATAAATCTGCAAAGGAGAATCATCCTAGAGTACTACGTGTGAGACCCGCACCAAACAGGACTAACAGGCTACAACGAACATATACATTTGAATCGTTTATTTCAGAAACTGCGCAAGTGTAAAAACAATAAAAAATGACTTAATGACAGCGTAGTTTACTCGGAAGTTAAATACACATGTTAACACTAAAAACAGTTAAACACCGTCCTCCTATAATGATATGGTATTGTTCTGAAAATCGTGGATAGATCAGAAACCAAACGATCCCATCTGGCTGGTTTCTGTAAGAAACTGCGAGTGCGTTTCGGGTTTTTGTGTTGCACCTTGTCAGTGGCACTGCTGCTCTGAATGTTAATAGTTTTGTGATAACTGATTAAAAACTGTTTTGTGGCTAGCCCAGTGTTTTCGTAATAGTAACAACACGCTTATATCGCAGTTCTGCAAGTTTAGAAGACGAATCTGAGCCTAAGAGAGAACGAGGAGTAGTAGACGAAGAAACTTACAAACTTAGCAGTATTTGCGTTGTAAGGGTAAAATGGAGATGGTTAGGTTTCTTATTCTGGCAAAGACGCACTTATACATCAGAAAACAAGTCCAACGTTCTTCTTTGGATTTGCCTTTTGAGAAAGAATGGGCTGCAGTTCCTCTGCAGACATTCAGGCACCTCAGTGAAAGTGTCTCCAGTAGAGTTCCAACAGTAATAAAGGCAAAGGGTGGGCGCTCCCCATATTACTGTCCATTAATAGGTGCCCGGACATTCTTGATCAGACAGTGAATATCAGTTCTACGCCACTGTATTGTCACCGTGCTTGTTTGACTCCTATGCTCAGAAATTGAACGACATAAGCAACAGCCTTCAGGCAATACTGAAGCACGTTTATTTCAGTAGTGACATTGTCTGTTTTGTTATTACATGCACGCATCGTTTCCACTAGCCACCATAATCAGAAAAGACTTCGCAGCGAGCACCATTCAGTGGTACTTGCGCTTTGGAGTTCCAGCAGTCGCCTACGTAGTTCGCCAGTTTACTGGGATGCTACGAAGCTCATTGTCTTGACGATATCTGAGTTAATGTAACTTCGGTCACCCTGTGTTTATCAGTACTGTAGATCAGCCTTCTGAATCATTCAGCTCAGTGCTCGCAAAGAAGTGCTGAGACACAGTGGAAGCCAATCTTGGACTAGTACAAAGGCCAGTGGTGATTTGCACCGATTTATTGAAAGACGGTTTTAATACTGCCTGTCAGAGACTATTCAGCAGCAGCACCAGGCGATCACGCTGCCGTGACGCAAAGCGTAATCACCCGGCGGTTGTCCTCGAGTACAGGACGCGGCCTCTCCGCAGGGCAAGTATGATGTACGGGCCGTAGTGCGCTTTTAATGGCGATCCACCGTCCCCGTGATTAACCCACGTAGCCTCAAGCACTAACTCAAGATTTTATGTCTAAGGACGCAATTGCTGATGTCTGGCTTTTCACTGAGTTAATTGGATGTACGACACTTTGACAAGCCGTTACGACATTACGGGGCTAAAGATGGCACGACAGACGAGAATTATATCAGTCGTGTAGCAGATGCCCCCCTTCTCAACTGCGAAGATAAGAAGCTATTAGTGCTCCTTTGACTTTGTTTTATCCTGTTCGAAAATACACCCTAAGACGAAGCACCGCAAAGGAATTATCCGAATCGGAAGGAAATCAATAAATATGATGTACATGTACAGACAAACAAATGATAACAGTTTCAGAAAAATTGGATCAGTTGTTCAAGAGAAAGAGGTTCACAAGTTCAGCAAACCAGTAACGCGTTGGTCCATCTCTGGCCCTTATGCTAGCAGTTACTCGGTTTGGCATTAATTGACAGAGTTTCGATATCCTCCTGAGTGATATGGTGCCAAATTCTGCCTAGTTGGGGTGTTAGATCATCAAAATCGTGAGATGGTAGGAGGGCCCTGGCCATCATAACGTTCTCAATTGAGAAGAGACCCGGCGAAGCGGCTGGCCAAGGTAGAGTTTGGCAAGCACGAAGGCAAGCTTTCGCTGTGTGCGGGCAGATATTGTTCTTGCTGAAATGTAAGTCCGGGACAGCTTGCGTGAAGGGCAACAAAACCGAGCGTAGAATATCGTCGACGTACTGATGTTCTGTAAGGCTGCCGCGGACGTCAACCAAACGGGTCCTGCAATGAACTGAAATGTCACCCCAGAGAAGCACTTCTTGTTGTCGGGCAGTAGGGCGGGCGAAAATCGGGTAGGTATCCCACCGCTCTTCGGAGCGTCAGACACGTCTTCACTGGTTATCGGAGCTTAATTCGATGCGGGCCTCATCACTGGAGATAATTCTACTCCAGCCAAAAGATTCCATGCCAAAGATTGTCTGGAGATGCCCCGGACAGCGGTAGAATACCAAACCTGAATGTCGCCCACCATATAGCCCAACAACCTGGAGTGATCACCTGGGGTGCCATCTGTCCTCACAGTTGTCAAGGTTCTCTTCCGCGACAGCCTTACAGCGTAGCGGTATGTTGACGATATTCTACGCCCCATTTTGTTGCCCTTCACGGCAAGCCATCCTGAACTCACAATGCAGCAAGTTAATACCTGCCCGCGCACGGAGAGAGTTTCTACTGCTTGTCTTCGTGGCTGCCAAACCCTACGTTGACCAGCGAGGTTACTGGTTCTCTCCCCAATTAAGAAAGGTTGCGGCATTATGAGCGGTGCCTTCCAACCATCTCAGGATTTTGAAGATCTAAGTTGCCAACTAAACAGTTTTTCGCACGATACCCCTCAGGAGGACATTCAACTACTCTATCAATCAAGACCAAGCCGAATAACTGTTGCATAAGGGTCAGAGATGGACGAACACGTTATTGACTTCCTCAATTTGAAAAGGTCTTTCTCAAGAATAAATCATCTATTTTTCTCAATTGTAAAAACTTGGGAGTTTAAGGAGATGGGACCTGGGTAAGCTGACAGAACCAGAGGTTGTAGAGAGCTTAAGAGAGGGAGAGCATAAGGGAACTTTTGACAGGAATGGGGGAAAGAAATACCGTAGAAGAAGAATGGGTAGCGTTGAGGGATGAAATAGTGAAGGCAGCAGAGGATCAAGTAGGTAAAAAGACGACGGCTAGTAGAACTCCTTGAGTAACAGAAAGGAAAGCAGAAAGGTGGAAGGAGTATATAGAGGGTCTATACAGGGGCGATGTACTTGAGGACAATATTATGGAAATGGAAGTGGATTTAGATGAAGATGAAATGGGAGATTTGATACTGCGTGAAGAGTTTGAGAGAGCTCTGCAAGACCCAAGTCGAAACAAGCCCCGGGAGTAGACAACATTCCATTAGAGCTACTGACAGCGTTGGGAGAGCCAGCCCTGAGAAAACTCTACTATGTGGTGAGCAAGATGTATGAGACAGACGAAATACCCTCCGACTTCAAGAAGAATATAATAACTCCAATACCAAAGAAAGCAGGTGTTGACATATTTGAAAATTACCTGACTATCAGCTTAATAAGTCACAGCTGCAAAGTATTAACGCGAATTCTTTACAGAGAAATGGAAAAACTGGAAGAAGCCGACCTCGGGGAAGATTAGTTTTGATTCCGTAGAAATATTGGAACACGTGAGGCAATACTGACCCTACGACTTTTCTTAGAAGACAGATTAAGGAAAAGCAAACCTACGTTTCTAGCATTTGTAGACTTGACAATGTTGCCTTGAATACTCTCTTTCAAATTCTGAAGGTGGCAGGGGTAAAATACAGGGAGCGAAACGCTATTTACAATTTGTACAGAAACCAAATGGCAGCTATAAGAGTCGAGAGGTATGAAATGGAAGCAGTCGTTGGGAAGAGAGTGATACAGGGTTCAATCTGTATATTGAGCAAGCAGTAAAGGAAACAAAAGAAAAATTAGGAGTAGGTATTAAAATCCATGGAGAAGAAATAAAAACTGTGAGGTTCGCCGATGACATTGGAATTCTGTCAGAGGCAGCAAAGGACCTGGAAGAGCAGTTGAACGTTATGGCCAGTGTCTTGAAAGGAGCATATAAGATGAATATCAACAAAAGCAAAACGAGGATAATTAAATTAGATGATGCTCAGGGAATTAGATTAGGAAATGGGACACTTAAAATAGTAGACGAGTTTTGTTATTTGGGGAGCAAAATAACTGATGATGGTAGAAGTAGAGAGGATATAAAATGTAGACTGGCAATGGCAAGGAAAGGTTTCTGAAGAAGAGAAATTTGTTAACGTCGAGTATAGATTTAAGTGTCAGAAAGTCTTTTCTGCAAGTATGGAGTGTATCCATGTATGGAAGTGAAATATGGACGATATATAGTTTGGACAAGAATAGAATAGAAGCTTTCGAAATGTGGTGCTACAGAATAATGCTGAAGATTAGATGGGTAGATCACATAACTAATGAGGAGGTATTGAATAGAATTGGGGAGAAGAGAAATTTGTGGTGCAACTTGACAAGAAGAAGGAATCGGTTGGTAGGAGATGTGTAGCAGCGTGGAGGGTAAAAATCGTACAGGGAGACCAAGAGATGAATACACTAAGCAGATTCAGAAGGATGTAGGTTGCAGTAGGTACTGGGAGATGAAGAGGCTTGCACAGGATAGAGTAGCACGGAGAGCTGCACCAAAACAGACTTTGGACTGAAGACCACAACAACAACAACAACAACAACAACAAGAATCATTTGTTTGTCTGTACACGTACATCACATCAACCGATTTCTTTCCTATTCGGATAATTTCTTCGTGATACGTAGGTTTTCTTTTCTTTTCTTTTCTTTTCTTTTCTTTTCTTTTCTTTTCTTTTCTTTTCTTTTCTTTTCTTTTCTTTTTAACAGTGTATTTACTAGTTGAAAAAGAAGTCAACCTTCCCTAGCGTTTATTCCTTCGTTTGAGGTCCACTGTCGTCATGATTCGACGAATTTATAGTATTTTAACTTATTCACTCAAGTTCTTCCTGTGACCACAGTCGTCGCTTAACTTAAGGAAGGGAAGAGCCTGTGCACCACCTGTGTATGAGTTATGTAAACTTCGTTGTCTGTGTCATCGCACTTTTAACTGGGTATCGTATTTACTGAGATGGAGACTGTGGATAAGCCCAACAGGTGCATACACCACAACGGAATACTGCCTAAAACCACACTCAAGTTGGTCGGTGTACGATACCAGCGGCCGTTAATCCGCCGCGCGGTTTCCGTCCAATTCGGGCTCACCTTCTAGTCACTTAAGATAGCGCGGGGCGCGTTAAATTATACGAGCAGATCACTAAAATCAATGTCACTGATTTTAGGTTCTTATGAGTCATTCTAGGAAACAGGAAAAGAATCTGCACTAACTGCGTATCATGTGGACTACAGTTTTGTGTTCCGAGGTTGTCAACCGTAATCACCAATGATCTGGCCATCAAGCTGTCAGAAAAATGAAAGGAGCCTTGTAGCACACAACGTTCAGTTGATATCGTAGTGATTAAAGACGAAGCCCGCAGTTGGTCAGTGATGATGGTAAAAATCGACCCCAATAGACTGCGAGCAGCTATCTCAGCAATCTCCTGAAATGTTTTAACGAAAACGCAAAGCTAACACAAGTTCAGCACTTTCACGACAGCGCTACCTCATTTCATTTGTTGGCTGACATTAGATAGCAAAAATTATTTCGTCACGGAATTATCATTCTTCTCTTCTTGCGAAGTAGCCGCGTACGCTTACCACATACATCAGAAAAAATCTGTCTTTTGCAACTGAATCTTTCATATAAGTGTACCAAACATGTTCTATACATTGGTGCTAGGCATATTAAGTGGCACTCTTTTTTATTTCCTTTTCCTATACTGTCTAGCGACTATGGACTATGGAACCCTGTTAAGAAGTATATACGATACCATTAATTACGTTGTTTTGGAAGTATTTATCAGAAATGCAGACAATAATAATTAAGGTTTAAATGACTCTAAAAAAAAGATACATCATGTATTGGTTAGTCTGTTCTTATTGAGTTTTGTTGCTCAGTTTCAGGTTTATTAAAAACAATTCTTATGAACCGAGTAACAGTTTATACAGGATGAGTCAGCTGCCCCTACATATACATTTTATGCAACCCACAACGCCTTCAAACCCCACGAGCGAGATTTTCATATTCTCTCACTCGCTACAAGCTAACTATTAGTCCCACAGGACAATGAACACGACCGTTTTATAGGGAATTTAATGTAGTTAAATTTTGTACTGGTATGCGTTTTTGCCAGAGGCCACGATTTTCGAGTTATTCAAGAAAAATATGTTTGAAGGTCACTTTTATAAGTTTTCCTTGAATAACTCATAAATTACGGCCACTAGCAAAAACGTAACTCAGTACAGAATTTAGCTACATTAAATTTTCTACAAGAATGTATTGTCCATTGTTTCTGCAAGACTAATATTTTGCATTTGGCGAGGGAGAGACTATAAGAATTTGAAAGGTTGCAGGTTGCATAAAACCTGTAAGTATGGACAGCTGAATCACCCTGTATATCATCCCACTTCTACACAAAAGCTGCTGTGAATTTTACAACACAGCACCTCTGTTGTTGTTTCAATCTTCAAGACTAAGGTGATTCTCCATTCCTGTTGCTCGTGAGCTGTCTCTTTATTTCAGCATGACTGTTGCATCGAATGTCACCAACAATCTGCCTCATATTCAATTCTAGGCCTGCTCCTGCGATTCTTTTCTATGAGAAAAGATTTTTCGAAAAACTATTTGATCAAAGCCTTCAGGCACGCATATCGATCAGCAATGTTGTCCTTAACTGATATGCTTCTGGTTCAAAATAGAGTTATTACAATCCTGTATGATGTATGATAAATGGCGAGTCACATGATCCTGATCATATGCTACAGCTGTGGTTCACATTTCTTCCGCACAATACAAAAGCCAGCATCAATTTTGTGGGTGTACTCTTTAATCACTTATCCATATTCTGCAAAACATCTCTCTTCTGACAGTAAGTCCAACTATACTTTCGCATAGTGATTAGTTATCTCCATCATGTGTTGAACATTTTATATAATTAGCACAATGCGAAATATGGGAACACAATTTTCTTACGGATAATTGCATATAAGTTATTGGCTGCTGTGTGAGACTTTCACAGATTTTTATCATATTGACATAATAAGACCATCATTTCACATAAAAAGGTTATGACGTTATACAGTCATAAAAGTATGATTCCTATTGTATCGTACGATAAAGAAATGTTCGCGTTTATTAAAGGAAACTAATTCATACTGTACTGCTATAAGGCCTCTAAATTCCAATATATATATATATATATATATATATATATATATATATATATAACTGTCTGGTAAATGTTTTGTGAATATAGGTTCAGAAGCAAACATAACACTCCAAAAGTAGTTAAAACCGTGTTCGTTATTATTGACGATGAGACAAATGTATTTATTTAATTTAATAACATACTTCAGATAACGATATCAAAGGTGTTTCTATACATATTTAAACTCCACTTTGCGTGTGGAGCATACTTCTGTTTTCATTTCACCAGGCTTTTATTAGATTTACCTTCTTTTTCTTTCGCAGTTAATTGTTTTATTTATCAGGGACAAATCAGAAATCGTATACCTCAGTTCATTCAGCGTGGTCAGACAAAATATGCCCACATTGTGCACTGAATGTCTAGAACATAACAATGACTCCCCGAAAAGCGTGTCAGTTTTCCTTTACCATTCAAAATACCCACAGTTTGTCGTGGTTTGGTCCCTACAGGTAGAAGGAAGCAAATACTGAAGTACGGGGTATCCCGTTGTGACATATTACCCAGTGCTGTTGGTAGTAACACGAATTTAGGTAGTTTGGTTGTGAACGCCTGGAAAAATACTAGCAATTTTTATGAAGTTTACTTGGACCTAACTAAAAAACGTGAACTCCTACTAGGATGAAAATTGCAAGACAACAGGAGCGATTATTGCTGAACATATTGATGTACAATTAATCACATTAGTTCACATGTTGGCTTCATTACAACACTTTTTGTGAAGATTAGTAAATTACGTCTTTACATGATGATCCATACTTGTAATCTATGCACTGACTAATCATCTCACTTAGGTGCTTGAAACTTTAAGTACACATTAAAAACATGTCTATCTAAAAAGCAGACTACAGTCATATTTCAAACACAGTTTTGTATTCAAGAAATATATACATCTGATAGTCAAAATTAAGGTCACTTTATACAGGGTGTTACAAAAAGGTACGTCCAAACTTTCAGGAAACATTCCTCATACACAAAGAAATAAAGTATGTTATGTGGACATGTGTCCGGAAACGCTTACTTTCCATGTTAGAGCTCATTTTATTACTTCTCTTCAAATCACATTAATTATGGAATGGAAACACACAGCAACAGAACGTACCAGCGTGACTTCAAACACTTTGTTACAGGAAATGTTCAAAATGTCCTCCGTTAGCGAGGATACATGCATCCACCCTCTGTCGCATGGAATCCCTGCTGCGCTGATGCAGCCCTGGAGAATGACGTATTGTATCACAGCCGTCCACAATACGAGCACGAAGAGTCTCTACATCTGGTAGCGGGGTTGCGTAGACAAGAGCTTTCAAATGCCCCCATAAATGAAAGTCAAGAGGGTTGAGGTCAGGAGAGCGTGGAGGCCATGGAATTGGTCCGCCTCTACCAATCCATCGGTCACCGAATCTGTTGTTGAGAAGCGTACGAACACTTCGACTGAAATGTGCAGGAGCTCCATCGTGCATGAACCACATGTTGTGTCGTACTTGTAAAGGCACGTGTTCCAGCAGCACAGGTAGAGTATCCCGTATCAAATCATGATTACGATTTGATCACGTTGGAATGAAGCCTCATCCGTAAAGAGAACATTTGCACTGAAATGAGGATTGACACATTGTTGGATGAACCATTCGCAGAAGTGTACCCGTGGAGGCCAATCAACTGATTATGATAGTGCCTGCACACGCTGTACATGGTACGGAAACAACTGGTTCTCCCGTAGCACTCTCCATACAGTAACGTGGTCAACGTTACCTTGTACAACAGCAACTTCTCTGACGCTAACATTAGGGTTATCGTCAACTGCACGAAGAATTGCCTCGTCCATTGCAGGTGTCCTCGTCGTTCTAGGTCTTCCCCAGTCGCGAGTCATAGGCTGGAATGTTCCGTGCTCCCTAAGACGCCGATCAATTGCTTCGAACGTCTTCCTGTCGGGACACCATCGTTCTGGAAATCTGTCTCGATACAAACGTACCGCGTGACGGCTGTTGCCACGTGCTAATCCATACATCAAATGGGCATCTGCCAACACCGCATTTGTAAGCATTGCACTGACTGCAAAACCACGTTCGTGATGACCACTAACCTGTTGATGCTACGTACTGATGTGCTTGATGCTACTACTGTAGAGCAATGAGTCGCGCATGTCAACACAAGCACCGAAGTCAACATTACCTTCCTTCAATTGGGCCAACTGGCGGTGAATCGAGGAAGTACAGTACATACTGACGAAACTGAAATGATCTCTAACATGGAAATTAAGCGTTTCCGGACACATGTCCACATAACATCTTTTCTTTATTTGTGTGTGAGGAATGTTTCCTGAAAGTTTGGCCGTACCTTTTTGTAACACCCTGTATAATTAATCAGTATGTATTTTCCTTCCTGTTGATAGTACGTTAGAGTATGTAGTCAACTTTCTTCCAAATAGCACCCTAAAACATCCCAAAAACTTCAGACATCTACCTGACATCGATTTTTTGTGGACAACGTAAGTATGTCAGAAAATTTAATTCTTGGGAAATTCAATTCAAAGTAATATTGGATCTATGAAACACTTCTGTTATCCCTAATACTCTCCAGTTGCATAATCTTCTTGGGCTACGTATTGCTCATCTTTTCTGTTCCTCTTCTTGTTTCTCCTTGTTATTCTGGCGTATTTAGTTGCCACAAGGACCCGAATTTCAGTTTCCTCTAGCCTCATGGAATCAACTGCCAATAGTGATTCTCTCATATTAAACCCAGCATATATTCCTACCATTTCTACAACTCTCTAGAACTTAACATTTAATATGAAAAACAAAACAAAAAGATTTCTTGAAGCAGATTCACAGGCTAGCGTCCTTAACAGAGGCATATACTGTTTCAGGTACTAAAGCTAGTAGACATTTGTACAATTATTTATTTGCAGAAGTTTTCGAATGTATGTCCACATCTTAACGGATGACTGACTGTTATTTCACATTTGATGAACCTCTTCTTTGTCTGAATTTTGTTTGTCGCAATTTCGTCTCGAAGTAGAGAATATCGCATTCATAACACATCGTTTCTACGCATGTTTTGTTTAACCTGCAAGCCCGGGGCAATGCGAGTCACCACAGACTATACATTGTGCGCAATCTTTTTTCAGAGTACTTACAGCTTTGGTAAACAAAACTGTATTTATGTGACACTTCATTTTCACGATTCTGACCAAAAACCCCGGTTTTGGGCAAACACTGTATTTCAGAGGCAATGTACACTAATTCGGAAACACTTGTTGAGAAAAAGATTCTGATCTCTCAGTGTACAGAAATTCTCACAGAGTAATGTGTTTCGACAGCTTTAATATACCAGGCAGGTAATCTCCTGAAGGTGAAGACATATCTCTTCGAAACGCACCTGGGATGATTTGCTAGAAGCGTTACTGGTGGCTGCTTTACTCTAAAGCAGTATATAATTTAACTACAGTCAGGGGCTTCCCAGCCTCCATTTCAGAAAGGGAGAAAGTGTGGACGTCGATAAAAATTTGTCGATAACTTCAGCAAGTAGCGCAGAAGCCAGACAGGCCCAGGAAAAAGTCCCACTTGATATCTTGACTCTAAAGGAACGAGACTAGTGGCATTACGAAGAGACTGTCTATCCAGACGTGTGAGTGCATGACGTCCTTTCATCCTTGATCTTTGTCTTCTCGCTATAACAAGTTTCATCGACATCAGTCAACACAATTGCAGAAAACTAGAAAGTTTTAGTGCACATGTATCCCTACGCAACGCGGGAATTTGTCACATACGAAGAAACACGATTGCTGTTGCAAATCTGCGTGGTCCGAAAATATGTACACTCAGAGATCTGTCACCTTCAAAATAGGACCTATCTGAGTCAACGCTGATTGCATTCATTTCCGTGGGCCATTTTAAGTATAACTGCGTAGGAGCTCCGCCGTTTTTACCTTCCAGCCGAGAGCAAGAACACGTCCGTAGTAGACTGCTCGTCCATACCACTGATGTGATCAGACTGATACAGCTCTACATCTTCATCTACATAGATACTCTGCAAATCACATTTAAGTGCCTGGCAGAGTTTTCATCGAACCATCTTCGAAATTCTCTGTTATTTTATCTCGTATAGCGCATGGGAAGAACTGACATCTGCATCTTTCCGTACGAGCTCTCCTCGAGGTAATTCATAATTTTCAAACGAAATGTATGTTCCAAAATCCTGCTGAATATCGTCGTTAATGATATGGGTCTGTAATTTAGCGGATTACTCCTACTACCTTTCTTGAATATTGGTGTGACCTGTGCAAGTTTCCAGGCTTTAGGTACGGGTCTTTAGTCGAGCGAACGGTTGTATATGACTGTTAAGTATGGAGCTATTGTATCAGCATACTCTGAAAGGAACCTAATTGATATACAGTCTGGACCGGAAGACTTGCTTTTATTAAGTGATTTAAGTTGCTTACCTATTCCGAGGATATGTACTTCTACGTTACTCATGTTGGCAGCTGTTCCTGATTCGAAATCTGGAATATTTACTTCGTCTTCTTTTGTGAAGGCATTTCGGAAGTAATTCTGCTTTGGCAGCACTGTCTTCGAAAGTATCTCCATCACTATCGCGCAGAGAAGGCATTGATTGTGTCTTGCCGCTAGCATGCTTCACATACAACAAGAATCTCTTTGGATATTCTGCCAGGTTTCGAGACGAAGTTTCGTTATTGAAACTGTTATAAGCATCTCGCATTGTAGTCCGCACTAATTTCGAGATTCTGTAAAAGATCACTAATCGTGGAGATTTTGCTTCTGTTTAAATTTGGCATGTTTGTTTCGTTCCTATAGCAGTGTTGTGACCCGTTTTGTGTACCAAGAAGGATCAGCTCCGTCGTTTGTTAATTTATTTGGTATAAATCTCTCAACTGCTGCCTATACTACAATCCACATCTGGTCTACACTGATACTATTAATTTGGAAGGAGGGGAGATTGTCTCTCAGGAAGACGTCAAGTGAATTTTTATCTGCTTTTTGGAATAGGGATTTTTTGTTTTTTTTTTAGGATTTAGGGGTTACAATATTCAATCTTGCTACGACAATCCTGTGTTCACTAATCCCTGTATCCGTTTTCATGCTATTTATTAACTCAGGATTGTTTGTGGGTAAGAGGTCAAGTGTGTTTTCACAACCGTTTAATATTCGCGTGGGCTCATGAACTAACTGCTCGAAATAATTTTCAGAGAATGCATTTAGCACAATTTCGGATGATGTTTTATGCGTACCTTAGGAATAAACATGTATTCTCGCTAACATATCGAGAATAATTTAAAGTTAGGCGCTGTGAAGCCAATCTAAAATGGTGTGAGCGCGGATGCAAAAGTAGTGAGCAGGCAGGTACAAGCAGGCAAAAGTTTTGGAGAGCCAGACTGTTTCTTTGTGCGTGACCCTATAGTATTCTGCACATAGGGAGGCTGGCGCCAGGAAAAACCGTTGATTGCTCAAGGGTGGAAATCAACGGTCCAGCCAGATTTGTGGAACTAAAAAATGCCAGAGCCCACCAAAAACTAAGCCAGCGAGTCACGCTCCTCCACTTAAATTGTTTATGCCCTATAAACAGAAAAATTACTTCCTAAATTCAAAACGGATAAGCAAAGAGAGTCGATCACCCAGAAACTCATCTGGAAATGTTAATTATCTTTTCAAAGGCGCATTTATATACGCAAGATTACATTAAAGGCTTAAGTAGTGAGGAAGGAGGTACCTGCGCCTGATTGGCTAGCACAAATGTTCGTCGTGCTACTGGTCAGAAGATGGTATGGCTCGCAGAAGCATTTCGTCCAGAGCAGTCAAGAGCGGCACTCGCCAACTCTTCATTTCGGGAACTCACGACCTAACGTGTGGATTTGATTATAGTATTGCACAACATTGACGAGATGTTGTATGTCAGTTAGTGTTGTACCTGGAACATAGTCGTTTTAGTCCAAACAATGGTAGCAAATGGCTCTGAGCACTATGGGACTTAACATCTGTGGTCATCAGTCCCCTAGAACTTAGAACTACTTAAACCTAACTAACCTAAGGACATCACACACATCCATGCCCGAGGCAGGATTCAAACCTGCGACCGTAGCAGCCTCGCGGTTCCGGACGGAGCGCCAGAACCGCTAGACCACCGCGACCGGCACAATGGTAGCACAAGATATAAACAGTGCGCCCGCAGAGGTAATCAGAATGTACTGTGACATAGAAAAAATTCTTACCCGAATTTAGCTTTGTTTATTCCACGTTGAGAATCCGATGGTGACTTTGGAGCTTTGATTATATTCTACTGACACTTTTGCACATGCTCTATGCAATGTGTTGTGCAACAGGGCACAGAAGTGAAGGTAAGGTGGGGGTCAGTTGTGCTTGCGCAATACGAAGCAGATCTCGGTCTACTGGTTTCCACACGTTACAGAATCCGCAAGCGCAACACAACATCATTCTAAATCTTTAACGCACACGCCTTGCACCATCGCAAGGTCGGAAATAATCACGCACTAATACTGGGTGACCAACAGTTCGTTAGAAAATCGAGAAGTATCGTTTCTGTCGTTTGTAGGTCGTGCTGAAGCTGCCACTTTCACGTCGAGTAACGCACGGAACAAGCAGAACTTCTCCCGAAAGGGCCGGTCGGTGTGCCGAGCGGTTCTAGGCGCTTCAGTCTGGAACCGCGCGACCGCTACGGTCGCAGGTTCGAATCCTGCCTTGGGCATGGATAAGTGTGATGTCCTTAGGTTAGTTAGGTTTAAATAGTTCTAAATTCTAGGGGACTGATAGCCTCAGATGTTAAGTCCCATAGTGCTCAGAGCCATTTGAACCATCTCCCGAAAGGTGACATACCGTGACACTAGCATCACTGTGATGGGACAAGAAGCATAAGGGATCTGGACATCAATCTCGTTTGCATTGCTCCATGATTTAGTCGTGATGCTGCCTTGCGAGCTGCTATCAAAAGTAATGGTGTTATATCATCAACAAACCCACAAGCATGGGCCATGAGCTACGGAGTTCCATTTACAACAATGAATGGTGAGCTAAGAAACACTCGCGCTGTTCATTATTATGTGTAACGCCAGAGATTTCGAAAGATCATGTTTTACAGAGCACGCATATCTGTGACGTAAACGTTACTGCTTTAAGAGTTGACGTCAAAAACACTTTCCCTTGCTATCATTTTCGTTATTCATCAACTTTCTATAGACACGAAAGATGGCAGCACACAAATGTCCCAGATGTTCGTTTTCAGCCTTTGCCCGTCAGAATCTCTCGCTTGTCAAAGTTCTTAAATCAGTAGCTTTACCTGTAGGAAAAGAGAACGTGTAGAGGGCGTTGGATGAATAATTACGTGAATAGGAAGTCCCACGACAACTGTTTCTGTGCTATTGATACAAACTCGTTCAAGCGTCAGTTCCAATTGATGGAGCAATAGCAGTTTATTCTGACGCTACATTTTTAAAAAATGAAATGGCCGGCTCTAATTTCCACTTCTAAGATATACACGCAACATACTGTATGTAATGAATTTATGGTGGTTGTGGGCTCCTATTACAAGAACTTAAATATGAGTCTGTGTACATCGTCGATGTGTTTGAGAAAAAAATATGTTTTCAGTTTTATGATTATCTCCCTATCACTATGACCTGAATCCAACTGCACTGATTTGATACATACTCAAACAAAATATGTGTGCAAGAGACATCCACAAAGCTTATGGCGCAAAGTTTGAAATGGTTGACACAGAGTTGTATAAAAGGAATGACTGTAAAGTACTGAGTGGAAGTAAGTGATCACGTCAAAAACGTTGAGATCGTGTTGCATTAGTGTAACACAAGCTTGAAAAGGATGTAATGCAGAATACCGACGTTGTCCTGTATAGGAGATCTGACGGAAATTACACCGATACGATGACAGAATCCACTCACATGGTTCATAACCCCCCACTCTTGAAACATGTAGGATTTACTGCAGACATTTACAATTCAACAAGAAGACTTATGAAGAAATATGAGTAAGTATTGGTGGTCGAAAATGCATATTTATTGTGTTATGGGCATACACGCCGTATAACAATGGCCTAGCTAATACTAATTGTTCAACGCTACGACCGCCAGTCTCAGTATATGTATTGCAACGGCGCATTCAGTCGCACTCTCGCATAGATGCCGGTTATCTGTTGTATACTGGAGCAAGCAGCGGGTGATAAGCAGCGTACACATCTGATCACCTGACAGACATACTATACACAACTTTGCCCGTAGCACGTGTGTCATGCAGCGGCCGCATGCATCGCAGCAGCGCATTAACCTATACCGCACGCACACCTCTGTCCCTGGGGTCAGTTGTCCATTGCTTCAGACAGCTTCTGATGTGTTCATGGTGAGGTGTATTACTGTGTACAGTGTATGATGCATAGTCAAAGTTGGAACTTTAGTCGTCACGAGAGTTGGCAGACACGCATTTAATGTACGATGCGGCAGGATGTAGTACCCGTAAAGTAGCACGAATGTACACAGAACGCTTTCCAAACAGGGGTCATCCTAACAGGAATAAGGTTATCTCCGTGGATACCAACTTACGAGAGAGGGGTTCGTTCACGCCACAGAAAGCCAGCCAAGGTTCTCGCCAAAGGCATGTCCGAAAACCAGAGATGGTGTTGGATCGTGAGATCGACCACCCAGAAATGAGCATCCGTCAGCTTGACCGTGAAATGCACACTTTGAAGGATACAGTATGGAGAGCACCGGTGAAACAAGTATTACACTCCTTTCATATAAAAAGTGTGCAAGTACTGGGACCAACAAATTCTGTCAACGGATTAACCACCTCAGTGCTGTAGTGCCGAACTTCGTACAGTTCGTATTGTTCACGGATAAGGCCTCATCCCACCGTGACGGTGTTTTCAACAGCTGCAACAGTCATACATGGAGTGAGGACAATTCACACGCCACCCACAGCGGTGGCCATCAGCAAACGATTTTCTGTCAATGTATGGGCGGGCATTGTCCTACATCATCTAACAGGACCTTATTTGGTGCCTTCCTGTTTGACTGGTCCACGTTAACTGGTGTTCCTGCGAGATGTGCTGCCGCAGCTCTTGGAGATTGTACCCCTTGTTGTACACGACAGTGAACCAGCCCACTTCGATGTTAATGTCCGCGTCAGAACAACACGAACCCATATCGTTGAACTGAAAGGGGAGGTACTTTCCCATGGCAAGGCCAATCTCAGGATCTCAAATCTCTTGATTTTTTCCTCTAGGGTTACGTCAAGGCGTTGGTGTGCGAAATCCCCATAGAAATGGATGAAGACCGGCTTGCTAGAGTCCAATCTGCCTGTCTACTGGTACAACGAATACCAGGGATCTTTGAGAGAGTCCAGTACAACTTCATGAACCGTTACAATACATGCAATAAGACTAGCCTTCGTCGTCATGAAGTTATTGTGAGATACGTTGTTGTTATGTGGTGTACGCTGTGAATGTCCATAAGACAATAAATATGCGTTCCCGACCACTGGTTCCCTACCCCAGGGTAACCAATTGTGGACCTCCTATCACCTGTTTCAGTTTGACGTAAAAGGTTTGACACATGGTGTATGTTGTTATGCCGGAGCCAAGGTAGCCCCTGAGGGCTGGCAACCCATATTGTCTATGTCCAAAGCTTACCAAAAGCACCATGGTAAACACCAGCTATTTACAGTACATACAAGATAATGGAAAGAGACATTCCGAGAACTACTTCCTGCAGGGGGAGCTCGCCTGCAGGAAGTATCACTACGCCAAAACCTGATTGGCTGGCTAGAACCAGCCCCGAAGTTCAGTTCACTCCGGATGCCGACCTCGTCGACTTCGCCCGCTGAAGATTACGTCTTCGTCTCTGAATTGGACTTTTACTCGTGTGTGTGTGTGTGTGTGTGTTCTAACCTTTGTGGAAAATTAGAAGTGGACTTTTGTTTGCCTCAATTAGGAGACTTTTACTGGCATCGTTATTGTTACCTTTCTTTTGTTGTTCAGTCATCAACCTTGTAAACTTACATAAATAAAAGTTGTATTTGTGAAAAATTGCGAATTGTCAGTCACAACATATGTGATGTCGAAAACTTATCGTAACCTGAAGAAACAAGTTTCATGAACATCGGGAGCACAGAGACGTGGCAAGAAGGTCGGATTACTGCGTACAAGCCGTCCACGTCCATCGCGAGTCCCTATAGTGGTCAGTGCGGGAGAGGTGCGGCGTGCATGTAGATGTAGCGGGGACTTATATAACGGGAGGCGCCCGCAGCCAGGATGTGTGTGCCCTCTCCAATGATTGCCGCCACGTCTACGTTGCGTAAGTGTCGCCAAAGGACTCGACTGTCCTTTGTGTCGGCCACCTGTTACGTAGCGCCGGCCGCTCGGACCACTCGGACGCCGCCGTCAGTTACCCCTTAACCCCGTCCGTAGCCTCGCACCCCATATGCCATCTTAATATAACTTCTGAAGCGCCGAACATATTGGCATTGGTGGCCTTTCTGTCAGTCCAAATTTAGGGCTACGTTCTACGGAGATTCTTCGCAGATGCTGTTGTTTATTCACCAAATCGAGAAACATTGGTCAGCAATGGACAACAATATCTATTGGGTTGGAGTATAAGCTCGTAACGTTTTCCCGTAGGTTTAATAAATACACACAAAAGAGACTTCAGTCATCAATAATACAATCTCCTTCACTATTTACACTACTGGCCATTAAAATTGCTACACCACGAAGATAACATGCTACAGACGCGAAATTTAACCGACAGGAAGAAGATGCTGTGATACGCAAATGATTAACTTTTATGAGCATTCACACAAGGTTGGCACCGGTGGCGACACCTACAACGTGCTGACATGAGGAAAGTTTCCAACACATATCTCATGCACAAACAGCAGTTGACCTGCGTTGCCTGGTGAAACGTTGTTGTGATGCCTCGTGTAAGGAGGAGAAATGCGTACCATCACGTTTCCGACTTTGATAAAGATCGGATTGTACTCTATCGCTATTGCGGTTTATCGTATCGCGACATTTATGCTCGCGTTGGTCGATGACTGTTAGCAGAATATGAAATCGATGGGTTCAGGAAGGTAATACGGAACGCCGTGCTGGATCCCAACGACCACGTATCACTAGCAGTCGAGATGACAGGCATCTTATCCGCATGAATGTAACGGATCGTGCAGCCACGTCTCGATCCCTGAGTCAACAGATGGAGACGTTTGCAAGACAACAACCATCTGCACGAACAGTTCGACGACGTTTGCAGCAGCATGGACTATCAGCTCGGAGACCATGGCCGCGGTTACCCTTGACGCTCCATCATAGACAGGAGCGCCTGCGATGGTGTACTCAACGACGAACCTGGGTGCACGAAATGCAAAACGTCAGTTTTTCGGTTGAATCCAGGTTCTGTTTACAGAATCATGATGGTCGCATCCGTGTTTGGCGACATCGCGGTGAACGCACATTGTAAGGGTGTATTCGTCATCGCCAAACTGTCGCATCACCCGGCGTGATGATATGGGGTGCCATTGGTTACACGTCTCTGTCACCTCATGTTCGCATTTACGGCACTCTGAACAGTGACGTTACATCTCAGATGTGTTACGACCCGTGGCTCTACCCTTCATTCGATCCCTGCGAAACCCTACATTTCAGCAGGATAATGTTGCAGTTTCTGTACGGGCCTATCTGGATACAGAAAATGTTCGACTACTGCCTTGGCCAGCACGTTCTCCACATCTCTCGCCAATTGAAAACGGCTGGTCAATGGTGGCCGAGCAATTGGCTCGTCACAATACGCCCGTCACTACTCTTGATGAACTGTGTATCGTATTGAAGCTTCATGGGCAGCTGTACCTGTACACGCCATCCAAGCTCTGTTTGACTCAATGTCCAGGCGTATCAAGGCCGTTATTACGGCCAGAGGTGGTTGTTCTGGGTACTGATTTCTCATGATCTATGCACCCAAATTGCGTGAAAATGTAATCACATGTCAGTTCTAGCATAATATATTTGTCCAATGAATACCCGTTTATCATGTGCATTTCTTCTTGGTGTATCAATGTATCAATTTTAATGGGCAGTAGTGTATAACAGTTTGCAAACGCGGGGGTAACTTTTCGATTCCGCGACTAAAGACATCAAGTGGTTTTGAGGTGAAGAACTCGTCGGGCCATGTTCAGAGCTGATTTTCATCTGGTAAGCAAGTAACCTGTAGGTTGTTCGATAGAGAGCGGCAAAAGTGAAAATCTGAGGACGCAAGATCAGGTGAACAAGAAGGCTGCGGAATGACCACCGAACCCAACTCTTGTGTAGTAGCTTTTTCCAGTCTAGCAGAATGCAGGCGGGCGTTATCAAATGGTTCAAATGGCTCTGAGCACTATGGGACTTAACTTCTGAGGTCATCAGTCCCCTAGAACTTAGAACTACTTAAACCTAACTAACCTAAGGACATCACACACATCCATGCCCGAGGAAGGATTCGAACCTGCGACCGTAGCGGTCGCGCGGCTCCAGACTGTAGCGCCTAGAACCGCTCGGACACTCCGGCCGGTGGTCGTTATCATGGAGTAGCATCAATTCACGCAGTGTTCCTGGTCGTTGTTCTCGGATTGGGTTTGCAAGACATCTCAGTTGTTGACAATAAATGTCAGGAGTGATAGCTACACTACGGGGAAGTGATTCGTAGTACACTACACCGTCGCTATTCCACCATATGCATGACATTATCTTTTGCGGATGCGGGCAGGTCTTTATACGGGGAGTTACTACTTTGTTTGGGCTCAACAATTCATTTATTTGCCTTACGTTGGCATAAAGGCACCGTTCCTCGTCATCAATAACGTACAGGACAGGAATGGTCGGTGTTGTTCACGAGCCAACTGATGACGAGCAAGCAGAGATGCACGCATATCCACCCGCTGCTTTTTGTGATTTTGCCGTAGAGCACGCGGTTCCCTTACGTCCAATTTTTTAACCTTCTCCATTGCATGCAATGTTCTCGAATACACTTACATGGATCATTGTCGATTAATACGTTTAAACGATCTTCAGCAAACCCCGAAGGTCTTCCTGAACGTGGAGAGTCACTAATGTCAAACCGATCCTCCTTAAAACGAGGAAATCATTTTCTTGGCATGCTCTGTTCTGTGATATTATCCCCACAAACGTCGCAAATGTTTCTGGCTGCAACTTCTGCTGTCACCCTTCTACTAAACTCAAACAGAAGAATTTGTCGGAAATGTTCCGATTACTCCACGTGGCCATCCATTTACCAGTACCCACAGTTCCGCTCACTGTCTCTACATTACAAAATGACAATGTGTTAACTGAAAAAGCAATAGCAAACTGCAAATAAAAATGGCAATCGATAAATAAACCCATATCTACCTAAATACCAATATGCAAAACAAAAACGCTACGAACTTGTGCTTCAACCTATAACAGTGTCAATTTAAAAAACTCGTAGACGATATATACTTTAGCTAGTGCTAGAGGCCAGTGAACACAAGAGATACAGATAAATAAATCTTTAACTGTTGGTTCCTAACGTCTGATCGTTATCAGGTATCACAGAATTATTTTCAACAACCAGTTCGACAACGTTCTTTCTATAGCGTCAAGTCAAATAAAGACCATCTTGCATCACGGCCGTGATAAAAGTAAATATAATAAATATTAAAATGCGTTGAAATTGATTATTAATCTTCCTACAGTATCATCATCAAGTTCCATTAGGATGTAATCTGATTATAACGGTATAATAACATTAGCATACTAGCTGTTTTATTGTACATGAAGATGAACAGATGATCAAAACAGGTGATTAATAAAGGTCTGTTTCAGATCAGTTTTTGATAATTCCGATATACAACTTTTTTCTAATACTTATGAGCTTGGGGGGGGGGGGGGGAGGCACAAAACATTTTAAAATACATTATCCAGAAATAAGAAGACAAATATTGTATAAAGTGAAGCACAAATACGAAATTCGTTTCGTAAGAGAGTTGAACTGCAATGAAGAGATCAAAACTGGAGTGAGGTAGGGAGATGATCTCTTCCCGCTGCTCTTTAATTTTATTCTGGATATAGACGTAAGGCTCAAAAATGGTTCAAATGGTTCTGAGCACTATGGGACTTAACCGCTCTGGTCATCAGTCTCCTAGAACTTAGAACTACTTAAACCTAACTAACCTAAGGACATCACACATATCCATTCCCGAGGCAGGATTCGAACCTGCGACCGTAGCGGTCGCGCGGTTCCAGACTATAGCGCCTAGAACCGCACGGCCACTCCGGCCGGCTAGACGTAAGGGAATGGAGAGTGTCGTTAGGAGTAAGGCAAATCAATAAAGGCGTTAGACTAGGTTGCAAAAGAGACAATTTACAAATAGACTGCTTAGCGTTTGTGGATTACCAAGGTAATTTTTCATGTCCAATGGAAGGAGCCAATAGACAAACAGAACAGCTTACAGAACGAGCTGATAAAGCAGGCTTGCAAATCACCTTTGAGAAAATGAAATTTATGACCAACATTAAGGCAGCCCCAAAGACAATGAAAACTAAATATGGAAACATTGAGAGAACTAACAAGTTCAAGTATCTAGAAGGAGTAACTGAGGAAGACGTTTTGGAGAAAGAAGCCTTCAAAGCAAGAGTTAATCAGATGACACCAGCATCAATATTCATAAATGCTGAACTTATACAATACTGTATAGTATTTCGGCCAAAAGCTCTTTATGCAGCAAAATGTTTAACTCTGACCAAAAATTCGGTAATGGAAACACTGAAAATCACAGAAAGAAAAATACTAAGGAACATTTTGGGACCAGTCAAAGAGAAAACACAGTACAAAAGACGTCATATTAGTGAACTTTATACGAGTATACGTATTGAGAAAATTACAGACATGATTAGGAAAAGGAGAATGGCTTTCTACGTCCACATCTAAAGAATGAATCCCAAAAGATCTGCAAAAGGACTGTTCGCTTACTTTGGCAAATTAAGAATGGGTAACACATGGTACAAAGAAGTTGAAAGGGATATGTACGAACTCCAAATTACTCCACAAGATTCTGAGAAAAGATTGCCACTCAGACAGAAATTACAACACCCCGTGGTTTTTTCATGGGAACCTCTGAAGAAAACAGGAGGCACTTGGACAGAAGAAAGAAAAGAGGAATATTAAGAAATGATGACTGAAATGCTGAAGAAAGGAAAGGAGATAGAGCTGAGATAATTTTTGTCCATAGCGACTTATACGTGAAATAAGACAAAGAAAGAGTGTAGTGAGATAGAGATGACAAGCGCAAGTCAGTGAACATCAAATTCCATTATTACCACGAAGGTTTCGACACTATCAGCACCGGTGGAATTTATAGTCTGTGAACACGATCACCCAGGAACTTTAGCTGCCTTTACAACGTTACTGCTCGCGCTGACCTTAAGTAAGTCTTCTTGCCCTTGACTGAGAAAGTGGTTTTGTTGGAACAGTGCTGTCGTTTCCTTAATTTGAACAAAAACACTAGTTACAGGCACGATACAGGTTGAGTGTTTGGTGCTCGGTACAAACTTCTCGCTAGCTGCTGTTACGCAAAGGATGAACGCTATGAAATACTGTACGTCTGTGAATAAAGCCGAAGTGTGTTGTACTGGTATGAGAATTCCAGCCAGAGTAAAACACCATACACTCCAAGATGATAGTATAGATTGTCAACAAGGCAGCAGCTGGCGCGTACGTTGTAGGCACATAGGTTGAGAATGACACTGTATTGTTGTCGCTCTGTGGTCAGCTTCACCCAACTCCGACTATTGGGCGAAGGAGGGCGCGTCTCCGTGTTGTGCCGTTGTGCTCGCTGACTGCTGCACGTATGTGACTACATAGTCTCCCGGTCTGAGTCGGTGGCTACAGCAGGCTTCAGTGGAACGGAACGAGTAACTAGGTAAATCGCTGTACTACAGGCACCACACCGCAGAACAAACTAAACTAAAACTAAGGCCTCTGCTGAGAATGAAATATCTTGTTCTGATGAGGGTGTGTGCAGTGTTTACAGAGACAATTCAAAAGTGTGTGCCAGGCTGAAGTTCGAGAGCAGATCCCTGCATTTCCCAGGTAGTGCAGTACCAATTGCGGCATTCCAGCACGTCCCACGGACTAGTTTGTCATTGGCATCTCCTATTTCCCCCTTTCTCTCCACGACTCTTCCATAAAGCTGCAAGAGAATTTACGACATTCCAGTACGCCTTCATATCCGTAGCTGCTCTGACATATCCGTGTGAGTGCTTCTGCTAAGTTCAAAAGGAAAGGAGAAGATTCCGTGAACGGTTGAGTCAATCCGCAAGGCGAGCTCGGGTACCGCAGCGCTATAGCATTGCTCAAGAAATCCGGGAATTTAGGTTTGCGCTTACTTCCAACAAGTCACTTTTGGTTCGAGCTGTGTTATAATTCAACAGATCATGGGAAGTCGGTAGCCATCGGCCTTGCCACTGTGGTAACCCGTCACATCACCGAAGTTAAGCGCTCTCGGGCGGGGCTAAAGCTTGGATGGGTGACCATCCGGTCTGCCGAGAGCTGTTGGCAAAGCGGGATGCACTCAGCCCATGTGAGGAAAACTGAGGAGCTACTTGATTGAGAAGTGAGGCTCCTGTCTCATAAGCTCCGTGGCGCCTGTGGGCTGAGGATGACGTGGCGGCCGGCCGATACCGTTGGGCCTTCATGGCCTGTTCGGGCGGAGTTTTGTTTTTTTGACGTCAGTGACGGGACACAGGACATTTATTCGGCGGAAACAGGTTTCAACTTTCCACCCAGTTTAAAAAAAATGTTCAAATGTGTGTGAAATCTTATGGGACTTAACTGCTAAGGTCATCAGTCCCTAAGCTTGCACACTACTTAACCTAAATTACCCTACGGACAAACACACACACCCATGCCCGAGGGAGGACTCGAACCTCCGCCGGGATCATCCGCACAGTCCATGACTGCAGCGCCCTGTTTACTGTTTTCCTAAATCTATTCAGCCATTCTCTGCATATACATCTATATCTACTATATCAGTATAAAATGTTTCGACTCTGGATTAATAAAAGGTAAATGAAAGTTAAAGGACATGTCCGAAAGAACATTGGTGACCATGCAGCTCTCTAGAATGAAATAATAATTAAATCAAGACCCTAAGCTGCCTACGGGCGTTGATATACTTAGCGTCTCGACTTAATTATCATTTCATTCTAGAGAGATGCTCGGTCACCTATGGTATCTGTTCTTTTGGACATGTCCGTAAGAACAGATACCATCTTCATATAGTTAAGGCTAACCGGTCGTTGACCTTTTTCTGTGCGGATGCACACACCTTGCCCGGACTCTTACGGGACTCGGTAAGATTTTCTGCCGTGAGTAATGAGTGTAATGGGCAGGGGCACTACGAATGTAGTGTGTGGACATTAAGTTGAAAATATGGGTCTCATGGGGAGCGTGCAAGGGATTAATCCCTGCAGTCACACTATCCTCTGTGCCTTCGGTGGCGCAGATGGATAGAGCGTCTGCCATGTAAGCAGGAGATCCTGGGCTCGAGTCCCCGTCGGGGCACACATTTTCAACTGTCCCAGTTGATGTATATCAACGCCCGTCGGCAGCTTAGGGTCTTGATTTAATCATCATGTCACAAAAGACCTTCGTCGGGACGTTGCTCAACTCGCCCTTCACATTGGCTTGAATGTCGGTTACCAAAGCTTTCAACATTCATGTGAATTTCTGCACTTCGTTCATTCGTGGTAGATTCACATTCATAACACCACGTCTCGTCATTCTTAATGATTTTTTTTTCAGGAAAGACTTATCTGCATTTTGCATTTCCATCAAGTTGCGCCTGGCGTCCAGGCGTCGTTGGTTTTGTTCTTTATTCGAGATGTGCGCGACAAATTGGGTACGCACTTTTTTCTCCTTCAGAATATTCTGGAGACGGTCTTGAATTCTTGATGTAGAGATGTTGTTCCACGGCGATTTGTGACACAACAGCGATGATACACTACGGCTGCTCGTTCACTACCTGAAACAATTCACAAGTGAGTGGTCAAAAGCATACCTGTTGTTTACAATTGTTAGTTCAAGCTGCCACCTTAGCTACTTCACTGATGTAGCTTATACACCAGTAATAAAATGAGCCTCGGAACTTTTTGGACTGACCGGGTATTCCGTGTGCTCAGATTTTCGTTAACAGTCTGCCGCATTACTCGCAATGGAAGCATTTCTTGAAGAAGGGTGCGACCAAACTGCTTCTCAAACCTTCTCGACTTGTGGGAACGTGCTAGCGCTGTGTTTCCAAACGGCTGAGATCATTGGTCGCTAGACTAACTTAAACTAACTTATCCTAAGAGCAAGACACACACCCGTGCCCGAGGGAGGACATGAACCTCCAGCGGGAGGGGCCGCGCACTCCGTGATACGGCACCTCAAACCGCGCGGCCACTCCGAGAGGCTTGCTGTGCTTCCAATGACCTCAATGTAGCCGACACTTTAAATTCTAACTTATCTGCCTTTCATCCTTAAATATTTGTCGTCTGGATGTAAAAATCTCTGCCGTTTCCTACTGGAGCGATTCAAATGTGGAAAAGGAAACATTTAGCCAATCTTATGTTGTGGAAATGAATGCCACCAGTTACGTAATGATGGAACCGTATTTCCAACATTATTTTTCAGTCAATATTTTAGCAATGTGAAGACCCGTTATTTTGCAACACTAATGAAACTAAAACAAGGAATGCTTGAAGGTTTTTGTATAATTGAACTATTTTTTATTTTCATTTGGGCGACATTATACTAGGCAAAAATTTGTATCTTAGAGTTTGTACGTACAGATGCTTATATATCACGCTGTAAGGCATATGACTTGCGTGAAATTTACTTACTGAACTCCGGACGGTTTCACCGATACGAACAAAATTCACCTGATGAATTTTGTTCATCTCGGTATAGTAATAACGTTGTATACTAGATTGCTTGATACGTCTTCCAACTCAGGAATGATGTTTCTAAGCTTCTTATAATTCACTCGTAGTTCGTGGCAGTGGACTCTCGGGAAGCGTAATAACAACAGACTATATGAGCTCGAAAATTTCAGAAGATATCAAGTTGAGAAAATACAACAAATGAACCACCTATATATTACGGTTTTCTAACAGGACACGTAAGAAACTCAATAGCCAAGAAATATGTGACTCTGCGACGTCTATAAACTGTAGTATCTGCAATCTAGATTTTTAATGTGGTGCGCTGGCATTCAACGTGGACCGAACTGATTGGAGAACGTGTATCTTCGTCCGTATTCGATTATTTTCGGACGCAATTACAATCCTCTGTCAGTTATCATTTTGATACAATAATCCAAAAAAAAAATTAAATTATAGATCAGCAACCCTGAGGCATTCCTCTTTAGTTGCCTTTACCCTTGTCTATTTGCATTCAGCTACAAGCAGAAATGCTCAATTGGTTCCTAATCTTAGTCACCTCCCCCTGCTGTATGCCGTACCGCGATCTACTGCTCGCACGTGACCTGGTTCCCACAATGCCTGGCCTCGTACCTTATCAGAAGAGGGTGCGCTCCAAGTAGATTACTGCTCTGTCGTTATGGGACTGGCCACGGCACTGTACCCTACCCGTTGCATTTAAATATCGTATCATCTATCGTTTACTCTCTACTTTGAACAGGAACGTCACAATTTTAAAACGTAAAAAAGTATTTTTGTCAAAGACGTTAAATAGAAATCCTACGGAATGTTGAACGCCGGCTGGTGGATAGGAATTAAGAGGCAATGAAAACCAAAATGTCATTTTCCAGTATAAGGTATTTGTTTCCTTGCAGTATGTATTCTATTAGATCTGTGAATAACTTAGTAGCGTTTTTGTTTCACGTGTTGGTATTCCGGCTGCTAAGGGTTTATTTATCGATAGTAGTTTTTTACTTATTGTTCACCTTTGCTATTTGAGTTTACAAGTTGTCATTTTCTCGTTTGGTGATAGTGAGTGGAGCTGTGGACGCTAGAAAACGGAGCTCCAAGTGGAGAGATCGGAACATTTCCGACATGTTCTTCTGTTTGAGTTCAATAGAGAGGTGACAGCAGCGGAGACAGGCAGATTTTCGCCGTGTATTGGGACAGTGCCACTCGACAGAATACGAGAAGAAAGTGGCTTTCTCGGTTTAAAGAGGATCGTTTGGGCATTAGTGACTCTCCACGTTCAGGAAGTCCTTTGAGGTTTGATAAAGATCATTTAAAGGCATAAATAGACAATGAGCCACGTCAGTGTACTAGAATACTGGTAAATGTGATGAATTGTGGTCATTCAGCCATCGCGCGACATTTGCATGCACTGAACAAGGTTCAAAAATCGGGTGCATGGGTACCGCATGCCCTAAGCCTAAATCACAGAAAGCAGCGGGTAGCCATGTGTGCATCTCTGCTTGTTCGGCATCAACTGGCTCGTAAATAACGCCGACTGTTCCTATCTTGTATCGTTACTGATGACGAGAAATGGTGTCTTTATGCTAACATAAGCAAAAGAAAGGAATGGTAGAGGCCAAATCACCGTACAAAAACCTGTGCACATCCACAGAAGATAATGTCATGCATCTGGTGGGAAAGCAACGGTGTGATGTACTGCGAAATGCTCCCTGTAACCATCATTGCTGACATTTATTGTCAACAACTGAGACTATTGCAGACGCAGCACAAGAAAAACGGCCCGTAAGACTGCATGAAGTGATGCTACTCCTCGATAACCCCCGCCTACATTCTGCTAGACTGATAAAAAACGCTATACAGTACTGTGGCTGTGAAATTTTTCTGCACCCACGATATTCACCTGATCTTACGCCAACAGATTTCCACCTTTTCCATTCTCCACCCAAAAACCCTCAAGAACCTTCGTTTTCCGATGAAAATGAGCTGCGAACATGGCCCAACGAGTTCTTAGCCTCAAAACCACGTGATTTCTACAGTCGCAGAATCTAAAAGTTACGTCAGTGTTGGCAGACTGATGCAAATAATGAAGGAGAATATATTGTTGATGACTAAAATGGTTCAAATGGATCTGAGCACTATGGGACGTAACATCTGAGGTCATCAGTCCCCTAGACTTAGAACTACTTAAACCTAACTAACCTAAAGACATCACACACATCCATGCCCGAGGCAGGATTCGAGCTTGCAACCGTAGCAGCAGCGCGGTTCCGGAATGAAGCGCCTAGAACCGCTCGGTCGCAACGGCCGGCTATTGATGACTAAAGTCTCTGTTATGTGTATTTGTTGTGGTTATTAAACTTATGGAAAAACGCTACGAACTTCTGCACCAATATAATACATATATCGCGCAAAGTATGAGTACAGACCTGGCAGCCACAGTACAAAAGGGGAAATGTTTTCAAAAACGTATTCACAAGTCTTTCAGGTGGCTTAAATTCAACATAATCACGCGGATAATGACTGCGCTGCACGAACGACATCGATGCTCCATTATTTGGCTATAAAGAACCTCTACTAACCCAGGAGAGCTGCTGACACGCTTCAGCGCCCTGAGATGTCCAGCCACTGCAGGCAGCAGAACAGTTCTCGCCGCAGCCTTGGCTTCCCGTTATGTAATCCAGTCCTTGCCTTGAGCGCTCCATCCAGCGCCATTCAAACTGTGAGACGTTACGTGCGCTAACAACCGAGATGGCCATCACGTGCAGTATATTGCAGCGTCCCGCCGCACCTATCCTGTGCTGACCACCCGCGAAAAGCCGGCTCTGTGCGTTGCACGGTTGCATAACCAGCAGGTGCCCGCTCTTGAGATCCGTCAAACACGATTAGCTTCCGTTTCGTATACCTTCTGATGCATGGCCGCTCGATTGTGAAAATAGGTACAGGAAGCCACGTTGATGTCTGATGTGTTTCGAAGAACAGTGGAAATACGGAGGGCGCTGTAGGGAGCAGTCTCCCTGTTTGAGATCACAGATGTGTTAGAAACTTTGATATGCGGAGGCATGGCTCACCACAATAGCAGCTTAAGCGGAGTGTACAGAATATTTTGCAAACGAAGCAACCCGCAAATTCTTATTTGTGTATTATACAGTGAGGTACGCTTACTTCGCACCGCTTGTGAGGTGAAGCAGCTATCATCGTAATAAACACACCATCACAATATCGTGAGAGACAACAGCCAAGATGCGTACAACAGTTGTTTCTCGCTAGCATCGCATTGTAGGTAGTATGTTTATTAGAATATTTTTCTATGTTTCATGTTTCATCCGTCGTATGGTACAAATATTTAAAAATGAGCTGTGTATGCTTATAATTGATAGACGAAGAATTAGGGACAGGAAAATCGTGTGGATTTTTGTCCACTTGTTACATAACCCTACACGACCTGCATCGCTATTCAGTGACTTTATCTGGTTTTACTTGCTAATAACAGACATCTAGCTGCGTTACAATGTCCTATTGCTTAAGACACTGCACGGATTTACGTTACTGCCTCACGTACTGCCTCGAGCACTACGACGTGCTCTGTCAACTGCATATTTCATTTGCGAAAGGGGAGAACCAGCTTCTATGAGTCACGTGCGCTGTACAGTCGCAGATGAAAGACAAACTCGCCTCTGCTCCCACCACTGATATACTACTTGATCAGAAGTATCTGACGGCTATCAGTGGGTATTAATATGGGATGTGTTCACACTTCCCCTTTATGACGGCTCGAGCTCTGTTGGGGACACTTTCAATGATGTGTCTGAACGTCTGTAAAGGAATGGCAGCCCATTCTCCCTCAATAGCCGAAACTAGAGAAGGTATTGATGTTAGACTATGGGGTCTGAAGCGAAGTCGATCTTCTGACCCATTCAAAAAATGTTTCACTGGATACAGATCGGGACTCAGCATAGGGAAGCCCATTTCAGGAATGTAAACCATTGCCGCTATATTATGACAGGGTGCTTTGTCATGCTGGTACAAAAAGTCATCACCTGTGTACCGTTACACTACTATAAGCGGTGCACAATGCTGTAAAATGTGTTCATATCCATCCACGTTTTCTTAAGTGCAACGAGGTCACCACACCTTAACATAAAAAAGCAACCACACACCGCAACATCACCTCTTCCATACTTCACTGTTGGCACTACACGTAATGACAGGTAACGTTCTCCAGGCATTCGCCAAAGCAAAACCTTCTCATCAGATTGTTACAGGATGTAGCGTGATTCATTACTCCAATTCACTCGTTTCCAGTCATCGACAGTCCAATGGCATTGCTGATGTTGATGTTTGGTTTGTGGGACGTGCAACTGCGCGGTCATCAAGGCCTGTGCAAAGTCCAAATTATTGCACAGTCCAATTTTTTTCACAATGCAATCAAGCCACTGTCACAAACGATGATGATGGTGATGAAATGATGAGGACAACACAAACACCCAGTCCCCGGGCAGAGAAAATCCCCTACCTGGCAGGGAATCGAACCCGGGAGCCCGTGATCCAGAGGCAGCAACGGTAACTACTAGACCACGAGCTGCGGGTGCATCGCTCTTTACACACTTCAAGCATCGCTTAGTACTGACTTCAGAAATGTGTGGCTTATAAGGAGGTGCTAGATCATTGTACCCCATTCTTTTTAACAACCTGAGCACAATTATTGTGCTAGCTGGCCTGCTGGGAGCACTTTGGAACTCATAAGTGTTTCTTTCCGCTGATTTCTTGCGACTTCTTACAAACCAATCACCCTCTGCAATTCTCGGGGCCCTGCCCCTTACCATATGAGGTCTTCCTGATCTTGGTCTAGCTGTGACTATTCCTTCGAGTTGCCACTTTGCAATCTCATCACCAACAGTCAACTTGGACAGCTTTAGAAGTATTGAAATGGCCCTGATGGATCCGTTGCTCAGGTGACATGCAATGGCTAGCCCACATTCGAAACTAATGATCTCATGACATCTACGAGATCGTTCTTCATTAAAAGAAAAACAACAGATTAAAAATCTAATTTTAACTGCCTAACACGCTGTTGCCATCACAACAACTGTACTCGAATCCTGGAACTGCTACAGCTGTTCTAGCTCAACGTTGAAGTACTCGTGTTTACTGCAGGTTGGTCACGTGTGTTTCTTGTCTTAGACGTCCAGTAGCGCGTGTCTTGGATGCTCTAGTGCCCCCTCCGCTGTGATGTCAGCATCATTAGAAGAAGCCCCCAAATAAACAGAACAACGTGCATACTCTTCAGAGATAAGATATAATTAGGAGCTTATCGAAAGTGTAGTTTTAGGACCAGTTGTGATGTTTTAACAGACATGCTGAGTTACTAATTTTTACTCGACGGCCCAATACTGCTGACAGGAGCAGAGGTGTTGCGATATTATTATGAGGCGCAGGCGGCTCGGACTATATAATTGTGAGTGATAAAGCAGGTGCCCCTCAAACCGGCTGAAGAGTGAGTTGAAGGTGAAGCTTTCCACCGCAGAGAATGAACTGTAATATACAGGGTGAGTCACCTAACGTTACCGCTGGATATATTTCGTAAACCAAATCAAATACTGACGAGCCGATTCCACAGACCGAACGTGAGGAGAGGGGCTAGTGTAATTGTTTAATAAAACCATACAAAAATGCACGGAAGTATGTTTTTTAACACAAACCTACGTTTTTTTAAATGGAACCACGTTAGTTTTGTTAGCACATCTGAACATATAAACAAATACGTAATCAGTGCCGTTTGTTGCATTGTAAAATGTTAATTACATCCGGAGATATTGTAACCTAAAGTTGGAGCTTGAAACCTCCGATGTTCAGTTGCGTGTTGTAACAAACACAACATACATCGCGTTTCTACAGAATGATCTGCCAACGTTGCTCGAAAATGTACCACTGGAAACGCGTCGACGTATGTGGTATCAGCATGATGGTGCACCTGCACATTCCACAATTGATACTAGGCTGACCCTTGACAGGATGTTCGACGGGCGTTTCATAGGACGTGGAGGACGCATAAATTGGCCAGCCCGTTCTCCTGATCTTACACCTCTGGACTTCTTTCTGTGGGGTACGTTAAAGGAGAATGTGTACCGTGATGTGCCTACAACCCCAGAGGATATGAAACAACGTTCTGTGGCAGCCTGCGGCGACATTACACCAGATGTACTGCGGCGTGTACGACATTCATTACGCCAGAGATTGCAATTGTGTGCAGCAAATGATGGCCACCACATTGAACATCTATTGGCCTGACATGTCGGGACACACTCTATTCCACTCCGTAATTGAAAACGGAACCCACGTGTGTACGTGTACCTCACCCCTCATGGTAATGTACATGTGCGTCAGTGAAAAAGACCAATAAAAAGGTGTTAGCATGTAGACGTAATGTGCTGTTCCAGTCTCTTATGTACTTAAGGTCCATCACCGTTCCCTTTAGATCCCTACGTAATTCGGTGCTCTCCGATACACACGATCGAACAGCGGAGGAGTGGTACTCAAGCGTCAACTTTAGCTTACAATATCTCCGGATGTGATTAACATTTTACAATGCAACAAACGGCACTGACTATGTATTTGTTTATATGTTCAGATGTGCTAACAAAACTAACGGGGTTCCATTTAAAAAAAGGTAGGTTTGTGTTAAAAAACATACTTCCGTGCATTTGTTTATGGTTTGTATTAACCAATTACACTAGCCCCTCTCCTCACGTTCGGTCTGTGGAATCGATTCGTCAGTATTTGATGTGGTTTACGAAATATATCCAGCGGTAATGTTAGGTGACTCACCCTGTATACGTATATGACAAGGTGGGATGACGATGTGTGACTCAGTTTCCACGATCTATTCCACATGTAAACATAAAGCATGTAACCATCTATTCCAGGACAAACACTGAAGTGGCTGAGGTGTGTGTGTGTGTGTGTGTGTGTGTGTGTGTGTCTGTGTGTGTGTGTGTTAGTTAATTAGTTACATTTTCCATAGATTATTTGAAAGATTCTTTTATCGAAATGATGTGGAATGAGTCAGTTTACAGGATATGTAAACATGATTAGTGTTAATGTTAATTATCATTTTAAGTCCGACACAAATTTTCTACGGGATAAACTGAATCTGACATTAACATTTCTTTCCACATATGCCTCATCTTATACCAGCCCTTTTAGCTTACTCTTAAAACATTGCATCCAATTTCGTTTAAAAAGCCTCACTCCTTTGTATGAACCTGCCTCAGGATTGAAAAGTGTCATACTGTTTATTTCCATTAATTGTACATCATGCCGAGATAGTCCATTAGCAATCGGGTACACATTAACTGTTTAAGCCTGAGCACTGTCTACAAAAATGTTATCAATCAGTATTCTACTACTTTGCTGCACACAACTTGGAAAACTGACTACTGAAATTAGATTGAAACACCCAAATAATAATTCTAGTTCAGTTTTCCTGTGCGTATCTGTTAAGAACTCAAAACTGGAATGTCGACGAATTTCTACAGTCCACGTTCCGATATACACCTGATGGTTGTCCATATTGTCAACTGCGAATACATTTCATGTAAATCAGAGATAAGTAAAAATTTTAATTCTTTTTCACTAATAGGTTACTAGTTCCTATGCAACAACCATCATGAACTTGTTCTTAAAATGCATCCGGTCGCTGATTGCATTGAAGTGGTGGACTTTAACATAAAATTTTGATCTTTTGCGTATTTATATCTTGTCTCTTAAAGCTAATCGTTAATTTGAGAGATGTTCCTTCTTTCGCCCGTTGTTAGTCACGTTTAGCACTCTTCTGACAGTTTATCTGTACCCACGATCTGTGTTCCCGTATCCGAACTAGCCTGTCATTTGAACACTGGAATATCTACAGGCAGTAGTGAACTTAATATTAACACTATGAAAGTGCATAAGCATGAAAACGAATTTTTCATTCATGTAGACTTCAAGTAAGAGCGGTAAGTATGGAGCAATTGTTCTGACATATGGCACGTGTCCCGGAGCACGCACTAGTGACGCAAACTTTTTTGTTTCGATGAGGTCAGTGATAAGCCGGGACTCATCCGCCTGAACGTGTCAAGCGGATCGCAACGTAAGGCCTCTACTGCTGAGCTGTGCGGCGCGAACTGCTGTCTGCGCGGGGAATGGAGAATGATCCCACCACCAGCCAGGATTTCATCATGCTCCACTGCAGCGCGCATCTTTAACCCATCCTATCCTATGCGTGTACCATGTAGCTTCGTAATTAGAAGTTATGACTGAGCGACATTCTGTACGTAATATGAGCTTCACGGCGTTTCCTCTGAACCACAAGACACTTCGAGAGACTGCCGCCTATTTCACTGCTTATTTGCAGAAAAAGAAGAACTATGTTGCAGTATATCCCGTTAACCGATATTATTCAAATATGATTGCTACAGATTACTTCCAGAGTCGTATGTAGGTGCATTTCTTTCTTATTTGGGATTTTAAAGCTTGTGCCAACATTACAAGATTTCGAAATTTTTTCTGCGTATTTGTCCCGAGAAAGAAGTAAACATATAACTCCGTTTGCAGCAATATTTTATGGCCACTTTTACTGAACTGCATTTTTTTATGAATGGTAACGTACAATTCAGTAAACCACCGCTTGCAACATGCATAGTCTCTGCGTAAATCTATATAATAGGAATATTGTGTGTTTGAGCGTTAATCCACATATTTGACTGTTAAATATCAATAATTTGCAAGTGCAAACAGCAAATACATTTGTGATATTGAAGTTTTCAAGGCGTACTGAGGTCTTCATCGTTTCGGGCTGGCAGCCGGATGACGTCAACATCTTGGCACAATATGTCGTCTGAGAACCATTCAGTCATCCTCAGGCGAGTTTTAGACTGGAGACTGCTGGTGCACGTCGTTCACTATATACCGGAATCGGCGCGGTGTCGCATGCGCAAAGGTTTTCGATGACCCAGTCCCCTCTGTCGAGTTTAGCCCCCTTTGTAGAACATACAATGGTGTCGAAAATTAAAGCAACAAACCGCTATTCCCCCGTCCCGTGTCTAATTACGATATAATCATATGAACTGTCAACAGATGTCCATGCGATAGCATTCTGCACGGAAGATGGCGTACCGATCAACGGGCAACCGCACCAACGATGACATCAGGGCACCTATCAAACGGGATAATATGAGATTTTCACTCTGCAGCGGAGTGTGCGCTGATATGAAACGTCCTGGCAGATTAAAACTGTGTGCCGGACCGAGGCTCGAAATCGGGACCTTTGCCTTTCGCGGGCAAGTGCTCTGCCATCTGAGCTACCCAAGCACGACTCACGCCCCGTCCCCACAGATTTACTTCTGCCAGTACCTCTCTCCTACCTTCCAAACTTTACAGAAGCTCTCCTGTGAACCTTGCAGAACTAGCACTCCTGAAAGAAAGGATATTGCGGAGACATGGCTTAGCCACAGCCTGGGGGATTTTTCCAGAACGAGGTTTTCATCCTGCAGTGGAGTGTGCGCTGATATGAAACTTCCTGGCAGATTAAAACTGTGTGCTCGACCGAGACTCGAACTCGGGACCTTTGCCTATCGCGGGCAAGTGTTCTTCCAAGGTGGACAGAAGGCAGTCTGGAGTAGTGGCATTAGCTTTTATGGGCATTCAACTTACGAAAATGTGAATTATAACGACTCGAGGGATGACAAAAAGGCGTAGAAGTGAAGCAAAGAATGTGACTCAAAGTGGTTAAAGTGAGATGCCGAAAGCAGTTTTTGAGCATAGATGAGGTGATTTGTGAACTATAAATGACGTAAGAATTGACTTTTTCGCTAAATCACTAAGGAAGGAATGATTACTGAAGTAATTTTTGTGAAAGCATAACACTTCTCATTTATGTCTTCTGCCCAATAAAGGATCATGCTCCTACAACGTGCGTTTATATCGGATATGCAAGATCAGAGACTGCAAATAAATTGAAAATTTTAGCCCCACTTCGAAGTTCCTTCAGCAACTGTTCTGAGTCTGTACTTTTCAGTTAAGATGTGTAATTCAAAACAGTTTCTCGCACAAGTGAATCATTTTAGTATATATCCATACAAAATCAAGTGAGGCGCCACTCTATCTTAGCAAAATCAATGAAAGCAGAGATTGCACCATCTCTCCATGGAGGAGAAAGTCGATAGCTATTTCCAGAATTCGAAACTTGGCATGAGAACGCCGGTGTCGTCACAGTACAACGTCACCACTGGACCATGGCGGTATAAATGCGTTGAAACCATGGACGTCGGAAAAGGGAATTATTACGTCACGAACTTTAAACCCTCGACTGTCATCTTATGTAGCCCAAAGCATTAGGTTCACCTCATACATTCCTAGTCTCCACAGATACTTCTCTGAGATGTCACTGACGTGGCACTTGCCCGCGAAAGGCAAAGGTCCCGGCACACAGTTTTAATCTGCCAGGAAAGTTTCAAACGGGATAGTGTTTGTCGTGTAGTCCCACGTCCACAGTCGCTGTTTACACAGTCACAGGCGGTACAGTGTGGCACAGAGAGACGCCCACCGGACTCTCTGCAATGTATTGCCATAGGAAGAACAGAAGCCGGACAGTCGTAAATTGATGTGACCGGTAGCTTAATGTGAATCGTCCTGTTATTTCTCGGGCGTGGCAACAGTCTATAGAGACCGAAACTTTATCCCGAGCACCAGGGCTGGGCCGACCACGTATGTCATCAGAAAGAGAGGACCGTTATTTGGCTCTAAGGGAACGACATTACCGCCTTTGTACTGCATGGAAGCTGGCATCCGACCTCTCAGCATCAACTGGACGTGTTGTATCGAAGTAAACGGTGTACACAAGGCTTCGGCAGAGTGGCCTTTACTGCCGAAGACGTGCTGCATGTGTGCCTCTAACGTGTCTTCACAGAAGGGAACGACTAGAGTTGAGTCGCTCATATGCCATGTGGACGGTCGAACAGTGGGCCAATGTTCTCTCCACAGATGAGTCCCAATTTCGTCTGTATAGCGATTCTCGACGAATTCACATCTGGAGCAAACATGGAACACGATTTCGGAACCCAAACATTGATTAAAGATACCGATATCGAAGAATATTGCTAATGGTGTGAACAAGGATTTGGTGACCTCTCGAACAGATCATATTGAAAATGTACGGGCGAATCGGCAAGGTCTAAGAGCTGTCAAGTATCGTGATGAGATCTTTGGACCTCAATGCGGTTACTTGGAGGTGCTGTGGGCCCAGACTTCATATTGATGGACGATAATGCTCGACCTCATAGAGCACGGGGGGTTAACGTTTTCTTGCACGCATGGCGTGACTTGTTCTCTCTCCCAATTTGAATCCCAAGGAGCACATCTGGGGTGCACTTGCGAGACGGGTTGCATCACGTCACCATCCACCAACCACTCTGCAAGACTCGCGACCAGCTCTGCGGGAAGAAAGGGCGTTATTGCCACAAAATGCGATTGATGATATCATTCACAGCATGCCCTATCGTTGTCAGGCCTATATTGCTGCCAGAGGTGGTCAAACCCCACACTGAGCACAGTAACCAGCTGAGTGGAAATACGTTTAAGTTGGAAAAAACGAAGAAAATTTTTGTCTTGCGTTCTGCATGTTGCAGTTGTTTACGTTCTGTATTCTTAAATTGTTTTTAGCTTACTGTCGCCTGGTAATACAGTTTTGTGACAAAATAAATGCAACCTTGCAAACTTCTCGTTTGTTGTTTTAATTTTAGACACCAGTGTAGTTCCATCTGAGGCGCACAGGCGCATGCGCATTGGTGATACTGCATGCACGACTCCTATCGACCAGGGGCCTACGGAGTTAACATTCAGTTGTTAAAATAATAAAATTAATTGTCACTGGGCGTGTCGCGAGCATTATAAGCTTTAAAGCTGGCATGTCAACTAATAAGAGCTTCCGCCACACGTATTACCAAGGGTTCCTTAATAACTGTATTCCAGAACGACTTCGTCTTGGTCGTTCTGGGATTTTCGTGGCAGAATAATCCACAGAATGTCTTGTGAGATACAATGTTCGGCTGTGGCCGAACTACTGGCCTGCAAGATGAGTGTGGTGCACCTCATTGATCTGGGCGTGTGGTCTGACCACTACAGCCTTTGCCATATCGTCATTGTATTCTGCAGGATTCTAGCAGCCCGCATACCCAGAACATCCCTTGCCGAGCCGAAAAGAGCAAACGCTTTTGTAGGTAGTGTGAAGGTAAATTTAACATGATGCTTTTTTAGGATTCTACGTAGTTTAAATGAAATGTCACCCACATATATGGTAGGAACACCCTGGACTTCAACAAAAAATCGTTCAAATGGCTCTGAGCACTATGGGACTTAACATCTGACGTCTTCAGTCCCCTAGAACTTAGAACTACTTAAACCTCACTAACCTAAGGACATCACACACATCCATGCCCGAGGCAGGATTCGAACCAGCGACCGTAGCGGTCGTGCGGTTCCAAACTGAAGCGCCTAGAACCGCTCGGCCACACCCGGCCGGCGGACTTCAACAGCTCCTTCTTGTCGTATCGGCCGCCGCACAGCAGCCGTCAACTCGGCGCGGCGTGCTACAACACGATGTCAACAACTGGCGCAAGTGAACGTGTCGTCGCGGGGTTAGCGGCAGCGTACACACCACTATCGATACGGATTACCCTAGCGGCGCTGCCCTTGCCACCAGAGTGAGCAACCGTATAAGGGCGCCATCTGCCAACACTCTGATTGGCCGGACCTGCGGATTTAAGAGAGCTCCCTGAGCCCGTTTAAGCAGTTCAATCTTCGCCGATGGCTGTGTTACTACCCGGCTGCTGGATTCACGACGACCGAACCGTACTGTGGCCTCCCTGGCTGGAAACTTGCGACGCGTCGGTATCGACTGGTTGGCAGTGGTTTGGACTTGTATTCTCTACTAGTGACTCTGATTTCTCCTTGGCGCTACAGCCAGCGAAGTGTTGTGTAGTCGAACTTAAGTTTTGTTTTGAGTGACAGAAGGTCAAATGTGACAGTACACAAGATCAAACAGCGAAGGAGCTGTTGAAGTCGAGGGCGTTCCTTTCTGTCGTTTTTCAGAACAAACAATTCGTTGTTCAAGAACTGTGTACGGGCAGTCCCGCTTCCGCGCAGAAAGAGCTGGCAGTCTATGTGACCACGTAAACAAAGTAGATACAGATCCAGCATTCGGTTCTAGGGCGGAGGGGTGGATGGGAGGCGTGTGGCCTCACTGATAGTTATTCTCTCTGCCTACGCTCCTCCGGATATATTTTACCGTCGCCGGTACTTTCAGCATACCATTGATATGTACCTTTTTGTTAACAATGCCAACAAAATATTTAAAATGTTTTAACATAATAATGAATTGTTTAATTAGCGTGAAATATGCAAATTGTTTTAGTATAATAATAATTTGTTTACATTAGTGAAAAGTAGCCTACGTTACATTAATATAAAGTCCAATAAATTGCAGTTCAGAAAAGTACAACGTTTGAAAACGACACGTCCGAATACTTGAGAAATACATGTGACACAGGGTTAATTTAAGAATTTTAAGTGCTGTTTCTTTCAGTTGTTTGCCACTACTTTCGCGATAGAAGTTATGTCTCTCTTTTTCTTTTTTTTATGGAATTTTACCGGTCAGTCTGTAAGCCTGCCCACTTGGACAGGCCCCCACGTAAGCAGTTGAAAAGTATCCTGAATTAAACGTAGTTTGCAAGCTCTAGGATTCCATGTTATTTTCGAGTTTCTTAGTTTGCACGGTATCTTATCTTCCGAAAGTTTGTGGTGATATTTGGAAACTGATATTGGTAACAACGTACCAAAATTTCATCTGTAATGGAGAAGAGAAAATGTATCAGTCTGAAATCAGGGACCGCGGTTCAGAAGCGACTGAGTGGAAAAAAATGAAATAAAACTCATTCGAATGTAACGTTGTATTGGTGGCCATGATAAAAATCCAAAAGTGGCCACATTTTTGTAGCAATTTTATTTATCTGTACAGCTTGTACAATATGCTGTATTCACAAGAGCGTCGTACCACAGCCTCTATGCAGACGCGACATCGTCGCACAAAGATCTGTCGTACAAGATAGGTGTCGCTACGACGATGTCACGCGCCGTGACAGTTCTTCTCAGGAGATCCTCTTCAGTCTCGGTGTGTCGCACTCAAGGCTTGTCAGCGACCCACAGGAAGAGATCTAGAGGGGTCAGATCAGGTGAGCGAACTGGCCACTTCCTCATATCCGCTTTCCAGAGACCGTTTAACTCAGACGTTGACGAGCAAGGTGTGCTCAGTGTCCATCAAATTGGAATCACACGAGCGCACAGAAATAAAGGCCATATGCAGTACTATAGTGGTGTTTCCTGTTCCCAGCCCTTATGTCACTGGATTTAACTACCTTGCAATGCTAGCAACTACGTGCATAATAACTCAGTCTGTTATATCCTAGACAACGAGCCATAGGCTGCCGTATTCTACTGGCACTGGCAGCGATATAGCTTGTCCGATCTGTAAAGTAGCATAGGCGGCGATCAGTGGAAGGTCTGATGGAGCACTGTGCCACTGCTGGCACGAGTGTTTAGGAGCACATTTTTCAGCGCACATTGTTCAAAATGGTTCAAATGGCTCTAAGCACTATGTGACTTATCATTTGAGGTCATCAGTCCCCTAGACTGAGAACTACTTAAACCTAACTAACCTAAAGACGTCACACACATCCATGCCCAAGGTAGAATTCGAACCTGCGACCATAACAGTAGCGCGGTTTCTGACTGAAGCGCCTAGAACCGCTCGGCCACAGCGGCCGGCGCACATAGTTAAACATGGGGTTCTGCAGCAGACTTCTATGTGTCCCCACGTCGACCCAACGGTATCGTAGATCTCAACTACACTGGACATGCCATCATCGCCTGGATAGGTCGATGGTCATGTTCGGATACATCATTATCGAGGCGAACGGGCGCCTCGAAACAGTTTTGAAGAATGAAACTTCCTGGCAGATTAAAACTGTGTGCCCGACCGAGACTCTAACTCGGGACCTTTGCCTTTCGCGGGCAAGTGCTCTACCAACTTAGCTACCGAAGCACGACTCACGCCCGGTACTCACAGCTTTACTTCTGCCAGTATCTCGTCACCTACCTTCCAAACTTTACAGAAGCTCTCCTGCGAAGTTTGGAAGGTAGGAGACGAGATACTGGCAGAAGTAAAGCTGTGAGTACCGGGCGTGAGTCGTGCTTCGGTAGCTCAGTTGGTAGAGCACTTGCCCGCGAAAGGCAAAGGTCCCGAGTTCGAGTCTCGGTCGGGCACCCAGTTTTAATCTGCCAGGAAGTTTCATATCAGCGCACACTCCGCTGCAGAGTGAAAATCTCATTCTGGAAACATCCCCCAGGCTGTGGCTAAGCCATGTCTCCCCTATATCCTTTCTTTCAGGAGTGCTAGTTCTGCTAGATTCGCAGGAGAGCTTCTGTAAAGTTTGGAAGGTAGGAGACGAGATATTGGCAGAAGTAAAGCTGTGAGTACCGGGCGTGAGTCGTGCTTCGGTAGCTCAATTGGTAGAGCACTTGCCCGCGAAAGGCAAAGGTCCCGAGTTCGAGTCTCGGTCGGGCACCCAGTTTTAATCTGCCAGGAAGTTTCATATCAGCGCACACTCCGCTGCAGAGTGAAAATCTCATTCCAGTTTTGAAGAATGTTGATATGGAAACAAAATGCACAGTTTCAGTGTCAAATCGCTTTGTTGTTGTTGTTGTTGTCTTCAGTCCAGAGACTGGTTTGATGCAGCTCTCCACGCTACTCTATCCTGTGCAAGCTTCTTCATCTCCCAGTACCTACTGAAACCTACACCCTTCTGAATCTGCTTAGTGTATTCATCTCTTGGTCTCCCTCTACGATTTTTACCCTCCACACTGCCCTCCAACACTAAATTGGTGATCCATTGATGCCTCAGAACATGTCCTACCAACCGATCCCTTCTTCTTGTCAAGTTGTGTCACAAACTCCTCTTCTCTCCAATTCTATTCAATACCTCCTCATTAGTTTTGTGATCTACCCATGTAATCTTCAGTAATCTTCTGTAGCACGACATTTCGAAATTTTCGGCGGGGTTAGGGATTTTCTCTGCCTCGTGATGACTGGGTGTTGTGTGATGTCCTTAGGTTCGTTCGGTTTAAGTAGTTCTAAGTTCTAGGGGACTGATGACCATAGATGTTAAGTCCCATAGTGCTCAGAGCCATTTGAACCATTTGAACCTTGCCATTGCCAGTCTACATGTTATATTCTCTCTACTTCGGCCATCATCAGTTATTTTGCTCCCCAAATAGCGAAACTCATTTGTGTTTTCGCTTTATACTCTCCTAATTACTTGCTGTTTGTATGTTGTTTCTCTATTTTGCGGATACCAGCATAGATTATGGCTGAACACTCCAGATTACCCACCCGATGAATCTCGACCACTGTGCTTCAACATTAAAATGTTCGCTCTTATGAACTCTCCCGTACCACATTAGTTCTAAGAATCTTCCGGTCTTAAAAATCTGTGTTTGTTTGTAAGACCCCTTTTACTAAAAATTATTTTTTGTTCGTAAAATTTTGTGTAACGTTTCAGGCCCAAAGAGTTCATATGCCAACATCTATATTATCTGTACTAATTAACGAGAGCACAGCTTTCAGTTTTTTCGCGGGCACCTAGGAAATGCTTGGCTGTCCGCTTTTCCTTTTGTTATCTTGATCTTATCATGTGAGAATCGTTCCCTGTAGCTCTGAATAATTTCCATAATATTATGCTAGTTCTAATTCAAAATTTGTTCGAATATTTTATTGTAATACCAGTTCACATATTTATGTCAATAATCACTGTACCGCCAGTTCGATTTTTCAGCCTTTTGTGGGAGAGACGCAACATTTCGACTTTGCGCCGATGCGCCACTGGCGTGATTGCTTTACTGATTTTCAGTATATTTTCTTCTTTTATCTCACAGTCTGAATATCTACTCTCATTCGAAAAAGTTAGTCCCAGAATTTTAAATAACTACACCGCAAAGAGTGTGCATATCAGATCGTGATATGCAACTGACACTGTCAAAAATTCTGTCGGTCCACACCTTTAGCTGCGCTGCTCCTAACACCAATTTTTGGACAATTACAACATTCATTACTTCCCTCGTCCGGCACTTATTTTCTGTGCGGCAGTGGAAGGCAGCTCACAGGTTGCAGGACACTACTCGATAATGAGTATGCACTTCTCATAACTTGTAACCTGTGAGTAATAATTAAAGACAATTTTGGCTTAGCATTAAGAGCGGAGCATTAATATTCCTCCTTGTGGGCAGAATAGATTTCTATGTGCGGCACAGTAGCAGTGGAACTAAAGAGCGATCACCGCGGAAAGCAAATTTGAATGGACGGGGATAGGCAACGCATGGTTGGCGGTCGGTGCGTGACCTGCAGCGCCAAGCCGCTGCGACGTGCCGCGACTCCTGGAGCCGGTCTGGCTGTGTGGCGCGGTCTGCACGGCTCCGTCTGATTTATTTCTCTTACAGTGCTGGGATTAGGATGAACAGTGACCGGTAAGGCAGGACTGCCTGCTGCTACAGTGTGCGCGTGTCGCAGCATCGGGCACCTCGCAAGCTACACCTGCAGCCGGATTGCTCAATGATGTCTGGGCTGGCTAGTCATGTGCGCTGTTCCGGACGGGCGGTGAGTCACGAACAGATAGATAAGTAACTTAGGAAGTGCAAGTCCCTGAAGAATGGTGAGGTCGCTAAGGCCTGTCTTCTAAAGTAGATACTTGCCTAGCTACTTGTTGTTGTGGTCTTCAGTCCTGAGACTGGTTTGATGCAGCTCGCCATGCTACTCTATCCTGTGCAAGCTTCTTCATGTCCCAGTACCTACTGCAACCTACATCCTTCTGAATCTGTTTAGTGTATTCATCTCTTTGTCTCCCTATACGATTTTTACCCTCCACGCTGCCCTACAAAGCTAAATTGGTGATCCCTTGATGCCTCAGAGCATGTCCTACCAACCGGTCCCTTCTCCTTGTCAACTTGTGCCACATACTCCTCTTCTCCCCAGTTCTATTCAATACCTCCTCATTAGTTATGTGATCTACCCATCTAATCTTCAGCATTCTTCTGTAGCACCACATTTCTAAAACTTCTACTCTCTTCCTGTCCAAACTATTTATCGTCCATATTTCACTTCCATACATGGCTACACTCCATACATATACTTTCAGAAACGACTTCCTGACACTTAAATCTATACTTGATGTTAACAAATTTTCTTCTTCAGAAACGCTTTCCTTGGCATTGCCAATCTACATTTCATATCCTATCTACTTATTTTGCTCCCCAAATAGCAAAACTCCTTTACTACTTTAAATGTCTCATTTCCTAATCTAATTCCCTCAGCATCACGCGAGTTAACGCGACTACATTACATGATCCTCGTTTTGCTTATGTTGATGTTCATCTTACATCCTCCTTTCAAGGCACTGTCCATTCCGTTCAACTGCTCTTCCAAGTCCTTTGCTCTCTCTGACAGAATTACAATGTCATCGGCGAACCTCAAAGTTTTTATTTCTTCTCCATGGATTGTAATACCTACTCCGAATTTTTCTTTTGTTTCCTTTACTGCTTGCTCAGTATACATCGGAGAGAGGCTACAACTCTGTCTCGCTCCCTTCCCAACCACTACTTCCCTTCCATGACCCTCGACTCTTATAACTGCCATCTGGTTTCTGTACAAATTGTAAGTAGCCTTTCGCTCCCTGTATTTTACCCCTGCCACCTTTAGAATTTGAAAGAGAGTATTCCAGTCAACATTGTCAAAAGCTTTCTCTAAGTCTACAAATGCTAGAAACGTAGGTTTGCCTTTCCTTAATCTTTCTTCTAAGATAAGTCGCAAGGTCAGTATTGCCTCACGTGTTCCAATATTTCTACGGAATCCAAACTGATCTCCTCCGAGGTCGGCTTCTACCAGTTTTTCCATTCGTCTGTAAAGAATTCGCGTTAGTATTTTGCAGCTGTGACTTATTAAACTGATAATTCGGTAATCTTACATCTGTCAATACCTGCTTTCTTTGGGATTGGAATTATTATATTCTTCTTGAAGTCTGAGGCTATTTCACCTGTCTCATACATCTTGTTCACCAGGTTGTAGAAATTTTTCATGACTGGCTCTCCGAAGGCCGTCAGTAGTCCTAATGGAATGTTGTCTACTCCCGGTTCCTTGTTTCTACTCAGGTCTTTCAGTTCTCTGTCAAACTCTTCACGCAGTATCGTATCTCCCATTTCGTCTCCATCTACATCCTCTTCTATTTCCATAATATTGTCCTCAAGTACGTCGCCCTTGTATAGACCCTCTATATACTCCTTCCACCTTTCTGCTTTCTCTTCTTTGCTTAGAACTCGGTTTCCATCTGAGCTCTTGATGTTCATACAAGTGATTCTCTTTTCTGCAAAGGCCTCTTTAATTTTCCTGTAGGCAGTATCTATCCCTAGTGAGATAAGCCTCTACATCCTCACATTTGTCCTCTGGCCATCCCTGCTTAGCCATTTTGCACCTCGTGTTGATCTCATTTTTGAGACGTTTGTTTTCCTTTTTGCCTGCTTCATTTACTGCATTTTTATATTTTCTCCTTTCATCAATTAAATTCAATATTTCTTCTGTTACCAAAGGATTTCTACTAGCCCTCGTCTTTTTACCTACTTGATCGTCTGCTGCCTTCACCTACCTCATCCCTCAGAGCTACCCATTCTTCTTCTACTGTATTTCTTTCCCCCATTCCTGTCAATTGTTCTCTTATGCCCTGAAAGTACTATCTGGAATATTAAATTTTTATGCACTCTAAGGAGAAAAAGACGCACCAGAAAGGAATTATACGAATTAGACGGAAATTGGCAGGTTTGATGTACATATAGGGACAAACAAATGATTACAATTTCACATAAATTAGATTATTTGTTCGAAAGAATGGTTTTCACTAACTAAACAAGTCAATAACGAGTTGGTCCACCGCTGACCTTTATACAAGCAGTTATTGGGATTGGGTTTGATTGATGGAGCTCTTGGGTTGTAAGTAGGCTGTTTAGGTTTTTATTTTGGTAACGGCACGTAGTGCTCTGTAAGAAAATCGCTGACTGCGATGTGTGTAGTCTGTGGCTTGTTGGACTCATTGTTGGAATATTCGCTAGTGTAGTGTTGGGCTTTTGGAGGTGAGCCACCAGCACTGGTGGATGTGGGGAGAGAGGACGCCAGAGTTTTGAGAGGTTACTATGAGCGGACGATATGGACGTGTGTCCGTCAGAAAAAGAAAAGTTGTAAGACTGGACGTCATGAACTGATATATATTTATTATGACTTTTGAACGCTATTAAGGTAAATACATTGTTTGTTCTCTATCAAAATCTTCCCCACATGAAACTTCCCCTTTGTATGTAAAGAATGACTGTGCTGGAAAAACTCTTACGTTATTTGACTTTCAAACAGCTGAAACTGAACGCACCCACGCAGTTCTCTCTTTACTTATTCTGATCATCACTAAACTGACACACAATATTTTTAGCGCAACGCAATCTGACTTTCAATAATCCCTACAAAAGAATGGCCCTGACTAGCAATAACCTATACCTTTCATGAATCACAACCTCACAAAAATCTTTGTTACTCGAACTACTGCAATACAGCGAACGCCAATACTGCCAGCTAAATAAAAGATTCTGACTACTGAAGGCACTAACTACTGATAGGCTTAGTTAGCAAATGAAAGTTTTTGATAGAGAACAAACAATGTATTTACCTTAATAGTGTTCAAAAGTCAATTATATCAGTTCATGACATCCAGTCTTACAATTTTTCCTTTTCCGACGGACACACGTCCAGATCATCCGCTCATAGTAACTTCTCAAATCTCTGGCATCTCTCTCCCCATATCCACCACTGCTGGCTGCTCACATCCAACTGCCTAACGCTACACGCTGTTCACATGCAACAGCGCAACGCTACACTATATGAAGAAGTCGAATTAATATCCAGTAACACTTGGAAAAATTCCAGCCTTGTAGATAATTAGAATGTTGCCCTAAATCTGCAATTCACACCTAAATCGTTCGTAACTGAAACGTCTCGCATCGTATAAGGAGCGGAAGTTCGTCAGACTGTCTCGCGAGAAGTAGTTTCAAAGAGTGGAATGGGGAGAAGATTAGGGACCATCCTGAGGTCGACGACGAAGTCACTAGAGCTGAAGCACGGGCCCTGGCTACCGTAGGAGAACGGGAAGGGAAGGAAAGCCGCCGTCGCTTATTTCCTTTCCGAAGAGACGTACCTGGCATTCACTGTATAACATTCACTGATTCTAAAGAAAATCTAAACGTTGATTGTCTTACAGGGATTTAAGTCACTCTCATCACAATGCGAATCCAGCTGGTGTCAGATTCGGTCTCTGCAACGTTACTGACTGACAAGAGAAATAATTATTCGTTTCCGGTCACAGCTATTTTATATGTTTAATTTGTCATCAAAACGTTGTTATTTCTCGAAGTCTGTAAATAACGATTTCCCGAATTGTGTAGAGTCGAATAATGACACAGATTCAGTGGTGGACAAAGCTTCCGGAAAGCTTTCACTCTCTAAAGGATATTTGGAAACTGAATTATGTCTCGCATTTTAAAATATTCCAGGTTACTGTTCCGTGGCCGAATGAAGGTCTTGGTGGAACATAACATGCGTGTGACAGTTCCTGCCGTGAAGGTTTCACTTTAAAGCGGTCTCTCTACATAACACACTCACACCCACCCACCCACCCACGTACACACACAGAAAAGCGCGCACACGCACACACACACACACACACACACACACACACACACACACACACACACACAAAGCAATGGAATACTTCATGGAACGACGAAATGTGCGTACCCGTAATATTTCACTTGCTATTTAAAATGTATCGAGATTTCCGACAGCCGACAGTCGAAATAAGGTATAGAATTTCGCTGTGAGAACCATTAAACCTTTCTTAAATCGAATAACACTCTCTGGAAACAGGTGAACAATCGTGTAAGTCCTTTTAACAACAGGCTAACAAAGTAAAGACATCAACAGCCAGGCTTGAAGAATTTACCCACGTATCGAGAGTAATACTTACTAAACGACAGCTTCCAGTAAGCGTAAGTGAAATAATATTTAATTTTATTTTGTACATGTATCTATGTATTGCAGCGAAGCATGAGTCTTGTAACTATCATCGAGATAATAAATACACAAAGATAACAATATCAAAGAACTATATAAAACAGTGTACTTGTGTGGAAAGATCTCTTGCTCTTTTCGTTCTGTAAATAAAAATCTCCATTTTCTTGCTGCATTGTATTTTATTTGTTCCCTACGCGTTTCGCCTTTTATCTTATTGTTTTTTCAGTGGAACATTTATTCGAGTATTTGGCTGCAATCTGCCTTTTCTCTCATCAGATCACATGCCATAGGTCGCACTATAACTTCACATATGAAACATAAGCACATTTTCATGTTATGAACTTTTTCCTTTACAATTTTCATGGTTTTTGTGCTAATTGCTGTGGAGCGCTATTAGTCTCCTGTCACTAGTTGTAGATATTTTACCTGAAACTGTAGTTTAAATTTGTAACTACTGTGCGTTCACTAATAGTGCTCCACAGCAATTAGCACAAAAATTCGAAAATTTCGAAGAAAAAAGTTCGTAAAATGAAAATGTGCTTTTGTTTCATAAGTGAAGCTTTGCTGCGACCTCTAGCACGTGGCCAGATGAGAGGAAACGCAGCTGTCAGTCAAAAACTCGAATAACTGTACCACTGAAGATGCCTTAAGGTAAAAGGTGAATAGCGTCTGTATTAAATAAAATACACTGCAGCAAGAAAGAGGTGGTTTTTATTTACAAAACTAATATTGCTGTGCTTGCTGCGGATGATGGCCATGCAAACAAACTTGTTATTTCTTGCTCTCTTTCCTCTTGCGCTCTTATTCACTTACGCTAATGTATCTTATCATTTGTCGATACGAGATTGTCGCTGGGCTGTGTTATTTCATAAGTGTCATGGAAGCTGACTCACATTACAAAATATAAAAAAAACGTGTTTTCTGTGCGTAGACGATGTTATTCTATCATCCTTACGATGAAAAGTACAGTAAAACAAGATTCACGTGAGTAAAAGCGAAATATTTGAGTAAGGAGACTTCTCGTTTGGTTCGCGATCTCTTTAAACGCCATTTCGTGCGTGATTATAACTTAATTATTACATTCGGGAGAGCCTGCAATCATATTTAATCTACGAAGCCCGACAACATTTCCGTATAACTTTTCCGAAGGGACAAATAAAACAACTGCAGTACGAATAGTTCTCCATGCAATCTGTGCGCTGTAGCAATTTTCAGAAATCTACAAAAGAAAGTGATAATATTGGTAATTATTCTTTTCTGTCATCAAATCAAAGAGAAATAGTTTCGTTGTTTAGCTTCCCTAGTTCTTCTGATAACGTTGCCGCCGAAGATAGAATTTTCAATAAGTGATTCACATAACTTCAGATTTTACTGTTATTAGATTTGATATCTATACTCAAGTTTTACTTCAGATTAGAGGCTGTAACGTTGGACTGTTTACTGTGTACACGTATCATTACATATCATGGCTACTAAAAATGCTTACAAACCCTATGTAACTATCGTATTAACCTTTAACACGTTAATACAAGGTCAAGAACAAGGCTGTCAGTTGAACTGAATTTTATACATTTTAAATGTATTTATGCACAAAAATTGTTCGTTTTTGCTGTTGTTATTAGCAAGTATTATGTTACCGTTTCGCCAGTTGCCATTACTTGTCGCAGTTTATTGGTGCCATCAGATTCTTAGGAAAAAAGGAAATTTCTGACTAGCCTCGAGACTGTGACCCAGTATTCTTCTATCCCACACGTCACCCTTGACATATATCAACAGTTTCTCTGTAGGAATGCCGGCTTCTCCGGCGAATTAAACTGATATAATATTCTCATGATATCAACCATCATCCTGCAACGACGGTGTCACCCGTCTGATGCCTCCAGAAGAGTTCATCAACATTTTCTCTATTTAATACTTTACGCACTTCATACACTCGATAATAATCGAAAGGTGAATATTCTATAATGTCTTAAAGACGTTGTAATTATTTTAAAATTTCTTCATTCTCATAGTTATTTAAAGGACCAGCGGGTTCACAGTTCTACAATTTCGTCGCACCTGTTGCATCGGACATGAGGCCTGTACTCCCATTTCGAAACCAAACACGTTCCACGTCCGTACGTAATTGTGACTGCGCCGTGATGAATCACCTGTTTACAGGCTATCTGACGTAATGGATTTTTGACACATCGAAAATAGTAAAGGGAACTACACTGAGGTAACAAAAGTTATGGGATATCGATATGCAGATGTCGGTAGTATCGCGTAAAAGAGGTATAAAAGTTGGCAGGGCAGTCATTTTTACTCAGGTGATTCATGTCTAAAGGTCTTCGACGTGATTATGGACGCACGAAGGGAATTAACAGACTCTGAACGTAGAATGTTAGTTGGAGCTAGACGTATGGGAAATTCCATTTTGGAAATCGTTATGGAATTCAATATTCCGAGATCTACTGTTTCAAGGGGGGGGGGGGGGGGGCGGAGAATACCAAATTTCTGGTATTACCTCTCACCACGGACGACACAGTTAACGACCGAGAGCAGCGATGTTTTCCCAGTTATCAGTGCTACCAGACAAGCAGCACTGCTTGAAATAACCACAGAAATCAATGTGGTACATGCGACGAACGTATTCTTTACGGTAGTGCGGTGAAGTCTGGCGTTAATGAGCTATGGCAGTAGACTAGGGCGCTTGGTAAAATGTTGACATATGTACTTTTTCAAAAAGTATCAATTTGCGTCGACTATACCTTCCTCAAAGATAAATCGACATCGAAATGACTATATGGAGTGCAGATACTTATATTTTACATTTTTTTCAATTTTCGGTAAATATTTGAATTGTTCTTTTGAAATTGTGGTAGAACATAATTTAACTTTCACTGCATGAAGGAATATTTCTACTTTTTGAGCTTTCTTCACGTCCAGTTTTTTCTCTTTGACTGTATGAAGCAAGTATAGGTGGCACAAAGAAGAAATCCGATTACACTGGGAGCTGGCGGTGTAACAACAGTTCTGCTTTGAAGAAATAGCATACCAGTTGTGTTAAAAAAAAGTTTTAACGCAACTAGTGTGCTATTTCTTCACTTCGGCATTCTTCAAAAACAGTTGCTGAAAACAATGAACGATTTCTAAATGACAAGATTGATCTTTGCGGTGGACGGAGACATGTGAGGGGAATTGCTAACGTAATTGGCACTCGGTGCTACCAACAGAAACTGCAGCGTTTAACTTCATCACGCAGTTATGATATTACAACTGCTAGGTCGCTGCCGTTGCAGAAATTAAGAAAAAAAACAGTGAAATCGACATGAAGTGTTCTCGACAAATCCGACATGTGAGGAAACCGAACGACATACCCATTGGACACCTTTTATTGTGCTACTTACATGCAGTTACCATTGTTAGCAAAGTGGTTATCGCCAAGCGTTAACGTGCATCCTTTTTGGTTCAAATGGTTCAAATGGCTCTGAGCACTATGGGACTTAACATCTCAGGTCATCAGTCCCCTGGAACTTAGAACTACTTAAACCTAACTAACCTAAGGACATCACGCACATCCATGGATTCGAACCTGCGACCGTAGCAGTCACGAGGTTCCGAACTGAAGCGCCTAGAACCGCTTGGCCACAGCGGCCGGCGTGTATCCTTTTTTTTTTCAATTTTTGCTCTAAGGGGAATGAGCAGGCTGCTAGCTTTATGATGAACATAATACCTAATAATAAACCAATACTTAAATTTACAGCCCTAAAATCGGTAGTATATTTACAAAGTGCAACTGATATTTTTTGACCGGTACGTCGATATTTTCTCCGACCGTATATCGATTCTTTATTTGATTTATTGACGGCTGATAGTGCTGTTTTACAAATATCGATGTATCGGACCCGATATTTTTAAAAATATCAGCAGTCCTACAGTAGACGACCGACATGAGTACCTAAGTTAACAGCACGACATCGCCTTCGGCGCCTCTCCTGGGCTAGTGACCATATCATCTGGACCCAAGACGACCTGAAAACTGTGCGCTGGTCAAATGAGTCCCGCTTTCCGTTGGTAAAAGCTGATGGTAGGGGTCGAGTGTCCCGCAACCCACACGACGCCTTGCACCCAAGTTGTCAATAGGGGGCATGTGCAACCTGGTGCTGGCTCCGTAACGGTGTGGTATGTGTTTACATGGAACGGACTGGGTCCTCTGATCCAAATAAATCGATCATTGACTGGAAATTGTTATGTTCGTCTACATGGAGACCGTATGCAACAATTCATGGACTTCATGTTTTGCCGTCCAGTGTGGCCGAGCGGTTCTAGGCGCTTCAGTCCGGAACCGCGTTGCTGCTACGGTGGCAGGTTCGAATCCTGTCTCGGGCATGGATTTGTGTGATGTCCTCAGGTTAGTTAGGTTTAAGTAGTTCTAAGTCCAGGGGACTGACGACCTCAGATGTTAAGACCCATAGTACTCAGAGCCATTTCAACCATTTTGAACTTCATGTTTTCATACAACGATACCGTGTCACCGGGCCACAATTTTTTGCGAATAGTTTGGAGGATGTTCTGGACAATAGGAGAGAATGATGTGGCCACCCAGATCGACCTAATTGAATCCCATCGAATATTTATGGGACATAATCGAGAGGTCAGTTCGTCCACAAAATCCTACACCGACAACTATTTCGGAATTATGGACGGTTATAGGTTCAGCTTGGGTCATTATTTCTGCATGGTACTTCCAACGACTTGATGAGTCCATGTCAAGTCGAACTGCTGCACTACACCGATCAAAAGGAGCTCCGACTCGATATTAAGAGACATCCCATGAATTTTCTCATCTCGGTGTATTCTCCGTACGGTAATGACTTGCTTCATTGGTGACAGTTAATTTACAACGTGATCGGAATAAATCGATTCTGGGACCCTATCCGGTGCGACACAGCTCGTCTACATCGATATCAAACAGTTTGTCATTTTAACATCGAAGTCAGAAAAAGAAACTTAATTTTCTTGAGAGTGTTGTTCGATTAGGTGGAGCTGCACCAAAGAGTTTCTCATTTATTTTGTTTGAGCAGGTGTGTGTTGCGAGAGAGTTTCCACCAATTTCACATTTACGCTGCGTAGTTTTCATGATCTACCTTCTCGCATACTTTGTCGTGCTACGCTAACTCAGGAGACGAAGAGGTGAGACTGTTGCTGAAAGCAATCCGAGCTGCGGATACGACTATTGGATTGGTCGATCGATCAGTCTGAGTGTGGTTTTTCAAGCTGTGTTCTACGCTCGTTTCGGCAAATACCGAACACGTCCACGTCCTCCACGGCAGAAAATTAAAACACGGTAACACAAAATATACACCGTGAAAGACAGACAGTTTACAGTTCTCCCCTCCCTGGCGACTGTGACAAGATGGGCGTCCGGCCAAAATTTGATAATAAAATAAAAATTTGCCGAATCATGAAAACTGCTGAATAGCTACGATGGGATAAACGCTATGGAACACAGAGAGAGAGTTTTCTAGTACTATACCTGCTTCTGGCACTGGCGAATATTTTGACATTCATATATATGTGCATGTTTCAGCAGGATACGTCTGAGAATATGACTGTAATATTTTAAATTCGATCACACCGTAAATTTACTACAGCTGAGAACTTGTTGATATTAGAAACTTTTCGTTGCCGCGACACTAATTATTATGTCTACAGATGAAATTAAAACATATACTACCCTAGCCAAAAGTTAGTATTTTTCAGAGAACCGATAAAATGTTGTAAATTATTGTATATTATCTTGTCATCAATTGTATTTTTTAAATTGCTTCCTAAGCATGCCTCGAACATTCCTACGATATTATAATAACCTATCTTTTGAGCTTAGCGACTAATAGAACTTTTTCAAAATACAAATTTTTTGAGGCAGGCTGTTTTTGTCAGAAAATTTAGCTGAGAGTAGAAAGGAACGACACAATAACTGAACTAATCATACTTTGCTAATGAATTACAGAACAAGAGGTTAAGTTATCATCACGAACTTCAATGTCTTGATTCTGTTTCTTAAGATTAAGAATAAATTCTGAGCGTTGTGTACTAAAAGAAGAAGTGTCATGGGAAAAATGTATGCTACACTGTTAGCCATTTCCAGGCTGTCCACCAAGAAATACAGACATCTGTGATGTTCAGTAATGTATCTGAGTCGTCGAAGAAATGCAAGAGACGTGTTATTGTGCTTTGCCCTCGTGTCGTTTGCAAAAAATTCAAATGGCTCTGAGCACTATGGGACTTAACATCTATGGTCATCAGTCCCCTATAACTTAGAACTACTTAAACCTAACTAACCTAAGGACATCACACAACACCCAGTCATCACGAGGCGGAGAAAATCCCTGACCCCGCCGGGAATCGAACCCGGGAACCCGGGCGCGGGAAGCGAGAACGCTACCGCACGACCACGAGCTACGGACTGTCGTTTGTAGAACTGTTGTTCGATTTCGGAAGCTGCTGTTCACTGCATAGTCAACCTGTAAATGCAGGAAGGTCTCTCTGCGGACAAGTAGCTTTGTTGCAGTAGCATCAGCTGTCATTCGGGGTTTATAATAAGTAGAGTTGTGTGCAGAAGGGGTACCGAACACTGAACTTGCACTATCACTAGCCCTTGTTCCCTGTCCGTGCACTGTTTTGAGGGTCCTTTTTTGTTTCATATTATCAATTCTAATTAGGAGAGTCAAGTAGAAATCTTCAAAAAAAATTTTAACTCCATTCTGTAGTACTTCGAGGAAAGTTGTTGTCTTTGTTCAGTTTATGTCGGCTGAGAGCGTCGTGGTCTTTTTGTACGTGCAGTCACCGAGAGCAGGTAACAGTATATATACACGTTCCTCTGAAGAAGAGCAGTTGAAAAACTTAGTAGCGAACGAAACGAGAAAGCAGATACAGGTTCACTTGCAGTCATCTCCCTCTTCTTTGTATTACTTTTCCTTTGTTTCTTGATGTTTTGGACACTGTCTTCGGAATTTCGGAATCCATTACAGAATCTTAGGCACTGAACCGTAACGCAGACAAGGAATGGACTGGAAAGCCGTAGTAATAGATATTCACGTTGCACTGTCCCCAAAACTCCACAAAAAAAGCAATCCTTATCAAATGACAAAGGCTGTTTTCATCAAGGTCCGCAGCTCATGGTCGTGAGGTAGCGTTCTCGCTTCCCGCGCCCGGGTTCCCGGGTTCGATTCCCGGCGGGGTCAGGGATTTTCTCTGCCTCGTGATGACTGCGTGTTGTGTGATGTCCTTCGGTTAGTTAGGTTTAAGTAGTTTTAAGTTCTAGGGGACTGATGACCATAGATGTTAAGTCCCATAGTGCTCAGAGCCATTTGAACCATTTGTTTTCATCAGGAACGTTTGTGACAAGAGTTGTTTTTGTATAATCACTCTGTCTTTGAGCTGCAGTCACTCAGGACAAAGGCTGATTCCGCAAAATTTGATTAATGCAAAAGATTAGTCTTGGGCATGGCTAGCAGAATACGCTGAAATTATGAAAACGAAAAAAAAAGACATAGGTTGCTTTTGTTATCAACTCTTCACTATAGAGTCCGCATCTCGTGGTCTCGCGGTAGCGTTCTCGCTTCCCAAGCACGAGGTCCCGGGTTCGGTTCCCGGCGGCGTCATGGATTTTCACCTGCCTCGAGATGACAAGGTTTTGTTGTGTCGTCTTCATCATCATCATCATCATTCACCCCCATTACGGTCGGAGGAAGGCAATGGCAAACTACCTCCACTAGGACCTTGCCTAGTACGGCGGTGCACGTCTTTCGCATCGTTCCCCTACGCTCTGTCAAGAAGTATGGGGCTTCATCATCATCATCATGTTCAGTATAGAGGATGGATATAGTAAAGGAACAATAGCTCTCTGGACTTCGTAAATTTACTTTCGGAATGAGAATGGCCATCTTCTGACAAAACGTACACTACCTGATCAAAAGGATCCGGATACTCTCGTTTGATGTGGAACTGACCATTGGATGTCACGAGAGGGGAGGCAGGGAGTACTTTGTTTTCTGTACGAAACAGTAACATCGAAGTAGGTCGGTCAAGACAGCTTAGTGACTTCGAACGTGGACTACAATTGGATGCAATATGAATAACAACACCATCAGCGACATTTCAACCCTTCTAAATCTGACCATGTTGACTGCTGGTGATCTGACTGTAAAGTGGAAATGTGAAGGAACAATCACTGCTAAGCCAAGACCAGGAAGACCTAATGTACTAGCGGACAGGGATCGTCGAGCATTGTGGAACGTGAGTGTAAAAATCACTCGTGAGTTCAAAAGAGCTGCCAGCAGGTCACTTAGCACAATAACTGTGCGTAGAGGGTTGAAAGGAATGTGGTGCAGTGATCTAGGAGCTCTTCAGAAGCCACACATTTCCATAGTCAACGGTAAGTGACGGTTGAGGTGGTGTACGAGGGTCGTTCAATAAGTAATGCCCCAATATTTTTTTCTCAGACCATATTTATTGTTAAGAGTCAGAATTTAGTGAAAATATACATCAGCATGTTTTGTCCATGTCCTATTTTTCTGCGTAGTCTCCATCACGTTCTGTGGCCGTACGTCAACGTTGTGGAAGAGCATGTATTTCCTGCTGGTAAAAGCTCTTGTCGTGTAGGCGTAGCCATGTTTTCACTACATTAGTGACACTCTCGTCATCTTGAAAGTGTGTTTCCCGTAGAGAATCTTTAAGCGGCCCAAAGAGACGTAAGTCTGAGGATGCCAGGTTTGGACTGCAGGGTGGATGAGGAAATTTCGTGATGTGTTCCTCGGTTGTCAGACTTATTTGTGGGCGTCCATTATCGCGTTGGGGCAAGATTTCTGCTGGGTTCTTGTTCGGTCTAACATGTCGGTGATGATTCTTGACTTTATTCAGAGTCCCCAAGTATGCCTCTGAATTGATGGTTGACCCTCTTCTCATCACATCCACGATAATGACGCCATCACAATCCCAGAAGACTCTCACCATGACTTTTCCGGCAGGGGAAGTTGTCTTGAATTTCTTCTTTTGTGGTGAATGAGGGTGATGCCACTCCATCGACTGCCTTTTTGTTTCCAGCGCAAAGTGGTGCACCCAACTTTCGTCCCACGTAACGATCCGTGACAGAAACGCCTCTCCGTAGGTCTCAAAACGCTTCAACAATTCAGAATAAATGGCCTTTCTTTGAATATTTGAGCATTCGTGGAACCCATCGTGAGCACTTCTTTGAATATGCGAGAGTCTCGGTCACTGCAGACGCACTTCGAGTGATGACCGGCAATTGTAGAGCCAGCTGTCGAGTTGTGATGCGCTGGTCGGCACGAGTAATGGCATCCACAAGATTCAGCATGTCTGGAGCAGTGGCCGTGACAGGACGTCCCCAACGTGGCTAATCATGGAGCTCTGTTTCTGCATTTCCTGAAGATGTAACTTTCTTTTCCCATCTCCCAAATGTACTGCAGCATTGCCATACACTGCACGCAAACTTTTATGGATCTTCACCGCGGTTTCTTTTTCTCCACAGAAGAATTCAATAACAGCACGCTGCTTGCAACGCGAGTCGTATGTAGATTCCATTTTAACGCTGAACTATAGCTCTGCCATCTGACAGAGCGGTTCGAAACCTCAACGGCGCACAGAACAAACATCAAATGTGTATCTATGTACATTAATCTATGTATATTAATGTTTTTTATGTGGGCATTACTTATTGAACGAGCCTCGTAAAAAGCGACGCTTCTGTAGAGTGTCTGACTGGAAACTAGTGGCTTGGAGGGATGGGTCACTGTACCCGCTGTGTCAATATGATAGAAGGTTTTGGCCTTGGAAAATGCCTCTGGAACGTTGCCTTCTGCGGTGGAGGTGGTGTTACGATATAGCGGTCGATTTTCATGGTTAGGTTGTGACCCGTTATTGCGCTTAAGAAAACACTAAATGCGTAAGGGTATGAACACAGTAGAGGAACAGTTGGGAGATGGTTTTTTGTATCAGCATGGCAATGGTTCATGTCAAAGAAGCACCTGTGAAGCAATGGTTGTAGAGAACAAGATCCCTGAAATGGACTTGCCTGTCCAGAGTACCGATCTGATCCCAACTGGACACCTATGGTCTGGGCCAGAACGTCGACTTCGCTGTTACCCAGCGTCCAACGTCACTACCTTCTCTGGCTTCGGCTCTTGAGAAAGAATGGGCTGCCATTCCTCCACACATTCAGACACCATTCCCCACCACAGTTCAAGCCTTCGTATACACGAAGGTGGACATACATCGTATTAATGTTTACTACTGTTAGGTACCCGAACACTTTTGAGCAGGTAGCGTAAATGTTGAGATTGCAAAGTCACCAGGATTCCCACAAAACTGCCCTTGCCAAATGATCTTGTCAGAAAAGTCTTTGACAATGGTTGTTTTTTTGTAGAAGCACTATCACTGAGCTAGAGTAACTCGGGGTAAGAATCGATTTTGCCAAAGCTGATTAATGCTAACGACGAGTCTTAGGTGCAGCTACCAGAAAGCGCTGAAACCTTGAAAACGAAAAAGATGACAAGAACTGTTGTGTAATCAACTCTCGATTACTGCCATTGGATATAGTAAAGGAACGATTGCTGCTTGGACGACGCAAATTTATTTTCTTAATGAAGGCGTCAGCTTCTGAGCAAACGCGTGCGGTCAGTCACCTCTGGAGCTTGGCTCGCGTGTTGTAAGACCGCCACACGCGGCCCTTGTGATTTGGCTGCGGAGCTCGGTGCACAGTGCTACTTCCCGGTCTACGGACGCATAAAATACGGGATTGAGACATTAAGAGCGACATTTGTTCCCGTGCGGATAAGAGGCGGCAGTTAAACCGTACGCTGGGCCCGCCACGATGGCAGAGGTCGGCCCGCACGTGGGGAGCGGTCAGCCGCGCGCCCTGGCCTCTCCGGGCATCCGGGCGGCGCGTCCGCGCCAGGAATGCTTTACGTAACCAACAGGTTCCCACCACGTGCCCCTGCCCCGCGCCCTGCCACGCTGCGCGCCTCCCGATGCTGCCAAGCTTTATCCCCCTCAAGATCTACGACACTCGTTATTTACTACCCACGGAATAACACTGTGCAACAAAACGCAAAGAAGTGTACACAGCAGTAATATTAGCAAAGTAGAAGAATCATTCACAAACCCCTCTGCGGGACTTGCTGAGGTTCAGTCTGAAGACATGGCGGGAAGTCTACATAGCGGAAGTAACATTTAAAGCAGCGTAGTCTACTGTAGCGGTCTTTGCGAAGCGTTTTCAGGTATCAGACCGAACTCTCGCTCGCGTGCGAAATGCGCTGTACAGCAAAGAAAAAGTGAAACATCCTGAACACGTGGTCGGATGACAATGTAACTTTGTGCAGGAACACAAGATCGACGGGCATGTAATCGATAAGAGTTGTAATTCTCTGTAGAAAATTGGAGAGAGATGAGGACCATAGAACGGTTGCCGGAGTTCAAATGGTTCAAATGGCTCTGAGCACTATGGGACTTCACTACTGACGTCATCAGTCCCCTAGAGTTAGAACTACTTAAACCTAACTAACCTAAGGACATCACACGCATCCATGCTCGAGGCAGGATTCGAACCTGCGACCGTAGCAACAGCGGACTGAAGCGCCTAGAGCCGCTCGGCCACAGCGACCGGTGCTTGCGAGTGCGTTAGTGCAGTTCGTGTTTAGTGTTGTTACCAGTTTTGGTAAGATATAGAAGGGTCTGTGAACAGCGTCAGATGTTGAGTGATCCCTGTGAAGGTCTCGGATATGCCGCGTACCCCCAACGCGTTCTCTGCTTTTTTGAAATTAAATGTGACAAATCTGGTAGCCATTTTTAAAGTGAATGAGACAAAATTTCAGTTTTCTCTAAGAACAATGCGTATTTTTAAACTGATATTGTACCGATAATACAAGGGCGCTACACAGTGAAACATGCAGTGTATCATAGCACGTGTTCGAAAAAAAGGTGCGATCAGAAAAGTTATTCAGTTCAGAATCGGTATCTCACTTACAAGGGGACCCTCCATACTGCAATTCACGGATTCACCGAGTATCTGGCTATCCGGTTTTTTAGCGACTGGCCTTGGTTTTTGAGAAAATCTATTTTGAAATTCATTGCGAGCTTCGTATATCTGTAACATTCCATACATTCTGAGCAAGTCGGCGTAGCGCAGCGGTAAAAGTTAACGGCTACCGTGTTCGGATCCTGCACGTGTACTTTTTTTTTTTTCGAAACTGACAGAATTTTTTAATTTTATTTCAAAGAATATCAACAGTTTAAGGTGTGAAAATTATAAAGATATATTCAGTTATTAATTTTTTCAAATAATCATTCCGTTTGTGGTTCGCAGTTGGAGTTCCAAATGTTCGTACAACGGTCGCTTCTTGTATTACCTGAAATCGATATCCGCCCATTATCGTCCCCCCTCCCGTGAATACCGTTAGCCGTAACGGGAACCCCAGCTCCTAGGCCAATGAGGATGCGAGGTGCATTCCTTTACGTTCGCATCTAACTACAGCGTCAGTTGCTCGCAAAGCGTCTCTAGCGCCGTGTGTTAGAAAAATTCTGTGAAATGGAAGAACCAAGTGTTTCTGCAGTAGGGCAGCCAGAAGGAGATCCACAAGTAGAGGAGCTGAACGAAGAATCAAAAGGCGAAATCACAAAAGCCATTAAATACGCTGAAAATCTACTCCGCGATTTGAATCTCGTAACAAATACACCGCCTAGCGTCATCTCTGCCAATTCGGTTGCAATTCGCGATGAGATATGTATCGCAATACAGGATCTCTTGGCCGAAAGACAGATAATTATTGAAGATGACATGATAGATTTCAACGAAGAAGATGAATTGGGAGAATCTGATGCGAACCACAAACGGAATGAATAATTGAAAAAATTAATAACTGAACATATATTTATAATTTCGCACACCTTAGACTGTTTGTTGATCTTCTTTGCAGTAAAATTTAAAAATTCGGTCGATTTTGATGAAAAAAAAGTACTCGAGCATGATTCGAACACGGTACCTCTATCACGGCAGTTGTGAGCCTTTACCGCTGCTAGCGGTTCTAGGCGCTACAGTCTGGAACCGCGCGACTGCCACGGTCGCAGGTTCGAATCCTGCCTCGGGCATGGATGTGTGTGATGTCCTTAGGTTAGTTAGGTTTAAGTAGTTCTAAGTTCTAGGGGACTCCTGACCACAGATGTTAAGTCCCATAGTGCTCAGAGCCACTTTACCGCCGCGTTACGCTGACTCGCTCGACATACGTCTAATGTTACGGGTGTATATACCACGCCATGAACTTCAAAATTGATTTTCTCATATACCAAGGCCCGTAGATAAACAAATCGGGTAGCCACGTACTCAGCGTAAGTGCCTCTATAACATATTTGAAGCGCATCAAAATCCGTGATTTATAGTATGGAGGGTCCCCTTGTAAGATAAAATCGCCGAGAACGTCGAGGCAATCATCCCACCGATGCTGCCTAAAGAAGTCCGTATCTGTCTGCTGCACATCCTCGTCCGACAGGAATCCTCGAACCTTCAAGGTCTTTTTTAAGGGGCCGAAGGCGTGATCGTTGTGTGGGAGATATCAGGATCATAGGGCGGATGATCCAGTGTTTCTCACTTCAGTAGGCGTAATTCCCGGTTCACGTCATTTGCGATACGTGTGTCGAATCGCGAGCAGCACGGAACTTGGCACGCCATTCCACAACGGTTGTTTTAGACATGCTGACACATACACATTCTTCATTCTCCGATGGATGTCCACCGCTGTTTGTCCTTCGAAGCCATGATAAAAATAACAGTACGTTGGTCGTCTTTGGACGTTTTGGTAATAATGTCGCCACAGTTCACTTCTCCTCATTTACCGTTCGCCCATTGGAAAGATACGAACACGACACAAATCCCTTGCCTACATAGTGCTGCTTATCTAGGCGCACTACGTTGTATACAGACTGCAACAACGCCCTCAAACGAAAACTATTTGATTGCCCGTTGTACACACAGCAGTGCGTGTAATACATGCAATTATTATCTTCAAGCGGCTCAAGAGCAGTAATGTTTTCATACTGGCTTCAGCTTTCTTTTTCTTGCCACATTATGGTAATAGAAGATGACGCAGATTAGCTAACCACACAGTGTCGAAGGTGTCAATAGGGCTGCAATGTTTCTTTGAGGAGCAAAAACTGGAAACTATGTGAGTTATTATCTAAAATTCTTAGACAGATTAGTGAGAAAAGTCGGGAACGTTATCATAAAATGAATGAAGTACATGTGTGACATATCTCTTATTTTGGATCTGAAGGCCTTCCTGAGCAACAATTTGCAACAATATCACAATAATGGAGACCATTTGTGCTTAATTGTAGAGCTGTGGTTCCCAAACTTTTTAGACCATTACTCGTGAGTGAAGTAAGACATCATATGGTATACCTGCTCTTCGTCAACCCCCACCCCTCCCCTGCCATCTATCTCCCTCCCCCCCCCCCCCTCTACGACATTATCACCTACTTTGGCATCTAACTTAACTGTAGAATGTCCAAAATGATGAAAGATGAGTGATATTTAGTTTGTGTGTGTGTGTGTGTGTGTGTGTGTGTGTCACAGAACATGCTTCCCCTGCATTACTCTTCTCCAATACGGCACGTGCTTGACCTGTACACTGCAACCCATTTAAAATCGAATTAGTTCAGATTTGTGTACTGTACTTACTGTTCATAAAGCACTTCGTTGCAGCGCTCCTTACTTCTCAACTGGCAGAAATAGGACGACTGCAGGTTATTAATGCTTTGTGTCTAACAACTATAATAATAATAATAATAATAATAATAATAATAATAATAATAACACTGTGCACAGCACTACAGTAGCCCTTATGTAGTTACAGCTGTGTCGTGCTATCAATTAATTCATTTATCTGTTTCGAAGCAAGTAGTGAAGCAACTTATGGATTACTGCAGATACTATCTACAACTCTGAGAAAACATTTTCTTGAGACATTTCACGTTTGTTACTTATACGTCTCGCTTTTATCATCAGCGATGTGTGGGACAAAGCACAACGTATATGTGTAGTGGGTGGACTATGTGAGGAACCTGTAACCTTCACTACATTAATGCATCTAATTGAGAAAAAGTAATTATTGACAACTCTTATAGTCAGTATTAGAATCTTACAAAACTGCAATAATAGTAATTATCTTTTGAAAACAATTCAGTTTCGTGACTGAGACAGAATCGAATCGTTTAGTTTTTACCCTTCAGATAATTTCATTTTACCCCTGATGGTGTAATTACCCTCAGGTTCGGAACCACTGTTATAGAGGACGCTCTACATTACACCACTGCGTTTGTCACTGTTATTAGCATTCTGTGCCTCAATCTGTAATAACGGAACCCTAACAACGTTACTTTGTTTTCTGTCTGTCTGTCTGTCTGTCTGTCCGACTGTCAAAAACCACTTTAATCACGAACGGGTAGACGTATCAAGTTGAAATTTATCTCACATACTAACGTCTACGGCCCCTCCGCGGTGCAAAATATTGTAGCTTCTATGTCAATGCAATCAAAAGATACGGCCTTTTATGTCATATATTTTTATGTTCGCAAACTCACTCAAGTCTATAGGGTACCTCCTACAGATCTACAATCACGAATTTTGACAAGAAGCAAGGTTTCGCAGCTGAAACTTGTTAAATCGCAGTTATATCACGTGAAAAATATCTTTTCCCATTTGAATATACACTGCATTCATCATCCGTCAAAAGCATAACAGACGAACATTATTGCATGCAAACATAAAATGTAAATTTGTAGTCATACTTTAGTAAGTAAATAAACTGAAGTCCACTATTCTCTTATTTTTCTGTGTCCAGGCTAATCTAGGGATTTCTGTAGATATTCTGATACGGTTTAGGAATTCCCACGAGCAATATCTTGCCAGTATCGATATCGTTAGCAGGCAAAAATCGTTGAGATTCTCGACCCTCAGAATGGGTCAGCTACATGTAATGTACATAATTAGGTTTGTGCGGAACCCTCAGTATGCGAGTCCTAGTCGCACTTGGACTGTTTTTCTTTTGTTTGTTTGGTTTTTTTTTTTTCGTTTGGTAACATGAGATCGAGAAACTTCTTAAATCTTTAGCTATACGCATCTTCGATAGAGAGAGTGGGATGTGGGAGATTAAATAATCACTAAATAAAGTGCAGGAAACCAAATATCGATCAGATTACCATAGAATTTGACACCTGGCAGCCCAGTTGGCGTTAGGGTCTACGATGAACTGTTTAGCAGCAGGATGTATCGCAAAAGTGACTGACAGTGAAGTGTGTTCCACGTAAATGATTTGTTAGCAGCAGTATCATCACATTAGATCTACCGTACTGGCAGCAGAAAAATACAGCCAATGCGGTTAGAAATCAGAAAAAACAAGTTAGGGAATTATCATCTCTAAAAAATGAAGTTACGTCATCAACTTTTTTGTTTGCTGCTACACGTCTGCAGTCTTGGTAAACATTGAAATTCCCAATCCACAGTACTGTAGCACCCCGATAGAGAGCCAAAACAAAATGACGCTTCTCACTGATACAGGTTACTGCTTCGTTCGCAAACACAAGAGAACAGCAGTTGAGTGTAACCCGGATATCGAAGGCTTACAACGCAAAATCCTTCAACCACGTGATAGCACAGGGAGCCTTGTGAAGAATAATTCCCAATAAAGGAAATAATGGTAGAAGTTATCTGTTAGCTTTCCTGTGGTTTCGCCACTCTGGATGTGCTGCTGCCATTGAGAGGTCAACGCCGCACTACCTTGAAAATAGGGGCAGCAGTTTTTCCGTTCTTCGACCTCGGCCTGTTTCTACACTGTTGGCCCGCCTCCGTCTCCTGCGCATGTAGGTCTGCATGGAGAGAAATCCGCTGGCGGCCATTCCGGATATTGGTTGACCTGGAACGGGCTTCTGGAATGTGGTGCGAACGGCTTCTCCCAGTCTTTCCACGTGTGTCGCAATCGGCTCGAAATCAGATTTCTGTACAGTGTGATGGGCTGCCAAGGCTTTGTATGTGTACAAAGTATGAATCTGGCAAACATCATTGTAAAAAAGTTTATAGCATTTGTTACGTTTATAACAAATAAACGAATAGCAGAAATTCGCTAACAAGCAGATAACAGATGACGCAAATTAAGTTTATATACACTAACTTATGTTGTACGTTCCTTGATGACGAACAGGGCGAGCACCTATCTCTGGGTGCCAACATAGTCTTCTTAAACATGTGAAAGGAAAACTATCTAAGAGCATTCGTACATCGCAGGCATTTCGGTGATCGTATCATTAGTTGTAATAATACTTGTCAGAAAGTTCTCCTAAATTAACAAGTGAATAGAAATAAACCGGCGTACTACCATGCTCGATACATAAAATATTCGAGCTTGTACTTACAATTATTTACCGAGAGGTGCAGCAGAACAGAAATAGTAAGAGAAACATTAGGAACACTTTCCGCTTCGGAGCAAATACACTGCAACAAATATTACCATGGTTCTCTGTCTGCTGTTTTCGCTCTCAAAACTGTGCAATGCGGCTGCTGTAAAAACCAAACTTTCTTCATCATGGATACTTATTGGTGCGATTTTTGATAGCAGGATTCCAGTTGAGAATGGTACAGGAAGTGATTTCTAGTTCGAAAACTTGCTTGAAAACCTTAACTGACATTTTGGACTTTGTTGTTGTTGAGATGATCTATCAGCGTCTAATCAAAAATTCGTAGGACTACTGCAGGCTTCCATCTGTAAATAAAGTAACGAACTGAACCATCCAAACAATGCAGTTACCAAGTACGTTGTAAAATATCTGAAGCATTTTTAGTGCCGTACGCCGTTCCCAAATTGGTTCAAATGGCTCTGAGCACTATGGGACTCAACTGCTGTGGTCATAAGTCCCCTAGAACTTAGAACTACTTAAACCTAACTAACCTAAGGACATCACACACATCCATGCCCGAGGCAGGATTCGAACCTGCGACCGTAGCGGTCGTGCGGTTCCAGACTGAAGCGCCTTTAAACGCTCGGCCACTCCGGCCGGCCGCCGTTCCCAGATGTGGCACAAAATGTCACTGGTCAGATTCTTGAAAGACAGATCAACATAACTTGAATCGCACCATATTACTTCTGCTTATCTCAGATACACATGTTGGGTACCTTGGAACGCCAGAGCCGGCCACTGTGGCCGTGCGGTTCTAGGCGCTTCAGTCCGGAACCGCGCTGCTGCTACGGTCTAAGGTTCGAATCCTGCCTCGGGCATGGATATGTGTGATGTTCTTAGGTTAGTTAGGTTTAAGTAGTTGTAAGTCTATGGGACTGATGACCTCAGAAGTTAAGTCCCGTAGTGCTTAGAACCATTTGAACCATGTTTGGAACGCCAGAACAAAATCTTGCTCCGACGGTGTCAATAGTTCATCACATAATTTCACCGTTGGCAAGTAGTAACGAGTAATTATCAATTTCTGCAGTCTTTATCAGTAATTGCCTTGCGATCATCTGTGATCCTGTAGATACCCACATTGCGAAATACGCCGAGTAACACCTTATGAATTCGTTGACGCTACAGCACCAGAAATTTTTTCATATTGAACGTTGTATATTTTTCTTTGTCCTGTGTAGGCTGTTTTTATTTTTGAAAGAAACACTTGATTCCAATCCTTATTGCTATTTTGTAATTTCTTCCTGTTGGGGGTTTTCAATCTAATTCCACAACAGTGGAAAACTGTAATCACATGTCTTACACATGTTAGTGTGGAGGAAGCGCCCCACAGTCATACCTTTAATGAATGGTACTTATGAACGTGGTGGGAGCGGTCACAAGACATGTGAATTCCGTATGTAGAATAATAAAATGCAACCCTGACGCGAGTCTTCGTCGCTATGCCATCGTATATCACATTGCACATAAAATTGCACATGGCGTTTAGCATGGGGCAAAAATTAGCTACAAGCAAAAGAGCATGAAGTAAAGTGTTTATTTAAAAAATGAAAATAGCTTACGCAGACTCAAATAAAATTGCAGAGCGATGTACATAAAGGATTACAAAGGACTTGTATGCCTTGTTCTTGGGGCATAAACTATAGCTGACGCCTATGCTTGTAAAAGCCTACTAGTATTGAGCACTTATCACGACCGGATAAGTTTGACAGGATAAAGTTGACTGCATTATTTGCTTCGTTATAATGTTGATTTTCTTTAATTTGTTAAAGTATAGTGAAGGTGATTAGCATCGCTCTTCTTGCGGTGTCCAAAGTTCCTTCCTTATGTGATACGTCTCTTGAATTAGACGTTGCAGGATATAGGCATCAATAAACCGACCACTACACAGTATTTCAAAAATAGTGATCTTCACATTAACCAGTTTATGTGGAAATGAAGCACGTAAACCTGACCTTCAGAAGCACTTGATGAACAAACTTTGCCCTCCTGGGAATGTTATTATTAATTGTGTGAGCGACTGTTGCTCTGTTTCCACAGAAAAAGAATGTTTCAAATGGCTTTTCGGATAACATGGCATAAAACTAACACTTTGTTATGCAAGAAACGTTATTTATATTAAACATTACGTCGATTAGTAGTCGACATATAAGGAATAGTAAAATTTAATTTTATAGTGTACCTCATCTTACGAAATTTCTATTTTGGAGATTGGTACACTGCATTAAAGGGTTGGAATTTGTAGGCGTGAGAAAGTATGAACTGATACGTTACTCCAGATCATCTTTGTTGAAACAACTAATGAGAATTTTAAGGCAGTCCACCTCAGCTCATTTTACATATCTTCTGGTTCCCTTATTAATCTACTACGACATTGACCCACTTAATCATGACATACAGACATCGTTTACACACATCGTTCGAAATCTTCGTGTTTCTTACCTTTAATGTCACCTTTTAACGAACTTCTTTGTCCCGAGGTAGTCTGCAGCAAGGAAGTCGGATTTTCAGCGTCGTCATTGTCTGTAAAAATGCAACTTAATTCAATCCCAGCACTATTCGTTCAACGTCTCATCAATACTTGAGTTTTCAACATTCTGTGAATTGGATATCCAACCAGATAAACGAGAAGAACAAAGAACTGATCACTAACATGACCCGGTATCTACATAACAAAATAATATTACATTTCTGAAATCAACTTTCAATTTTGGAAACAATATAATTGAGGCAGATGTGGACTCTGACCACAATCTATTGGTTATGACATGTAGATTAAAACTGAAGAAACTGCAAAAGGTGGGAATTTAAGGAGATGGGACCTGGATAAACTGAAAGAACTAGAGGTTGTACAGAGTTTCAGGGAGAGCATAAGGGAACAATTGACAGGAATGGGGGAAAGAAATACAGTAGAAGAGGAATGGGTAGCTTTGAGGGATGAAGTAGTGAAGGCAGCAGAGGATCAAGTAGGTAAAAAGACGAGGGCTAGTAGAAATCCTTGGGTAACAGAAGAAATACTGAATTTAATTGATGAAAGGAGAAAATATAAAAATGCAGTAAATGAAGCAGGCAAAAAGGAATACAAACGTCTCAAAAATGAGATCGACAGGAAGTGCAAAATGGCTAAGCAGGGATGGCTAGAGGACAAATGTAAGGATGTAGAGGCTTATCTCACTAGGGGTAAGATAGATACTGCCTACAGGAAAATTAGAGAGACCTTTGGAGATAAGAGAACCACTTGTATGAACATCAAGAGCTCAGACGGAAACCCAGTTCTAAGCAAAGAAGGGAAAGCAGAAAGGTGGAAGGAGTATATAGAGGGTCTATACAAGGGCAATGTACTTGAGGACAATATTATGGAAATGGAAGAGGATGTAGATGAAGATGAAATGGGAGATACGATACTGCGTGAAGAGTTTGACAGAGCACTGAAAGACCTGAGTCGAAACAAGGCCCCCGGAGTAGACAACATTCCATTGGAACTACTGACGGCCTCGGGAGAGCCAGTCCTGACAAAACTCTACCATCTGGTGAGCAAGATGTATGAAACAGGTGAAATACCCTCAGACTTCAAGAAGAATATAATAATTCCAATCCCAAAGAAAGCAGGTGTTGACAGATGTGAAAATTACCGAACAATCAGTTTAATAAGCCACAGCTGCAAAATACTAACGCGAATTCTTTACAGACGAATGGAAAAACTAGTAGAAGCCGACCTCGGGGAAGATCAGTTTGGATTTCGTAGAAATACTGGAACACGTGAGGCAATACTGACCTTACGACTTATCTTAGAAGAAAGATTAAGGAAAGGCAAACCTACGTTTCTAGCATTTGTAGACTTAGAGAAAGCTTTTGACAATGTTGACTGGAATACTCTCTTTCAAATTCTAAAGGTGGCAGGGGTAAAATACAGGGACGAAAGGCTATTTACAATTTGTACAGAAACCAGATGGCAGTTATAAGAGTCGAGGGACATGAAAGGGAAGCAGCGGTTGGAAAGGGAGTAAGACAGGGTTGTAGCCTCTCCCCGATGTTATTCAATCTGTATATTGAGCAAGCACTAAAGGAAACAAAAGAAAAAATTGGAGTAGGTATTAAAATCCATGGAGAAGAAATAAAAACTTGGAGATTCGCCGATGACATTGTAATTCTGTCAGAGACAGCAAAGGACTTGGAAGAGCACTTGAACGGTATGGATGGTACCTTGAAGGGAGGATATAAGATGAACATCAACAAAAGCAAAACAAGGATAATGGAATGTAGTCGAATTAAGTCGGGTGATGCTGAGGGAATTAGATTAGGAAATGAGACACTTAAAGTAGTAAAGGAGTTTTGCTATTTGGGGAGCAAAATAACTGATGATGGTCGAAGTAGAGAGGATATAAAATGTAGACTGGCAATGGCAAGGAAAGCGTTTCTGAAGAAGAGAAATTTGTTAATATCGAGTATAGATTTAAGTGTCAGGAAGTCATTTCTGAAAGTATTTGTATGGAGTGTGGCCATGTATGGAAGTGAAACATGGACGGTAAATAGTTTGGACAAGAAGAGAATAGAAGCTTTCGAAATGTGGTGCTACAGAAGAATGCTGAAGATTAGATGGGTAGATCACATAACTAATGAGGAAGTGTTGAATAGGATTGGGGAGAAGAGAAGTTTGTGGCACAACTTGACCAGAAGAAGGGATCGGTTGGTAGGACATGTTCTGAGGCATCAAGGGATCACCAATTTAGTATTGGAGGGCAGCGTGGAGGGTAAAAATCGTAGGGGGAGACCAAGAGATGAATACACTAAGCAGATTCTGAAGGATGTAGGTTGCAGTAGGTACTGGGAGATGAAGAAGCTTGCGCGGGATAGAGTAGCGTGGAGGGCTGCATCAGGCCGGTCTCAGGACTGGAGACCACAACAACAACATAATTGAGGCATGTGTACAACGACACTGCTGTCGAAAACGGTGATTTTTCACTCATTGCTCACCGGTGAGAAGAGAAAAACTACAATGTCAGTACAGGCCATCCAGCTTGTTAGACATGTACTGTCATAATTTCTAGCAGTGATTTTTTACGGCAGGCCCATTTTTTATCGTTGCAGCTTAGTTTTCAACATTGTGAAATAGAATAAAAATAATTGTGGTTGCAGTACGAAACAGCATTTTTCGTAATACCACCGTATTCTGTTTTCTTAATAATATAATGAACTTTGACTGTGGGCAAACAATATTAACTTATTTACTCGACTATAAGTTTAAAATTATAACTCCAGAAATAGTATATCAAACTTGTTAATAAAGGCAGCGGAAACACATGGGAACGTCACTTTGTAAAAACATTTTTTGCTTGTAAAACGAAGTACGTCTTATAATCGTTGTAATAAATATTACAGTGAGTTTAGCCTGCCTCTATTGCCGAAACATAAAACAGTGCTCGGGATAAAGTTGCTTGAAGACGTAGCTTCAAAATGTGTTTCACAGTTAAATTATATTTTACGCTACTAACATTATTTGTCCTAACATTCGCTTCACATTTCAATGTTGATATTTTAGATCAATCATCCTGAAAATACTGCAGTGGAAAATTGTGGTTCGTATATGTTGCGTCTATCGGCTACCCTGTGTCATATTCATCGAACGCCGTGGTGCGCTTTGCTTGTTATATAAGCAAAGCGAGACGCCATTTCTCACTGTCCACGACTGCAGAGCGTAAACACACAGCTGCAAGTAGCATCCCACGATATTATTTCAAACGTTCACAAGAGAGGTATTAATCGCAGCCATTTATTAGCGGGTATTTGTATGTATCAGACTTTTTGTTTATTGTAATTCATGCCCGCCATTACACAACGCAGTTTCTTCTCTTTACCATTTATTTTCCCCTCTTAACTTGCTCCATCCCCGAACCTGGGGAACAATGCAGCCTTTACGAAACTTTTGCCCATTGTACCTGTAGCGTAACTGCGAATATATTATCCATTTCAAACAGCACTGTTCCGCCACTGTATTCCTACGTCAAATGAAAGTAACACATGTTCCTAACGATTCGTTCTTCATTAAAGCGTTGCTCGAAACAACAAAGCAATAATTACGTCGAATATTTGTAACTTTACCATGTTGTAGGTGAGATCCTTACTCAACAGCGGACTTTAGGACTTGTGATATTGCGATCACTGGAAACAAATATTTATTCTAAGTAAGACACGAACGTCGATAAAATAAGAAATACAAATTATATATTGAACTATGAAGCTGTTTTCCTCTGGATAATACAAGATTCATGATTTACTCGTTTGCCATAGTTCTGTTCATGAATAATAGCCTACTAAGCAGTGTAAACGTATACATTAAGAGAGAGCAGAAGCTGTCACAAAAGAATTCCTGAAGCTCTGTTCACAATTAAGAAGCAGCTACATGGTTATGTCTTCCTCGGTTATGTCATGTGGCTGCTGTTAATCTGCTACACTTGACATAATGTTGTCATGATTAAGTGACAATTTTCATATAATGGCAGCTATCTACAAGAACTAGGTGTATGGGCGTGTTTCCAATTACTATTACCATTTGTCTTCAAGCCAAGAGAAGTAATTCTTCAGTGAATCTAGATAATGAGAAACAGGATTGAAGTAGTACTTAATGAGAATTTTTAAAATTTTCTTTACAGTTTCCTGGCATTCTAAGTTCCTTATAACATAACTGCTGAAAGACATTTTTCCAAGAATTCGGAACCCAATTCTGAAACCTAAATAAGAAGGCAAGTTTTACCTAGAAATTATTTCTGTGCCCTGTACTGCCATTGCGCAATTTGTAGTAAATAGAAGACACATACACACACACACACACACACACACATGCACGAATACATAATTAGAGACACCTACCCGACATATCTTTCGCGCCTATGACGATGGTGACAGGCTGTGGCATCAACTTAATTAAAGGCAAAAAATGTTACAGAGATCGCGTTTCATAAACGCTCAGCTACCACCCACAACGGCCGAAACTGAATTCACCGTGCGCAGTCCTCGCTCTATAGCGACTCAGGTGAGCTAAATAAGATCGAGGTCAGGTGGCAAGGGTGCCATAATGCGGACAGCAAGTTTTTGCATCATTGGTCGGTGAGAGACGGTGCCAGATTACCATAGACTCGATTTCATGCCATATTAACATCCCCCACACGGGAGTACTCAATCACGTACTTGTGAGACTACCGTCACATGTTATGCCTAGCGAGATTTGTGACTGTTCTGAGGATTTCTTGGTTGTGAACACGCAGCACGTTACCTTGGATCGAGATTCATCGATAGGCGCAGATGTAACTTCAGACGTGCCTCAGGTAACTGTCTTGGGGCGCTGCTGTTCGTCTTGTACAGGGTGGCACAAAGGTCACTGCACAGTTGTTTAAATACAACAAAAGTAACAGCAAGGCGTAGTATAGTAGGAAGTTTTAACCCGTAAGTTTTTATGACCAAATGATGGTAATTTCGCCTTGTCAAGTTGGTATACACTGCAATGACAAGCAAAACAAACAGAATAATCAAAGTAGTGAATTGTTGAAAGCGTGATGTGTGAAACGTGTTTACAGCTGTAGGTTTCCTAGTAGTTAAGACGTTAACGAAAGAAGAAAGTATTTTCGCGCTAAAAACATTTTGCATAAGTGATGCCACTGCAGTTGTTAATGAATGGGGAAGACACTTTAGATCAAAACCACCCAAAAAATGTACGACATACAAGACAGATTTGAGCAACATGAATTTGTTATGTAGAATGAAATTTTCACTCTACAGCGGAGTGTGCGCTGATATTAAACTTCCTGGCAGATTTGGTACAGCACTTGCCCGCGAAAGGCAAGGTCTCGAGTTCGAGTCTCGGTCCGGCACACAGTTTTAAACTGCCAGGAAGTTTCATATCAGCGCACACTCGGCTGTAGAGTGAAAATTTCATTCTAGAAACATCCCCCAGGCTGTGGCTATGCCATGTCTCCGCAATATCCTTTCTTGCAGGAGTGCTAGTTCTGCAAGTTTCGCAGGAGAGCTTCTGTGAAGTTTGGAAGGTAGGAGACGAGGTACTGGCGGAATTAAAGCTGTGAAGACGGAGCGAGAGTCGTGCTTGGATAGCTTAGTTGGTAGAGCACTTGCCCGCGAAAGGCAAGGTCCCGAGTTCGAGTCTCGGTCCAGCACACAGTTTTAATCTGCCAGGAAGTTTCATGAATTTGTTATGTTAAAGTTTACATTCCACGTTTACTATATTGGTTACTTGAAGATGATCCAGATCGACGTCTTCAATTTTGTTAACTGATACTTGACCAACAGACACGATCCTAACCAATTCAATGAAACTGTGTGATCTGACGATGGCAATTTGAAGTTACTCGGACAAGTTAACAGACATAACACAATCAAGATCTTTCGTTAGAACAACCACTTAATCAACTGGTGTGAGTGTTTGGGAGCAATATCATCTTCTGGCGTACTGAGATCATATTATTTTGAAGGAACATTGACAGGAGATAACTATTTGGATACGCTTCAGAATTACGTGATACCAGGACTTCCAAGAAATTACTGCTCGACTTTATGCCACTGTTGTCCGCGATTATTTAAACGAAACTTTTTTTTAAAAAAGTGATTGGACCAAGGGCAGATATAGAATGCCTTCAAATTCATCAGATATCACGCCCATGTATCTTTTCCTGTGGAGTGTCTTCAAGGACTGCGTTTCTCTCAAAAGCCTCATACCTCTGCTGCACTAAAAGACTACATACACGACGCAGTTCACGATTTGGACAGTGATACCACACTGTGCCGTAGAGTATGTAACAGTGTTCCAAAAAGAATTCACAGATGTATTAATGAAGACAGAAAACAGTTTGAACATATAAATAATTATAAGTATTGTTAGTATTTGTAACAAAATAGTCTTTTCTTAAAATTAGTGCCCTGTGTCCAGTGACTTTTGCGCCACCCTGTATATTGATAGTAACCTTACACTTGTCGAAAATCATGCTATTTTTCCATAATGAAGTATTGTCGGAGAAAAAGCTGTACAAATATTAAGACACCTCTTGATAAGATTTCATAATCGCACAAGATTGAAATTTTGTTCAAAAATGTGAATCTGTACACTTCACCTACAGAAATACGCAGTATCCTATGGCTACAATTCTAGTTAGTGACAATTGGAATCAAGTATGTGGATGTAATGGTTTGTAGGGATTAGCAATGCTCTTATCACACAGGCTCAGTCATAGGTAAAGCAGGTGGCAGACTTTGGTTGATTAGTTGGGTAGTGAAAACCCACAAAATAATCGGGGGACCGATGCTAGAATACTACTCATGTGCACGGGACCAGTTCATATTGATACAATCATAAGACATTGAACTGCCCTTCTCTGGAGCACGAACAGTGGCCGATGGCAGAACTATACGGGGAGGCTGTAAAAACAGAACCGGCATGTGACAGGTTTGTTTTACCGGTGGGAGAGAGATACGGAGAGGCCGAAAAAACAGAGCTGGCAACTTTTTCAAGACAAACACAAAATATCTAGTGAAAGCCTACCCACTAAGTCTGAAAAAAGGAACAGTATTAACCATAGCATTACCAACGTATTTTCCACAATGCGCATTATCAAGGGGAGGGGGGTGGGGTTGTTTATGCTCACCCCAAAAAAAATTTAAAGAAACGAAATTCGTTAATTGTTGTTGATTTATATTAACGACATAACTTCCAAAGCGTGGACTTTCATAATTCAACATAATAACGAATTTTTTAAATGTTTTCATAACGAGCTTTCAGCTCGACAATTAGCTTGGTAATGAATGTGTAAGTAGTGTACAAAACTCGAAAATATATTTTAACACACTCTTAACAACATCAACGCACTTTCTATTACGAGGATTACCAACAGAGTGGTAATTTATGTCAAACGTAAAAAAAAATTTAAAAATGGAAATTTCCTTAAAAGTTGTTGACATTTATTCACAACAAACTTTATAAAAAAGTATTAATGAGTAAGTAAGGTCATGTACCTAAAAATATTGAATATGACATTTTTTGCAGGTAAAGATATCTATTTCTAAGACTTCAATTTCTGGGACTCATTAAAAACAATCAATATTTATTTCAAAATTTTAAAATATAAAGTAACTGACTAGATTAAAATAATTTCACAAGGTGGGTATAAAGTAGCCCCCACCCCCCCCACCATCCCCTGCTTGGCTCTGAGCACTATAGGACTTAACATCTGAGGTCATCAGTCCCCTAGAACTTAAAGCTACTTAAACCCAACTAACCTAAGGACATCACACATATCCATGCCCGAGGCAGGATTCGAACCTGCGACCGTAGCGGTCGCGCGGTTCCGGACTGAAGCGCCTAGAACCGCTCGGCCATCGCGGCCGGCTTCCCCTTCTTATTGCAACGTTAACTGAGGAACTAGGAATATAAGCAACAAAAACAACACGGGACTGTGGGTCCGCCTTGATGGAAAACGCTTTTGTTATTTATTTATATATTTGTTTACTCCCCAACCTAGTTTCAGTGACAAATGTTGCCATCATTAGTGGCTTCTTTAATTATAAAACATGCAGAAATAGCATATTTATAAAATAATGTAAAACATTTTTACGTGTGTATTATTTTGTTCCAGATACTGTTTTCCGTGAATAATTTTGTCACAGAAACTATTTTGGGAGCCGGCCGGGGTGGCCGAGCGGTTCTAGGCGCTACAGTCTGAAACCGCGCGACCGCTACGGTCGCAGGTTCGAATCCTGCCTCGGGCATGGATGTGTGTGATGTCCTTAGGTTAGTTAGGTTTAAGTAGTTCTAAGTTCTAGGTGACTGATGACCTTAGAAGTCCCATAGTGCTCAGAGCCATTTGAACTAGTTTGGGGAATAAATAAATAACAAAAGTGTTTTTGCATCAAGACCGACCCTAGTCGCATGTTGCTCTTTTTGTATGGAAACGTGGGCCAATGGAAGTTTCAAGATAGAATGATTGTACACTAATAAGCTAACTGTCGCTCTCGTACGGACTGCGAAGACAAGATTACACTGATTAAATGGTGCACAGTGGCGTTTATGCAGTCACTCTTCCTGTGCTCGATACGTGAATGGAACGAGATACAGTGGGAAGTACTCACCGCCATATACTTAACTGTTGTTTGCAGAGAGTAGATGAAGATATGTATGTAGACCACTAGCCTCGATGTAGCCCTTTGCAAGCGATACACATCGTTTTATGTGGCTTTCACCGTACGCGTGACCTGCCGAGCATCGAGTACCGACGTGTTCCTGCTCCCATATTAAGCATCAGCTTGCTAATTTTCAGTAGCTACCTCTATTACCCGTAAGCGTATTATTGGCCAGATAAATCATTCGAGAAGAAATTAACTGGGCAGTTAGCGTAACAATTCTGAGATTTTTATAGCTATTTCAGCAAAATGTGTGGTTATGTACCTAACACAATATTCGTTTCGCTCACGTGTGCTGAATAAACATTTTGGCTTCGTTATCCCGTAAGTCCATATTACAACAAAGTACGATAGTGTGCAAAACAAACCTACTCTTTGTCTTCAAGTGGCGATAATGAGAGGATATTTTACTTGTTGATTAGTTTCAAAAATGGCTCTGAGCACTATGCGACTTAATTTCTTAGGTCATCAGTCGCCTAGAACTTAGAACTAATTAAACCTAACTAACCTAAGAACATCACACACATCCATGCCCGAGGCAGGATTCGAACCTGCTACCGTAGCGGTCGCTCGGTTCCAGACTGTAGCGCCTAGAACCGCACGGCCACTCAGGCCGGCTGATTAGTTTATCTGTGTATTGGTGTTCCTGTAACATTTCTGTTTTTGAAATAAAATGCTGTGGATGGCTTTGTTAAGGTCACAGGAAATATTAAAAAGATGCTTTTTTAGGATCGTTTCCTCACTGCCTGCGCAGTTAAGCTTCTATAGGAATTCGTTCTGAAGTACACACGCGTGACGGTTGTAGCGAAAACAAGTATTTTTGGTGACAGGAAAACCTACCGGCGTAATAACTTTTTCCAGTCGATAGACAGATTTTTTCAACATTTTTCATAATTTCGTTATGTCATCTTGCTGCTGTCCCTGGAGTGTGCTTCGTAGCTTCCACAGAAAGATTGTATTGCTCCTATATTATTTTCTTCATGGAAGATGAAATTAATAATAATTTTTTTCAGTAGGAATCCTTTGTATACTTGTTGAAACGGCGCAGATATCACATAAGATTCAGATTTTTTGAAAGTGTGAACACAAGACACTGAGACGACCCCCTGTCCGCCTCTCGTGGTCTCGCGGTAGCGTTCTCGCTTCCCGAGCACGGGGTCCCGGGTTCGATTCCCGGCGGGGTCAAGGATTTTCACTGCCTCGAGATGACTGGGTGTTTGTGTTGTCCTCATCATTTCATCATCATCCAGGAAAGTGGCGAAATTGGACTGAGCGGGGATTGGGTAATTGTACGGGCGCTGATAACCACGCAGTTGAGCGCCCCACAAACCAAACATCATCATCATCACTGAGACGACCCAGTACATACATGAGGCAGTAACAATATGATGCTACGTTTATCCAACTGACATACGATTTTCCTTATATTTTGGAAAGAAAGTAGTTGATGCAAGTCCATATCCACAGATCTGCCGCAAATAATCGATCACTGGTAACAAGAGAGAATTCACGGTATTCTTACGGGCCATATAAGGAACTCTTACTTTTCGAGATCCTACAAGCAAAGCATCACTGCTTACTATTAATTTAATGAAATGAGTTTACAGCTCATTGTTGCCTAAAGTCTTCGTCGGATGCTTTCTTCTGAATCGCTTAAGTCAGACGTCGTGATCATTGCTTTCAGAGACCAAGGTTAACTTCCTTCTCCAACCCTAGACCGCGCCACACCTCTACTGACTTTGTCGACGACGGGTCGTTACGCCTTAATCTGCCTTCCTGCTTATTCAAAATAAAACTTGTTACAAAACAATTAAAAAATGCTTTTTTTCATGTGTCAGAGACTGAAATTTTCTGCAATTCAAATGTCTATAACCCTTTTTTTGCTTGTTGATATTATACAACTTGATGGCGTAATTGAACTAAATGAGTGTTTCATTGGGTACATCCATTATAGTCAAATAATAATGTTACGCAGAAATTTCATGCATATTTGAAGGGACAGAGACAGCGGTAAAATGTTTCACGTGCATTATTTCAATAAATACAACGTAGATATGAAAATTAAATGAGGTGGCTAGTTTGATTCAGGTTTTCGCCGTTCTCACCATTTTAAACAAACGTTGCAATAGATACCTCGATGTCTTACTCTGGAAACACACTGTTTAACCTCTCTTGGACATTTCGTAATTACATACAGTATCTGTTAGATTGACGCGTCTCAGGGAACAAAATAAGCATGTTAGTTTTGTTCATTAGCGCATTTCACTCTTTTGTTTCAAAAGGTTATAAGATTTTTTTCGTTTAGGAACAAGGGCGTCCGTCTTCTCCCTGCTTCTTAAAAGTACTCCTTTCAGTTACAAAGTCGCTTTGTCTGGTTGGAAATTTGATTAATAAGAGTCTTCGCCTCAGCGCCCCTGGATTATGAAACATCTCTCGGTATCTCATTAGTAGGGCACTTCTGCGACTGCAAAGATAAAACTATTTTAGTTTATCACTTTACGAAAACTGACACGTTATTGCCGAAGTTTTTCATTTTAGCACCTGCCATTTATCTTTTTCGTACCCTTAGTGCTATGTAGATAAAAATGAACGAACGTAGAAGGACATTACTATGGTCAGATTGCACCATGTCATACGGAAAAGCTACTGCAGAGACCTACGAGGATAGAGGAAGATAACATGAACAGCCACCTGGAAAATTTCAGGCACAAGAACAGCCTGAATTCAGAATAGTAGGTACCTGTCGCAAAGGAGCACTCCCTTAAATACGTAATGGAGTGCGGTGACGGGTCCTTAATTGTTCCAACGATACAGACCTACAAGTCTCGCTAATATTCAAATTTCGCGAGTGAGGACGCAAAGTAATGTCTGTTACTCCGTTATCTCGCTCATCAAGTAAACAATGGATATTAGCAGCCATATCAAAGGGAAAACTACTTTCTAATGCATGTAATGAATTCGCAGTTGCGACTACGAACAACCAAGTGCATTCCCGCTTTACGCAAGCGGCTGCCTTAACCACTTTACCTACCCGTGTACGGCCATCGACCAGACCGAAATTTCCATATGTCACCGTTACTGCCGCACAACCTGCACTCATATACAGGGCTATTACAAATGATTGAAGCGATTTCATAAATTCACTGTAGCTCCATTCATTGACATGTGGTCACGACACACTACAGATACGTAGAAAAAACTCATAAAGTTTTGTTCGGCTGAAGCCGTACTTCAGGTTTCTGCCGCCAGAGCGCTCGAGAGCGCAGTGAGACAAAATGGCGACAGGAGCCGAGAAAGTGTATGTCGTGCTTGAAATGCACTCACATCAGTCAGTCATAACAGTGCAACGACACTTCAGGACGAAGTTCAACAAAGATCCACCAACTGCTAACTCCATTCGGCGATGTTATGTGCAGTTTAAAGCTTCTGGATGCCTCTGCAAGGGGAAATCAACGGGTCGGTCTGCAGTGAGCGAAGAAACGGTTAACGCGTGCGGGAAAGTTTCACGCGTAGCCCGCGGAAGTCGACGAATAAAGCAAGCAGGTAGCTAAACGTACCATAGCCGACGGTTTGGAAAATCTTACGGAAAAGCCTTACCGTTTACAATTGCTACAAGCCCTGACACCCGATGACAAAGTCAAACGGTTTGAATTTTCGGCGCGGTTGCAACAGCTCATGGAAGAGGATGCGTTCAGTGCGAAACTTGTTTTCAGTGATGAAGCAACATTTTTTCTTAATGGTGAAGTCAACAGACACAATGTGCGAATCTGGGCGGTAGAGAATCCTGACGCATTCGTGCAGCAAATTCACAATTCACCAAAAGTTAACGTGTTTTGTGCAATCTCACGGTTTAAAGTTTATGGCCCCTTTTTCTTCTGCGAAAAAATCGTTACAGGACACGTGTATCTGGACATGCTGGAAAATTGGCTCATGCCACAACTGGAGACCGACAGCGCCGACTTCATCTTTCAACAGGATGGTGCTCCACCGCACTTCCATCATGATGTTCGGCATTTCTTAAACAGGAGATTGGAAAACCGGTGGATCGGTCGTGGTGGAGATCATGATCAGCAATTCATGTCATGGCCTCCACGCTCTCCCGACTTAACCCCATGCGATTTCTTTCTGTGGGGTTATGTGAAAGATTCAGTGTTTAAACCTCCTCTACCAAGAAACGTGCCAGAACTGCGAGCTCGCATCAACGATGCTTTCGAATTCATTGATGGGGACATGCTGCGCTGAGTGTGGAAGGAACTTGATTATCGGCTTGATGTCTCCCGAATCACTAAAGGGGCACATATCGAACATTTGTGAATGCCTAAAAAAACTTTTTGACTTTTTGTATGTGCGTGCAAAACATTGTGAAAATATCTCAAATAATAAAGTTATTGTAGAGCTGTGAAATCGCTTCAATCATTTGTAATAACCCTGTACTTGCTGTAATTCCCTTACCCAGGACGACATTTTAACTGAAAGTCGCTGATTCATATTGGCCGATAAATGCAATACTGCTTTGCCGGTGTTGTTAAGTAGAACAATGCAGTGTTCCTACGGACATGTGTGCATGTCTGAAGGAACATTAAATCGTTTTTCTTAACAATACAATCACTGTAATATAGTACTTTCGGATAAGCGGTAATGAACAATGAACAATGCCTGAATCATTAAAGAATATGACGTTTAAGATACTCTCTTAGTGTTTGCGAGTTTCCAGACCAGTTTGAGAGATAGCATGGCCGACTGAAAACCACGGTGTATTTCCCATGGAAAAACACAGTCTAGACTCAGGACTTCCGTTGGTGTTCTCCTTGTGAAGCAAAGCTTGCGAGCCGCATTACTTCTTCCAAATAGTCAGCACTCCATGTTTAGTGCTGAAGTTTCTTCTTTGCGTACACATACAAGACAGCTTTTGACAATGTTGACTGGAATACTCTCTTTCAAATTCTGAAGGTGGCAGAGGTAAAATACAGGGAGCATAAGGCTATTTACAATTTGTACAGAAACCAGATGACAGTTATAAGATGGTTGGTTGGTTTAAGGATTAAAGGGACCAAACTGCATAGGTCATCGGTCCCACAGTTATAAGAGTCGAGGGGCATGAAAGGGAAGCAGTGGTTGGGAAGGGAGTGAGACAGGGTTGTAGCCTATCCCCGATGTTATTCAATCTGTATATTGAGCAAGCAGTAAAAGAGTAGGAATTAAAATCCATGGAGAATAAATTAAAACTTTGAGGTTCGCCGATGACATCGTAATTCTGTCAGAGACAGCAAAGGACCTGGAAGAGCAGCTGAACGGAATGGACAGTGTCTTGAAAGGAGGAAATAAGATGAATATCAACAAAAGCAAAACGAGGATAATGTAATGTAGTCGAATTAAATCGGGTGATGCTGAGGGTATTAGATTAGGAAATGAGACACTTAAAGTAGTAAGTGAGTTTTGCTATTTTCGGAGCAAAATAACTGATGATGGTCGAAATAGAGAGGATATAAAATACAGACTGTGAATGGCAAGGAAGGCGTTTCTGAAGAAGAGAAATTTGTTAACATCGGATATAGATTTAGGAAGTCTTTTCTGAATGTATTTGTATGGAGTGTAACCATGTATGGAAGTGAAACGTGGACAATAAATAGTTTAGACAAAAAGAGAATAGAAGCTTTCGAAATGTGGTGCTGCAGAAGGGTGCTGAATATTAGATAGGTAGATCACATAACTAATGAGGAGGTATTGAATAGAATTGGGGAGAAGAGAAATTTGTGGCGCAACTTGACTAGAAGAAGCGGTCTGTTGGTAGGACATGTTCTGAGGCATCAAGGGATCACCAATTTAGTACGGGAGGGCAGCGTGGAGGGTAAAAATCGGAGGGGGAGACCAAGAGATGAATACACTAAACAGATTCAGAAGGATGTCGGTTGCAGTAGGTACTGGGAGATGAAGAAGTTTGCACAGGATAGAGTAGCATGGAGAGCTGCATCAAACCAGTCTCTGGACTGAAGATCACAACAACAACAACAACAAAAACTCTTATCAAAGTACTGGCAACCACAAGCGGATAGTATGAGATGCCATAGAGACTGCTAAACACCCTAGTAATATTAATCGCAAAGAGGCGGGTGTGAAACTCAGCGGTATCTCGATTCCAGTGCTGAAGAATATGTGCACCGCTCTTTCATCATGAGGTGATAGCAAAACCGACGACACCAGCCGACAACAGACGACTGCGCACCAGTTTTCAAAATAAGTGACGTCAGCCCTCTACACGAGAGCACGCGGCTACGGAATTTTATTTACAACCGCCCTTGAACACGTCCTCCGCAGACAAGTACGAAACTTTGGATTCCAACAAGAAATTCACCGATCATGTGTGGGGCGGCGGGTTAATAGAGAAATAATATATTTTGCTTGCCGTCTTTTACGAGAACCTGTAAACTATTTTTTTGGTCAGCCAGAAAGCGATGGAGAATATACTGACCACGGTTTCCAGTCTGCAAGTCCACGTTCTTCTTTTGTTCACTGAAAGAAATGCTTCGACTCTCTATTTACTCAGCGGGATTAGGAACTATGATTATAAACGAAAGTTTTGTGTTATAACTGATTCAATTATATGCAGAGAAAGTTGACACGCAGAACATGATAATATTCCTGATAATAACAATAATACTGATCTTATCATAAACAGCACTAGTAGTAGTTCAGAGGCAACCTATTAAATGGTCTTTCGCCCTGACTTCTAATAATATCACTATTTACCATGCGGTTTTGTTAACATTACGGGCGACACATTAACAGTTACTTTCGCGAAATCTAAGCGGTCCAGGTCGGTGTATAGTCCTCGCGAGTTCACTTCCTATTTGTACCGAAAACATACGTTTATTTGCAGATTGGCTGTAACGTCATCCGACGCAGCGCGTGAACAGGTGTTTGACTGACACGGAAAGAGTGATAGCTCGGTGCGAAGTGTGTGTCGTCATTGCGTAACAGGCCGTATTTATGCATGGGCGTAGCGGACGGCCGAAGAGAACATCTGCCGTCAGGTGCTGTATGCCCAGGTAGCAGCCTCTAAATGGCCGCTTTCTCGGACATATACTATTTATTAACTCGGTCGTGAATTAATTTACAATCTTCCTAATTTTTTTGAATGGAGTTAAGCTGGCTTTAACCACAGAAAATATTCTAAATGCACAAGATAATTTTAAAGAAATGAGATTTTTTAGCGGGTTTTTAGAATTATTTTAGGGTGGGTATGCGATTTTAAACTTGTAGCATGTCACCGACGGAGCTGTGAGAGACTAACGATGGCAGACCAATGCAATAAGGAAATCAGGTGCCCAATAGCATAGCGTTACCGTCAAGCACACGGCTGTAACCACGCCGCACCACCTAGGCACGTCAGTCCACAACATCTCCCGATCCGGCACAGTGCGACAGCATATTTGGTAGCCATGTGACGGCCATCGACTTGTGTCAACAACTTCAATGTAAGACGAGGACCCACAGTCCAATATACTTTTAATTCTGTTTTACTCTATGGACTTCCCAACTATTTGTGATGGTATTTTGTATTTTTAGTCCGTTTAATATCATGACATAGATTTTACAACCTGATGATAGGAGCATTGTCTCTTGAAACGCGTTGTTAAAATACATGTATAAGAATCGCGGTTGAATGCTAATAGTGATAACCTGATAACCACAGAGAAAGTTTTAGCTCGACTGCTTTTAAACTTGGCCGGCTAGAATTTTTAGAACGGAAATGACAGTAGAACATGACCTCTGAACTATAGCTTTAAAGACACCTTGTGTTGATTGTTATTTACATCAAAATCTTGAAACTTGTTACAATTTCATTATGTAATGCGTTTCATTATGAGCTGCATTCTGAATAATGGGAACTTTTTACCATTATACTTAATATATCACAAATGAGGACTTTTTTTCCAATTTCAGTTTACAGCAAATTACTCGAAAATCATTAGAGATAGCTTAATGAGATCACATAGTTCAGGCTTTTATATCAAACTCAAGCTTCATACCAATTTTCATCTATCTAATATTTAGCACCTTCAATTTTTCGTAAAAATACCGATTTCGACCAAATTATTGTTCCAACCAAGTTGAGACTTGTAAAAGTTGGTTTTGACATACATTTGCACATTGTGAACAATTTGTCGCTTTCTACCTTTGTTATTTAGCGCCACTTAGTTTTTTCTAAAAAATATGTATTTACGGAAACATATTCACCTGATTTTAGGATTCCGAGATTTAACAATTTAAACATTAATATACTGAAGCGTATGTTGACACAGTTTGGAAAAGCTAGTTTAATTTTTAATTTCATCATTAGATTATGGCCCAATACCATTATGTAACACACAACCTTCTGAATCTGCATAGTGTATTCATCTCTTGGTCTCCCTCCACGATTTTTACCCTCCACGCTGCTCTCCAATACTAAATTGGTGATCCCTTGATGCCTCAGAACATGTCCTACCAACCGATCCCTTCTTCTAATCAAGTTGTGCCACAAACTCCTCTTCTCCCCAATTCTATTCAATACCTCCTCATTGGTTATGTGGTCTACCCATCTAATCTTCAGCATTCTTCTGTAGCACCACATTTCGAAAGCTTCTGTTCTCTTCTTGTCCAAACTATTTATCGTCCATGTTTCATTTCCATACATGGCTACACTCAATACAAATAATTTCAGAAACAACTTCCTGACACTTAAATCTATATCCGTTGTTAACAAATTTCTCTTCTTCAGATACGATTTCCTTGCCATTGCGAGTCTACATTTTATATCCTCTCTACTTCGACCATCATACATACATATACATGGAAGAAGCCTGGAGATACTAGAAGGTACCAGATCGATTATTTAGTGGTAAGACAGAAACTGAGGAACCAGGTTTTAAATTGTAAGACATTTCCAGGGGCAGATGTGGACTCTGACCACAATCTGTTGGTTATGAACTGTAGATGAAAACTGAAGAACAATGATTAAGCATGAAAAATGTAAGAAGGTGTACTGAACATTGAAGAAAGAAGTAAAATAGAAACAGGGGCAATCCATACTGAAGATGTGCAACATCGTGCGAATTTAAACAGCCTCGTGGTTACCGTATTGGAGTGCAAATGGTCATATCCGTGTTCAAACCTCCCACTGTCCCATTTTTCCCACAAAATTATCAACTTTCCGTCCGCTCATTGATGTGTCTGTTCTCCTTCTGTAATCTCGGCAATTGTCATACTATACACAGGTTATAGAATATGAGTCACGCTGTAAGAACATATTAACCACTGCCAGTAATAGTGAGAGCAGGCGAGATGCTGTATAGATCTGTCACAGAAATGAAAACAACAAATAAAAGGTTGTGAACTATGTTACAAAAAAAGAATTCAAGAGTCAAAACTTCCGAAACGTTACGTAAGAGTTATGACATGTGGTACTTATGTAGAACAAACAGGCGATACGTACGACTGGAGGTCCTTCCTTACTCCTCGCTGTTGCAGTCGGTCGTTACACCACGGCACATACACAAATCTGAATGCAGCGAACAGACACGTCACTGACCAGACGGACAGATCATAATTTTGCTAAAAAAAAAGTGTGGTACGTAGGAGATCTGCATAGGGACCTCACCCTTCACCGTCCAATATCGTGACGACATACCCAAGCCGCTGTTGCTGTTAAAATTAGCTCGATGTTGCACATCTTAAGCTTCGACCGTTCACTGTTTCTATTTTCCTTCTTTTTCCACAGTTCTTCCTGTTTTCATGCTTGATGTGTTCAGTGTTTGACGGGCTATTCATTAGGCCATCGTGCCACTAAATCTGAGAGAGTTTCTCTTGTTAGTGCAGAGTTATGGACATAATATAAAACTTTAGGAACATATTGTGTGATTTTAAGATACAATGTTAAGATTAGTAATAAATTTTCCTTAGTTGCGCCAAATTTCCCCTTCTTCGGTTACGAAACTAAAGGAGCCTCGAAAGAAACGAACTGCACTTTGACGCAGTTTCGGGGCCTGCGAGCTGGTTTGTGCTTTGCAACTTGCAAGTGGCTGTAGTGTGTGCACTGCTAACAGGTTATTTATGTAATACTTTGACATTTCCCGCCCGTTTCGATTTTTTCCTCACGAACGGGATCACGGCGCGTAGAGACGTTTGGAATACTTGGCTAGCGCGGCTGCTGTGGAGAGGAAAATTTTCGTAAGGGTTACGTAAGGGACCGGTCGGCGCGGCCAAGCACCGCAAACTCGCCACCGAGGCGCGGCCAGCCTTCCCGCTACCTGCGGTGCGGGTTCTGCGGCTGCTACCTCCGCCGCCATTCTAGAGGTCGCCTCTCAGGTTCCCGCCTGCAGATCTCGCTCCTCCGCTCCATTCACCACTGCCCAGCTCCACGCTACTGCGTCCCGACTGTCTTTTTTTTTCTTTCTTTTTTTTTGCAACGTCCTTGTTGTACCTAGTCCACTGGTAACAATGAAGATACTCACAGGGAGATCACAGTCTGCAAGGAGCGAGCAAGTGTTGTGTGAACATTGGAGGCTAAAGCCGTGGGCACACGGACCGTGCATCCGAAAGTTGAGCGTTGAGCGTGCCGAGCTTCTGACGTCATAGCGTGGAATAGCACGTTCGGGAGTCTTTCCGAACGTGCAGAGCAATATCTGGCATGTCGGATATTCTGAGCGTGCGTCTGAGCGTTGACCAATGAGATGGCACAACGCCACCTACGTCACACGCACACCGTCTCCCTTCAGTACAGAGTTATAAGGCGCCATATTGGTATTCATTTCAAGCCTATAGGTATATATACCGTTTCGGAGCACCAGCAAATTGAGAATCACTGGAAAACCCGTTGTTAGTTGTGTGATTCATTCCAATAAAATAATGAGAAACATCATATTCGTGGCAAAAGAATTATTGTAACTTGCGTATTATGAGAGTAGGCTATTTGAAGGCAGCGACACACTGAAGATCCACCCAAAACGCATTGTCCCTGGTACAATTTGTTACAATTAAATTTCAATTAGTAAGATAATTATCTACGATTAACTTTTTTAGCAAGACGTAACACAGTAAGCGTAATGAGTAGCGTCTCTGTCCAGCAAAGAGGTTTTGTTGAAGCGGTGGTTCGCGTCTTCACACTTCCAAATTTTTTTTCCTAACATTTGCGTTTTTATTAGGTTCTGATACTTTGTTATTAGTTTAATATAAGTATATGCCATAATATTTGATGTTATGTAAATATAAGTTCACGTTTTTTTTCTTAGGGATGGCTTTATTCGATTGGCTTAAGCTACAGGACAGCTTGCGCTACTTGTATAAAGATATTTTGCTCCTTTTTCTTTTACGCTTCGTAATTCACATGTTCCAAGGATTCTGCTACTGGGTAGTAACAGTGATCGAGTAAGACAGACCTTGGGGTTTTACTAACATGTGAGAATGATGAATTAATGTTTATCTTATGCGGAGAAGTATTCCAAATTTGTACCGCACTGTTTGTAATGGAACTTTTATAAGCCTGTGTCCTTACTGATTGGGCATGGTACTTTCCTTTCCGCGGACGATGGAGGAAATGTGCGTTTTAGTAGAGCTAACGTGGGAATTTTACGCGCGCCCATTGAGTGAACAGTGTGATTTACGAACTAGAAACATCCCTCAAACTGCCGCTGGAGTGCGTTGCGATCGCGTATACCACGTTGGGGCCTTCGTACCGTATGCACAAGTCGCATCGTTCCTGAGCGTTCAGCAGCACGTTGAACTTGGCACGCTCAACGTTAACGTTCGACAGCACGGTCCCAGACGCCACGAAATGCTGGACTGGTGCACACGTTCGTAGCGTTTTTCCATAAGTTTATGATACGCAACATATACTCATAACGGAGACACTGGTCATCATCATACATACACTCTCCTTCACTATTTACAACAGTTTGGCTTGCGATAGCTTTTAGATTCCACGACTGTAGAAATCACGTAGTTTTCAGGCGAAGACCTCGTCGAGCAATGTTCGGAGCGCGTTTTCATCCGGAAAGGAAGTTCCTTCAGAGTTGTTCGATAGAGAGCGGAGTAGGTGAATATCTTAAGTGTGTGCACTGCTAACAGGTTACTTACGTAATAAAAATTTTTTCTTTTTAAAATTCAGTCTTGATCACACCACGTATGCTACAAGAACTTAGGTGACCTGTTTCGGTCATATCACATGGCCATCACCAGACCCATGGCATTCTTCGAAAATGGTAGGTGGAACACTCTTCTCAGCTGCTGCGATGTCAACTGACAGCAGCTGAGAAGAGTGTTCCACCTACCATCTTCGAAGGATGCCATGGATCTGATGACGGTCATGTGATATGACCGAAACCGGTCACCTATGTTCTTGTAGCATACGTGGTGTGATCAAGATTGACGTTTAAAAAGAAAAAAAATTTTCAAAAATTTTTGATCACTTACGTAATACTTTGATTTTTTCCTCACGAACGGGAAGGTGCTTCTGGACTCAACTCGTGTATAGTATTTTTTGTCAATCTATCAGAATGCGGGTGGGTGTTAATGTGGAGTAGTACCACTTCACACAGTCTTCCCGGTCGTTGTTCTTAGACTGAGTCTCTCAGCTGTTGACAATGAATGTCAGAAGTCATGGCTACACCTCGGGGAAGCAATTCATAGTACACCACACCGCGGCTGTTCGACCAGATGCATGACATTATCTTTTGTGGATGCGCGTAGGTTTTCATACGGGGAGTTGCTTCTTTGTTTGCACCCAACCATTCCTTTCTTTTCCTTACGTTGGCATAAAGACACCATTTCTCGTCATCCGCAACGATGCAGGACAGGAGCGTCGGTGGTGTCCACGACACAATTGATAGCGAGTAAGCAGAGTTGCACATATGGGCACCCTCTGATTTTTGTGATTCTGGCCTAGAGCAGTTTTTTGAACCTTCCCCTTTGCCGGAAATGTCGTAACATGGTGCAATGATCACAAATCATCAAATTTACCAGTTCTCGGGTACACTGACGTCTATCATTGTGGATTAGTGCGTTTAAACGATCTCCATCAAACCTCAAAGTACTTCCTCTACGAGGAGAGTCAGTAACGTCAAAAGGATCCTCTCTAAAACGAGAAAACAATTGCCGTGCTCTGTCCAGTGACGTTATCCCCACACACAGCGCAAATGTTTCTGGCTGCCACCTCTGCTGTCACCCGTCTAATTAAATCAAAAAGAAGAATACATGAGAAATGTTCCAATTTCTCCATTTGGCACTACATTTTGTAGCATCTCCAAATGATAAAACTACACTATGTAACTTCAGATAGCAACAGTTAACTATAAAGAAAAAATGACAATCGATAAATAAACCCAGAGTAACGGGAATACCAACATGCAAAACAAAAACGCTGCTAACTTACGCACCAACCTAATAACATGGTACAGACATGGAATATCAGAGTTACCCGCCAGAATAGCCGAGCGCATTAAAGCACTCGCCTCAGGAACACGGGGAGTCGCGCCGGATTCTACACTCCTGGAAATTGAAATAAGAACACCGTGAATTCATTGTCCCAGGAAGGGGAAACTTTATTGACACATTCCTGGGGTCAGATACATCACATGATCACACTGACAGAACCACAGGCACATAGACACAGGCAACAGAGCATGCACAATGTCGGCACTAGTACAGTGTATATCCACCTTTCGCAGCAATGCAGGCTGCTATTCTCCCATGGAGACGATCGTAGAGATGCTGGATGTAGTCCTGTGGAACGGCTTGCCATGCCATTTCCACCTGGCGCCTCAGTTGGACCAGCGTTCGTGCTGGACGTGCAGACCGCGTGAGACGACGCTTCATCCAGTCCCAAACATGCTCAATGGGGGACAGATCCGGAGATCTTGCTGGCCAGGGTAGTTGACTTACACCTTCTACAGCACGTTGGGTGGCACGGGATACATGCGGACGTGCATTGTCCTGTTGGAACAGCAAGTTCCCTTGCCGGTCTAGGAATGGTAGAACGATGGGTTCGATGACGGTTTGGATGTACCGTGCACTATTCAGTGTCCCCTCGACGATCACCAGTGGTGTACGGCCAGTGTAGGAGATCGCTCCCCACACCATGATGCCGGGTGTTGGCCCTGTGTGCCTCGGTCGTATGCAGTCCTGATTGTGTCGCTCACCTGCACGGCGCCAAACACGCATACGACCATCATTGGCACCAAGGCAGAAGCGACTCTCATCGCTGAAGACGACACGTCTCCATTCGTCCCTCCATTCACGCCTGTCGCGACACCACTGGAGGCGGGCTGCACGATGTTGGGGCGTGAGCGGAAGACGGCCTAACGGTGTGCGGGACCGTAGCCCAGCTTCATGGAGACGGTTGCGAATGGTCCTCGCCGATACCCCAGGAGCAACAGTGTCCTTAATTTGCTGGGAAGTGGCGGTGCGGTCCCCTACGGCACTGCGTAGGATCCTACGGTCTTGGCGTGCATCCGTGCGTCGCTGCGGTCCGGTCCCAGGTCGACGGGCACGTGCACCTTCCGCCGACCACTGGCGACAACATCGATGTACTGTGGAGACCTCACGCCCCACGTGTTGAGCAATTCGGCGGTACGTCCACCCGGCCTCCCGCATGCCCACTATACGCCCTCTCTCAAAGTCCGTCAACTGCACATACGGTTCACGTCCACGCTGTCGCGGCATGCTACCAGTGTTAAAGACTGCGATGGAGCTCCGTATGCCACGGCAAACTGGCTGACACTGACGGCGGCGGTGCACAAATGCTGCGCAGCTAGCGCCATTCGACGGCCAACACCGCGGTTCCTGGTGTGTCCGCTGTGCCGTGCGTGTGATCATTGCTTGTACAGCCCTCTCGCAGTGTCCGGAGCAAGTATGGTGGGTCTGACACACCGGTGTCAATGTGTTCTTTTTTCCATTTCCAGGAGTGTATATCATATCCACCCGGCGGATTAAAGACGAGGACCGGTGTGTCGGCCAACTTGAATACGGTTTTTAGGTGGTTTTCCCAGCCAAATAGGTAAATACAGGGTTACTATACACGTCTCACCTCTGATACACACTTCTGAGACGTTTCGGAAACGCTCTTACACTTTAGCGTGAGATTTACTTAGACCTAGGCAGAAGGAGTACCCACATTCCGTTCCGGGAGAATTGTCAAGGAGTCAGAAATAACATTCCGCCACTAACTGCCACTAACATTGCCGATAAAGAAATAACGTGCCGACGACCCGATAAAGACACGTGAAAAGGCAAAGATGAAGTAAACACTATTTCAGATCTTTAACCTTTGCTTCTGCGGTAGACCATCGTATTACTTTGTCGATGTACTGTTTCAGCACTGAAAATAAATTCATCTGAATACAAAAATTAAACTAAAATAACAATTCTGCCTTAGGTAATTTTCAGCTGTGTAATACAACAACGTCGGATCAGACTCTGTATTACCACTACGTTGATCTCTGCGACTTCAATCACCCTCCAACCGTTCGCTTGGATGGATCTCGCCTCTGAATGGAGTGTGCGCTATGAGAACGGGCACTTGCCACGTGACTGGGAGAGCCTTTCTGGCAGCAGAAACTCAAGCCGGAAAGTCGGGAAGAATATCATAAATCATCTTATTTATCTAAAAGGATGCTCTGATCGTTTGAATGTTGAAAAGAGGTTCGAAGAAATAACGACACTTACTGATTGCACTAGTAACGGATCAGTAAGAGCATGATGTGCTCCAAGCTTCATTAGTATCTCATCACAATAATAAATGTTTATGATACATTTACTTTAGAAATTACATGCTTCATACCCAAAAAACACGTGAATATGACAGACATACGAGCTGTAAACCAGAACTCGTAATCAATAAAACGGAGATTATGCTTGTTGGCTCAAAATGCCGCCATCATGAAATGGAACACACCGGCAGTAAAATTCCCCAGTCAGTTATTTACGTCGTAAACTTCTGTCTAATGCCATTTTCTTGAGATGCTGAAGGGAAAAATAAATTCAGACAGAAACGCCACATAATGGAAAGTGAACAAAGTGTGATTGCCCACAAAACATACAATTCGTGTGATACTGCCCTTCCAGTAACATAAATAACAGCAACTTATCATTTTCGTATCCCTGCAGTCATCCGGATTAACAGTTCCACTCTTGTGCAGTTAACTTCGTCGACTGTCTTCGCAATGCGCTACAGCTGATGATTGTAGACGCATTCTGTGCTTGAAGCACAATTGTACTGGCAAATATTGCTGCCAAGATGCAATTTGTAACGGAGTCAGATATCTAATTACACAGGGAAATAATGAAAATCATAACATCGGTGAAACACATAGATACATTGCGAATAATAGGGGGTGATGATGATGATGACGTTTGGTTTCTAGGGCCTCTGCGCGGTCATCACCGCCCATACAAAGTCCCAATTTTGACACAGCCCAATTTTTACACAGTCCATGATGATGATGATGAAATGATGAGGACAACACAAACACCCAGCCCCGGGCAGAAAAAATCCGCAACCCGGTCGGGAATCGATTCCGTGATCCCGTGATCCAGAGGCAGCAACGCTAAATAATGGGGGGGGGGGGGGGGGGGGAGGATGTAAAGAGTACACATTGTCAAGGAGATACGCAGTTTATTTTTACCTGTGTTGGCTGGGGTGGTTTATTCAGACGTGTCTACTACTGGATAGAAACAGTTGAGAAGGCAAAAAGTATTAGAAGCAGCGAGAAGCGGCGAAGAATTTTGCTCCTTATCGTGTAACTGCAAGAGACTAAACTGTAGTTCAGGTCATCGGCTGCATTTAAAAACTGGAGACAGTGGTCCAGCGAAGGAAACCCAGCCAGCAGTCCAAGCTCAGACTAGATTTACTGTGCCTTATAAGCACAGGAGCACACTGTTTATCAATAAGAGGCTGTCGAATGAAAACGAGACAGATTGCGAAAAGGAGAGTCAACTGTTTATTATTTCGAAAGTAATCACCCTAAGCCCTAATACGTTTACCTCACTGTGAGACAAGACGGTCAATGCCTTCATGTAAAAAAATGTCTGCGATTGCCTACGAAACCATGCTTGTACCCAGACGTGCATCTCTTCGTCAGAAGCAAATCGACGACAGCGAATGTCTTTAGGTCTCCAAGTGTACGGAAATCGCAGGCTGGAGGATGTGTAACATATGGGCCCACCCTTATGATGCCAAGCGTGCTTCGAATACGCAGTAGAAGTTTCGCTGGGCAGCCCTTACACATCCTCTCCTCATCCGATCTGTGCTGTCCTCATCGTCATTTCATCATCAACACGCAAGTTGCCCAATGCGGCGTCAACTGGAAAGACTTGCAACTCGGCATCCGAACTTCCTCAGCTTGGCACCCTTGACCGCCAATGCCATTTCATTTCATTTTCATTTCGTTTTACACAAGAAATCATACATTTTTGCTTGATCTTCATTTTGATTTTCTCTCTGTAGCACGATATAAAGTGTTCAGATAAAATACTGAACACTTTTTTTGTTAATCTGTGTTAAATCACCTGGCATGGACTCCAGGAAGGGGATCTGTCTGTCATCTATAACTGTCGTTTATTATTAGGCCACAACATTTTCATGAGAAGTAGTATTTCGTTTTATCTTATTGAACCAACTGAAAAGGTAAAGCTCCTAAGTAACGAAATAAATTTAACGAAATAAAATTCAATATTTCATATTCGCTTTACTTGATTTGTATGGCTGACATGCAGATAGGTCTCCAGCTCTAGCCATTTTGAGCTGCTCCAGGTTTTTCTTACACATATGAGAGCCATTTTTTTTTTCAAGGAGCTACCGGTCGAAAAATCTGATGCAGCTCTGCGCTGACGTGTTGCTCAGTGTCTCTAGTACACTCGTCGATCGCGTCATGTCGCACTTTTCAGTTCTGAGTATACAATGAGCGCATAAAGACGTCTAGAACAATATAGTTCCCCACCGAGTGAGAAGTGGTGCTGTCATTCGATTTCTTCATGCTGATGGGTTCCGCCTGATTTCATGCAACCCACGTAACGTGTCATGTGTGACAACAAAAAGTGGTTATGGTGCAGGAACTTAGAAGCAGGACGTTCAGACATTCATGATGCGGGCAGTCGGGGAAGGAAACGAGTGTCAACCAATGATCTTGTTCAGCGAATGGATGAGGCCATTCAAGAAAAGCATCTACGAAGATAAATTCAGAACAACGGAAGAGTAATGTCATTAGTTATTGTCCTTCTTCTTGACAATACTCGGTCACACGTTGTAACTGCAGTGAAGACGCTCATGCAGCGTTTTGCGTGGGAAGTGTTTGATCACCAACCATACAGCCATACAGCCGGCTGCCTTTGATTTTCACCTCTTCGCACACATGAAACGCTAGCTATGAGGACAGCGTTTAGGCACAGAGAACTGGCAGCAGACCAGCATAGAGAATTGGTGGAAAGCACCGGTGGCTGCCTTCTTTAAGTAGGGTATTAGGAAGATGCTACTACACTATGACAAATGTCTAACTCGGAGCGGAGACTATGTAGAGAAGTAGCTGGAAGGTGTAGCTAAAAGTTGCAAATAAAGCATGTTTATTCTCATTGTGGTTTCCATTTAGCGACCGATCAGACATTTTTTAAAAAAAATCCACGCCCTTATTACCAGAGTGGTTCTGAAAAGCTTTCCCGTACACGTACGCTGCGATCATCAAAAGCGAAGACAGTGAAGTACAGGCGTTATCACTTCCTCTAGATACCTGCAAGAATCCTGATGCAATAAACAACACTCAGCGTTTCTCGCACTTGCTCTGTACGTGCAGTGAATGAAATGTAACAGAATTTATATTCGTCCGCCCTCAGCCATTAGTCTCTGGAAGTAACGGGGCAATAGATACGACGTGGCGCTACGCACCTGGTGTCTATTTACCCAGCCTAGAAGCTAGTCAAGGTAGCACTTCGTAGAGAAAACAGCTGGGCACCGTCGTCATTATGTAACGAAGCGATCGCTTTATAGCAGATTGTAGGCCGAAGCTGGTGCTACAGCAAATACGCTAATTCAGAAAAAAGCAGAAAGTATTGCACTGTTCTTTAGTTGACTGTTTTCATGTTTCACGTTCCTGTTTTTTTGTCTGAAAAACGAAAGCGGTGAATGAAGGACGGTGAGAATTTTATCGACGACAGAGGCCATGTGACGGAGCAGCTCGGTTAGGCAAGGACGGCAGAGAAACGTGGCCGTGGCCTAATGAATGGGATAGTCCAGAATACACTTGAGGTGGCAGAGAGAAACTGCAGAAATTAATTTCCACTGCTGTCAAATGCCTTAACCATTGCACCACTCTCGTCGATTGGATGGCTGATTGAATGACAGAATTTGTGATCTGGCGTATAAGTAGTAATTTTTGTAACGGTTTATGTTTCCACTACAAGTGCTATTGTGCCCTGCCCTTTAAGTTTGAAGATTTCAGTTGTTCGGAGCCTAAAGTAATGACGTAGATTATACCGGCCAGTCGTGTATGACGCCGAGTCACGGAATCACCAGCTCAAGAATGCAGTTTGGTACGATGGGTAACAGATTACATCTACATCTACACCTACATGATTACTCTGCTATTCACAATAAAGTGCTTGGCACAGGGTTCACCTTCAAGCTGTCTCTCTACCGTTCCACTCTCGGACGGCGCGCGGGAAAAATGAGCTCTTGCAGGTATCTAGAGGAAGTGATAACGCCTGTACTTCACTGTACGAGCCCTGATTTCTCTTATTTTATCGTGATGATCATTTCACCCTATGTAGGTGGGTGCCAACAGAGTGTTTTCGCAATAGGAGGAGAAAACTGGTGATTGAAATTTCATAAGAAGATTCCGTCGCAACGAGAAACGCCTTTGTTTTAATGATTGCCACTCCATGTCTGTGACACTATCTCTCCTATTTCGCGATAATACAAAACGAGTCGCCCTTCATTGTACTTTTCCGATGTCATCCGTCAGTCCCACCTGATGCGGATCCCACACCGCACAGCAATACAGCATAGCGCGGAAAAGAGTGGTGTAAGCAGTCTATTTAGTAGACCTGTTGCACCTTCTAAGTGTTCTGGCAATGAATCGCAGTGTTTGGTTTGCTCTACCCACAATATTATCTATATGAGCGTTCCAATTTAGGTTATTTGTAATTCTAATCCCTAAGTATTTAGTTGAGTTTACAGTCTTCAGATTTGTGTGACTTACCGCGTAATGGAAATTTAGTGGATTTCTTTTAGTACTCATGTGAATAACTTCACACTTTTCTTTATTCAGGGTCAATTGCCACTTTTCGCACCATACAGATATCTTATCTAAATCATTTTGCAATTCTTTTTGGTCATCTAATGACTTTACAAGACGGTAAATGACAGCATCATCTGCAAACAATCGAAGACGGCTACTAAGATTGTCTCCTGTATCTTTACTGTAGATCAGGAACAATAGAGGGCCTATAACACTTCCTTGGGGAACGCCGGATATTACTTCTGTGTTAGTCGATGACTTCCCGTCTATTGCTACGAACTGTCATCTTTCTGACAGGAAATCACGAATCCAGTCGCACAACTGGGGCGATATTCCATAGGCATGCAGTTTGGTTAGAAGACGCTTGTGACGAACGGTGTCGAAAGCCTTCTGGCAATCTAAAAATATGGAATCAATTTGACATCCTCTGTCGATAGCACTCATTACTTCACGAGTATAAAGAGCTAGCTTGTACTCAAATCAAATGAAGACTGATGTTTTCGAGGATAGACGTCATCACTTGATACTCAGATTGTACGCCAATAAAATTGTAAAACTGACTTTTCAATCCATACATCATTTCCTGGCTCAAAGACTGTGCCAACGAGTATAACTTTAGCGTCATTTTGAAAATGTATTGTTATTATTTTCCACCTGTAGAGACTGTCACATTAAGAGATTTGGGAACAGTGTAACATATTTTAATTTCTTGCAGTTCATAAAGACGTTTATTGATAAAACAAAATCTGTTTCCCAAGCTATCGGTAAATTTCTTGTACGGTATCTGATATGTGGTATGTTAACAATGCTACTTAGAGACTAATGTATGAGCTGAATCGGTCTAAAGGTCAACTAAACCTAACTTTTCAGACGAGACATTTCTCCATTTTTTTTGTTTTGTTTTCTGACCTTTGTAAGAGAAGCAGTGCAAGTGAGCATCCAAATCATTATGTATATCGGTAAGATCGATGTTAAGAAACATCGCTTTTTTCGGTCATGACGTCTGGTGGCTACAGACAACGAAGCTATGTTTGATAACGTTTTTGCTGGCCCCTGGATAGTCCTTCAACCAGCTACTCTGTCATTTCTTAACCAAAATGCATATTCATTATGTATTTCATCCGATGTGAGATAAGAGTGAGTATTTCCTGATCAGCAGAAATTACAAGTCGTTGTGGATAGAGAGATCTCATTGGAAAGTATGTAAATTAAGAACTGCCTCGAAAAGTCTAAAAAGCTGCAACTACTTTGCAGTGTATCGCATAGCTCAGTATACGTATAACATATTTCTCTACGGATACCTGTATACCCACAGTTGTTTCCAAGCATGTGGTAGTGCGACTAGTAGGTCAAATTCCAATAGGACTTGCGGAAAATTGAAACTTGATTTACTGATTTACAGCTAAACTATACCGTAAACGAACACGACGTTAAGTAATTCGAATTCCATATGAGTGAAACATAATTCTATTCGATCAGGTCGATCAAATTTCTAGGATATAACCATGTAACCATTATACCTATAGCGAAAAGTTGTAAAAGAACACACACGCACCAAAAGTGTGAATCACTGTGAGGATTCTTGTGCAGATACATCTACATCTACAACCATATACTGCCGACCAATGTCAAGTATAAGGGGCGATTAAAAAGTTTCTGTTGGAAGGTAATGCTCCAACGCAGCGCGACTCCGATGAGGGTGTGCAAGCACCGAAATGAAGACAAGGTAGTAGTGCACAAACGTGAACTATGGCGTCATTATTACCGAACGTGTCGAAATAGGACCAACATGCTGTTACTGTTTTCTTGGCTGCCGAAGGACAAACACAAGTACCCATTCATCGGATAATGAAGAATGTATATGGGGCAGCATGCCTGCCGGAAACCACTGCCTTGGAATGGTGCGGCTGCTTCACCATAAAGCACGTCCATACATCGTAAATGGGAGACACCCGAGCACACGGTCCTTAATCCTGTTCTCTCCCCATATGATTTGCATCCTTTTGGTGTCTTAAAAAAGCCTTGAAGGGTCGGCGATTCCGGTCGGTCGAGAACGTGCAGCAGGCAGTTACCGACTTGTTCACGCTACTTTTTACAAAACAGGTATCTTCAACCTGGTGCATCGGTGTGATGATTTCCGCAAAGCTCACGGAGATTTCGCTTTATTGGGATACCGATTCTGGACTGTACGGTGTTCTAACGGAAACCCTTTGATCACCCCTTACACGTGGCAGAGCGCGCTTTCCATTGCAACAATTGTTTGGTCTGCTTCTTGTTCCATTCGTGTATGGACCACAGGAAGAACGCTTGGTTAAACGCATATGTGAACTCTATACTTAGTCTTATCTTGTCCTCGCGAACCTTACGGGAGCGATACGTAGTGGGTGATAATACAGGGTGCTTATAAATGAATATCCCGGTTTTAACACTTTATAATATTTATTACATTAAACTTATAAATGATACGTCAAATGAAAGAGCAACTCAAACAGTTGTGTTTTGCACCAGTGCGCATGCGCAGCGCTCAATGTTACCGCCGCAATCCGCTAGATTGATTGAACTTCACTGTACCCAAGCGCTGGATAGGCCGCAAGGGGCACAATGACAGGGCTTGCTTTGCGTGGCCTCCACGTTCACCCGACCTAACGCAGTGCGATTTTTTCCTGTGGGTCTTCATCAAGGATCGTGTGTACCTGCCTCCGCTACCAGCAGACCTCCCTGAATTAAGAAACCGGATTGTAGCAGCTGTTGCTACAATACTGAAGACACACTTATCAACGTTTGGGAAGAACTCGGCTGTAGACTTCATGTGTGCCGTGTGACCAATGGTGCTCACACTGAACGTTTATAAGGTTCTTGGTAATACTGTTTGAGTTGCTCTTTCATTTGACATATCATTTATAACTTTAAGGTTAACATAATGAATATTATAAAGCGTTAAAACCCCGACATTCATTTATAAACACCCCAAATTCATCTACATCTACATGACTGCTTCGCAATTTAGAATTAAGTGCTTGGCAGAGGGTCCATTGAATCATCTTCAAGGTATTTCTCCACCGTTCCACTCTCGAAAACCACGCGGGAAAAATGAACATCTGAATCTTTCAGTGCGAGGTCTGACTTCTCTGTTTTTATTAGAACAATCATTTCTCCCTAAGTAGCTAGGTATCAACAAAATATTTTAGCATTCGGAGGATAAAGTTGGTGATTGAAACTTCATTAAAAGATCTTGCCGCAACGAAAAACGCATTTGTTTAGTGATTGCCACTCCAACTCACGTATCATACCCATGGCACTGTCTCCCCTGTTTCGCGATAATGCAAAATGGTTCAAATGGCTCTAAGCACTATGGGACGTAACATCTTAGATCATCCGTCCCCTAGACTTAGAACTACTTAAACCTAACTAACCTAAGGACATCTCACACATCCATGCCCGAGGCAGGATTCGAACCTGCGGCCGTAGCAGCAGCGCCGTTCCGGACTGGAGCGCCTAGAACTGCTCGGCCACAGCCGCCGGCCGCGATAATGCAACAGTTTCGTTGTTCTCCGTGTCAATTGTATCTGATGCGGATCGCACACCACGCAGCAATACTCTAAAAGAATACGGGCAAGCGTAGTGTAAGTAATCTCTTCAGTAAACCTGTTGCATATTGTAAGAGTTCTTCCAACAAGAACACAATCTTTGGTTCGTCTTCCCCACAAAATTATTCATGTGATCGTCCAGTTTAAGTTATTCGTAAATGTAATTCCTAAGTATTTAGTTGAATTCACCGCCTTTGAATTTGTGTGATTTATCGTGTAACCGAAATTTCATCATTTAAAACTGGTTCTTAAAACTTACGAAGTAATCTTTCTCTGGAGAATTTGTGTCTATCTTCAAGAGCCTGCCATGACATACCTTTATCGGTCAAATAAACCTGTAACTGTTCGCGCCGCCCCTCTCTGTATTCGTTTACTGTCTCACATTTGCAGCGGTGCGAGAATTAAATTGGGGCAACAACCCTAGCTTTTTCTTTGCAAAGGAGTATTTGGAATTGGAGCTCAGGACTGCGGTTTTTCAGTTGGTACCCTCAATTTCAGTTTCTGTCTCGTCCATGAATTTCTGAACACTAATTTTGATGCCACTATCAACCTCTAAATTGTGGCCAGAATTTATTTGGGTTTTGTCAGACAGCCTTTGATAAGACTGACATACGCTCGTTGAAGGTCTCACACATTGCCTCTTGACAGCCAAACACGTTTCAGTCAGTATTACTGTATTGTAGGCCTACGCTTTGTTTCTACAGTGATAGGAAGTGTCACTTCTCATTCTGTCAGTTCCAAGTATTTTCCGTATTCCTTCGGGGTTTAAGAAGCTGATATCACAAGAGGTTACTTGACTAGAAGAAGGGATCGGTTGGTAGAACGTATTCTGAGGCATCAAGGGATCACCAATTTAGTATTGGAGGGAAGCATTGAGGGTAAAAATTGTAGAGGGAGACACTAAGCAGATTCAGAAGGATGTAGGTTGCAGTAGGTACTGGGAGATGAAGAATCTCGCACAGGATAGAGTAGCATGGAGAGCTGCATCAAACCAGTCTCTCGACTCAAGATCATAACAACAACAACATCAGAATAGGTTAGCCTACAAAAAATAATTACAAATCTGGTCAGAAGATGTTTATAGGAAAAGTATAAGGGAAGGAGGCCCCAAAGAGAGTGAAGGTTCTCTGACGATGTTAGGATTCCGTTCTCAGAGATGAGCTCAAGAATGCGTTATGTTATCGTTCAATATTTCTGGGCTGTCTGAGACCGCCTCGCTGTCCTGGGTGTCTTCAGACATGATATCGCTGGTCATCGGGGCTCAGTTTGAAGCGGGACTCATCAGTGAAGAGAACTGTACTATAGTGAAAGAGAGTCCAGCCCAAAACTGTGTCCGGAGACTCCCCGGCAGTGGATGGATACCAACATGGCTGTCGCTCATCATGCGGCGCTAGAAGCACGAGTGATGGTCTGAAGTGTCTTTTCTTTCATGGCAGGAGCAATCTGGATATCATCCGCGGCACACTTACAGCACGACGTACGTCGACGATGTTCTACGACCCGTTTGGTTGCCCTTCATGGAAAGCCATCCTGGACTCACACTTCAGCAGTTTAATGCTCGCCCTCACAGGCAAGTTTCTACTGCCTTTTCTTCGTGCTTGCCAAAACCTACCTTGGCCAGCAAGGTCGCTGGATGTCCTGCCAGCTGAGTACGTTTGGAGCATTATGGACAAGGTCCTGCAACCAGCCCGGGATTTCCACGATCTTACTCGCCATTTCGACAGAATCTGTCAGGATATCCCTCAGGAGAACATGCAAAAACTATCGATTAATGGCAAGCCGAATGACTGCTTGCGTATGGGCTTCCTTGACTTCCGGAAGGCGTTCGATACAATTACACACTGTCGCCTGATAAACAAAGTAAGAGCCTACGGAATATCAGACTAGTTGTGTGGCTGGATTGAAGAGTTTTTAGCAAACAGAACACAGCATGTTGTTCTCAATCGAGAGACGTCTACAGTCGTTAAAGTAACCTCTGGCATGCCACAGGGGAGTGTTATGGGGCCATTGGTTTTCGCAATATATATAAATGACCTAGTAGATAGTGTCGGAAGTTCCATGCAGCTTTTCGCGGATGATGCTGTAGTATACAGAGACGTTGCAGCATTAGAAAATTGCAGTGAAATGCAGGAAGATCTGCAGCGGATTGGCACTTGGTATAGGGAGTGGCAACTGACCCTTAACATAGACAAATGTAATGTATTGCGAATACACAGAAAGAAGGATCCTTTATTGTATGATTATATGATAGCGAAACAAACACTGGTAGCAGTTACTTCTGTAAAATATCTGGGAGTATGCGTACGGAACGATTTGAAGTGGAATGATCATATAAAATTAACTGTTGGTAAGGGGGGTGCCAGGTTGAGATTAATTGGGAGAGTCCTTAAAAAATGTAGTCCATCAACAAAGGAGATGGCTTACAAAACACTCGATCGACCTATACTTGAGTATTGCTCATCAGTGTGGGATCCGTACCAGGTCGAGTTGACAGAGGGGATAGAGAAGATCCAAAGAAGAGCGGCGCGTTTCGTCACAGGGTTATTTGGTAAGCGTGATAGCGTTACGGAGATGTTTAGCAAACTCAAGAGGCAGACTCTGCAAGAGAGGCGCTATGCATCGCGGTGTAGCTTGCTGTCCAGGTTTCGAGAGGGTGACTTTCTGGATGAGGTATCGATTATATTGCTCCCCCTACCTACACCTACCGAGGAGATCACGAATATAAAATTAGAGAGATTCGAGGGCGCACGGAGGCTTTCCGGCAGTCTTTCTTCTCGCGAACCATATGCGACTGGAACAGGAAAGGGACGTAATGCAGTGGCACTTAAAGTGCACTCCGCCACACACCGTTGGGTGGCTTGCGGAGTATGAATGTAGATGTAGATGTAGAAGGTGGAGCAACGCGTTTTTGGCTTGCTCAATTTGTGAAGCTCTTTCGTTTGAATAAATCATCTATTTTTTTCCGAAACTGTAATAATTTGTTTGTCTGTACATGTACATCACATCTGCCGATTGCCGTCCCATTCGGATAATTCTTTCTGTTGCGTCTCTTATTTATTTATTATTTGACTTGAATTATAAAAGTATAGAAAATACTGTGTGTGTGCATGGAATAAAACGTGTGCTTAGACAAGTAAGCCCCACACACACAGTTACACGAAGACATCTATGTACTGAAGCCGAGCGGCCTGAATCGTGGATCCCGTGTGATGTGGTAAGCTATGCGGCCGTTCCTCCTCTACAATCGCAGGCGGGTTGCCTGCGGCGGTTACAGCGCAAGAACAAACGTGCTGGCGTACCGTGTCGGCGACCTCGTGGGAATGCAAGCACCGCCGCCTCGCCTACCTGTCTACCGCACCTCCTCCTCATTACACTTAATAGTAGCACATGGGAGTCCGCAGCAGTCGGTCCAGGAGGAAGAGGGAGGCAGGAATTCGAAAAATTACTATGGAATGGTATAACTTATCATTCCATTAAAGTTGCTAAAGCCACAGCATTGTCTCACTGTAATCAGCCACGCAATGCTACAATTTAGCAGACACTTCTAGAAGCTATAATCGATAAAAATTCTGTACTTCCGATTCTAGGTGTGTGTGAGTGTGTGTGTGTGTGTGTGTGAGTGAGTGTGTGTGTGTGTGTGTGTGTGTGAGGAGCGCGGGAAACAAGTAAACCACCCCGCCCCCTCCCCTCTCACTACCGCCACCACCACATCATTTTGCAGGTGCTTATGTACCAAGTGGCTATAATTAAAGTGCAACTACTCACAGAGGTCCAGTATGGGTTGTAATTATCGTGTGACAGCGAAAGTTGGTGTACATTATGAAACATCCCCTTAGAAAAATTTATGAATTACTGTGCTTGGATACCCCTTACGTTATTTGATTTTCAAACAGCTGAGCAGAACTGAACGTACTCAGACATTTCGCTCTTTACTTATCCTGATCAACACTAAACTGACACACAATTTTTTTTTGTTTTAGCGCAGCGCACTCTGACGTTCAATAATCCCTACAAAAGAATGGCCCTGACTAACAATAACCTATACCTTTCATGAATCACTTACCTCGTAAAAATCTTCGTTACTCGAACTACTGCAACACAGCGAGGGCCAATACTGCCAGGTAAATAAAAGATTCTAACTACTGAAGGCACTAACTACTGACTACTGATAGACATAGTTAGCAAATGAAAGATTTTGATAGAGAACAAACAATGTACTTGCCTTAATAGTGTTCAGAAGTCATTATATATATATATATATATATATATATATATATATATATATATATATATATATATATATCCATGACATCCAGTCTTAGAAATTTACTCTCTCTGATGGACACACGTCCAGATCATCCGCTCTCAAAACTCCGCCATCTCTCTCCCCACATCCACCACTGCTGGCGGCTCACCTCCAACTGCGCAACGCTACGCGCTGTTCACATCAAACTGCCCAACACTACAACAGCGAATATTCCAACAATGCCAACCAGCCACATACAGCACACAGCACAGCCAGTGATTTTCATACAGAGCGCTACGTGACGTTACCAACATAAAAACCTAAACAGCCCACTTACAATTATAATCCGTTAATGAGGAACCGATTTACGCTGGAGAAGAAAAAAAAATAGTCCGAATTTGGGCACCAGGTGCAAATTTGCCGCTGTGAATACAACAAAGCCGGCCTCTGTGGTCGAGCGGTTCTAGGCGCTTCAGTCCGGCACCACGCGGCTGCTACGGTCGCAGGTTCGAATCCTGCCTCGGGCATGGATGTGTGTGATGTCCTTAGGTTAGTTAAGTTTAAGTAATTCTGAGTCTAGTGGACTGATGACCTCAGATGTTAAGTCCCATAGTGCTTACAGCCATTCGAATTTGAATACAACAAAGACGCATAGAAATGTTTCCATACGTAACGGATTAGGAAAGGGACGTGTGCAGAGCAGGTCAGACAAGTAAGAAAGGGATAATTTTGATTTTATTATTAATCGCCACTTACAGAATTTGTTCCATATGAGCACCGGAGACGTCGATATGCTGAATCCGTAAAAAGACTTAATCGACATTTGCTCGCAGCAGTTCCGGTGGAATCTGAGCAACGTGTTCCTGTGTATTGGCCTTCACATCAGGGACCAAACGTGTCCCTGGTAAGCGCCTTCTTTCAGATGTCCCCAGAGCCATGGGTTCAAATCAGGTGATCTAGCTGGCCATACATCTGGAAAGCCTCTGGTCATAACACGTCCGAGGGAGCTTGCATTAAGAAAATCTTTCACTGGGTGAGCGACGTGAGATGCTGCTCCATCTTTCATGAAAACAGTGGTCTCCACACAGCTGCGCATTTACAAAGCAGGAATCACATTTTGTACAAGGGGGTCTTGACAACATCCAGACGTCACAGAACACCTGATAGGTTCTCTGAGCGTAGTCTCTTCAAAGAAGAACGGACCGAACATAAAGGTGCTTGTGCGTCCACATCACATAGTCACATGCAACGACTGCAATGGTTCTTCGTGCATAACACACGGTCTAAAAGGATCCCAAATTTGGCAGCTTTGTGGATTCACTGCACCCTGTTGTGTAATATGTGCCACGTCACTTCATAGAATGTTGCCCGGCCACAAGTCAGTAGTTTGGATCCGTGCCAGAAACCGAAGAGCAATTTCAGAACGTTGCTGCGTATCACGAGGTTAATTGTTGCTGTCTACATAAAACAGTTTCACTGACAGTGTTCGGTCTCTCTTCTCGATAGCCACGCTGTTCACTCAAATTACGGCTTGTCAAATGTCTGCCTGGATGTAATATCATTATTCAAACAGTGTACGTAGCCAGTTTTTCACATGTTGGCCACAACTGCAAGTAATTTCTTTTCCAGCGTAAATGGGTTCCCCATTGACGCAATAGGACATCTGCCACGTTCAGCTGGCATACGATAATTACAGCTCACACTGGCTACAGTTCAATTATAGCCACTAAGTACTTGAATGGCATTTAGGTCTTTCGTATCTATTTCCGACGAACTGACGATCTTTGACCTTCTCATCTTACACGAGGACTATTCTGAAAGTAATCTCCGTTAGGCTAGAAAATAAGTAAAGCAAATTTATTAGGAATCACCTGAAACTCAAAGTTTATAATACTTCTCCAGATAATCATCATTCAGATTTCACCATTCATCGTAAGCACGCACGACAGAAGATTAATCACCGTTCGAAAAATAGCGTCTAACACAGTCTCTAGGCTTGTTAATGGCATCAATTCGGCGAGAAATAATTCGTTAGTTTCATCGGTATGCCAAGTCCAGTTGAAATGTCAGTGGTGATAAGATCCCGTAGGGCTACCGTATCTGGGATACTGTTTGTTACGTTTCACCAGCTGCTCCAAATAATCCCAAACATTATTCTGTGAGACTAAATTCGGGTGATTTTGTGGGGCGGTCGAATTGCGACAGTGTGCCCGATGGTTCGTTAAAAAAGGAACGTATGTGTGCAGCCCTTTGAACATGAGTGTTGTCCTCTTGGAATTCGGAAGTGTCCACAGGATATGATCATGAATATGTAAACAAAATGGCAACGCTCGATCACCGAACATGTTGAAATAAACATCCTGATAACGTGAACGGCAAACCTGAATGAGCGCGCCCACGTCATGATAGTAGAAACACCCTCAAACATCGCAGAAGCGCCTCTGACCTGAACGGCGCTCTCCATACACTGTTGGTTAAACGCCCCATTGTCCCTCCGCTTGACTCGACGCCTTGCATCACTTCAAAAGAGACAATATCGCAACACGCAACACTACACGCTCCCAGTTAGCTGCTGTCAATTTTCTGCGCTGATTCGGCCACTGAAGACATAGAGAAGAGCCGCGCAAAGTGGCCATCCTAAGGCATTCGTACTTCTTAAGCTGAGTAGCAGTAGACGGGAATGCTTGGAAGCCGGCCGCTGGTGGCCGAGCGGTTCTAGGCGCTTCAGTCTGGAACAGCGCGACCGCTACGGTCGCAGGTTCGAATCCTGCCTCGGGCATGGATGTGTGTGATGTCCTTAGGTTAGTTAGGTTTAAGTAGTTCTAAATTCTAGGGGACTGATAACCTCAGATGTTAAGTCCCATAGTGCTCAGAGCCATTTGAACCATTTTTGAATGCTTGGAAATGAGTGATTATTATCTGTAAGTGTTGAAGTATAATGTTGAATAGCTTGATCACCTTAGGATCAAATTAGGTACATTAAACCATTCAATATTCACCATTTAAATGGCCAATTTGCCCGACATGTGCGGGTGAAGTATCCATTTAGCATTAAACTAAAAAAATGAACGATAAAAAACTGTTTTAACAAAGAATTAAACTTGTTTTATCGTGAAACGTTATTGGAATTACACTTTCCAGAAATAATGGTGAAACTACTTTCCTCTGCTCCTGTACAGAGTTTCTGAGCCCAGCCCAAAGGCAGAAGAATTGGTACTTTAGCCACTGCTCTCCTGCCCTTGAATTTGAAAACCTTTCTTCGCAGTACATTTCGTGGTCGTAAAAAACAAAGAAGAAAAAACGAGCTTCAAGGATTGGATTTACGGCTCTCCGAAATTTTCTTTTTGCAGCCTTTTTTTTCCCGGCTGATTATCATTTCTATTCTTTTTACTTTCTTTTTCCTCTCTTTCTTTATTTACCGCTTCTACGTTATACTTAGAAGAACGTACTGTAAGGATCACAGCGGAGCCCTGCCTTTACGCTGCTTTTACATTTTCCCCTTGCCTACATTGGCGCCTTTGAACAAAAGCTGTGTACTCTCTAATAGCATGACCGAACTTTCAGTAACTAAGGTAGGATTGTGGACTCAAGATACGACACTTCCACCACATTTCCATTAAAAATACATGAGTGAAATTCCCTCTCAACAATAAATACGCAAAGTGTCCATTTACCTTAAATTGGAATAACTAAAATCCTCAAAAATTATTATAATTCCCTGGAGTGGCACAGCAGACAGTTTAGGCTTCACGGGGTGAGTGGGCCCTCCAGGGAGAATACGTTGAGGCATTTCCCGCGCGGTGCCGGCACTTCATGGCTACAGGGACACCAATAGCCACTTTGCCTGCCATGGACGCTTTACCCGGCTCTACCTTACAGATTAACGCGCCATTGTAGGCAATGGTCTCTTGCGAGGTACCCAAAGTCACATGTCCAAAGCGTGAGAATCCTTTCCAGTCCCTGTCCGATAGGATATCTTTACAGTTATTGTTGTTCTTACGCCGCGTTACTTGGCTGTGAGTGCCTGTGAACATGGTGGACAGTCCACGTTGATGCACCAACAAAACGAGTACCGCTAATTTCATGCCGGCACCACTCCTGCTGCATTCATTCCAGACGACTGCCTGGCACATACATAACATATCACTGCTATAAGTTACGTCACCTCAACGTGTCAAACATGACCGAATGATTCCAGTTTTACGCTGTCTACATCGATCTAAAGCTATCGTTATGCTCTTTTAAGGTGATTCATAACATTTTGTACTGTGTGTTCATTTCTTAATGAGCCACACTTATTTATCTCTATTTCAAATTCCACCACATGAGATTGCAGCCAGCCCATGACAGCCTTTAGTTCTACGTCGGAACTAAAGCGTCTGGTGCCAAGACACTTTTCTATGAAGAGTTTGAAGACACTTGGATCCAAGTTTAGGCTGTTCAATGACGTCCCACTTCCAATGACGTGATATTCAAGTATTGACTTTCTTGGTTCTCAGAAAGAAGTTTTGGAATCCAGCGAGGACAGAACCTGTCGTACCCTAATTGTTATATCACGATCTCATGTAAAACACTATATGAAATCTGTGCGAAATTCTCCCACAGTGGGAGTGGCACTTAATGAAACAGCTGTTTTCAGCATTTTTTTTTCGAATATCTGTATCAGTTCGTTGCTAACACCGGAAGGACAGCCACACCTGCTATCATAATTAACACTGACCGTTCACACGACATCATTGACGCACAAGACCTTCACTCATCACATTCTGTTATAACAGAACAAATATCACGATGAATATCAACAGCTTTGAATTTTTCCTACTAGAAACTGCTAAACAGAACGTACCTCACGTTTCGTCGGATTTTCTTTTTCATTTAACTTTTTCAACAGATAATGTACGTGAACAAGAAACACTGTGGATCAATGCCTATCGCATGCATCGTTAACACTTCCCATGCATCGTAAAAACTGAGTTTACTTTCCTGATAGCCCTCGTAAAATCCTACGTCACTTGTAACGATATCTATCAGCATTCCCTCAAAATATTGTTAAAGTAATTTAAAACTCTTGTTTTCAGACGGAATTAATGACAATAGTATCGATGCTTTCTTCCCTTCCTCCTCCTCCAATCTTTTGCCGTCATTGTCATTCTCCTTCGTTCTCTCCATTACTCTCGCATCCCGTCTGTCACCTCCTTTCTCTACCTCTCTCTTTCTTCTCTGCGTCCGGGCGCTCTCTACCCAAGAATCTCATCCCATCCAACATCACAGCCTGCTTATCTTCACAGCAGCTACATGATAACACCCAATAAAAACAGCTGCTTTACAGCTTTCCAAAAGAAAGAGTGGTCACGCTGTCATTTTTAGATGGTGCAGTTCCCTGCTAGTGCGAATTCCACCTCATAATACTCATCTGTAAATACACTACTGGCCATTAAAATTGCTACGCCACAATGATGACGAGCTACAAACGCGAAATTTAACCGACAGGAAGAAGATGCTGCGATATGCAAATGACTAGCTTTTCAGAGCATTCACACAAGGTTGGCGGCTGTTGCGACACCTATAACGTGGTGACACGACGTAAGTTTCCAACCGATTTCTCATACACAAACAGCAGTTGACCGGCGTTGTCTGGTGAAACGTTGTTGTGATGCCTCGTGTAAGGAGGAGAAATGCGTACCATTACGTTTCCGACTCTGATAAATGTCGAATTGTAGCCTATCACGATTGCGGTTTATCGCATCGCGACATTGCTGCTCGCGTTGGTCGAGATCCAATGACTGTTAGCAGAATTTGGAATCGGTGGGTTTAGGAGGGTAATACGGAACGCCGTGCTGGATCGCAACGGCCTCGTATCACTAGCAGTCGAGATGACAGGCATCCTCATGGCTGTAACGGATCGTGCAGCCACGTCTCGATCCCTGGGTCAGCAGATGGGGACGTTTGCAAGACAACAACCATCTGCACGAATAGTTCGACGACGTTTGCAGCAGCATAGACTATCAGCTCGGAGACCATGGCTGCGGTTACCCTTGACGCTGCATCACAAACAGGAGCGCCTGCGATGGTGTACTCAACGACGAACCTGGGTGCACGAATGGGAAAACGTCATTTTTTTTTTCAGATGAATCAAGGTTCTGTTTACAGCATCATGATGGTCGCATCCGTGTTTGACGACATCACGGTGAACGCTCATTGGAAGCGTGTATTCGTCATCGCCATACTGGCGTATCACCCGGCGTGATGGTATGGGGTGCCATTGGTTACACGACTCGGTCGCCTCTTGTTCGCATTGACGGCATTTTGAACAGTGGACGTTACATTTCAGATGTGTTACGACCCGTGTCTCTACCCTTCATTCGATCGCTGCGAAACCCTACATTTCAGCAGGATAATGCACGACCGCATATTGCTGGTCCTGTACGTTCTTTTCTGGATACAGAAAATGTTCAACTGCTGTCCTGGCCAGCACATTCTCCAAATGTCTCACCAATTGAAAACATCTGGTCAATGGTGGCCGAGCAACTGGCTCGTCACAATACGCCAGTCACTACTCGTGATGAACTGTGTATCCTGTTGAAGCTGCATGGGCAGCTTTACCTGTACACGCCATCCAAGCTCTGTTTGACTCAATGCCGAGGCGTATCAAGACCGTTATTACGACCAGAGGTGGTTGTTCTGGGTATTGATTTCTCAGGATCTATGAACCCAAATTTCGTGGAAATGTAATCACATGTCAGTTCTAGTATAATATATTTGTCCAATGAATACCCGTGTATTTCTTCTTGGTGTAGCAATTTCAATGGCCAGTAGTGTACGTCCTGTAATCATTAACTTTACTTACACCAATACCTTCTGTCTTGAAAGCCTCAACTGCCTGTCGAGCCAACGTTGTGAACATTGTGATTTTCGGTTTCATACCAAAAGCGCGGTTCATTAATGGTAACATTGACGCTTTTCGCACCATGTGCGTGTATAGCACGCTCTAGACCATAGTCCTTGGCTGCAGGCGACTGACATGTGCGCCTCTGTTCATTCAAAGATGTCGTCAGTCGCCATTTCGGTGAGAATTAGGTCGTTATGAGTCAGCCATAAAACAATGGAAACATGTTCATGTTTATATAAAGCACACTTGATATTACCTTACGTCAATACTAGTCCCAGAACACTCTTCGTTCCAAATGTTCACCTGTTAGATACTCGGCCTTTATTCTGTATCCCATTGGTGCTTGTCACAGCAGGCACCATGAGGGATAGGAACCACATCTATATTACTTCTGACAATTTGAATCCATCCATGTGTGATATATGCGTCACATGACATATAATTTTTCGTAGTACATATGTTTGAAAGGCCAGAGTCGGATTACGGTGGTTAACTAATGTGGTAGAATTAACTGCTGTCTAAATACATGTCCACTTGATTTACAGAAACTTCGTAAACTGCTTAGTCATCATCATCATGTTACAAACAATAGGAAAACGCTAATTAGACATTTAACTCCGTGTCAAAAATAATGCTATAAGTCCATAACGTTATCTCGACTGAAGAAGAAATAAATTACTGCATTAATATGAAACAAAGGACGTCCAAGTTTAGAAGCTAACCTAAAATTTTTCATTCTTTAGTGAAGAGCATAGATAATTCAGCATATCAGTAAAAAACTGAATACTCTGATCAATAAACGCTACAAGTATGAAAATAACATATAGTCTGTCATTGTTACCATGTAGCAGAAAGGAACAAAGGTAAAATTACGTCATTTGAATTTTCGCACTTGTATAATAATGCGTCATCCACCGAAACTCTAGATACCAGAAAAAATAATAAAGTACAGGGTGCTAGGGGTGCTGGGAACTTTTGAAATGGTTCAGGTGTTTGAGCCGGTGACGCCTAGCTATGGAAATTTTTTGGCCAGCACTCCAGAAAAGACTTTCATTTACGATTCAGACACCTCTTTTTCACGAGATTTAAACAAGCGGTAAATGTGATCATGTAGTACAACAAATATGTCGACGACACGCTTGTTCTATTCGCAGCGCTCGTGCGTGTATGTTTTTGAAGGTATGTATACTCAGCGAGGTTTACAATAAATACAAAGACTATCTGCTGTTGTTTTGCTTCTCAAACATGGGCCAGGATGCTGTTGTCTTACCATCTGGTTGAAAAGTCTGTAAAAGCATTGCTTGCCGAGAAGGGCTAGTCCTTTGAGATTTCTCTGCTCTCAAAGAGCAGCGGCATTTACACTTGCAGTCCGAAATCAGAATGCAAACTGCAACGATATGTTATACGGGTCTCCCAAGGACGACCACCAACAGTGTGCAACGCAACTGACTGGGGCGGAAAATGTAATTTTTGTTCTTTTATGTATTCTTTAACTGGTAGAAGCTGACCTCGGGGAAGATCAGTTTGGATTCCGTAGAAATGTTGGAACGCGTGAGGCAATACTGACCCTACGACTTATCTTAGAAGCTAGATTAAGCAAAGGCAAACCTACGTTTCTAACATTTGTAGGCTTAGAGAAAGCTTTTGACAACGTTGACTGGAATCCTCTCTTTCAAATTCTAAAGGTGGCAGGGGTAAAATACAGGGAGCGAAAGGCTATTTACAATTTGTACAGAAACCAGATGGCAGTTATAAGAGTCAAGGGACATAAAAGAGAAGCAGTGGTTGGGAAGGGAATAAGACAGGGTTGTAGCCTCTCCCCGATGATATTCAATCTGTATATTGAGCAAGCAGTAAAGGAAACAAAAGAAAAGTTCGGAGTAGGTATTAAAATCCATGGAGAAGAAATAAAAACTTTAAGGTTTGCCGACGACATTGTAATTCTTCCAGAGACAGCAAAGGACTTGGAAGAGCAGTTGAACGGAATGGACAGTGTCTTGAAAGGAGGGTATAATATGAACATCAACAAAAGCAAAACGAGGATAATGGAATGTAGTCGAATTAAATCGGGTGATGCTGAGGGAATCAGATTAGGAAATGGTTTAAATGGTTCAAATGGCTCTGAGCACTATGGGACTTAAGATCTGTGGTGATCAGTCCCCTAGAACTTAGAACTACTTAAACCTAACTAACCTAAGGACATCACACACATCCATGCCCGAGGAAGGATTCGAACCTGCGACCGCAGCAGTCGCTCGGTTCCGGTCTGAGCGCCTAGAACCGCTTGACCACCGCGGCCGGCGATTAGGAAATGAGACACTTAAAGTAGTGAAGGAGTTTTGTTGTTTGTGGAGCAAAATAAATGATGATGGTCGAAGTAGAGAGGATATAACATGTAGACTGGCAATGGCAAGGAAAGCGTTTCTGAAGAAGAGAAATTTGTTAACATCGAGTATAGATTTAAGTGTCAGGAAGTCGTTTCTGAAAGTATTTGTATGGAGTGTAGCCATGTATGGAAGTGAAACATGGACGATAAATAGTTTCGACAAGAAGAAAATAGAAGCTTCCAAAACGTGTTGCTACAGAAGAATGCTGAAGATTAGATGGGTAGATCACATAACTAATGAGGAGGTATTGAACAGAATTGGGGAGAAGAGGAGTTTGTGGCACAACTTGACTAGAAGAAGGGATCGGTTGGTAGGGCATATTCTGAGGCATCAAGGGATCACCAGTTTGGTACTGGAGGGCAGCCTGGAGGGTAAAAATCGTAGAGGGAGACCAAGAGATGAATACACTAAGCAGATTCAGAAGGATGTAGGCTGCAGTAGGTATTTGGAGATGAAGAAGCTTGCACAGGATAGAGTAGCATGGAGAGCTGCATCAAACCAGTCTCAAGACTGAAGACCACAACAACAACAACAAACAACATGTATTTGCCTCAGAGAAGGATTTTCCAAGCCCCAATTTGCATAGTAGTGTGTATCGGTGCTTACATGTTCGGAGACCTTCAACAAGCACTCACACGTAACATGCGTCTGAATGCATTATGACCACTGGCGGTCTACAGCGACAGCTCTGTATGTCACCAGCCGAAAGGAAACTTCCTCGCCTTAGCTTTGTATGCTGCAGTGTCTTGTGATTCCCGTAATTGAGGTAGAGCGTAGGAGGACGACTGTCAAGAGCTACTTCCCAGTGGCCATTTCGTCTCATACAGTTGCTGACAACATGAAGTTTTTCAGTTTTAGAACTACTCTGTTCGTTCGTTTAAAAAAAATTCGCGATACTGTGTAACATTTCTTAAACAATCTCACTTCATAGTTGTACTGTAAATAGATTTTTGTTAGTAGTCAAGCAGAGTATTAAAATGTGTGATGGTTGTTGATGCCATTTTCATTATTCTGCTGTCGTCTGATTGGAGCACTTTGAAATGCCCCATTTCTGTTTCGCTAAATACCAACACGTCTAACTTCATCCTCTCGATCTCGCTCTGCCGGTTTTCCATTTTATTACAACATTCAGACTCTAAATTCTTGAGCATGTTGTACTCTACAGCTGACTGACACTAATAATTCATGATTGATGAGGACCACCGCAGCTGCATTTACATAGTTTTATCGTGTCACACCGGTTCCGTTCTTTTAGAACATCACCAGGTTGCCGTGTTGTGCGAGTATCATGATATGTTTAGTGCACACAGCATGCTGTATCGCATACATTTACTGCGCCATGTTTCCGGCAGTTGGCTGTCAGAATATTTAGGTGATGGTCGTTTCCATTTTATGTCTCTAACGTGACAATTAGACCTCTCGTATCCTGATACTGGCACAACTCGGCAATTTGATGATGCTCTACAAGAAAGAAACCGGTCATGACACAATAAATTGTTCTTATTAATCAGTAATTATTCAAACTTTTAGAGTTCCACTAGCACTAGTAGTCGGATTGCCGGTGTCCTACACTTTAACGGTCTGCACTTGGTCGTATCTGAAGTTTTCTCAAAACGAAATGTCGAGTGCGTAATTATGATATGGGACTGCTTGTACTGCAGATACAAATTCGTATTTCGTCTGTTTTATGAATTAACTTCCGTTGTTTCATGCTACCTATTCCACCGATTTTTGCCGACTGTTCTCAGGAACAATATTCCACTACAAGGGAAGTAAAGAACCCTGTACAGTTCTACATTCTTCTGAAAGGTTATTGGTAGTATGAGAGGTGATTTCCTTAGATTGCTAAATAACGTGATTTTTATTTAAGGTATACCAGTGGTGTGATAGAATTCGGAACTTCTACTTTAAGAGAGAAAACTGTTGATCACTAGGCTACATACTGATATGCGAACATAAAATTTGGTTCATGCACTGCCAGATAAATAATGTGAACACCCTGAAGATGGTTCAAATAGCTCTAAGCACTATAGGACTTAACATCTGAGGTCATCAGTCCCATAGACTTGGAACTACTTAACCCTAACTAACCTAAAGACATCACACACATCCATGCCCGGGGCAGGATTCCAACCTGTGACCTTAGCAGCAAAAAAATGGTCTAAATGGCTCTGAGCACTATGGGACGTAACTGCTGAGGTCATCAGTCCCCTAGAACTTAGAACTACTTAAACCTAACTAACCTAAGGACGTCACACACATCCATGCTCTAGGCAGGATTCGAACGTGCGACCGTAGCGGTCGCGCGGTTCCAGACTTTAGCGCCTAGAATCGCTCGGCCACCCCGGCCGGCGACCTTAGCAGCAGCGCGGTTCCGGACTGAAGCGCCTAGAACCACTCGGCCACAGCTGCCGGCCATCCTGAAAACACTGTCGGATGTTAATGTAACTTCGCACACATAAACACCATTGGCAGATATGTAAATTATTTGAGTTGTAGTACTCTGTGACACGTAGAACAGCTGCCAGAGTGCATTAGCGTTGTACACACTTACTGTAGGTGCCAGGTCTGGTGCGGTATACAGTATAAGGGACGTGGATAACATCAGATATTGAGAGACCACTGTGAAGGACGAGGAGTTACTGAGTACTGGTATGAGACAGCGTTATCAGCGCCTAACATAATTTGAAAGGAGCTGGCCCGTGTGGCCGAGCGGTTCTAGGCGCTTCAGTCTGGAACTGCGCGACCGCTGCGGTCGTAGGTTCGAATCCTGCCTCGGGCATGGATGTGTGTGATGTCCTTATGTTAGTTAGGTCTAAGTAGTTCTAAGTTCTAGGGGACTGATGACCTCAGATGTTAAGTCCCATAGTGCTCTGAGCCAGAATTTGAAAGGAGCGTCTTTGTGAGTGACCATTTGGCCGGCTGGGCGAATCAAGCAATATTCAGAGTTTCGGTATGACACTGGCATGCGCTGGACTGCATAGGAACATGAGGACACACGTAATCGTCGTCAAGGTGATGGTGGAAAATAAAGGAATTTCACCTTACTGTGCACCAAGCACATCTTAACTCTTTCACATCTGCGCCTGCCACCCGAGAACAAGTAATAGACTCCGTGCAACGCAACGACTACGTTTGTAGTGGTGCTGTGAACGGGACTCATGGACCACAGACAAATGGCGTAGCTTTGTGTTCGGCGATGATTCACGATTCAGCACTATCCCGAACAACCATTGTCAGCCAGCATGGCGTCGACCTGCGAAGTGTTTCCACACTTCTGTTTTGCAGAGGCACGGCTACGTTACTTCCAGCGTCATAGTGTGGGGAACTATCAGGTCCTTCAGGTCATGGCTGGCAGTCTTTGAGGCAACTCTAACGGTGAGTCATGGACATCTTGCATCCTCATGAGTTACCTCGATAGTATCTCGGTGCCATTTTTCAACAGGACAGAGCTCGTTTATACGTGGCACTTGTCTCTATGAACTGTCTGCGTGACTCTGACGTAATCCAATGGCCAGCAAGCTCCCCAGGTCTGGGCCCATTAGACCATGTGTGGGACAAGCTCGGCTTTGCACTTCGTTCCAGTGCCAGTACCAATAATACGGGGTGTTCAAAAAGTCTCTCCGCAGAGTCGTATGATTTTTCGCCTGCCTGGGTTACTTCCCTTCAAGTGGACTCTCCCAACATTCCACTGTTTCGTTTATCTGCGCCAGCGTCAGTAGTATCGTTGGTGTGTCTCATTACGTGTTGACGTGAACGTTTAAGTTTAGTTCCTTTGTTCGTTTGCATCGTTTTTGTCACTGTTAAAATGCTAACCATTGAAGAACGTGTGTTTTTAGCCGGACAAGTGTTTAAAGCTGGTAGTAAATACACGGTTTCAGATCGTAAAACATTTAATTCAGTTTTCCCGGAGGCAACACTACCACATCGCGATACTGTGCGAGATTTTATTAACAAATTTCGAAGTACGGGTTCAGTGACAGAGGCACCGAGAAGTGGTCGTCCTAGCGTTTTGTCTGAGGATAAACTACTCGATATTTCCGATAAAATGTTCATGAGTCCGAACAAGTCAGTAAGAAAACTCGCCCAGGAAGTCGATGTTAGTGTCGGAACGGCCCCCACAGCTATAAGGAAAAAAATTGGAACTTTTCCCCTACAAAGTGACACTCGTGCAAGAACTGAAAAATACTGATAATGGCATTACTGTCAACGGTTCAAAAATTTCGTTCAACAAAATGGAGGATTTATTCTTAATGAAACGTTTGTCACTGATGAGGAGTGGTTTCATTTATCCGAGTACATGGAGTATGTGGAGTACTGCAAATCCATTGTGTGTTGATGAGGAACTACTTCATTTTGTGAAAATAGGAGTTGGATTGCAATTTCTAGACTTCGGTTTGTGGGTCCCATATTTTACAACGAAACAATAAATGCACAACTATACTGCAGTGATATTCTGTACCCATTCGTAGGAGAACTAGTGTTAAGTGAAATACTGAACGGTTATTTTCAACAAGATGGTGCAACCGCGCATACAGATCGCTTTGGAATGTCACTGCTTGCTGATGTTTTTCGTGATCGCATAATTTCACTGGGACTTTGGCCTCCACGATCGCCTGACCTAACACCACCTGACTTTTTCTTCTGGAGTGCAGCGAAAGCAATTGTCTGTAAAAACCGTCCAAAATCAATCCACTTTCGCTGCTTCTGTTACAGAAGAAATGTTACAGCTTGTGTTTAGAAACATGGTTAGACGAATTGAATTGTGTATTCAACAATAGACGAGACACTTTCAACATTTAATGTGAAAATTTGTAAGTAAAAATTAATATTCAATAAATTAGTAACTTGTATTTCACTGAGTTTCATTTCGGTATATTCACTGCGGCATACGATACGCGCGGCTAACAATCATACGGCACTGCTTACAGACTTTTTGAACACCCTGTATCAAAGCCCAGTTGACACAGAAGATTTTTATCATCAGTTGCTTCTTCTTCTTTGCTTCGATCATCCTACTTGAGTTTGCTGCCTAGACAGAACAAATCTTTCACTCTTCCACTACTCCGTCGTTCCCAGTTTCCATATTATTAAGTCGTTATCTACCTTACTTCTACTCTTCATTATCATCGTGTGAGATTTGTAACGGCTAGATGTCACGAGAGGCGGTCCCACAGTGTAAAAGGAGGTGGGGAGTATTACATTGTCAGTAGAAAAGCAGTAACAACAGAATGATTCTGTCAGGAGAGCGTAGTCACGTCGAACGTGGATTGTTCAATGGATGTCACCAGAGCAATAAATCCATCACTGATCTTTCAACCAGTCTGAAGCTGCTGCCCATGTAGACTGTTAGCGATATGAATGTGAAGTGGAAACGCGAAGAAACAGCGACAGCTGTAGTAAGACCAGGTAGACCTCGTCAATGACGTCCAGGGACTGTCGAGCATTACGGAAGGTGGCTGTAAAAAATCAGCGGAAGGAATCTTCCCTGAGTTCCATAGTACTACCAGCAATTCAGTTAGCACAATGACTGTAAGTAGGGAGACGAAAAGATTAGGGAACAATGGCCGAGCAGCCCCTCAAAAGCCACAGTTTTCTGTAGTCAGTGCTAATATATGATGAGGTGGTCATGTAAAGAGCGACGTCTCTGGAAACTGCATTGACTAGAAAGGAGCATTTCGGAGAGATCACTCTATTACACTGCGGCCATCTGATAACAACTTTCGTGATCTGCAGATGCCTTTGGAATGTTATCTGCCGTCATGTTTCGTGTCGATAGCGAGGTACGGAGGACGTGGTCTTACGGTTGCGGGGTGGTTTCCGCTTAATGCGGAAGGATATGAACCCCTTTTTCAGCATTGTATTCTACGCACAGTAGAGGTACGCCTCGTAGACGGTAATTGGTTGTATCAGCGTGACAACGTACCGTATCACAAAGCAGCGCCTGTGCGTCAATCGTTTGTTTACAACAATGTTCCTGAAATTAACTAGCCTGTCCAGAGTCCCAACCTAAAGCGAATGGAACACTTTTCGGATGAGTTAGAACGTCGACTTTGCTCCGGACCACTGTGTCCGACATCACTACTTTCCGTTGTTTCAGCTCTTGAGGAAGAATACGCTATCGTGTCGCCACAGAAATTCAGAATATCATTTACAATATCTCCAGAAGAGTTCACGCCGTTGTAAAGGCGAAGGATGGACGTTCTCCTTATTAAAGTCCACTAATGGTTGCCCGGATGGATTTGATCAGATACTGTGTGTGTGTGTGTATGTGCGTGTGTGTGTGTGTGTGTGTGTGTGTGTGTGTGTTCTACTCGTAGAAAATGACAGGAAGTGGAAACTGGACGTAGCGAGCTGTGTGGCGACTCCATAGTGGGACCCCGCTGCGTATTTATGAGAATCTATTTAATTAACGGCTTTTTCCTTCCTGTCTCACTCAATAAGTCCTAAAAAAACGCTAGCAGAGTTTCCACGCTCCCGATTACTAGTGGACATGTGTCAAGAGCGTGACGGAAATACAGAAATGTCACCACACACTCGCTTGATTGGCGTCGTTAACGCACCCTCTTACAAATGTCCTGACCACATTCCAAAGGAGAAAATCTGTTTGCACAGTCGAAGTTAAATCAGCCAACTGCGTACCCGGAGCATTTATTTGCTGGCAAGGCGCTAACTCTTTATTTACATTATTAACCAGATGTGTTCCTGATTTTAATCTTATCTTTATAAGCAAATAAGGAATTTTTTAAATATCTGAATCATATGTTTGAATGCACATTTTCTCAAAACTTTCGACGACTGTCATACAAATTACCTTCTCCAGAAGAAGATGTATATGAAACTCGTCGAAACGTCACATCTTAACGCTGGCATCCCGCTAGATACCCGAGAGCTTCTCAACAGCATCTGAACAATTTTTTTTGTTCTGTTGTTATTTTCCATTCCACCCGCTATTTTAAATGACAAAATGTGACTCTAGAGGTTGAAATATTACAATAAAAAGTTTTGTGTACGTCACCATACGAAAACACTATGAATACTAAGAAATTTTACCCAACTTGAATACCGTGACGAGAAAGAGAAAGTTTCAGTGGCGATCAACGAAAGTTAGTCCATTTTTAGACAAAAACCGAGTAGTACCCCTTATGCTACGGTTTTGAAAGGAAAGAGTTAATTGGGCATATACTGTTCTTTTTGTAGTGGACTGACAAGGCAGCAAGTCCACAGTGACGGGTAACCGAAAGGCACGCGTTTACACACGCAGGCTTGCTTTAGGTCTGAAACAGGATACGTAATGAATGCTATAAAGAAAAGTACGTAGCTGCTGGAATACTTAACTTTAATCCATCATTTGTATACAGCATTCTTGATGATACAAGTGAGACTCTCTCTAGATATGGTTAATGGCGCCTTGCTAGGTCGTAGCCATGGACTTAGCTGAAGGCTATTCTAACTATCTCTCGGCAAATGAGAGAAAGGCTTCGTCAGTGTAGTCGCTAGCAAAGTCGTCGTACAACTGGGGCGAGTGCTAGTACGTCTCTCTCGACCTGCCGTGTGGTGGCGCTCGGTCTGCGATCACTGACATTGGCACACGCGGGTCCGACATGTACTAATGGACCGCGGCCTATTTAAAACTACCACCTAGCAAGTGTGGTGTCTCGCGGTGACACCACACTTTTCCGTTGGATACAACAAGTAATGTGAGTGACTGGAACCAGAGCCGGCCGTTGTGGTCGAGCGGTTCTAGGCGCGTCAGTCCGGAACCGCGCTGCTGCTACGGACGCAGGTTCGAATCCTGCCTCGGGCATGGATGTGTGTGCTGTCCTTAGGTTAGTTAGGTTTAAGTAGTTCTAAGTCTAGGGGACTGATGACCTCAGATGTTAAGTCCCATAGTGCTCAGAGCCATTTGAATTGGAACCATATTATTTCCAAACAAGGTGTATACTCATATACGCACTGATGTGCAGATGTTTACAGATACAATGAAAAATAGAAATAAGAAATCAGACAATATTCAATAATTCTGTAACGGGTCACCGGAGAGGAGGGGGTCCCTCACCAAAATACAACCTTGTAAATTGTGTCAATGGAGAACATATACGGGGTGGTCAAAAACAGTCTGAAAAGCTTGTAAGGGTGTCGCGTAGTAGGTTCTGCTGAGAAATAATTAAGAAAAATATCGATACGCTGCACCGTGCCCGGGTTCATTAGCGTTGAAGTTTTAACCAATCAGGCCGTTGCCTGTCCGCCGCTCGTGGTCTCGCGGTAGCGTTCTCGCTTCCCGAGCACGGGGTCCCGGGTTCGATTCCCGGCGGGGTCAGGGATTTTCACCTGCCTCGAGATGACTGGGTGTTTGTGTTGTCCTCATCATTTCATCATCATCCAGGAAAGTGGCGAAATTGGACTGAGCAAAGATTGGGTAATTGTACGGGCGCTGATAACCACGGAGTTGAGCGCCCCTCAAACCAAACATCATCATCATCAGGCCGTTGCCTGCGCAAATCCAAGTGGCCCGCCTTAGACGATGTCGCCGAACGTGTTCTTCGTTTGATTTCTTATAACCGAGAATGGAGCTATACAAAAATTTTATGTAAGATGGTAATAAGGATCGGATCCGAGCCAAAGGGTGAGCGGTCTGATGCGCTCTCATCAACGCTGTGAGAACAACTGACACCAATTGTACCTAGTGGGCCGCTTGAATTTGTGCACACAATGATCTGATTTGTTAATTTCAATTCTAATAAACTCGGAAACGGCGCAACGTGACGAAATATTTTCTTAACAGCTATTTGCCAGCACAACCTACCCTAGAACACCCTTACAAGTTTTTCAGACTGTTTGTGATCACCCTGTACAGAGAGATTGCAGGTAGCAAGAAAGAAAGGGCCTCCTTAAATAATTAAGTTCCAATAGAAATGATCAAAGGTGGATACAAGATAGACAGAAGAGGAACTTGCAAATTTATTTACAGAATACACTGGAAATAAGACAGTTCCATAAAACTGGGGGACTGCTGCAATTAATTTCCTCCTCGAGAACTGGGTGACTTAAGATATAAAAAAGTAAAATTATCGGAATGCTACTTGTAATGCCCAAAACTAAAATTGTCGACGACTTCATAGGAAGAAACTTGGCTTAAATGGTTCAAATGGCTCTGAGCACTATGCGACTTAACTTCTGTGGTCATCAGTCGCCTAGAACTTAGAACTAATTAAACCTAACCAACCTAAGGACATCACATACATCTATGCCCGAGGCAGGATTTGAACCTGCGACCGTAGCGGTCGCTCGGCTCCAGACTGTAGCGCCTAGAACCGCACGGCCACTACAGCCGGCGAAGAAACTTGGAATCCTAATTAAGCACAGTAACAAACTGGCTTCAACAGTGGATATGGCACGATGAATCACTTGTAGGTTGAGATGTAAACCAAGAAATGAAGAAACGAGATTCAGTTATCTGTTTTCTTGAGTTGATATATTTTGAGAAAGCTTTCGACCTAGTTTGTACGAATTACGTACTAACAGCAGTTTAGAATCTAGGCATTCATTCAAAAACGGCTTACATTCTACCTGTAATTCTATAATGAATATTTAGCACACAAAAAAATTAGTCAGCGCCAGGGGAATTACTCGAATACCATACAACACCGTCTCTATCCTCGGTACTGCTCCCATTTCGGCAAGGAAGAGACCCCACAAGTTTCTTCCGCAATGCCAAATCCTTCTGGAGACACTGCCACAGAGCTGCCTAATTGAGGCGATGTTGACTACTTCCTTTCACTCGCTGTTACAAACACTCTTAGACATTTTCTGTGAAACCAAAATCACGTGATTTAGTAGAGCAGTAGTGGTGCAAAATATTCGTCAAACCAGTAAAGTATTCGTGCAGTCCTGCTAAACACAGCTGTTGTCATTTTGGTATATGAGAGTGTCAGCAGCATACTCATTATGAACATGAAGGAGAACGGCCAATGTTTGGTCACCGAGAATGTCGAAATAAACATTGGTTGACTATAACATGAATTAATGATCCACGTCGTAGTAAGCAAAACACCCCCATCGCCGGTTAACACCTCGTTGATTCACCGCTGCACTCGACGCCTCGTTTGAAAAAACGCAACAACGCATCATAATAATCGCCTCCTGTTTGCGTCTGTCCAGTTTCTGTGTTGTTCAACCAACTCAAGACGGACAGTGAGCAATGATCCTTTGCAAGGACTCCAGATGTCCGTTGCGTGCATTCCCCTCCTGAACTGTTCGCTCTGGGCTGGTTGAAATGGGCCTACACTCACTGCCAGCGTCAAATTTACGAATAACTTGGCAGCTTGAGCCCACTTATCAGTATCACGATGCATACTCTCTGGCCTGCATGCACACACTGATTCAGTTGGGGATGGTGCCACAATGCCGTTGCATCCCCTCTTGAGGCAAGCAGCCCCGAAACTGCTGCATCTTGTTCTTGATATACTGGATAATGGCAACGTGACGGAGTTCACATGTTCTGTCAAGAACTGGTCTTGGGACCTCGCTGGCCACTTGTTTAGCTCCATATTACGCAGACAGTTCACAGAGAAGTGTTCCATGTATACACGACCATTGTCCTATTGAAAAATCGCACCACGATAATGTCGCATGAGTGGTAACACACTGCGATGCAGTATGTCCATGAAGTACTGTTGTGTCATCAGAGTTTCCTCAATCACTGCCAGCTGTGACCTGACGCACCTGATAACTCTCCGCACCATGACGGAAGGAGTAACACCACTGCGTCTCTTTAGAGTTCAATCAGTTTCGGCGCCATACTCATCCGGAGTAGTCGGGACCCGTGGTTCATCACTGCACACAGCGCGACATCTTGGGTTAGCAGTATATTCCTACCGGCCACGGCACCCCTCCAAAAGTAGCCCTTTGAGGTGTGGTGTTAACGGCAGCGTGCGCTTGGGACGGTGGTTCCCTAATCCGACTGGTGCTATTCTCCGACCAATGGTGCAGGATGGCAGAGAATATCAGTGTCCATTACTTGCTGTCTGATAGCAAGCACGGATGTGCAGGGACTGCAGTGTGCTAGGTGCACAGTACGGCGATCTTCCGTTGTGGTGGCCAGACATGGTCAACCAGAATCTTCCACGTTTCCATGTAGCCCAAGTGGGGCCACTGTTACATCCGAATGCACCACAGCTCTCAGCATTACACGATTAGACCAGCCACCAAATTGGAGACCCACAAGGGGCCCTTTTCAATCTCTGTGAGGTGCTGGTAACACTGTCTCGCATGATTGATCATTCACCCTTTGACGCTGGTCACGCCCTTTATATACCCTAGCAGACCTAGTAAGAACACTAAACACGAACAAGAGCAACTCACTATGGTGGTCGTTCTACCTGTCAGAGAGTTGCACCTCTGTAATGGTCTAAACACCGGCCAATGGTGGATACTTGTACGTAGTTACATTCACATTCACATTCGACCAGGTCTTCTGGATGATTTACTTTTCTTCTCACGAGTTTTTATTTATGCCAGTGAGGCATAAATGTTTAATGAAAAACACAGTTGTTAAGCGTGTGATGGAAAAATACGTGTCGTGAATTCCTAGAAGAAATAAAGGAAATGGATCAGGGAACAGACAAAAGTGGAAGACGTGATTACGTTTCTAATGAAAACATACGGGTGGTGGATGGGCGTGTAATCAGGCGATGGATGCAGTGCAAGGGCAATGACTGTCGTTGATGACCATAATAAGGAGGAAAATCTAGAGAAGATCTTTACCTAATAGTAGATGTCAAAATGACGGACAATGAAAGTAATTGTGGTGACGATGATAAAGATGATAATGATAAAGTGGCTCATTAAGATGACCACTAAAGAGGAATATAAACTTCTTGACAAAAAGAGTCCCAGAGTGTCGTGTATTGCAAAAAATGTGTGTAGGTCCTATCTAATAGAGTTACAATTTGCGTACTGAGCAGTTTGATGTGTGTAATGAGTTACACAAGTGCTTCTATTAAACCATTAACCGCCGTATTGGACATTTTCATTTTGTTAATCTGTCCTTGGAGTAGGCTGATGTGGCCTCCACGAATTTCCTTACTGTGCCAACCTCTTCATCTCAGAATAGCACTTGCAGCCAACGTCCTCACTCACTTCTAGGATACATTCCAATTTATGTTTTTACCTGCAGTTTATTACGCTGTAGAGCTGCCTCTAGTACTATGCAAGTTGCTCTGGGATGCGGCAAAACATGTCCTATCATCCTGTCCCTTGTTCTTGTCGGTGTTCTCCGTAGGTGTCTTCCTTCATCTATTCCCCGGAAAATCTCATCATATCTTATTATTCCACCTATTTTTCGATGTCCTATTATGGCACCACTCTTCACTTTTACTCTCTTCTTTTCCGGTTTTCCCATCAGTCCATGATCTGCTTCCACAGAATTCTGTGCTCTAGACGTAGGTCGATGTTTGATACCAGTAAATGTTTTTGGTCGGGTATGACCTCTTTACCTGTGACAGTGTGCTTTTTAAGTCCTCCTTGCTTCTTCCGTCATGTGTTATTTTGCTTCCATGGTAGCGGAAGTCCCTCACTTCATCTACTTCGTGGTCACAATTTTGATGTAAGGTTTATCGCTTATGTCATTTCTGCTACTCCTCATTACTTTTGCCTTTCTTCGATTTACCTTCCATCTAAATTCGGTGCTCACTAGACTGTTCATTGCATTCAATAGGTCCTACAATACTTCCTCACTTTCACAAAGGATAGGAATTCCATCGCGAATATTATCACTCATGTCCTCTCACTCTCAATTTTAATTACTGTCCTGTACCTTCTTTTTTTTTTCTTTTTTCGTCACAGCTTCTTCGATGTATAGCTTGAACAGCAGGGCGAAATAGTCCATTCCTCAATTACACCCTCTGTACTAGGAGCACTTCGATCTTGGTGTTCCATTCTTATTTTTCCGCTTTCTTTTTTGTATGCTGTGTGTTACCCGTCTCGCCACATAAGTTACACGTCTTTTTCAGGGAATTTCGGAGATTTTGCATCACTTTAAATGGTCAAATGATTTTTGTAGGTTAAAAAATGTACGAACATATCTTGATTGTTCTTACTCCATGCTTCCACTATCAAGCGCGAAGTCATAATAGCCTCTCTGGTGCGTTTTCTTTTCCTAAATCCAAAAGTTCGTCATCAATTTGACTAGTGAGCACTGTAAAAGCGAATGTTGTAGTCACCGAACTTTCTGTTACCTCAACTCTGAATGATTTCTTTGCTGCTGCAGACGTGGATTCTTAAAACACACTTCAATTTAGAAGAAACAGAACCCGAAAAAAATGTTTCAAATGGCTCTGAGCACTATGGGACTTAACTTCTGAGGTCATCAGTACCCTAGAATTTAGAACCACTTAAACCTAACTAACCTAAGGACATCACACACCGCACGAGGCAGGATTCGAACCTGCGACCGTAGCGGTTGCGCGGTTCCAGACTGAAGCGCCTAGAGCCGCTCGGCCACTCCGGCCGGCAAACAGAGCCCGAGTCACCTGTGCCACAGAAGGACTTGGAAGGTATGACCTTCCTTCGCTTTCCGATGTCCACACTCATTTTCTCAGAATTGCCGATTCACTTAAATCATGCTTACCTCAACACGGTCTTCCTCTATTAAATCGTCTATTCTCTGCCATTCATAATTACGTGTTTCTTTAATGCCATACCTTTTGCACCTGCCGCAAGGACACCGAATGTAGTGGTTGTGATGGGATCTCCCGGTAATTGGCAGTTGTCTATTGACAATATAAAGCTATCTGTGTTCAGTCTGACACTATTTTATTAGTAAGCAACACGCAGTAGAGAAATATTCCATTACAAGTCCTCTGTCGAGTGAGTCAGGGACTGGGTATAAAGTCAAGAACGATAGTTGTCTTTGTAAGTTATTTCTGAAACGTGTGCGTTTTTGATAGCCTTCCATCGATTACGTAAGCGTATAAACACAATTTGGCCTATTTGGCCTTGAAGGAGCCCTATTACTTTTCTTGCATATAAACAATTAAAATTAATACATATCCGTGCTATGTTGTTGGATTTTCATCAAACTGTCGCACCTAAAGTAGATATTCACAGTGTTCAGTGGTCAGAAATAAACGGCTGTCATCTATCGTGAATATCAGCGCTACTACCCAAAACCATCAGTAGCCTGATGCAAGATAATCTGCTTCTGATACGCAGCTTTGGTTAGCTTTAGCACTCTACTGCTCTTATTATCAAAAAACGGGAAACATGAGTCTCCCCCGGCGTACATAGATTTCGAAATCATCGATCACGTGAAACACAATTCGCACTTTCCTCACATGACACACTGAAAGCTCTGGATCAAGGCAGTCAGATCAAGGCAGTCAGATAGATGCTATATTTCTTGATTTCCGAAAAGCATTAGACTCAGTACCGCAGCTACGCTTCTTATCAAAAGTACGATCATATGGGGGTACCAAGTGAAATTTGTGATTGGATTGAAGACTTTTTGGTAGGGAGGACGTAGCATGTTGTCTTGGATGGAGAGTCATCGTGAGATGTAGAAGTAACTTCGGGTGTGCCCCAGGGAAACGTGTTGGGACCCTTGCTGTTCATGTTGTGTATTAATGACCTTGCAAACAATGTTAATAGTAAAATCAGGATTTTTGCAGATGATGTAGTTATCTATAATGAAGTACTATCTGCGAGAAGCTGCATAAATATTCAGTCAGCTCTTGATAAGGTTTCAACATGGTGCAATGAATGGCAACTTGCTCTAAATGTTTATAAATGCAAAATTTTGCACTTCACAAGATAAAAAAAGTAGTATCCCGTGATTATAATATCAATGAATCACTCTTGGAATAGACAACTCATACAATTACCTGAGTGCAACACTTTGTAGGCATATGAAATGGAATGATCTCATAGGTTCAGCCATGCGTAAGGCAGTTGGTAGACTTCGGTTTATTGATAGAATGCTGGGAAAGTGCAGTCAGCTTGCTTACGAATCACTTGTGCAACCGGTTGTAGAATGTTGCTCAAGTGTGTGGGACCCGTACAGGGGATATTGAACGTATACAGAGTAGAACAACACGAATGGTTACAGGTTTGTTTAATCCGTTGGATAGTGTTACCGAGATACTGAAGGAATTTAAATGGCAGACTCTTGAAGACAGACGTAAGATATCCCAAGAAAATCTATTAACAAGTTTTAAGAACTGGCTATAAATATTCACTCTAGAAATATTATGGAAACCCCTATGTATCGCTGACAGAGGGATCGTGACGTAAGATTAGAATAATCGTTGCACGCACAAAGGCATTCAACCATTCTTCCCGCGCTCCATATGAGAATGGAACAGGAAGAAACCTTAATAACTGGTTACTGGTACGATGGGACGTACCCCCTGCCATGCACCTCACGGTGAGTTGCAGAGTATAGATGTAGATCTACAGAACGCTGAAGTAACTTACGGGAATGCAGCAAGATGACTTCTTCGACAACAGTCGATATTTCGACAGGTGCACACCCTGTCATTTTCAAGGCGCAGGGGTGAGCAAGGAAGCGCACCGCATGAAACAACGCGCTGGCTTTGCGCTGGAATTATATGCGTATGTAGAAGTCGTGCTCAAATGGTAATAAAAGAGAAGGCTTTTAGGATTGAAGCTAGATGCGTATGTGGCAGTAATCAGTGGAAAAAATAGAAGATCTATAGAAACTAAACTTGTCACAAGAAGAAGGAGCTGCTGAATATCTGGAAATTACAACAAAAGCTCGTAGAATACAGACAGGAATGATGGAACGTCTAAAGAATATGTTTAATGAAAGTAATGTATGCAGTGTTCCTTTATTACAAGAAGAGAAAGGAAATACCGGTGGACAAAAAGAATTTGGACACCGAAGTATATAATCGAAGTCGTATCTTAACATATAGTCTGCGGTTTGACAGAAGAAGAAGAAGAATATTGTTTCTAGCAAATGTTGGTAACTCAGTTCAGAATCTTAAAAGTTTCCTGTCAGTCATGACTGTTCAGGGTTTTAAAATGTTTTTCAACTTGAAGCCCCATAAAGACAAATCCGTTACAGTATAATAGTGTGCGTCCTCAGTACACTGCACATATGCTGCTTTTGGATCGTTCACACCTGTTCACGTGTCGCAGTGGAAGAAAGAGATGCATCTAGTGTCATAGCGCACGAAATCCTTCGACTATTCTGTTGTTGAAGAAATGCCGGCGGGCGAAATAGAATACTGAAATAAAAAATACTTAACTAAATCCTCAAAAGACCAGGATACTCAAGGTCAATACGGAGCGTGACCATATTACTCCATTTTGAGGGTTACAGTGAGATACCTCACATTTCCTTCATTGCTCGTATAAGGTACATACCGTGTCCTTGGTAACTGCTGAAAAGGAAGACTCACAAATGAACAGCCGTAACACTTTTTTTCTTCCGTACATGTACCTACAACTTTGTGAAAACTACTGACTGTAACTGCAGTTGTGCCATTTATTCTCGGTTGGTTGGCACAACTTAGCTCTCTGGCTAACCTAGAGAGTCTTGTTTTTAATTAGTAGGAATATACAAGAGATAGTCATTTATTTTCGCCTTAACACAGCACTAATTTTCCAGTAATAACACTGCCGTCCTACAACATGTCTTAGGAATATGACCTTGTAAATATCACTCTGATCGTACAACTCAGTTTTATTTTTTATTCACGTCCCCAGCAACACATGACGCAAACATCAAGGTATGTTGGCAGTTGGCCCGGAAAAGTATTCCTTGGTTCGGTACCTATTCCGCGAAAAGCAAACTAACCTTAACGTTTCAAGTCGAGCGTGAGTTCGTATTTTCTTAATATGAAAGAAATAAGAAGAATAAACGGATAAGTGTATCTTATAATTCTTAATCACAAAAGAACCTCGGACAAGAAAAGTGCACGTGAAATGCTACAGATTCGAAACCCCACAACGGAGGGAATAGCATCTGCCAAACGTAATGTTTAATTTTTTGAATGCTCTGTACCCACGATTTACGACAACTAAGTCAAAGCCCAATTCTCTGACATATCATCGCTGATGTGTCCAGGAACATATTTCGAATTATACGACGAATATTACAGTCATTACGCACTGTGAAGATGTACTAGCATACTCGTGAAGAAACTGACGAAACTCATCTCATATTGCTTTCGATATAAGTTGGCAACTAACGATTCGGTTAGCGCTGTTGTTGTTGTGCTCTTCAGTCCAGAGACTGGTTTGATGCAGCTCTCCATGCTACTCTATCCTGTGCAAGGTTTTTCATCTCCCAGTACCTACTGCAACCTACATCCTTCTGAATCTGTTTAGTGTATTCATCTCTTGGTCTCCCTCTACGATTTTTACCCTCCACGCTGCTTCTCAATACTAAATTGGTGATCCCTTGATGCCTCAGAATATGCCCTACCAACCGATCCCTTCTTCTAGTCAAGTTGTGCCTCAAACTTCTCTCCACTCCAATTCTATTCAATACCTCCTCATTAGTTATGTCATCTACCAATCTAATCTTCAGCACTATTCTGTAGCACCACATTTCGAAAGCTATTCTCTTCTTGTCTAAACTATTTATCGTCCACGTTTCACTTCAATACATGGCTACACTCCATACAAACATTTTCAGAAACGACTTCCTGACACTTAAATCAGTCCGCAGCTCGTGGTCGTGCGGTAGCGTTCTAGCTTCCCACCACCGGGTTCCCGGGTTCGATTCCCGGCGGGGTCAGGGATTTTCTCTGCCTCGTGATGACTGGGTGTTGTGTGCTGTCCTTAGGTTAGTTAGGTTTAAGTAGTTCTAAGTTCTAGGGGATTGATGACCATAGATGTTAAGTCCCATAGTGCTCAGAGCCATTTGAACCAACACTTAAATCAATACTCGATGTTAACAAATTTCTCTTCTTCAGAAACGCTTTCCTTGCCATTGCCAGTCTACATTTTATATTCTCTCTACTTCGACCATCATCAGTTATTTTGCTCCCCAAATAGGGAAACTCATTCACTACTTTAAGCTTCTCATTTCCTAATCTAATTCCCGCAGCATCACCCGATTTAATTCGACTACATTCCATTATCCTCGTTTTGCTTTTGTTGATGTTAATCTTATATCCTCCTTTCAAGACACTGTCCATTCCGTTCAGCTGCTCTTCCAGGTCCTTTGCGTTCTCTGACAGAATTACAATGTCATCGGCGAACCTCAAAGTTTTTATTTCTTCTCCATGGATTTTAATTCCAACACCGAATTTTTCTTTTGTTTCCTTCACTTCTTGCTCAATATACATATTGAATAACACCGGGGACAGGCTACAACCCTGTCTCACTCCCTTCCTAACCACTGCTTCTCTTTCATGCCCCTCGACTCTTATAACTGCCATCTGGTTCCTGTACAAATTGCAAATACCTTTTCGCTCCCTGTATTTTACCCCGACCACATTCAGAATTTGAAAGAGATTATTCTAGTCAACATTGTCAAAAGCTTTCTCTAAAGTCTACAAATGCTAGAAACTTAGGTTTTCTAAGATAAGTCGTAGGGTCAGTATTGCCTCACGTGTTCCAACATTTCTACGGAATCCAAACTGATCTTCCCCAAGGTCGGCTTCTACCAGTTTTTCCATTCGCGCTTAGCGCTAGTAAAGAAAGACAGTTCATTGTAAATACATATTATTTCCCAAGACCAATATGCAGACATGTACCACTAAAAGTACCTATTGTCAAAAAAACTGTTTTATTAAGTACTTCAGTATCGAAAGAGCTTGAGTTAAAGCAGTAAGGTTTCTACGAAAAGGAGGTCGTTATATGTTAATTTTCGCATTCTATGTGTGTCATTTAACTCCTTTTTTTCAGCGTATGATAAGGTCTAGCCAATGTTTGGTCATTGCCCATCCGTTCATTTGGAAGTTATTGAATAATAATGACCTACCCTGGCTTCGTACAAATAGCACTAGGGATCTAAGGCTAGACGACTAGACATAGCGGTATTAAATTATATATCCATACCTTCCTCGTGAGCCAGTCTATCTGTTAGATTATTAGTTCCTGAGAGTTGCGTTCACACAGACGGAATAACGTTGTGGGTTATTTCAGTTTGTAATACGTATAGAATAACTCTGCGTCTGGATGTCCATATTGAGTTGTTAGTTGCGTAAGAAAGAAAGGTATATGCACTATAGTCTACAATCGCGCTTTCGTATGCAAAAATGACTCTGAGCACTATGGGACTTAGCATCTGTCGTCATCAGTCCCCTAGAACTTAGAGCTACTTAAATCTAGCCAACCTAAGGACATCAAACACAACCATGCCCGAGGCAGGATTCGAACCTGCGACAGTAGCGGTCGCGTGGTTCCAGACTGAAGCGCCTAGAACCTCTAGGCCACATCGGCCGGCTTTCGTATGCAACTGTGGTGGCACTTACAATACTAGTTACACCTGTCAGATAACAAAACATGTTTTTTTCTTCAAATTGACACTATACTTCTCTGATTCTAATTATAAATTTCTCTTTTTTTGCAGGTAAGTTTGTGCGAACACTGGAACTCGGTTGCAAGGCTGCGCTTTGTTTAGTTGGGTAAGTCATAAATGGAACCAGATATCTGTAGCAGCTGACGAATGTCGGACTTGACGTATCACCAATAACGAGAACTCAGGCTACTATCCGAACTGTTTAGCAACCCGTCATATCCCCCTCTCTCCTCATTCATATCGAATTTACACTATCTGGTCAAAGGTATTCCGCCACCTATTAACAGAAATTAAAATGTGCAGCTCTGCCCTTCGCCTTTGAGACAGCTTGAACTCTGCTGGGAAGACTTCCAGTGCGGTGTCTGGATGTCCGTGCGGAATGGCAAAAGCCGAAACCAGAAAAGGCAGTTATGTCGGACTTTGGAGTCTGGAGCGAAGTCGCCTTTCTAACTCATATCAAAAGTGTTGCATTGGGTTCAGGTCTGGAATATGAAGCTAAACTGCGTCCTAACTGGCCTCGGAAGGCCCAACGGCACCGACCGACCGCCGTGTCATCCTGAGCCCGCAGGTGTCACTGGATGCGGATATGGAGGGGCACGTGATTAGCACACCGCTCTTCCGGCCGTATGTCGGTTTACGAGACCGGAGCCGCTACTTCTCAATCAAATAGCTCCTCAGTTTGCCTCACAAGGGCTGAGTGCACCCCGCTTGCCAACAGCGCTCGGCAGACTGGATGGGCACCAATCCAAATGCTAGCCCAGCCCGACAGCGCTTAACTTCGATGATCTGACGGGAACTGGTGTTACCACTGCGGCAAGGCCGTTGGCAAGCCCAGGAATATTGCTGTCGCAGACCATGTCCTCACAGACGCTGCTTTATGGCAGGGACTATTGTCATGCTGATGCAAACATCATCGTCTCCGAACTGTTCCTCTACTATACGCAGTACATAACTCTGTGAAATGTGTTCCCGTCCTTCCAAATTTATCGTTTTGTTAATCGCAATAACAGCATAACACCCGAACCGCGAAAAATAGCCCCATACCGTAACACTACCTCCTCCGTGCTTCACTATTGGCTCTACAAATGATGGTAGGTGACGTTTTCCAGACATTCGCCAAACCCAGACCCTTGCATCGGATTGCCGTAAGATACAGCGTGATTTATAGCTCCCGATCACTCGTTTCCAGTCATCTACTGCCGAGTTGCGTCGCTCCTTACACAACCTCAAGTGTGGCTTAGCAATGACTACAGAAATGTGTGCTTCTGAGAAGCTGTTCGATCATCGTACCCCACTCTATTTCAACTCTCTAAGCGCACACACACTGTGCTAGTTGGGCGTCTGGAAGTATTTTGGAACTCACGAGTCATTATTCCTTCCACTGATTTCGTGCGATTTTTATACAGACCCCTTTCAATGCTTCGCGGCTCTACACGAGACCTGCTTGGTCTTGTTTTGTCTGCGGCTGTTCCTTCGCGCTTCCACTTCACATCACCAACACTCGACTCGGATGGTTTTAGAACAGTTGGAGTGTAGCTGATGGATTTTTTATATCCAGTGACTAGTTCAGGTTGGAAATCACTCAGCTCCCCTGACCGACCCGTTTTGCTGCTTCTCTACTGGCAACACAATACTCATCATTTCCTTTCATACTGCCGGGTCCGGCTCTCGTCAAATCTAGTGTTCAGTTCTGCATTACATAGGTATGTTCGAATTCTTTTAATCAAATAGTGTATCTGCATTTCCTATATATCCTGCAAAACTGGTTAATAATCCCATAGTTTAACCATACTCAACAATCTTAGTATGTAACCCAGCTAAAATAAATGTCGTGTGACTGGAGACTCCCGTCGGGTAGACTGTTCGCCGAGTGCAAGTCTTCCGATTTGACGCCACTTCGGCGACTTGCGCGCCGATAGGGATGAAATGATGATGATTAGGACAACACAACACTCTGTCCCTGAGAGGAGAAAATCTGCGACCCAGCCCAGAATCGAACCCGGGCACTTAGGATTGACATTCTGTCGCGCTGACCATTCAGCTGCCGGGGGGGTGGAGGGGGGGGCGGGGACGCCGTCCAGGTAATACCAACACATTCCGCGTACCTTGTAGTGTAACGACGCAAGTGTTGTATAAATGATTTTCTTTTGACATATGACCTACGTCAGTTACAACCCACTTCAAAATTATTTAAATTCTTTTTAAATTGTCTCTGAATGATTCTTGAACGAAACTGTGAAACATCATCATTTGAGTCGTATGCGCAGAATTACGTCACTCAGTCCAATTTGTTAGTGCAAACTTTTTCCAATTTAGATGTCGTTTGTTTCTTCTCAGAAATTATATTAATGCAAGTTATCTGATTTAACAAATATTAGAACCACATTGAATAAACTTTCCAGATTCAAACTCGCGATGAACGTTGTCACAATTAATAATCTTCTCAAATAAATTAATAACTCATTCACATAATTCTTCATAAATAAATTCTCGGAACACGTATTTGAACTTTAGCAATATCAAATGGCTCTGAGCACTATGCGACTTAACTTCTGAGGTCATCAGTCGCCTAGAACTTAGAACTAATTAAACCTAACTAACCTAAGGACATCACATGCACTCATGCCCGAGGCAGGATTCGAACCTGCGACCGGAGCGGTCGCTCGGCTCCAGACTGTAGCGCCTAGAACCGCACGGCCACTCCGGCCGGCTTTAGCAGTATCCACTAGTTTATTATCTTCCTACATATAGACGTGAACCTGAGCCTTGACAAGATAGGACTGACCATTTACAACATGACTAAACTTTCTATGACATCATTGTTGTAGAAACATTACAAATTCTTATTTTTCCAGTTTTTAGAAGCACGACGCAACAACTCGGTTTCAGGATCTTCTGTTGCTCTCTGGCTTGTCGACCCGCGACGTAAAGTGGCCAGCAATTTTCTCTCTGGCCCCGGCAGTGAAGATACTGTCTCCGTTCGTTGCGCCGCCCTCTCCGTACATGAAACATAAAAAATAAATACAAAACTTTATATAATTAACAACAATTACAAATATTACAAAAGTACATAAACAAAACACTAAATTAAATTTATATTCACCTGCAAACTGGGCTGACACTGGTGAATGGGTGACGCTTCAATTTCGCGTCCCACTACAACCTTACCCTAACATATCCTCCATGTCCCTGAACGAACAACTTTCTCCTCTCAAACTCTGAAATCCGCCCTAACATTTCTCGTACCTGATCTGTCTAACTCATTTGCCCCATCCTTCCTCACATAATGGTTTCCTCCTCTTTCCGAACGTGTTGCCTTCTTCCCTCCCAATAACCATGGCCTGGCGTCCATCATAGTCACACCTATCCCCGATCACATGTTTTCAGCCAGCCACTCTCCCACACACACCAGGCCACCAGCCTCATTACTCCACCAACTTAATCTTCAGACGGCTGTTCACGTTTATATTAAGCTTGTTCTCTACAATAGTTGTTGGAAAAAGAACATCCGACAGCTAATGTAAGGGCCAACAAACGCAATATAAATGTGAACAGCTGTCTGAAGATAAAGATGTCGGTTTGAAACGTGTTTACGGCGCTATTTGTGTAAACAAATAGCGTTATTAATGTTTCCGGGTTCCTGTTTTCTTCTTTCCAAGAATCAACCTGCAAAAACTATATTATTGTCACCAGTTAGTGTCCTGGAATGGCACTTCGAACGTTCTTAATAAACTCTATCTATTTTCTAATTTCTCTCATTTTTACGGTGATGCAGTGAGCAGCATAATTGTGTAGTATCAGAATACCTCTTCAATTTTTGGGATACAAATCACTTATATACAAATAGAGATATACTGTTTTTTCCATTCTTCTGACAAATGTCACATGTGGCACTTAAAAAGGTTATCCACTTAAACTCTTCAACTGTTCATGAGTTCCATGGCTGGGGATTAAATTACTTGAAGAAAGGTAGCAACCAATCCTTCTTGTGCAATTTCCTTTATGCCAAGACGCATTTCCGGCTCTTCACCCATCTTCAGTCTGCGTAAAACACTTACTTCTTGATCGTTATTAAGTTAATGGCGACTGAATTTCAATGCTTCAGCTTGACTCCTGCTGTCACTTACTCTGAAAATTTACAGCGTTTGAAATTCAGTCGACATAAATTTAATAATAATGAATATAGAGCTGTATTAGTCCAACAGAAAATCCGTGAAAAACTGTGATGTATCTTGGTACAAATAAAGTTCTACAACAAATGGATCTCTGTATTTCTTCAGGAAGCAACAAACAATTTTAAATATACTCAATGGAGAACCGTGTTTTTCCTCATTTAACAAAAGCATGTATTTTATCATTAAAATTTTTAATACTTAATCCCTACTTAATTGTATTTTTAAAATGCTTTTCCCTTAAGAGAGACAAATGAATCGCCGCCAATCATACACTCGCATTCGGGAGGACGACGGTTCAATCCCGCGTCCGGCCATCCTGATGTAGGTTTTCCGTGATTTCCCTAAATCGCTCCAGGCAAATGCCGGGATGGTTCCTTTCAAAGGGCACGGCCGACTTCCTTCCCCGTCCTTCCCTAATTCGATGAGACCGATGACCTCGCTGTCTGGTCTTCTTCCCCAAAAAACAACAACAACAACAGCCAATCATACAGACGGGAGAAAGCAATTTGAACAATGGAAAAAAGACCAAGTTGCGCCATTTTCATTATTAGCTTTCATTCTTTGCTTTTAGACCGTATAAATAACAAAGTTAATTTAAAAGCTGCGATACGCGAGAGTCCTAACGAAATGTAATGTCTAGAACAAATTCTGTGTAATGAAACACAGTTATGAATTCCAGAAGTACATCCGATTTTTATTGAAAGACGAGACACAACCTTACACGGTACATAAATAGAATCCCTTTTTTCCTCGCCGTTCTATGTTGCAAAGTCTAATGATTGTAGGCAATCTCCATTGTACAGTTTGATCATTATTTGATTGTAGTTTCTGTTGTGTGGCTACTTGCCATTCCTGGCTCCACAGATACCTGCTATTGTAAGGGGGAACAGTCAGGTGAATCTTCGATCTAGAAACCTTGTCATCAGTGCTGTGTGTATCTTCCTGTTTCACTTGCTTGCCTAATGTACTTTAGAGCTGGTGGTAGCATTTGCTAGACGAATGAGAATGACCGCCTGTAGAACACGCTAAGATGTCCTGTTTGTCTGACCAACGGCCATTCATATCAGGCTGGCGTAGCACTCGGACTAAACCAGCTGTGGATTGCTTCCCTCTTCGCCGCGAATCAACCCATCGTACATTAAGCCATAAGCCTGCAATGAACAACGTCATTCCTCAAGCAATAAAGAGGCAGGCAGGAAACTAAAGCACGTTGCGAAATGGCTGACTCGTGTCATTAATGAGTGGAGTCACACTTTGAGACGCCTGAGATCGACAATGTGACACAAACACCTCCGCGTGCTCCGTATTTATGTCAGCGTGCTCGATGACAATTTGGCCTGCCACGTGGTGACACAAAAATATGGTCTACACGGTGCAATTTTGTTGGTGAAGATTACCTGATACGCTTGCAGAACTGGCAGTGGTCGACGTCCTTGTCAGTAGAGTTATACTGAACAGAGACTTTTTGTAAACCTTCAGTAAGTCGGTGCGTGGATGGAACAAATGTGTCAAAGCGACTGGAAATTACAGACAAGTTCCGAAAGTAAGTTTGGTCATAGTTTTTGAAAGAGAAGGTAGTCAACCAGGTGACACAAAAAAATGCCATATGAAGCCACACCCATTGCTGGTTCAACTACGGAACACGCGCCAGCGGAGGAGGAATGAGGCATGCGCAGTACGCCGAAGACGAGAGAGTAGCAGCAGACCGGCGTGCCAGAGGTTATTCCAGCACAATTCATGACGGGAGACAGGCGTGTATTAACAACGTGGTCGCCAATGAAAGTTCGTGCTGTTATCAGGTATGAATGGGCACGTGGGACGAGTGTGTTCGTCATCCAGACCACGTGTAGTGAAGAGGTCACTTGTCGACAAATGATGGGTCAGTGGTGTTGCATGTTCAGAGAAGAGAGGAGAGGCAGAGTGTGGAGAATGCTTCCACATCTACGAATGAAAACAACGTTGCTAGAGTACGGGACATTGTCTTAGCAGACAGGCGCATAACGGTGTCAGAAGTCGTGTCCACCCTAATTATTTACTTATATGGATATAGACATGTCCGAAAGAACAGACACCATATCCATATAAGTATATAGTTCTGTCCATGACCTTCTTCTTCTGTGCGGATGCACAGATATTCCCCGAACTCTTACGGGACTTGGTAAGAATGTCTTCCACGAGTAATGAATATGTTGGGGTGGGACACTACGAATGTAGTTTGTGGACACACAAGGTGAGAATGGGGGTCTCGCGGGAGGCGTGCGCGAGATAGTCCCTGCGGTCGCGCTATCCTCTGTGGCCTCTGTGGTTCAGATGGTTCAAATGGTTCTGAGCACTATGCGACTTAACTTCGGAGGTCATCAGTCGCCTAGAACTTAGAACTAATTAATGTGGTTCAGATGGATAGAGCGTCTGCCATGTAAGTAGGAGATCCCGGCTTCGAGTCCCGGTCAGGGCACACCTTTTCACCTGTCCCCGTTGATATATATCAACGGCCATTAGCAGCTGAAGGTATTAATATAATTCTAATTTCACACTAATACTGGTCGTGCTCAGGCGAATTACATGCTCCATGAATTCCTGGGTTACCGAAAAGTGTCTGCAAGATGTGTGCCGAAAAATCTGATCCCAGATGACAAGAGTGCAAGAATGGGAATCAGCACCGATCACTTGAAGCAATATGCGCGAGTGGGAAATAAGTTCCTTTTCAGAATCATCACAGGCGATGAGACATGGATACAGCACTTTGCCCCTGAATCCTAGGCCACCTCAATGACGTGGAAGCATCCCAGTTCACCAGTGAGGAAAGAATTCAGAGTGTCATCCTCCGAAGGAAGGGCTACAATGGCTGTATTCTGAGACGTGAAACGTGTCATTCTCCTTGATTTCCTCCTGCAAGGGACCATCAACGCGGCACGTTACTGTGATACCTTCACAAACTCAGGTCCGGGTGAAGGCGTTGTGCAATTGGACGACAACGCAAAACCACACACAGCAACGCTCACACAGGATCAGATTCGTCACTTCGGATGGTTGGATGCACATTTTTAAGATATATTCCAAAGATCCCGATCACGAACAACCTTGAAAATTTTGTTGACATCTTTATCCGTTTTCGAGAAACAGAGCTCCAAAGTTATCTGACATGTTCACGTGAACTACGCACGTACAATACGATGTGTGACGAAATCTAAATAATAAATAGTGGCAGAAGGTTGCTCAAATTTTAAACATTACATTCTCTAAGTATTTATCTACAAGCACACTCCTTCCCTTTTCGAAAATCGTTAGGAGTTATCGAGAAGCACCCTAAAAACATAGTTTTTTGGTACCAAAACCGAGCAGCAGATTCCAAGATGGCTATGCACAGCAAATGGCTGTAAATTTTATACTCCTAATATCACGAGCTTGAAAAATCTCGAAAATTTTCTTGATGTCTCTATCCGTTTCCGAGATAAAAAGGTCCAAGTTATTCTTCTTGTACACGTAAAATACGCATGTGAAATCCAGTATGAGGCGAAAACGTAGTTTATGAAGTGACATATCAGGGAGAATTGTGCTGGAAAGTGCATCCGTTATAATCTGGAGGGCTCTTGTGTGTCCCGTGTTGTATTAATGAAACATACAAAACTTTCGTGAACTCAAAATGTATCAAAATTTCATTGAGCCATAAAGTTCTTTCCATATGAGTGACGCACCCTGCTGCGACCGTGAAAAGAAGGGAACAAGCAGGAAAGAACTCCTATCAGAGCACAAAAAAGGCGAATATGTTTCTGTTTAAAAGACTAACTGGAATGTGGGGAAATAGCTGCCTCATTCTACGTTTCTCAGCATCTTTAAAAAGTTTCCCAAATGTTTTGGCATGCGGACATACTCGCGCCTTTTTATGCTGAGAAAGGAGCAGTCAGTTTCAGTGAGAAGGAGATGCAAAAATAATAAATATTGGAAAATAATAGACAGTAGTTGTGTTTTAGAAAGAACGAAGGACATAATGGCAGTGTGAGAAAAGAATACAGTGATAGTGGAACACAGTTGACAGTAACAGAACGGTGCTAGGAAAAGAGTAAAGGAGACAGTGCTAGTGGGAAAGGAATAAAAAGAAGGAGAAAGTGGAAGAGGGTGAGAAGCAGTGATAAGAGACAGTTTCTACGCAATGACAACGAGGAAGAGTGAGACAGTGGCAGTGAGAAGAGACTGCAACAGTAGGAAGGAATGAATGACACAGTAGCTGTTAGAGAGAACGAGAGGAAGACAGTCACAATGGAAGGAGAGAATTGTAATACGACAGAAGGAAGGAGACTATGGCTGTCAGACAGGAGGCAGTGAAGCTAAGCCACGATTTGTGAATGTTAATTATAGTTGAAACTTCTTTATTTAAACGAGTGTGTCTGTACTTAAATTGCAGAATGACTGAGAAGACGTTATTTGATTCTGAAACAGCTGAGTAAAACTGTACGTACTGAGCCTACTTTCTCTTTACGTTTTCTTATCATGTCAGCACTGACCCACAATATTCTAGCGCAACGCAATCTGACTGCTCGACAAAAAAATAACCTGACTTCAAATAATTAATTCAGAAGAATGGCCCTGACTAACAAGAAATCCTAACAATAACCTATACATTTCATTAAGCTCTTACCTCACAAAAATCTTCATTACGCGAACTACTGCAATACAGCCAGCGTCAATACTGCCAGCTAAATAAAAGATTCTAACTACTAAACCCACTAACCACTAATAGGCATGTGGTTGCCCGCCCGGTTGGCCGTGCGGTCTATCGCACGGCTTTCCGGGCGGGAAGGAGCGCCTGGTCCCCGGCACGAATCCGGCCTGCGGATTTGTGTCGAGGTCCGGTGAACCGGCCAGTCTGTGGATGCTTTTTAGGCGGTTTTCCATCTGCCTCGGCGAATGCGGGCTGGTTCCCCTTATTCCGCCGCAGTTACACTATGTCGGCGATTGCTGCGCAAACAAGTTCTCCACGTACGCGTACACCATCATTACTCTACCACGCAAACATTGGGGTTCCACTCGTCTTGTGTGAGACGTTCCCTGTGGGTTCCACCGGGGGCCGAACCGAACAATAACCCTGGGTTCGGTGTGGGGCGGCGGAGGGGTGAAGTGGACTGCGGTTGTCGTCGTGGGGTTGTGGACCACTGCGGCTGCGACGGGGACGGAGCCTCTCCATCGTTTCTAAGTCCCCGGTTAACATACAATACAATACAATAGACATGTGGTTAGTAAAGGAAACATTTTGTTGCAAACCAGATAACCTATTTTTTACGTTAATAATCTGACATCCAGTTCAAACACGAATATAAATCGTCATTGACATCCAGTACGAAGATATATAATCATGAATAATATTCATTTTCCAAGTCGAACATGTACAGATCGTTAGCCTATGCTAACACTTCAGATCTCTACCCTCGATCAATGCTGACTTGTCACATTTAACATGCATCACTGCTGGCTGTTCACCTCCAACTGCCCAACAGTACTTCCATCACTGCTGACGACTAACTTCCAACTGCCCAACAATACTGGGAATTAACTTCCAGCAACGAGTCCAAGCAGCCACAGAATCTCTTACAAAGAAAGCGCAGTCAGAGATGCAATGCAAAGCGCTACACAGCGCTGCAAACACAGAAGCAGCCCACTTACATAGTGCGTGATACCCTAAAACATTGAATGGTGGTTATTAAACCGGTAATTAGTGAATTGTGTTGTACATACACAGTGCTCGCGTAACACAGCGAGTTTAGAAAGGTACAACTGAGTTATTTGACGAATGTTTCGCTCATATACCTCGTAATTTTCCAGCAAATTATATATTAATCAACTGTAAGAGTATTGCCCATATGAGTCCGCAAATTATATGTCTTCCATTCGTTTGGGGAACGAAAGGGAAGCAGTGGTTGGGAAGGGAGTGAGACAGGGTTGTAGCCTCTCCCCGATGTTATTCAATCTGTATAATGAGCAAGCAGTAAGGGAAACAAAAGAAAAATTCGGAGTAGGTATTAAAATCCATGGAGAAGAAATAAAAACGTTCAGGTTCGCCGATGACATTGTAATTCTGTCAGAGACAGCAAAGGACTTGGAAGAGCAGTTGAACGGAATGGACAGTGTCTTTAAACGAGGATAAAAGATGAACATCAACAAAAGCAAAACGAGGACAATGGAATGTAGTCGAATTAAGTCGGGTGATGGTGAGGGAATTAGATTAGGAAATGAGACACTTAAAGTAGTAAAGGAGTTTTGCTATTTGGGGAGCAAAATAACTGATGATGGTCGAAGTAGAAAGGATATAAAATGTAGGCTGGCAATGGCAAGGAAAGCGTTTCTGAATAAGAGGAATTTGTTAACATCGAGTATAGATTTAAGTGCCAGGAAGTCGTTTCTGAAAGTATTTGTATGGAGTGTAGCCATGTATGGAAATGAAACATGGACGATAAATAGTCTAGACAAGAAGAGAATAGAAGCTTTAGAATTGTGGTGCTACAGAAGAATGCTGAAGATTAGCTGGGTAGATCACATAACTAATGAGGAGGTATGGAATAGAATTGGGGAGAAGAGGAGTTTGTGGCACAACTTGACAAGAAGAAGGGACCGGTTGGTAGGACAGGTTCTGAGGCATCAAAGGATCACAAAATTAGCATTGGAGGGCAGCGTGGAGAGTAAAAATCGTAGAGGGAGACCAAGAGATGAATACACTAATAAGCAGATTCAGAAGGATTTAGGTTGCAGTAAGTACTGGGAGATGAAGAAGCTTGCACAGGATAGAGTAGCATGGAGAGCTGCATCAAACCAGTCTCAGGACTGAAGACCACAACAACAATAACAACAACAACCATTCGTTTACTGAATTGTAAACTTTCACCAAACAGTTAACGACCGTAAGTTGTGGCCTCAGCATGGTTTTTGAAAAATTCCAACCGGTAACGATTAAATATAAATAAACCTTTCGTACCATACTTGTAGTTTGTTCTTCTGTTGCCATAATCCAAATGAGCACCGAGCGAGGTGGAGCAGTGGTTAGCACACTGGACTCGCATTCGGGAGGACGACGGTTCAATCCCGCGTCCGGCCATCCCGATTTAGGTTTTCCGTGATTTCCCTAAATCGCTCGAAGCAAATGCCGGAATGGTTCCTTTGAAAGGTCACGGCCGACTTCCTTTCCCGTCCTTCCCTAATCCGATGAGACCGATGACCTCGCTATCTGGTCTCCTGCCCCACAACAATCCAACCCAAATGAGCAAACGACGTTGGCGCATTCCTTCTATTATATTATTTTACTTTATATGTCTCTTTCCCAAAAAGGCATATTACAACATCATTAGGTTCTGTGACCCGTTAAATTAAGACCATCTCCCCCTGAAATATTTTAGGAGAAGATAAGCCTGAGTTTCTGGCTGTTTTATTTCCATCGGTGTCTTACCGCATCTGCAGATGGAATTACGTTGCAACTTTTAAGTCCGCACGCCCGATAAGGAGGGCGTCCATTAGCGCAGAAGCTGCAGCCGGAGGAGGTTGCAAAGAGAGCACGAGGTGCCCCGCCAGCCTCCATCACGTCTTTTATTAGCTGCGGTTCGCAGCCAGACCGCAGCGCCCATTGCGCTCCAACCAGTCCCTGGTTGGCTACTTGCCTTGTCCTAAAGGACATTTCTTGATACCACTTTAACCTGTTACTGCGCAGCTTCAGTAAAAACACAATAATCTTAATTCCGAAGATGATAAATGCTGGCAGCTGTGAATGTTACCGAGCCCACAGTTTAATAAGTCTTGGTTACAAAGTAATGGAAGACTTATTTACATAAGAATGGAAAGGTCGGTAGGAGCTGGCCTCGAGGAAGACCAGTTTTGCTCCCGTATAAATGTAGGAATTTCTCAGATATCATTCTCTCAATGCACATGAACAAGCATCCATTTTCAATGCGCGCTGCTGTTTAGTAATCGGTCCATTCGCTGAAAATGTAAGAAATTACATACTTAACGTCAAATATTATTTAATAAAATTGCAGCCAAATAGCCATATACAGTTACTTTGCTTAACATTTTACATTTACATTTTACATTTTTGCATATTCATTTATCGATTTCACTCTTTTACTGCACAGTTCTATGTGATATCGTTCACAGGCTTCGTTACACAGTTCACATACACATGTTGTGGTTGGGTCGTGATAAGTTTTGTTTTTGCAGATTAGGTGATGAAACCCGTGAATAGAAAGTCTAGTTACGACATGTCGCTGTTCAAAGTTTGGTGCTGTCCATGAGCGGTTCGTCATTGCTTCGGTGCCATAGAACTTCGGCCATATTTTTTTTCGTTTGTCCTCCATGATCTTCAGTTGCTTTCTGGAAGCCCTGGTGTGTGGCATCATATATCGAAGTCTGGTGTCTTCAATTAGGAATATTTCTCTCGCTAGCAGGTACACTAGTCTAGATCTTGTTGTCTTTGAGAGGCCTAGTGCTCTTTTTAGATAGATCGATTTTACCTTTTCTAGTGTTTCTAGATTTTTTCCTGGCAGGTGGTCCCATATAACCTCCATCCCATAGGCCAGAATTGGCAAGATTTTTGTGTTGAATAATTTCATGGCTGTTTGTAGACTGAGTAGGCGGATGTTTTTGATGTCCTGTATTGCTATTATTGCTTGGGCTGCACGTTCTGTTGTATGTATTGTGAAGCATTTGGCTGTTGGTTGCAATGTCACTCTTAGGTATTTAAAGTCTGATGAGATTTTTATTTTTTGTCCTCTGATGCTGATTTCCGCATTCTTGGGTGTTTTGCCTTCTTTTATGAAAATTACCATTTCTGTCTTTGTTATGTTTATGTGTAGTTTGTGTTCACTGCACCATCTGTCTATTTTCTCAATGATTCTCTGCAGCTTCTGTATATCTGTTGAACCTACGGCTATGTCGTCAGCGTATGCATATACATACACATCTTCTTCATTTTCTCCAATTCAGAGTACTTCTTCAGTGGCAATAATGTACAGCAAAGGGCTCATTGGGTCACCCTGTGAGACTCCGTTCGATTGCAGAATGGGGCTCGAAAAAGAGAGGTTGTCTGATATTGTGATTAAGTTGTATTCGAGGATTGACTTGATTATTCTTGCCCATACGCTATCTTCTTCATTGTGTTTTCCAGTTTACGGACTATAAGATCTCTTTCCAGTAGGTCAAAGGCTTTGGTAAAGTCTATGGACACTGTGTAGAATATTGCGAGCGGTTCTAGGCGATTCAGTCCGGAACCGCGCGACTGCTACGGTCGCAGGTTCGAATCCTGCCTCGGGCATGGATGTGTGTGATGTCCTTAGGTTAGTTAGGTTTAAGTAGTTCTAAGTTCTAGGGGACTGATGACCTCAGATGTTAAGTCCCACAGTGCGCAGAGCCACTTGAAACATTTTTCAAATATTGCCCACACTTGAACATGGGTTGCGCTGAATGTCAGATGATTACTGCTAGCACACAACGTTCGCCGCACAAAAAGACGTATTTGCCACGGAGCGGATCGAACAAGAATGAAGGCGCTAATAGGAGTGGTAAAGGCAGATGAGTCAGGAGTTTTTTTGTAGTCAGTAATGATCTGAGCTTACTTAACTGCAAATAGCGACCAGCAACTTTTGTACAAAAAGCATCGTCGGAAGTAACAAATACGTAAATGCAGAGGTATTTAGTGGTCCCTCTAACAAGCATGAAACAGTAACTGACATTTTGGAAACACTGTGACTGCCGCAAGAACCAAATGCCAGACACTCTAGGCAACTATTACGTAAACAGAGCCCCGCGGGATTAGCCGAGCGGTCTCAGGCGCTGCAGTCATGGACTGTGCGGCTGGTCCCGGCGGAGGTTCGAGCCCTCCCTCGGGCATGGGTGTGTGTGTTTGTCCTTAGGATAATTTAGGTTAAAGTAGTGTGTAAGGGACTGATGACCTTAGCGGTTAAGTTCCATAAGATTTCACACACATTTGAACATTTTGTAAAAACCTGCGCTGAACCTCTGGTACATGACTCAGGGACAGAATAATAGTTTGGAGAACGACGAATCTGTTTTCATGGTCGTGTTGCTCTCCGCAATCTGTTGATCACCAGAACGAATGCACAGCTTTGTATGCGGTGTTGCCGACTGCGAAGTAATTGGCGTGTGGAGCTGTGAAAGAGAATTTTCACTGAATGATTAGACGTGTTGCACTGTGTGTCACTCATATGGGCGTCAGTGGATTACGCGAAAACCTGCAGAACGATATTTATTTCAATGTATTGTGGCGACGGTGGTGTGCAGTGGTGGCAGTGTCACGATCCTGTGCTGATTTTTGCTTTGGTCTCAGAATGTTACTGTTCTGTTGACGGACAAATGGAAACAATAGTTTTTTAAATATTCCAGGAGTAGCATGCTTCTCTGCTGTATTAAAAATTTGTAGTCGGACTTTCCCCTGTATCAGTATGGCGCATATTACGGTGCATAGAAATCGCGGTGGTTACATACCGTGGGTACATTTGACATCCGTCCCCGGTTGCTGAGTGGGCAGCCGGCACGGTAGCTCAGCGTGTTCGATCAGAGAGCCGGTTGGCCTCTGTAATAGAAAACTGAGTGGAAGGATCAACCACCGAACTTGAACGGGATGTCTTGCGACGTCCGCAACGACCAAACACAACGATCCATAACGAACAAAACGGAAAAAAAGTGGTCAGCGCGACAGAATGTCAATCGTAAGGGCCCGGGTTCGATTCTCGGCTGGCTCGGAGATTTTCTCTGCTCACGGGATGGCTGTTATGTTGTCCTAATCATCATCATCCCATCTCCATCGACGCGCAAGTCGCCGGAGTGGCGTCAAATCGAAAGGCTTGCACGCGGCGAACGGTCTACCCGACGGGAGGCCCTAGTCACATTTGAAAATCGATGACGGCTCATGATGTTCGCAAGTCTTCTAAACCTACAGGTTCCGGTGGTCCTCTAAAATAGTCTCGTAGACTATTGTAGCTAAAGAGTCGCTCAGAGGCGTGCTTGTTATCGCAAAGTGACCGAAAAGATCATGGATAGATGCAAGGAATATTAGGTCTGTGGACCAATTTTCTGGGACATTAGGATGGACAACTCCTGTCACTGACGGACGAGGACGGATAGACAGAAGAAGCGATCGTACATACTGACGACATTCTTCTTGTGGTGTTGGCCAACCAGAGGGCAACTAGAAAGCAAAGACATAACCTAACCTCTACGCGCTGAGCAGCTGGTGTGCAACAAAAGAATTACCGTAGCCAATAAACTCCTGTATATATTGATGAAGGTCTGCAAAAAATTCCCTTCACCACATTGACTGGAAGTACAAAAATAGAGAATTATGTCGAAAGATATCTAGTTATTCACCTTGATTAGACACTGAACTTAAATGAGCATATCATTCCTATGACCATCATCAGATGATATTACTGTCCTCTCATCGGGTCTACAATGTGCAATGCTGAAAGTGCATGGCAGTACACACTGCACCATAACGGACGCCGCTGTGATGAGACGCGTATAAACGATTTAGTCGTACAACTATCCGAGGATTTCGGTACAACGTCGGTGGAAGTACTGTGTGTGGGGTGTTCAGGACGTATCCGGTAAACAGGATCACCAAGCACAGAGCTGCAACATACTGGTTGGAAACGGGTAGACCAGCCGAAATGCGAGAAATCACAAGAAACGCTTTTTCGAATCCTGAAAGAGGTCAAAAAACTGAAGGGTGAATTTCTGGCAGTGGAAATGGAATAACTGCGCAGAGGCCCGTCTTCTCCGACTTCAGGGAGTGACTGACCACACACGCGACACGGTTCATTTTCCGACCGGACATTAGCCAACTCTGCTCATCTACAGCTCGTGGGTCTCGCTCACGATGCTGATTTTTGTTTGTTTGTGTGTATGTGTGTGTGTGTGTGTGTGTGTGTGTGTGTGTGTGACATACGTATATTGCGATCGTTGGTCACAGTTAAAATTTCTGTCACACACAAGTAACGCAGACAAAGTATCTAAAACACTATACGGCGATTACCGACAAACAGATGTATACTGCAGTGAATTGAAGAGTCTTCGATCTCTTGCATAAACTGACATGCAGATTACCAATTATACTGCCGCACTCTGGGCATCAAACTTCCTTCAAATTCTCCGTGATATCGCATGGCAACCAGATTACCAATGAGATCGCCCCACGTTGGTGTCGAAAAATTGTTGTGGATAGAGAGTTCGAACTCTTGCATGAACTGACTTGCAGATTACTAATCATATTGCCCGACATTGGGAGAGCCAATAATTAAGTGTCACCAATAATGAAGGGGGGCCCACGGCCTTGCCGCAGTGGTGACACAGGCTCCCGTCATATTACCGAAGTTAACTGCTGTCGGGCTTGGCTAGCACTTGGATGGGTGACCGTCCGTGTCTAGCGAGCCCTTGTGGGGCCGGTTGAGGAGATTTCTGATTTAGGAGTAAAGGCTCCGGTCATGAAAACTGACAACGGTCGGGAGAGCGGTGTGCTGGCCGCATGCCCCTTCCGTATCCGCATCCAGTGACGTGTATCGGCGGTCGGAGGAAGGAGAATCATCTTCGTGGTCATTCGTCGTGTGGCGATATCAGTGGCAGATGCTGGGGTCGGTACGGCACGTCATCGGAGCTAAGCGTTGGCGATTCGGCTGCTCCCCTCCATGTCCCAACTTTGCGGTGAGGCCCAGACTGGTCCCCGTGTTGACTCGTTGTGAACTGCGTGGCCGAAGCTGCGATATCACTGTCTCAGAAGGTAGATGCCGGAGACGGATGGAAGAGCCTCCATGTCCTCTTGCTTCACCGAGCGAGGTGGCCCAGTGGTTAGCGCAACGGGTTCCCTTGAAAGGGCATGGCCGGGGTTCTTCCCCCTCCTTCCTAATTCGATGTGACTGATGACCTCGCTGTTTGGTCCTTCCCCCAAAGCAACCAACCAATCCTTTATTTCCGCACTGTCTCATCGACTCCTGTCTTTTCTCAACACTGTGCTAAGCTCACCGACTACTCGAATGTTTGCTCCTCTGGGCATTGTCATTGGCGGACTTAAGTCGGAATGCCGTCCAATGACGGATCGCCATTTCATCAACAAGCTTCCCTGTAAACGGTGTAACTTTTCTAGCCGCGCGGAGTGGCCACGCTTTTAGAGGCGCCATGTCACGGACTACGCGGCCCCTCCCGCCGGAGGTTCGAGTCCTCCCTGGGGCATGGGTGTGTGTGTTGTCCTTGGCATAAGTTAGTTTAAGTACTGTGTAAGTCTAGGGACCGATGACCTCAGCAGTTTGGTCCCTTAGGAATTCACACACTTTTGAACATTTTTTTTAACTTTTCTATCTTGCATGGGTTGGTGTGTGACTAGAGAATTGGCATCTTTCTCACGTTTTCACTGTCAAGGCAGTTCCCAGCGTTGGTCGCACATTCTTCCGGTATTATTCTGCATTCCTAAGTTGCTATGAAAGCAGCCATGCAAGACTTCCTTGTAACGGCTATGTATGTGCGAGGAAGCAATCTCCTTACTGGCCAGCAAACATTTTTTAACAGAGTGACTTCGTCCCCAGTTCTTTAGTTTCACACGCAACCCTGCGTGAATTCTTGGGATGTTGTGTCCACCCTCCATCCCAGTATCTGCAGGGGTCCCTCAGCTATCTGCACGTTTCGCATTATCCGATAGGCTCTTTGCAAGGTGTCCTGTCTTGAACGAGGCTAGGGCATCCACCGGGATATCCCCTGCATGTTTGGAGTAAACGTCTCGGACGCTCCTTCCATGGGGGTTGAACTTCTCCTCAGGCTGGTCCGTTGGCGCTGTGAGTCGGCGAACGTGGCCGCCAGCGGAGGTATTACAAAACAGACAACAGCGTGCTCAGAAAGCGACAGAATCCACCGACGACATTAGCGAGACGGACACCGGCAGCAGTGAGAGCAGTTGACACGTCTACGACATAAACTTCAGTTACAAACAACTAACGACCGACTAGAATAACATATTGTAACCAATAGACGCTGACTGTATTAAAGTAACTTGAATCTGCATAGAAAGCGAGCAAACACCAGAAAACTGGCTGCATGCAGACAGGCGCAGAGATTTCCACACACTCTGTCTTCTCTACTGTCTTATCACCGAATACCGTCCCTCACACCTTTCCTCCATCTTAACCCTCTTAGCTGGACAACGTGGCAGAAACACCAGTTTCATCAGAGCGAAACTGTTTCTCTCCTACTCCATCATTCAACATCTTTCTGGAAATCCTTCTTAGTAGCAGGACCCCGACATTGGAATAAACTCCCGCATTATATTAGCGAACTGAATAACTTGTCGAACTTCAGAGGGCAATTAGTGACATATCTACTAAAGCAACAATAAGGATTACCACTGTTCCTGTACGTGCTTTTTACCCTCGTACATCCTTCTTCCCAAACAGACGTTCCTCTTTTCCCTGTTTCCTTGGTTGATGCAGTCTCCATAAATTTCCTTTCCCCGCAACTCTCTAGATCAGAAAAGATTTGTCTTGCAGACCTTTAAATTCTTTTTATATGTGCCATTACCATTATTGTCATTATTATTATTATTATTAGTAGTAGTAGTAGTAGTAGTAGTAGTAGCTACAGCTGCAGTAGTAAAAGTACTACCAACATTAACTTTATCATTTCATAGTCAGTATTACTTACATTGCCACTTCAGACACTCACGTCATTTTAATACTATCTACCATATTAAAACTGTCATTTCTTAGGAAGCTGTGATGCTGAAAGGGTACTATATGTATGAGACCCTGGTCTGATATAAGAGAAGGCCTGATGGCCCTAATGATATCAAATAAAATAAATAAATATTTGTGGACTTCGTCGAATACTGTCCAACAAAATTGAACAATACCGCAGTAAATAGATACTGGAAAGTTAAAATGTGTGATAAAAATAGTTAGTCAGTGATACAGAGTAAATATTTCACTGCTTGCTGATAATCTGTCCTACGCTTAACATTATCTGTCCATCGTATCGTATCACTTCTTGTCGCAGGTGCCAAATCTAGATTTAACGCTAGACAACATATTTACACCAGCTGCGACATAGTCGCTTATATGAACAGTGATCCAATACTGTCAAATGTTTTTTATACCAGTCTTTGATCACAACATCAATTCTTTTGACGATTACCCGTTTCAGTCAGTAAGGACCATCCTCAGATCTTTTGTACACCATGTCCTAAAGTGATAAGGTCGTAATGGCATCGTCAAAACATATAAATATACTCAGCATAGCATCGTCACATAGATCTAAAACAAAGTGTAGAATAGGCCACATCATTCACACACTCAATTGCAAAATTGACTGTGTGGACTATGTGGCCTATTCTAGACTTTATTTTAGATCTATGTGACGATGCTGTGCTGAGTATATTTATATGTTTTGACGATGCCATTACGACCTTATCACTTTAGGACATGGTGTACAAAAGATCTGAGGATGGTCATTACTGACTAAAACCGGTAATCGTCAAAATAATTGATATTGTGATCAAAGACTGGAATAAAAAACATTAAACATATTTACTAAGGGTCTGAAGGGAGGAACGCAAAAAATTTCAACTGAGACGCAAAAGGGCTAGCACTTATTTTGCATTGCTTCCTGAACAGGTCATAACGCAAATAAATATGAATGGATTGTGACTTCAGGGTCGTTTGTACTAGGTCGAAAGTGGGGGAGTCCATTACGTTGCTTGTCGTGTGTGGGTAATGCTGCTGCTGAGGCGGCTGCGTAAGCGGCTGCTTTCTCCGGTACAGTGCGTTAAACAAGTAAACAAACATTATACATCTACATTTCTACATCTACATTTATACTCCGCAAGCCACCCAACGGTGTGTGGCGGAGGGCACTTTACGTGCCACTGTCATTATCTCCCTTTCCTGTTCCAGTCGCGTATGGTTCGCGGGAAGAACGACTGTCTGAAAGCCTCTGTGCGCGCTCTAATCTCTCTAATTTTACATTCGTGATCTCCTCGGGAGGTATAAGTAGGGGGAAGCAATATATTCGATACCTCATCCAGAAACGCACCCTCTCGAAACCTGGCGAGCAAGCTACACCGCGATGCAGAGCGCCTCTCTTGCAGAGTCTGCCACTTGAGTTTGTTAAACATCTCCGTAACGCTATCACGGTTACCAAATAACCCTGTGACGAAACGCGCCGCTCTTCTTTGGATCTTCTCTATCTCCTCCGTCAACCCGATCTGGTACGGATCCCACACTGATGAGCAATACTCAAGTATAGGTCGAACGAGTGTTTTGTAAGCCACCTCCTTTGTTGATGGACTACATTTTCTAAGGACTCTCCCAATGAATCTCAACCTGGTACCCGCCTTACCAACAATTAATTTTATATGATCATTCCACTTCAAATCGTTCCGCACGCATACTCCCAGATATTTTACAGAAGTAACTGCTACCAGTGTTTGTTTCGCTATCATATAATCATACAATAAAGGATCCTTCTTTCTATGTATTCGCAATACATTACATTTGTCTATGTTAAGGGTCAGTTGCCACTCCCTGCACCAAGTGCCTATCCGCTGCAGATCTTCCTGCATTTCGCTACAATTTTCTAATGCTGCAACTTCTCTGTATACTACAGCATCATCCGCGAAAAGCCGCATGGAACTTCCGACACTATCTACTAGGTCATTTATATATATTGTGAAAAGCAATGGTCCCATAACACTCCCCTGTGGCACGCCAGAGGTTACTTTAACGTCTGTAGATGTCTCTCCATTGAGAACAACATGCTGTGTTCTGTTTGCTAAAAACTCTTCAATCCAGCCACACAGCTGGTCTGATATTCCGTAGGCTCTTACTTTGTTTATCAGACGACAGTGCGGAACTGTATCGAACGCCTTCCGGAAGTCAAGGAAAATGGCATCTACCTGGGAGCCTGTATCTAATATTTTCTGGGTTTCATGAACAAATAATGCGAGTTGGGTTTCACACGATCGCTGTTTCCGGAATCCATGTTGATTCCTACATAGTAGATTCTGAGTTTCCAAAAACGACATGATACTCGAGCAAAAGACATGTTCTAAAATTCTACAACAGATCGACGTCAGAGAGATAGGTCTATAGTTTTGCGCATCTGCTCGACGACCCTTCTTGAAGACTGGGACTACCTGTGCTCTTTTCCAATCATTTGGAACCTTCTGTTCCTCTAGAGACTTGCGGTACACGGCTGTTAGAAGGGGGGCAAGTTCTTTCGCGTACTCTGTGTAGAATCGAATTGGTATCCCGTCAGGTCCAGTGGACTTTCCTCTGTTGAGTGATTCCAGTTGCTTTTCTATTCCTTGGACACTTATTTCAATGTCAGCCATTTTTTCGTTGGTGCGAGGATTTAGAGAAGGAACTGCAGTGCGGTCTTCCTCTGTGAAACAGCTTTGGAAAAAGGTGTTTAGTATTTCAGCTTTACGCTTGTCATCCTCTGTTTCAATGCCATCATCATCCCAGAGTGTCTGGACATGATGTTTCGAGCCACTTACTGATTTAACGTAAGACCAGAACTTCCTAGGATTTTCTGTCAAGTCGGTACCTAGTATTTTACTTTCGAATTCACTGAACGCTTCACGCATAGCCCTCCTTACGCTAACTTTGACATCGTTTAGCTTCTGTTTGTCTGAGAGGTTTTGGCTGCGTTTAAACTTGGAGTGAAGCTCTCTTTGCTTTCGCAGTAGTTTCCTAACTTTGTTGTTGTACCACGGTGGGTTTTTCCCGTCCCTCACAGTTTTGCTCGGCACGTACCTGTCTAAAACGCATTTAACGATTGCCTTGAACTTTTTCCATAAACACTCAACATTGTCAGTGTCGGAACAGAAATTTTCGTTTTGATCTGTTAGGTAGTCTGAAATCTGCCTTCTATTACTCTTGCTAAACAGATAAACCTTCCTCCCTTTTTTTATATTCCTATTAACTTCCATATTCAGGGATGCTGCAACGGCCTTATGATCACTGATTCCCTGTTCTGCACTTACAGAGTCGAAAAGTTCGGGTCTGTTTGTTATCAGTAGGTCCAAGATGTTATCTCCACGAGTCGGTTCTCTGTTTAATTGCTCGAGGTAATTTTCGGATAGTGCACTCAGTATAATGTCACTCGATGCTCTGTCCCTACCACCCGTCCTAAACATCTGAGTGTCCCAGTCTATATCTGGTAAATTGAAATCTCCACCTAAGACCATAACATGCTGAGAAAATTTATGTGAAATGTATTCCAAATTTTCTCTCAGTTGTTCTGCCACTAATGCTGCTGAGTCGGGGGGTCGGTAAAAGGAGCCAATTATTAACCTTGCTCGGTTGTTGAGTGTAACCTCCACCCATAATAATTCACAGGAACTATCCACTTCTACTTCACTACAGGATAAACTACTACTAACAGCGACGAACACTCCGCCACCGGTTGCATGCAATCTATCCTTTCTAAACACCGTCTGTGCCTTTGTAAAAATTTCGGCAGAATTTATCTCTGGCTTCAGCCAGCTTTCTGTACCTATAACGATTTCAGCTTCGGTGCTTTCTATCAGCGCTTGAAGTTCCGGTACTTTACCAACGCAGCTTCGACAGTTTACAATTACAATACCGATTGCTGCTTGGTCCCCGCATGTCCTGACTTTGCCCCGCACCCGTTGAGGCTGTTGCCCTTTCTGCACTTGCCCGAGGCCATCTAACCTAAAAAACCGCCCAGCCCACGCCACACAACCCCTGCTACCCGTGTAGCCGCTTGTTGCGTGTAGTGGACTCCTGACCTATCCAGCGGAACCCGAAACCCCACCACCCTATGGCGCAAGTCGAGGAATCTGCAGCCCACATGGTCGCAGAACCGTCTCAACCTCTGATTCAGACCCTCCACTCGGCTCTGTACCAAAGGTCCGCAGTCAGTCCTGTCGACGATGCTGCAGATGGTGAGCTCTGCTTTCATCCCGCTAGCGAGACTGGCAGTCTTCACCAAATCAGATAGCCGCCGGAAGCCAGAGAGGATTTCCTCCGATCCATAGCGACACACATCATTGGTGCCGACATGAGCGACCACCTGCAGATGGGTGCACCCTGTACCCTTCATGGCATCCGGAAGGACCCTTTCCACATCTGGAATGACTCCCCCCGGTATGCACACGGAGTGCACTTTGGTTTTCTTCCCCTCCCTTGCTGCCATATCCCTAAGGGGCCCCATTACGCGCCCGACGTTGGAGCTCCCAACTACCAGTAAGCCCACCCTCTGCGACTGCCCGGATCTTGCAGACTGAGGGGCAACCTCTGGAACAGGACAAGCAGCCATGTCAGGCTGAAGATCAGTATCAGCCTGAGACAGAGCCTGAAACCGGTTCGTCAGACAAACTGGAGAGGCCTTCCGTTCAGCCCTCCGGAATGTCTTTCGCCCCCTGCCACACCTTGAGACGACCTCCCACTCTACCACAGGTGAGGGATCAGCCTCAATGCGGGCAGTATCCCGGGCAACCACAGTCGTAGTCCGATCGGGGGATGCGTGGGACGAGCTGGCCGTCCCCGACAAACCCCCATCCGGACCCCCACAGTGATGCCCATTGGCAACAGCCTCAAGCTGTGTGACCGAAGCCAACACTGCCTGAAGCTGGGAGCGAAGGGATGCCAACTCAGCCTGCATCCGAACACAGCAGTTGCAGTCCCTATCCATGCTAAAAACTGTGCAAAGAACGTCTGAACTAATCTACAGAGAGCGCAAACAAAACGACACAAAATTGAAGCGGTTATTAAAATACAAGATTGCCTAGTAAATGCAGTAATGCTGCCACTTGTGCACTGCTGACACACTGCTCGGCGGCGGAAGGAGACTACGCGATTTAACACTATTCGAGTACTAAAACGTGATGCTACAACTCTCAAATACTATAATACGCCCGAAATTTATGAATTAAACAATGCAAGTACCAAAAACACGCAAAGAAATTAAGAATTAAACTATGTAACAAATGAGTGAGCTAGGAGTATACGACTTGCTGCTGCAGCTGCTTATCCAACGGCGGCAGGGAGCACACTGACTGTGACCAACCGACACTGGCCGTTCAAAACAAAAACAGTTGACAGACGACTACGCGAATTTACACTATTCAGGTACTAAAACGCGATGCTACAACTCTCAAATACTATAATACGCCCGAAATTTATGAATTAAACAATGCAAGTACCAAAAACACGCAAAGAAATTAAGAATTAAACTATGTAACAAATGAGTGAGCTAGGAGTATACGACTTGCTGCTGCAGCTGCTTATCCAACGGCGGCAGGGAGCACACTGACTGTGACCAACCGACACTGGCCGTTCAAAACAAAAACAGTTGACAGACGACTACGCGAATTTACACTATTCAGGTACTAAAACGCGATGCTACAACTCTCAAATACTATAATACGCCCGAAATTTATGAATTAAACAATGCAAGTACCAAAAACACGCAAAGAAATTAAGAATTAAACTACGTAACAAATGAGTGAGCTAGGAGTATACGACTTGCTGCTGCAGCTGCTTATCCAACGGCGGCAGGGAGCATACGTAGGGACGTCATGATGTAAGCTACACGTATCATCCCACTGTGCAACAAGAGTGGTGCACTGTCAGGAGATAGAACATGCTCCTGGTTCCCTGTAGAGACAGATGTCCTGCGGTACGTATAACAAGTGCGTCGCAGAATGTGACTGAATGGCGGGGCAACTGGAAACGCAGTCCAAAGTTGAAGTACTATTCTTGTGGGCAATGCGTCTAAACTGCACACCAATCCACCCTGAAATTCTGTCAGTTTTTGGACCAAATACAACGTGGCGTCCAGCAGTAGGGAAATAGTGCCAACAATTTGGCCAAGCCGTAGAGACGTCGATGATCGACATTGGGAAGTCCAGATCGTGAACCACGCGATTCCCGTCTTTCCGGCAAGATGAAAGAACGTCTGGGGAAGAAAGAGATTTTCCAACGTTGAGGACATTCACACTGCGGTAGTGCAATGGCTCCGTGCTCAAAAGTCGGATTTCTGTTGTTAATGAACTGAACGTTCTGAGCGTTATTTACAGAGACTCGGAGGCTACGTTGAAAAATAATGTATTTGTCTCTGAAGTGTAGTGCAGCATTCAAGTAAAAGTCACTTGGCCTGCCATAATATTGTGTAACCTGGCTTTTGAGGTCCACTTGTACCTGCAATAGGTTGGTAGCGCTGGTGTACGTTCACTGGCTGGATAAGTGGCGGTCGCTGTCTTCTCGGATCGATCCCGAGGCGTCTTCCTGAGCTGTAGAGAATATCCTCAAATCTCAGTTTCAGTGCCCATATAGAAACTTCGATTTCCCTTCCACTCCACACAAAAGACAAGGGCTTTGTTCAGTATCGTCACAATTGACTGAGTTCATGGTTTGTGCCTGCTAATCCCTGTCACTGTATCGAGAACGTCTCTCCTTCTCCCTTCTCCTTTCCTTTGTGAACTTTCCAGTTGCTTTTCGTTGCCAGCATGAAGTGGGAGCGGGTCACATTCATTGCAGTTCAAAATTAGCATTCGATCCTAAGGTCGCCAATAGCCGGCCTAAGGAATCGTGCAGGCGCCTGTTCATCGTTCTTTGTATGCAGTTTACTCGTACCGAGAGAGGTGGCGCAGCGGTTATCACACTGGACTCGCAATCGGGAGGACGACGGTTCAAAACAGCGTCCGACCACGTCGATTTAGGTTTTCCACGATTTCCCGAAATCGCTCCAGCCAAATGCCCGGGACCGTTCCTTTGCAAGGTCATGGCCGATTTCCTTCCCGATTCCTGAAACTATCCGAATTTGTGCTCCCTCTCTAATGAACTCGATGTCGACTGGACGTCGAACACAATGTTCCTTCCTTCCTTTGTTTACTCGTAACTGCACGCAACACACTAAGGCGTCATCGGCGGGAATCAGCGTCCTTCCCAAAATACAATGTACGTGTGAGTAGCGGACATAATGAACTGAGTGTAGTCACCTATCTGTAATACTGTCCAGGCCAGCGGGTGCCTGGTGACGCTTGCCAGTTCTAAGCCTAGTCCTCCGTGGCCGTGCGGTTCTAGGCGATTCAGTCTGGAACCGCGTGACCGCTACGGTCGCAGGTTCGAATCCTGCCTCGGGCATGGATGTGTGTGATGTCCGTAGGTTAGTTAGGTTTAACTAGTTCTAGGGGACTGATGGTCACAGATGTTAAGTCCCATAGTGCTCAGGGCCATTTGAACCATCTTACACTACATTATTTATGTTGTATAAGACTACAGTAGTTTCATGATTACGAGAATACAACTCTACCAGCGGCCTATGGTCAGTAGCCCGACAAAGAGTAACAGCACATGCTGTAATAATTACTCATATCATTTTAGTAGCTAGAGAATAATACATCACGTATTAGAGACATTAACCGAATTGCAGCAGCACAATTGCACTCCGTCTTCAGGCCACGAGTGGCCTACCTGGACCATCCGACCGCCGTGTCATCCTCAATGGAGGATGCGGATAGGAGGGGCTTGGGGTCGGCACACCGCTCTCCCGGTCGTTACGATGGTATTCTTGACTGAAGCCGCTACTATTCGGTCGAGTAGCTCCTCAACTGGCATCACGAGGCTGAGTGCACCCCGAAAACTGGCAACAGCGCATGGCGGCCTGGATGGTCACCCATCCAAGGGCCGACCACGCCCCACAGCGCTTAACTTCGGTGATTTCACGCGAACCGGTGTATAGGCACTAAAATAGTCACAGAGAGCGCCACCTGAAGGCGTGCAGTTCAGAGCTCTTGACTGACATCGACGCTCCGGGTGGAGGGCACAGCAGAATTAGAGTAGACGGTGACGGCCCAGACTGTGCTACTCGCCCCTGAATTGGCTCGACGGTAGAGGTCCCCTAATCTTCACGTTTTCCGATTTGTATCTAGTTTTCTGTTTAGAAATACAAATACTGTTAATTTTAAGAACTTGTACTTTCTTACTTATTAATTTTTACAAGTCTGCAATGCTGTAATGATATGGAACCGGGATCGGAGGATAACCGCTGCCGGTCTATTCGCTGAACGCGACATCGGCGTGGTGCGGCCGGCCGGATGCGCAAGCGAGCTGCCCGACGGACCAGGTGGCAGCTTCCGACGAGCTTTAAATAGCTCAGCTACGTGGCCTTAAACTGCGCAGAAATTTTAAAAAAAGATGTGTATTAGCTTTGTAACGCTATCTTCCGCCCGCTCATGGTCTCTGGTTCGTGGGACGATGAAATTCATGTGTCTGTGTATGTGTTTTTTTTAGTCTGCCCCGTGCAGCCTGCGACCAGAACATCTACAAATGCGTTTGCGTGAACATTTGAGCGTCGATTGCCTCTCACGTTCGCTGCGTGTTCTAATAATAGTGACATGGAGATTATCTTACTCTGAGTTTTTCAAGGGAAGTTGATTTACAAAACGGAATTTATGAACTAAATAAAATAAGTACAGAATATAGTACGAATATATCCTCTAGTACACCTCTATAGTGGACTGTGGTAAAATAGGAACAATAGAATCGAAGTATTTGAGATGTGGTGCTATAGACGAATGTTGAAAATTAGGTCACCTGATAAGGTAAGGAATGAGGAGATTCTGTGCAGAAACGGAGAGGAAAGAAATATGTGGAGTACACTGACAAGTAGAACCGACAAGATGATTGTACATGTTACTGGAGGCAGCTGTAGAAGACAAAAACTGTAGAAGAAGGCAGACAGTAGAATATATCCAGAAAATAATTGAAAACGTAAGTTGCAAGTGATACTCTGGGATGAAGAGGTTGGCATAGGAGAGGAATTCGTGGGGGCCGCATCAAACCAGCCAGAGTCAGAATCCTGATAACTCAAAAAAAGTACACCTGCGTCATTGGTGTTTTGTGGAAAATATTCAGAGAGAAGAAAGATACATCTTAATGAAAAAGCAGTTGAACCGATGAAATATTTTAATTATTTTGAGTGTAAAAAATCGTATCAATACGAACAAGATACGCAGATGAAGTTGAATAGTTTGGGTGACCTAATAGAGCTTTAAAACATACAACACGGTAAGGAAAACGACAGAAATTTTATAAAACAGTCGCATTACCAACCCTATCGTATGAAACTCCGTCGTGGATATTCAATTAAAAAAAAAACAAAAACGAATACAAGGAACAGAAATGAAGTTTTTTAGAACGACGAAAGGATGTAAAACAACAGCTGGTCTTATACGGATACTGCAGGAGATGAATAGGAAGAAGAAGAACAGCGACATGGTTTGTGTCTTTCGAATGAATGGCAGCAGGTGCCCAGAAACTTTAGGCAGTATAATAAGGACATCATCTTCATTCGAACTGCCGCGCGGGATTATCCGTGCGGTCTCAGGCGCTGCAGTCATAGACTGTGCGGCTGGTCCCGACGGAGTTTCGAGTCCTCCCTCGGGCATGGGTGTGTGTGTTTGTCCTTAGGATAATTTAGGTTAAGTAGTGTGTAAGCTTAGGGACTGATGACCTTAGCAGTTAAGTCCCATAAGATTTCACACACATTTGAACGTTTTTTGAACATTCGAACTAGAAAAAGTGATAAAGACTACAGTTTAACGATCGGTCGCCATTTGAGATCTATCTAGAGAATGGGTCGAAAACAAGGCGTAGTTCTTCAGAGGGGAAATAAAAGGCAATCGCTAATTGGAGGTGCACAACAACCAAAGCGTGGAGTAACCATCAAACGTATCTTGGCAATGTTTGCTGGAGCACCAGCAACACGCTGTGCTTCATGCCTGTCTGGCCTCGTCGCCCTTTGACAAATCGTGCGAAATTCTCTAGTGAGCCCAGAAGCTCTGCGCGTGTAGATAGCAATCAAGCTGGTCCACGCCACTATTAACAGCACGCAACCGCGTTAGGGGTCTTGCGCAGAGTCGCCGACGTCCCCGTAACAGACTGGCTGAACCTGTTTTGTGTGTTGACCTCTTTGGCAGAAAAACAGCGTGTTTCTCAGAAAAATCTCTTTTTTCTGACAGTCAACTCGTGACTCTCATTCCCTCTGAGCGGAATCAGGAACACTTCTAAAGACGTTCAACGCAACTCTGAGCGAAACGTCACGAACATGAAGGTTCCCTGGACGCCGCCCGCCAAACCCGGAAGATTCAGCCGCGATGGAGTCAGTCGCTCTTGAAAGTGTTCATAATAATATAAAGACCACCTACAAAACCTAACAGTATAGAGAATAAGTAATAACTAAAAACATTCAAAAGCCAAGATCGCGTAAATATTTCTTTATTAAAACAACCGGTCTCGACAGGTCTGGCTCTCATCTTCAGGTGTTAAAAAATATTTTGTGATGAAACGCGTTCATTTTACGTTGGATCTCACGGCAAGTCGTCAAATGCATAAAAATCAGCATATATAAAAGGTTTGTCGTAACTGAAATATTTTAAAACATAAAGCACCCTGCGCAAAAAATATGCGACGGCCGCTGTGGTTGATCTGTTCTAGGCGATTCAGTCTGGTTCCGCGCGACCGCTACGGTCGCAGGTTCGAATCCTGCCTCGGGCATGGATGTGTGTGATGTCCTTACGTTAGTTAGGTTTAAGTAGTTCTAAGTTCTAGGGGACTGATGACCTCAGATATTAAGTCCCACAGTGCTCAGAGCCATTTGAACCACAAATATACGAGGGTTGGAACTTTAATAGTGGCAACTATTTATTTACAGCTCGTACAAAATAGGTAGGTGTTTCAAAGTTTTACTGACCTTCAAAGTAGTCACCAGCATTGTGTATAACCCGTTGCCAGCGATGTGGAAGTTGTAGGATACTTTTCGCAGAGCCAGTTGCGTTGACAGTTCGAGCGGCGCGGTCTATTGCCCAACGAATTTGTAGCGGTTCTGAAGCGAATGGCGTGAAGTGTTACCTTCAGTTTAGAAATCGAGTTGGAGTGCAGTAGGTGGTATAACACTTAGCAGCCCCATCAGTCACACAAATGAGTAACAGCTTGCACTGTACGTGCTTGAGCATTGTCCTGCAAAATGATGGTTAGGTCCTGCAGAAAGTGTCATCACTCCTGTCTTTATGCTGTTCATTTCTGGAACACAGCATACGCACAGCTTAGAGACAAAAGTGATGACACTTTCTGCAGGACCTAACCATCATTTTGCAGGACAATGCTCAAGCACGTACAGTGCAAGCTGTTACTGATTTGTTTGACTGATGGGGCTGCTAAGTGCTATACCCCTTACTGCACTCCCCTGACTTAAGCCCTCGTGAGTTCAATTTGATTTCTAAACTGAAGGAAACACTTCACGGCATTCGCTTCAGAACTGCTACAAATTCGTCGCTCGAACTGTCAACACAACTGGCACTGCTAAGAGTATCCTACGACATCCACATCGCTGGCAATGGGTTATCCACTATACTGGTAACTACTTTGAAAGTCAGTAAAACTATGAAACACGTATCTATTTTGTACGAGTTGTAAATAAATAGTTGCCACCGTTAAAGTTCCAACCCTCGTATATCGCTCACGTAACAAGCACCTGTGAGCGATGTATGTATGGACACGGCTATTTGCATAAGGTGCTTTATGTATTAAAGTATTTTAGTTCTGACAGACCTTTAACAGTGTGCTGATTTTTATCCACATGACAAACTGGCGTGGGATTCAACGTAAAATGAACACGTTTCATAACAAAAGATTTTTTAAGACCTGAAGATCACAACAAAAGCTGTCGGAACCAGTTGTTTCAAACAAAGAAATGCTTACGCGATCTTGGTTGTTGAATATTTTTAGCAAATAAAACAGGTCGCTCCTTCGGTCTTCTCAAAATGAGAAAATTCAATAAGGTTATAATTACAGCAACCCAAAATGAATTAGGAGTATTTTTCATTCGAATAATTACTGTTTAAAGCATGCCTGCATTTTATAGAGTCCAATGAAAGAGGCGACCGCTGACGGCACAAAGGCGCCGAAACGTGTTTGTCCTATAAAAAGATTTGCTATTTGCATAACAGACGGACCTAAGTTGCCATAATAATTTCAAGAACACGTATTCTTACTTAACATTGTCATAAAGAAGAGTGAGTGCGTGTTTTCAAACACACACTTTGCTCCCAGCCATCGAAGATGCCTGCAGCTGTGCACGTGCTACAGGACACAGCAGCTGAACCCTGTAGACGCGCGACTCGCACTACAGGACACACACACACACACACACACACACACACACACTGCAGGGCACACGCGGCTTCCAGGCTGCACAGCAACCCTCAACACTTACCGTGCAACACGGCGCTCGTAGTAACAAGGAACCCCTTGAGTGCGACGTCGCAAGGTCAATCTTTAATAAGGCTCATATGAAAGTGTTGTGTTAACAATTATGACAAGAAAAACATTAGCTGCTAACGACTTCCCATATGCATCAGGAGGTCGACAGAAAATGAATGTCCGAGAGTTGCAGAGGATTGTCCTCGCAGCGGCAGGCCTCGTACAGCACACACTCCAGACAATGTGCAGAGAGTTAACGAAATGATGACTGCTGACAGACGCATTACAGTGAACGAATTGTCGCACTACGTTGGGATAGGGGAAGGAAGTGTTTGCAGAATACTGAAAATGTTGGCGTTAAAAAAGATTTGTGCCAGGTGGGTTCCCAGGATGTTGACAGTGGCTCACAAAGAAACAAGAAAAACGGTATGCAGAGAACTTTTGAAACAGTACGAGAATGGTGGAGATGAATTTCTTGGAAGAATTGTGACAGGTGATGAAACATGGCTCCATCATTTTTCACCAGAGACGAAGACGCAATCAATGGAGTGGCATCATGCGAATTCACCCAAGAAAAAAAATTCAAAACCACAGCTTCTGCTGGAGAAGTTATGGCTACGGTGTTTTCCGCTTCCGAAGGACTCTTGCTTGTGGACATCATGCCAAGTGGAACCACCATAAATTCTGATGCATATGTGACGACACTGAAGAAACTTCAAGCTCGACTGAGTCGTGTTCGACCACATCGGCAAAAGCAGGATGTTTTGCTGTTGCACGACAATGCACGGCCACATGTCAGTCAAAAAACCGTGGAAGCGATCACAAAACTAGGATGGACAACACTGAAACACCCGCCTTACAGTCCTGACTTGGCTCCATGTGACTATCACCTCTTTGGGTAACTGAAAGACTCTCTTCGTACAACAAGGTTTGAAGATGATGACTCCCTTGTGCACGCTGCCAAACAGCGGCTCCAACAGGTTGGTCCAAAATTTTACTGCGCAGGTATACAGGCGCTGGTTCCAAGATGGCGTAAGGCAGTTGAGAGGGGTGGAAATTATGTGGAGAAATGAAAATATTGTTCCTAAGGGATGTATCTACACACTGTAAAACTTTCAAACATGTAGAATAAAAGATGGATTAAAAAAATAGTGTGCATTTCTTTTGGAGTGACCCTCGTATTACACTTCACAGAATGCCGGCCGTTGTGGCCGAGCGGTTCTAGGCGCTTCAGTCTGGAACCGCGCGACCGCTACGGTTGCAGGTTCGGATCCTGCTTCGGGCATTGATGTGTGTGATGTCCTTAGTTTAGTTAGGTTTAAGTAGTTCTAAGTTCTAGGGGACTGATGACCTCAGATCCCATAGTGCTCAGAGTAATTTTTGAACTTCACAGAACGGTGATCGTCGTCATTAAAGGAAATGTTCAAAACAAGCGATTAAGTTGCACCATGAACACCGACTGAAAAATGGTGCGCCACAGTAATCACAAAGGTTCGCACCATCAAGACCGAAAGCGAACACCTTGTGAGTTACAAACCAAGCAGGACGTTCAGCTAGGTATCCAATCTTAAAGAATACATGTAGAATCACATTGATGTAACAGGGTGATAAGAACTGATAGAATGTGATGGCATGAAACCGAATATGAAACACTCTGTCGTGGAGCTTATCGTGAAAGTGGCTAGGCGTAGCTACAGATAGTGCAATAATGTGTTTTAGAGGTACGGCAAAAACGACCATCCAGAGGCTGAATTTGTCCAGTCGTTCCAGGTACTAAGAACTGTAGTTTGGCACACTTTTCAGGAGGGATGGTTTGTCCTAAAGGAGAATGATTTTTATACGCAGGCCAGAAATCACGCAAAAGCGAGTTATTTCGACCAGGTGTCGGCCACAATCAGTGCTCGTACCATAGTTGTAGTTCTCTTACGTCTAGTTTCCCGACCTTGCTTGGTGTGACGTAAATATTCCTTACTGACCTTGAATGATCACGCACAGGAGAAAGAGACGTAGGAGCTGGAGCACCTCCAACTTCTCGCATAAAAAGAAATAACTTTCCAGCCAATTCAGCATCCAGGTTAACAATCGGCATAATTGTATACGAATGCGTTAAGGCATTGATGTTAGATGATCTCGATACAACTCTATCGGTATCTGCAATTTTCAGGGTTCCTTTCATATGATTTTCCTCTTCAAATCCCTACTGGTCAGAGACGGGAAACATTTGAAAGCTGTTCATAATTGGTTTTTTTCTATGCTGCGAACAATCTTCCATGTAAGTAACTATGTTTGGTACCCGCCCCTTGGACTATTGTCCTGCCCTAAGTTGAGACGGGATTTGTGCCTCCGTGTCCGCCAAGGATGATGAATGATGAATTCATGGCTCGTCACCTGTTTCAATTTCACTTCCACTGTTAAGCGCGTATGGTCATCATTGTACTCCTGAAGCACATTATCCGCGTATACGTCTCCACACATTCTACTGATTCATCTTGCAGAAACGCTAATATTTCATCTGCCACTTCTTTCTCACTCTGCAGTGTTCCTTGGGTTCCTTTCTGACGAAATGTCAACTTCGGTAACGTTGTTGTGGATATAATTCAATGTTTGCTTTCTTTATCGTTACTTTGTATCGACACCACTAGAACTTTAGCACTGTTGTGAGTTACACGACGACTAAGCATTTCAACTATACTCCGTAGCCTCGTCTGTACTCATCACTGGATCTACATCTACATCTACATCAATACTCCGCAAGCCACCTGACGGTGTGTGGCGGAGGGTACCTTCAGTACCTCTATCGGTTTTCCCTTCTATTCCAGTCTCGTATTGTTCGTGGAAAGAAGGATTGTCGGTATGCCTCTGTGTGGGCTCTAATCTCTCTGATTTTATCCTCATGGTCTCTTCGCGAGATATACGTAGGAGGGAGCAATATACTGCTTGACTCTTCGGTGAAGGTATGTTCTCGAAACTTCAATAAAAGCCCGTACCGAGCTACTGAGCGTCTCTCCTGCAGAGTCTTCCACTGGAGTTTATCTATCATCTCCGTAACGCTTTCCAGTCCTCCCCCCTGTTGTCATTAGCAGCCAATATTTTGTTTGCATGGTAGACAATATGTGGGACGCCGACTGCCGTAAACTTCATTGGCCTTTTGCGACCTCGCATTGAAGGGGTTCCTCGTAGGTGTATCATCTGCCGTTACCCTCAAAAGTGAGATTTAATTATGCCTCCTTACATGGTGTACAAATAATATGGAGATATCAAACGATCCGAAAGTAGGTACTTTGAGGTGCAGGACCAATAGGAATGAGTATTTAGTTTTTCTATTGGCTTCATAACCTACACTTAACTATTTCAGCTCGTGACAGCTGTTCTAAATCACGACTGGCTGTCTCAGTGTACGTATTACAACAGCAGTCCTATTAATTCTCTACGATTCCAACCCAAATGTTCACAGGGAATTGCTGTTGGAGACTGCCTCGGGCATGGATGTGTGTGATGTCCTTAGGTTAGTTAGGTTTAAGTAGTTCTAAGTTCTAGGGGACTGATAACCACAGATGTTAAGTCCCATAGTGCTCAGAGCCATTTGAACTTTTTTTTTTTTTTTTTTTTTTTTTTTTTTTTTTTGTTTTTTCTGCTGGAGATTTGAGACGAGTGTGGTGAATGGATTTTCGTCACTCCAGACACGTCTATTCTGGGAGCTGGAAACACAATCACTATTGATGGAAGCGTCACCAGTGAACAATGCAAAATGTAGCAGTACTGCACTGAGCAGTCTATTCACAGAGCTATGAGTGCAAAATGGTTTGACTATTCAAGTATACTCAAGCACCAGGCGTATTAATATCTTGTAGAGCACGGTGCTTACGTAAGATACACAGTCTAGTCACAGCACATTGGGATACCCCCTACTATCGTGTCAGACCAGCTTTTTCCCGGCATAGCGCAGTATCTCGAAGTAGCCTACACTCAAAAAGTCGTTGGAGGTCCCCTGCAGAAATATTGAACCATGCTGTGTCTGTAGCTGTCCATAATTGGGAAAGTGTTGCTGGTGCAGGATTTTGTGCACGAACAGACCTCTCGATTATGTTCCATAAATGTTCGATGGGATTCACTTTGGTCGATCTGGGTGGTCATATCATTCGCTCGAATTATCCAGAATGTTCTTAAAACCAAATGCCAACAATATTGTGTCCCTGTGGCATGCCGCATTGTCATCCATAAAAATTCCATCGTTGCTTGGGAACATGAAGTCCATGAATGGCTGCAAATGGTCTCCAAGTAGCCGAACATAAGCACTTCCAGTCAATGATCGGTTCAGTTGGACCAGAGGACCCAGTCCTCATAAAAACGTATCACACTGTTATGGAGCCACCACCAGCTAGCACAGTGCCTTGTAGACAACCTGGGTCCTTGTCTTCGTGAGGTCTGCGCCATACTCGAGCCCTTCCATCAGCTCTTACCAACTGAAATCTGGGCGGATCTGACCAGGCCACGGTTTTCCAGTCTGCTAGGGACCAACCGACGTGGTCACGAGCCCTAGAGAGGCGCTGTAACTGATGTACTGTTAGCAAAGGCACTCGCGTCGGTAGTCTGCTGCCATAGCCCATTAATGCCATATTTCGCCGCACTGTCATAACGGATACGTTGGTCGTAGGTCCCACATTGATTTATGTGGTTGTTTCACGCAGTGTTGCTTATCTGTTAGCACTGAAAACTTTACTGAAACGAGGTTGGTCTCGGTCATTAAGTGATGACCGTCGGACACTGCTTTGTCTGTAGTGAGAGGTAACACCCTTCACGGCAAAATGGCGCTATTAAAAACCGGCGCCGAGGCAGCTATGGGGCACAACGGGCCATAGATGACAGGGGTCAACGACGGCTGCGGGGATGTGTACGGGCGAATAGACATGCCATTGTTGAGCAACTCACCGCCAAGATGAACCAAGGAGCTACCAATGACGTACCCTCAACAGACTTCTACATCTACATCTACATACATATACCGCAATCCACCATACGGTGCGTGGCGGAGGGTGCCTCGTACCACAACTAGCATCTTCTCTCCCTGTTCCACTCCCAAACAGAACGAGGGAAAAATGACTGCCTATATGCCTCTGTACGAGCCCTAATCTCTCGTATCTTATCTTTGTGGTCTTTCCGCGAAATATAAGTTGACGGCAGTCAAATTGTACTGCAGTCAGCCTCAAATTCCGGTTCTCTAAATTTCCTCAGTAGCGATTCACGAAAAGAACGCCTCCTTTCCTCCAGAGACTCCCACCCGAGTTCCTGAAGCATTTCCGTAACACTCGCGTGATGATCAAACCTACCAGTAACAAATCTAGTAGCCCGCCTCTGAATTGCTTCTATGTCCTCCCTCAATCCGACCTGATAGGGATCCCAAACGCTCGAGCAGTACTCAAGAATAGGTCGCACCAGCGTTCTATAGGCGGTCTCCTTTACAGATGAACCACATATTCCCAAAATTCTACCAATGAACCGAAGACGACTATCCGCCTTCCCCACAACTGCCATTACATGCTTGTCCCACTTCAGATCGCTGTGCCCATATATTTAATCGACATGACTGTGTCAAGCGCTACACTACTAATGGAGTATTCAAGCATTACGAGATTCTTTTTCCTATTCATCTGCATTAATTTACATTTATCTATATTTAGAGTTACCTGCTATTCTTTACAACAATCACAAATCCTCTCGAAGTCGTCTTGTATCCTCCTACATTCACTCAACGACGACACCTTCCCGTACACAACAGCATCATCAGCAAACAGCCACACATTGCTATCAACCCTATCCAAAAGATCATTTATGTAGATGGAAAACAACAGCGGACCTACCACACTTCCCTGGGGCACTCCAGATGATACCCTCACTCTGATGAACACTCACTATCGAGGACAACGTACTGGGTTCAATTACTTAAGAAGTCTTCGAGCCACTCACATATTTCGGAACCAATCCCATATGCTCGTACCTTAGTTAGGAGTCTGCAGTGGGGCACCGAGTCAAACGCTTTCCGGAAGTCAAGGAATATGGCATCCGTCTGATACCCTTCATCCATGGTTCGCAAGATATCATGTGAAAAAAGGGCGAGTTGCGTTTCGCAGGAGCGATGCTTTCTAAAGCAGTGCTGATGCGTGGACAGCAACTTCTCTGCCTCAAGAAAATTCATTATATTCTAACTGAGAATATGTTCGAGAATTTTGAAACAAACCGATGTTAAGGATATTGGTCTGTAATTTTGAGGATCCGTCCTTCTACTCTTCTTATATACAGGCGTCACCTGCGCTTTCTTCCAGTAGCTCGATACTTTACGTTGGCAACAGATCCGCGATAAATGCAAGCTAAGTAAGGAGCCAATGCAGTAGAATTGGAACCCCATCAGGGCCTGGCGATTTATTTATTTTCAACCCATTCAGCTCCTTCACAACCTTTCACTTTCAGTGAACGTGCATACGAGCCTCTGAAGCAGGTGCCTGGTTCATGCAACCATGCTGACAGCTGTTTATCGAAGGAGGCTGTAGCTGAGTGGCGACAGGTGGCCTTTCTATATCAATCACGTTTTATGATCGATCGGCGTGAAACGTCTGAAAGCAAACACCCTGTAACAATCTTGGGAAGGGTCAAGGCCGGAGGAGAGACCGTTATGGTCTGGGGAATGTTTTCGTGGCATTCCCTGAATGACCTCGTTCCTCTGGAAGGCGCAATGGGTGCAATGGGTCAACTCGACTATGCATTTATCCGCTCCTACAAGCAGTCTGTTTTTCCTCAGCACGATGGCATCCGCCAGCAGGATAATGCAACGTGTCACCCACCTTGCAGTGTATATGCCTGGTTCGAAGAAAGCCAAGATGAGTTAACCCTACTCCCCCGACCACCAAACTACCAGGATTTAAACACGATGGAGAATCTGTGGGTCCACCTCGATCGGCCTATTCGCGCCATGGATCCTCAACCAAGAAATATAGCGCAGCTGGACACGACACTGCAGTCGGCATGGTTCCACATCCCTGTGGGTGCCTTCCACAGCCTCACTGACTTTCTTCCTGAACATCACGCCGAGGACAGGGCTGTAAAAAGTGCTTAGTAAGGCTTCTGATAGGTAATTAGTGTGACTGGACAGTGTAATAGCGTGGACGTGGGACTAAGTGACAACTTCATTCTTTCTAGTTCTGTGCCACATACTTGTGCAATGTTCCGACGCCATTTAAGCTATTGATCCAGTGAGGCAGCAAGACAAATTACCTCACGTTACTGGACCTGCTAGCTTTACCACAGCGCACAATCGTCAGAACTGCGAAAACATGTCTAAAATTCAAACTCTCTGTCAATGCGGACAATGCGGAACACAATAACTGAAAAATTCAAAATGACAGACCAAATAAATAAAACGGAATCTACAATAAGTTTGATTAATTTGCCAAAAACTGACGCATTAGGGTTTGTGACCATGCTAATTACTAAATTTATATAAAATTTTAAGTATTTTAATGTTGATTCCAATATGGTGAATATAATAATTTCTCGCTTTTCATTATCTTTTGCTATTCTTTCATTCATTTTACGCTTCGAAAGTTGCTTTATAAAAACCAAAAGTTAATGTATGGTGAAGCAATTAAGCAAGTATTTATATTTAACTAAATACCTCTTATAGCGACCATTTTAAAAAATGATCCCAGTATAGAAAAGAAAGTATTTACCGTGAAAGACGCGCTACTTTCTTCGCGCGGCTAGCAACAGAGCAGTAAGTCTCATTTGAGAAACAATAACCGAATGAAGCTGCTGACCGTTTCTATTAGCGGGATTTAATAATCGGAACATAAGCCAATCTGCTATTTCATGTTACCTACGTAAGAATTTTACTTCTTTTTCAATTTTGATGACAGATTTGGGTCTCTGGCCCATTGTGCAGCATGGAGATGGGTAATGAAAGACCTTTTGGTAATCGCGGTGTCCTAGACTTTCAAAGCGCTGGAGGTCATCCTTCAAGTAGTCATGCTGTCGATGCCACCTGCAGACATGGTCACTTTCATGGTGTGCCTCTACGGCTGTGTCCTCAATAGAGACAGAAAGTTGAACGCGCACGGAACGTGCCCTGTCCTCTGAGAACAGAAAGCAGAGGCTAGATCCTAGAATCGATTGGGGACAATTGCTACGACTGGGCAATGTCCTGAAGTTCCACTGTTTGGCTCGGATTTGAAAGGCGCACCTTGGAATGTAGCTTCGTAGATGATCACTGTGAGACAAAGAAGTGAATTGTGCATGTGGCTAGGGCCTCCCGTCGGGTGCAGCGGTCTCCTGGTGCAAGTCTTTTTAGCTAACGCCACTTCTGCCATTTGCGTGCCGGTGAGTATGAAATGATGAAGAGCAAACAACACCCAGTCCCCGGTTGAAGAAATTTCCGACCCGGCGTGAAATCGAACCCGGGCCCCTCGCATGGCATTCTGCCGCCCTGCGACTCAGATCTGGAAACGGAGTTTGCAATAGAGAAAGAGCCACTAGTAGTACACGAAACAAAAGCACTTGGAACGTCGAACAGAAGCGCGCCAGAATGTTGCCAGCGATGTAGGACTTCGTCCCAGACGTGACTTGGATGGCGATACAGGCCACCACCTCATGATGCTTGACATAGAATTGAGTACACAAGTCCTCGGTTGTTATTTCAGCAAATTGGTTCTATACTACATCCAGACCTTCTCAATCATTCCTTATAGAACATGTAACCTGTATGACAACTTCTAATATTTGGTGTCCACAGCTACTGCATTATTTAGGCGGTTTAGAGCAAAGCGTTTTCCGTGGTACAGCGGGGAAAAGATAAAACCCATGCAGCATAATGATAATCTGGATGTTTTTATAACATAACAAAAATGCTGTTTAAAGACGGAGTTCCCGAGTACTCACATGTTATCTAGAAGCACTTGACAGGAAAATTAAGTGGAATACGGTGCGAATGGCAGAGTAGCGTTCTGCATTCAGAAGGAGTTAAGTTAAAACCCACGTCCCGCTATCCAATGTAATATATTCCACGGCTTCGCTAAACGATCTTAAGCGAATAGTGTGATAGTTCCTCTACGAAGGCTGTGGCCAGCTCTTTACCCTAACCTCTGACCTAGTAATCTGTCTACAATAATCACTGAGCGAGTGTGTGCTTTAAATTTCCTTATTTCCTTCCCGATTAAGAAGTAGAATGCCGTGATAACACACTACTGGCCATTAAAACTGCTACACCAAGAAGAAATGTAGATGATAAACGGGTATTCATTGGACAAATATATTACACTAGAACTGACATGAGATGACGTTTTCACGCAATTTGGGTGGATAGATCCTGAGAAATCAGTACCCAGAACAACCACATCTGGCCGTAATAGCGGCCTTGATACACCTGGGGATTGAGTCAAACAGAGCTTGGATGGCGTGTACAGGTACAGCTGCCCATGCAGCTTCAACACGATACCACAGATCATCAAGAGTATGGCGTATTGTGACGAGCCAGTTGCTCGGCCACCATTGACCAGACGTTTTCAATTGGTGAGAGATCTGGAGAATGTGCTGGCCAGGGCAGCAGTCGCATATTTTCTGTATCCTGAAAGGGCCGTACAGGACCTGCAACAAGCGGTCGTGCATTATCCTTCTGAAATGAAGGGTTTCGGAGGAATCGAATGGAGGGTAGAGCCACGAGCCGTAACACATCTGAAATGTAACGTCCACTGTTCAAAGTGCCGTTAATGCGGACAAGAGGTGACCGAGATGTGTAACCAATGGCACCCCATACCATCACGCCAGGTGATACGCCAGTATGGCGATGACGAATACACGCTTCCAATGTGCGTTCACCTCGATGTCGACAAACACGGATGCGACCATCATGATGCTGTAAACAGAACCTGGATTCATCCGGAAAAATAAGGTTTGCCATTCGTGCACCCAGGTTCGTCGTTGAGTTCACCATCGCAGGCACTCCTGTCAGTGATGGAGCGTCAAGGGTAACCGCAGCCATGGTCTCCGAGCTGATAGTCCATGGTGCTGCAAACGTCGTCGAACTGTTCGTGAAGATGGTTGTTGTTTTGCAAACGTCGCCATCTGTTCACTCAGGCATCGAGACGTGGCTGCACGATCCGTTACAGTCATGCGAATAAGATGCCTGTCATCTCGACTGCTAGTGATACGAGGCCGTTGGGATCCAGCACCGCGTTCCGTATTACCCTCCTGAACCCACCGATTCCACATTCTGCTAACTGTCACTGGATCTCGACCAACGCGAGCAGCATTGTCGCGATACGATAAACCGCAATCGCAATAGGTTACAATCCGACATTTATCAAAGTCGGAAACGTGATGGTACGCATTTCTCCTCTTTACACGAGGCATCACAACAACGTTTCACCAGGCAACGCCGTTCAACTACTGTTTGTGTATGAGAAATCGATTGGAAACTTTCCTCATGTCAGCACGCTGTACGTGTCGCCACCGGTGCCAGCTTTGTGTGAATGCTCTGAAAAGCTAACCAATTGTATATCACAGCATCTTCTTCCTGTTGGTTAAATTTCGCGTATGTAGTACGTCATCTTCGTGGTGTAGCAATTTTAATGGCCAATAGTGTAGTATGTCATGCTAGGAACGCAGTCGGTTATTGTAACTTACCAATCAGGATGGACATCACGCCAGTTATGTAGAGACAGAGCTGGCATTCGATGTAGAGATAATCTACAGTCGTGTTTTTTTTTTTTTTTCAAAAGAGCATATTTTGCAACCGAGCCTTATTTATATCAAATCTATTCACAATTTATACATCATGGATTTCTTAATCGTTAAACCAAAGAAAAACAAATAGTTTTCGGAAACTGCGCAACATCACAAAAGATCTATTTGTTTGAAATGACTTTTATGTCACAAATTAGGAACATGACAATACACAAGAGGTAGGGGCTACGTTTCCACAATGCATTAGAGGCTCCAAATTTTGTGGAACGGGATCAAATCAGGCTTGGATACATCCCTGAGGAATTCCCCTCGCCGCCGGTTCTATCAACAATAATTGTGTGAATAAGCTGTCAGGCAACAACATTCGAATCATCTACGAGTAGAGTGGTGGACATATCAGATGGAGATACAAATCAAGACAACAGTGGCGACCGAGGTTCTTCAAAGAAGACTTGCTTATTCGTCGTCACATAAGGCCGCGCAACATTCTCCTGAAGTGTGGTAGGTGGAGGATCCTGAAGTAGAGAAACTTCTGTCACATAGCTGTAAGAGCGGAAAACGCATATTGTGTCCTAACACACCACACACAATTTTTCCGCTGTGTCACTCAGCAGTGCAGACTTCCGGACTACAGAAATCATGGTGGTACCATGCCCAACACGTATTCTGTCATCATTGTCTCTGAAGCAGGGATACCATGAAAAAAAAATTGTCCCTCAGCACGTTAGGAAAAACTTTTCGATGCATATTGTGATCTGAAGTGTTAATGATTTTTGAAATATTAAAATAGATGCAATGATAAATGTACCATCAGTCTGGCAAACAGTTTGTAATACGTTATCTCCAATTCAGGTTCTGAGCAGTACACAAATTCAAGCATTTTGAACATTTAGTTTAACAATTTTAGTTTTCCCGTTATCTACAGACACAGTTGACAATATACCCTGCCAGACTTTAATGAACTATGTTTTTCTATGTTTAGTGACTCATCATTTATTGAGAACGATCAACATTTTTTTAAAAAAACAGTTGCTTCTGTCGTAGCATATTTGCTGGGCATGATTGTGACACTTGCATCATCAACAAAGACCACTACTTCTGCTTTTTCTGTGTAATATCTGAGGTAATTTATACATAGTACCAGCAAATGCGGTCCCATTATTGACCACTATGGAATATCATTAGTAATTTTCCCCTACTACGAATACAATTCAGCGCGAAACATGATTTTTCTGAATGCAGCATACGATATATTATAATGCGGTATATCTCAACATGTTTGTCACGAGCACAACTGTGCGTATCACCTGATATTATCACTGGGGAATAAACTCATGGATTGTACTGCAGTGCTGTCTTCCTTGCATTATTAAAATTATGTCGTTTCACTTGACTATCCGGAACGAATTAGTTCAGTCAACTAGTTAGATTCACCAGTCTTGTAACTCAATAGCAGCTTATCTTCGCTATCGATAGAAATCGACTTAATTCTTCGTGCTAAGCAAATAAATTGTATTTTTATCTTGCTAAATAACTGTCCCAGAGACTTATTGTCATCATTTTGTGCATACCTCTCACAACGTTTTAGCTGTATCTGAACCACTGTTGAGGTAGGATTAGGCGGGTATGAATGTTGTATGAACAAACTTGGGCTTCTCTATGAAACAGCTGTGTCAAAATATTTAAAAACCTAGTAACGGTACGTTCACAAATCACTCCAAGATTATAACTAAATAGTCCACTACACCAACAAAAATAAACAGAAATCCGTAGATTAAGGGATGCAATTCTGAGTTAGCGAAAATACCTTTCCGACGTGTTGCTGAAATGACTTTTGTATCGATAGAATCACACCACACATCCTCATTTTGACGTGGGCTATTTATCAGCGAATCACTGACAAGCTACATTCGCCATAAGAACAAATTCTGTTGCAAGTTAAAAGGAAGATAAGGATTTAACATGCTGTCGACGATGAGGTCATTCGAGAGTGAGTACGTTCTCGGATTGCGGAAGTATGGGGAAAGAAATCGGGCGTGCACTTTTCAAAGGAGCAATCAGTACAATCGCCCTAAACGACTTAGAGAAACCATGGAAAATCTAAATCTGAATGGCTGGATAGGGATTTGAACCACTGTCCTCCCGAATGCGTCACTGGCTAAAGCCGATCACTGAGTTGATTAAGCATTAATCGCCATGCTGGCCACGTTAAAACTGCCGACAGCTACTTCAGTTTATTATCGGAGATCGACTAATGTGAGTACTCCATTAAACATATCTCTGGCAATCTCTGCCGTCTTGAAGGTCAGCGCCGCAGAATGCAATCCACATTCCGAGCCGCAACTGCCGCCCTGCCATTAATAAGGCGGGACATACACTGGCGCCAGCGAGCGGCCGCATGACCTGTTGTTGCGGAGGCGTTATCTGGGCGCCGTGCAGAGGAACCAATACCACACGGTTACGTAATGCGGGACAGCGTGCCTGTGGCGCGCCAACAAGAGCGGCGCGGTATGAGAAAGCAGCAGATATAGCACACACCGTGTCTTGGACTCCGGGGTCGCTAACAGTCTTTCCTCCGTCTTGCATCTCGTTAAAATTTTGATGAAACTGACCAGAAATGTCAATTTTCGATTTATTTTTTATTTGTTAGTACAACTCATGGACAATACGTTCCCAAAGTTTCAATGTTGAAATCGCATCGGAAGTGCCTGAAAATTAATTAAAAGTGTGACGCGGCCTCCCTGCCACGCCCACGTTTTGAAGCAGCATTTCTATACCAGCTCAGTGATCAACGATTCTGTGTATTACTTTCAACCAAACGCGTGCGGGATACATCTAGAAGGCCGTGATACATACTATTTGTTTTTATAGATCATCTTTGGCCGATCCTTCACTTCTCACAAAGTGTGTTCATGCAAAATCCAAATGAGTCTCTAAATTCACTCATATGGAAACGATGCCCTAAAAACACATTAGCATCTGCTACAGTTGTTATGATGCAGTTATTGTATTTAATGATGGGAACGTCGGGAGGATGAAGGTATTAGAAAGAATGGGCTTCAAGACAGGAAATTTTACTCAAGACATGCTGAGAAAAATAGATTTACAGCGTGTGTCTGCAAGTGAAAAGTCAGTTGAAGACCTGGTAAAGAAAAGAAGACAGACAACAAGAAACCAGAAGAGACGCCTTGAAGGCAAAGACGACCCAGAGTACAAATGTGCTGTCTTCTGAAGAAGTGACATAAGGAAAAAAGGCTGAACTTTAAATTGCGTTTCCTGAATAGTTTGGTTTTTAAAGTTTATGTACCTTTTCCTCAGATCTATGACTTCTAGAATTATGAAATTTTGTAGACGTATTTCTGTAAACCTAATAAACGTTATCTCAAGAGCAAATTTCGAAATTCTGATTGCAAGCTGAGATATGGGGCAAAGTGCTTGGAATTTTGCATGAATTTAAAATTGTACTTATGGAATTATAATTAAAAAATTATGAAAATTCTCCTATTTAACCTACTCCAAAAACCTCATGAGAGAAGCTTACAACATATAAAGAGATGAAACAGAGAATTTTTTTGTAGAGATCTCTTGAATACTTTCTGAGAAAAAGGAACATACATTATTTTTTTGAAAATAAAACTTCAAATTTCATTCCAAAAAGAAGTTGAATATATATAATCAAAGGATTTTATATGTAAATGTGTTACTTTCACGTAAAGCGTGGTACAAAATTTCATTGCCATATCTCCAAAACTGTGGATTTGGTGCATTTTTGAAATAGTGTGTGTTTTTCATCAACGTTCCCCCTTAAACACAGAAAACGGGCGCAAAGCTGCGACACTTACGAGCTTTTTTTTTCTTCACTTAAAACATTGGTCGACAGAAAATTATGGATAAACTAACGTCTTTATTTGCCTGTACCTTTATTAAATCATCACATGGATTTCATTACTGCCAACACATTGATTTCCATAAAATAAAGAAAAATAAGGAAAACAGTAAATACTCATTAAAATAAAACTGTAAGATAAAAAGAAAGCCGCCGGCCAGAGTGGCCGAGCGGTTAAAGGCGCTACAGTCTGGAACCGCATGACCGCTACGGTCGCAGGTTCGAATCCTGCCTCGGGCATGGATGTGTGTGATGTCCTTAGGTTAGTTAGGTTTAAGTAGTTCTAAGTTCTAGGGGACTTATGACCACAGCAGTTGAGTCCAATAGTGCTCAGAGCCATTTCAACCAAAAAGAACGCCGCACCTCGAAGGAACTATGTACATGGGATAGAAAGCTGCACATGTGATATACATGTACAGACAAACAAATGACTACAGGTTCAGAAAATTTGGGTGATTTATTCAAGGGAAAGAGCTTACAAATTGAGCAATCTAATAGTGCGTTGGTTTACACCTGGCCCTTATGCAAGAAGTTATTCGGTTTGGCACTGATTAACAGAGTTCTTGGATGTCGTCCCGAGCGATACCGTCCCATTGGCTCTACAATTAGCACGTTACATCGTCAAAATCCCGAGCCAATTGAAAGGCCTGCCGGTAATGCTCCAAACGTTCTCAGTTGGGGAGAGATCCGGGGACATTGCTGGTGATGGTAGGGTTTGACAAGCACGAAGGTTTGACAAGCACGAAGACAAGCAGGAGAAACTCTCGCCGTGTGCGGGCGGGCATTATCTTGCTGAAATGTAAGCCCGGAATAGCTTGTCATTAAACGGCAACAAAACGGAGTGTAGAATATCGTAGACGTACCACTGTGTTGTAAGGGTGTCACAGATGACAACCAAAGGAGTCCTGCTATGAAAATCAATGGTATCACAGACCATCACTCCTGGTTGTCAGGTCATACAGTGGGCGGCAGTCAGGTTGATACCTCACACCTCTCCAGAGCGTCTACAAACAAGTCTTCGCTGCTCGTAGGGTCTCAGTTCGGTGCGGGATTCACCACTGAAGACAGTTCTACTGCAGTCAATGAGATTACAGACCAGAGACATGTCAAGAGAATCCTCAGACAGCGGTGGGACACCAAGATAGTGCCCGCCTGCACGCAGAGAAGGTTTCTACCTCTTATCTTCTTGCTTGACAAACCCAACCTCAGCCAGCAAGATCGCCAGATCTCTACCCAACTGAGAACGTTTGGAGCATTATAGGCAGAGCCTTCAGACCATTCTCTGGATGTTGACCACATAAAGCGCCAGTTGGACAGAAATTGGCAAGGTATCCCTCAGGAGAAAGTCCAACAGCTCTGTCAGTGATTGTCAAGCTGAATAGCTGATTGCATAAGGGCCAGAGGTGGATCAATGCGTCATTAAATCACTCAATTTGTGAATCCCTTTTTCCTGATTAAATTATCCAACTTTTCTGAAAGGGTAATCATTTGTTTGTGTGTACCTGTACATCAGATCTACCGGTTTTCGAATCATTCGGATAATTCCTTCGAGGTGAGTAGTTTCTTTTCATTTCTTGTCTTAGTGTGTGTGCGTTGCTACCTCAAACCCGTTGAATCAAATAATCGCAGATTTACCAGCGGCACTCAGTTTTCTTATGTCGGCTGCACAAAGCGTGGAAATTTAGACGACAGCTGATACCGAGCGAGGTGGCGCAGTGGTTAGCACACTGGACTCGCATTCGGGAGGACGACGGTTCAATCCCGTCTCCAGCCATCCTGATTTAGGTTTTCCGTGATTTCCCTAAATCGTTTCAGGCAAATGCCGGGATGGTTCCTTTGAAAGGGCACGGCCGATTTCCTTCCCAATCCTTCCCTAACCCGAGCTTGCGCTCCGTCTCTAATGACCTCGTTGTCGACGGGACGTTAAACATTACCCACCACCACCACCACGACAGCTGATATTGCGAGACACAGAGGAGACAGCGTTATTAACTTTGACGAAAGTGATAATCCATCACATAACCCTCTCACTTCCAGTACTAATTGGAGTAAAAGACATTAATGTATGCTTATTTTAATTAACGTCGTGAAAAAGATATTTTCCGCTGTTTCGTCTTCCAACGTGAGGAAGGGTGAGACATAATGGGTCATTCGTAAGTACCTCGGGGATTTCAGAAGACGACTGCACATAAACTACAAGACATGCAGAAAACAGGCAAACATCAGTGGACAGAACATCTCCCTAAGTTTGTAACTTGCATTACTGCTGCTCAACATGGACACCGTTTGTGTCGTGCAACCGTCAGTACGTGCACGCAGTTCATTGATGCAAATTGTCCAGGAAGGCACGATAGCAGCCAGTTTTGCAAATCTTCATTGTGTTGCCTGTCTGCATGCGGGAACTAATTTGAAGAGACAATACCAAGCAGAGCGGAGCAGAGGGTCAACAGGGAAACTTGATGACAGCACAACCTGCAGCTGCAAGGTGTAATTATAAGAATTTTCTAAATCATTAGCAGGCTTCCCTTTACCTGTGGAACGTTAATACGTAGCGCTAAGGTGCAAAAATTCCCACTGATATTTTTTCCTGGGGCACTTACTTCCCAATGGTAGTGAAAGGGTTACTGGACGAACTGTGATGGAGTTATTGACAGACAGACGCAAATGAACTTCATACAAATGTGGTAGCTTTTTACGTGTCCGCCTTCTATCGTCCAGACTATGGAACAAATTCCTATCAGAAATACGGAAGCATCACAAGGAGATGGTCATACTTATATAGACTGGAGGTGACTGATCCGTCATCAGCTTCCTAAAGCAACACCACGCAATTCTGGAAAAAACTGGGAAAAAGTCGATTTTGTAGGTTAGAAGATTTTCAAGTATGGTTAAGTAAAAAACTTCCAGCTCTTTTCTTTAAGGTTCACCAGTAACTGAGTGTGTAACGTCTAAGTCTTATAACCATACTGTCTCTGGCTAGATTTGTGCTACAAGCAACACTTTTTTTTTACTTTCAATTAAATTCTACACTCCTGGAAATAGAAAAAAGAACACATTGACACCGCTGTGTCAGACCCACCATACTTGCTCCGGACACTGCGAGAGGGCTGTACAAGCGATGATCACACGCACGGCACAGCGGACACACCAGGAACCGCGGTGTTGGCCGTCGAATGGCGCTAGCTGCGCAGCATTTGTGCACCGCCGCCGTCAGTGTCAGCCAGTTTGCCGTGGCATACGGAGCTCCATCGCAGTCTTTAACACTGGTAGCATGCCGCGACAGCGTGGACGTGAACCGTATGTGCAGTTGACGGACTTTGACCGAGGGCGTATAGTGGGCATGCGGGAGGCCGGGTGGACGTACCGCCGAATTGCTCAACACGTGGGGCGTGAGGTCTCCACAGTACATCGATGTTGTCGCCAGTGGTCGGCGGAAGGTGCACGTGCCCGTCGACCTGGGACCGGACCGCATGGACGCACGGATGCACGCCAAGACCGTAGGATCCTACGCAGTGCCGTAGGGGACCGCACCGCCACTTCCCAGCAAATTAGGGACACTGTTGCTCCTGGGGTATCGGCGAGGACCATTCGCAACCGTCTCCATGAAGCTGGGCTACGGTCCAGCACACCGTTAGGCCGTCTTCCGCTCACGCCCCAACATCGTGCAGCCCGCCTCCAGTGGTGTCGCGACGGGCGTGAATGGAGGGACGAATGGAGACGTGTCGTCTTCAGCGATGAGAGTCGCTTCTGCCTTGGTGCCAATGATGGTCGTATGCGTGTTTGGCGCCGTGCAGGTGAGCGCCACAATCAAGACTGCATACGACCGAGGCACACAGGGCCAACACCCGGCATCATGGTGTGGGGAGCGATCTCCTACACTGGCCGTACACCACTGGTGATCGTCGAGGGGACACTGAATAGTGCACGGTACATCCAAACCGTCATCGAACCCATCGTTCTACCATTCCTAGACCGGCAAGGGAACTTGCTGTTCCAACAGGACAATGCACGTCCGCATGTATCCCGTGCCACCCAACGTGCTCTAGAAGGTGTAAGTCAACTACCCTGGCCAGCAAGATCTCCGGATCTGTCCCCCATTGAGCATGTTTAGGACTGGATGAAGCGTCGTCTCACGCGGTCTGCACGTCCAGCACGAACGCTGGTCCAACTGAGGCGCCAGGTGGAAATGGCATGGCAAGCCATTCCACAGGACTACATCCAGCATCTCTACGATCGTCTCCATGGGAGAATAGCAGCCTGCATTGCTGCGAAAGGTGGATATACACTGTACCTAGTGCCGACATTGTGCATGCTCTGTTGCCTGTGTCTATGTGCCTGTGGTTCTGTCAGTGTGATCATGTGATGTATCTGACCCCAGGAATGTGTCAATAAAGTTTCCCCTTCCTGGGACAATGAATTCACGGTGTTCTTATTTCAATTTCCACGAGTGTATATGTATTACCAAATGGAAATGCTAGTCAAATTAATATTGAATGAAAATTTTTTTGCATATATTATGGCTTCTTGATTTGTTTTCAGAGGGGGTCTGCCTTGAGTAAAACTCAGTTTTATCTTTTCCGGGAAACAGAAGAAAATATAAAATTGTATTTTGCTCAAGATGGAGCCTCTACAAAAAAAACTATTTCTAAGCAAACACGGGCAGGACAGCTTCAACCTCAATATGATTATTACATCTTCTTGTTTTTAATTACTAATAACATGATAATAATTAAAAATTTTCAGAAGCACGTGAAATACATTATTTTTTAATAAGATGTATAAACCAATAATACTGTTCAGTCACTAGAAATAAAAATATATTTTGTTTTCTATTTAGCGTTGCACATTTGTTCAGATTGTAATTTATTTTCAACACCCACATTTTCATGCCATTATTAATTAAAAACAAAACGACGTCGCTGCTTTTAAAAAACTGTGATTCAATATTATTTGTTAATTAACATTTCTGTTTGATAATAAAAAATTAATTTAAATAAAAGTGAAAAAAACTGGCTACTAGTAAGTTTTGAACCAGGGACCCCATAATTACATGACACACAGTAAGCATTTTTAATTAGTTTTACACAACAGGTTCATTATTCACACCAATACGTCTAATAATTAACTACTTTAAAAAGAAGTGACATGCAGTTGATTAATATATTATAATAAAAAATATATAAGAAATAAACTGCTTCTTTGTTATCTAACTTGTGTGTTTTGGCACTCTCCACATGATCGTTTATCTTTTTACCTGTGTATTTTTGTCTCAGCCGAAACATGATGGTACGTAGCTCGTTCAACTATCAGCGATTTTGTGTAAATAATTGAAATGTCTTGAATCTGAATGAAATTGCTGTTGGGACATTGACCTCCAAATTCGATAAGAGTGCAGAACAGTCGATGCGGTACCTTCGACAGCCAATGAACTGTCAGAGACTGGCACATGCTGCTGTAACTGGAAACTGCTGGAATGAACGTGACCACGCCATGAGCCCATCTCCTCCTTTACTTGTTGTAAGCAATGAAAGAGTGGTATTGTAGAAAATTCAGCGTGTGATGATTTCTTCCTACAACACAACACACGATCTCGCAGAAATAATATGGTGGACGGCTGTCCTCAGCCACAAACATTTCAGCATGTGGAGAGACCAGTTCTATCTGTCGTCGTGAACCTCTCAGTGCGTACTGTATCTTGACCTGCTGTCAGTAGATGTGATGCCGCTCAAAGCCGTTCGGCATAGATCCTTGTAGCGCCGGGGACTGCCTTTCAAGGCTCTTGGAGGTGCAGTTATGTAACTACAATTTTCTTTCCCTTGCACCATACATCTGGAACATGCGAGTGATATGTCTTAAGTGTGACAGTCCAGCAATGCGATTATATGAATTATTCTTAGGCCAAACAAAGTGCTGCACTACTTTATGTTGCTGGTTTCATCGAATATCAATTAATGTTCTACACAATGAGAAAGCAGAGTACCTTAAGTTTTAAATTTCTTGTTGACACTAAGGTCACTAGATCTATTTGTTTTTATATTTTTCGATGCAATGACATGAGCATTTCACAATACCGCTACCAGTTTCGACAAGCCAGTGCGCGGGTTCCCGGGTTCGATTCCCGGCGGGGTCAGGGATTTTCTCTGCCTCGTGATGACTGGGTGTTGTGTGATGTCCTTAGGTTAGTTAGGTTTAAGTAGTTCTAAGTTCTAGGGGACTGATGACCATAGCTGTTAAGTGCCATAGTGCTCAGAGACATTTGAACCATTTGAACAAACCATTGGTCATCTAAAGGCCGTCAGTAGGCAAAAATAGCAAACAAATAATCACTTTATAATCTATAAAATCTGCCAAGAACCTATTCAGGCAACGATAGAAAGGAATAAAATCATGAATCAAGGCACAGCAGATTTTCTGCGTTATATTCATCAAAGCAAAACGTAGCCAAAGGTGGTGTCCAGAGGTCTGGGCCCATCCCTCTCAAAGCATTTACATGAAATTATACACGACCTGGCTGTCACATAGTGAAATTGAAAGATATTTCATTTTCATCACACGACGAAAAGCGGATACGCACTGTCGATAGTCAAGGGGCCATCGATAGTGTTAAATTATCGATATACAGACAGCACTGAAAGCTATCTCCTATCCATAATTTATCCAGGACCAACTGCTGCAAATTTTTAGGTTTACTTGAGCTCAACAATTTTGTTTTGTTAAGCAGTTCATATCTTACTTGCAGTTGAGTTTAATGTAAGTGCTGCAGTTTATTGCTTTTTTCCGAGTGCTGTTGTGATACTTCGTAATTACAGATAAGTTTGTAACAAGAAAAAAGAGGAAAACCAATTTTCATTCGTCCACTAGCGTTATTGTAAGTTAACATTACGTACGTGTTACTATAAGAGCCTAATCACCTCTCTATAGCAGTTTAAGATTAGCACTGAAGTCGTTATTTGGAAACTGGTAGAACTTTGGGGTTGCAATACTTCAGTATTTCACAAGGCATCTGTGTGGTAACCATAACTACAAATAACATTACATTAAAATCAGTGCATAAAAATACACTTAGATTTGCCTGTACTGCAACGCGGGATTAGCCGTTCGGTCTAGGGCGCGGCAGTCATGGACTGTGCGGCTGGTCCCAGCGGAGGTTCGAGTCCTTCCTCGGGCATGGGTGTGTGTGTTTGTCCTTAGGATAATTTAGGTTAAGTAGTGTGTAAGCTTAGGGACTGATGACCTTAGCAGGTAAGTCCCATAAGATTTCACACACATTTGAACATTTTATTTTATTTTTTTTATTTTTTTTTTTTTGCCTGTACCACACAAAAATGGCATGGATCAACAAAAACATCGCCCAAATGGCAATGATTGCATTTCTTTAACATTTTGCTCAAAATTCAAATGTTAGTGTCAAAACTGCAAAATATGACTCAATCTGGTCACCCGAGCGGTATTCAGTTACAAAAACCACTCCCGATACGGATTGATGGGGAGGGATGTATGGAAAGTGGTAGGGGTACGTGATCACGGCACATTCTGTAGTTCTTTCGTTTCTAAAAGATTTTTTCAACGGACTGCTTCAACTCGTCCGAACCGACTGCACCCTGCAACCGCCCCCCCCCTCCCCCCCATCTCCACCGGTATCGACCCAGATCTATTTACGCTGCTGTAGCACTATAATAACTAAAGCGTTTTCAGATGTTCAAACCGTAATATTTTTAAGCTGCAGAAACAGTTACATAATTTTTTCTTCGTTATATTTGTACAAGTACTTATTTTGATTGGGGGAATAGTTACCTATTTTTCGGGCTGAGCATTTAATTTTAATTTTGGTTCACTCAAGATTTCAACAATATGCGTAGTACAGCGATATTTACATTGGTGGCTATACTGTGGATGGTCACTGCACAGTAGGAGAGATGCATTTCAGCAGCTGAAGTGCTGTCACAAGCAGAACTTCTACGCTATAGCTAGTGTGTCTGCAGTGATCGTATTTACAGGCCACGCAGGTAGGACCAATAATTAGACGGACGTTAGCAGTCTCCGATTACAGCAACGAATAAGAAAATCAGCTCGTAAACAACTGAGGCGGCCGCTTCTAAACTCACAGTTCAGCAGGCAGCAGCAAAGAAAGCTGGCCGGCCCTTCAGAACAAAGGGATGGACTCGCACGGCGCTGAGAACGAGAATGAGTTCCTGCACAGGTGCCACGTTATTTTGCACACGTTCTATTTCTCTTGTTCACTGTAAGCAGTATGCAGCATTTTTCACGGAGGAAGTTTTTGTTTTTGCTTTTGTCTCCTTGTAAAACAGTATGGAAGCCGTCGTCTGAAGGAGCCTATGACTTTTGTGACCTCATATGCAATAACTACATGAAAATCATCGTTTAAATGTCAAAGCTAAATGCAAGTACTAATCTAATAACTGAGTAAGTACGCTGTACCAATCGTACAGTAAGAAAATGTGCAGTCTAAAACTACTACTAACAAACTGTGTGCCACTAAGGGAGAAATACTGAGTCTAACACCCTGTTTATGACAAAGTCATGAGTGATGGACCCAAGTTTGGGCGGGCCACGGCTTTAAAAGGAAATTGGCCATATCCTTTCTAAAAGAATTATCTCAGATTTTGCCTTAATCAAATGGTTCAAATGGCTCTGAGCACTAAGGGACTTAACATCAATGGTCATCAGTCCCCTAGAACTTAGAACTACTTAAACCTAACTAACCTAAGGACATCACACAACACCCAGTCATCACGAGGCAGAGAAAATCCCTGACCTCACCGGGAATCGAACCCGGGAACCCGGGCGTGGGAAGCGAGAACGCTACCGCACGACCACGAGCTGCGGACTTTTCCTTAGTCGATGTAAGAGAATCGAAATCTGTCTGGATGTCAGGTGAGTGACATCAACCTCAGATCTGAAGGACGTAATTACATTGGACTACAGTTATACCTGTACTTAGCACATCTGTTGAAGCAGGTATCTACATACGACTTTTATATTAAGTGTTGAAAGTCTTCAAAGTCAAGATGGCAATTTTTTTTTTAATTTGATTACTAGTCTCGACTACGTATGAGCCATCTTCAGATCATAATAACATTCTTGATTAGTGTAACTGCCATGTGGGCTCTAGGCTTCTTTAAAATATCTTTCAAAACTGACAACATTCACACCGAACGTATAGGTAACATAACTTCATGTTGTTCATAACCAATCAAGTACAAAGGTCATAAAACTAAGGAGTTACGCCGTTAGAAATTAGTAACTGACAATTTGATCGGTATTGGTATTTTCTCATAGCACAGATCATCATGACTACATTATTACAACGTGGTAATGAAAATAAAATAAAAAAATTTGCTTTCTTTATTTAAAGGATTTTCAGCCCTTAAAATAAAAATACGACAGATCACTTGTCTCTAACGCTGACAATGTCAACAAACATGGTCTACATATGATAATAAAATTAACACCTATTCTTGGAAGTATCTTTCCGCTTTCATAGAGAGAAACAAACAGTGACGAAGATTGTTGTTAATTCCGATGCATAAAATTCGTTCAATACTCATTCCATCTTTTCTCCCTTCTTTTAGGAGATCCATTGGAATTTGACGAACTGCTATTACATTACGCAACATAAAGTAACAGATTTAGATTCTTATGTAAACCAACAAGATGTTATTCTTGGTTGACTTCTGTCTCTAGAAGCGGTCTGCCTTCAGCTGCACCGTTCTTCAATTGCCGAAGATTTACGGCCCGTCAGATAAACGATCGTCATTGCTAGCAGACAATCTGATTCACAGACGCTGGAACGTTTCACAAATCAAGCACTGTATGGTTTAAATTCTTGTGTACACTTGGACAAGCATACGCACACGCACGTGCAATTTCACGCACTTCGCCTGTTAGTTCCCAAATAGTTGACTACCAACGGTAAGTAATAAGATTTAGCGCACGATAGTGTGTTGACAAGGTACTTTGTATTTAGCTAGAAACCACCTATAGATGGTGGCTAGTGCTTTTATACACTACTGTCCATTAAACTTGCTGCACCACGAAGCTGACGTGGTACAGACGCGAGATTTAACCGACAGGAAGAAAATGCTGTGATATGCAAATGATTAGCTTTTCAGAGCATTCACATAAGGTTGGCACCGGTGGCGACACCTACAACGTGCTGACAGGAGGAAAGTTTCCAACCGATTTCTCATACACAAGCAGCAGCTGACCGGCGTTGCCTGGTGAAACGTTGTTGTGATGCCTCGTGTAAGGAGGAGAAATGCGTAGCATCACGTTCCCGACTTTGATAAAGGTCGGATTGTAGCTTATCGCGATTGCGGTTTGTCGTATCGCGGCATTCCTGCTCGCGTTGGTCGAGATCCAATCACCGTTAGCAGAAAATGGAGTCGGTGGGTTCAGGAGGGTAATACGGAACGCCGTGCTGGATCCCAACAGCTTCGTATCATTAGCAGTCGAGATGACAGGCATCTTATCCGCATGGCTGTAACGGATCGTGCAGCCACGTCTCGATCAATGAATTAACGGATGGGAACGTTTGCAAGACAACAACCGTCTGCACGAACAGTTCGACGACGTTTGCAGCAGCATGGACTATCAGCTCGGAGACTGTGGCTGCGGTTACCGTTGACGCTGCAGCACAGACAGAAGCGCCTGCGATGGTGTACTTAACGACGAACCTGGGTGCATGAATGGCAAAAGATCATTTTTTCGGATGGATCCAGGTTATTTTTACAGCATCATGATAGTCGCAAGCGTGTTTGGCGACATCGCGGTGAACGCACATTGGAAGCGTGCATTCGTCATCGCCATACTGGCGTATCACTTGGCGTGATGGTATGGGGTGCCATTGATTACACGTGTCGGTCACCTCTTGTTCGCATTGACGGCACTTTGAACAGTGGACGCTACATTTCAGATGTGTTACGAGCCGTGGCTCTACCCTTCATTCGATCCCTCCGAAAACCTACATTTCAGCAGGATAATGCACGACCACATGTTGCAGGTCCTGTACGGCCCTTTCAGGATACAGAAAATGTGCGACTGCTGTCCTGGTCAGAACAATCTCCACATCTCTCACCAATTGAAAACGTCTCGTCAATGGTGGCCGAGCAACTGGCTCGTCATAATACGCCAGTCTCTACTCTTGATGAACTGTGGTATCGTGTTGAAGCTGCATGAGCAGCTGTACCTGTACACGCCATCCAAGCTCTGTTTGACTCAATGCCCAGGCGGATCAAGGCCGTTATTAGGGCAAGAGGCGGTTGTTCTGGGTGCTGATTTCTCAGTATCTATGCACCCAAATTGCGTGAAATGTAGTCACATGTCAGTTCTAGTATAATATATTTGTCCAATGAATACCCGTTTATCATGTGCATTTCTTCTTGGTGGAGCAATTTTAATGGCCGGTAGTGTATTAGACATCGTTGGACGATTTCTTCGTTTTATGTAGCATCGGCGATGGCATTTAACAGTTCTTCAAAACTGAGCACTAAGATGAGAGGATGTCCTTTCACAAATGATCCCTACTTGTTTTCGCAGAGGATACTGAAATAATATATCACTTCGTCGGTGGAGTTCTCGTTTACCATGTAGACCGACATTTCTACCAGTTCCGATTAATGTGCAGTGCAGTACTCTACGATACATAACACGAAAAGCCTTCACCTTTGCTGGATAACTTTCGGCACGACGGAAAGCAACCGCCAGCTTTCACCGTTCAGCGACCCTTCTGTGGAATCTCTCACCACTATCCTGCGTTTCTCAAGCAGTTGGTCCATGCCCATCTCATTCCGCGCCATAGCATACCCTGATGCTAGGATCGACATCGATACACCGTGCGGTTAATTTTTTGGTCAACTACAGCACATTCTAGCGTCGCTGTTAGGAAACATGTTAAAGCTTCGACCCAACTTGTGGTGATAGAGCGATCCACAGGCGCTTTCCACGTGACATTCAGGCAGCTGGGAGCTGATATGTGGAAGTGTTTGCGAGTTAATACTGAGCTTGCTTCGTCGCGCAAACATGATAAATACGTCGCCACCGAACTGATCTTTGGTCCGACCACTAGAATGGTACCGCATTGTAGCAAGGGTCAGTGGGCTTCGCACGCCTCGTGGTCGCCGATTCCTTTATCGGAAGGCGATCCGTGTTCCGCTATTTGTCGCACTGGAGGAGAGGAGTTAACGACCGCTTTATGTTCGGCCCACCGCCAGGCGCCGGACTCGTAGCTCTTCCCAAGGACGACGCCGGTTCGGGCGCACGCGCTCCGGTGGGAAGCTGTCTTCGGTGGAGCCGAAACTCGTTCGTAGCATACGACAAGGCACACGATAATTATGGTGTCGGGTTGTCTAAGAACTTCATAAAGTACAAATATCACTTGGAAATAGCGGTAAAAGTGAACTGCCATTAATGTGAACGAAATGAAAACATGTCGGCTCGTCAGGGAAAGACTGTGTGTATTAGGTCAAAAATGTGCTTATGTAACGACATAGTCCCTTTTCATTTCAGTGTACTTCTTCCCAAATATTTTGGTCTCTAGGTTCCACACATAAAACACGGATTCTGTAACTATTCAAGGTTTATTTATTTATTTATTTAGCGTATGGCGCTACACACATGGTTTACACTTACTACCTTATCAAATTATATGATAAAATACGCTATAAAATACGTAAGTGAAGGATTCATATTCAGATAAAATACAATACATAAAGACAATAAGAAGTAACATCACAGCAGATATTTTATGTTACACAAGTCTTCACCGAGCGAGGTGGCGCAGTGGTTAGACACTGGACTCGCATTCGGGAGGACGACGGTGCAATCCCGCGTCCGGCCATCGTGATTTAGGTTTTCCGTGATTTCCCTAAATCACTCCAGGCAAATGCCGGGATAGTTCCTCTGAAAGGGCACAGCCGACTTCCTTCCCCATCCTTCCCTAATTCGATGAGACCGATGACCACGCTGTCTGGTCTCCTTCCCCAAACAACCAACCAACCACAAGTCTTCAAATTCTGACGTCCAAATTGGCGATCCATTCGAGGCAGAGCGGTGTGGCGTTGAAGAAGTCAGCCCAACTACCCTGGTAGGCTCCTAATTCACAGTCCTGGGCGATGTGCTGTATTGTTTGATTAGGTGCCCCACAGTGACAGCTAGGGCTGGGAGGCTTTCCCCATTTGTGTAGATTGTGTGCACATACTCCATGTCCTGTTCGGATTCTGTTTAGGCTTTTCCATAGCTGTCTTGGAAGTGCAAAGCCCTTAGGTTTCTCTGATGGACAGATAAGTTCACGGTTGTCAGGGGAGGCACTATCACTCCAGCTCTCGTGCCGTTTAGTATCCATGCTGAAGCTGGCAGCTGACAGTTGTTGGGCCAGTCTTAAAGGGGGATTTCTGGAGCGGAGTCGTATTCTTCCCAAAGTTGGCACATCTTCATGGATAGGAAGTAGGGGGTTATTCGTTATTTTTGTGTACTCCTTCATCAGAGCTTCCTGTCTTCACAGGGAGGGTGGAGCTATATGACTGAGTGTTGGAAGCCAATATAGTGGGGTAGTCTTTATGCATCCAGTTATGGTTCTCATTGCAGCGTTGAGCTGGGTGTCCACCTTGTTTACATACTTGCTGGTTAAGCACACTGTGCACCAGCGTGTCAAGCATGTAAACAAGGTGGACACCCAGCTCAACGCTGCTATGAGAACCATAACTGGATGCATAAAGACTACCCCGCTATATTGGCTATTCAAGATAAAACCATTATTGATGCCACAAACTTTGACTCTTCATCTGCATTTGCAAACATACTCTGTAAACCACTGTGAAGGGCGTGACAGAGGGTGCTAGCATGTTAGGATCTCTTTCCGTTCCAAACTTGTATTAAGTGCGGCGCAATCACTGCTTAAATGTCACTGGGCGTGTTACAGTTAGTCTAATTTTTCGTAAGAGGAAACATTATCTGTTGTCGGCTGTATGTTTATATTCTTTGTCTGTTGTGCTACTGGCCAGTTTCGACTACCGTCTCATTATCAGGCACCTATAAAATGAACGTACTAAAATAGATGAGAAATATGTAATCCGTATACTTTTAGAGAATTCAAAAATCTAATGATGAGAGAGTCTTAAATTCGGCGTAAGTTATCGTCCATTACTTACCTATACACTGGTCAGCCATCTATATATCAACTATCACACGTTGTATGCCTCCTGGTGGCTTTGCGGGCACGTGACGCAGTAACAAAAGTATGTAAGTGAAGCAGACACGGATGGAGGACCCTAGCGAAGATTCGGGCTTCAAATGGGGAAAGCCTTTTGGATAAGCGACTTTACCAAAGGGCAGATTATTACTGTGCAGAGCTAGTCAACGAGTATCTCGAAAACGGCGAAGCTGGTCGAATGCTCACGTGCTGCTGTCGTGAGCATTTACGGAAACAGGTAGAAGGACAGTGAAACTACCACTAGGCGCTAAATGGTTGGACGTCCACGACTCTTCACTGAACGTATGGTTCAGAGGCTCGTCTGCTCTGTAAAGTAGGATAGATGGTCATCTGTGGCATCTCTGCCGAAAGAGCACAATACTGGTACACGCAAAAGTGTTTCGGAACATATCGTTCATCGTATATTATTGAACATGGAGCTCCGCAGCAGACCACACCTACGAGTTCGCATCTTGACCCAACGACATCGTCAATTACGATTGTTGTGGGCAACGGTCCATCAGGATTCGACCGTCGATCAACGGAAACCTGTCGGCTCCTCGGGAATCAAATTTTTGCCTCTAAATGCGCAGGCGCGCCACGCGCGCAGACTGGGGGAAGCAGTATAATGGTGCGGGAGACATTCTCTTGCGCTTTCATGGGACCCGTGGCAGTAAGTGAAGACACACTGGCAGCTGCTTGATTTCTTCCCCGACGGCGATGTCATCTCCCAGCAACATAATTGTCCGTGCCTTGGAGCCATAACCGATCTGCAGAGCTTTGAGGAGCGTTATAAATCCTATGTAACCCATCTGGGTCGCTATTTGCCGCCACTACCGCGTACGCAAAACAGTGGACCTGTGCGAATACATCTAATGCCACATAACTCCAAAACTTACCATCAAACTATCGGGTCCCTAAGATGCAGAATCAGTTAAGTGTTTCGTTCCAAAGAGGGACGAACAAATTATTAGGCAAGTGGTCATAATGTTTGGCTCATCAGTTTACACTAACAGTACGCTTCATGCTGCACACGATGTGGCATACAAATCTAATTAGCAATCGACATATGCTTTCCGTCGAATACAAACGGAAGGATAGTAAAATGTGCAAAAGATGCATACACAGAGTAATTTGAGGACGAAGATTTCCTCCTTTCACTGTAGGACCACATCGTTTCATGTGCGAACCACACAACTAATCTACTAGTAACATCACAAACAGACTGACGTAGTCAGCTGTTCTGACCTCTGCCAAAGCTACACTCAAAGACAGTATACAAGTCCATCGATAGTGTATGTTCATGCGTATTACATAGTTTGCTGGAGTGCGAATTAGTGATAGTTAAATCTTACATTGTAAGATACACCACATGCAACGTCAAAATAGTACAAACGCAATTCGTGAATGTGAACAATGTTCATCTATAGTGAGAGAACTACGATCTGTGTACAACATTGTGTTAAGGAACTTGAATTCTGGACAGTTGCAAGAACTACATAACACATCAGTATTATAGAATCGGGCGCTGATAACCACGCAGTTGAGCGCCCCACAAACCAAACATCATCATCACCCCAGTATTATAGAATGTGTATCATATTAGTCTAGCTGAGATGGCAAACATGATGGACTGGATATCATTAAGCTGCTTGTCCAAGTATAATGCACGTAACATTGGTAAAGAGACATATCACCATAGTGCTAATAATCTAAATGTGAATCGTGTCTGTGACGGAAACATATTTCAGTTACTTAAATACGAAATACAATTATAAACAAGATTATTTAGTATAATTTTGTCTTCAAGGTCCGTAGGGGAGCGATATGTGGCATACTGATGGATATCTCTTGTTACCTCAATACCGGTTGCTGAAATTTTGGAAGTAGGATGTTGCGGGATAATTTGCCTCTGTGTTCAAGGTTCTACTATGCAGCCTCTGAATCACGGGGTCCCGGATTCGATTCCCGGTCGTGTTGGGGTGTTTATGTCGTCCTCGTCATTTCATCATCATCATCATAATCATCATTTGTGACAATGGCTATATTGGATAGTGTAAAAATTAGACTCTGTACAAATTGGGACTTCGTACGGGGGCTGATGACCACGTAGTAGAGCGCCCCACAAACCAATCGTCATCAAGGTTCTGCCAGTTAATATTTTTCATCATTTTTGTAACGCTCTCACGCAAATCAAACAGACTGGCACCATTCTTGACGCCCTTCTCACCATACGTCCAATATACCTGTCAGTCCTGTTTGATATGGGTATCTTACTCTAAATTCATGTCGATACATTTCCTGACATCCGCTAGGAAAACAGTTTAGTTTCCATCGATTAAAATGCCCATAGACTCCGAAATAGCGTGATAGCGTATTGTGTAAGGCCGCTAGCAAGCACCCTGATGGGGCGCGGTGGATTCAGTCGTAGTGTAACATAAATTTTATTCTTATTATCTCTTTTTTAATGATTCTTGCTCTACTTTCATTTCAGGTAATAAACGATAATTTCGTTGATTATGTTGTTACAAAACAGATGGAGCAATAAAATATAGTTGATCTCGTATTTGACATCTAACAGTTGCTTATAAATGTATTTGGTATGTTATTATTTATAATTTTAGCGTGATTGTCGTCATAGAAATGTGATAACATAAACTTTTCCCGCCCCATAAACATTGTCTGAAGGACATACTGCCACAGCTGCATCTACGCTACTGGCCATTAAAATTGCAAAACCACGAAGATGACGTGCTACAGACGCGAAATTTAACCGACAGGAAAAATTCTGTGATATGCAAATGATTAGCTTTTCAGAGCATTCACACAAGGTTGGCGCCGCTGGCGACACCTACAACGTGCTGGCATAAGTTTCCAGTCGATTTCTCATACACAAACAGCAATTGACCGGCGTTGCCTGGTGAAACGTTGTTGTGATGCCTCGTGTAAGGAGGAGAAATGCGTACCATCACGTTTCCGACTTTGATAAATGTCGGATTGTAGCCTATCGCGATTGCGGTTTATCGTATCGCGACATTGCTGTTCGCATTGGTCGAGATCCAATGACTGTTAACAGAATATGGAATCGGTGGGTTCGGGAGGGTGATACAGAACGCCGTGCTGGATCCCAACGGCCTCGTATCACTAGCAGTCGAGATGACAGGCATCTGATCCGCATGGCTGTAACGGATCGTGCAGCCACATCTAGATCCCTGAGTCAACAGATGTGGACGTTTGCAAAACAACAACCATCCGCACAAACAGTTCGACGACGTTTGCAGCACCATGGACTATCAGCTCGGAGACCATAGCTGCGGTTACCCTTGATGCTGCATCACAGACAGGAGCGCCTGCGATGGTGTACTCAACGATGAACCTGGGTGCACGAATGGCAAAACGTCATTTTTTCGGATGAATCCAGCTTATGTTTACAGCATCATGATGGTCACATCCGTGTTTGGCGACATCGCAGTGAACGCACATTGGAAGCATGTATTCGTCATCGCTATTCTGGCGTATCATCCGGCGTGATGGTATGGGGTGCCATTGGTTACACGTCTCGGTCACCTCTTGTTCGCAATGGACGTTACATTTCAGATGTGTTACGACCTGTGGCTCTATCCTTCACCGGGTTCCCGGGTTCGATTCCCAGCGGGGTCAGGGATTTTCTCTGCCTCGTGATGACTTGGTGTTGCGTGATGTCCTTAGGTTAGTTAGGTTTAAGTAGTTCTAAGTTCTAGGGTACTGATGACCATAGATGTTAAGTCCTATAGTGCTCAGAGCCGTTTGAACCAATCTACCCTTCATTCGATCCCTGCGACACCCTACATTTCAGCAGGATAATGCACGACCGCATGTTGCAGGTATTTCTATAAAATTTGTTTCTAAAATATGCCAGACGAGTTTTCGAGCGCGATATCATTGTTTCCAAACGGACTAGCTACATTTGACCTAAACGAAAATAGGGCAATTATTTAGACGAAACTTGGCTTCATGCGTATCATACTTTAAATAAATGCTAGTGAAGTGACAGCGTTCGAGGAGTGTTGTCAAACGACACTGCCGGTCTACGTGTAACTGTTGTGTTACTGACCTACAGAAATGTTGTTTGCGGCACTGGCACCGCTCTACTTAGAAGGATAGCAGAGGTTTTTTTTAATTTTATTTTGTGGTTTTTCGAATCGATAGTACTTATACGCAACTACATACACATTTCGTATAAATAACATATCGCAATAACGGGAAACCTCCCTCGGGCATGGGGGTGTGTGTTATCCTTAGCGCAAGTTAGTTTAAGTTAGATTAAGTAGTGTGTAAGGCTAGGGACCGATGATCTCAGCAGCTTGGTCCCATACGAACTTCCCACAAATTTTCAAATTTCCAATAACGGGAAAAACATTTACCACGGCATCAATAAAAAAACACGGAATTGCAAGGTACAGTTCAATAGATACACAAGAAGTAAAGGAGTAGGAGAATAGTGTTTAACGTCCCGTCGACAAGAGGTCATTAGAGAAGAAACACAAGCTTGGATTAGGGAAGGATTGGGAAGGGAATACGCCGTGCCCTTTCAAGGAACCATTCTCGCATTTGCCTGAAACGATTTCAAGAAATCACGGAAAACCTAAATCAGGATGACCGGAGACGGGTTTGAACCGTCATCCTCCCGAATGCGAGTCCAGTGAGCTAACCACTGCGCCACCTCGCTCGGTAAACACGAAGTAAAGCTTTTGTGTAACAATGACAACTTAATAATTAAATTGAAGGCTCCATGTATGCAACTATTTGACAACGCACATCGTTATTATAAAAGATCACTAAACATTATTGCAATTTATAAATTACAATGATACAAAACATTATTTACAATGAAATTGACCTGGAACATACATGAATTACCAGCGCGATGGGTAAGGCTTTGACCATTGTATGTCAGCCCCAAGATGTGTTACCTGACGCAGTAACACTACCAATTTTGGACTTTTACGGTTGTGTTGGTAACTGATATTACACGTGGGCTATTGACGAACTAGTTCGTTGATCTAGTAAGGGAGTTAGCTTTAAGAGCGTTAAGATATGGAACGGATCGCTTCTTAAACAGTTTTTATTTTTAAGTCTTGTGGGCTATTGTGATTTTAATGAAACATGGAGCATTTAATATTTTTCTCAGTGTCTCATTCTGCACATCGTAAAGATTGTTGAGAAGCGTTAACGTTGTATGTCATCAAACAGAGCAGGCTTACGACTTTACTGGCTGTATTATTGACTTATAAAGTAGGAGACCGTTTTTCCTATTTAGAGACGACCTTCGGTTTGTTAAGGGGTATAAGGTAGCTAACACACTGTTTGCTTTGTTCGTTACGTGTATGGTTCTTCAAGATAACGCGTTTGTCTAAGTGAACTACAATATATTTGGCGGCATCACTCCAAGGAGAGTCTTCATTGAACAACACCACTGGGGTTTGTAAATCCTGTCTTTTTCTTGAATAAAATGTAGCTTGACTTTTCGCCACAAATATTCTGACCCGTAGTTCTGTGAGCCATTTTTCAAGCAATAGTAGACCCCGCTGGAGTTTGTCATGAATGTTGGTGACATTGTTGTCTATGCGACTGCGTGGTCAGCCGGTGCCTGCCCTCCCTCTTCGTCGAGCGTGAACTAGGGATGAGAAAAACCGATCGGTGAAAAGAAAGACAGGTATATTAGTTCTAAATAACCAGTATTTTTCGGTATTTGTGTTGTCTCGGTTGTACGAGATTTTTCTATTTTTGACTAATAACTGGGTGAAAAATTTGTTCATCAATTTGTCATAGAAACGATGCTAAAGCTTCTTTTTTTAAACAAACGAGTAATATTTATGCGCAAAACTTCCACTGGTTTGAAAAATTGGGTTATTATAGAAAATGGGAAAGGCGGCCAGTGCTGCAATAATGACAACGCCGATTACAAAAACGAGCAAAGAATACATGACATCATAATCGGAACAGTATTGCTGAGACAATAATGTACCCGTGACCGTGTAGCATGCCCTATTAGATGATGCTTGTAGCCCTTAGAAACAGTCAACTTAAGACGAAAAACAGTTGCTCGACCTCAGTTTTCACCCTTAAGCAATGACTATTCGTAAGGGCAAATAGTGCTATGATCCTCACTTGTATCATAATTTTTGAGAAAAGTTTCAAAAATATTAAGACTAAGTTTTCTTTTATTTACCTGATTCATTTGAGATTTTGATTCTACATATCTTGATACGTATAATACAAAAATGTGAGGCTCTCTTAGAGCTTTTCACTCTTTGTTCGGTGTCTACGGAAAATCGATTGAGTCAGAAACAATTTATATTGTGCATTATTAACAGTTACGTTAGTTTGCACAGAGAAAAAACCAGTATAATCGAAAACCGGTTGTTTCAGCGAAAACCGCCGTCCCCATCGTAAACAGAGCGATGGCTACCACCATGCCCAAGTTTTCGATTCAGTTCGGTTTACAAGCCTGAAACTAACAACGGCTATGCAAAGCACCTGCTGTTGTTGCAGGTGGGGTACGACGAACATGACTTAGTGTTCTCCAAGCCAGGATACGTGTCAACTGTCACGAGAGAGATGCGTTTCCTGCCCCACTGCCGGAAGAAGTACACAAGTACACACTTACACCACGAGTGCTCCCATCGTTTCCGAGCGAGGCCTTCGGGTAGGGTCAACTCTTCCTGGTCAGTTATCCTTGGCGTCTTAAGCCGTCTAAAATGGAAACAAGTTGTTATCTCGTGTCAGCCCACCGCATGTCGTAATCCTCATCTTACGGCGTAGTTCTGTCGTCGCAGAAACTTATTCTGTGTAAGGACTCTCCTGTAAACATTTGCCACACTGACAAACAAATTACATTAATGGAAACCCACGTTCTCTGGTTACACTCTGTTTTCCGTACAAGTGGGAGTGAAATCTTAAGTAACGCGTATCACCTACTCCTGTTTGTCATTCGCAGAGTTGAATATTAACTTTTGACTATTAAAAGCTGGAGGACTGAAATATTTTACGAGAGTCGTTCCATGAATAATTCTTCACAATTTTTTCTCAAAATGTATTTATTCTTTAGATTTAGGATTTGATGACAGTGTCAGTCAACATTTCCTTTACCTGAACTATTTTTATACGTAGTCTCCATCACGATCTATTGTTGTATTGTTGTATTAGCATGTGTTCCCTGCTGGTAAAAGCTCTTATTCGTAGGCGCGTGTTCACTCTATGAATTGCACTCCCGCAATCTTCAAAGCGTATCACACGAGGTGGCGCACAAAGATGAAAGGGCGAGTGCAATGTGTTGCAGGTTCTGAGACTTGCGTGTGGGCAGGCATGGTCGTGTTGGAGAAAGATTTCTTTTGGTTTCTTGTCAGACCGAATTCGCCAGAGACTCACATAATGAAGGCTTTCACGACCGGATGTTTCAGCTGCAGAGAATTCTTCCGGGTTCTATGGCCGTGGTCCATAGAACTCTTCTATCCCTGACGTTTCGTCCAAGTCTTCGTTGGACATCTTCGGAGGTGCTCCTAGTTGTGGTGAGTCTTGCCGACTGACGCGTCGGACGTCGAAGAGCGGCCTAAATATCGTGGAAAGTAGGCGTGGTCTGGATTTCACATGATAGCAGAGATAAACCTTGTCAAAGATAAAACATAACTATCGATCATAGATGTCAAAGATAAAAACTTCTCATCGACTCTGTAGCACCACTGTCCATATATCGCTGAGATTCATGGCTTCTTCTTTTCTGTTAAAAGTATCCCCAGACAAGTCAGCGGTGGCAGAACATGGTCTTCAGTCTGGTGATCAGGTATTGAAATTTTCGGAAACTGAAGTTTTATGTACTATGACGAACTATTATCCCCGGCTACATAGGGAAGCCATCAAAATGTATAAACTTTCCACGGTATTTAGGCCACTCTTCCACGTGCGACTCATCAGTCAGCAAGACTCATTACAACCAGGAACACCTACGAAGATGTCCAACGTAGCGTTGGATGAAACGTCAGGGATAGAAGAGTTCCATTGACCACGGCCATACAACCCAGAGCAATTCTCGTCAGAGACCGTTCTTGAGATTATTCAGAATCTTCAAATATGTCCCTGAATTAATGATTGGCACTTTTGGTAACACATCCACGAGGATGACGCCATCTCCGGCATCATGACTGTCAGCAGGAGTGACCTTGAATTTCATTTTTTTGATGGTTACGTGTGGTGCCTGTGGAGCGAACTGTCGAGTTGTGGTGCGCCATTCTGCACGAATAATAGCATCCGAGCGACTCGCCACGTGAGGAGCAGTAGTTGTGACAGGACATCCCGAACGTGGCCGATCGGTGAGCTCAGTTTTTGCCCTTCCTGACGCTTAAACAGCACTCCTACCAAGCAAGTCCTTACCATACACTGCACACAAACATTTATCGATGTTAACCATGGTTGCTTTTTTCACAGTCTCGTCGCTTGTAACGAGTGCCTTGTGTAGGTGCCATTTTGATGGTTTACTGTAACTCTACCATTTATCGCAATTGTTCGAAACGTAACATACGTGTGGAAGAAACATAAAATTTGAATCACCTGACAGACGTTTATATATACAGGGTGGTCCATTAATCGTGACCAGGCCAAATATCTCACGAAATAAACGTCAAACGAAAAAACTACAAAAAGCGAAACTTATCTAGCTTGAAGGGGGAAACCAGATGGCGCTATGGTTGGCCCGTTAGATGGCGCTGCCATAGGTCAAGCGGATATCAACTGCGTTTCTTAAAATAGGAACACCCATTTTTATTACATATTCGTGTAGTACGTAAAAAAATATGAATGTTTTTGTTGGACCACTTTTTTCGCTTTGTGATAGATGGCGCTGTAATAGTCACAAACATATGGCTCACAATTTTAGACGAACCGTTGGTAACAGGTACGTTTTTTAAATTAAAATACAGAACGTAGGTACATTTGAACACTTTATTTCGGTAGTTCCAATGTGATACATGTACCTTTGTGAACTTATCATTTCTGAGAACGCATGCTGTTACAGCGTGATTACCTGTAAATACCACATTAAGGCAATAAATGCACAAAATGATGTCCGTCAACCTCAATTCATTAGCAATACGTGTAACGACATTCCTCTCAACAGCCAGTAATTCGCCTTCCGTAATGTTCGCACATGCACCGACAATGCGCTGACGCATGTTGTCAGGCGTTTTCGGTGGATTACGATAGCAAATATCCTTCAACTTTCCCCACAGAAAGAAATCCGGGAACGTCATATCCGGTGAACGTGCGGGCAATGATATGGTGCTTCGACGACCAATCCACCTGTCATGAAATATGGTATTCAATACCGCTTCATCCACGCGCGAGCTATGTACCGGACATCCATCATGTTGTAAGTACATCGCCATTCTGTCATGCAGTGAAACATCTTGTAGTAATATCGGTAGAACATTACGTAGGAAATCACCATACACTGCACCATTTAGATTGCCATCGATAAAATGGGGGTAAATTATCCCTCCTCCCATAATGCCGCACCGTACATTAACCCGCCAAGGTCGCTGATGTTCCACTTGTCGCAACCATCGTGGATTTTCCGTTGCCCAATAGTGCATATTATACCGGTTTACGCTACCGCTGTTGGTGAATGACACTTCGTCGCTAAATAGAACGCGTGCAAAAAATCTGTCATCGTTCCGTAATTTCTATTGTGCCCAGTGGAAGAACTGTACAAGACGTTCAAAGTCATCGCCATGCAATTCCTGGTGCATAGAACTATGGTACGGGTGCAATCGACGTTGATGTAGCATTCTCAACACCGACGTTTTTGAGATTCCCGATTCTCGCGCAATTTGTCTGCTAATGACGTGCGGATTAGCCGCGACAGCAGCTGCAACACCTACTTGGGCATCATCATTTGTTGCAGGTCGTGGTTGACGTTTCACATGTGGCTGAACACTTCCTGTTTCCTTAAATAACGTAACAATCCGGCGAACGGTCCGGACATTGGATGATGTCGTCCACGATACCGAGCAGCATACATAGCACACGCCCGTTGGCCATTTTGATCAGAATAGTCAAACATCAACACGATATCGACCTTTTCCGCAATTGGTAAACGGTCCATTTTAACATGGGTAATGTATCACGAAGCAAATACCGTCCGCATTGGCGGAATGTTAAATGATACCACGTACTTATACGTTTGTGACTATTACAGCGCAATCTATCACAAAGCGATAAAATTGGTCCAACTAAAACATTCATATTTCTTTACGTACTACACGAATGTGTAATAAAAATGCGGGTTCCTATTTAAAAAAACGCATTTGATATGCTTTTGACCAATGGCAGCGCCATCTAGCGGGCCAACCATAGCGCCATCTGAATTCCCCCTTCAAGCTAGACGAGTTTCGTTCTTTGTAGTTTTTTCGTTTAACGCTTATTTCGTGAGATATTTGGTCCGGTCACTATCACTGGACCACCCTATATATATATTAACGGTCGTTAAAAAATTTGGGGTATTATTATTGAACAGCCGTAGCAAGTTATGACATTTCGTGATGAAAGCAGTACTATCTTTCTTCAAATTATTTATACGTTAACATCTGGAGTTTGCTCAAAAACAAACAGTATTTTAATAATGCTACTTTTTTTCGCTTTCTGATAGCACTTTATCAGTTTTGTCAAAATACTGTCCATAGAAACACCGGCGTTCCCTGTATTAAATATGTTCTGGGGCACCTCTTGCCGGACTCTGTACGGTAGATGCACTGGCTTTCCTCAATCACCTCTATAAATATCTTTCATTCACTGTGATTCTGACCTGTAGAAAATAAAAAAGTTTTCTAGTGTAGCGTCCGGGTATAGCGGTCTTGGACACAGCAATCGCAGTGTTTTGCTGTAAAAATAAATGCCGAATTACAATGAGGAGGTTCTGCACCATCTGAAAGCTAGTGGACACAGTGTTCAGGCTCTGGGCTCTGGACAAGTCCAAAGTCCTTTCCGGCCACCCACATTTAGGTCCTCCGTCGTTTGCCTATGACGAATCTCGGGATGCTGCCTTTGAAAATGAGACTGTCGATTTTCTTCTCCATCCTCGTCCTTTACCAGTCTGCGAGTGTCCTTGACGACCCCCTCGTCGACAGGGTATTAAACCCTCATCTCCCTCCAGTCACCCCCTCCACCTCTCCCAGCCACCACACCTCTCATCAGCCCTCTCTCGCCTAAGCTGACTGCAGACAAAAAGATAAAATAAATGTCTGACGTCATTCTCACGAGGATTTTAATGTTCCATATGAAGTTTTCCAGACACACCATGATAGTTATGGGGTGTATTCCCGTACACCCAAGTTTCAGTATCTATAACTCATTTTTTGAGGAACTCGTAGTATGTTCGATAGAAATTATGCATCTAAATGATGAATGTTGTGAGTGAGTTGTTATTGTTAATCAAATAATTTTACTTCGCAACATTCATGAATGTACATATTCATCAACATCAGTCGTTTCACACCCACTGCTGGAAAAGTTATGCTACTATGCAAATTAACTGTCGTAACTACAACTAAGGCTCTGTAAACAGGTTTCTGAGTCTTGCAGTACTTAAAATTCACATAAAGTTACGTAAAGAGCAAGTGCGAATACGAAATTTTCCATCGATAGAGAGTCTGTGACTGAATGAATGTCATGGTCGTAAATTTACACCTGCAATTATTTTTACGTTAACTTCCGTCACACGCTCTGACAGCTGTCTCGTTCCTTATACTGTGACTTGAAAAAACTGAAGGAGGTGCAACACTAAAAACTAGAAATTCGTCCATGAAAACTGAGCTTTAACGAAGAAATGCGTCGGACTTCAGCAGAAAAACGAAACATTGTGGCCAAACACAGTATGTAGCAAAAATGTTTTGAATGTGGCAGAATTCAAATTTTTGCGGAAAAATCAGAAATATCAGAGCACCACATACAGATTCCTCCTTTTTCTGCTACTTCTCCGGAACATTTCGCTCGCAGTCTGCAATTCGATGCTCTTCAAATAATTAGGATACGGATGACCGTCGAGACATTTGAAGGACTAATACTGCCCCAAAACCTGTCAGTCTAATTAGTGAACGTTTATGAATGCGTGTCGCAATTTTACACTGAACTTCATACAACCTTGTCGCTATTAAAGGTTTCTGAATTTTGCATGCTAAAAAATAAAATAAACTAAACAAACAATTACAGCAGTTGCAGCCACGGAACAACATCTTGTTAAACCGCTCTCAAAATGGCAGTGAGCCAGAGGAAATTTACACTTCTTGCTGTGCGATCGGCCGGAATAACGGGTTTGAAATCGCTGTCACATTTATTCAAAGGTTGGATTTCATTCTACAAAGGCCTCGTACTTTTGTCGATAAAGGCTACACCAGCGTAGCTAAGAGGAACAAATTTGCTCTTTGTCACTCGTTGATATCGTGGTCACTAAAATCGGTATTGAGTTGAAAACTGATGGGAAAAAGGAACGTCCTCAGACTTTTCACCGGTATTGACCTTAGGTTACTAACGGAAATCACAGAAAACGTCAGTCATAATGTCCAGACGTGACTTTGGACGTCACATCATTTGGGTGTGTGTCAATCCAGTTAGGTACGAAGGACATTACTCATTCTATAAATTTGATGCCTTCTACTGAAGTTGGCTGTAGCCCTCATAACATTACACTTTATATAAATACCGCAGAAGGTATCCAGAAAGTGTGCTTAACTGCTCAAGTAATAGAACACAAAATGTGCTGTAACAGTACACTTTACCGTTTCCTGAAGTCCAAGCTCATTATAGTGTATGTTTCAACACAATCGCCATCCACCTTCAGACACTTGTCTAAATGAGACAACACAGTTTGTATCGGGAAATTACACTGCCCGTAATAGCAGCAATACTGTGGTAGCAGTTAGTTGAATTTTATAGTAATCCTGGAATCAGTAACTGGCAATGAAAATTTTCAGTTACAGAAGGAGATTAAAGTTAAACTTGATGAAGTCAGGACGGAGAGGGAGTGTAAATATCCCATGTCTACCAAACTGTTTCTCTTCAAAAATAATAAAGAGAAATTTCTATGCTTTGATTAAGTATTAAGGCATTTGAGTAAGACTGCACCGAAAGGGGAAGAAGTGTTAATTTTGGACGGCTGCGAATGCGCGCACGTAGCGTGGGTAACAAGCTGAAGACACACTCGGTTGGCTAACACCGAAGATGGCTCTGAGCACTATGGGACTTACCTTCTGAGGTCATCAGTCCCCTAGAACTTAGAACTACTTAAACCTAACTAACCTAAGGACATCACACACATCCATGCCCGAGGCAGGATTCGAACCTGCGACCGTAGCGGTCGCGCGGTTCCAGACTGTAGCGCCTAGAACCGCTCGGCCACCCTGGCCGGCAACACCGAAGACAAGGAGCATGTTGGTGCTTGTAGAAATCGAGAATGTTTCCTGAGGAACGCTAATTTTGAACTGAATATTCGTTCGCAGCAGAGTTTGTGAAATTTTATGAAGTGTCAAATTAACTTCACAGCGATTATTAAGCGCAATTCACGTTGTATTTGTCAAATGTACTTGGAATTCAAGCAATACGTGGTAGGAAGATAACGCAAGATAACAAATGTAGTTGCGTGCAAGCAAGCAACATTGTACAGCTTCGTCACAGGGCCAAATGAGTTTGAGCAACAGCTACGGCGCCGGCCGCGGTGGCCGAGCGGTTCTAGGCCCTTCAGTCCGAAACCCCGAGACTGTTACGGTCGCAGGTTCGAATCCTGTCTCGGGGATGGACGTGTGTGATGTCCTTAGGTCAGTTAGGTTTAAGTAGTTCTAAGTTCTAGTCGACTGATGACCTCAGATGTTAAGTCGCATAGAGCTCAGAGCCATTTAACCATTTTGAATCTCTACGGCAAAGATAGACGACAACAAAGATTAGCAACAAATTACGGGTTTATTAATAAAAACATTATTATACTAACGGGCGTATGAAAGTTGTGCTTGGCAACGTAGTACATTGTTCACCGTTACTGCTCTGTCTTTAAGCACTGGATCCAGAGAACGATCGCTAACATTACTTGTATAAGGTCCAGTTTGGCTCTTGGCGATTATGGTGGATGAGACACGGCCCTCAAGTATTATTCTCATTAGCTACCTGCTGCTTGGGGTGTGGCATTAGGAATATGCGTAATACGGCCCTTGCCTTGTGTGTCCTCTTTTGCAGTCCGACCTTAACTAGTTGTGACTAAGTTGTATACAGCTCGGTGGTCTTCTATGTGAGCTGTGTCCGTATTTTCTGGAAGACACAACAGTCGATATACATCATCTGATTGGATGATCCGGACACCCGTATGTAACGCGGAAGACACATGTCACGAGAGGCGGACTCATCAGTATAAAAAGAGACAGGGAGTATTGTGTTGTCAGCAGAGACGCCATAACAGCAGAATGGGTCTGTCAGAATTCAGTAACTTCGAACGCGTCATCCGATTAGCAAATCCATTTCAGTCCTTCTAAAGCTGTCCAGGTCGATTGCTTATGATTTGATTGTGAAGTGGGAAGGCGAAAGAACAGCCGCAGCTGAGCTATGGTTCAAATGGTTGTTCAAATGGCTCTGAGCACTGTGGGACTTAACATCTATGGTCATCAGTCCCCTAGAACTTAGAACTACTTAAACCTAACTAACCTAAGGACAGCACATAACACCCAGCCATCACGAGGCAGAGAAAATCCCTGACCCCGCCGGGAATCGAACCCGGGAACCCGGGCGTGGGAAGCGAGAACGCTACCGCACGACCACGAGATGCGTGCAGCTGAGCTATGACGAAGCACACCTTATGTACTGAAGGGCAGGGACCGTCGAACACTGTGCAGTGTATATGAAGATAGTAACTGCTCTCGAAAGAACAGATACCACTAATGACCGTGCAGCTTCTCTAGAATAAATGACAATTAATTGAAACCCTCAGCTGCCGGTAGGTGTTATTGATATACCTCGATGGGGACAGCTGAAAATGTGTGTCCCGACCGGGACTCGAACCCGGGATCTCCAGATTACATGGCAGCCACCGAGGGCACAGATGAATAGCGCGACTGCAGGGACTTATCCCTTGCACGCTTCCCGTGAGACCCACATTCCCAACTGTCCACAATATACATACGTAATGTACGTAATAGATATTAGTGTGTGCGAGTAATGAGTGGATGGGGAAATATCTATTAGGTACATTACGTATGTAGATTGTGGACTGTTGGGAATGTGGCTCTCACGGGAAGCGTGCAAGGGATAAGTCCCTAGCAGTCGCGTTATCCATCTGTGTCCTCGGTGGCTCAGATGGATAGAGCGTCTGCCATGTAATCAGGAGATCCCAGGTTCGAGTCCCGGTCGGGGAACACATTTTCAGCTGTCCCCATCGAGTTTAATCAACAACTACTGTCGGAAGCTGAGGGTTTCAATTAATTGTCATTGTGCAGGGCGCTTAAAAAAAACCGCATGAAAGTAACGTAAGAAATCAGTCGTGATTTCCAAAATGCTACCAGCAGTCCAAGTAGTAAATCAAGGCACAAAGAAATTAAAGATAATGGATGCCAGTGGGCACAGATTTATACCAACGGACTGGGATTCGAATTTGGATCTCCTGCTCACCAGGAAGATGCGCTGATCACTGCACTGTCCAGACACAGTGGTCACCACAACCGCACGAACTACCCTAGCACACTTCCCGTCAGAGCCGAATTCTCAACTTATACACACACTACATATGTAGTGCCCCTTCTCATTAGCAGGCCGAGGTGGCCGAGCGGTTCTAGGCGCTACAGTCTGGAACCGCGCGACCTCTACGGTCGCCCGTTCGAATCCTGCCTCGGGCATCGATGTTTGTGATGTCCTTAGGTTAGTTAGGTTTAAGTAGTTCTAAGTTCTAGGGGACTGGTGACCTCAGAAGTTAAGTCCCATAGTGCTCGGAGCTATTTTGAACCTGCTCACCAGCCTCATTGCTCGCGCTTACTCACCAATTCCCGTAGCTCGAAGTTTTATAGGAATCGGTGAGATGCCGTGAGTAATTGGTCTAGTGAGCAGAGGACCTACATGCGTATTGTGTAGTATAAGTTGAGAATTTGGGTCTGACGGGAGGCGTACTAGGGTAGTTCGTGCTGTGGTGGTCACAGTGTGTCTGAATAGGAGCGCATCTTTCTGGTGAACAGGAGACCCAGGTTAGAGTCCCAATCGCGCGCAAATTTTCATTTTCCCCATTGACGTAAATCAATGCCCACTGCCGGCTCATGTCTTTAATTCCTTTGTGTGTTGACTCATATTGGGCAACGGCTTTGCCGCAGTGGACACACCGGTTCCCGTCAGATCACAGAAGCTAAGCGCTGTCGGGTGTGGCCGCCACTTGGATGGGTGACCATCCGGGCCACCATGCGCTGTTGCCGTTTTTCGGGGTGCACTCTGCCTCGTGATGCCAATTGAGGAGCTACTCGACCGAATAGTAGCGACTCCGGTCACAGAAAACCTGAAGAAAATTCGCTTCTGTACCGTAGGTGTAATCATCTGTGGAACCAAATGCAAGTCAGAACAAGAAAATGTCATTTTCTGTGGTGTAGAGTACAAAAAGGCGTCAGATTTTAAGAAACGAAGGACGTTCCCTCCACTAGTTGGCGCCTTCTCAGTCTCTACGACGAGCTACACATTGCAACAAGCAGTTATAGAGTTACGAATTCTGTAATCCAGTTGGCGTGACTGAGCAATCAAATATACTGGAGAGACGAGGACTCGCTTAGTTCAATCCTATATGGTTAAGAGTCAGTTCTATAAGCCAATAGGAATGTGGGTTTTTGTATGTTTATCACATTCATATGGTCGAATGTTGGGCCTGGTGTGCTCTTTACATAAACAGTTCATAAATGTAGCTCCCAGAACATGTATGGTTAAACTTCAACCATGTCACTTGACGTTCCAAAATATGAGGTAATAAAGCCATTGACTTGATAACATGAGAAGCTTTGTAAGCAAACACTGGTTGCAGTTGGATAAAGCGTTTTTGAAAGTTAGTTACATGTTTCTTCACTTTGAGGGATATTAACGAATGGTATTTCTAATAATTTTTTATTTATTTATTGACATCCAACAGAATTTCCTCGGTCGTTCTGACGGTAATTTTTGCTACTTAAGTCTTGTTAAATGTGTGTCGACTTAGCATTATTGATAAACGTACAAAAATATCTTTTGTGAATATTCTATACTTAATTGTATAAAAATGTAATGTAGGGTCATTAACTCAATAAAGATGTCCATTATCGTAATAATGCAGTTCTAGGCGGTATGGTCGCAGGTTCGAATCCTGCCTCGGGCATGGATGTGTGTGATGTCATTAGGTTAGTTAGGTTTAATTAGTTCTAAGTTCTAGGTGACTGATGACCTCAGACGTTAAGTCGCATAGTGCTCAGAGCCATTTTTTCTACTTTGCATACTCCAATGAACTATGCTTGCCTTTTAGGCACCAAAGTTAGCTACCTTCCAGAAACTATTCCTCCTTTGAGATACAATAGATTTTCTGTATTTCTTATGAAACTAGTTCTTGTGCCAAAAATATGTCTTCAAGCTCACAGAATCACTTATATAAAAAAACAGCAATTTTTAGTTTCTTCCCCCTCCTGGGTAATAACCTGCGGACACCCGTACTCCTCCTACAGTTTAACTGTCAGCACTGACATTTCGTGCATTCAGACAGAAACCAACGAGCACGCTTGATACGCGGCTGGTGTCTCGGGCACATCCCACTACCAAGCGTCCATGCTGGTGTCATCTGTAACTTGGCGTCGTTGTTATATTGATAGTCGCCAAAGTTGACACACTTATTCTTCCGCAGGTGTATCATCAATTGCTAGTAGATCTTACTTTTTCCATGCCGTAGGCACTAATAGCGGAAGCAGTGCTTATACTTTTCACAATCGTTGTACCGATGTTGACCCACATTACAAATGATATCACGAAGTCGTATTCGCTTAGGGTTGTTTTCACGGTTGACTCCAGTCGATTTCTCTGCTCCAGATGACTTCAGAGGAAATGAGCTCCTCGGAAAGGACGGTAGCAATTCACTTGTAGGAATGAGGCAACGTTTGCTCGCCGCGGGGAATCGCAAGAACTGTTATTGTGTCGCGAGTACGGCGGCAGACCTGCGCCCCAGCTGCCAGAGATGATGGACTGTCTGATTGTCTGCGGCATCCTCTGCCAGATGCCGGGAGATGAGGGCGCTGCTGTGGCGCGCCGCCTCGGCAGAATTAGGTGCGCGGAATTACAGGGGAGGGGCGGCCTAACTTACGAGGGATGTGCAAAGATCTCCCGTGATGTCACCACTGCAGAGGGCGACGTGACGTCACGCGGGCGCCGATGTTCCAGCGGCTGCGTGCGCGGGCAGGCGCGTCCGTCTTAATTACCCCGCAATAAGATCAGCCGAGCAGGAACAATGCCCAATCAACCTGGCCTGGCCTACTAAATTAACCTACAGTAGCGAGCCAACCTGAACTGTTTGCCCCAAGGCGGACCGCGCAACTGGCACAAGCGTCTTCTGCCCCACTTGACACGGTCTTATCCAGGGTCGTCTCCTAACACTCTTGACGCGACGAAGAGCACTGACTGTTGCCCGTGCGGCTAAAAAAAAAGGGCGCTGACAGTTAAAGCAGACTTTTTGCGGCTCTTTCGCGCGTCCCCACAACCAATCACGTATCGCGATTTTCTTTGCGTCTCTATGGCAACCTCTAAGTGTTTCAGCTACTCTACAGATGATTATTACTTTCAGCCACGTAGCTTACGCACCGCCAGTCACCCGCTAGGTTAGCCGAGAGGGGTGACGCGCTGCTTCCTGGACTCGGGTAGGCGTGCCGGCCCCGGATCGAATCCGCCCGGCGGATTAATGACGAGGGCCGGTGTGCCGGCCAGCCTGGATGTGGTTTTTAGGCGGTTTTCCACATCCCTCCAGGTGAATACCGGGCTGGTCACCACGTTCCGCCTCAGTTACACGGCTCGCATACATCTGAACACTTTCGAACTATTCTATGGATTACACTGGTCGCAGACATTTGGGCTACACTAATTCCTTCCCGGGGAGCACGGGGTAGCGGCAGGAAGGGCATCCAGCCACCCCTTCAACTAACATTGCCACATCCGATTAACCATGCCGACCCTGCGTGTCCACGGGGAAAAAGGCACAAGCAAAAGAAAGAAAAGAAAAGAGAGCTTATGCACCGCCAACCGCCTTCTTGCGATCTGCAGTTGATACCTGGCAAAAGCAATACAGTTGTAGCGTTTCTTCTTTCGTTGGACGAAGTATAGGCTGCTTTTTACCGATCGAAAGACGTCGCCATTGTATTTTTCTGTTTTCTTTAATATATTCTGTGACAATTTGGTATGTTTCTATGACTCAATAATGCAATTCAGCAGTGTAGAACTCCCATTCAAAACGTCATTTATCACGCAGCTAACGTAAGGGTGTACCCAGAGAGGACCAGAGCAGGCTACTAAAAAAATATTTGAGAGTCTGCCTGTATAGAGTGTCTCAAATCTTATGGGTCAAATTGAAACAAGAGGGCCGCGCGGAATTAGCCGAGCGGTCTCAGGCGCTGCAGTCATGGACTCTGCGGCAGGTCCCGGCGGAGGATCGAGTCCTCCCTCGGCCATGGGTGTATGTGTTTGTCCTTAGGATAATTTAGGTTAAGTAGTATGTAAGTTTAGGGACTGCTGATCTTAGCAGTTAAGTCCCATAAGATTTCACACACATCTGAAGATTTTTTAAACAAGTGGTAGCCGCTTCACAACCGAACCAGTGGTCGGAAATGCATATTTATTTTGTTACGGATGTATAAAGCGTACACCACATAACAACAACGTAGCTAATAGTAACTCTTCGAATTAACGGCCGCCGATCTCAGGACATGCATAGCAACTGCACATAAAGTTCCACAGTTCTCCGTCAAAGATCAGTGGTGTCTCTCGTACACGAAGACAGACAACTTGTACCATGACAAGCAGGTCTTCGCCCGTTTCTACGGGGATTTCATACACCAACGTCCTTACTTAACCCCAGAGGAAAAAGTGCAGAGGTCGCGCTGGCCATTGGAAAGGATCTCCCCTTCCAATCCAACGATGACGGTAAGTGTTGTTCAGTTGCTCGCGGACATTAAAATCGAAGTGGGGTGGAGCACTGTCGTGTTGAAACCACATCCTTTTGGGGACAATAATGGGTACAGTCTCCAAAAACTGTGGCAGCAAATTTCGCAGGAACACCATGTAACATGGACCAGTCAAACAGGAAGGCAGCAAATAAGGTCTTATTAGGTGATGTTGGACAATATCCACCCACACGTTGACAGAGTATCTTTGCTAGTGGCCGTCGATGTGGGTGGGGTGTAGATTGTCGTCACTCCAGACAAGCTACGGTCGCAGGTTCGAATCCTGCCTCGGGCATGGATGTGTGTGATGTCCTTAGGTTAGTTAGGTTTAAGTAGTTCTAAGTTCTAGGGGACTGATGACCTCAAATGTTAAGTCCCATAGTGCTCAGAGCCATTTGAACCACTCCAGATACATCTGTTACTGCTGTTCAAAACACCATCACGGGTGAAGGGGCCTTATCCGTGAAAAACACGAACTGTACGAAGTTCGGCACTACCGCAATGCGGTGGATAATCCATTGACAGAAATGGAAGCGGGGCGCAAAATCTGTTGGTCCCAGTGACTGCACACGTATAGGTGTGCAATATCCGTCGAACCGGTACTCTCTACACTGTATCGTCCGATGTGTGCATTTCACGTTCAGGCCGATGGGAGCTTATTGCTGGATGGTCGGCCACACGATCCAACACCATCTCCTCAATGTCTGGTGTTCGGGTATGTCTTTGGCGAGAAACTTGGCCGGCTCTCTGTGGCATGAGCGATCCCGTCTCTCGTACGTTTGTATCCACGGAGATAAACTTCTTCTAGTTAGGACGACGCCTGTTGGGAAAGCGTTCTTTGTACATTCGTGCTGCTTTAATGGCATTACATCCTGCCTCACCGTACATTAAATACGTGTCTACCATCTCTCGTGACGAGTAACGTTCCAGTATACAGTACGTCACGTACTGTATACTGTATCATATCTCACCACGGACACATCCCAACCTTGCTGATGCAATAGACAAGTGGCATCGGGGTTTGTGGTGTGCGCGCGGCACAGGTTACTGCGTCGGTGCGACGAATGGGGCCGTCACGTGACACACGTTCTATGAGCTAAGTGGTGTACAGTATATCCGGCTGGTGGTCAAGGGTATACGCTGTTTATCACCCGCTCCCTGTACAATTCCCGCTCACGCTGCGGTGAGGTACGCATAGCAAATTGTCGCTGTTGCTACTGAAGATGCCTGGACGCGGAAGTGGACGCAAAGCTGCTGCCTTGGCGGAGTTGCTGCTCACGATAGCAGGGACTTCCGGCAAGAAGAAGAGGAAGACGGCAGCGCAGTGCTTTCGCTGCCAAAAGTTTGGCCACGTCGCCAAGCACTGCAGCGGAGCAGTTGCGTGCCTGAAGTGTGCGCAAGCACACGACACACGTGACTGCAAGAAGCAGAAGGACGTCCCCTGCACCTGCGCCAACTGCGGTGGCGCACACGCGGCCAACGCCCGTTCCTGCGCCTACAGAAGAAATTGGCGCGGACCGGAGAAGAAGACGCAGCAGCAAGCGGCCACCACACACGAAGAGGTGGTCACTTGCACAGAAGACGTCGTCACCAGGCGCCTTAACGACGCCGTACAAGAAGCCATGTCCGCCTTCAAATCCGCCATGGCGGAAGAGAGGGCGGCCATGCTGGCGGAACTGGGCGAGGCACGGCGTCAGACTGCTGAGCTGACGCAGGAGCTTCGCTCAGCCAAAGCAGCTTCCGCCACAACAGTCGACACCGCCACCCAGGTGACTCCTCAACGGAAGGATTCCGCGACGGTGGCCACGCAGACAGACGAGCCTGCTGAAGGGGAGGCGAAACAGCACAAGAAGGACACCGAAGCAGCAGCGCAAGAAGAGGAGTGGGAAGGAGTCCCATTCCTGCCGCTTCCAGACATGTACAGCGCAAGCGCTGTAACGCAGAAGATCGCTGCATCGCTTCGCGATGGCACATACCCCCACCACGACAACCCTTACCCTTTTCTTCCACCTAACCGTCCTAAACCTCCACCCCCACACCAACCAATTGGGTATCCAGAAGGCCTTGTCGGCCTTTCTAGGGAGGATTACAATCTGATTAATTCCTACCCTATCTTTACAGAGTGGCAAATGCGCTACATCATCTTCGCTCTAGCCAGCGTAGAATACGAAGAAGCAGGGCACACTGTACCCAGTACCCCAACCGAGGAAGAGCCCTCAGTAACAGCCAAGAAGAAGAAGAAAAATCGTCACACCGACAAGTACAGGAAATAGGCCACCGGCACTCCTTGCCAGTCCAGAAATGCCTACCAGTACAGAAAGAAGATTCGTCAAGATTCCCAGGGGAGTAAAGGCCAACAGGCCACAAACTTCCAACCGAACCTCCTCACAGTGAGGAAGTCATAAAAGGAGCAGCAAGCAGGCTCCCTGTACCAGAGTACAACAGACGCACTGGGCGCGTTACTCCGCAGTTCACGGTTGCATACCTGGCAGTGTGTTCATCGAACCACTTCCAAGCTATTTCTCTACCGTTCCACTGTCGAACAGCGGAGGGGGGGAGGGGAAAGACGAATACTTAAATCTTTCAGTGCGAGCTCTGATCTCTCTTATTTTATTATTAAGATCATTCCTCCCTTTGTAGGCGGGCGCCAAAAAAATATTTTCACACCCTGAGGAGAAATTTGGTGATTGAAATTTCATGAGAAGATCCTGTCGCAATGAAAAACGCCTTTTTTTAAAAAAAATGATTTCCACCGCAATTCAAGTATCATATTCGTTTCGCTCTCTCCTCTATTTCGCGATAGTGCAAAACGAACTGCTGTTCTTTGGACTTTTTCGACATCTTCCGTCGATTCTATCTGAAACGGATCCCACACTGCACAGCAATATTCCAGAAGTGGACGAACAAGCGTAGTGTAGGCAGTCTCTTTAGTAGACCTGTTGCATTTTCTCAGAGTTCTCTGCCAATAAATGGTAGTCTTTGGTTTGCTTTGCTCCACAACATTACCTATGTGATCGCTCCAATTTAAGTTATTCCTAAGGACACCACTTGCAGCAGCAAATCGTTCGAGTCTCATTAGATGGCTTCCCTGTTTTCAGGCAACATGACACAGATTTAACTACTTATATGAAAAAAGCTAAAACACAAAACATTAGAAATATGAAAAGTTACGATGAGCACCAAGAAAAACAATTAATTCCACAACAGATAAGAAGACGGCTGTTATAGTCCGTAAATATTTTCAAAATATGCCAGAAAATTCTACAGATTACGTTTGTCACATCCTAAATATTAGAGGATAATAATATGTGGCTTTAAGTTTCCTTGCACTACTAAAGTTAGGTTTTCCGCATTCAGGTACAGGAATACAGATTTAGACTTTGCACATCAAGAAAGAGAGAGAGAGGAAAAACGAAAAGAACTGTCGTTGGCAGGGTACTGTGGTAGCGTTACGAAACGTACTCGTGTTTCGCTTTTACTTGTCAGTGGGTTGGAGTCTTTTTCTGCTGTCAAGCTATAGGACCGGTTTGGGAGAAGATAGTGCGCCATTGCACAAGACACACTCGCGAGATTAATCTGAGTTATTAATTGTGCAGGCGTTGTAGCATACAAGCCTTGGGTACGACACGTGCGTTATTTGTGACGACAGCCCGTTTTATATACTCTACGCTGAACTCGGCCGGGACGGAATACGGCGATTTGCACATGAATGGACGAGCTCTAGTGGCCGCCGCGAAGTTGGTGCACAAGTTGTCTTCCACCCTGCTGCTCTTAAGCGACGCAATGGCGCACTGGGACAGCCTGCCTTACGTGAGCCGGGGAGTAAACATCGCTCCTGTCTCAGTACCCCGCGCACCTACAGTACTGGAAATAAGTATTCATACACTAGAGCGTGGAAAAGTGAACTGCCTTTATGGACAATACTAAACCAAAAACACTGATTGGATATGCACTATATACATTGGGCAGTAGCCAATGCAGCTATGCTGGTATATAGAACGAGAATGAACAAGCCTTTACAAAACAAAATAGAAAAACGTCTGCCAAGTTCTCTACTGCCCTGGGAATTAAGTATTCACACACCAACAGAAAATGACACTTCGAACAAAGCCATAGCATGTTTAATACTTCGTATGCATGCCCTTCCGATGTAGTACTTCTCGCAACTTCCGTGGCATGGAATGATTTTCTTTTAATTTCCGACGTGATACCTTCCCATTCTCGAAGGAGAGCCTCTTTCAAAGAGGCCTTACTACGGATGTCGACCGCGCGGTATTAGCCGAGCGGTCTAAGGCGCTGTAGTCATGGACTGTGCGGCTGGTCCCGGCGTAGGTCCGAGTCCTCCCTCGGGCATGGGTGTGTGAGTGTTTGTCCTTAGGATAATTTAGGTTAAGTAGTGTGTAAGCTTAGGGACTGATGACCTTCGCAGTTAAGTCCTATAAGATTTCACACGCATTTGAACATCTTTGAACGGATGTTGTGTTTTCTCACTCGTGTTTCCAGCTCACTCCACAAGTGTTCGATGGGATTCAGGTCCGGACTCTGAGCTGGTGTTTTAAGAGTGAGTGGAGTGTTGTAGAGCAACCACAGCCGGACAATTTGCGCCGTATGTTTGGGATCATTGTCCTGTTGGAAGTAATAATTTCTAGGAAGACCCAAGGCGTCAGCACTCTGTTGTAAGTTCTGTTTGATAATGTTCATATACACAAATCTGTCCATGGTGCCTTCCACAAACACTAATTTTCCGACACCGGAGGCTGACATACAGCCCCATACAATCACTCCACCACCTCCGTGCTTCGCCGTGTGTTGAATGTTGTTTCGGTCGAGGTCTGTATTCGGTCTTCTCCAGACCAAGATCCTACCATCATTGTGCACGATATTAAATTTGCTTTCATCACTGTACAATACAATATCCCAGAAGTCTGCTGTCTTGGATACATGCTGTTTCGCGTGTTCCATCCGCCACTTCCCGTTCTTTTTGCTGATGTAGGGCTTTCGTCTCGGGACCCTGGCTCTGTAGCCCGAACGATTGAGAATGGTGCGAACTGCCCTTGGAGCGATGTCCTTGCGGAAGCGGTCATTTACATATGCGGATAATGCCGACGCTGTCGTTTTCGGGTTTTTCTTGGTGATTCTTAGTAGCATTCTGGTCTCTCTTGTTGTAAGCTTCTGTGGACGAACGTGTCGTTCACTGTTTATTACTACATGTCTGTCCTTATATCGCTTAATGATAGATTGCACAGTCCCTCGGCTTCGTCCTATGATGTTAGCAATTTCGGCATACGACTTGTGTTGAAGATATTGGGCGACAACGATGTTTCGTTCCTCAATGGTCGTTTCCTTCCCCTTGCGGCCCATTCTGCTGTTCCACGGTAGCCACGTCCGACGTGCTGTTGCTTCACGGCCGCCACACGACTACACAAGTGTGGCGTGGACTCCTGGGCTGCGTCAGCCGTTTGTTTGGTTGAAAGTAGTCCGCTCTATGAATACATTTTGCCCTGTCGTAGACCGTGCGGAGTGTAACATATTTTATTTTCCCAGAATAGATTCATGGCATACGGGAAGCTACATTACCAAGAACTTGGTTATTTGACGCTACATCATCGTACTTATTCGTATCGGCGCTGTGGGTGATTTACCATCCCAACACACCATCGTAGTTTGTCACCACCTACTATATGAATACTTCTTTCCATGACTGTACGTCCCTCTAAAAGCTTCATGTTCTTGCCGTAATTAGTAACAGCTGCGGTAGGTAGGTTCGAATATTATTAGAATAATAAATCAAATGGTGAATCCGTGCAGGGCATTGATTGTCAGTGTTTGTGTCCTCATTATTCTTTCTCTTCGTCCTCCTCTTCCACCTCACCATCTTTAGTAAGACAACTTGTAACATATCACTGCACTCCCGTAAAACGTGGCGAAACGAAACGAGGAGGGTCTGAGCAAAGATGAGTGTTTTACAATAGTCTGTTATTATGAAGACTATTATTTTCTAGCAGAGTTTAGAATTTCCAGTATTTTGTCCCTACAATTTACAGATTTACAATGATAAATTTCAAGGCTGTAAAAGATCTGTGTCATTGTCACTATATGATTGGCTTTCTGTCGCTTTCTAAATAAGGTGTACCTAGATAAACACGAAAAGATCACTTCCTTTTTGAAGTACATGTTAAAGGTAGGATGGTTTTTCGGGATCGTTACACAGCAGTTCCATGAGAACTAGATTCGGTACATGTGAGAAACTAAGCCGATTACCTTAAAAAATATCCGATATTAGGAACATAATAAATGGGTGCGGCGTTTGAGTCGCCATGTCACGTATTCCGCGGCTCCTGCCGCCGGAGATTCGATTCCTTCCTCGGGCATGGGTGTGTGTGTTGTTCTTAGCGCAAGTTAGTTTAAGTAGTGTGTAAGTCTAGGGACCGATGACCTCATCAGTTTGGACCCAGAGGAATTCACACACATTTGAGCATTTTGACCATGATAAACGAAAATCATTTCGCTGAATGAGTAACTCGCTAGTTTTACATGTTTGTCATAATGTGTTCTGAAAATACGCAGAAGAGCATAACGCGTCAGGGCTCTTTCATTAAAAAACAGCTAATGACGAACAATGATGTGCGGACTGCGACTTCTAATTAAAATTAAAAAGTGATTGAACTTCAGTTACCACGCCTTTATTTCATCCATCAGGCATTTCGATGGTCCAGCCACAATTGTTATGTGTAAGGCACCACATTGATAAACGTCTTCAGTGGCAGCACCGTGTCATTAGTTTTACTTGAAAGGCATATGCGATTTGCGTCAGAGAAAGGCATTTTTTAAGACGCATGTTTCTGCAACAAACTGCCGATGTTCCTAAATGTGTATGTTTGGAGTAAAGAATTGCATGGAAGTGAAACGCGGAACAACGGAAATCCGGAGAAGGCATTTGAAATGGGCGCTACCGAAGACTGTTGGAAACTACACTGTCTTATTAAAAATATACTGACACCTATTAGTGGTCATTAATATCGTGTGCGGCCACGCTGCGCCCTTAGACGTCTCAAACTCTGTTGCGGACACTTTCAATTATGTGTCTGAATGTCTGGGAGGAATGGCAACCCATTCTTCCTGCAGAGCGGAAATCAGAGAAGCTAGTGATGTTGGACGCTGGGGTCCGGGGTGGGGCCGACATTCTAACTCATCCCAAAGGTACTGCGTTGGATTCAGTTCGACACTCTGGGCAGGTCAATACATTTCAGGAATGTTATTGTCCACAAGCCACTACCTCACAAATGCTGCTCTGTGGCAGGGCGCATTGTCACACTGCCAGAAACAGTCGCTGTCTCCGAACTGTTCCTCTACTAACGCACTGTACAGTCCTGTAAAATGTGCTCATATCCTTCAGCATTTAACGTCTTTTTAAGCGCAATAAGGGAACCACATCCTAATCACGAAACTCATCCCCCCCCATACCACAACAATACTTCCTCCTTGCTAGCGTTGGCACTATACATGATGGCAGCTAATGTTCTGCAAGCGTCCACAAAAGCATCCGGATTGCCTCATGGTATAATGTGCTTCATAATCAGAAATCACTCATTGTCAGCTATCCACTGTCCATAGCCGTCACCATCTCAAGCGTCTGCTACTGACAACAGAAATGTGGGGCTTATGAGAAGCTGCTCTTTCTAATTCCAAACGCACAGACATTGTGCTAGTTGGGCTGCTGCTAGAATTTGTTAACTCTTGAGTGACTCCTTTCGTTTATTTAATGTGCCTTTACCACCCTACGCAGTGCTTGATGGTCCTTGTCCATCAATATACAAGGGGTGCTTCTTCTTGGTTTAGCTGTGCTTGTTCCTTCACGTTTTCACTTCACACCAACAATCGTCTTGGCAGGCTTCAGAAGGGTTGAAATGTCCTCGATGGATTCCTTGCTCAGGTGACATACAATGACTTGTCCGCCCACCCGGCTAGCCGCGCGGTCCAACGCGCTGCTTCCCGAGAGGAAAGGCGTGCCGGTCCCTAGCACGAATCCGCCCAGCGGTTTGGTGTCGAGGTACAGTGTGCCGGCCAGCCTGTGGATGGTTTTCAAGGCGGTTTTCCATTTACCTCGGCGAATGCGGACTGGTTCCCCTTATTCTGCCTCAGTTACATTGTGTCGGCGATTGCTGCACAGACACCGTTTACATGTACGCGTACACCATTATTATTCTACCACGCAAACAATTGGGGCTACACTCGTCTGGTATGAGACGTTCCCAGGAGGGTCCACTAGGGGGTCAAACAGCACAATAACCCTGAGTTCCGTGTGGGGCGGTCGTGGGGTGGGTGGAATGCTGTGGCCTGTTGTGGGGTTGTGAACCACTGAGGGCTATGGCGGGACGAAGACTCTCCGTCGTTTCTAGGTCCCCAGTTTAATACATACATACATACAACATACATGACTAGTTCACGTAGGAACACATCGAACTCTTCAGATCTACCCATTCTGGGGACGGGTCAGCCTTTCGTGACGTCTAATGGTAGTTTCGCATTACATATGGGCGCCCAGATACTTTTGATCAGGTAGTGCAAGAGGAAAAATAACTTGAAAATTGGCGGAGTCCTGATTTGAAAAGGTTTGGAAATAAGTCTATGGTCGACACCTACCAGAAGTAGGGACAAATTCAAATGGCTCTTAGCACTATGGGACATCTGAGGTCATCAGTACCCTAGACTAAGAACTACTTAAACCTAACTAACCTAAGGACATCACACACATCCATGCCCGGGGCAGGGTTCGAACCTGCGACCGTAGCAGCAGCGCGGTTCCGGACTGAAGCGCCTAGAACCGCTCGGCCACCACGGCCGGCGGAAGTAGGGACAGGTTACTTTCACATCTGGAAGGGCATACAGGAATAGTTAACTTGCCGCTGGAAAGAGCAGCCTAGGGGATTAGTGGAAGTGGCAGACGAAGACTACAGTATGCTAAACAGATTATAGAAGATGCCGAATGCAGTAGTTATGTAGAGAAGAATAAATAAGAAAAGACAGAAGAGAGCTGTCACGCTAATAGTAAGTCATTGCGACAGACGAACATGTCTGTGGGATGTGGACTCCAGGAATTCCGGTTACATGATCGATTGACGTAGGAGTCACTGGTAGTTTGATTTCATACTTTTGCGAGTTTTTGGCGCAATTAATGTACTTTGTGATGGAAGGGGTCGGTAAATTTGGAATTTGGTGGTTCCTTTACATACTTAATTTCATCTTCAGCAGATCATTTCTATCAAAATTTAATGAAAATGCCGCGGGACTACTACGCTCGCAGGTTCGAATCCTGCCTCGGGTATGGATGTGTGTGATGTCCTTAGGTTCGTTAGGTTTAAGTAGTTCTAAGTTCTAGGGGACTGATGACCTAAGATGTTAAGTCCCATAGTGCTCAGAGCCATTTAATGAAAATGAGCATACTAGTCATCGATGCTGTTTACGTTTTAGTGTAACATACTTACATATAATAACAAATTAAACACTATCAAGTTGTGCGCTACACATAATATAGTATTTAATGAACAATTGTTCTATACAATACAAGGAGGCGCTCAGAGGAAACGACTTAGCGAAGATTTAATATTAGCCTTGCTATCTGCCAGAAAATTGTGTTTTTTGCTCAAATAAACAACGATTTTTGACACTAGATAATGTTTTGATGTTAAATTACATTACATTACATTAATACTTGTTCCATAGATCATGACTACGACACTTTGCAATGATGTGGAACATGTCACTTTAACATAAGTTTTCTTTACACAATACAACTAATATTTCTTTACAGTTATTGCTTCATTTATAAGAATTCAACTGTTGAGTAGAAGGAGCTGTCATTCAGAAATTGTTGTAATTTGTTTTTAAATGTTGGTTGGCTATCCGTCAGACTTTTAATGCTATTTGGCAAATGACCAAAGATTTTTGTGGCAGCAGAATTCATCTCTTTCTGTGCCCAAGTCAGATTTAACTAAGAATAGTGAAGATCATTCTTTCTTCTAGTGTTGTAGCTATGCACTTCGCTGTTCTTTTTGAATTGGGATGGGTTATTAATAACAAATTTCATAAGTGACTACATGTATTTCGAAGGTACTGTGAATTTCCCAAGTTCCTTAAGTAAATGTCTGCTAGGTGATCATGGGTGGGCTCTAGCTATTATTCTGATTACACGCTTTTGTGCAACGAATACTTTGTCTCTTAATGACGAATTACCCCAAAATGTGATGCCACATGAAAGCAGTAATTTAAAATGGGAATAGTAGGCTAATTTACTGCTATGTTTATCACAAAAATTTGCAATAACCCTAATATCATAAGTAGCTGAACCTAACCGTTTCAGTAGATCGTCAAAGTGTATCTCTCAATTCAATTTCTCATCAATGCACACATCCAGAAATTTTGAATCTTCTGCCTTAGCAACAGACTTCTGTTCATAGTATATATTTATGAATGATGTTATGCCATTTACTGTATATAATTGTATATGCTGTGTTTTCTCAAAATTTAGGAGAGCCCATTTGCAGAGAACCACTTAATAATTTTCTGAGGGTCATTAATTACAATTTCCTCAGCTAATTCTTGCTTGTTGGGTGTAAAATGGCTCTGAGCACTATGGGACTTAACTTCTGAGGTCATCAGTCTCCTAGAACTTAGAACTACTTAAACCTAACTAACGTAAGGACATCACACACATCCATGCCCGAGGCAGGATTCGAACCTGCGACCGTAGCGGTCGCGCGATTCCAGACTGTAGCGCCTAGAACCGCTCGGCCACTCCGGCCGGCTGTTGGGTGTATCAACTCTTGATACCTCCCTAGTTAGAGGACTGCTGATTTTCAAAGACTATATGTACAATTAATTTCAATCTTCTGCCTTCTTCCAGTTAAATATGAATTAAACCATTTGTGCACTGTCCCACACATATCACAATACTTAAGCTTATTTAGAAGAATTTCATGATTCACACTGTTGAAAGCCTACGAGAGATCACAAAATATCCCAGTGAGTGTTGTTCAGTTGTTCCAAGGATTTTATGTTTGATCAGCGAAAGCAAACACAGCATTTTCTGTTGAAAAGCCTTTCTGAAAATCAATTTGATATTTTGATAGTATTTATGTGACGCTACTCTTGAATGCATTACTTTTTCAAGAATTTTGGACAAAGCTGTCAGAAGTGAGATTGGGCAGTAGCTGTTAGCATCAGACCTATCCCCTTTCTTATGCAATAGTTTAACAATAGCGTATTTCAGTCTACCTGAAAAAAAATGTCCTGTTTCAGTTAGCTACTACATATGTGGCTGAGAATCCTACTTATCTGTTGTGAACAAGGTTGTAAATGCCATCAATTCCATGTGAGCTTTTACTTTTGAGGGAATTTATTATTTTCCGAATTTCAGTCGGAGTGGTGGATTGAATTTCAATTTTATCAAATTGCGCATGTATAGCCTCTTCCATATACTGCCTTGTATTTTCTAATGAATAGCTGGATCCTATTTTCTTTATAACACTTAAAAATATTATTAAACATGTTTTCTACTTCCGACTTCTTGTTAACAAACTTTTTATTGAGTTTGACAGAAATGCAGTCTTTCTGTGCTCTCAGTTGTCCTACTTCCCTTATAACAATATTCCAAATTGTTTTAATTTTATTATCAGATGTACTAATCTCAGACATAATGCACATACTTCTGGTCTTTTTAATAACTTTTTTAATAGAGTATTACTGTCGGAGGAAGGCAACGGCAAACCACCTCCTTTAGGATCTTGCCTAGTACGGCGGTGCGGTTCTCCCGCGTAATCGTTCCCCTACGCTCTGTCGAGAAGCATGGGACTTCATTTCCAATACAGTATATATCCTATAATTACGAGAATTCAGATCCGCCTATAATGCTAACAACTATTTCTTATAAACGCCCAGACATGTTTGAATATCATCAGTGGGTTCTTTTAGTCAGTTCTCATTTTCTACATTATTGCCTTCTTTAGGACCCTCTTTAAATTATTGTATACCGTTTACTTGTGAACTGCAAAATAAGTTTCGTGACATCTGTCCTCTTCTTCATGTTCACCTAATGCAGGAATACACACAGGACACAGTACATGTTTTAGACGAATTTCACTCATAAGTTACACTTCTGCACTACAGTACACAAAATATTATTTTATTGTGATGTGGTATCTGTGGACGTTACTGTTCGCTTCTGGTGGTCATTATTTTCTTTGGCGAATTTCATATAGCTGAACGAGATGGCGCTCCTGAAAAGGTTGCACGAGTGCCTTTAACCTCAGAGTAGAGAAGATTTAAGGAACTATCCAGATTAGATCGCAATGGCTGATCCAGACGTTCTCGCTGTGCAACTGTAGCGCCTATAAGATTAATTTAGTGTGGGGCTGTATAGGGACCGAATATGGATGTGCAGTTCACAAACCCAAACTGCAGTCTGCGTAGTGAGTTAGAGTCAGGACTAAACGCATTCTGACTGCTAAATGGCACTACTGGCATCATGAGATCCCTGTTGAGCCGCGCGTGAGCTGGCAGTGTGGATTTCAAGAGATGAAATACAGATGCTCCCAACCATGGGCAGATACTACGAACATATATCGCAGAAGATTGCAGTGTATGGAAAAAGTCTACAGAAGGCGTTCATACAGCATTAGATCTCAAGTGACTAGTTAATATATACATATTTATATTACATTCGCAACTGAGTTGATAGAAAGGGAGCTGTGATTGAAGAGCACGTACTATTCCTTAATGTTCATTTTTGTGCAAACACTGTTTTCCTTTATTGTGATCAGTTACCTCTACAAAATTATGCCATAAGACAATGAGTGGAACACTGCAATCTGTTGAGACACTGACCTGTTTGTTTCCAAAACTAGTAATTATGTAACGAGGAACAGTTCTGAACTTAATTATGTTCTTCCCAGTTCACACTTTCATCTATATTAACGTCAAAAAAGATGACACATTCTGCCAAATACAGTGACACATGTTCGTATGCTACATCTATCTTCGGTGTTATTCTCTTTGTTATACAGAACTGAAAAATTGTGGCTTACTTTTTTTGATATTAAAGGAAAATCCACTTCCTGAGAACTGCTAAAGAATTCTTTAAAAAAGATTGGACTGATGATTACGTATGAATCCGTAATGTTCACTCGCCTACTAAATTGAATTACTCGCAGGAAAACCGTTGGTAAGTTTCTACTGGTCTTTTGCGAGTTCTCCGAGAGGTTTAGTTAAGGCCTGAAGTCTCCTGTTTACTCACGACTCTTCAACTGATTCAGCCAGTACCTGCCTCTTTATTCCCCTCCCCCCCCCCCCCCTTCTCAACACGGTGCCACTGCCGGGATGTTTTCGTAGTACTGGCTCTAACTTAGACATCATACGTTTCAAAACCCAGTGGCTATAGTAAAGTAGACGGGCTACCAACTCAGTCCCTTCGGCTAATATACCATCACTTTCCAGTCAGCGAGACGACTGGAACAAAAGGTAAACACACTATCTTCTGGATACAATGTAATCATCAGACAATATTTTTGTGGTATCAAGCTATCCTAGATCGCTTCAGTCGAGCAGATGATCATCTGTTTCAAGATTGAAGCGATTTCCTAAAAAAAGAAAAATTATAGGCCTTGCAACGATCAGTGCAGTTTGGGTCGAAATGAGCGTTACAGTACTTATAAGCATCCTGGCGTATTTCTTGAATGTAAGTCCCGAGATGTCCTTGGCTTAGCATAGGGGACACCTACTCTTGGTTGGGAGCCAGAACTCGGCGTCGGTTTGATGCTTATATAAGGACCTGTTTCTCCTACGTGGAGCAAAAGCACTGAATGCTGTGTCCTATTTGTCTTTCCGCTGTGTGTGGACACACCCGGCATCTACAAGATGCCTGCCCTGATAACAGAAGGCTGCAAAATTGCGCAATATCTGATGACGCAAATCACCTTTTTATATTGTCGCTTTAACTGTGGAAGATGAGTGAAAAGGACAGTGTCGTAATGAGTGCATGTTATTCGTTAATTCGGAGATATCGTCAGAAAGCTCAAGAAGACCGGAAGCAGCTGATGACTCGTGCGGCTTTCGCTATTTAACAAGCGACGGGAGCGTCGGCCATATTGTACGTGGCATTTCACGATGCTTTTGAGAAAAGTTATTCCGTCACAATTTGTCTATCATGCGCTGTATATACTTCACAACAGAATAAAAATCAGAGAAAAAAATCGATGCTTAATACTTAATGATTATTCCACATCCGAAGACTATGCTTGTTGTTATCCCGACGTACGTGCTCAGCTATTTATGCGATTTGGCATATTGAATTTTTACTTTAATTTTGTGGTCGGGTGCCCGTTCTGTTGCCGCAATCTTTAGTTAATCTGAGGGAGAGAAAATGAGTGCGTCTTCTGTCCATGAAACGTGAACTTTGTTCCGTACGTTATCGTATTTTAATAGTTTGGCAAGGAAAGCGTTTCTCAAGAAGAGAAATTTGTTAACATCGAATATAGATTTAGGTGTCAGGAAGTCGTTTCTGAAAGTATTTGTATGGAGTGTAGCCATGTATGGAAGTGAGACGAATAGAAGCTTTCGAAATGTGGTGCTACAGAAGAATGCTGAAGATAAGGTGGTTAGATCACGTAACTAATGAGGAGGTATTGAATAGGATTGGGGAGAAGAGAAGTTTGTGGCACCACTTGACTAGAAGAAGGGATCGGTTGGTAGGACATGTTCTGAGGCATCGAGGGATCACAAATTTAGCATTGGAGGGCAGCGTGGAGGGTAAAAATCGTAGAGGGAGACCAAGAGATCAATACACTAAGCAGATTCAGAAGGATGTAGGTTGCAGTAGGTACTGGGAGATGAAGAAGCTTGCACAGGATAGAGTAGCATGGAGAGCTGCATCAAACCAGTCTCAGGACTGAAGACCACAACAACAACAACATGTATTTAGAGTGGGGACCACATCACCATTGCCTGCAAGACCCTGTAAACGCCTTCAAAACCACACTCACGCCGGCCAGTATAAGCGGGAAGGGTCGTCAATCCACAGAGCGTATCCGGTGCGGGTCTGACTCAACCATCTGAGTCTCAAACTAGCGCACATAAAAATTACCTGGAATGAACAAAATAATGCACTAAACATTGAGAAGAACAAACGTTTATATACATTTGCGGAAGATACTTTTATTTTCTACCATCTGTCTCTCAAACTAGCGCACATAAAAAATGCTCATAAAAATTACTTGGAATGAACGAAATAATGCAGTCCACAATGAGAAGAACAAACGTTTATATAGATTTGCGGAAGACATTTTTATTTTCTACCAAAGAACTTCTGCCCTTGTAAGGCGATCACCGAACGTGAGACGAGAGGGCACATCGTAATTGTGAAGTACCTTCAGGAACCTACAACATTCCTGACGTCGAGAACAGCCCATGCGAACAAAGTTTTCGTGCACTGAAGATGCCACCATAATTGGTAACTAAAATAATGTTCAACAGAGAGTCCTCGGTATAAATACTGAATTTTGGAGGGAGTTCTCATTGGATCACAAAAGAATGGCGCGGAAATACGTACAGTAATAGCTTCTTCATTTGAACAGTCTTCTTTCACAGTTGACATATGCCATGAATTCACAGTATCCAGAAAGGAAGACAGTGATCCTTCAGTTATTCTTATGACAAATGTGGTACTCACTGCGAGATGCAGAAAGAGAACCTATTCTAATTGAAGAGTTTCTCTCTCTCTCTCTCTCTCTCTCTCTCTCTCTCTCTCTCTCTCACACACACACACACACACACACACACACACACACACACACTTTTTCTATCAAGTTACTGGCTTTAGGGACGTGCCCATATAGCCATCGCAAGTGTGGAATGTCAGTTATTATGCTAGGAATGTAAGGACAACACAACAGCCAGTATCAGAGCTGAGAAAATATCCGACTCGGCCGGAAATCGAACCCAGGCCCCTTCGGTTACCAATCCGCCGCGCTGACCGCGCAGCTACCAAGAAGGACAATCGTTCAGTTTGGAAACTCACATTCTTTGACTCTTTCTATCTCGCTAACTCTATGTTGGTTCGTCCTTTAGAAAATAAGTTGAAGTAACCTATTTGTGTCACGTAGGGGATCTCAAAGGCTTTGGCAGAAGTCATTATGTATGTAAAAAGTTCCACCTTTATATTTCTCCGTCTCGCATTATTGAGTTCATTTCTACGCTTCCCTCTCAACAATTAAGTGATGAATGGGTTTCGCCGTCTAAAACTAGCCGTTTGTAAAACTATCTACAAAGCTAATCACAAGAAGGTACAGAACAGTCCCTACCGCAATCATGTCTACAAAGCTGGCGCTAAGTATGGTCAAAAAAAACGAAAAAAAAAAAAGAGGCGCTGAGTACTATGGGACTTAACATCTGAGGTCATCAGTCCCCTAGGACGTCGTACTACTTCAACCTAACTAACCTAAGGACATCACACACATCCATGCCCGAGGCAGGATTCGAACCTGCGATCGTAGCAGTCGCGCGATTCCGGACTGAAGCACCTAGAACCACTCGGCCACCCCGGACGGCTAACCATCGTCATTTGTGTTGCATTTTTTTTCCATTACTTTTTTCCCCAGATTTGTTCGATGGTAGCTTCATTGTCGAAGTCCTGTCTTCAAAGAACGAATCGGTATGTACTAGAAAGAATGTTAGAGTTTAATATCCCGTCAACAGCGAAGTCATTAGCGACAGAGCTCAAGCTCGGACTGGGCGACCCGGGATTGGAAGCGCTGTCCTCTCGAATAAGAGTCCAGTGACTTACAACTGCGCCAATTCGCTCTGTGGATGCACTGACAGGTATTTCAAAAATGTTACCTCTGCATGGTAGAGCCAATTTTCACATTTGTTCTATACTGCTTTCATCATAGAAAGTAAGGTTTCACATGAAGCAATACGGCTTTGTAACACGTCGTATGGGTTAAAATCCGTTTTTCTGTCAACATTTCTGCGGAAAACTGAAAGTAGAGAAAAGAGTGAAGGCGACAGTTATCCTTTCGTCGAGTGTCAACAATAGTACATCTGAATGGTTCGTCGAAGAATTCTGGTAATATTTCGAGTTTTCTTCGATAAGAATAAAAAATGGCTCTGAGCACTATGGGACTTAACATCTGAGGTCATCAGCCCCTAGAACTTAGAGCTACTTAAATCTAACTTACCTAAGGACATCACACACATCCATGTCCGAGGCAGGATTCGAACCTGCGACCGTAGTGGTCGCGCGGTTCCAGACTGAAGCGCCTAGAACCGCTCGGCCACACCGGCCGGCGATAAGAATAATATGACTGTTTAAACAGGAAACTGGATGAACCACTAGCTGTCTTCAATGTTAACTGCTATACATAGAGTCGCACAACTGCAGCTAGATGCACACGATCGAGAAGCACAAGAGTCTCGCGAACATGGATATGCTCGTCAAGTGCTCCACCTTCCATATAGTGTAAAAGCTGACAGGTCAGGCTTAATACAAGTTCATTGTCGGGTGATATTACAAGGTAATAACAGCGCAAATTATGCGAAGTCTGTTTTTAGTTGCCTGCCCTCGTTTTGGAAGCAAGTCTTGCGCTCAAAAAGACTGTCAAGTTCCTTAATGTACAGAGTGTGCCTCGTAACCACACCGGACAAAACATTACTCATCCCCAGTAGCCTTTACGTTAATACCGAGCAATATCGCCTCTAGCACCTATAATAATCTCAATTAGCTGAAGAACTGAGTTCGCCAGTTTTCTCGAGCATGCGCCGTATGGAAGAAGACAGATGATCAGAACCTGTAGAATTTTCAAATAAGGAATATCTTGATTACTACAATTTGCCCTTTCACATCAGACATTTGCTACGGCGTTAGGATCGGGCGACTTGGCGTGACAGTTAAGGTACGATAGGGCGCCTGAAATATCAACCAACCAAGAACATACGCCTGCGCCCCCTGTGAACGGAGTTGGTATCTCGTAGAAAATGGGATTGGCAACGGGATACTTGTTAAGTAGGAGAAAGGACAACCTGCTGGTTCATGTCACGACAACCTGAATGGGTGAGTCCAGCTCATGGCACGAAGAACAGCCCCAAAACAATACAATACAGGACGTCTCCCCCCCATGAACCATGGACCTTGCCGTTGGTGGGGAGGCTTGCGTGCCTCAGCGATACAGATAGCCGTACCGTAGGTACAACCACAACGGAGGGGAATCTGTTGAGAGGCCAGACAAACGTGTGGTTCCTGAAGAGGGGCAGCAGCCTTTTCAGTAGTTTCAAGGGCAACAGTCTGGATGATTGACTGATATGGCCTTGTAACAATAACCAAAACGGCCTTGCTGTGCTGGTACTACGAACGGCTGAAAGCAAGGGGAAACTACGGCCGTAATTTTTCCCGAGGGCATGCAGCTTTACTGTATGATTAAATGATGATGGCGTCCTCTTGGGTAAAATATTCCGGAGGTAAAATAGTCCCCCATTCGGATCTCCGGGCGGGGACTAGTCAAGAGGATGTCGTTATCAGGAGAAAGAAAACTGGCGTTCTACGGATCGGAGCGTGGAATGTCAGATCCCTTAATCGGGCATGTAGGCTAGAAAATTTAAAAAGGGAAATGGATAGGTTAAAGTTAGATATAGTGGGAATTAGTGAAGTTCGGTGGCAGGAGGAATAAGACTTCTGCTCAGGTGACTACAGGGTTATAAACACAAAGTCAAATAGGGGTAATGCAGGAGTAGGTTTAATAATGAATAGGAAAATAGGAATGCGGGTAAGCTACTACAAACAGCATAGTGAACGTATTATTGTGGCCAAGATAGATACAAAGCCCACACCTACTACAGTAGTACAAGTTTATATGCCAACTAGCTCTGCAGATGACGAAGAAATTGAAGAAATGTATGATGAAATAAAAGAAATTATTCATATAGTGAAGGGAGACGAAAATTTAATAGTCATGGGTGACTGGAATTCGAGTGTAGGAAAAGGGAGAGAAGGAAACGTAGTAGGTGAATATGGATTGGAGCTAAGAAATTAAAGAGGAAGCCGCCTGGTAGAATTTTGCACAGAGCACAACTTAATCATAGCTAACACTTGGTTTAAGAATCATAATAGAAGGTTGTATCCATGGAAGAACCCTGGAGATACTAAAAGGTATCAGATATATTATATAATGGTCATCATCATCATCATCATTTAAGACTGATTATGCCTTTCAGCGTTCAGTCTGGAGCATAGCCCCCCTTATACAGTTCCTCCATGATCCCCTATTCAGTGCTAACATTGGTGCCTCTTCTGATGTTAAACCTATTACTTCAAAATCATTCTTAACCGATTCCAGGTACCCTCTCCTCGGTCTGCCCCGACTCCTTCTACCCTCTACTGCTGAATCCACGAGTCTCTTGGGTAACCTTGCTTCTCCCATGCGTGTAACATGACCCCACCATCTAAGCCTGTTCGCCCTGACTGCTACATCTATAGAGTTCATTCCCAGTTTTTCTTTGATTTCCTCATTGTGGACACCCTCCTGCCATTGTTCCCATCTACTAGTACCTGCAATCATCCTAGCTACTTTCATATCCTTAACCTCAACCTTGTTGATAAGGTAACCTGAATCCACCCAGCTTTCGCTCCCATACAACAAAGTTGGTCGGAAGATTGAACGGTGCACAGATAACTTAGCCTTGGTACTGACTTCCTTCTTGCAGAAGAGAGTAGATCGTAGCTGAGCGCTCACTGCATTAGCTTTGCTACACCTCGCTTCCAGTTCTTTCACTATGTTGCCATCCTGTGAGAATATGCATCCTAAGTACTTGAAACCGTCCACCTGTTCTAACTTTGTTCCTCCTATTTGGTACTCAATCCGTTTATATTTCATTCCCACTGACATTACTTTCGTTTTGGAGATGCTAATCTTCATACCATAGTCCTTACATTTCTGATCTAGCTCTGAAATATTACTTTGCAAACTTTCAATCGAATCTGCCATCACAACTAAGTCATCCGCATATGCAAGACTGCTTATTTTGTGTTCACATATCTTAATCTCACCCAGCCAGTCTATTGTTTTCAACATATGATCCATAAATAATATGAACAACAGTGGAGACAAGTTGCAGCCTTGTCTTACCCCTGAAACTACTCTGAACCATGAACTCAATTTACCGTCAACTCTAACTGCTGCCTGACTATCCATGTAAAGACCTTTAATTGCTTGCAAAAGTTTGCCTCCTATTCCATAATCTTGTAGAACAGACAATAACTTCCTCCTAGGAACCCGGTCATATGCCTTTTCTAGATCTATAAAGCATAGATACAATTCCCTGTTTCATTCATAACACTTCTCCATTATTTGCCGTAAGCTAAAGATCTGGTCCTGACAACCTCTAAGAGGCCTAAACCCACACTGATTTTCATCCAATTGGTCCTCAACTAATACTCGCACTTTCCTTTCAACAATACCTGAGAAGATTTTACTCACAACGCTGGTTAAAGAGATACCTCTGTAGTTGTTACAATCTTTTCTGTTTCCATGTTTAAAGATTGGTGTGATTACTGCTTTTGTCTAGTCTGATGGAACCTGTCCCGACTCCCAGGCCATTTCAGTTATCCTGTGTAGCCCTTTAAGACCTGACATTCCACTGTATTTGATGAGTTCCGACTTAATTTCATCCACCCCAGCCGCTTTATTGCACTGCAATCTGTTGACCATTTTTTCCACTTCCTCAAATGTGATCCTATTTCCATCATCATTCCTATCCCATTCTACCTCGAAATCTGAAACATTACTGATCGCATTTTCACCTACATTGAGAAACTCTTCAAAATATTCCCTCCATCTGCCCAAGGCATCCACAGGATTCACCAGCAGTTTTCCTGACCTGTCCAAAATACTTGTCATTTCCTTCTTACCTCCCTTTCAAAGACTGCTAATTACACTCCAGAATGGTTTTCCAGCAGCTTCACCCATAGTCTCCAACCTGTTTCCAAAGTCTTCCCACGATTTCTTCTTGGATGCTGCAATTATCTGTTTGGCTTTGTTTCTTTCTTCAACATAACTTTCTCTGTCTACGTGGGTTCTGGTATGTAGCCATTTTTGATACGCCTCCTTTTTCCTTTTACAGGCTGCCTTGACTGTATCATTCCACCAAGCTGTTTGCTTCATCCTACTTTTACACACTACTGTTCCAAGACATTCTTTAGCCACTTCTAGTACTGTGTCCCTGTACCTTGTCCATTCCTTCTCCAATGACTGTAATTGACTACATTCAACTAACTGGTACCTTTCTGAGATCGCTGTTATGTACTTGTGCCTGATTTCCTTATCCTGAAGTTTCTCCACTCTTATCCTCCTACATATGGATCTGACCTCCTGCACTTTCGGCCTCACAATCCCAATTTCACTGCAGATTAAATAATGATCAGTGTCATCAAAGAATCCCCTGAATACACGTGTGTCCCTCACAGCCTTCCTGAATTCCTGATCTGTTATTATATAGTCAATGACAGATCTGGTTCCCCTGCCTTCCCAAGTATACCGGTGAATGTTCTTATGTTTAAAAAAGGAGTTTGTGATTACTAAGCCCATACTGGCACAGAAATCCAAGAGTTGTTTCCCGTTCCTGTTGGCCTCCATATCCTCTCCAAATTTACCCATAACCTTTTCATACCCTTCTGTTCGATTTCCAATCCTGGCGTTAAAATCACCCATGAGCAGAGCACTGTCCTTGTCCTTTACTCTAACAACTACATCACTGAGTGCTTCATAAAAACTATCCATCTTATCTTGATCTGTCCCTTCACAATGCGAATATACTGACACAATCCTAATTTTCTTGCTAGACACTGTCAAATCTATCCACATCAGTCGTTCGTTTACATACCTTATTGCAACTACGCTGGGTTCCATTTCTTTCCTGATGTAAAGCCCTACACCCCATTGTGCTATTCCTGCTTTGACGCCTGACAGGTAGACCTTGTATTCTCCCACTTCCTCTTCTTTCTCACCCCTTACCCGAATGTCACTAACAGCTAAAACGTCCAGCCCCATCTTACTTGCAGCCTCTGACAGCTCTACCTTCTTCCCAGAGTAGCCCCCATTGATATTAATAGCTCCCCATCTCATTACCATTTGTTTGCCAAGTCGTATCTTAGGAGTCCCTGGTTTGTCAGTTAGAGGTGGGACTCCGTCACCTCCAAAGGTCCGAGGCATTTTGCTCTGATTATTGCCAGCATCATATTTAGAGTACCAGGGAAGCAGGTTGCTAGCCTTACTTGCCCCGAGTCCCATTGGGTTTTACCCCTAACGGCTGAGGGACTAACCGGTGGATTTGGTAGTCTTTGCCGTATGAGCACAAAGGTGACCACGACTCAGAATATGTCCGAGATGCCCAGCCTTATTCCAAAGTAACTGGTATCCCGCCTGTCGGGACCACTTACTTGGCCACTCATAGGTTTCCCATGGTTCATGAACTAGGACATGACTACAGGAACCCACACCATGAACCACTTATATAATGGTAAGACAGAGATTTAGGAACCAGGTTTTAAATTGTAAGACATTTCCAGGGTCAGATGTGGACTCTGACCACAATCTATTGGTTATGACCTGTAGATTAAAACTGAAGAAACTGCAAAAAGGTGGGAATTTAAGGAGATGGGACCTGGATAAACTGAAAGAACCAAAGGTTGTACAGAGTTTCAGGGAGAGCATAAGAGAACAATTGACAGGAATGGGGGAAAGAAATACAGTAGAAGAAGAATGGGTAGCTTTGAGGGATGAAGTAGTGAAGGCAGCAGAGGATCAAGTAGGTAAAAAGACAAGGGCTAGTAGAAATCCTTGGGTAACAGAAGAAATATTGAATTTAATTGATGAAAGGAGAATATATAATAATGCAGTAAATGAAGCAGGCAAAAAGGAATACAAACGTCTCAAAAATGAGATCAACAGGAAGTTCAAAATGGCTAAGCAGGGATGGCTAGAGGACAAATGTAAGGATGTAGAGGCTTATCTCACTAGGGGTAAGATAGATACTGCCTACAGGAAAATTAGAGAGACCTTTGGAGGTAAGAGAAACACTTGTATGAACATCAAGAGCTCAGATGGAAACACAGTTCTAAGCAAAGAAGGGAAAGCAGAAAGGTGGAAGGAGTATACAGAGGGTCTATACAAGGGCGATGTACTTGAGGACAATATTATGGAAATGGAAGAGGATGTGGATGAAGATGAAATGGGAGATACGATACTGCGTGAAGAGTTTGACAGAGCACTGAAAGACCTGAGTCGAAACAAGGCCCCCGGAGTAGACAACATTCCATTGGAACTACTGACGGCCTTGGGAGAGCCAGTCCTGACAAAACTCTACCATCTGGTGAGCAAGATGTATGAAACAGGCGAAATACCCTCAGACTTCAAGAAGAATATAATAATTCCAATCCCAAAGAAAGCAGGTGTTGACAGATGTGAAAATTACCGAACAATCAGTGTAATAAGCCACAGCTGCAAAATACTAACACGAATTCTTTACAGACGAATGGAAAAACTAGTAGAAGCCGACCTCGGGGAAGATCAGTTTGGATTTCGTAGAAATACTGGAACACGTGAGGCAATACTGACCTTACGACTTATCTTAGAAGAAAGATTAAGGAAAGGCAAACCTACGTTTCTAGCATTTGTAGACTTAGAGAAAGCTTTTGACAATGTTGACTGGAATACTCTCTTTCAAATTCTAAAGGTGGCAGGGGTAAAATACAGGGAGCGAAAGGCTATTTACAATTTGTACAGAAACCAGATGGCAGTTATAAGAGTCGAGGGACATGAAAGGGAAGCAGCGGTTGGGAAGGGAGTAAGACAGGGTTGTAGCCTCTCCCCGATGTTATTCAATCTGTATATTGAGCAAGCACTAAAGGAAACAAAAGAAAAATTCGGAGTAGGTATTAAAATCCATGGAGAAGAAATAAAAACTTTGAGGTTCGCCGATGACATTGTAATTCTGTCAGAGACACCAAAGGACTTGGAAGAGCAGTTGAACGGAATGTATGGTGTCTTGAAGGGAGGATATAAGATGAACATCAACAAAAGCAAAACGAGGATAATGGAATGTAGTCGAATTAAGTCGGGTGATGTTGAGGGTATTAGATTAGGAAATGAGACACTTAAAGTAGTAAAGGAGTTTTGCTATTTGGGAAGCAAAATAACTGATGATGGTCGAAGTAGAGAGGATATAAAATGTAGACTGGCAATGGCAAGGAAAGAGTTTCTGAATAAGAGGAATTTGTTAACATCGAGTATAGATTTAAGTGTCAGGAAGTCATTTGTGAAAGTATTTGTATGAAGTGTAGCCATGTATGGAAGTGAAACATGGACGGTAAATAGTTTGGACAAAAAGAGAATAGAAGCTTTCGAAATGTGGTGCTACAGAAGAATGCTGAAGATTAGATGGGTAGATCACATTACTAATGAGGAGGTATTGAATAGAATTGGGGAGAAGAGGAGCTTGTGGCACAACTTGACTAGAAGAAGGGATCGGTTGGTAGGACATGATCTGAGGCATCAAGGGATCACCAATTTAGTATTGGAGGGCAGCGTGGAGGGTAAAAATCGTAGGGGGAGACCAAGAGATGAATACACTAAGCAGATTCAGAAGGATGTAGGTTGCAGTAGGTACTGGGAGATGAAGAAGCTTGCATAAGATAGAGTAGCGTGGAGAGCTGCATCAAACCAGTCTCGGGACTGAAGACCACAACAACAACAACAACAACAAGACGTCTTGCAGTACACCCTCCACACTCTGCAGGTTAGACACTTCATTTGGCCGCCTGTACGTTCGACGCTTTGCATCATTCCAAAGAGGCGAAATCGCGACTTGTAAGACGACATCACTTTTCTCCAGCCAGATTCTGTACAGTTTCTCTCTTTATTACGCCCACTGGAGACGTGAATCTTTAGGAGCCTCGGTGAGCAATGGTCTTTTACAAGATACCCGGATCCAGATGTTTACTACATCTAGTTTCATTTGGAGTGTTCGCTCCAAAACTGGCTTCATGGAACTGCAGTCACTGACAGGACCATTTAGTAACGAGTTTAAAACAGACGTGACACTTCTCTCGGTTAGGATTGTTTTATGACCATTGCGCTTACGCCCAGTTACGTAAGGTACACCATTCCCTGTAGACACATTGGACAGTCTGCCTTGATACACCAACAGATCGGACAATTTAATTACGCTGTGGTCATGGGAACGTCCTAGGAAGACAACCCCTTTTCTGCGATTCTGTCACGTCTCCACTTAGACCCATGTTACTGTGCCCATTCCGTCCAACGGACAGGCGCATACACACCGCTTCGCTGCCAAGACGTACATCACCGCTGGAGGGTCACATGACTGGCTGGAAGCAGTTATCCAGCGTCTACAGCGCTCCAAAGCCACCAGTCCGTTCTTTTAAGGAGGTGACGAATCCGTACAGTTTATAAAAAGGCACGTATGTATATATTTTTGTATCTACGTGTGTATGTTCGACGTCTACTCATAAACCACTGCACGGATTTCAACCAAATTTGGTACACTTATCCCTTAATGTCTGGCAACATTCGCTGTGGAGATAAGGACCACGTTCCTATCCTTGCCCAGGAGCTATGACGTCTTGAAAGCTGAGATGAGCGAGAAACTTCCACATTGCGGATGACGCGTGAAATTATTACTTTCTTTGCTGCTAACTCTATTCGCAACACAATTTGCAGACGATACCCACGTATGCTGCTGAATGTACCTACATAAATACCCTGTGTGATCGAAAGTATCCGGACATCCCCAAAAACGTACGTTTTCATATTACGTGCATTGTGCTGCCGCCTGCTGCCAGGTACTCCACATCAGCGACATCAGTAGTCATTAGACATCGTCAGAGAGCAGAATGGAGCACTCCGTGGAACTCACGGACTTCGAACGTGGTCAGGCGATTGGGTGTCACTTGTGTCATGCGTCTGATGCGAGATTTCCACACTCCTAAACATCCCAAAGTCCACTGTTTCCTAAGCGATAGTGAAGTGGAAACGTGAAGGGACACGTACAGCACAAAATCGTACAGGCCGACCGCGTCTGTTGACTGATAGATACCGCCGGCAGTTCAAGAGGGTCGTAATGTGAAATAGGCACACATCTATTCAGACCATCACACACGAATTCCAAACTACATCAGGATTCACTACAAGTAATATGACAGTTAGGCGGGAGATGAGAAAATTTGAATTTCATGGTCGAGCCGGTGTTTATAAACCACACATCACGCCAGTAAATGCGAAACGACGCCTCGCTTGGTGTAAGGAGCGTAAACATTGGACGACTGAACAGTGGCAAAAAAAATTGTGTGGAGTGACGAATCACGGTACACAATGGGCGATCCGATGGCGGGGTAAGGGTATGGGTATGGCGAATGCTCGGTGAACGTCATCTGCCAGCGTGTCTAGTGCAACAGTAAAATTCGGAGGCCGTGGTGTTAGGGTGTGGTCGTGTTTCTCATGGAGGGAGCTTGCACCCCTTATTGTTTTGCGTGGCACTATCACAGCTCAGGCCTACATTGATGTTTTAAGCACCTTCTAGCTTCTCACTTTTGAAGAGCAATTCGGAGATGGCGATTGCATCTTTCAACACGAGGGAACATCTGTTCATAATGCACGGCCTGTGGCGGAGTGGTTACACGAGAATAACATCTCTGTAATGGACTGGCCTGCACATAGTCCTGACCTAAATCCTATTGAACACCTTTGGGATATTTTGGAACGCCGACTTCGTGCCAGACCTCACCGACCGACATCAATAGCTCTCCTGAGTGCAGCACTTCGTGAAGAATGGTCTACCATTCCCCAAGAAACCTCCCATCATCTGACTGAATGTATGCCTGCGAGATTGGAAGCTGCCATCAAGGCTAAGGGTGGGCCAACACCATATTGAATTCTAGCATTACCGATGGAGGGCGCCACGAACGAATAAGTTATTTTTAGCCAGGTGTCCGGATACTTTTGATCACGTGGTATATATCATTGTGCGACACATAGTCCAAGAGATATGTCAGAAATAGTGAGATGCGTGAAAAATGCCGTTGCATGCATGACGGTTATCATGTCTTTAGTGCTAAAAGCTAGCGGCCTTGTAGTGGTAACAGCGGTTCTCGTCAGCTCACCGACTTTAAGCACCGTCGGTCTTGGGTATCGCTTGGGGGGCGACCGTCCTGTTCAGCCGATCGCTGTTGCCAGTCGGGAGGGGGGAGGGGGGGCACCCAGTCCTTGTGATGCCAATGGAGGAACTACTTACCTGAGAAATAGCGTCTCCGGTCACGAAAACCGATAAAGGCCGGGAGAGCGTTGTGCTGACCACACGCCCCTCCATAGCCGCATCCAGTGACGCCGATCACCTCAAGATCGTATCATTGGGCCTTCCAGAGCCTCTTGGCATGGAGGACAGTTTACAACAAATTTCGGAGACGGTATCCAAGGGAGATGGACACAGATAGGGGGAAGACGAGATGCGCTGAGAGAGGGGAGGAGGAATTGGACAGAGAAACGAAAGTGGATGAGGTGGGCGGACAGAGGGTGAAGAGGAGAGTGGCAGCGAGAGTGGGGAAGAGGAAATGGACGAAGGAGCAAATAGACTAACGGGATTGGAATACGTACCCAGTCAACACAGGGTACTCAGATAGTATTAAATATTATATGTGTACAGAATGAAGTGGCGAGTGAAAATTTGTACCCAGGCCAGGAATCGAATCTGGGTCTCCTGCTTACTATTCACGTGCGCTAGCCACTAAGCCACCTTGCCACAGCGGTTTGCACAACTGCATGGAGTATTACCCTGGCACGCTTCCCTCTTCGATCCAAATTCTCACTGCAGCCCCTGTCTACTTTAAATTCCCCATTACACACGAACAGAATTCAATTCTGTTCGCGAATTCGTGTGTAAAGGGGAATCTAAAGTAGACTGGGGCTGCAGTGAGAATTTGGATCGAGGAGGGAAGCGTGCCAGGGTAATAATCCATGCAGTGGTGCAAACCGCTGTGGCAAGGTGGCTCAATGGCTAGCGCACGTGTCTAGTAAGCAAAAGACCCAGATTCGAATCCTGGCCTGGGTACAAATTTTCACTCGTCGCTTCAATCTACACACATAAAATCGTATCTGTATGAAACCCGGAATTTCATTTTTGTAGTATTAAATTTTTTTCCGGTGAGGTTATTTGCTGTTGAATCTCCGTGGGTACTAACGAGTTGAGAACACACAGCGAACATTCGAAAGAAAGTCAGAAACACGACTTTTTAACGACTTGTAGTGTTGCTCTATTTTGTTGACTTTCGTTCACTTTGCTCTCCTACTATATACCGGGTGATCAAAAAGTCAGTATAAATTTGAAAACTTAATAAACCACGGAATAATGTAGATAGAGAGGTAAAAATTGACACACATGCTTGGAATGACATGTGGTTTCATTTCAACCAAAAAAAAAACAAAGTTCACAAAAAGGCTGAGAGATGGCGCTGGACAGCAAAACGTCAGTGACTGCTCATGACAATGATGTATAAAAGCAACTGTAATGAGAGAGAGAATCATGCGCCAGCAGTCGCAGCATGTTGACGTTACATGAAAAGGCGCTTTTCGTTAAGCTGTATTAGCAGAATGGGGAATGTGCTAGTTCAGCGTTACGATCCTATTGCCATAGGAAGGAGATTCGAACGGGTAAAGGTCCGTTGACAAATGCAGCTGTGGCGAGAATGATTTCGAAGCTCGAAGCCACGGGTTGTTTAGACTATAGATCCCGTAGTGGCCGATCGAGCACAAGGCGTAATGCTGCTGAGACAGTTCAGGAAGAAATGGAGACTGTAGCGGGTTCGTCTATGCACGGGGAAGTCAGCGCTCGTGCAGTCGCACGTCGCACCGGCATTCCATACACTACTGTTTGGTTGGCACTTATGCGTACCCTCCGATACTATCCGTACAAAATCCATCGGCATGATGAAGTGTTACCTGGCGATTTAGTGAAGCGGAGGGCATTTCCGGTGTGGGCGTTTCAAAAGATGGCGGAAGATGACGATTGGTTGAGTAACGTGTTGTGGACCGACGAAGCTCATTTCACGCTCCGAGGGTCTGTCAACCCCCACAACTGCAGAATTTGGGCTACCGAAAATCCTAGAACTGTCGTGGAAACTCCATTGCACGACGAGAAAGACACGGTATGGGTTGGATTTACCACATCTACCGTTATCGGGCCTTGTTTCTTCGAGGAAATGCGTAATTCTGGTTTTGTAACTGCTACCGTGACGGGTGAGAGGTACGCCGATAAGTTACAGAATCGCATCATCCCCAGCCTGGCTGATAAACACCTGCTGGAACGTACGATGTTTATGCAGGATGGCGCTCCACCCCATATTTCTAGACGCGTGAAAGATCACTTGCGTGCGCCGTTTGGTGATGATCGTGTGCTCAGCCGCCACTTTCGTCATGCTTGACCTCCCAGGTCCCGAGACCTCAGTCCGTGCGATTATTGGCTTTGGGGTTACCTGAAGTCGCAAGTGTATCGTGATCGACCGACATCTCTAGGGATGCCGAAAGACAACATGCGACGCCAATGCCTCACAATAACTCCGGACATGCTTTACAGTGCTGTTCATAACATTATTCCTCGACTACAGCTACTGTAGAGGAATGATGGTGGACATATTGAGCATTTCCTGTAAAGAACATCATCTTTGCTTTGTCTTACTTTGTTATGCTAATTATTGCTATTCTGATCAGATGAAGCGCCTTCTATCGGACATTTTTTGAACTTTTGTATTTTTTTGGTTCTAATAAAACCCCGTGTCATTCCAAGCATGTGTGTCAATTTGTAGCTCTCTATCTACATTATTCCGTAATTTATTCAGTTTTCAAATTTATACTGACTTTTTGATCACGCAGTACATCCGCTGGCGAACGCCCGAGTAACTCGAGGCCCGCTCTCATTTATACTTGTCGTTGGCGCCGCCCTGCTATGGCTGATACACACCTGCTGACAGTTTGTTCACTTGGCTGTCGCGCCGCCTGACGAGCTCCTAAGCCGTATCAGCGTGGCGATCCGCCTCGGCAGGCGGCAGGCAGCGGCCGCCGTGTACGGCAGGCGTGGGACGTGCCGTCTCGGGCAGCGCTGAGCTCACCCGAGCCATCCCGACGCCCAAGCTGCGCAAAACCCATTCACTGACGCACAGAAGCAATTTTAGCGAACTGACGGCTACATTCGTATTCTGCACAATGACTAGCAACCTTAGCGGTGGTCTTTTTGTTTCATCCACGTGTGAATTGCCAGCGTCTGCCTTCAGAACAATGCTCCTAAGGCATTGAATACTTTACGTAGTTCTATTAACCTTGCAAATCTCACCTTATGTCCCTCCCTCGCTCTCCCATCCCCCCCCCCCCTCTCGCCCTTCACCGTCGGTATATCTGACCCAGCCTTAAGGCTGTACTAGTCATATAAGGTGAGGGCAGTTCCTTACCAATGATGACGCAGTAAGTCTTGAACAGTTTCTTTGTACAACACTAAATTATATCTTGCCTTACAGCTTAGAAACGCTGTTATAGAAATATTTCATGCTGAAAATAATACGACCTTGTGTACGTCCGGGTTTATTCGTCGCAATGCCTGAGGCTACAAAGGCCGTACTCGGTTCGTATCGATGAAAGCCGTATTCGGTTTGTGTCCAGTTTTGTTGTTACATTGTTGGTGGTGGCCCTGAATCCGAAGAACGGACAGAAGCAGCTCTCAGCTTTAGCACATCCTGTGCAAGTCTTTTCATCTCTGAATAAATACTGCAGTCTACAATACAACCACTTCAGCCGGCTTGCTCTGGTGAAGCCCTCTATAGATTTTTCACTCCTCCACCCCTACACTTCCCTCTATTACCATATTCACGACTCCTTGATGCACGGTATGTGTAATATCAACCGTCTCCTTCTCTTAGTCTAGTTGTGCCGTAAATTTCTTTTCTCAATCTGTTCAATTCAGTACAGTTATATTTGATTCCCGATCTACCCAACTAATCATCAGTATTCTCTTGCACCATCACATTTCTAAAGCTTCCATTCTCTTCTTATCTTAGCTGTTCATCGTCCAAATTTCATTTCGTTATGAGGCTACACTCCTCACAAATTCCTCCAGAGAAAACTTCCTAAGAATTAAATTTATAATTCATGTTGTTGTTGTTGTCTTCAGTCGAGAGACTGGTTTGATGCAGCTCTCCATGTTACTCTATCCTGTGCAAGGTTCTTCATCTCCCAGTACTTACTGCAACCTACATCCTTCTGAATCTGTTTAGTGGATTCATCTCTTGGTTTCCCTCTACGATTTTTACCCTCCACGCTGCCCTCCAATACTAAACTGGTGATCCCTTGATGCCTCAGAATATGCCCTACCAACCAATCCCTTCTTCTAGTCAAGATGCGCCACAAATTTCTCTTCTCTCCAATTCCATATTAAAAAAATTATTTTTTGCTATTGCCAGTCTGGATTTTACATTCTCTATACTTCGGCCGTCATCAGTTATTTTTCTGCTGAAAATAGCAGAACTCTGCTACTAGTTTAAATGTCCCATTTCCTGATCTATTTCCATCAACATCATTTGATTAATTCGACTATATTCTATTACCCTTCTTTAAATTTTGTGGATATTCATCTTACAAGCTCTTTTTAAGACGCTATCTATTCCGTTCAAATGATCTTCCCAGTTCGTCACCGTCTGTTTGTCAACAGCAAACCTTAAAATATTTATTTCTTCTTCCTCAAATTAAATTCCCTTTAAAAGTGTCTGCTTGACTTCCTTTATTTGCCGAGTGTACAGATTGAACAACACATTAGCGATAGGCTGCAACCCTGCCTGATTCTCTTCTCAACGACTGCTTCATGTTCTTCATCTCCTATAATATAGTCCGGTGAATGTTGCATACAGAGAAAGAACTACGAGAACTTGTTCAATAGAGGAGATACGTTTCACACAAGCAAAGATGAACAAGTGCTCATAATTCCTCAGGTATGAATTTAGAGCCCATGTTTACTGGACATTTTTTCTTGCCTGGTCCACACTATCACCTTTGAAAGTTGCCTACACTACATTCTTAGCAGCAACGGTACCGGTACATTTATTCCATTGTCAGAGGTATCAGAACGATTTTATGCTTGTAGCTTTCAACTCGTTCGTTTCCAAACCAGGGACCCTTACCTCATATTCATACATTTATCCGTCTCCGTCATCCTTGAAGGGTTTGTAACATCATCACGGAACCATCTGTATCGCAAAAATTTACAGGTGCCAGCACCTGTAACTTTGTCGCTCTGTAGCGTCGCTGGATGACATTTCTGCACTTGGGTTCCTCTGTAAAACTTTATGTACGAAGTCCCCTCTACGACCTCTAGAAATGTGTAAGATAAACTGTGATTCACACTGTACATCTTAATGTACCCTTTCATCACTTTGAAAGTGCAATGGTTTCACATATGTAAAATCACCTTCGATTATGACTGTTTACCTAACTGTGTATATTATTAAGAATTAAAATTTTAATTAATTTTACACAACTCAGTAACATAGAATGTGATTATAACCAAGCAACAGCGTTCAGAACATTTTAACCTCGAAAAGTAGTAACGTTCATCTACAATTGGTTAACGAACAACCACTGTCTGAACCCGAAAATATATAAATTATACTAGACACCACTCGTGCAGCCTCTTCTTGAAATTTTCCTGGTGCCTAAATACAAGCCCAGAATTCATTAGCTCTCATAATTTTTTGTAAGATGTTTGTGGAAATTAAGAGCACTTGTTCTTCTGTATTTGTCACTACATATCAATTCCACTGGGGCTTATGTTAGAAAATGCCCACCATAGATTGCTGAAAGATCTATGTACGAATACAAGAATAAATATTAGTCACAAGAACAGTCTTGGCGAGACAGAACGCATTATAAACCATGAACAACGTGGAGAGTTTCTGCGCAGTATTCGAGAAGGCAGTGCGGTCGCTCTACACATACCGCTAATATCTCTAATGTATTCCTAAGTGGAGTATTACTGTCCCGTATTGATACTAAAGCATGTATGTAAATAAAGATGTCCCCTTTCTGACAGCACAAGATAATAGCAACCACTCCCGCTGTCTTGGTTATCTGGTCTGGGATACATATTATTGAGAAAACGAGTCGCCACGTGCTATTTCAAGACAAACCTTAAAGAAACAAGGGAAAGTTGAACTTGTTCATTTCACGGCGTAGCTTGTTTGCGAAATTAAAATCACAATGAAAATGCAATCAAGCTTTGCGAACATGTTGGACAGTATTCCTGGGTGCATTAAGTTTCTCATCATTCCCCATATGAGGGGACGTCCTGCATTTTCGAACAGAACCTTTTTAGTGTCCAGCTTTTATTGTGTAAGGAGGCATAACGTTACTTGGGCGTACTGACTTCCAAATCTTTGAACACAGTACACTCACCAGTCAGTGTTATTGAGACATTGTACTCCTTCCTCATGTGCGTCTTTCGAGGAGTGCATTTGGCACTGATATTTTTATGGATTACAATGCGCGACCGCGTAGAACAGCGCAGATTCAGGAGTTCTGGGTACGAGAGTACATTCTACGAATGGACTGGCCTACCAGTTCAGTCAACTTCAATCCCATCGAGAACGTGTGGTACGCCGTTTAGAAGCCATATTGAAGCACTTCCACCTGAACCAATGACCATTCAACAGTTCTCAGCCCTACCATAAGAACTCGTTACTAACCTTGTGATCAGCGTGGGAGCACGTTGCAGAGCACGTATTGCCGCGCTTGGTGATCACAAACCCCATTAAGAACCACGACCCGTAATTTGTAATGTCCAGGGAACCATCATGAATCGCTGTGACTTCAATACTATCATAATCTTTGAACGGAAGTGTCATTTCTGTTCGTCTCATTTTATATTTCTTTCAGTTACCTTCTATACTATACTGCACAGTTTCTTCTGCACTATGTGATCAAAAGTGTCGGGACACACGGCTGAAAATGACTTAAAGTTCGTGGCGCTATCCATCGGTAATGTTGGAATTCAATATGGTGTTAGCCCACCCCTACCCTTGATGACAGCTTCCACTCTCGCAGGTATACGTCCAGTCAGGTGCTCGGAAGGTTTCTTGGGGAATGGTAGCCAATTCTTCACTGAGTCCTGCACTCAGGAGAGGTATCGATGTCGGTCGGTGTGGTCTGGCACGAAGTCGTTGTTCCAAAACATGCCAAAGGTGTTCTATAGGATTGAGGTCAGGACTCTGTGCAGCCCAGTCCATTACAGGGATATTATTGTCGTGTAATCACTCCGCCACAGGCCGTGCATTATAAACAGCAGCTCGATCGTGTGGAAAGATGCAGTCGCACATCCTCCGAATTGCTATTCAACAGTTGGAAGCAAGTAGGTGCTTAAAACATCAATGTAGGCCTGTGCTGTGATAGTGCCACACAAAACGACAAGGGGTCCAAGCCCCCTTCATGAAAAACACGACCACACCATGACACCACCACCTCCGAATTTTACTGTTGGCACTACACACGCTGGCAGATGACGTTCATCGGGCATTCACCACACCCACACCCTGCCATCGGATCGCCGCATTGTCTACCGTGATTCGTCACTCAACACAACGTTTTTCCACTGTTCAATCGTCCAATGTTTACGTCTCTTACACCAAGCGAGGCGTCGTTTGTCATTTACCGGCGTGATTTGTGGTTTATGAGCAGCCGCTCGACCTTGAAATCCAAGTTTTCTCCCCTACCGCCTACCTCTTGCAGTGGATCCTGATGTAGTTTGGAATTCCTGTTTGATGGTCTGGGTAGATGTCTGCCTATTACACATTACGACCCTCTTCGACTGTCGGCGATCTGTGTCAGTCGACAGACGAGGCTGGCCTGTGCGCTTTTGTGCTGTACGTGTACCTTCACGTTTCCACTTCACTATAACATCGGAAACAGGGGACCTAGGGATGTTTAGGAGTGCGGAAATCTCACGTACAGGTGTATGGCACAACTGACACGGAATCACTTGACACGTCCGAAATCCGTGAGTTCCACGGAGCGCCCCATTCTGCTCTCTCCCGACGTCTAATGACTACGAAGTCGCTGATATGGAGTACCTGGCAGTAGGTGGCAGCACAATGCACCTAATATGAAAAACGTATGTTTTTGCGGGTGTCCGGATACTTTTGATAACATAGTGTATGTATGATCCAAGATTCATCGAGTTATGTTACTTGGCAGTGATACACAATGCGAAGATTTTGCTCATATTTGTCGTACCATTTTCCCACAAAATGAAATATGCCTTTGCGTAATACGCATATTGCTTTGCATAGTTTACGGAAGTTCTTTTTAAATGCGTAGCACATGAATCGAAGAACTGGTTTTGAATTTTTTTTATACATTGTTGGACGAATTTGTTTCCTCACTAAACAATGACGTGTGCTTTGATATTTTGCAAGGTGCAGTGGTTTCTAGTGGCTGCAAGATTTACACTCCTGGAAATGGAAAAAAGAACACATTGACACCGGTGTGTCAGACCAACCATACTTGCTCCGGACACTGCGAGAGGGCTGTACAAGCAATGATCACACGCACGGCACAGCGGACACACCAGGAACCGCGGTGTTGGCCGTCGAATGGCGCTAGCTGCGCAGCATTTGTGCACCGCCGCCGTCAGTGTCAGCCAGTTTGCCGTGGCATACGGAGCTCCATCGCAGTCTTTAACACTGGTAGCATGCCGCGACAGCGTGGACGTGAACCGTATGTGCAGTTGACGGACTTTGAGCGAGGGCGTATAGTGGGCATGCGGGAGGCCGGGTGGACGTACCGCCGAATTGCTCAACACGTGGGGCGTGAGGTCTCCACAGTACATCGATGTTGTCGCCAGTGGTCGGCGGAAGGTGCACGTGCCCGTCGACCTGGGACCGGACCGCAGCGACGCACGGATGCACGCCAAGACCGTAGGATCCTACGCAGTGCCGTAGGGGACCGCACCGCCACTTGCCAGCAAATTAGGGACACTGTTGCTCCTGGGGTATCGGCGAGGACCATTCGCAACCGTCTCCATGAAGCTGGGCTAAGGTCCCGCACACCGTTAGGCCGTCTTCCGCTCACGCCCCAACATCGTGCAGTCCGCCTCCAGTGGTGTCGCGACAGGCGTGAATGGAGGGACGAATGGAGACGTGTCGTCTTCAGCGATGAGAGTCGCTTCTGCCTTGGTGCCAATGATGGTCGTATGCGTGTTTGGCGCCGTGCAGGTGAGCGCCACAATCAGGACTGCATACGACCGAGGCACACAGGGCCAACACCCGGCATCATGGTGTGGGGAGCGATCTCCTACACTGGCCGTACACCACTGGTGATCGTCGACGGAACACTGAATAGTGCACGGTACATCCAAACCGTCATCGAACCCATCGTTCTACCATTCCTAGACCGGCAAGGGAACTTGCTGTTCCAACAGGACAATGCACGTCCGCATGTATCCCGTGCCACCCAACGTGCTCTAGAAGGTGTAAGTCAACTACCCTGGCCAGCAAGATCTCCGGATTTGTCCCCCATTGAGCATGTTTGGGACTGGATGAAGCGTCGTCTCACGCGGTCTGCACGTCCAGCACGAACGCTGGTCCAACTGAGGCGCCAGGTGGAAATGGCATGGCAAGCCGTTCCACAGGACTACATCCAGCATCTCTACGATCGTCTCCATGGGACAATAGCAGCCTGCGTTGCTGCGAAAGGTGGATATACACTGTACTAGTGTCGACATTGTGCATGCTCTGTTGCCTGTGTCTATGTGCCTGTGGTTCTGTCAGTGTGATCATGTGATGTATCTGACCCCAGGAATGTGTCAATAAAGTTTCCCCTTCCTGGGACAATGAATTCACGGTGTTCTTATTTCAATTTCCAGGAGTGTATTTATTTATTTTTTTACATGTTGATTAAGTGAAAATACGGCACGCCTAACGCAAGCAACACACTTAAATCGACCAAGTTAAACATTATACGCAATATATAACGATGTCAACAATTACTACTTTCGTTCTCTGAAAATATCGATATCTCATATTAATATGGATAATTACACTTTCACACCACTTCAAGTAGATGAATAGGTACACTCTCTCTCAAAAACTTCTCTGACCATGCCTCGACAGCTCTTGTCCATACTGTCATTAAGTGTGTACTGTAAGACGTAGGTCCTTACGTAACATAGGACGGCGCCGTGGTGTTGAGGCGGACAACCTGTGTGTTGTCCAGTACCGATGAGCGGATGCGGCTGTTCCTGCATGCTGATGTTCTCGCTGGTCTTGTTACGCGTCATACCCTGTGGCGAACCTGCTATCAAATATCAAACAGCCGTAAAGAAATCCTCACGTTACCTTAGAGCTGCATTAGGTGTTCTTCTTTCCTTTCATGTCTATATAAATGGAAAACATCGTCAACATAATGTCCCATTTACTTATCAAATGGTTCAAATGGCTCTGAGCACTATGGGACTTAACATCTGAGGTCATCAGTCCCCTAGAATTTAGAACTACTTAAACCTGACCAACCTAAGGGCATCTCACACAGCCATGCCCGAGGCAGGATTCGAACCTGCGACCGTAGCGGTCGCGTGGTTCCAGACTGAAGTGCCTAGAACCGCTCGGCCACGACGGCCGGCATTTAATTATCATTCAATATCTCGAAATTTATTTAACGTATTCCAGCATGCCGTTTAATCTATGGAAAGTACTGCATATACTTTATGCAGGGAAATCTTAAAAACCATGCCTCACAAAGATACATTATGACAAAGAAGATTAATGATTTACATTCGTCTTAAGAAACCTGCTTGATTTCTGCGTCGTGAGGCAGCTCCAATTTTAAATTTTACAGTCAGAAATAAATGTAAATTAATTCCTTCTAACCAGTTTTCCTTATTCTGCTAACAACTTTGTTTTTAATTTTCGCTTTCTACGTCTCGAAAAATCACTCGCATCCGCATCAGCTCAGTAGTAGAGGCAGTAACTGTCGAATGCCTAAATGTTAATCACGTAGTCATCATTGGACTAATGGCGTTGTGTTCTAGTTTGTTTAATGATTTTTAAATCAATTTGTTTACTTATCTGTGAGCTATCGTAAGTGTCTGTATCACTGATAACATCGACTCCTTAAGGAGTGCTTATGTTAGGAAGTTCATACTGCAGTCACCAGTGAGTGTTTAGTTATGGAGAAGTTCCTCGATTTAGGAGATAACATGAGAATAAAACCCTTACGGAGTTAATTCGAAATAAAATCGCTAATGCAAATATCTTGGATTTAGCTGTATTAGGGGTGGGTATACTACCTGTCAGGGACATGAAAATACGTGCCGAACTAGGATTCGAAGTCGGATTTGCTGCTTGTCGCGAGCCGTCACCTTAATCACTTCGGTTATCCGTGCACGCTTCCTATACCGACCCAAACTTCTATATATTATGCTGGACATCCGTGTACCATAGTTCCCTTATGGGGGTTAATTTTGATCTTGCACATTTTTTAGCAATTGTTAATAGCACCTACATGTTCCTAGAATTTCGTCGTGGCTAAATTAATGTTGCGACTGCTTTAAAACACGCTATTTTTTTCATTAACGTCGTTGGTGTAGATCGTGTACAATACGAGACGTAGCGCCGAGCCTCGCGGGATCGCAGACACTACACTCCTAATCTCACTAACATTGTTGCCTCATCTCGAAGAGAAATGTGTCTCGTTCATGCCGTGTTGTGGAATGTCTAGCTGTAGCAGTCTGCTAGTCAAGCAACCGTGCTTGTAAGGATCTTTTCGATCGCGAGAAACTCTATTCAGGAAATTTAAGTACTTGACCTCACCCTACATACTACATGCACTCAGTTTGTTGCACGGATTATGCTATGGACGGGAGGATAATTTTTCAGGAGTAGAGTTGTAGAACTACCATCCCCCTCGGTCGAAGGTTCGAGTCCTCCCTCGGGCTCTGGTGTGTGTGTTATCCTTAGCGTAAGTTAGTTTAAGTTAGATTAACTAGTGTGTAAGCCTTGGGACCGATGACCTCAGCAGTTTGATTCCATATGAATTTACCACAAATTGGTCTCTTTAGATCCTAACCACATTACCCATAGTTAGGTGTGTTGCATACCTATCGGGTACTGTATTGCGGTCGCTTTGTTTACATATAGGATCAGTGTCTTACTAGATTCCCCACAAAACCGGGAGCGATGGACCGTCTAGAAACTGAGTGAGCTTATATATAGGGCCATCTAACCTACGGAACATAGTAAGCGACCAACGTTCGTCAGCATGCGTCATCGTTTTGAACTATAATACAAGCACCATCGAAAACAATACAGTAGCTAAGTGTGGGTACTGCGGAACAATACGTGCATCATAATGCATGGGCTACTCGTCTACGAGATAACCTCCAGAAATACAGACTCTGTCCACATTCTAGCAACCGTGTGGCTCAGGAACCTTTACACAGATCAGGAAGAATTTCGAGGACCACTTCTGAAACCACTAATGGAACGTCGACGTCTACTATATCTGCAACATCACCAGATGAGCAATCTAGTCTCTCGAATGCCACATCATGTTTCATTAGGCACTCCTGCAAGAATTTCTGACAGACTTAAACAAAGTGATCACTAGAGCTGTTTATGCTTCAGAAGCACCGTTGTTGATATAGAGAGCCAATAGTGGTGGAAAACTTTCCATTTAATTCGTTCTGGCTTCGAGATACCTAACCACCACACTATAGGTACCACTTTGCAGAATATCAACGTGTTCACGCTGTTGTCACAGAAAAGATTAAACGTTCAAATGCTCTAGCTGATAAATGTACACATGTGTCTGCATACCAAGTGATTAATATCATTATCACAACACCATAACCAATTTTCTTAAACACTATTCGTCCTTGTGACTGCAGAGAAACAGCACAATTACGTATATGAGTTACACAACGGAATAACACGGAACAATGTACGATTCCAATTGCGTACTAAACAAAGAAACAAACAAACAAAAAGAGAATTCGTCGGCTCCCAGTTTCTTACACATTCAGTTACGTTTCTTTCCCTACCAATGCCACAAGTATTACACGTAGTCCTACCATTTATATACTGTACAAAAACTACTGAATCGTAGTTTTTGTAGAGGGAAACTCTACTCAGCTGTGATTTTAGTGCTGTCATCAAGGAACTAGGTGTGGGCTCGTGTGAAAAGGCATCTCAGGATCGTTCGCAGAAAGCTCGAAATTGATATCTTTGGTAGAAAATTAGAACAGTCCTTCCTATCTTTAAAGTTATGTTATCGGGCAGTATTATGAACCTTACTGTATTTAGGTTTTCAGAATCGTTTTATTCCGCGATTCGTAAATTTCTTGGCGTCAGATGCCAACTTCAGTTACTTGTTTCTATCGAAGGGACATTCAGATCAGCCGCATGGAACTGCGACTATAACCCGGATCTGTGCTTTGTTTCGAGGGATACAAGCGATAAACCACTGACAGCCTCTAGAAGGGTCCTGACGGACTTCCCTCATAGCCAGCACCGCCCTGTGCTTATTAATATCGGTATATCCATCCCGATAATAAGGTCTTACCCTCGACCAAGGTGAAATTTTACAAAAGCTGACTGGACAAAATTCTCTGTACAACTTGATTATACCTTGAGCTGGATCCCTCCAACCAGCAAGAGCTATGAGAGGTTTGTGGGAGCGGTCATTAGCTCTGCGAAAACAGCGTTCCCACGAGGGTACCGCAAAAAATACATTCCCGGTTGGACAGGGATATGCGATGACCTGTACGCGGAGTTCCTCAAGAATGGGGACCGGGAAATAGCGGATGAACTATTACATAACATCGAATTTATTAGACGGCAAAAATGGGAGAATACTGTTGAAAATCTAGACTTTTCAAAGTCAAGCCGACAAGGCTGGTCCCTACTGCGTAAACTTGGAGGCGCAAATCCACCTGAACATAGAAAGGACGAAATATCTCCCAACAAGGTTGCATCCCGCATAGTTTCTGCGTCTAGAGCCCCACGAAATAGAAAGCAAACAACAAAAGTGAAGAAAGACTTAAAAACATTAAAAAGGACCCGTGCAATGGACTCAGAATATTCATCAGATATTCGCATCGAGGAGGTTACCAATGCCCTGAAGAAGGTTAAATCAGGCAAAGCTCCGGGTTTCGATGGTATCCACCCTGAGTTCCTCATACATGTCGGAGCCTACACAAAACAATGGCTGCCTAAGTTATTTACGGACATTCTCCAAGTGGGTAACATTCCTCCCTCACTTAAACGAGCAAAGATCATCGCAGTCCTGAAACCTGGTAAACCAGGCGATAGACTAGAGAGTTACCGCCCCATTGCCCTTCTCAGTATGGTCTATAAATTACTAGAAAGACTGCTCCTCAACAGAATAGGCCAGACTATACTCAAAAAAATCCCTATCGAACAAGCAGGATTCCGTCCATATCGCTGCTGTACAGATCAAGTTCTATCACTGACAACATATATAGAGGCGGGGTTCCAGAAGAAACATAAAGTAGCTGCAGCATTCATAGACCTAACAGCAGCCTATGATACAGTTTGAAACAGGGGCTCATGTACAAATTAAACTGTGCCGTCCCCTGCAAGGAGATAAACAACCTCATTGATGATATGTTGTCAAATAGAACCTTCCAAATAATAATGGGGAATGAGAGAAGTAAACAGATGAAACTCAATAATGGACTCCCACAAGGCTCTGTCCTTGCGCCCCTTCTTTTCAGCCTTTACATCGCTGACATGCCTGCAGCCAGATCGCGCAAATTTGGTTATGCTGACGACTGGGCTCTAGCAACAGCCCACAGAAATATAGAAACTGCCGAAGGTATCCTTACGAGTGACCTGGGGTTCCTCAGCGAGTACTTTAAAAAATGGAGGCTACAACCTAGTGCTACAAAGACGGAAGTATCTGCCTTCCATTTGAACAACAAAATGGCCAAAACTACAAGTCTATCTAGACGGGAAATTACTAGATCACAACAAACACCCAAAGTACCTTGGGGTTACCCTAGATAGGACACTAACATTCAAAGAACACCTGACGAAAACTGCAGCGAAACTTAAAACACGCAACAACATATTGCAGAAGCTCTGTGACACCACTTGGGGCTCCACAGCATCTACCTTAAGAACATCCACACTTGGCTTGGTGTATCCAGTGGCAGAATGCTGTGCCCCAGTGTGGCTCAACAGCAAACACACACACATGGTAGATAGCCAACTTAATGCAACAATGCGTATTATATCAGGCACAATCAGGCCAACTCCTACAGTGTGGCTGCCCGTTCTCAGTAACATAGCCCCTCCTAACCTGCGCCGTGAACACGCTCTGGTTAGAGAATTTCAAAAAATAATGACCAACCCTCAATTACAAATCCATGAAGATACTCACGACATCCAAGGAAACCGACTCCTGTCTAGGCATCCTCCACTAAATACCGCACAGGCTCTGCACCAAACCAACTTTAAAATAAATGACCGATGGAAAGAGGAATGGGAGAGCAGAACAGCAGTAAACTGCCACAGTATGCCATGCATCTTTAGTAAACCAAAAGGATTTGATTGCCCTCGCGAAGTTTGGTCAACTCTTAATCGCATCAGAACCAACTGTGGGAGATGCGCCGACTGCTTACATAGATGGGGTAAACTTCCTTCGGCCGCTTGCGACTGTGGCGCTGAGAGACAGACGGTCAAACACATCGTGCAGGAATGCCCACTAAGGGAATATGAGGGTGACCCACAGGATTTCCTAATGGTGACCCAAGAGGCAATCGACTATTTACTATCTAAGCTGGACGTCTGCTTGTGATTGCTCTTCTGTGAGTGTAAATTTACAATTGGCGGTGTCCTTATACACAAACTGTTATTTATTGCTCTGTTTATACATATGTGATTTTTTTTAAATCGTGTTGTTTCTGTAATTTTTATTGTGATGTTATGAGCCAAACGCGAAATAAATAAATAAAATAAATCGAAAGGTATGCTCTGATGAGTTAACACGCAACACCAAACCTTGACTACAAGAGGCTCTTCTTTTTTCCCTTAGGGAAAGGGAAAACGATCGTAAAGGTTGCAGTAAATGAGCAAGTCTACACAAACAGACGTAGAAACATTAATCACTGAACGCTGGAATAAAATATGTACTCCTTGTCCATCCACGTTCCCGACGACGAAGATTTATGTCTGAATTCTTTTCTGTCAAGCTTGATACTGGTATTTTGCACTTCTCTGTCGGAATATCCCGAAAAGAAAGTAATGTTTCTTTCTAGAGGCTTTTCCCAAAGATCTCAGACTGATGGATCGATGCTTCCATTCCCTTTGTCTGGACAAAAAGACTACTTACAAGTTCGGCGTAGGTCCAGATTTCGGCGCACAATGCAGACTTCTGGCTGGCTCCAATTACATAAAAAATGAACAATGTGAAATACTGCCGTCCGTGAATACAGCCAGAGGCCGTCGCACTACACTGAGAAATCCCAGAGGGCTCAAAGACCAAATATAGTTCAAACTTGCAGTGAAACTTCTGAACAACAGGGTAACCGGCGCACGTATTGGAAGCAGGCAGAGTGAGTGCGAGGCTGGTTTTTTGTCGCTGTGCAGGCAACCTTATCCTGGTCTGGAGGGACCGATGGCCCTAGCAGTCTGGTCCCTTCAATCCCACAAACCAACCAACCAACCAACCTGGTCTGGAGACAAAGGGGTCACGCTGGGTCCCACGGGAAATATGGGCCCCACAACCAAGTTATGACATCACACTAGTTGCCTTGCCAGACATACATCGCGAATACTCAGTTACATTGGGGACCATATTGGTATACCAGTGGAAAAATAGTTCTTAACGTAGTCTTGTATTATCGAAAGCGTGATTATATTTAAATGTGGAGCTACGAAGTATTAAATTGGTCTAAAAGAGTAACTCGCTCCCCGCCGGAGGTGGTCGGTGCAACTCGTAAGACCTGTAAGGTCACGTGCTGTGATGCACGACATAGAGCCGCATGCCCATTGGCCCAGATCATGCCACTTGACGTGACAGAGGAGGGTGTGTCAGCGACCTGTGGTAGTTGCTCACAGCATGCTGCTCATACGTAGCTCCGCCGGTTATCGAGCGAGTAAACAGTCTAGCTATCGGAGTCGCTGGCTACAGTACGGGTACTCTCCATAGCACTCCCATACTGACTGGACTGCCTGATGACAAGTCTAGTGGCACGCCTGTGAATTCACTTCAGCATCAGGCTCTAGCGGCTGTGATCAGCCGCGTGCTTAATTATGAGACCGCGGCGAAGGGAAGCGCCGCTACTACACACATCAGACGCCTCCAGAGTGCAAAATCGAACCCAGAGGTTCTCCTTATAGCTTCCAAGGGACGAGGCATTTCTACGAAGAGAGCGGCACCTTGCGGAACCGATTCCGCCATTCTCTTCTACGAGAAGGCGCTGTCGTTAGCCAACTATCTGATCCAGCAGCTTGGACAGCAGTTGCATCTCTGGCCGACCACGAGATGGAGACACTTGCTGTGATTGTCATATTATGTCGCAGCAAAATATGAAGACACCAAGAAGCGCTCGAAACTACGTTACACACGAAAAAGCCATGGACCAACGCAGTGATCAACTAAGAGGATAGCAAGAATAGTACCAGACTGTTCAAGTCCATTTGGTCTTCTTATCATCGAATTGCAGAGCATGTCTGTGAACTACTTCGATATCCTCCTTTAATCGATATGGCACCGGTTCCAAATACATTTATTTAAGTGTCTTGTACGTGGTTCACTTCGCAGTAGCACGAAATATTCCCAGAAATCAACATTTAAATACAGCATATCTGTGAACAGTTCGTAAGGTTGCTGTGTATATTTTGTATGTTGACAATGGGGTAGCGTGCCTAACGTCTTTCGAAATCTGTGCATGGTGTACAATTGCTGTCCACGCAGCTCTAAAGAATATCGAAGTGGCATATACGAAGGGCGTTCAATAACTAATACAAGACTTTTTTTCTGAAAACAGATTAGTTTTATTCAAGATTCGAATACATCATCTTATTCTCCACTCTTTTGCCTACAGAACCTTATTTTTCAACGTAATCTCCGTTCAATGCGACGGCCTTACGACACCTTACTGGGTGGTCCTGTATGGCCGCATGGTACCACTCTACTGATCGTCGGCGCCAACGTCTTGCTGCATCAATACCCTTCCCTCATCCACGAAATGCTTCCCGTAGAATGCGTCCTTCATTGGAAGTCGGAAGGTGCGACATCCGGGCTGTGAGGTGAATGGCGAAGAACAATCGAATGATGTTTTGTGAGCTCCGGTCGGGTGCGCAGACGTGTGTGAGGTCTTGTGCTGTCATGGAGGAAAACAAATTCCTTTGCATTTTTGTGGCGACGGACATGCTGAAATCGTTTCTGCAACTTGCTGAGGGTATCACAGTACACTTCAGAGTTGAGCGTTGTATTACGAGTGAGAACATAAAACAGAATAACCTCTTCTAAGTCGCAGAAGACCGTCGCCATGATTTTACCGGCTCAGGGTGTGGCTTTGAACTTTTCTTCGCCGGTGTGGTGTTGCGGTGGCGCTCCATGGATTGCCGTTTTTTTCAGTTCTAGCTGACGAACCCACGTTTTGTCCCCTATGACGACGTTTGACAATAATTGTCACGACTAGCCTCCTAATACGCAAGCAGTACCGCACAGATAGTCCTCCGTTGCCCTTTATTGTCTACCGTCAGGCGGTGAGGACCTAATGGGCACCCAACTATGAGTACCCCATCGGGTGGACGAGTGTGTCAGGCCTACCAGCAGATATCCAGTTGAGCAGCGAGGTGTTTGATTGTGACCCGTCCGTCAGTTCCAATGAGTCTCTGCACGTTCGAACATTGCAGGAGTCACAGCTGTGTACGGTCGGCTGGCTCGCGAGAGACTGGACAGGTCTGCAGGACCTTATTGCGATGATGACTGACGCCTCACCCAACAACTCACTGTGGTTTTGTTCACTGCCAGGTCTTCGTAGACATTCCGTATGCTCCTGTTAATATCTGTGGCGCTCTGGTTTTCCTGCGAAATCTCAATTACCACTCTCTGCTTGGAACACACCTCCGTCATAGACGCCATTTTGAAGGCTACTTATAGCACCACCACCTATCGGTACTTCATGAAACTATAGGGGCTGAATCAGAAATATCCCACAATTCCTCGGGACATATTTCGCATTTTTTCAACCGAAATTTTCCGAGAATAAAAGTATTTTGTTTTACTTATTTAACGCCCCTCGAAGTATTCTGTGAAGTTTGATAATACACTCCTGGAAATTGAAATAAGAACACCGTGAATTCATTGTCCCAGGAAGGGGAAACTTTATTGACACATTCCTGGGGTCAGATACATCACATGATCACACTGACAGAACCACAGGCACATAGACACAGGCAACAGAGCATGCACAATGTCGGCACTAGTACAGTGTATATCCACCTTTCGCAGCAATGCAGGCTGCTATTCTCCCATGGAGACGATCGTAGAGATGCTGGATGTAGTCCTGTGGAACGGCTTGCCATGCCATTTCCACCTGGCGCCTCAGTTGGACCAGCGTTCGTGCTGGACGTGCAGACCGCGTGAGACGACGCTTCATCCAGTCCCAAACATGCTCAATGGGGGACAGATCCGGAGATCTTGCTGGCCAGGGTAGTTGACTTACACCTTCTAGAGCACGTTGGGTGGCACGGGATACATGCGGACGTGCATTGTCCTGTTGGAACAGCAAGTTCCCTTGCCGGTCTAGGAATGGTAGAACGATGGGTTCGATGACGGTTTGGATGTACCGTGCACTATTCAGTGTCCCCTCGACGATCACCAGTGGTGTACGGCCAGTGTAGGAGATCGCTCCCCACACCATGATGCCGGGTGTTGGCCCTGTGTGCCTCGGTCGTATGCAGTCCTGATTGTGGCGCTCACCTGCACGGCGCCAAACACGCATACGACCATCATTGGCACCAAGGCAGAAGCGACTCTCATCGCTGAAGACGGCACGTCTCCATTCGTCCCTCCATTCACGCCTGTCGCGACACCACTGGAGGCGGGCTGCACAATGTTGGGGCGTGAGCGGAAGACGGCCTAACGGTGTGCGGGACCGTAGCCCAGCTTCATGGAGACGGTTGCGAATGGTCCTCGCCGATACCCCAGGAGCAACAGTGTCCCTAATTTGCTGGGAAGTGGCGGTGCGGTCCCCTACGGCACTGCGTAGGATCCTACGGTCTTGGCGTGCATCCGTGCGTCGCTGCGGTCCGGTCCCAGGTCGACGGGCACGTGCACCTTCCGCCGACCACTGGCGACAACATCGATGTACTGTGGAGACCTCACGCCCCACGTGTTGAGCAATTCGGCGGTACGTCCACCCGGCCTCCCGCATGCCCACTATACGCCCTCGCTCAAAGTCCGTCAACTGCACATACGGTTCACGTCCACGCTGTCGCGGCATGCTACCAGTGTTAAAGACTGCGATGGAGCTCCGTATGCCACGGCAAACTGGCTGACACTGACGGCGGCGGTGCACAAATGCTGCGCAGCTAGCGCCATTCAACGGCCAACACCGCGGTTCCTGGTGTGTCCGCTGCGCAGTGCGTGTGATCATTGCTTGTACAGCCCTCTCGCAGTGTCCGGAGCAAGTATGGTGGGTCTGACACACCGGTGTCAATGTGTTCTTTTTTCCATGTCCAGGAGTGTATAAATGAAGGCTGTCAGAAACAGCAAACGGTTATAATCAATCGAAGCCCTGGTGTAACACAGTTAAATTCAGTTTCCTGATCCATACCGTATCCCGCTTTAGAACAAGAGAGAACGAATAGATACACGAGATGGCAACGAAGTGATTATAACGGTTGGGACGTTATGATATGGCATCTGCCTATTCCCTTGTGTCCATGGGTTGGGAAATATTATGAGTTAAAAAAGAACGATTGCAGAGTTAACGTCCCGTCGACTACGAGGTGCCGCATGGGATTAGCCGAGCGGTCTCGGGCGCTGCAGTCATGGGCTGTGCGGCTGATCCCGGTGAAGGTTCGAGTCCTCCCTCGGGTATGGGTGTGTGTGTTTGTCCTTGGGATAATTTAGGTTAAGTAGTGTGTAAGCTTAGGGACTGATGACATTAGCAGTTGAGTCCCGTAAGATTTCACACACATTTGAACATTTTGACTACGAGGTCATGATGGATGGTAGACTATCTGCTTGCACGTGGATGGAGAAAGAAACTGACAGTGGGTTATTCAAAGGAACCGTGCCTTTTTCACCTCATCTAGGAACACTTCGGAAAACTGAAATCTACATTGCCAGGTCAGATCTCGCACCGGTGTCCCCTTGAATGCAACTTCCATGTCTGGAACAGTTTGGTCGGCTTCATTCCTTGGAGGCATTTAGATGAAAACTGTGCATCTACATCAACATGATTCACACTTAACTGCTTGGCAAAAGGTTCACAGAACCGCTTTCAAACTATTTCTTGACAGTTGCACTCTCGAATAGAAAGAAAATTAATGTGCATTTAGATATACAGAGCTACACTACCGGCGGAAAATTAGGGCATTCTTTTAAAGGTTTCCAGTTCGCTCAAGATTTATTGTTGAACAATACATTTGGAGTACGTGAAATGGCTACATTTACAGATCAATAGGACAAGCGGTTCTGAGACCAGGTACCGGCTCATGCTGAACAACCCATATTACTGCGTGATGTAGCCTACACGGGCAGCAATGCAGGCGCTGGCTCTGGTATACAGTCAATCAAACAGATGGAGAATACTGTCCAGGAATACGTTATTCCATGCCTGCTCGACCTGTTCGTGTAGTTCTGTAAGGGTTGTTGGTTGACGAGTGACACTAGTCACTTCTCGTCCCATCATATCCACACGTGCTCGACTGGAGAGAAATCCGGAGATCGTGTTGGCCTAGGAAAGGTGAACGAGAGTTGTAGTTTATCGCATCCTAGACCATAAGGTCTGGCGTGAGGCCAGTGAATGTTGGACGAATGCACTGCGAGGCAGAGCTCACCGGGTCTACATCTTACGAGCAAACGACCATCACTCACGTGTAGGCAGAATTGCTGAAGACCACGGCGCGCCTTTCCATCTCCGAAAGGATCGTCTGACGGCGCCATTCGATCCGTGCACGTCGTTGCTGTGGCGTGAGTGGAACACGGAGTAGAGGGGTGGGCGCCCGTAGTACCACTGCTGATAATGGTTTCGCAACAGTCCGTGTTGACACGTTTCGACTCACAAGCTGTGGTAGCTGTACGATCTGCCACAGCTTCTTTTACAGTTTGACGTCTAAGCTGCGTGGACGTCCAGAACCTCGTCTACGGATATGAGACGGCTGATACCGGCATCGCTGCACAACTGACTCAGCACGTCCAACCTGAGTGGCAGTTCCCCGAAACCCGCCACTCGGAAGACCACAATTTCACACCTTTAAAACTCGCTCCCTTGCCTGTAGGAAGCACAAGTGCGTCCCCGTGGCATTATTGCCTGATCGCTTCACACATTTGCACTAAGCCCTCTGGCTGTGAGCAGTCCCTATTAAATGGTAGACACAGATGGCGTACAGGTAGCTATACCACTACGCAATCTGTGGGTGGACGACGTTGAAACCATTGTCAGAACATCTACTATCCCCAAGGCGACATATGCCGTCATTGGATCAAAATCAACGTCCTCTTTCTGGATGCAACAATTTTTTTTCCGGCACAGTATTTACCGTTGTACAGGTAGATGAGTACTAGCCTGTCGACTCAATTTTCAGTAAATGTTTCCAACAGTAAAGGAAACTTGAAAATTGAAGCCATTATCTTCAGATTTTTCATGAATAATTCAATCAGGATTTACTTTAAGTTTTTCTTTAACTGCCGTATTTTATATTATTAGTTTGTTCCACCAAGCTATAGCACGACCGTTAGGCACGCTCTCACATCAAATCAGTCAGCCTTACAATAATAGCAAGATTTTACTCCATGTTGCAGATAAGATCCTCTCACTGTTGTAGAAAATGAAAATTTTAAAACTTACTGGAACCGTAGCATAATAACCGATAAGGTAATCAGTTGTAATAGAACTGGTCAATGATTTATAAAGCTGAGCTTCCTTAAAGACAATGCTATACCAAAACCCATAATTTTCAAATCACCTGCAGTGAGAAGGTGGCCAAATACAGGACCCTTCTGATGACGTAAAAACCATGTGGAAACGAAAGTCGCTAAACATCGTCCCTGTAGCAATATCGGTCACCGGCGTTGTCCAAAAAACGGATTGTGAAGAGTCTACAGGAACCAAAACAGCATCCTTCATTATACTGGCAACTGCTGAAAGCTGTTTTACTGAACAGATACAGATGCAGAGTTCATCGACCAAATAGTTACTTCAGAGCTAACTTGTTAGTTGAACAGTTATCATTGTAGCAGTACCATGTAAAAGTGAGCGAACGAATAAATAATAATAATAATATATGTAATATTGGCTTATGATGTTTCACAAATACACAATGTTATCAAAAGACTCCGGACACCTGGCTGCGAATGACTTACAAGTTCGTGGCGCCCTCCATTGGTAATGCTGGAATTCAGTATGGTCTTAGCCCACCCTTAGCCTTATTGACAGCTTCCACTCTTGCAGGCATAAGTTCAATCAGGTGCTGGAAGGTTTCTTGGGAAATGGCAGCACATTCTTCGCTGAGTCCTACACTGAGGAGAGGTATTGATGTCCGTCGGTGAGGCCTGGCACGAAGTCGGTCTTCCAAAACATCCCAAAGGAATTCTGTAGGATTCAGGTCAGGGCTCTGTGCAGGTCAGTCCATTACAGGGATATTATTATCGTGTAACCAACCCGCCACAATCTCGTGCGTTATGAACAGGTACTCGATCGTGTTGAAAGATTCAATCGCCATCCCCGAATTGCTCCTCATCCTTGGGAAGCAAGAAGGTGCTTACGACATCAATGTATGCCTGTGCTGTGATAGTGCCACGCAAAACAACAATGGGTGCAAGCCACCTCCATGAAAAACACAACCACACCATAATACCACCGCCTCCGAATATTACTGTTTGCACTACACAAGCTAGTAGATGACGTTCACCGGGCATTCGCCGTACCCACATCCTGCCATCGGATAGCCACATTTTGTACCGCGATTCGTCACCCCACACAACGTTTCTCCACTGTTCAATCGTCCAATGTTTATGTCTCTTACACAAAGCGAGGCGTCGTTTGTCATTTACCAGCGTGATGTGTGGCTTATGACCAGCCGCTCGACCATGAAATCCATGTTTTGTCACCTCCCGCCTAGCTGTCATTGTACTTGCAGTGGATCCTGATGTAGTTTGGATTTCCTGTGTGATGGTCTAGATAGATGTCTGCTATGACACATTACGTCTCTCTTCAACTTCAACAGCTCTGTCTTCAACTTCAAAATGGCTCTGAGCACTATGGAACTTAACATCTGAGGTCATCAGTCCGCTAGACTTAGAACTACTTAAACCTAACTAACCTAAGGACATCACACACAGGAGGCAGGATTCGAACCTGCGACCGTAGCAGCAGCGCGGTTCCGGACTGAAGCGCCTAGAAACGCTCGGCCACAGCGGCCGGCTCTCTTCAACTGTCGGCGGCCTCCGTTAGTCAACAAACGAGGTCGGTCTGTACGCTTTTGTGCTGCTCGTATCCCTTCACGTTTCCACTTCATTATCACCTCGGAAACAGTGGATCTAGGGATGCTTAGGAGTGTGGAAATCTCGCATACAGACGATGACACAAGTGACGCCCAATCACCAGACCATGTTTGAGGTCCATGAGTTCCGCAGAGCGCCCCATTCTGCTCTCTCACGATGGCTAATGACTACGAAGTCGCTAATCTGGAGTACCTGGGAGTAGGTGGCAGCAAAATGCACCTAATATGAAAAACGTATGTTTTTGCGGGTGTCCGGAAACTTTTGGTCTCATAGTGTATCAGTGTTGTTAACAATGGCTTAAGCTATTTACTCATTACGTTCCTATCGAATGTAAGTAATGACGTCTAACAGAAATTTGTTGCAGCAGTACAGAGACAATTACTGCTCAACGTGCTGAAGACGTTGAATGGACAGGGAAAGAACAAGAAATAATGATGAGGAAAGCAAGGACAGTGTTGACTATGTAAGAGAGATAATAGTTCACTGTTGGACAATAGTTCGACGGCCTCATCGTAGAGGTAACACCGGTTCCCGTCAGTTAAGCGCTGTCTGGCTTGGCCAAAACTTGGATGGGTGCTTTGTTGGCGAGCGAGGTGCACTCAGCCCTTGGGAGGCCAATTGAGGAGCTACTTGACTAAGAAGCAGCGGCTACGGTCATGAAAACTGATGGGGCAGCGAGAGCGGTGTGCTGATCACGTGGCCCTCCGTATCCGCATCCAGTGACGCCAGTCGGCTGAGGATGGCACGGCTGTCGGTCAGTGGTTCAAATGGTTCAAATAGCTCTGAGCACTATGGGACTTAACATCTATGGTCATCAGTCCCCTAGAACTTAGAACTACTTAAACCTAACTAACCTAAGGACAGCACACAACACCCAGCCATCACGAGGCAGAGAAAATCCCTGACCTCTCCGGGAATGGGAAGCGAGAACTCTACCGCACGACCACGAGATGCGGGCTGTCGGTCAGACGGTTAGGCTTTCCGAGGCCTGTTCGGACGGCGATGGACACAGGTACAGATTTAATGTCCTCTCAAATACAGAGTGTTTTGGGTAAGGTGTAGCTTACATTGGTTCGGCTGCAATTATGCCCACGACTCTACTATAGCCAGACAGAGTACTGCATCTGCATCGTGTCTGTACTACACAGCAGTGCTCTAGCTGTTACGCAGACTGTACGTAACGAGGTTGTCCTATAGGCATGTAGCTTGAGCTCGGATCCCGCACAGAACCTTTTAAAAAAACACCGAGTCTAGAGACAGTGGCAGCCACTTACTGATTGACTAGTGCAGCGTTCCTCTACCGACGTGTCGAAACGCACTGGTGTATCGCGGATATACGTCAGGTGCGTCGTGAGACTTTTATGTTCCTGCTTAAGAGTGATAAGTTTCTTTCATTGCACGTCTCATGACCGTGTTCACATGTGCCTATTCAGGAGTCTTATGTAATTAATTTGTATTTCGTATTCGTTCCATAATTAACACAAGTGTTGTATCTACTTTACCTGTTTGCATCTAGGAAACATGGAGGGGTGTCGCGAAAGCTTGAAATGTAAAAAGGTTGCGAAACGCGGGACTCATGAGATACGGCAGACCGGCATCGCCTGTCGCAGAGGGCGTTCCTGTCCTGTCATGTCGTGCTGATTCCTTCCAAGTACGTGCATATTAATTGCCTCCGTGCACAACGTTGCACAAGCGCACACCAAGCGTCACCTGGAGGCCTTCGTACTTTTCCACCGTGACATAAATCCTGCGAACACTTACAGTCCAATAGGGAGCCCACACATGTCAGAAAAAGCGAAAAGTCACCTTTCTATCACTTCACCATGAGGCTGAAGATAAAGTAATACTGTGCTGGACACTAAAATTGCAGCCTCACGAAGGATAGCAAACAACGAGTTTTTACTTTTTGTGCACATACAGGACTATAGGAAAGATACGTGATTAAATTTGTAGTCGATTTGGGAGTGTACAGGAAGCGAAATTTAGTGCCATCGGATCGCCACATTGTGTACCGTGATTCGTCACTACACACAACGTTTCTACACTGTTCGATTGTCCATTGTTTACGCTCTTTACACCAAGCGAGGCGTCGTTTGGCGTTCATCGGCGCGATGTGTGGCTTATGAGCAGCCGCTCGACCACGAAATCCATGTTTTCTCACATCCCGCCTAACTGTCATAGTACTTGCAGTGTATCCTGATGCAGTTTGGAATTCCTGTGTGATGGTCTGGATATATGATTGTTAAGTATGGAGCTATTGCATCAGGTTACTCTGAAAGAAACCTAATTGGTATACTGTCTGGACCAGAAGACTTGCTTTTATTAAGTGATTTAAGTTACTTCACTACCCCGCGGATATCTACTTCTAAACTACTCATGTCCGCAACTGTTCTTGATTCGAATTCTGGAACATTTACTTCGTCTTCTTTGGAGAAGGGGTTTCGGAAGGCTGTGTATAGTTGGAGAACGTGCTGGTCATGGCAACACTATCATCCTCTTCATCGAAGCACGTCAAGATAACACGATAAATATGCGGTATTACGTTATGTTGCAGAAAAGACTTTCAGTATAGAAATCTGATACCGTCCACAACACGTCAGAAAGGAAATACCTGCTCTGCAGTTTACAAGCTATGCAAACCAGACATAACCGTTTTGTGCACCCAATGGCACCCATGAGGCAACGCTGGGCGTGTTGGCGCTGACGAATGCACTATGAGAATATTCGTTCTCCTTCGACCTTTCACACACGAATAAGACCATCGTGGTGCTGTATAGAGAACCAGCACTCCCCAGGAAAGCCGACGTGACGTGTGACCTGTCGCGCTGATGAATCAAAGTCGTTGTCGTCTCTCTCTCTCTGTCTCTCTGTCTCTCTCTCTCTCTCTCTCTCTCTCTCTCTCTCTCATTTAATGGCTGAGATGTTTTCAATAAAATTTTTCTCAGTAAGTCACGGCACGAAAAGGATACGAGCACCGAGAACTACTTCCAACATCACGATGAAAGATAGAAATGCGCGATGACGATGAACCAGATCCGCATATTTAGATAAAAGAAAACAGTAAACGCTGATGAAATGTCTTATAACGCACATTAGCGTAGAGTTTCTGTTCACCGTCTGTATTATCTCTTGGATTCGGAAACATCAAGCCATTGAAGTGACTGACGATGTCATTGTTTAGTGGTGGTTGGCAGATCAACCAAACAAATGTCTCATTTAATAAGTGTATGTAAAAAACTAAAAGAAGTGATAGGTAAACCGATTTCAGAGTATTCTGTTTGCCGTGAAGAACAAATAACGAAAGAACACGCAACGTGTCCAGTCGTCACACCACTATACAATTCACCTTCAATCTTTTCTTTACAGCCTCTGAAAAACTTCAGAATTACAAAAAAATTATCGTATCAACATGGAAATCAAACAGCTCAAGTATTGCGAAATGCACACAGTGGACTGAGATATTGCAAGATGTTCTATTTAAGCCTATGTTGACACAATGAAACGTACTTGAGGCGCAAAAGTATAGCAGGAAAAAATAAAATACAGTAAATATTCTTTTAAAACAAAAAAAAACTGCTCGGTGCGCTCGTCGCTTCTAGAAGCGTGACTAGGTAGCAAGAGTCTCTCGCCTTAATAACATGAAGTATTTCATGTATAACTCAGAACATACAGATTTTAAACACAAATTCTACCAGAAACAACTTTATTGGAATAATGGAACACGAAAAGGGATAAAATTAAAAACAATTAACACACAACAAAGATAGCCTACGTCGAAATCCAACCAGTGGGAAATAACATCATTGATGTTTATTTGTATATACTTCGTAAACATATAATATAAAAGTAAGAGAACTGTCAAAGCTCTGTCAAAACGTATTCAACGTGTAACAAATATTAAAGTTACATAATTTTACAAACTATTGAACATGACAGTTACATGATAGTTTATTTTCGGCTCAGTATTGAGGTCAAGCTGACCTAGACGTAAATACCAATATGTAATCAATCAAATATGTAATGCGTATTATATACATTAAATTATCTCATCAGTACTGCATTCACAAATTACTTGAAAGTAGGAATGACAGCTGAAACATATCTGAAATAAAGACATAACTGTATTGTAACTTTTTTTGGATTTCCGTTACACTGATGTCATTATCTGGTGTATACTACGCTGCAGACCCAGGTGAACAAAAAATATATTAAAGAATTTGTTGAAATTTTATATAGTGTCAGTATTCCTGTCCAATGTAGTTGTACGACAGTTTTAATGCTTTTTAGGGTGGCTGCCTATCATTTTCACGATCAGCCAGCCATCTTAAAGCCATCCACTGTTTTATTAACACTATTAACGTATGGTAACAGTATGAATAGGTGTATGTAGACTACATGCAATTTTTTGTGATTGCGGCGGTAGTTAGATGAGCTTTTCTTTCGTTTTAACGAGCGTAAACACTCGTACACCAGTACAACGATCTTGAGAAAGGGCACTGGTGAGCACGTCGTTTAGCACCCAACAATTTTAAATGCATGCATGCATGCATGCATGCATGTATGTATGCATCCATCCATCGGTCCATCCATCCATCCATCGTATTAACTAGGATTATAACTACGATACTAGCCGAAAACGAACTTCATGAAAATGAAGTGTACCTCAGAAAGACGATGGCGTTAAAATCACTGGTTGATCGGGGAAAGGATAGGATGCGCCAGCTACCAAAACACACTTTAAAACTGTCGTCCAGTTACACTGGACATGAGTACTGACGCCACGCAATCTAATCAACGCCTTGATCACTTACTAATAACGTTAAGTTGGACGAGAGACATCACTGTTTATTTTTTGTGGACAACTTGTAAATGCTCTTTCTGAACAACTACCATTTAGTAAATTTTTACCTTATAAACTACGGTTACCCGCTGCTTCACTCGCATGTCAGTAGTTTTATTACGATGGCGAGATTACTGTTTATATATTGGTGTAGAAACGTTTATATAAAAATGTATGTAGCACCGGCGTGTAGGTACATAGTGAATGTGTTTCTATTATATTTCTATGTGTCGAATCTGACAGCAAGCATTAAATTTCCTAATCACATTTTAAAAATATTTCGATTCATTACATTCTAGAGAAGAAGCGTTTTTAGGGGTCTCCCTGGCTCACCTAGTACTGAATGTGAGATTTTGCCACCAGAGCAACACATACAAACCGTTTCTTCCTTCCAGTTTAATGCGTTATGGTCCCCACATTTTTGATCCATCCTTCTTTGATGACTTATGATTAACATAATCAGTTAATGGATCGTAATCAAATTGTGCCTCATCAAAAGCCTCCCGCGTTCTACGTGTAAAGGTAGGACTCTGTGTTTGTCGTAGAGTCTTTAAATGACGCCGTCGTTGTGAGTTTTCAGGTGTCCTGCAAGCTGTAAGAGACGCGTGACGCTCAAAGTGTAAAATGAGACGGGTTTGTGACTGCTCTCATGTCTCCAGTTCTTAAGGCCGCCTGACGTTCTGCATCGAAGTTCCGGCTAACACGAAATTGCTCTGAGGTTGGTTGGATCCGAGTAACTTCAGCAGTTTGAGCTCTCTTAGAACTATGCGATGAATCAGACTTAAGTCTGCGAGGTTTTCAGTAATAGTTTTAAATATGGTTCTAGAGTTTACCGTCCAATTTTATTGTTATATCTTCACCACAACTCTCCAGCTATGCCCGGTGGTGCAGGAACTCAGTATCACAAACAACGAGCACAATAACATGGGATTTGCACTGTCACGGAATGATCTATAGACACTAAGAGTCACTAAAAATCGCGCCAGCATCATCTGCACGCCGTTCACCATATTTAAAAATATTAGTAATACTCAGAAATATACAACTTTCTAAAGTAGCCTATGGCCATCCTCAGGGTTCAAGCTATCTTCATAACAAATACCATCGTATTCAGCGATAGACTCGTGAAAACATAACATAGTAAATTACTTTCCCAGTTAATAATCCTGGTATTAATAGGAAAGCGTGAATGTAATGCGTTAAGAGTTGAATAAGAGTTGTACTGATTACGTTGAATCTTACTGCGTGGAACATATCAACCAATAAAAGCATTTTCATAAATATGATGTTCAAAAGTGAGAGACTTCGTGGCTTTTTCAAAGACTAAATATTTTTCTTTAATTTGCGTGATATTATTCAAATCAATAAATGTCTTGTAGTACATACTTTGTAAAGTAACCTATTTTCTTCTTCATCAGGGTTCACACTATCTCACGCCAAATTTCGTGGATAACGGTTCAGTGGTTTAATCGTGAAATGTAACAGACAGAGTTACTTTCTCATTGATAATATTAGCATGGAAGTGTGGATCGGCATGGACGAAACACGTTGCGGATTGTATAAGCATTGTATTCATTAATTTGAATCGTTTTATGTAGAACATATCAAACAATAAAAACATTTTCACAAATACACTCCTGGAAATGGAAAAAAGAACACATTGACACCGGTGTGTCAGACCCACCATACTTGCTCCGGACACTGCGAGAGGGCTGTACAAGCAATGATCACACGCACGGCACAGCGGACACACCAGGAACCGCGGTGTTGGCCGTCGAATGGCGCTAGCTGCGCAGCATTTGTGCACCGCCGCCGTCAGTGTCAGCCAGTTTGCCGTGGCATACGGAGCTCCATCGCAGTCTTTAACACTGGTAGCATGCCGCGACAGCGTGGACGTGAACCGTATATGCAGTTGACGGACTTTGAGCGAGGGCGTATAGTGGGCATGCGGGAGGCCGGGTGGACGTACCGCCGAATTGCTCAACACGTGGGGCGTGAGGTCTCCACAGTACATCGATGTTGTCGCCAGTGGTCGGCGGAAGGTGCACGGGCCCGTCGACCTGGGACCGGACCGCAGCGACGCACGGATGCATGCCAAGACCGTAGGATCCTACGCAGTGCCGTAGGGGACCGCACCGCCACTTCCCAGCAAATTAGGGACACTGTTGCTCCTGGGGTATCGGCGAGGACCATTCGCAACCGTCTCCATGAAGCTGGGCTACGGTCCCGCACACCGTTAGGCCGTCTTCCGCTCACGCCCCAACATCGTGCAGCCCGCCTCCAGTGGTGTCGCGACAGGCGTGAATGGAGGGACGAATGGAGACGTGTCGTCTTCAGCGATGAGAGTCGCTTCTGCCTTGGTGCCAATGATGGTCGTATGCGTGTTTGGCGCCGTGCAGGTGAGCGCCACAATCAGGACTGCATACGACCGAGGCACACAGGGCCAACACCCGGCATCATGGTGTGGGGAGCGATCTCCTACACTGGCCGTACACCACTGGTGATCGTCGAGGGGACACTGAATAGTGCACGGTACATCCAAACCGTCATCGAACCCATCGTTCTACCATTCCTAGACCGGCAAGGGAACTTGCTGTTCCAACAGGACAATGCACGTCCGCATGTATCCCGTGCCACCCAACGTGCTCTAGAAGGTGTAAGTCAACTACCCTGGCCAGCAAGATCTCCGGATCTGTCCCCCATTGAGCATGTTTGGGACTGGATGAAGCGTCGTCTCACGCGGTCTGCACGTCCAGCACGAACGCTGGTCCAACTGAGGCGCCAGGTGGAAATGGCATGGCAAGCCGTTCCACAGGACTACATCCAGCATCTCTACGATCGTCTCCATGGGAGAATAGCAGCCTGCATTGCTGCGAAAGGTGGATATACACTGTACTAGTGCCGACATTGTGCATGCTCTGTTGCCTGTGTCTATGTGACTGTGGTTCTGTCAGTGTGATCATGTGATGTATCTGACCCCAGGAATGTGTCAATAAAGTTTCCCCTTCCTGGGACAATGAATTCACGGTGTTCTTATTTCTATTTCCAGGAGTGTATAATGAAGTTCGAAAGTCAAAGAGAACTGTTCAATATTTCGCATTTCTTCTGCAACTAAACTAAATATCTTATTGCTGTATAAATTCATCTGTAAATAGCTAGTTGGTAATTTAATTTTAAATGCAAATTGCGTTAAAGTGCTAATATTCATCCCTTAGTATTTTTTCTTGTTGCATGTCATACAAACAAACATATTTTTATTTTTATCTGGGCAATTAATAACGGCCTCCATGCATTACTAGTCGACCACAGGGTGCTTCGGTCGACTCGTTCGCTTATCTACGCTCTTGAAGACCATCAGAGTCTGTTGTGCTCTTCTGGCGACCAGACTACCTACTCGTGAAGGTATTTCGGACTTCCACACTGCAGACGACAGTCTAAAATACGAACATGGCTATTGTTTACTGTGAGGTCACCGCTTGTTTCCCATAACGACCACGGGAGAAAAACTGCAGTAATATCGTGGCTGGGTTATACAATCTTCAGCGATATGTATTCTCGTTTTCCTGTGTATTTTCGAAATTTATGAACCACCATCCGTTAGTGGGTCGTCACTATCGTTTCTTACATTTTGAAATAAAGCAAAGATCTTCCTTGCTTCATCTACCAGTCATTCACCGGTACACATATCACGCACCCCGTTTCGTTTCCCATGACTGCTATTCCATTCAGTTTTCTGGTCCACTTGATTGTTTCCCTGTTGTTCCTATTAATTCCCAAAATGGATCTCTCCCCTGCTCCTTCGGCGATCCTGGATCTTCTAATGGTTTTCGCACTGAAAAGCCGATGTCTCACTGCCGTACGTCAAATCTGCAATACACATTCGTGGCAAAACTTTCCATTGAGTGACGTCGGAAGCTTGGTCTAATTATTTATAATTAAACTACCCTAAACAGAACTAGTTAAAACCATGTACCGCAGACTGATCACGACAAACGTTTCGCATTCATTACTCTGAGGCCACAATATCCTTGCAGATACGGTTGTCTGGAGAGTTTCGTGCAGTTTGGTTTGGAAAGACAGGAGTTAGATCTGTGATTCGGTTCATAGGACGTGACCAGATGCCTTTCTTGGAAGACTGCTGCCGAGTGTGATATAATTCTGTTAAAAAAATGGCTCTGAGCATAATGGGACATAACAAAAATAAGGTTCAAATGGCTCTGAGCACTATGGGATTAACAGCTGAGGTCATCAGTCCCCTAGAACTTAGAACTACTTAAACCTAACTAACCGAAGGACATCACACGCATCCATGTCCGAGGCAGGATTCGAACCTGCGACCGTAGCAGTAGCGCTGTTCCAGACTGAAGCGCCTAGAACCGCTCGGCCATAACGGCCGGCTAATTCTGTTCAATTTGCCGCACTTTTCATAAATGCGAGATCAATTGCGACCAATCAATCTATCCCAAATAGATTGCTTCAAATGAAAACTGCATTGCTCGTCATGGTGTAAATTTTAAGTAACAGAAGTTGGTTCTGATTTAACATATCAGACCCTTCGCGTCACTACACAAAATTGCTTCCATATCGATCTTTTTACTTAAGTTTACTTTATTGGGTATTTTTCTGCTTTGGTTCATATTTTATTATTTGTTGTTGTGTTGGACAGCTTCCATCAATCAATCCTCCAAAACCTGATAAATCGCCGCTCATTTTGATCTTGACTTTTTTAGAAAAGCACTTTAAGGCATTTGATGCATTTCATAAGAAGCATGAGGTCAAAATACCACAATTTTAGTATTTAGTTTTAGGCGAAATTGTCCTAATCACCAATAATTAATTGTAAACATCGATAAAAATTCTTCGATGGGTTAGTTTTGTAAAATTTTCCCTAGAGTAAATTCAATTTCAGTCCCTTAGTTCACCGATCAAATGGAATCTTTTGATAAACATCACGATAATATTCTGTTTGATTTTTATTTTCAAATTTTTCAAGTGATTTTTGTTTTTGTATGTTTCTGCTCTTTCCATGCCCCTTCTATCCGGTTCAATCAGTATGTTAAACCAGAATGAAAAATGCTTCTATCATAGCACAGAAATGGCTTATATGTTCTGGGCAGAGATAGGGATTAAAAGAAGGAATTATCTTTCTGCTTCAAAGATATTTAAGTCAAAACATCTGGACATATTCGCACTTTTTTCTTGTCAGTATTGTTCCCGTGTCATGTAATATAATGTATCGTATCAAATAGAGTAACATAATACATGTTGTCATGTATAACGTGCCACATGCCATCATGTCGTCCAACACGGCATTTGTCACGTCGTGAAATATGACACAACATATTAAAGTTTAGGAGCATGCATCCCAACTCTGGGATACTTCCAACTGTAGGTGCAACCTCGCTTTCGGATACTTCCTATTGTAGATACATCGGACTTTCTAGAAGTACATAAATTTGTGTGTATTTGTTCTTATACCCCTCACAATGCATGTAACGGGGGTCGGTTCTAAGAGCGCTCAGTGCACTGGGGAAGTAGGGTTAATTTGTAATAAAGTCCGAGTATGTCAAGGTGTCTTGATTTAAATGTCTTTGAAGCTGCCAGGTAAGTCGAAAAGCTAGTTCCCTTCTTTTACATCCCCAACTCTGCCCAGGACATAATCGCCTATTTTGTGCTCTGATAGGAGCATGTCACATTCAGGTTCACAACTTTTACGGTAGCGTAATTTTAATATTAGACGACCGTAGCTTGGCAACTGACTTAGATGTTTGTTGACACGGGTGACGACTGATCCGGTATAAGTTTTTTATTGTCTTTTAAACTGTGTTGCTTATATCGCGACAACGGATAAAGCTTTTGCAAAACAGGACTACCATTAAGTACATGTACTTGTCTACCTTCTTACAAAATTTGAACAGATTCAAACAGTTAGAAGCATAGAACGGCGATGCAAAACCCTCCCACAAAAACGTGTTTCTTCTTATGTTTTTGCACGTAAAATACGAGCGGTCCACAAACAAATGGTGCCATTAACCGCACTTCAATTTCAGCCCTATTAAAATCTTCTGCAAAAGGAATTAATCGATTCGCACAATTTGTCTGCACGCCAGCTCCGAATCGTCGTTCAAACCTTACTTAATATAGTCTTACTGCAACATAGCTGCAGTAAGACAGTTGTTCGATGGCTCTGCAAATGGCCGCTCGTCCTGGAAAAACCTAAAACGTTTCACCCCATGTTTCTTACCCAAATAGGAACCAAGTACCAAGACGCTCCTCCCCTCCCCCAAAACCGCGACTCTGCCCGCGGTCTTTTCAAACATATTTGTTATAGTGTTTCCGTGCTGTAACAATAAATACGATTTGCATCCGACCAGAACTGGCAGTTTGTGAGGGACTCCCAATGTCATTTGGATGCAATGAATTTTTTGTATAAGTGGCCATCAGAAAAGATTAAGACTACGTGAAACTTAATTTGATTCATTAGATACATTGTAATTCCGACGTACTACTCGTCTAATGCCACGAGAATGGCGTCACAAGCCAATATAATAAAAGCAGGAGCCTTAGCCAAAGGCAGTTGCGGGAGGGGGGGGGGGGGGGGGGGGACAGTTGGCACTTAGGACGTAGTCTTGACACGATATCTACGAGTGTGGCTAACAGAAACCCTGACAACCCCATATGTGCATATGTTTCCAAGATAGTACTGTACTGTATTTGCCCAGGGAATAGGTGGCAACACTGATTCACTGAGACTGCGAGATATTTTAGTTTACTGATCTCATGCAATTTTTTTTTTGTCCAGAACAAAAGTAAACATTATTCGAAGTTTTAGCTCGTTATTTATAAAATTAAAAAACATCTGAATCAACATGTTAACTCATGTAGTTGCAATCCTGGACAACAAACGACTATAAGTGTATCCACGGTAGTAGTGGATTTGGGAATCTGCAGTATTAGTAGGAGCGCGAATTAATGCCTTTTACAATAAACCATAGGCAGGTGTCACGACGTAGATCGCTGTCCAAGTTCTGGTCCAGAACTGATACCCATTTTAGCATACCATTTATTTCCAAATTCCATAGAACAACAGACACAGATATTGTCTTCCTGAGAAGTATCTGCATGGTAAAATCTAGAACAAATGTAAATCAAGTGCTACTAACTGGTCTGCATCCTTAGCGATAAAGAAACGCTAAGTCCTCTATGTCTGGAATGCATTTACCTTTACCATATGCCGGCCTCCTACAGAACTCTGTAATTGCTGCTCTTTGCCTCTACGAATGATAGACGGTTCTGACTTTGCCACGGATTGAACGAACACATCATTGCGAACGGAATGTTAATCATTGCCTATGGTGGTTTTTGCACGCTTCATAGGTGAGCGCCTGAAGGAGCGTTGCATGAAAAATTGCCGCACTATAAATGCGAGCTCTTGTAACCCATTTGCTTGTTTGTATCAACAGATATATTCATCAATGCTGTAATAAATTATATGGCTTCGTCGGTATGACAAATTACTATAAAAACGTGCAAAAGAAAATCATAATTACACCACTGTAGTTAAAAAAAAACGCCCTTTGCATGCCGCTTCACTTTAGGTACAAGACTTTTTATACCTGGTATTCGCAGTCATGTAGAACTTTATAAAAGACATCGTATTTACGCCAGTGACTAACACTTTCTTTATTTCATGATTGCAATTTCGGCCTTAGGCCATTTATATGTGTGAGCTCATTTTAGGTTGACATGGCCTAATAGACATATCATCTTCACTTGATAATGGCGTAAGGCCGAAATTGCAATCGTGAAATAAAGAAAGTGTTACAGTCACTGGCGTAAATATGATGTCTTTCATTAGTTACAACACATCTTTAGTGTCTTCCTCAAATATAACACGATTTCTTCGTTTGAACATGTAGGTTATCGTTTGCACATGTAGGTTATAGATTTAAAACAATTCATTGCCTTTTTATAATAAAAAAGAAACATACTTGCAGATCAGCGTCTAATTCATTATTTGCAAGCTACACAGCTTTCTCTCATGTGGCAAACTGTTTCAAAGTTTGCAGTTTTCCTTTCGGTCATTGTTTCCAAAATATAGACTGTAACTGCCATTTTCTGCATCTAGAATGTCATTCGTTTTTGCAAGTGCTGCCAACTTTCTCAGGTTTTGCTCTGTATAGTATTTTTCTGTAACTCTATGTTTGCTGACGTAAGTTCCCTGTCCGTGTGTGTGTGTGTGTGTGTGTGTGTGTGTGTGTGTGTGTGTGTATTTGCGCGCGCGCCCGCGCTTTGTTTTTTACTTTATTATTTATTTACGCGCTCGCGCGCGCACACGCGCGCTCGCGCTCACGCGCTCACACACACACACACACACACACACACACACACACACACAATCTTTATTTTATTTATTAAATTTTACAGTTTATTATTATTGTTGTTATAATTATTATAAATAATAATTTTTAAGCATCTATTGGTATTACGGTCTTTTATATGATCAGTCAATGAAATCAGAGAGTGGTTAATTATATTTATTTAGTCGTTTAATAGCAGCTTCTTTTCAGCCTTTGTTTCTTGTAGTTGGTATGTTAATGCTTTCTAGTAGATGTCTGTGTCTTTTGTTATTTTTGTAATGATCTTTTGAATTGAACTGTGTTTTAAATGCTATGTTTGTTCTTGTCTTTTGGAAAAATTCGTTATTTTGTGTGAAAGTTTGTGCTTGTAGGTCATTGTGTACTATCTTGAATCTTCTTTCATGTTTTCATGTTTCCTTGTGACGTTGTTTGGTGTGTTGCTGTGTGTTCTCGTTTGTTTGGTGTTTTGTTGTGCTGTTGTTTTCGGCTTTTTATGTGTCGTGTATATTGACCGTATTTGTTGTATAATTTTTTGTTTAATTTTTTGACTAGGTTACTACTGTATCCATTGTTTGTTGCTATTTGTGTGATGACGTCTAATTCTTTCTGGTAGTTTCCTGTGCTGAGTGATACTCTGTTGAGTCTACAAAGTATGTATCTGAGTGCTGATGGCTTCTGTGAGTGTAGGTGATTTGAAGTCTGCTGTATGACTGTGTCTTTTGTTGTAGGTTTATGGTAAATTTCCAAATTATGCTGATTGTTTTGTCTTTTAACGGTTATATCTAAGAAGTTTATTAGGTTGTCATGTTCTTTTTGTGTTATGTCTGCATGCAACTGGTCAATTTTTGCAGCAGGTTCATCAGCTGAACGAAGGATCATATTGTATAAACTTTTACAGCTATTACTTTGACATCACTTACAACTTTACGGATAATAGGCCGTGGTCGATGTATAAAACTTTCTCCTAAAGTTTCCTCTCCGACTGCGGGAGACATCTTCAGAGGAAAAGAAGCGAACTGCAACCACAGCTGGAAGGAGCGACGAATACATGGGCAGTGTAGAGGGCACCACAGTCCATCACGTGACGTCGGTTACTAGGTCATTTCTGGTAATGGTAACATTCTCGATTGAAAGTAATCGATCGTAATTCTTATGTTGCCTTCCTGATACATCTCAGCAGTATCAATCCGAAAATACAGTTCACTATGAAGGCAGAGAGCAATGACAAACTGTATTTCTTGGATGTGTCTTATCAGGCGAGCGGACGGGACGTTGGGCCATAGAGTATACAGAAAAGCCACGCATATTGCCCGTTACCAGGATGAAGATTCTAACCACCACCCCAGACAAACAAAGATGTGGTTAAAACTTTGGTAGGCAGGACGTACAAAACCAGTGAACCGACTTATTTAAAAGATGAACTTGAACATCCTCACGGTCGACAATCAATAAGAATGGTTATTTTAACAGGTAAATAGGTCGAGCACTTCATCCTAGGAGGAGAATCAGGATCGAGGAGGAATGACGGCGGCCGAAAGGGAAAGTGTTCCTTCCGTCCATCAGTACGATTACAGATCACACTGGGAAAGTGATGAGCAAGTATGGTGCGGAAACTACCTTCAGATCCACCAGAAAGATAAAAGAACGTTTAAGATCGGCAAAAGATATACGACATGCTTTGGGTGCACCCTGCGTGTATAAAATTCTTTGTATTTATGGACTGACTTATATTAGTACCACAAAAAGAGGTATTAACACCCGTCTGGTTGATCACAAGAGGAATTGCCCCCTGGGACTATGGATAAATCGGCCGTAGCGGAACATCTTTGCCATGAGAGCGATCATGAAATAAAATTCACTGATACCAGTTTCATATCGAATATATCGCATTATCATGCGCTTATGTATAGAGAGGGTGTTGAGATTTATAAACACTGTAATAATTTTAACAGAAAAGAGGAAGGAGTTAAAATAAAATTTGGATATTAAAATTGCAATATATGAATGATGATCGATTACTTTCGGTCCAGAATGTTGGTATTATCAGAGATAATCTCGTAGCCGACGTCACATGGTAGTGTTTTGTGCCCTCTACACGTCCATATACAGGGTGTCCCATTTGTCTGGACCACCCTAAATAACTGTTTGTCCAGATGCAAAATACACAATTTTTCAAGCATATTTTCTTTAGCCGTCAAGGCGACATCAATCAGCATGATTGCCTTCGTTGTAGCTTTGTTTTTTACAAAGGTATGAACAGCGGTATGACTTTTTTAAATGGCACCCTGTATTTTTCATTCAGTAATTCATTTCCTCTCCTAAAGACCTATTCAAAAATGTATCATAGAGTACCATTCAAAACTCGTCCACTTACTGGAGTTCTCAGAAAACAAATGAAAACCAAGTAAAAACATAACACAAAATTGACTTTGACTCTCCTGTACCATTGCCCAGGAGTAGAACATTCAAAGTTGCTCAAATTGGTGACCCTGGACACCGATGCACTGGTGCACTCGTTGGATGAAAGAATTATTTACTGCTTTCAGTGTTGCCTGCTGAAGAGAATTACAAGCAAACACGATACGTTCCTGCATGTCCTCTGGAGTTGTTGGTATATCGCTATAGACTGCGTCTTTAATGCATCCCCAAAGAAAAACATCCAGAGGATTTAAATCAGGAAACCTAGCAAGCCAATTAACTGTTCCTCCTCGACCAATCCATCTGTCAGGAAACCTTCGGTTCAGAACGCGACGTGCACGCAAGGCATTATGTGCTGGACATCCATAGTGGTGATACCACACAAGCATTCTGGTTCTTAGCAGCACTTCATCCAGAAGAGGAGGAAGAATTCGTCTGAGGAAGTCGGCATACGCTGTGCCGTTTAGACTATCATTGATTAAATAAGGGCCAATAATTGTAGTACCAAGCATCCCACACCAACCGTTAACTCTCCATTGACGCTGATGTTCCACCTGTCTAAGCCATCGTGGGTTGTCGCTGGACCCATAATACATGTTCCTTGTATTTACCTGTCCTTTTTTTGAGAAGGCACATTCAATAGAACATCGGAGAAGTAGTTCAGGTTGGCGAGTATTTGCTGCTGTGCCCACAGACCGAACTGTAAACGATTCTGGAAATCATTCCCATGCAATTCTTGATGTAGGTGTACATGGTAAGGATGGAACCGGTTACGTGTAAGAATACGATGTACACTGGTTTTAGGAATGCCAATTTCGTGTTCAAGCTGTCGTGTGCTCACATGTGGATTAATTGCAACGGAAGCGAGAACAGTAACTTCGGCAGCATCGTCTGAGTGAGAGCTACGACGATTGTGGTGTCGTGTGTTGAAACTTCCCGTTTTCTGAAGCGTCGCAACAAGACGAGAAAACATCTGGTTCTTGTCAGGATATCGCTCTCTGTACAGTTCCGCTGCTTGCATAGCAATTTCACCTACCTTCAACAACAACAATAGAAGAAACGTTACGTCGATGCAGTTTGTAGGAAGTACAGCCTTTACTATATGCCTACTCTACACAACAGTATTTAGAAGGAGTAAACTACTGTACTAAATGTACCCGTACATAAAAAACAGTACTGAAATTACTGTTCTGCTAACATACATTCCCCATGGATGAGTAGCATTTCTACCTTCTCTTCTACTCCCACAAATCTTCAGCTGACGGTGGTTGACGGAATTACGGATGTGCATTCGACTTATGTTTACATTTGTCCTCATCAACGTCAGCACGTGGATGTGTTCCATTACCCCGAGTACCTGCGCTGGGAGCGTCAACGTCAATGTTGTGTTATGTAATTAATAACGTTGTGTTTCAGTGAATGGTACACTGTGATACATTTTTGAATAGATCTTTAGGAGAGGAAGTGAATTACCGAATAAAATATACAGGGTGCCTTTCAAAAAAGTCGTGCCGCTGTTCATATATTTGTAAAAAAAAAAGCTTGATGTCCCCCTGACGGCTAAAGAGCATTTCCTTGAAACGTTTTCTAATTTGCATCTGGACAAACAGTTATTTAGGGTGGTCAAGATAAATGGGACATCCTGTATTCGGCGCTCCCTAAGTTCTGGTTGCATTTCTCCACGTTGGCTCTGAAGATATCTCACGCAGTCTGAGAGGAAATGTTAAGAGAAAGTTATATACATTGACCACGGCCCTGTAGCCCAAAAGTTTTAATTGATGCAGACAAAGGATGTCATCTATTTATCTGATCCAGTTTAGAATATTATAATTATAGTTAGTTAATTCAAATAAAAGCAGATACATGGATGATACCCTTTGTTTAACTGATGAACCTCCAGCAATGATTCACTAGTTGCATGCAAATATAAACACAGTTCACAAGAAGATAATATTTACAATTAAAAAAACATGACAACCAAGTAAACTGCTTAGATACAACCATTAAAAAAACTATCAGTATAGCTTGGAAATTTACCGTAAATCTACAAAAGACACAATCATACATCAGACTTCCAATAGCCCACACTCACAGAAACAATCAGCCCTCAGATATATACTTCGTCGCCTGAGCACGGTACCACTCAGCGCAGGAAACTACCAGAAACAGTTAGACGTCATCACATAAGTAGCCACAAACAACGGGAACAACAGCAATCTAGTCACAAAGTTAAACACAACAGTTAAACAGCATATACAAGCAATGAACTCAATACATACACAGCCGAAAACAACAGCACAACAAAACACCATACAAACGATAGCGCACAACAACACAAAACAACGGCTCAGAGAATACACGAAAACAAGGAAGAAGGTTCAAGATGGTACACACTGACCTACAAGCACAAACTCATGCACACAATAACAGACATTTTTAAAAGACCAAGGCATAAACGTAGCATTCAAAACGGACAGTTTAATCCAAAAACTTATTCCAAAAATAAAAAAGACACAGACAACTACCATCTACCAGAAAACTATCAACATCAATGGAACACACTCTATACACTCAAGAGAAAAAGAAACTGGTACACCTGCCTAATATTGTTTAGGGAGGGCCCCCGCGAGCAGGCAGAAGTGCCGCAACACGACGTGAGATGGACTAGACTAATGTCTGAGGTAGTGCTGAAGGGAACTGACAGTATGAATGCTGCAGGGCTATCCATAAATCCGTAAGAGTACGAGGGGGATGGAGATCTCTTCTGAATAGCACGTGGCAAGGCATCCCAATTATGCTCAATATCGTTCATGTCTGTGGAATTTGGTGGCCAGCGGAAATGTTTAAAATCAGTAGAGTATTCCTGGATCCACTCTGTAACAATTCTGGACATATGGGTTTTGCATTGTCCTGCTGTAATTGCCCAAGTCCGTCGGAATGCACAGTGCACATGAATGGACGCAGGCGATCAGACAGGATGCTTGCTTTCGTGTCACAGGTCAGAGTCGTATCTAGACCTATCATGGGTCCCGTATCACTCCAATTGCAGATGACCCACACCATAAGAGAGCCTCCACCAACTTCAATTGTCCCCAGTTGACATGCAGGGTCCATGGATTCATGAAGTTGTCTCCACACCCGTACACGTCCATCCGCTCGATACAATCTGAAACGAGACTCGTCCGACCAGGCAACATGTTTCCAGTCATCAATAGTCCAATGTTGCTGTTGAAGGACCCAGGCGAGGTCTATAGCTTTGTATCGTGCAGTTATCAGAGGTATACAAGTGAGCCTTCGGCTTCGAAAGCCTATATCGATTATGTTTCGTTGAAAGGTTCGCACGCTGACACTTTTTGATGGCGCAGCGTTGAAGTCTGCAGCAATTTGCGGAAGTGTTGCACCTCTGTCACGTTGAACGATTCTCTTCATTCCTCGTTGCTCCCGTTCTTGCAGGATATTTTTCGGGCCGCAGCGATGTCGGAGATTTGATGTTTTACCGGTTTTTCTGATATTCACGGTACACCGGTGAAATGGTCGTAGGGAAAATTCCCACTTCATCGCTACCTCGGAGATGCTGTGTCCCATCACTCGTGGGTCGACTATAACACCACGTTCACAGTCACTTACATCTTGATAAATTTCCATAGTAACAACAGTCACCGATCTAACAACTGCGCCAGACACACATATAGGCGTTGCTGACCTCAGCGCCGTCTTCTGCTTGTCTATATGTCTCCGTATTCAGATCTAAACTTGAGGAAGTTGGCAACATTTACAGAAACGATTGACACTCTAGACACAGAAAATGGCTGTTACAGTGCTATAATTGGGAAACAGTGATCACAAGGAAAACTGCAAACTTTCAACCAGTTTGCCACATGAGAGAAAGCTTTTTGGGTTACAAATAATGAATTAGACGTTGATCTGTGAGTACGTTCCCTTTTCATTCTAAAACCCTCAATGAATGTTTTCAAACTATAACCTGTATGTACAAACGAAACCTGTACGTGCAAACGAAAAAATCGTGTAATATTTCAGGACACCCATTGAAAATGCCTTATAACTAAGGCGAAAAGCGTCTCGGTCGGTGCATGAATTAAAAAAAACTTAATGTGCAGCTTGCAAAACGAGTTTTTCTTTTGAACTGCTGCAACTTATATACTTGTACAGCCGCTGCGAATTTGGCCACAAGAGGAAACAAGTCGCCTCATATAAGGATAAAATTACTTTATATTTGGAAAGTAAGGAACCTCGCACGTACAAAAGATACACAACTACAACTTACTAGCTATTTGTATATTTCCTCCATGCCACCGTTTCTTAGCAGGATCGTTGCCTCTGCGAAGGAGCCGACAAGCTGAAACGCTGAAATGTCTCTGTGAACCGACTGGAGCTCGTCTTTGTATTCTGTTTCCTGTGGTGTTAGTTGTCATTAAACGCACACACATTTCAGACAGACTTACTTCAAGCGTTAATGCAGTCTGGTATACTCACGGGTTTATGTGCAAGAAGCTGCAACATGATGGACAGAAAATAGCCTCTAGGTCTTCACACAGTGCGTAACTGTTCTTTCAATACAACTTATCGCGCTTTCATTTCTCCGATATTGCAGGGCATTCACTTTATTTCATGCGAAGTTGCCTGTTTTGTGACAAATCCTTGAAAACTCGACCTCTTGGACGAATGAAGGACGGTACAGTACTCCAGTTGAGCACCTGTAACCACGTTTTAAAATATTAAGGTTTCAGCTACTGCTTTGACCGGAGACAAAGCTCCGTGATCCACAAATCCTACTGTGGTCACTGGTCGCAGCTTTGTTGACCAACATAAAAAAGCAGGCGACCTTCGTTTACTCTTGACGTTTCTGCGGTTTCTCGGAAACTGCCATAGAATAACGTGATCATTGAGTGGTCCACTAAAAGCTAAATACTGTGTATCATTTTTCTTTTGAACGTTGTGGTGTTAATGCGCGATATGTGTTAACTTGCTCACAGAAAGATCCTTAGAGGTAATTCCATAATGATGATTTTCATTTTTTATGAGTTCATGTTCATAGACTGTCTGGCATTTCTTTGTTCTCACTCGTAGCTAGTGTGGTGCATTCTGACATTACTACCAAACGTACTTCAAAATAAAGCAATGTCCGTTAATCTACCTTTAACAAAAAGCTATATTTTTGTGACACTTTAAAATGCTATTTACTTGTTTACTTATTTTTTTAATCGAGTAAGTCTTCAACAACGTGAAATCAGTACGTGGCTAGAAATATGCATACGTTAACTGACGTAGAATCGTTTTATACCAAAGACATCTACTTTTCGAAACCTCAAGTCCGCTGAAGCAAAATACGTTTCCTACCTCAATTACATAACTGTAGAAAATTTTCATGTTTTCAGTAGTTCAAACTGAATGGTGAAGTAATTCAACAGTGCTCAGTTTTATCATTTAACTCAGTACTGCACCCACGCTTACTGTGGAAAATACGATCGTATGGGATATCAGGTAATATTTCAGGCTGGTTTGAAGAATATTAAGGATTTTTCAGACAATACTAATAGCGACTTCAGACTTTTCACAGATTACAGAGCAGTGCCTGAAAAAAGCTGAACAAATATTGAGTCTGTTTTTGATAAGAATTAAAAATGACGTAAGGATTCACAACTTCTTGTAAGTGTGCAGAAGTGTACAGTCTCTCACTTCACAAAACAAAAAATCGACTGCTGTAACAAAGAGCCGATTCATACTAACAACAAGGTGTCACAGTTTATTTGGATATGAAATGAAACAATCATATAGGCTCAGTAGAAAGTACAGCATGTGGAATCAGTCCAAAATGAAAGTTGCTTACAGAACATTCTAGAATATTTCTCAAGTGTGTGGGAAATTCTGAGACATCAAGGCTCACTAGTTTAGTACTAGAGGGAACTGGGGGGGGGGGGGGGGGTTACAAATCGTAGATGGAGACTAAGAAGTGAATACAGTAAGCAGATTCAGAAGGATGTAGGCTGCAGCAGTTGTTTGGAGATGAAGAGGTTCGCACAGGATAGAGTAGCATGGACAGTTGCATCAAACCAGTCTTAGGATTCAAGAAACAATAACAACAAAAACAATGTAATGTACCGAATAAGTTTAACGGGGGTTTTCAACAGTATACAGAAAAGCGCACCACGAATGGTCACAAGGCAGTGTCACGAAGACGCATAAAAAAAATCTACAACCTGGCAAACGATTGTAGACAGACGAAAAGTATTCCGTGATATCTTACTTACAAAGATTCAGGAACCAACTTCAAGTGCAGTCTAGGAATATGGTGCCACCTCTTGGATATTATTCCCATAGGTATCGCAAAGACAAGACTAAAGTTATTACAACGCTCACAGAAGTGTTAAAGCGATCGTTCCTCTGTGCTCCATACGTGAATGGAACGGGAAGAAATCCAAATAACTGGCACAATAGACAGTAATATCTGACATGTAGTTCACAATGGTTTGTAGAGTATACAGCTGAGAGTCTTAAACATTAAGTCCATGCGTCAGCGATTTCCTTCGTTTCAAATTTCATTCAGTGTGTCTGTGTGGGATTGTTTTGTTGAAATGTTCACCCCAATGGAGAAATTTCGTTGTGACAAATGACACAAAGGGGAAAAAAAAGAAGAAAATTGAGTGTCTTACTCCTATACATGTCAACATTTTGGCAGTTTAAATGAGCACATGTCCCCCTGTCCCGTCCACAGGCGATTCGCTTGTTGACGCCACCAGACTTTTTCCGGGTTGGGTATGTTTTGAACTTTGGTTCCTAGAAACACGGCCACTTAAGATACGTTCCCGCTTCCGTGTAGAGCGCTAGTTGCAACATCCTTGTCGAAAACACGGCCTGCTCCCTACGGCACCTCACCTTAGCTCACCTCGTGTCGTGACGAGTGAAGCCGTTCGAGGCTTATAACCACAGGACGCGCTTGTGCCATACCGCAATCGTTCACTCAAATTCTGTGCCACTGATTTTCTAGCTGCGTCTCTGTAGAAGGCGTATGTTTGGCATCTTGAATGTGAGTCCTGACAATGAAAGCTGACAGCTGCCGGTCACTCACAGTGAAGCAGGGATACCACGTAAGGCCAGTAATCACAACTGTGTTCACTACAACGCAACAAAAAGCCGATCTGCCCCCGCCTCCCCTTCTACTGTATGTGAGGGCCTCTACCACACGCTCTATAAACACCGTCTCCTCACATGTTGCCAGGCGCGTAGCTACAGGGTTCGTGAACCAGTTCCCCATTATCCAAGTCAACGACATGTTTCCACAGCTTGTGGAGAACATTGCTGTCGACGTTCTCAACAGATACTATCAAGTCAATTACTTATAACACAAATACATACCATTTGCTACTTGACGAAGTTTGACTTATCTTTATCGTGTTATTCGATCCGCATGTTCTTTCTGACACTCACTCATTCACTCACTAACTCACTCAGTAACTCACATTGTTCAGTATTTTCCATTAAGAAGAAGAATATTCTGGGATGTATAACGAGTCAAGGCAAGCATTGGCAAAAGATAATAAGTCGAAGAAACGCAATCTGTATGTTGTGTCAATAATAAGCTATCACTGTATTGCTTACAACTATTTGTGCTTATACCGCCTATATTCGCTTATTAAATGAGAAAGAAATGCGCTAGTTTGGAAGAAGCTGGTACTTCCTCAGTCGTATGAAGTAGCTCTTGCTTATCACCTATCGGTAACAATACTAAGTTGATAGTGTTTTTCAAAGAAAATATCTACCATAAACATTAACAGCACAGTACTGTCTACTGTTACTGTTATTTGTCCTGGAACTTTCCAATAAACACCGTTACTTGTCGTGTATGGTAAATGATAGGAATTTTAAATACTTGAATCTAGATAATCCGATACTTTATAGAGGCAATTTATATTACGTAATTTTTAGGTCTCCTTACATCAATAGTTAAAAACGGAGCCCTTATAGGATCTCTTTGTTGTCTATCTGCCTGCTGGATGGATGGCTCGCTGGCTGGAATTCTTCTTCTCAGGAACTGGTAAACGTATGAAGTTGAAATTTATGTCACATATTAAAGTCTACGGTCCCTTCGAGGTGTAAAACCTTTAAACTACTAACTCAATACTGTTAAAGGATACGGCTGTTTATGTCATATGTTTTGACACTCGCAAACTCATTCCTTGAAACCTTTAGGGTAAGGCCGTTGACTCAGAATCATGAATTTTTTCAAGAAGCACGTTTTCACAGTACAACTAAAGAACAAAATCCGAAAATTGTTAATTTGTAATTATATCACATGGAAGAAATACTTAGCATTCTTTATCATTTGTATGCCTGTCCGTCTCTTATCATCCCTTTTTCTCAGTAACAGGTAGGCGTATCATCTCGAAATTTATGTCACATACTAAAGTCTACAATCCCTTGGCAGTGTAAAAAAATTGAGCTTGTAAGTCAATGCAATTAAAAGATACAGCTGTTGGCACATTTTTTGATACTCAGAAGAAACTCACTCATCAAGAACCACAGAGTACTTCTCTATAACGTAAAGCCATGATATTTGACAAGTAGCAAGGTTTCACAGTCCAAGCAAAAGGGGAAAAAGATGCCGAAAATTGTTAAATTGTAATTATATGACATAAAAATCTCTTTTTGACACTAGAATATATATTTGATTCACCATACATCAAAACCATAACAGAAATATTACCGCATGCAAGCATAAAATGTACGTTGTGGTCATGTTTTGGTAAGTAAAACAAAGGTATTATATTAAATGAAGGGCTTATTTCAATAGTGGTACAAGTCCATTTTTGTACATTCTGAGATACAGAGTCCTAAAGTTAAATGAGCACTGCAGTTAATTTACCAGAAATATTCAAGTATATATACTTGAATATTTCTGGTAGCTCAACTGCAGATTTTTCAGCGATCATTTAACTTTAGGACTCTGTATCTCAGAATGAAAAAAAAGGACTTGTACCACTATTGAAATAAGCCCTTCAAATCTTCTCTCTCTACGTGTTTAAAGTGTAGTCCCCTGCTAGCTTCTTTTTGTATGTCCGGGTTAGTCTCAGCAACTGCTATAGAGTTTCAGATATGGTCTTGGAATTCCTGGGACCGATATCTTGTAGCTATCCGTATCGCTAAGAGACAAAAAATCGTTGAGATTCTCGATTCTCCGGATGGATGAACTATTATATGTACATAATCAAGTTTGAACGAAACCTTAAGCGCGCGAGTCTTACTCGCACTTGGCCAATTTTTACATTTCATTTTGGGTTGACACAGATTGCCAATTTCTTTTTTATCTTGGAGAGGAGCCTCTTAAGACCAAACCATTTCACCATACTATGTAACTCCAATATGAACCCAAGTCAATGAGCCAAAATCTACATGAAATTTATATTTGTAGGTTGTATTCTGATTGTGCAAATCACACTTCAGCTGACACTGAGTTTTATCATCATCAAAAAATATCATTAATACCTAAATGTACTTTGAATTGAATGTAGGAATTCTAAGGTCCTTAAGAGATCTCTGCAAAGCGCGCGGCTATCTACTTTACCTAATATTCTTACTGCTCAGTTCTGTTGAATAAATACCTTATTTCCATTGGGAGGAGGGAGAAGATTAACGTGTAACGACCTACCGATAATGAGGTCATTAGAGCGAATTAGGGAAGGATGGAGAAGTGACGCGACCGTGCGCATTCGAAGGAACCACCCCCGCGTTTACCTGGAGCGATTTAGGGAAATCACGGAAAACCTAAATCAGGATGGTCGGATGCGGGTTTGAACCGTCGTCCTTCCAGTTCAGTGTGCTAACCACTGCACTAGAGCTCTCGGTTTATTTCCTTCCTTTAGGTGCCATAAGATAATTTCATAATAAAGAGAGTGAGAATGTGCCAACTAATCTAACATCGTTGTCAGATCAATACAGTTATGCACATTTCTAAAAATGGTTCAAATGGCTCTGAGCACTATGGGACTTAACATCTGAGATCATCAGTCCCCTAGACTTAGAACCACTTAAACCTAACTAACCCAAGGACATAACACACATTCCAGACTGAAGCGCCTAGAACCGCTCGGTCACCACGGCCGGCGCACATTTCTAAGTGAAAGCTGAATTTCTTCACAAGTTTATCTGAGTATTTACTATTTTCTTTTGTTATCCAGCAGGATCCCAAGGAATTTTACATACTCTCATTTACCATGAGACTATTAATATTTAACTGTAGTGATAGCATGTCTCTTTGCTTTTTTGAAACCGTTTACCATAAAACTGAACCAATTGTTGATCTGTTCAGCTTTCATATGAGCTGTGTCTAATGAAGTTAAATTTTCACCGTTGATGATATGCCATCAACAATCTTTTTGAACTGACCTTTAAAGTGAATGGACGATTATTTATATCATCACTGACAAAACAGGCAATACTCCTGAGCAAACTTTCCAATCATGGCGAGAAAGTTAATAGGTGGAGGAAGAAGAGACGAAGGTTAAAACTGAATTGGCCTCGATACCACAATCCCTCTTTGATGCTTGTTTCTGTCTGCTTTATTTTACTCTTGATCATCAACTGGCTTCAGATGATTCTGACTTAACCTGAAGCCGAACTGAATAATTGTGAAGGGCAAAAGGCGGGGGGGGGGGGGGGGCTAGAGATGGTATTATCGTGATATCTGCTAGAGGCGACTAGTTTTTGTCAGGGGTGATTATACAGAGAAGTCCCCAATGCTAGAAAATTGTGGTGAGACGCAGCAAGATTTGCAGAGGATGAGTGCTTCGTGCAGAGGTATGTACAAACAATGTATACCAGGGGTGTTCAATAAGCAATGCAACCCATTTTTTCTCATTCAGTTTCCGCTGAAAAAATGTCGAATTTGTTGTGGACCATCGTGGGACATTCCCGCTTCAGTACCTATATATTCGTGAAGTTCCGATAGGTGGCGGGGCTATAGGTAGCCTTAAAAATAACTTTTTTTAACAGATGCATATTCCAAGTAGAGAGCTGTTGGTTTCTTTTGGCGGAAAACCAGAGCTCGAAAATATTCATAGGCGCTTGCAGCATGTCTACGGGGACCTGGCAGTGAACAAAAGCAGGCAGAGTCTTTGGGCGAAGTGTCTGCCATCACTGCAACACGGTCACGCAAACCTATCCCATCTCTCACGACCCGGCTGGCCACACACAGGAGTGAAAGTGAAGAAATGACTTCAAAGTGCTTGTCGCCACAAAAGTGCAGACGAACTTCTTCTTCTCCATGACAACGCAAGGCCTCATCCAAGTCTGCTCGCAAAACTTTATTAGGCTGTTATTCCTCATCCACTGTACAGCCCGGATCTCGCTACTTCTGTGTTCCAGCCGTTTGGTTCAATGAAGGATATACCCAGTGGGAAGCAGTACGTCGATGATGGGGAGGTTATTCATGCAGCAAGACGTTTGGTCCGACGTCGACCAACGTAGTGGTACCATGCGGGCTTACAGACCTTTCTACTAAGGTCGCTTAAGGCCGTCGCATTGAACGGAAATTATGTTGAAAAGTAGGGTTTTGTATCCAAAATATTGGGGAATAATATGGTGTGCTGGTATCCTGAATAAAACGAGGCTGCTTCGGAAAAAAGTGCTCTATTGCTTACTGCAGTCTCCTTGTAATAGGATGAGGCAACCAGTGAAAAGCACGTTAACACTTCCGTCCGACTAAATAGGGCAGAAATCCTGACACACACAGATTGTAATCAATTTTCGTGCTATTGTTTCGTCATTGCCTAAAATGGAGGGTAACCCCTCGGTAAATCAAAGGCTTCTCTCCCATCAGCGAGCAAAAAACACGACGTTAAAACATGTGACGACACACACACCGCAGTCCGCTGGATCTTTTTGCTGCAAGAGGTAAGCATGCGTCATTGGGCAGTGTCCGGAACTGAGATGAGTGAGCACTACTTTGTCCCTCCGTGGAGTTTGAAAGGAAGTGTGTCATGGCCGAATAGTCGGTTTGACCGGCACGTTACAAGAAAGGCGTGGTGTATGACGTAATGATTTACTGTTAAAATTCCAAGAGCGTGACCTCTCAGAGGAATTAACCAGCATGTTGAATTCTGCGCTTGTATCTAGCGAAATGTCTATGAAGGTAAAGCAAGAGCCATTAGAGATCCTACGAAATCTGGCCATCCATCGTTCTTCCCATACACCATTCGCTTCGGGCATAAGAGGGGGTGGGGGAGATGGGAAGTCACTGGTACACGAAGTACACCACTGGCCCTTAAAATTGCTACACCAAGAAGAAATGCAGATGATAAAAGGGTATTCATTGGACAAATATATTATACTAGAACTGACATGTGATTACATTTTCACGCAATTTGAGTGCATAGATCGTGAGAAATCAGTACCCAGAACAACCACCTCTGGCCGTAATAACGGCCTTGAAACACCCGGGCATTGAGTCAAACAGAGCTTGGATGGCGTGTACAGGTACAGCTGCCCATGCAGTTTCAACACGATACCACAGTTCATCAATAGTATAGACTGGCGTATTGTGACGAGCCAGTTGCTCGGCCACCATTGACCAGACGTTTCCAATTGGTGAGAGATCTGGAGAATGTGCTGGCCAGGGCAGCAGTTGAACATTTTCTGTATCCAGAAAAGAACGTACAGGACCTGCAACATGCGGTCGTGCATTATCCTGCTGAAATGTAGGGTTTCGCAGCGACCGAATGAAGGGTAGAGCCACGAGCCTTAACACATCTGAAATGTACCGTCCACTGTTCAAAGTGCCGTCAATGCGAACAAGAGGTGACCGAGACGTGTAACCAATGGCACCCCATACCATCACGCCAGGTGATATGCCAGTTTGGCGATGACGAATACACGCTTCCAATGTGCGTTCACCGTGATGTCGCCAGACACAGATGCGACCATCATGATGCTGTAAACAAAGCCTGGATTCATCCGAAAAAAATGACGTTTTGCCATTCGTGCACCCAGATTCGTCGTTGAGTACACCATGGCAGGCGCTCGTGTCTGTGATGCAACGTGTCTGTGATGCTGCTGCAAACGTCATCGAACTGTTCGTGCAGATGGTTGTTGTCTTGCAAACGTCCCCGTCTGTTGACTCAGGGATCGAGACGTGGCTGCACGATCCGTTACAGCCATGCGGATAAGATGCCTGTCATCTCGACTGCTTGTGATACGAGGCCGTTGGGATCCAGCAAGGCGTTCCGTATTAGCCTCCTGAAACCACCGATTCCATATTCTGCTAACAGTCACTGGATCTGGACCAACGCGAGCAGCAATGTTGCGATACGATAAACCGCAATCGCGATAGGCTACAATCCGACCTTTATCAAAGTCGGAAACGTGATGGTACGCATTTCTCCTCCTTACACGAGGCATCACAACAACGTTTCACCTGGCAACGCCGGTCAGCTGCTGTTTGTGTATGAGAAATCGGTTGGAAGCTTTCCTCATATCAGCACTCTGTAGGTGTCGCCAGCGGCGCCAGCCTTGTGTGAATGCTGTGAAAATCTATTCATTTGCATATCACAGCATCTTCTTCCTTTCGGTTACATTTCACGTCTTTAGCATGTCATGTTCGTGATGCACCAATTTTAATGGCCAGTAGTGTACTTTCTGCCACTGCGGTAGACCATAAGGCGGCGTGTGGTGTGTCGATGTAGAGGTAGAACGAGGAGCTTGAACCGAATCAGCGGACCTCGTGGAGTTGCGATGGTCAGCGTTCGAGCAGCGTCAGGAGTTTTACATAAGCAGTGGTCGTGTTTGTAGCGGGGTGGCGACTGGCGCCCACGGGGCAGGTTTGCCGCGTCAGTTAATGAGGCGCAGCGAGGCCAGGGCAACCCGAGACTGGGCGTTACGCAAACGGGCGAGGCGGAGAGGAGGCGAGACGGCTGCAGCTACGTGCAGCGGCAGTCGCGCTGCCTGGCCTGGGCCATGAGGCTCACTTCGGAGCCCACGCCGGACGCCGATGGCCCCGGCGCCACCACCACCGTCTTCCGCAAGTCGCTCACCGACCTCTGGAACCAGCCGGTGAGTCGCAGCAAACGGGGGCCACGGCTGCGCTGCGCTGCGCCACCGGGGGTGGCAAACTTGTTGCGTCACTGCAAAGCGCGGCGTGCCACTGCCCCCGGCGGCGCTACACAGCACCTCCGCCTTCGCTTTGCCTTCCTAACGACACGTTGATACCAACGTGCTGTGTATTACTGCGACTCTTAGTCGTAACACTGTGCCAGTAGCCGCTCAGAATGCTCAGTGTTTCATCATAAGAGTTTACGCAAGATCTTTCTTCAATCGACTCATTTTACAACAGTGTGATTGTTCTCAGGAGAATACGTGACCTCTCTGACAGACAGTCGTTAATTTAAGTGCTCTAAGTGGACCCAAAGTTCACGAACTTTACTTTGAAAACATCTCTAGGTCGTTCTCAACACATTTTTTTCAGTATTTGTCTATTATTTTCAATTTAAGTGTTGCCTCTAATGAGTGTGAAAATATGTTGCTTCTAGAAAAGGGGCCGTATCGTGAAGCTGGTTGGCTCGAATATCATCTAGGAAACACGTATTTCATTCAACGTATCGCAAGCAGTATCAAACACAGCTTTGAGAAAGCTTACAATAACTCAGCACTACCTTTAATACTTCAAGGTTTCTTTTCTCTAAGTCACTCGTCTTTGACATGAATAGTTGCATAACACAAGCTTCTCCTATACTGCTCTTTGATGTCATCGTTAATTAACAATGTGATATCGTTCTTTTTGCGAATGACAGGTATTATAACGAACACAAACAGACCCACAAGAACAATGGAAACTGTGCCCACTTAATTTATTTGAAAAAATTAGTAATATTCTACAAATAGTCTCGCTTAGTTTTGAAAAAAATTATCAAATTCTGTGTTCCGAAGTGTACAACTCCAACGACAAATTTAAAGCATGTGCAAGATCAGTAAGACAAAATGCTCCAAAAGTTAGAAGAGACGACACAGGTATTTAAAAAGCTTAGTTTAGCATTTTTTTTGCGTGGTGTTATTGCAAGTCTTGGAGAGAAATCAGTAAGACAGCGTATTTCATTTTTATTCAGTAATGTGATACTGAATCGTACTCTCAGCTACCTCATCTTTAAGATATTAAGTTTCGGTAGCGTGAATCACCCACGTTCATCGAATATACAACCGTTTACGGTCTTAGGATTTTAAATATAGTATCAAAGTATGTATTTTCTTTTATGAAATTTATTGTAAACAATCCCTCAGCCTGCAGAAAAAATAATAAAGCCCATAACATAAGTACTATGAGCAAAAAATGGCTATTATGCTTCACTGAAATTGGCTTTGGCTCAGAAAGCTCCAAATACTGGGCTGCCAAATTTCTTCATCACGCACCGATTGACGTAACCCCTGAAAGAAAAAAATGGAGAAAAGGCTTAAAAAAAGCTTATTTTCCAGTTTCAATCGCACGATGAATTTTTATCTTGAAACTTGTAGCTTATTTAGCGCATACGTATTACACACACAATACAATGAAGTCTTCCAAACCCAGTGTCTACTCTTGTTAATACTTCTGAGAAACTGTGATCACTGCAGAAAACAATTTACAT